>NC_139348.1:53738103-55049043 GCF_055883805.1 Amblyomma maculatum | reverse complement strand
ACACTGCTCACTTGAGCCCATGTATTTTTGCCCCGTTATTATACACAGTGCTTGAAAAAAGCAGAGGAGTCCGCGAACCTACGCAACAGCCGATACTGACGGATGCCTGAACGAGTACTGTGGGATTGGAAAGAACCAAAGCGGGCATGTCGCCGTTCTGGGGGAGGAGGGGGGGGGGGGGGGGGGGGGGGCGCAAGAGCGCAGAGGAACGTCCACAGCAAACCGAGGGTCACCTATTAAGAAAAGCCCTGAAAAAGAGGAACCAGGAGATCTCTGGGTGCAGCGAAAGTGCCGCAACGAGAGGCCGCAGTCGAGAAAAGAGAAACATGTGGTTGCAATAAATTGTGCTGAACGTGAACAGAGAGGCCGGTAAAAGCGTAAGAAAGAAATGGCAGGAAGAAAGACAAGTGCCTAAAGTGGCGACGGGAACTGAAGTTTTCTTTCCCAAAGCGCACGAAGCCGTTAACGCTTTTCGGTCAGAGTTAAGACACACTCTCAAAGTAGAGCGACAAAAAGGCGACGAGCACGCAACCGGAACCGGGCGTCCCGTCCAGGACGCGCTTCCCTCTCATGCACCAATGTTTTCATCCCTGTTGCGCTGCCAAACTGCCACATTTTGCGCCTCAGGTGGTGCGCATGTCGGCTTCGCTTTGAGTCAAAAATGCGGATTTGGCAAGGTATGAGCTCTTCGTTCGTTCTAAACTGTATTTCAGCTCGCCGTGTTTGCTTCTAGAAGCGGCACCAGGAAGAAGGGATTTCGATAGACTTCTGCATAGCAGCTTGCCAACTTGACTCCCTCGCTTCGTTACGGAAACAGTACAAGGCAAAAAAGAGAGAATCAGAAGAACGGAAAGGCTGAAAGGTTAACTAAGCAAAAAAGTGCAAAACATCAGGAGCCGGTAACCCTCAACTTGAGTCTGGCTTGTTTGCATTGCGGGGGTTAAAACGTAAAAGAACAGAGCTGAACGTAGGCGCGAAGCGAGCAATCGGTGAATACAAGCGGCAAAAGCCATCTCAGCCAATCGAAGCAGTGAGGGACTGGGCCCAAGTTAAACTAAGGCTCAGCCTCGCTAGATCGAAGGTAGCATCGATACTACAGGACTGCAATAAATGGCTCAACATCGGCATCACAGCGTCAGCCACAGTCTGACAGCGCCCAGCACAGTTCGAAGAAAAGGATTCAGCCTTGTTAATGTGGTGTGAGAATGTGTACGCGAATGGTGCGGTCGTGAGCGACGAAATGCTTCAAGAGAAGGCTCGTTGTTTCGGCAACATTAATGGGTACGTACCGTTCCTTATCCTCCGTCTTGATATGTTTTAGCTGTGATGACTTGCGAAATATTTTGTTCAGTAAAACAGGGTGATGTTTAATGATAAAAATTATTCTACGCACTGTCTAGGCGTGACTACTCAAGAAGATGGCTGACAAGTTTTAAGAACAGACATAGCATCTCGAGTCGACGGATTCATAGAGAAGGGAGTAGTATCGACAGCTAGGCTGTTTCCTCGCCTCAGGAGAATCTCAAGCAGCTACTTGGCGGCTACTACTCAGTGACGAGGCCATATTGGAAGTGGCGGTCAGTAGAGAATCGGACGCTGATTCATCGGCCAGTGAGGAGTTCGTGCTGGAAATTTCGACCAACACAAAGCCCACCATCACGCGTGTCATGGTGCGCGAGTCGCGTCAGACTACACTACAATTTTTCGAAGACAACAATGACAAGGATAATGCACTCAAATTTGCCGGTATTCTGTCAAATTTTGAGTCCAGTGCAGACCGTTATGTACAAAAGCAGTCATTAATTACAATATTTTTTTCTGAATAAAATCATTTTCGTTTTTATGCATGACTAGGTATTATAGATGACTCGCTTTATGGACAGTATTGGTCGGAAACCAAAGTGTCCATATTAACGAGGCACGACTGTACTTCACGCGATCCACAACGACTGCATTGTTTTAGTATAAAAAAAATGTGCCACACAAACTTGCTTGGACAAGATGGCAAGTATATTAAGGAGGGTACGTTATGCATATAGCTCAGAAATAACTGCTTCTCTGTCGGAAAATTCTGGCGGGCAGTTTTCTCGCAGCACGTGGAGTATACCACTTTTGTGCACGGGGGTACATTTCATATGACATGCAAGCGGCTGTGGGAGCGCAGGAAATTCTAGACATAAAGCGACTTAATATAATCGCTTGCTTTGTAATCCCAAAATAGGTTAACAATGCAGTCTTGTTTAGTGAAGCAGTCTATGCCTTCAAAACAATAAATCATTCGCCGCTACTTCGTTAATCTTTATTTCAGTTTAACAAAGACATGTACACATGTCGTCAACTGTTGGTTCCGTGACGAGATATATTTTACTACCCTATGTTGTAACATGCAGTACTTTAGTCACTCTTATTATTTCTGCTTAGGTAGCGTATCTTCTAGCCTCTACTCGAAGAGCCAAGAGAGGCTTGCCTTCCAGCTTTTATGACAAGGGCTTTAAAGACTGGAAATGGAAACGATGGTAGAAGAGCACTCCAAACTAAACCTTGTTATTGACACAGTCAGTGTAGATGTACCATGAGCATCAGGTAGCGGAAAAAATTATTAAATTTGCAATGCCCACTATTTCATTGCAGATATACCATAGTAGTTATACAGTTTGGAATTCTTAAGCGGTCTGTGTTTTAGCATGGCGCCGCCACTCACTATTGGATTTATTTTTCATTACATCATAATGGAGAATTTGTCAAACTTTGCAGGTAGTCCGTCAATCAAGGCAAAAGTAGGTCAACGAATGACAGCGATACGGCCATCTGATGTCGTGATACGGCTGCCTAGATCGCTGCATGAAACAGCCTTCTGGAAGGCAGCTAAGTGGAGGAGCTGATTGCAATACTACTACCTGCCATGTTGTCACGGCATTCTTCCATGTCAGTACTGGAACCACTTTTCCCACCATGTGGAATGCATCCATCTTCTACTGAGTGAACAACAATGCCTTGACGACCCCACTCATGCTGGTAAGCTATTTTATCTGCCCAACCATAATGAAAAGCGTTGTAATTAACTGTGCGAAACAAGGCAGAAGTGATATAGGAACAAAAAACATCACGGGCACAGACTTGCAACTGTTTAGTTGTGAACGAAATCACATACTGTGTATGTAATGAACCAAGACATGCAATCACTGCTATTATTGACACAAGAGAAAAGCGTTACTCTAAAATGTATGGATAGAATGTGATGCCTAAATGCACCCCAGGAAGTTAAATGAAATGGCCGAGGGCTGCGTATTCATCTGGCTGGGAGGATCTGCATTTGAAGGCATTTTTATATCATGTATAAGTACACACAACCTAAATAATTTTCTTGTTTCGTGGGACAGTCAAACCTGTAGCTTAATTTTATTACCTGTGTAAAAGCATCGACACAATTTCGGCAGAAATATGGCGTCACAGCTAGGGCTCCACGCATGTGCAAAAAGGATTGACAAGGAAATTTTTTTCTGTTCCTGATAGCTTTCTTGAAGGAGGCTTAAGAGATTTTGAAATGCATACAATCTTGAAAAGAAAAACAGAAACTGAAGGATGATTTTCTTCTTGCCAGTTTCCGAAGCATTGCATGATGAGCAGAAAACTCTAGGTAAACGATGTCCGAAGACCCATTACCTTTCTTCATTATTCACTCTAATTTTTCAGGTGCCACCAGCAGCTCAATTAGCTTTTCAGTAGCCTGCTGCAATTGCAAGCATATCTTGAGATGGCTCAATTGCAGTCCCTTTACTTTTATTTAGTAAAAGGTAACATCCAAAAACCCAAAGGCATGCCAGGGCTCGCTTGAATTAATAAGTATGCAAGATATCTCAAGGAGCAGAAAAATGACTTGTGATGCACAAAACTTCTTCCTTGAAAAAAGGGCGATATTTTCTAAACATTCTTTTTCTTGAAGGAAAACAAGCGATAGTGACTGCTGTCTATCACACTTACCCACATCTTATTTACGTTCACATGCTCCGCACCTGATTAAAATAAATTTTACCACATGATTAAAAGCAACCGCATCTAAATTCCTCATACTTAGGAGGCAGTTAGTGCTGCTCTGCGATAAATTCTCCAAAGGGAAGCAGCTGGAAGCTGAAGTTTCAGGACGCACCATAAACATGGGGACATCTTAACCTTCAGATTCAGGTTTTCACAGCAACACTCAGGCACAAGAGGGGAACTCATGTGGAAGGTTTTATTCATATGTTGCCTTGGTGTGCAGTTCAGATGTGTAGAGTAGAAATAAATAGAGGAGGTGCTAAGAGAGAAACATGATTTCACTATACATTGAGGGGTGGAGGAAGAATGCAGACTCATATTTGCTCACAGTCATCTTCAGAGACTGCGACAAGGCCTCACTCAGTAAACATTCTACTTGGCGCAGTTTTCACTATAAGTATCATGAGGAATTCCTGCCAGATTGATATGAATAGTCTCCATGCTTATCACTGGAATGTAGCTTTTTCTTGTTGCCATAAGGAAACTTAGCTTATTTTAGCTTGACTTAGATTTTTTATCCTTTTATGCATTCATGGGTAACTGGGAATATTTTGTACTGTTGTCTGGGGTCGTGTTGCAATATTTTACGGCTCCAGATGATATCCTTCATAAGTCTGTGGAGCGAGCTGCGGGACTCTATGGTGTGTGTTGCATGACATTTATTGTGCATCTTATTTATTGTGCAGCACCTTGCCAGCAGCGCAAGAAACATGGGACCATCGTGGTGCAATTCTGCACTTGTATTAGAGGGGGGAAATGGGGCAATAATGAAATACATAACATCAGCTAAAGGTGCGCCCAGTCAAATAATTGAGTGAATCGCCATGGCCCAGCATCTGAATGAGTATCCCGTAACAACCCCACCTATTCCCAAAGTTTTAGACTTCTGCCAGAATTTGGGCCATAAGAGAATTCCTAACTCATGAATTATTGACGATGTTAGAGTCTTTGGAGTATCATCGTCATTAGCAGGGCTGTCAGAATCAGAAGCATTTTTCCTTAACAGGCTTTGTAGTGGATTTAGCCCTGTGGTAGAACACTTCCGTTTTTTTTGTACTGTGGCAATATTTTGGAGCTGCCAATATAAGCAAAAAAATTGCGCTGTTTTTCAGTGCGAAGCTGTTATATGAACATGAATTGCAGCTGTTATATGAATAAGTGTATTGTTCAAGTTTCATGTGGGCGGGCACATGACAAGCTTATGTTACTTTGCAAAACTCTCGTTGTTGTGAAAAGTGACAATACTTTTCCTCCTCACTTAAGACAGTGCTTCTTTTCTTTAGGGCTCCCCATGACTGCCTTTTTTATTTCAAGAAATTACGTAGCTTTGCTAATGTGCCTAAAATGAAAGTCCGTGGAACATTGATTGCTTCAAGAAAGTGTCCTTCGCAAGGGTCAAGTGGATGCAGCTAGTCCAGGATCAGGTTATTTGAGGTACGCAATATGGGAGATCGAGTTCACCCTGCAGTAGGTAGAGTCTAGCTGATGATGCATTGTCAACTGGGCATGGCCCCATTTGTATGTTGCGAAAGTAATGCTGCTACACTGCTACCGCACAAACCCCATTGATTGCATCTTTTTGTTTAAATTTGCTGTAGCTCAAAT
Organism: Amblyomma maculatum; assembly: GCF_055883805.1. Lineage (NCBI taxonomy): Eukaryota > Metazoa > Arthropoda > Arachnida > Ixodida > Ixodidae > Amblyomma > Amblyomma maculatum. Next base: position 55,043,403 of record NC_139348.1, on the reverse strand, counting down.
GAAGCTTTGAGTACTTCCAGTAGTGTACATAATATTAACGTGGGCAAGGACAGCCAAGAAGGAGGGGGAGGGAGTGCTATTTGCGAATAATTAGGCCTCGTGCATCTATTCTTCATAATCCGGCCTTGATTGTGTATGACAACTTAATCAAATCATCCAAGGAATAATTGTCACTGAGGAGGCAATCATTAAGAAAAATGCAATCAAATTGAGCGCACCAAATTTATGTTCTCACAAATATGTATTTCTTTAGCGCTTGCGCTTCTTACAAAACTCTGGAAGTCAGCTTCTCTGCACTGTAAACCCCCTTCAATATGGCGGCCAAACCTGTTTTGGGGGCAGAAATAGGTCACAGCGCAGGAGGTGCCTCTTGTGACAACAATGGCCATGTCCATTTCCTGTACCCATCTGCCTTGTGTTGCTGTCGTGATTGAGGAATTTGCATCTGCCTTGCAGTTATAATTACCATTCATTGGAGCAAGCTATATAGTTGCAAATAGCAGGAAGCACTAGCTGTCCGCTGTATATATACCTACCTAGCTGTTTTAATGTGTTTCCATTTCAAACGAAAATGGGCAAGTTTTTTGTGCTTGACTTGCTTGCTATACCAGCAAAACGATGGACAAAAATGCCACAGGGTGAAATAAAAAATATATGGTTATTTTTCTTGGTACACATCTTGTTAAAACAAAATGCAAGATACGAATATAAACAAAATAAAAGCTGTTAAATTCAAAAATATGAAGAAAATAGAAAAGTATACTGATTCGGGCCTCTGTCTCCTGGAACATATGGGCTGTTACTTTTATTGTATAGTTGCGAGTTGGAGCTAAGGAATTAAGGGAGGCCTTTGATGAGCTGCGCGACATCTAGCAACACTTAGTAGCTTAGGAACAGAAAAGTAAGCATTCTTGTCCGCTTTGCGAAAAGTGTTAACTCTTCTCATTCGGCAAAGAATTTTCATTAAGAACAAAGCACCCTGATGAATGCGTACCCTTTGTGGCAAAAGCAAAGCCTTATGTATGCGACGTTTACAACGATGCCCTGTTTACTAACCGTTCTCTTCTGATGCAACATTGTCAGCAATGCATGGATTTGTCCGGAGATACACAACGCACAAGATCAGCACAACCGAAGGTGAGGACGGAGCATGTGCATTATTTTTACCTGTGCGCTTTTGATAGCAGACTCCTGCAGTTGCAGCTCATTGTTGCCACGAACCAATCAAATCCTTGTTTGCAGTTCTCCCACAGCCACCGGCATGCAGCATTGACACTGTGATTGTGGTGAAATGACCGATTTTGGCTCATTGTTCACGACCAGTGTCGCGAAACGCGCCTTTATCCTTTATTTTAGTGCGAGATGGCTGAGATTAGTCTGTAATGATTGCAGGCAAGCGCAACGTCTCCATATTATTCCGGACTTTTCCAGTATTCATTGGGTAGATTATCTAGACGTTTCTGCGTCGAAATTAAATTCAGCACTGCCGAATGCAACGGACACTCTGCCATCGCCGCCACCGAGTTCTTTTGCAAGCGCAAGTCAGGCCAGTAAAGAATTTATTTCACTAAAATCTCACCCTAATTTGACATTTGCCTACGGCTTTGTCTACCACGTGACAATATTATGTGTAGCGGTAGCATATTTGAGGACCATGGGAATGCACGTATTGCTCCCGCCTTCACTCGCCTCAAGCGAGATGACACGGCAAGGTTTGCTGGCGTTCTTTTGTCATGAATTAAGTAGATGAAGTGCAGGAGAAACGTGTGTGAGAGTGTAACCACAGGTGACATCCGCCTCTCTACACATGCTAAGCGGGAGACCAGCGCTGTACGGTTTATTCATTGGAAAGTAAGCGCATCCCGCTATTGCGAACGAATTTGACAAAAACCATGCCAGAGAGCATCGGTGACCAACCCAACCGTACCTCGCCTGCAGGGCAAAGAGGGGCGCGATTCCGAATAAAGTCCATTTTGCAACGAACTAGCACTTACACTTGTCAAACACTATAGCATATTTATTAAGGTCTTTATCCTCGTTTTACTGATGGCTAGTGATGCCTTTATTTATGCAGCGCAATATGGGGCAACACACTTAGTTCACTATCAAAAGAGCACATTCTAACGTTCTTGGTAACTAGATGTATGTATGCACTCCCATACGTACTTCCCACCTTTGAATGAATAGATCAACGAGCGCCTTTTTAAAGAAAGCAGCAGCAGTTATAACAAATAGCAGTACAAGCATCTGCACAATGCTGAACTCTTATGAGAATGTATTGCGCTATCATTAAAAGAGTACTGTTTTCCCCGAGCAGCATCATGCGCTAAGGGCAGCGAGCTGTACCTAGAAATTTTGTGGCAATACTTAGCACAGTCAGGAGGCATAGGTAATAAATAGCACAGTTCAAATTGGATGCTTTCCTGTGCCGTTCAAAGGCGAGAGCATCTGTACGAGCTCTCAAGCAATATCGATATGCCTGTTCACAATGCGCCTTTGCTGTTAACAGACGTTTCATTTTGGAGATTCGCGCTATGCTGCCACTTCTCGCGTCTCTGTTATGGCTTGCTCCAGACCCCGACTTAGCTTTGGCGAAAGCGGATCATAACCGCTAGAGTCAAAGCATTCGATGCTAAAGTTGCCTAGTGATTGCAGCGAAGCAAGAAGGCTGCGTACACAAAAGCTGCTCTTTCTGTGGGACATATTAGTCATTCCATTCACAAGTTACAGCTGCGGAAGAAACGTCAGTGCTGCCGGATTCAGGTCGGGTCGGGCCCTAAGTCAGAGCACTGATCCGAGCTAAGCCCCTATTAGTGTTGGGCCATTCTCAGGCCTGTACAGTAGTGCCCGGACCGGGCTCGGAATTTCAGCCCGTGAACACCTTCTAATAGAACACATTTGTTATATAGTTAGGGTGCGTAGCTGACAGGTTATAAATCATTTCAAGTGCTACCGGGTTTAATTTTTTTTGTAGTAATAAATCAATTCCTCTATGTACACAAGACCAAGCAGAAAACTTCTGTGCCCAAGTGTCACAAACATTATGAATTATACAAAGCTAACAATGTGCTACCTCTGAGGCAGTTACAAATAGTTTCTCCTTTATAACATTTCAGATGTTAGATTTAACCAACCACCAGACCATCTCGCGGACTTCGAAGTCAGGGACAGCTTTCTTTGACTGCGATGTGGCCGGTCACGCCATTTGAGATGCTGCAGCGCGCATCACTGGCCCTATAGTTTTATATCGGGATGGTGTCACATCATCCTAATGCATACTCATATTTTCTCTTGCATCCACATGCTTCTTCCCCTCTTCGAGTACGCTGAACCGTTTCGGTTTGAGGATGCTTCACTGCACGGGTCACAACGCGACAGAGCCGTTTGAAACGAGGCATCTATTCCACTGCGTCGCACTGCAAAAGAGCCATGGTGGTACTTATAATTTTAGAGCAGTACTTCTACGCTGTTTTAAGTGCCGCATGCTTGTAATCAATATGTCTAGTTTTTTATGCGGCTCTTGGAGGTTTTCCGTAGTTTGTTGGTTATTCATGTACAGGGTTGTCTTTGTGTTGTCGACAGACTCACTTGCCCGTCCTCAGATAGTGAAGGAGGTGCATCAGTTATATGGCTTCTGTGTTCGTGATAAGATAATTTGAAGTGGAAGAGGCATTTTTAAGACCCTCATACCATGTTAACAAGTTGGACTTGTCATTATTCTGTTTATGCCACTGCTCCTAGCCCCCTCGTCCTCAAATGTCTGCTTCTGAAACTTTTCTGGAGAGAACCTGGGATATTATGACTGCTTTTTCATGGCCTGGTTAAGCAGGCGTAATGCCAAATGGTAGGCTCTCGAAACTACTATTTCCTCCTTACTAGTTGTAAGTCAGCTAGTTAAACGGTGATTCCAGTGCAGAAGCGTGTCTCACCTAAAGGTAACACGTACCCACTGAAGACTGGAAATAATTACCGAAGTAATGAAGAAAATTAAATAGTGCGAGCGTTGGCATACCACCGCATTTGATGATGCCTGCTGGCTCGTACACTGCAGGTTTTATGGCTACTTATAAAAAAAAAAACATTACATAATTCAACCCAAGAAGTGAACAAACCCCCTTTAAATATGTTAATTTATTTCAGTTTTGTAAATTGCAAAAAGCTGAGAGCAGAAGCAAAAAGCAATTCAGGAAGTGGATTCGAACCGCTCTTTCAGGATTGGAAACGCATTGTTAATCCGTTGTGCCACAGTAGCGACGAGACTAGTAAGCTTGAATTGCGCTATTTTTTGTTTCTACCAAAAGGAAATACGCTTTTTGCGCAAGTTTATCTCCTTTTGCTAATATGAACCAACTCGCCCAGAAGAAAGTAGTTATTGTTTATACCATATATTCTTCATTTGTCGGCAGGTGACGCTGCTAAGAGGATAATACCGGGAATGCCGCGAAAAGTCCAACCCAATTATGTCCCTGCCTCAAGATAACACTGGCGCACCAAGCTCCACCAAAGTGCCGACGGACACGGGCTCCGGGACTCTGCGAGCTGCCCTGACTCGAACCGATGGATTGGGGACGGTACCACACTGCTGAACGGGAAAGAGTTCATAAACATCTTGAAGCTCCGGGTGAATGCTCTTCCCAACCTGACAAGAACCAAGAGAGGGCGTGACCTTCCCACCAGCTGCCGGGCCGGGTGCCAGTCGCAGGAGTCATTGGGACACATAATCCAGCAGTGTCCTCGCTCCCATCATGCAAGAATACGACGCCACGATGTTATAGTGCGGCACATTGCCAACCGTGTTCGTGCCCAAGGCTGGCCAGTGCGTGAGGACCTCCACTTAAAGACATCGAAGGGTAAGCAAATCCCCGACCTGGTACTCAGAAGGAGGACCGGGCGCTGGTCCTGGACGTTCAAGCCGTGGGGCTCCGAATATCGCTGGCCGAAGCCCACAAGAAAAGGTGTCCAAGTACTCAAACCAGAACGCCGACGGCCCTGTCGAGGTTACCATGTGCCACCATCTTTTACCGCGGCTGCTGGGCTACGCAGTCGGTCCGAAGCCTGCGGGACCTGGGTATGACGCTCCGGCGCATTTCGCCTACATCAAATGATGAACGCGAGAGTGTGAAGTGGCAGCACCGAACATCCTGGGACGACGCCCACGCTGCGGAAGCAGAAATGTACGGGGTAACACTCCCCCAAACAAGTGTTCAGAGTTTCCTGTAACTTAGATGCTGTGAAATAAAAAAAAAACCCCTTTGACCACAGCGAGAGAGATCACAGCACGCCCTTGCGTGCTCGCGGCGCGCAATCCCTATCACTGCCAGCGCGCCGGGGAGCCTTGCTCCTTGCGCGCTTCCGGTACGCGGTGACTGAGTGTTTTGTGTGGGTACTGCTGGAGGATGGCGTTTCAATAACCGTCTCCTTTGTGAACTTGGAGGCCTGCGTCCTTGCAGCAAAATGCTCTCCTCCCTGTGGAGGTCGAGTGAGCGCTGCGGTGTTTTAGTGTGCGCGTGGTGACGGCTGATTGAGGCTTCGGCTCGCGTGCTGCTCAAACCCGCGGTGGTAGGTGGGCTATGCCCACGTAGAAACCGCAAGAGAGATATGGGCTGGGCATCTTCACAAGTAAGAGAAGCTCAGAGTAAAATAGCATGAGGAACGCTTGAATAAATTGGACAGTAACAGGTGGGCAGCTAAAGTATTTGAACACCTATACCTAAAAAGCGTTGTCTCACAATGGAGGAAAAGAACTAGGAAACTAACCAGTAAGTATGCTGGTCACAAGGACGAAGAAATAAAGAGCGCTAAGCAACAGGTGAAAAACACAGAAGGTAAAACTTAGATAAATTCGATGGAAAAGAAACAGAGTGTGGAATTATACCGAAAGTTGAAAAGGCAGATCAGGAAAGAAGCTTTCTTTTATAACTCAAGAGGCAGTGTCCTACTCTTTGAAGCTAGATCAGGCTTTCTTAGAATACGCAGCTACAATAAGAAATTTAACCATGAAGATGACAGATATGCAGTATGCGGTAAATCCACAAAACAATTATCCATCTTATATACTCAAATGTGATGGTATCCATCCGGAAGTCGATGCAGTCGCAGTCACTCTTTCTGAGGCTCCGGGATTTAGCGATACCAGTCGGGTTAACGAGCCTGCGGTGGAAGCTAGCAAAAAACGATTATAAGATTGGTGGCTTAATAGCAGAAAAATAACATAATGTTAGTAATGTACAAACAAAAATTCGATAACGAGAATGATGGTATAGTTTAGTTAAAGGTCCCCAGAAACGGTCACCAAGAAGGGTAAACAACGTCATAACACTGATAGATAATGAACCACCCATCATTATCCCGCGAAAATTTTATCGGCGATTAAAAATGACCCTTCTAATTTTCCCTGGCAACTCGTACGCCAAAGGGAGTCATAAAAAAAATAAAAAATACAAGCAAGTTCAAAGCTCCGCCCAGAAAGACGTCACTTCGACGAACTTCCGGTTCCCACGCGCTCGCTCGCTCGCTGGCGTACTCGGGTGAACCCGTCCTCGCTCGCACACGCCTGAGGAGTTTGCCAATTCGCGCAGTGTAACCGCGGTTACGCGAAACCGTGGTTGACCCATGTTACACGGCCGGCCAAACCATGGTTACACCACTAACCGCGGTTATCGCAAATGCGTCGTTAGCAGAAGTTATGGCGGCATCTGTTGACGGAGGCTACTCGTCGGCGCCCGAGTGCGCGAAACGTACGAGCGGGTCTGCTTCACAAAGTTATTCATTTGCCCACTGTATCACGTTTAAAGATTGATGTATAGATTATGCGGTGTCTATTGTGCCGCCCGACGTCTTCAATTACGGCCGACAGCGCAGCGACATGCGTACTGAAGCCTTGTCCTGCCTGCAGTATCGTTTGAACTTCAAAAAACTTCAAAAAATGCGTGGCCTTAGCTGTAATGAAAGTACACGAGTTTGCAATGCTTGCAGCGCGGGATGCCGCGAGCAGGCTGAGGTGCGTTACACTTTACCGCGGGGGTGGGGCGCGCGATCGCTGCGAACGACGGCGCCGTGCGTGATCGCACCTAGTCGTCTCTAGGCCTAAATTGTTTCGCTTCGAAGCCGTGGCGGTCGGCGCTTTAGAACTGATCAATGCTGTCGTAAATCGTCTACTTATGAAACTGCCTTATTGTGAATCCTATCCTACCATAGTAAAATAATCATGGGGTCAACTCTGGCAACGCATTAATCGCAGAGCTAGTACGAGCAGATTGGATGAGCCGAAATGCACCAGCGGCAGCTGGCTTGAGCAGAAACTTGCTTGTATCACGGCTATCGCTCTTACCAGCAATTTTCTGCAGGTCAGCGATCCTCACTAGGGCTTCATACTTGATATTCGGCTCAGTATTCCAGACGGCAACAAATTTTAGCACGCTTTATTTCGAACATCGGGGCTAACGATCCGCCGTGTCGTTCGCGTACAGTATGCGGGAGGAGGGGCCACAGCGGCGGTGTTTACGGCGGTCGAGGAATTGCTGCCATCGTGTGGTGCTTGACCGCCTGAGGAGCCGCCTGAGGAGCTCGCGCAGCGCACGAGCAGACGACTTTAGCAGCTACCGGAAGTATGTCCGTGACGTCATTCCGGCAGTGGCCGCAGCGAATGGCAGCTTATAGCAAGCCTTACCAGTCAACTCACCCGTGACGTCACGGTTTAAGGAAATAGTTCCATCCTACACCGCTAAGCGACAACCTCTGCCCGAGAATTTCAAAAAACGCTGTTTTTAAAATTTCATAATAAATCGCTGGTTTTGTTTCATGGCGTTATACTTTGGGGTAACGCTCAAAAGGTTTCGTTGAACTGATAAACTGAACTCGTTTATCAGTGGCTTCCTTGTGACCGTTTCTGTGGACATTTAACCGATCTAAAACAATAATTAAGATATAGAGAAAAAACTAGCATAATAGCAACGGCGCTACCACCCCGTTTCCAAGGGGACGCTCCTATATTTCATCCCATAAATCCATGCCGGGGAGTGAGTGGAAGCATGCGTTATGGAGTCTGGAAATGGGCAACCTGGAACTACATGGATTGTTTCACCTTCGACAGATTTAAAATTTTTATCAAAACTGGAAATCATGAAAAGTGTAATATAGCAGATATGATGACTTTTCGAGCGTGTGGACTGGAATTGCCACAAATACTTGTGATGACTGTTTTCATAGCAAGGTTAAGAAGTGTCGTGAATGAACAGTTAGGTGCATTGGATTTTGTGCACCTTATCAAATGTTACCTCACTTTATTTGTCGTACCATTTCATTGTCTCTGGACTCTTGTTTATTTATAATAAAAAAATGCCCTTTCCGCAGAGTTCAAAGCTTGGAAAGGCATGCAGGAAACTCGAGAGACAGCTTATTTTGTTACTTCAGGTGGGCCAAAACAGCCAACACCTGGTGTGACAAAGAGTTACTTTGCCATTGCTCTGGTTTCTATGATAAAAAAAGGATTAGGAAAATGGAGGGTGTTAGTGTAAAGTACAGCAGTCACTGTTTTCCTACTATGACAGTTACCACAACACACAATGAGGTGAATATATAATTTCAGACTGAACACTATGGTGAGCACCAGCGCTTGTCAGAGACTCATAAGATTTGCATGAAGGAAAAACTCCTTTTGACCGTGTCATCAAGAGTTGTTGTTGGGGAAGCACAATCATTTTCTGGCCAGTGATCGAGTCATCTGCTAACATCATAAGAGGTGAGAAGCCTCTGCGTGAGGCACGAAATGGGCTTCAAAAAACAGAAAAAAATATATATTGTAAGTGTGGAGATATATAGATTGAGCAGCTTAGAAAGAGCTCAGACCCAGTTCTCCTGTATACAGTAAAGTTCATGGACAGAGGCATATTATTTTTATTACTTATGGGTAGCTTTACCATAGAATAATCATGGAGTAAAGATAAGTTGATTAACCAAGAAGTGGGTGAGTTTGAAATGGCACACATGAACATTTCGCAGCAAGATGAGTTGATAAAATGTAGTCCACAAGCTTATTGCGCATTCACTCAACATATGGCACAAATGGGTACAACCTCTAGCTGACAACATCGATGGCAATTCGAGGCAGTGTTTCAGGAATTTCATATGCCTACCTCCTCTCAAAAAGTACGCCAGAGATGACAAAGATCAAATTTTTTGTAGCCATCAAGGAAAAGCTTGGTGGGCCACTAAAGTGCAAATTCTTTATGTGAAATAGTGCATATGCATATGCCCATAAGGGGACCCAAGACTTGAGTCATAGGTGCTCCTGGCAGATGTTTGCTCTGCAACTTCCATGTGTGGCGAAGGTGGGAGACAAACATCAACAAAGCAATTGGTTCTGAAAACAAAAAATCTGTAAATGTATTGCATGCATTGATAGATTGCCCAGATGAGTCATACTTTCAGGCACTTCTGTCAAAATTTCAGCAAAAACTGAGCCTGGACTGACGAAATTCGTAGAATACTTTGAAAGGGTGAACAACCACCGAGAGCAGTGAGCCCTGCGCAAAGGAGCGTGGACCGGTCTTACTACAAATAACCATATAGAGTCTATGCATAATGACTTCAAGAGAAATTATTTTGAAGGAAAATGCAAAGATAGGCTGGACAAGCTGCTTCTTGTATTGTTCGAGCTAACTCATTATCATCATTTATCATCATTTATTGAACCTTAAAGACCCCTACGAGGGGTATTCTGCTGGACCCCTGCAGCCTATCGACATCCCAGCAGACCCGTTTTCCCGAGTTGGCCTTGATCTCCTCGGGCCTTTCTCACTTTCTGCGTCGGGGAATAAATGTATTGCGGTGGCCACGGATTATACTACGCGCTACGCTGTCACCCGAGCGATACCCACCAGCTGTGCATCTGACGTGGCTGCGTTTCTTCTCCACGACGCCATCCTGCTTCATGGTGCTCCACGCCAGCTGCTCACTGACCGTGGCCGTTGCTTTCTTGCTCGAGTAGTCGACGAAATTCTTCGGTACTGCTCCATTAAGCACTATTTTACCACCGCTTACCATCCACAAACGAACGGCCTCACCGAATGCCTCAACCGCACGCTCACGACATGCTGTCAATGTACGTGTCGGATGATAACCAGGACTGGGATATTAGAGAGATTTAGCTTACCGGAGACGTATGACGTTTGCCGGAGACGTACAGACGTAGACGTATCGGACGCCTACCGCGCATGCGTGAAAACTGCCGACACGTACAGGCGCTGGAGACGTATTTTGGAGACGTATGCCGCCGGATGTCCAGCTTGCCGTAATCAAGCGAAATCTCACGAGATCTCTCGAGATTTCAGCAAAGAGAGACGATGAAGGAAGGCAAGCCGAGCCAACGAACACTTTGACATTTGGCGATCATGACGTTCTACTGTGAGCACGTGCTTCCCGTCCTCCCAAAGTTTTCCCGGCCATCCCGAAGGAGAAAAAAAAGGAATGCCGTTATAGAGTGCTGCGAAGCCATTGCCCGCGCCAAGAAACATCACGCGTAATCGCTTCAGCGCGGGGGACGACATCGTTATACTCAAGTGTTTTGGAGCTTGACCCATTGCACGACGCCAGCAAGTGGCTGGAGATTTCTGCCATATTGTGTGGTGCCACAGTAAAAATATTCACTCCACAAAGTGCAAGAGAAAGGTTTGACCTAATGATCTTACACTTCTGGCAGATGACATGAAGAACGTGAGGAGGTAAGTACTTTCGACCTCCCTTCTTAAACGCTTGCATACAGCGCCAAGATGCTGATATACCCCCACCTGTTCCGAATTATATCCTGAACAGAGGAAGAATACACCTCACGTGCGCTCCTGCTCCTGGAGGCAGCAGACCTGGCGCGGGAGTGCGGCTACAAGCCGCGCGCTGTACAGCGCAAGGCGAAGGCGTCGTCCAAAGAGGTCTCGGTCTCCAAAGAGGTCTCCAAAGTGAACGAGCGCTCCACTGCACTGGAAGAAATGGAGGCGTTCGCAAAGGCTTTTCCGAATCCTCCAGCGTCAGAAAAACAGCTTGATTCCGGTAAGTCACTACGTCCTCTGTTCAGACGAGCGCAGCGGATAGCGGATGGTCCGAGCGGAACAATTAATTACCATATGTGAAGAAAACTACACTTTTTAGCAGCTCGGAACGCAGTGACTCGGTGCCTCCCGATCGCGTGCGCTCCGAAAAGGAGTGGTGGATGATGCTTTCCCACAGTAAAAAAAACTTATGTGCAAATTAGATACATTATATTTCTGCATTTTCTCTTACTGAGCATTGCTCGAGTTGCATAATATAATACACGTCACGCACCTGCTTTAAATGTCCATGCAAATGTGCACAGCCGCCAGAAGCCACAATAAATGATAATTGTTTCCAAGATGATTTTCTTTGTCTTCTCAGACAATTGACTGTCACCATTAGCAGCGCACGCAGAATGCAGTGCCACAGCCAAATATTGCAAGAGATCTTTTCAAACGTTTTTTTTTTCTTGCTCCAGGCTTATGAACTTGTGTCGCTGTGTCAGCATGTGGAATGAATTGCGCTGGGTATTTTGTACTGTTGGACAAATTGTGGCAGTAGAAATAATTTGCACGAGTTTCTAATATATGCCTTATGGCAAGCTTGCGTAAAAAAATGTCCTACGTGCATTTACAAGTGGCAGAGGCTGAGCTGGTTTACTCACCGTGCTATAAAAATACCTGAAAATTAAATAAGGACACTTGTTAAGGACTATTGCAGCGAATTAAGACAACAGTGTCTGAATTACGGTACTTTGCTAGTGTCCTGGCACAACTTTCACTTACTCTATTGGATCCTACAATATGTTGGCCAGTTAATTACCAATGGTTTGTATCGTATGGTTATTCCCTTTCATATGAAAAGGAACCTGCAAGTTCAGCGCAGCAGCTCCTCAATGACATGGTATCCGGAGAGACACATGATGACGAAATCAATCATGACAACTCCTTGGATGGCAAGCGACAACGCTTCGCACATTACTTTCTTGAATGTTCTTGTTGAGCATGTTGCGCTATTTATAAAACACTGTTATGTTCAGTTCAATTACGTTCAGTCTCTATTACTGCAGTGAACAAGGTGTAGCTCGGGAGCTAAAGTTAAGCTCGTGCATAGATAATTAAAGTGTTATGCACCAACTATACACATTGCTGTTGTGTATGCGACGGCAAACAGCCCAAGATCTCATAGCTGCACAATTTTTTTTTTCAATTTGGTGCTTGCTTCTATGGCACAGCCACAAGTCTGCACGATGTGGAGCCGCTGCAGTCGACTCCAAGCCTGCAGTCAGCGCCACTGAAGGGTGAGGACATATTTACATTATTTTGAGCAGCACCAATTTGTAAATGGTTTTATTCCTCCAAATACATCAACAAGGAAGTAAAGTTTAAAATTCAAGACTGCTTAGTACAGCTGCAGTAGAACGTGGTTGTTAGTTTTTGCATGCATGCCAAAACTATGTTCGGACCAGCAGCATCAACAGTGCATTATATAAAATGGAATGGTTTATGAAATCAGCGATAAATGAAAATAAATTAGCGGGAAAACAAGTCATTCACACATATTCATGTTCACTGTAAACGCTCAGGAGACCATTCTAATGCTTTATGAATTGGTATACTTGTATGCTATGTTTTGAACCTGCACTGTATTTGGTGGCGTGACTAAGTTTTTGGTTTGAGAGAATAACAATATTTTGAAGATAACAGAACGAAAGCAATGAAATTTGATAGCACTTCCATAGACTTATGTAGATACTTAAAAGGTTTGAACAGCAAAAGGTCAAGAGCAAGGAGCTTACAGCAATGATAGACTTGACGCGCCTCTTTCTCGGGGCCAATGTCGTCTTTTTTTGCACCACAACAAACCTTTAAACGCTCGGTCCAGCTCTCTCTCGGAACTTTGGCCAATAATACACGGCACATCTCTCCAGGTCAATCAGCCAATCATTCAAACAGAATTGTTAAGTATTGTTCCTGTAGTCAGGTCTTGGGAATGGGTGGGGAGGCATACAAACTCCCTTTTTCACTTAAATAGTGTAGCAGTAGTCGTACAAGGAGTCTATCTGCCACAAAAACACAGGACATGTCTGATGTCACGCACAGCGAATCAGGACAGCGTCTGTAGAACTATGCTCTTAATGGATCAGTGTAATGGCTTTATGACCATGTCCCTTCTCCCAAACAGCCACCGTTTCTTCTTGGGTGGTGTGTCCTCAGGCACCCCTGTCCAGAATGTATTCATCCTCAGGCAAAGCGTGAGAAGTTCCCACATGCTTTTTTTTTCGTGCGGCTCTATGCTTTTGCGTGTTGTTTGGCTGGACATGTGATGCATTTCCAGTTCTAAGGTCATTGCAGCATATGAATAATCAACGCGAAGGCTCAGAAGTAATATTTTACGGAGACATTTCCACCCCAATTACCCATTCAGTGCGTGTTATATATCCCCAATAAAGGAATGGCAAAATTATGATTTTGTTTACTCCATCCTCCACTGTGGCCTTAATTCAGTGGTTGATAGAATAAACGATTCAATTCGACTTGTTTTCAATGCACATCAATAGGAGCGTTGAAATGACATGAAATAACATCAAATACCATGATAATTATTTTGTATATGCAAGCAACAGGCAAGGCGCAGTTTAGATTGCTATCGAATATGACGCTTAGTATTTTCTGCGAGCCTACAACTGTAACGTTCTGGCCCTCATTGGTGACAGTATGATCAAAATATTTTTTTTCGCGGAAAATAATTAGCGTCATCTTCGAAGGATTTATATTAAGTTCGTTTGATTGCAAGCCCAACAATAATGTGAACAGGGAGACTGCATTGCTTTGTCAATGTGTCTGCATCTGTACCAGGCATAATAGAACAGTTGTCTGCATGTGGTGGTGGCACAACTTTAATATCCAACAGATACAGGCGTCAACCTATTCGTATAGATGGCGGCCTGGAGTCCTTGAACACGGGCGGTGTATTCGGCCTTTCGGATTAGACCTAGAAGTGTTTCAGGGTGTGAGCTCGACAGTAGCCTCCTAAAGTATTTCTTTCTCTACAATTAAATTTTACATTTCTGGACATGTTCGTATCATATGTTCTAGATCCGCCCTATATATGTACGACAAGCTTTGTGGAGATATTGATGTGGGCGATATCTGATGAACACTTAGAACAACAGTGGCCATAGCAGGCTTCCTTGTGGAACACTGTTAGTGACTGTTAGATCGTTCAGCTGGTAATTACTCAAGCTTGCTATTTACACTCATTCTCTTAGGAAGTTAAGATGGGTTTAATCACTTCCAGAGGTGCCTCATGAGCTCCATATTCAGGGGTGCAACAGCTGCGCCATTTGTGCCCCTTTGCCACTGCAACTGCATCGCACTAAGAATTGGGCAGTTGTGGTACTTGTGATTTTGGAGCAATTGTTAAACACCGTGTTTTAGGTGCTGCATGCTTTTTACGGGTGTAGCTCTAGTTTTTTTTATGCGGCTCTTGCAAGTTTTCCTTATTTTGCTGGGCAATTCATGAACAGCAAGCTTGTTCTTATGCCGTCTCGTCGATAGACTCACTTTCCCGTCGTCACAAAGTGTAGGAGGTGCGTCAGTTATGGCTTCTGTATTAGTGCTAATATAACTTGAGGTGGTACATGTGTAATTTATTTCGGGTGCCAGCAGGTTGGGAAACGTGCAACATTGAATTCCATAATGCCAGAGTGGAGCCCAAGTGGCCAAAATGAACATTTATGGATGCTGGAAATGTCAAATTACTATAAATTCTGGTCTGTGCACGAGATATATAGCCTAACATCCCGATTCATCGCCTACCTCCCCTTAATCAAAATATTGTGTCTAAAACCACCGAGTCCTCGCCAGGCCATAGAAAGCATTAATCACGGGCTGAAGACTCGCTCGCTCATCAGTTTTCTTTGCTTACGACTTGCTTTCTTACCTGCTTTCATCATTTGCTCTTTCGACATTTGTGTTTTTCTTCTTTATTTTTTTTGTATCTGCTGTTTGATCATTGTGTTCTGGGCTCACTATTGGGTTCAGACTGATTGCAGTTACGACTTTGAATTGAGCTCTTCCGGAGCCACCCTCACACGACACAAGCTGTCGATTTCGCAGACAGTAAAACACTGTTTTACGAGTCTTGCGAACAATCTAACGTCCAGGGATTAAGACTGTCAAACTGCGCTACATGTAAAAAAAAAAAGAAATGCATATTCTCTAGCTTTCTTTTCTTTTTCCAGTACCCGAAGTTTGGGAAGTTAACCGCAATTTGATGGCTCACATTTCTTTTTGTACTTTTTTTGTGTGATAGTATGCTTTATTTACAAAAATAGGTACACATTGTGCCGGTGATAGGTGCCTCTTGCGAGATTTTCTTTTGATGACATTCATACAGTCCGATATTCACATCTTTTAATTTTTTGTGCCAAAAGTAAGGTTTCTGCAGTGTTTATGGCTCCAAAATTTGAATTCGGGCTGCAAAGTGCCGTATTGTTTTTTATCTCTGAGCGGCTGGAAACATGAATTTTACTGCTCCGAAACTAAGGTATTGCTGCTCTAACAATTGCTACAAATCTTATTTGAGTTGTTGCGCCCTACATATTTGTTAGGAGTTTCATATTTATTGAGAATTACCAGCACACCTCCATACATCAGTGATCTCTCTTGGCACAAGAGGCAGCAGGAACTGCCATATTTCCAAGGGCTTTTAATGTTCTAAAAAAAATAATAATATTAATAATAATAATATTATTAATAATAATAATAATAATAATAATAATAATAATAATAATAATAATAATAATAATTGGCTCATAGGAAAGGAAAGGCGCAGTATCTGTCACACTTGTTTCTGTGGACACCTGAACCGCGCCATAAGAGAAGGGAGGAAGGGGGGAGTGAAAGTGAAAAGAGAGAAAGAGGAGCCGTAGTGGGGGGGCTACGGAGTAATTTCGACCACCTGGGGATGTTTAACGTGCGCTGACATCGCTCAGCACACGGACGCCTCTTCGTTTCGCCTCTATCGAAACGCACCGCCGCGGTCGCGATAGAAAACCGGGTACTCCGGCACAGTAGTCGGGCGTCTTACCACTGCACCAGCGCTGCGGGGCGTTCTAACTGCTTATATATGGGAATATGCGACTTGTACTTTTTGTACTAAAAAACTGGATAGCTAACTACAGAATTTTCCAAGTAAAAGTTCAAGCATTTTTGTAGTGTAGTTTGGTTAAATCACTGTGTTTGTAGACTGACCTGCATGCTAAGTACTAGACAGGTATTTAAAACTACTTTCGGAGATTATTTTCGCACATTATGGCAGAGTATTGACAGACATTAGCACTTCAAGAGTGCATGGAATAAATGAAGCATACGCTGATGCCATTCTGCATTTGTCGTTTCAGAACTGCAAGTACCTCCAGCGGTTACTAGGCCAGCAGCACATGAAAGCCTGCAGTTGGCCCTGACTCCTTATGCACGGCCTCCAGCAGCAAGAGTTAAGCAAAGGAACATCACATTCATTTTGGAAAAATGTTTTCATAAAGGCACACTTGTGCCTAAAATCCTGTAGCATGCAATCTATGATGGTTCGAGCATGATGCACGACGCTACAATCATAGACACTGACATGTCATGTACGAACCTGGCGACAAAGTGTGGGTCTGGACTTCTATTCGCCGCCGTGGACTCTCCGAAAAACTATTGCGGCGATACTGCGGGCCCTATGTTGTTCAGCGACGTTTAACCGACGTCACTTATGAGGTGGTGCCAGACGAGGTGTCGACATCAAAGCGACGCCAGCAACAAGCAGACGTCGTCCACGTTGTGCGTATGAAGCCGTACAACTCGGACTGACCTCATCGACACGATGCTTCCTTGGGAGGGGGGCAAATGACGCATATAGAAGACGACGCAAAAGATGACATCTGAGACGCCAAGCACGAGCCTGGAAAAAGAAAGAAGCTTGAACGCAAGACTCGTTCTGGTCGACCATTCAAACGATCTATCGCTAGGCCCTCATTGGCGTTCTACTGAGACGTGACATATTTACTAAACGTTTACACGAGTGAAGCATTGTGCATATGTGTACATACGAAAAAAGCAGGAACCTCCTGTCCTTGGTCTTCACAATCGTGCTGGTGTAATATCATTTCGTGCAAGTCTTTCAAAGACTCGGCTCTTTTTTCTTTAATTCTTTTGCACTCGTCAAGCGCTGCAATATTAAGAAAGGTAACAGTAACCATTAAACCACAACTAAACATGAACTTTAGAACTTAGACTGAACAAAAATACCTCGACCGCATTTTTACATCAGCAGAGTACAGGCACAAAAACTGAATATGGCAAGGTCAGTTGTTGGCCGAGTTGGTGACAATGTTTCATATCTACAGCACGATAAACAAGACAAGAGATAAAAATAAACGGAACACGAAAGGGGTATATACCGGCTGGACAAGCAATAAAAAATCAGTTTTCAGACAGCATTGTATTTGTCGTTATATGTTTTCTCTAAGCAAAGCAGCAATGGGGGCTAGTTGGTTTACCATTTCAAGAATTTTTGCGCTACGATATACACAGATACAGAAGAAAGCAGGAACCACGTACACAGGAGAGGCGCGCTTGTCCTGTTCATGTGGTTCCTGCTTTCTTGTGCATCTGTGTATATCGTTGCACGAAAATTCTTGAAATGTTTTCTCTCTTGTACCGTTTATCATGCTGTAGATATCAAGAATATGACATGCTTTTTCAAAGACAAGGCTGTATATGCACAATTATTCAATGATTTTTCCATATAAACAGGTGAGCATCCTTGTGGAAAGAAGAGAGGCATGAATGTGCAAATAGTGCAAATATAGTTGTCATGCATGCTCAGATGGATGTCTTGCAAATGTGTGTTCTCATTACTGATATCCGGACTACATGCAGCGGTAAAAACCAGTAATGGCACTCAGTGGCGTCGATAGGGTCACCCGCAACCGGTGCAGAGGCACCCCCCCCCCCCCCTTCTCCGCTTTTAAGCATCCGCGCAACTTCTCTTTTACTTCCTCTGTAGTGACCAGACTTTCCATACCACTGAGCAAAAGACAATCCGTGCCTCTCGGCACGTTGAAAGTGTAAGGTGGATGTGTGATTATGTCGAGGAGAGAGAAAGACAGGATAATGAACAAGACAAAAAGACTGCTGGAAAGAGATACTGCCAGCGGTCCTCGCTTGGGAAAGGAGAATGAACTACACATACACAAACGGAGGCGATGCAGCGGCGCGGCTGCCGACGGGTGTCGTATTACACGATCCCGCGCGGGCGCGGGGGTTTCCGATGGGTATCGGGTTAATGCAGGTGTTTCCAGGTGCACGTACGTGAGCAATATGAGCAGGAACACGCGAGCGCATGGTCCTCGAAACCCACTTGGGGCGTTACAATTCTGCCGCTGTAGCAAAACAAAGTAAAAGGGCGCCGCGATTCCGCTAACTGTTGGAACTCCCGCGTTGCTATAGCGTTGCTGCAAAGCGACAGCTGATTGCAGGGCGCCGGCCGCTAGCTATGATATGGCGATTATGGAGCGCAGATCGCGGACCGTGCTGTCTGTAGTTCTGCGACAAATGCAGGTTAAACATTTATTTTCTATGTGGTCAAATTTAAAAGTTTGACCAGAAATTTTCGTTTAGAGCATGCTTGACACACGCACACCCACATAGAAAAAGAATACAATAAACAGCGGTAATAAGCGCGAAACTAGACACCACGTTCCGCAATCTGCGCTCCGTAAGCGCCTACACTTGCGCGCTTATGGAGCGCACGTCTTTTACACAACAATTTTACACAATTTACACAATGCGCGTCTTTTACACAATATTTCATTTCACTCTCCACCCCTTCCTCCCTCCAACTATTTCGCCATGTGGTGCCAAGTGCAACGATTGTACTAATGACCACAGTTAGCACTGTCAAGGCGCAAACATAACCACGAGCTACCACTAAAAGATGTGAAATCTGCTCACACAGCTGCATAGACCTAAAGCCACTTCGAGAATAGCAAGCAGGTTTTAAATAAGCCCCACGTAACCATTATCGTAGTAACCATGACCACAGAAAACTGTACGAAAAACACCCACCTGAAAGGACAGTAACAAAGGCGGGATAATATCCTTCAACCTCTCCTTCTTCACTACGCCAAAAGGCGTCCACCTTCTTAGTCGGGTTGCAGTCATCCACGTCTGACGGTCTGAAATTTTTAATCAAACTCAAAGGCAATATTGCCTTTACTTTATCTACGTATTTAACAAATGCAAGCATCGTACTGGAAATACTGAACGTCTTTGTCACGATGCACAAACGTCAAAATGCAGCGACGCAGCCAACGCAGATACAGACAAAAATCGCTATGTCTGGCTACAACTTCGTCTGCAAACGGCTATTGTTGTTGTTGTTGTTCTCCTCTAATTTGGTGGCACATACCCACGCAGGGGGATCGGCCAAGAATTGGAGTGCAGAGATATTAGGTTTTGAGATGTATAACTACATCGCAAAAAAATAAATATAAATAATTGCTAGGGAATAAAGAAGGAAATGTAAATATGAAAAACCAAAATAAAAAGGGTAAATACTTACGCACGCATGAAAGAATACTAAGATTTATATGTACAGATTAAAAATTCAAAGCATATTAGCTAGGCAGACGTTTTGTTTCTATTAAGTTTTGAATGCGTTAAAAATAGACCTGTGGCATTACCCAAGCATGGTGGCACCGAACGATAATAAAATCTGGCTGCTCAAATTAAGACTCAGCTTTTGTAACGGCTTCTCCAATTACCGTTTTCTCATCATGGTAAAACGGCGGCAAACGAGCAAGAAATGATTTATTGTTTCCGGTTCCCGTAGAATGCGCAGCCGGGAGAAAGCGCCAAACCAGACCTGTGCATATAGAAATTTAGGGGCGGAATACGACAGCATAGCCTGGTTAGAGAGACCTCAGTCTGCCTTGATTGACATGATTTCCTATTCCAGGAATACTTGAGATGCAGGTAGTCGTCCGATGATAAAACAGATCCAGACTGCGTGCTTAATAAGGAACGCCTACGAAATTGTGCTGCTGTTATGTACGAGGATGGGCAGCACAGGGCCATTCCGAGATTATTTAGCTAGTATATGAGCAACATAATTGGCTGTCACATTACTGTAGCCTGGTACCCACACTATATGTATGAGGCTAAAATGTGAGGGGAAAAATGAAAGAAAGGCGTTTAATATTGGCGAATCCATATTCGAAGAAAGCGACAAGCACAAGGAATAAGAGTCTGTAATTACAGCCACTGTTCAGCATATGGTGGGTCTAGTTTGCGCAGAGCAAGCACCACCGCCAGCAACTCCGCCGGGAAAATTGGGGTAAAGTCCGGAAGGCGGACTGACAAAGCCCAGTCTAAAAGTGGACAGTATATTCCAACGACGGCCTTTTCATGAAATTGAGAAGCATCAGTTTCTATCATTATGCTGACAGGAAAACTTAGTAAATCATCTTCTAAAAATCCATTTACTATTTAAGGTGATAAGAGTTTTGCATTATTTGGGAAAATGTCATCATACACAATTTGAACCGAAGATCAACTTACTTTTGTTGGAAGGATGTTAGAAAGGACTACGTGGAAAGGTTGTAACAGATTTTGCACTATAGTATTGCCTGCGGGGTATGAAACCGAGGCCACCTGACTCCAAAAAAGGAGTCTGGCTCGCAAAAAAAAATTGATAGGGAGCGGTGGAATTGTGATTCATACATTTTTAGACATGTCTGGACAGTCAAGAATTGTAATCTAGCTAACAACGCTGGTATTCTGGCTTCAAGGTATAATACATTTGAAGTTTATTTTCCTCTCCTGTGCTTTGTCCCCTTCCCTGCACTCTAGGCTAGGCGCTGTTTGTAGTCACTCACGTCCGAGAGATGGAGAAAAAACATACATTAGAATATTGCACTATGAATATTACAATATATTACATTCGTATGGTATAAGTAGTCGTAGTAATCTGTGAAAGTGAGAAATGTCATTCCATGGTCGAGAGCGAGTTCATGTGCTCAATGTAGCAGGCCGCAATACTTCAGCACCTTCATTAATGTTGATATTATCTGGCTCCTCCCGTAGAAGAGTTAATGGTTGATAATAAAGGGGTTGAACTGCTTTCTTGCGAATATGAGCATAAAGAAATAGAGGAGGATATGACAGGAGACAAAGCTGGCCCGGTCAGCCCAACGCAACTAATCAAGCACAGTCCCAAAATCAGTGTTATTAATCAGGCCTGCATTAACCAAATATAAATTGTATGTCAATAATTCCAGACACAATATATGGAAAAAAGGAAATTGTCTTGACCTCAGAAATTTATTGAGGTATGAAATAAAACAACCCACATGAAAACGATATGCGGTACCCGAGGTATGGCTGTCCTAAGCAGCCACGCTAGGCAAAAAAGTGATTCTGAGAAAAACGCGGACCTAGAAGGTTGTGAGAACGCTAACTTTTTGTTTGTCAAGATATATTAATGAAATTTTTAGGGCATCTCTGGCTGCAGCGGCATCAGAATGGTGGTTTCGGGCATGTGTTGGAGCAAGTGAGAAGTACCGGGGCTGCGAACCACCCCCAAATGCCCCTTGGATGCGTTCCCAAATGCGTCCTCTCTGTTGGAGCAAGTGAGAAGTACCGGGGCTGCGAACCACCCCCAAATGCCCCTTGGATGCGTTCCCAAATGCGTCCTCTCTGTTGGAGCAAGTGAGAAGTACCGGGGCTGCGAACCACCCCCAAATGCCCCTTGGATGCGTTCCCAAATGCGTCCTCTCTGTCTGTGAACGAGTGCGCTCGAGGATATCTCACAGTTAAGAAGTTGTGCAAGACACAAGCGGCTTTGACAACAAAGTCAACATTCTCGAGGCGCAGTGGGATAGTCCGCAATAGTACTCGCCACCTTGCCGCAGTCATGCAAGCATTTTCAGCACACCTTCTAAAAAAAAGAAGACCAATTCAGCCCATAGTAAAGTGAAAAGCTTACCATGTTCAGCAAACATATATTTAAATACATGCAGACAGGCGTATACAGATACAGTCAAGGGAATATGATACTATGAAAATACATTTATTCGAACTTCTGGCTTCAAACCCTATAGCAAGAGCCAGCACCACTGGTGCCAGCGTCCTGGTGCTATACCATAAAGAAAGGCTGTTCTTTTGTAGTTTTTGTTCTGCTGTTTCGACTTGGCTGGTCCAAGGGCATGCTGACTAATGTGAAGGTCTTGCTGGAAGCCTATGGTTTCTTATAAAAGTCCAACTTTCCGACCTAAATGCTCGAAAGGAAGCTGTATTAATTCTTTATCCATGTGTGCAATGAGTTCAAACAATGCTTACCGAGACCACATTTTTCATTTTACATATGTCTAGGCTTCCAGTTTCAAACCTTCCAACCATTTCCAAAATGATACTAGGACAAGCGTGGCTCCAGCATGTGCACGCTGCTTTGCCAGCATTTTCTATCAGTGTCTGATTTCTAGCATCCCCAGCCAAAAGCAGTGTGAAAACCATACTGTCTTCACACTGGAAGATGCTGGAGGACACTGGTTTTTACAATAATTAATCTAATTACTTTTGCACAGATGCTTGGGGACTAACCATGGAGATTATTGAAAAATATCTAATTTCAGTTATTGATAAAGTAAGAAATTTGCAAATTACACCTCTTTCTATAACCTGATTACAATTATGCTTCATAAAGTCAGATCAAACAATGCTAATTTATACCTCGCTGTGTTAAATCTGTAATTGAAGATCCGCTTCTGGTAATTCAGGCACCTTGACGGGTATGGCCGCATGAAATCCATGCGCAGCTGGAATCCCTCGTCACCGAAAGGCGTACGATGCAACTGTTCGTGACTTGGGCAGTTTCCCAAGCCTAGGGATGTAAGAATGTCATCATTCAGGTCGCGACCACAGTCACATTTTTTAAATTTCCACCATCACAGAGCCGGTCTTCTGCACCCACATCAACGAGGATGTACTTGCAGTGACTGTCAACAACTGCCATGAGCACCATTGAGTATGTGCCCTAAATTGGAAAACATAGCACATATTGAACTGAAATCCTGGGCAAGTGACAGCATACAATACAATATAAATGTAATATTGCAAAGGCCAAATTCAACTGCATCAAATAATGTAGCAATCCATGCATCTACTAAAGCTCTGTACTAATCAACAAAACTTTTGTGCCAATCGTGTGAAATGCACTGTCGAGTCAACTTTAGCTTTCGAGGTGAGGCATAAGTAACAATGAGGTGTAAGCTACCTTGATAAAAACCTGCTGTAATAATTTACATTGTCGCATGATAACATAAGCAGACATGCTACGACTCGATGTGAAGAATTTTTGCACAAGTCGAAATGCACATTACCAAGCGCATGCCACGAAGGCGGGGGTCCCACTCCAGCAGCGCGAATGTGCCATTTTAGGCAATGTTTGCGTCAGCATTCTGCGCGTTGTTCTTTTTTGAGCATCACAATGGTAGGCATCATTCGTAAGCTTAATATACGCTCTGTCAAATGATGTGCGCTGCTTTAGTGTGCCAACGTTATCAACTTCATGAGAGGTGGTATTGCAGATGACAAATTCGCTAGCGTCGTTGATATACCCTACTTCGGATTAATTGGCTGAAGAAACTGCTGCACTTAGAACAGTTTCCTTTTGCCTACGCATAGAATGGGCATTCATCTTAGGTTTTTGTAAAGCGAAATTCTGTTAATTTAATCAGTATTTGATCGGCAGCCTTTTAAAAATGGTAAAGTTTGGCTGTTTTGGGCACGAATATCTGCGCTTTATCAACATGCACAGCATTAAATTGTTTACCACTTCGGGCGTACATTATAATAGTTCAGTGTACGAAGTTTCATAGAAATTTATTCGCTAGTTCGTTTTTTATTACCTTTCCAGTTTCAAGATTTCCACAATACTGCCTTGACCACAAAAACCGCTCATTCTACAGCCTAGGAATCATGCATGGCGAAACTAGAATAGTCGTTCTTGTCGTTCTTGGTCCACATATGCGTAAATTGCGCTTTATACAGTTAACACGATTATACTGAGCCTTCAAATATAATCAATTTTTCCTACACGACATTCAGTCGAGTAGGCCGTCATACTAAACAACGTAAGCCTTGTTTGAGTTGGTTTTTTTTTAATATTGCATTACTGTAAAATAAAGCTAAAATAAGAAGTACAAACCATGGTGGTAATTAGTATTTGCACCTGTATTCGGTCATTAAAGGTTTTTTACTGCTAGCGTCATCTAGGTAAAAGCAGCAAAAGTGTGAGTTCATTCAATTGCAAGGAGAGGCGCGCGTGACTACACTCAAAGTATTGAAGCCAGTCATCTTTCTGCGGTATAACTACTTTTGTGCTGTGAAGCGTTTTGCATTTGTGTTTTGATTGTTGATATTTGCATTGCTGTTTGTGAGGTGAGTGTTAGTGCGAGGTGCGGTGAGTATCGTCGCCTGGCTTGAATCACTAGGACAGCAGTATTATTGCAAAGCCATGGGTGGGGGTCGACAACCGGTTTGCAGAACATCGAGGAAGCAATGGGCGCACCTCAGAACTGTGCGCTTGAGCCCTAAGAGGTAAGCCTGCTTTTTCATTCTTCGTTCCGTTTTATAGTGTTGTTATCTTCATGCACGTATCGAAATTACTCGCGTAGTTTACTTACTCGCATAATGAACGCACTTTTCTCTTGAGATTTGCGCACTCGATTTTATTACCGCAGTTTCGCTCCGTCCGCTTTACTTTTATTCTAGATTATTCTAGATTTTGCTTTTATTTTAGATGGCAAGGCAACATATGTTCAATATCTTATGTTGTGTTTTTTATTCCAAACGTGCTGAATTGTGTTTGACACGAGGCCCTTCTTTTACATGCCCATTATTTTCTTGTTTTCTATCCCATCGTTTGAGAGTGGCCAGCTTGTTGCATACGCCTTGGAAATCATCTAATAGGACTATAATTTGCACACCATGCCTTTTTTGTAATCGCTGCATATTTATTAGGATTTCATCTGTTTGCAGTCAAGTTCTCTCATGGCAAACTGATGAAACATTGAAACAAGCATTGCATCATTGCCCCCCAAATTCCTTTGTTTCACCATGCATGGTGCGCTTTCTTGTAATGTGGCAGCACAGAATACTAGTCTATCACCTCACCTTTACAGTGATAGATTGGATTTTTTCATACGCCAGGCTCTTGAGTTGTACATTTTATGCTTCTGCAACATTACTGCCCTCGCTCATTTCAGCATCAGACGGAAGCTTTTATATCTTACTTAGTCTGTTTACCAAAATAATGGCTTGAGGGGCAAGTTGGTGCATCATCGTATTCAGATATGTGGCGCAAATAAACACAAACACATGAGAAGATACACAGCACACGCGCACACTACCAAATGTAAGAAGAACCGGAAAACACTTCCTCTTCTACACTCAGGCACGTCTCAACGTCCTCTTCTTTTCATTCTCCTCTTCTTTGCCCAGGGGGAAAATGGCACTCAGTTCCTCGCAGACCTTAACCTTGTCCAAACATGGCGGTGACCAATCTCTTCTTCCACTTCTTCTATTCTTCCTCTTCTTTCCCAAGGGAATATTGACACTTTCTTCCTCTCAGCCCGAAAACATCAACCAATCATGACAGTCACAAAATCTATACCGTCTTGTAAATCCACACCTCTGCTTTGCCCAGCAGCTCCTACCACGATGGACAGGCAAATATCACCACAAAGTCACAAGTCATTCACTAAAAACACCACCACACATATACAGTAGCACATGTCCATCTACACCCCATAAACTTAAGTAGTCCCTATATAATGAGCAACTTTATCTTGCCAACATCTAAGAAACCACGAGGCCCATGTACTTGAGGGGAAAAATTCAGTAAACTTCCATGGCCCCAAAACGTAAGATGAGTTCAAGAATAACAACTTTAGGCGAAGATTAACAGCTAGAGGCCCGATAATAATCTCATTCTTTGAATAACTCAGGAGGATTGCTCAATAAAATTAAATTCTTTTCTACGTAAACTCAACGAAGCTTCACTAATGCATCTCTCATCTTTCTTCTGTATCCAATACGCCTCTAAAATTTCGCGTGCCATCTTATCCCGACTCTTGCCTAATATGTTTAGCCTGCTGAACAACGGCTCACACTTGCACTTTTGGCAGTGCAAGGCTGAATTTGACCCTTTGCCATTTTCTATGGACTTCTCATGTTCCCTCATTCTATCATTAATACATCTTCCTGTTTGCCTAATATATAGATTACCGCACGTCAGAGGAACCTCATAAATCACCCCCACCCGACATCCAATAAAACTCTTAACTTGCTTCTTATCGCATTGCCCTTTGTTTTTTCTTTCTATTATTGCACATAACCCATCCAGTTTATTGGGTGCAGAAAACACAACTGGCACCTCAAACCTACTAGCCACCTTTTTCAGGCAGTGTGCAACTCTATGTATATAGGGGATCACTTGTGGTCGTTTATTCCTCAACCTATCTGGCGCTCTTTTTTTCCCTTTCATTTTTTGAAGCAAAGACTCTGCCACCCCACATATAATCATACCCGGGAAACCAGCCGCATCAAGTCTTTGTAATTGATTATTAAAGCTTTCCTCTGCCATATGTATACATGATTTTAACAAGGCCGACTCCAAACAAAGGGAAGCTATCCCTCTTTTTATAATCTTTGAATGGGCTGATCCATATGGAAGTAGCTCTTTTTTAGCCCTGGGAAAATATTTCCAACACACTTCCCCATTACAAATTTTTATATTTAAATCAAGAAACTGCAATTTGTTGTCCACCGGTAGCTCATGAGTAAACGTAAGCCCTTTTCCTTGTATCTTAAAAATATAAAGCACACTTTCCACACTATGACTCACTGCAGCGCCCTTATCCACAATGACTAAGGAATCGTCAACATATCTAAATATTTTAAAACATGATCCATTAAGGGCTGCATAAATTGCTCTATCAACACAGGATAAAAAGATGTTACATAGAACTGGGGCAACACATGACCCTATACAAATGCCCCTTCTCTGCACATACAAATCAGACCCAAACGATACAACAGTGGACTTAAAGTAAAACTCAAGTAGGGCGAGAAAATTGTCCGCATTGACACCAGCAGAGTTCTGAAAGTCTATAGTCCCATTACTTTCAATGCATTCCCGCACCGATTCAAACAATTCAAAATGTGGCACCGAATAGAACAAATCCTCTACATCAATAGAAAAAAGTACCCAAGATTGGTTTGATCTTTTAAAAAATTGATCACTTCAAAAGAATTCTTAGTAGCAAAGGGATCATGAACCTCCAAACCTTTTAAAGGTTTAAGAAGATACCGGCGGATCTGATGCTGCCACGCATCACGTTCAGACACAATACATCTGAAAGGCGAGTCCGGTTTATGAGTCTTAACAGTGAAGAACACATCCAAACAGGCCTTCTTGCATTCACTGATCCCTTTTGCCAACCTGGTTAGCTTCATATCATTACATAACGCAATAGCTCTTGTTCTACAAACTTTCTTCTTCACTTTACCAAAATTTTTCTCA
This sequence comes from Amblyomma maculatum, assembly GCF_055883805.1. Lineage (NCBI taxonomy): Eukaryota > Metazoa > Arthropoda > Arachnida > Ixodida > Ixodidae > Amblyomma > Amblyomma maculatum. Next base: position 55,015,743 of record NC_139348.1, on the reverse strand, counting down.
ATTGCAATTGTCGCCTTCTCTTCAGAGTCCAGCCGGTATCACAGCAAAACCCCCTTCTTTGTCCGTTTGAAGTAATCGAAGGTTATTCCTTACAAAAAACTTCACCACTTCTGCAGTACATTCCTTTGGTACCTTGCCCTTGTTCCAGGACGTCCTCATAATACTATCAAGCCCATCCAGTAAGCATCGGTCCCGATCTTCACCAGCTTTATCCGCTATCTTTCTGTTCAAGGACAGAAGCTCACAAGCTGGAATCTTGGGCGGCACACTATATTTCGGGCCCTTCTTTAGGGTATCAGCGACTTTTTCTGGAATAGCGATATCCCCCAAAACAACCAACTGCCTCGGCTTTCCAGTATGCTTTTCCGTTTTTCTTGGCAGCAAGGCAACATATCGTAGCCACAAAAACTCTGTTGTCTGGGTCACTAGACGCCATTCAATTTTCTTCAATTTCTTCAATTTTCTTTCCGCAACCCACACAGGGTGTATTGTGTAGCATATAATACGAATCCAGTCTTTGAACATCCGAATTTGCCTCCATAACTCTCATTTCAAAATTCGGCAAATCCTCTTAACGTGACCAACAGACGGCTGAATCACACCGAAAAAACCACTCACTTCTGCTGGAACCAAACCCTTTCGCAAACAGAAGGTGATGCATCTTGCCCAGCATGTCGAAGAAGCAATCCGAGCGATGAGCACATGTACCTGAGCGTAGTTAGGATGAGAACACATAAAAGGGCCCACAGTACAAGAAAGGTATCTCAAAATAACGGCTTGAGGGGCAAGTTGGTGCATCATCGTATTCAGATATGTGGCGCAAATAAACACAAACACAGGAGAAGATACACAGCACACGCGCACACTACCAACTGTAAGAAGAACCGGAAAACACTTCCTCTTCTACACTCAGGCACGTCTCAACGTCCTCTTCTTCTCATTTTCCTCTTCTTTGCCCAGGGGGAAAATGGCACTCACTTCCTCGCAGACCTTAACCTTGTCCAAACATGGCGGTGACCAATCTCTTCTTCCTCTTCTTCTATTCTTCCTCTTCTTTCCCAAGGGAATATTGACACTTTCTTCCTCTCAGCCCGAAAACATCAACCAATCATGACAGTCACAAAATCTATACCGTCTTGTAAATCCACACCTGTGCTTTGCCCAGCAGCTCCTACCACGATGGACAGGCAAATATCACCACAAAATCACAAGTCATTCACTAAAAACACCACCACACATATACAGTAGCACATGTCCATCTACACCCCATAAACTTAAGTAGTCCCTATATAATGAGCAACTTTATCTTGCCAACATCTAAGAAGCCACGAGGCCCATGTACTTTAGGGGAAAAATTCAGTAAACTCCCTTGGCCCCAAAACGCAAGATGAGTCCAAGAATAACAACTTTAGGCCAAGATTAACAGTTAACAAGATTAACAGAATGAGATTATTATCGGGCCTCTAGCTGTTAATCCATTGGTTCACGAAATTCAGAATTCGCCAGTGCATGGCATTGCGCGCTGCGCGGGTGACTGGCGGCAACGTCAACAACACGACGGCCGTACAGCGCCCACGCAGCCACTCCACAATATGTGCCAGGGTGGCAACAAGCCTGTCGGCATCGCCCATGGTCCGCGCCTGCAAGTAAATAAACACAAAGATGAAAACGCATGCACAAATGTTACTCATCCACAAAAGCGTATACCTGGTAAGGTCGTTAGTCTCGACCAGGACGACGACTATGGGCTTTACTGTGGCCACCCTGCGCAGCCGATTCAATATCTGATCTGCCCTGGCGCCCGGAATAAGAGTAGGGCTTTCTGTGCGGTGAAAGTGTTGAGAAGAAGGTTCGGTAAGTGAATAATAACCATAATTTCCACTACTGCACATGGAAGAAGTAAACAGAAAGTATTCTTAGCGATGTTTCTGCGCCTCAGGCCAAAAACCCGCACCGCTAAACGCATAAGCATACTATCGCCAATTAATTGGTGATGGTGTAGCTAAGCGGGATTGTTTTGAAACATCTGCATCAGAAAATTAAGAAAAGACAGAATTTTTAACGTGGTTTCAACAGCAGGGAGCTGACGGAAAATGTTGATGAATATAAGTGTACTTACTTACCGCAGGCGCCATGGTGCAAAGTGAAGTTGCTCTGCCCCTCACTGGTATTTGTACTAGTTGACACTGTGCTGTTATCATCTGTTTCGGCTTGACGCGCCACGTCAGCAGCCACTGACAGCTGCGACTGCGATAGTGGATCTGCTGCGCAAGTGTATAAAAGCGGAGTGCGATAATAAACGGGGGGTCATTTTCGTCGCTTGGGAGCACGGTTTCTGGACTGCTTTCTCGGACAGCGCTCCGGCGCGTGTGCGGCTACGCCCCCCTGCCTGGGCTAACACGACATGGTGTCAGAAGTGGCCGTCTACGACATGATGTCAGATGGTCAAGAATCTTCCCACTGAGCGAGGCGCCTTCCATCCACGATGTTGAAGACGCCTTCAATGCGGCTGCATGGACTGCAGCAACCGCCACCGCTGGACTTTGACCGCACGTCAGAGTGGCCGGCGTGGATCGAACATTTCGGCGACTTCCAATAGGAAACGGGCCTCAACGAATGCTCCGGGGAGAGTCAGGTACGCACGCTGTTGTACACAATGGGGAAGCAAGCTCGTGACATATTCAGAACGTTTTCACTATCTGACGAAGACGCCAAGAACTATGAAACCGTAAACAAAAAGTTCGACGGGCACTTTGTAAAAGAGAGCAACATCGTGTACGAAAGCGCCTGTTTGCACAGACGTGTACCAGGAGAGTCGGTAGACCAGTTCGTCACTGCGCTACATGGCTTGGCGGAACGTTGCGACTACGGTGAACTAAAAGAACGGATGATCCGAGACAGACTGGTTGTCGGGCTCCGCGACGCAAAGCTCTCGGATGCTTTGCAAAGGGATTCGCAGCTCACGCTGACTTCGGCGCTGTCGAAGGCTCGCTTAAAGGAAAGCGTCCAACAGCAGCAACGTACTCTGCGAGGACAACACAGCCAGCAGTCATCGGAAAGTCGTGACCAGGACCCCAAAGTGGACGCGGTGGTTCAACAGAGGCACAAGGTACGTCTGCAAGTGCACCCGCAGCATGGGCAACGAACGCCGGAGGTGCGGTGCCCTTTCTGCAGTGGCGACGCCCGCCCCAGTACAGTGTGCCCAGCCAGAGCTGCCAAGTGTGTCGACTGTGGCAAGAAGGGACATTTCGCAAAGGCCTGTTTGAAGAAACCAACGGCTTCCGCTCAAAGAAAGGTACACGTTTCAGCGGTCAACCAGGAAACTGGAGAGTCTTTCGTGGGATCAATAGATGCATGCAGAAAAGCGCGATTTGTTCAGGTGCGCATAAATTCTGTGCCTATTTTTGCAAAGGTTGACTCAGGTGCTGAAGGGTCAGTATTACCATCAACGTTTCCGTGATTACCGTCCCGACTGGTAAACACTGATGAAATCTTGCAAGGTGTAGGAGGCAGTAAGCTTAACGTACTGGGCAAATTTGTAGCAGAGATCGCATGGAAAGAGAAAACAGTGTATCAAACATGCTAAGTTGTCAGTCCGTTACGCGACGTCCTTCTAGGATTACCTGCACTTCAGGTCTTGGGTATCGTGAAATTTGCAGACGCGGTCGAGTCAGGAAACATGCAGTACGAGACTCGTTTTCCAGAAATGTTCCGCAGTCTAGGTACAATGCCAGGGCAGTACAAAATCAGGCTACAAGCTGGGGCTATCCCGCATGCCATAAGCGCTCCACGCAGGGTACCAATTCCCCCGAGGGAGTCCCTGAAGCGCGAAATAGATAAAATGTAGCGTTTAGGTATAATCAGAAAAGTGGATGGCCCCACCGAATGGTGAGCCGGAATAGTTCTCGTAGTGAAGCCTTCAGGAGACCTGAGAGTTTGCGTAGGCCTTACTAAATTGAACAAATGCGTAGTTCGAGAGCGATTTACGTTACCAACTGTGGATCAAGCTCTAGGGTCACTGTCGGGAGCGAAATGGTTTTCAAAGCTCGATGCCAACTCAGGCTACCACCAGGTGCGACTCAGTAAAGACTCAGAAGAGCTAACCACGTTCTTAACACCCTTCGGTAGATACTGTTTCACGCGACTACCCTTTGGAATTACCTCCGCTCCGGAGTGCTTCAAAAAGAGAATGTCTGAGATACTAGGTGGCCTGCCGGTGGTCGTTAATGTCATGGACGGTGTCCTAGTGTTTGGCGAAAGCAAAGCTCAACACAACGAGCGCTTAATTAACGTGGTCACACGCCTAGCAAGGGCAAATGTGACATTAAACAAAGAGAAATGCTAATTCGGCATTAGGCAAGTGCGTTTTTTGGGTCACATTCTGAATGAAGAAGGAATTCATCCTGATCCAGCTAAGGTCAGTGCTATCAAAGATTTGAGAGCACCCAGAAACGTTACTGAGCTTAGAAGATTTTTGGGCATGGCGAATTATTTGGGCCGCTTCCTGCCATTTTTAGCCCAAGTGACTGCTCCCATGCGTGTTCTTTTGCACAAGGATAGGGACTGGGCCTGGGACAACAATCAGGAAAAAGCGTTCCAAGAACTCAGAGCTCATTTGTTCAGCGCAATGCATGGCTTTGTACGACGCTTCGCTACAAACCACTCTTTCAGCTGACGCATCGTCTTTCGGCCTGGGAGCAGTTTTGTTTAAAAGCACAAAGACTGGCAACGTAGACCAGTTGCATTCGCTTCTCGTTCGCTCACCAAAACCGAGCAACGGTACTCCCAGATCGAAAAGGAAGCGCTGGCGTTGGCGTGGGCAGCGGAAAGGTTTGATGAGTATATTGTGAAGAGGAAGAGGAGTATATTGTGTGAGGTGTGTCCTGTTGATCTGCTGAATAAACCCCCCATTCTTACATTTGGTGGAGCTGCCGGTCAAGATCTATCCTCCCGCCCTGGAACTCCGCAGCCGTACATTACCACCTCCTGCGATGCCTGAGGACGTCAACCACCAAGCCGTACAAGTTGGCTCGGCCATCATCTGTCCCGGCTCCCTCCGCCAGCGAGACCCCGCCATCTTCCGCGGCACTGACGACCACGATGTCGAGGACTGGCTCACATCCTATGAACGAGTGAGCGTTTACAACAAATGGGACGCGGAAACAAAGTTAAGCAACGTCATTTTCTATCTCACCGGCGTAGCAAACCTATGGTTTCGAAACCATGAAGCGGACATTCCATCATGGTCCGCGTTTAAAGCCAGCTTCTCTGAAGTTTTCGGCCGACTAGCTGTGAGCAAACTCCGCTTTGAACAGCGCTTGTGTACGCGGTCTCAGCAAGTTGGCGAAAATTTCACGAGCTATATCGAGGACGTCGTCGACTTGTGCAAGCGCGTTAACCCGCACATGTCAGAGGCCGAGAATATCAAGCACATTCTGCAAGGCATCGATGACGATGCCTTTCAGATGCTGTCGGCTCGTGATATCCGCACCGTCGCGGAAGTGGTCACACTATGTCAAAGTTATGATGAACTGCGGAAACAAAGGGCCATAACTCGCGCGAACACCATGCACTCTGAGTCCCTTGCTGGCCTGACAGATGCAGGCGAACATTCTGCGCTCCTGCCACTAATTAAGACCTTCATTCAGGAAGAAGTTGCTCGACAGCTCTCCCTTATATCCTGCCATCAAGAACCTTCCTCACACCTAGCTCCCAGTTTGCGCCACATTATTCAAGAACAGGTAGCTGAATCTCTTCCTCCAGCCCCTCAACCCATGCCTGTTACAGCGCAGTTAACTTATGCAGCTGTTGCGGCCCGACCGCCACCTACATATGCTCCACCGCCACCAGCCTACGTTCAGCCGCCTCCTGCGCCTGCGCGAGAACCTGCGCAGTTTATGCGACCGGCTCCAAGACCACGTAATCCCTGGCGCACGACGGATAACCGGCCAATTTGTTACACTTGCGGACTTGCTGGACACATTTCTCGTTATTGCCGCAACCGTCTCCCGGTGTCGGCACCACCTACTCATGGTTCTGCATACTGGTCTCCGACGCCTCAGTATTCCGCGCCTACTGAGCCTCCAGCCCGCCCTCAGTTCTCCCCAGACCGCTCAGCCATGTCCGACCGCCGTTCACAGTCGCCGCGACGCCGCTCTATCTCTCCGATGCGACGTCGACAGAACGCTTCACATGAGGAAAACTAGAGGCCGCAGCTCCTGAGGCGAGAACTGCGACCGACTCGAACTTCCCAAGTCCTCATCTGTCGCCGACAAACCTAATTGAACTTTTCGTCGAGGGTGTTGCTGTCATGGCCCTAATTGACACTGGTGCTGCGATTTCGGTAATGGACGCAAAACTATGTCGCACTTTAAAGAAAGTGAAGACGCCAATTGCGGGACTTTCGTTGCGAACGGCCAGCGCTCAGCATATCAAGCCTTTAGCAGCGTGCACCGCTCAAGTAGTCATCCAGAATCCCTTTTATACGATTGAGTTCGTCGTGCTGCCAAGTTGCTCGCACGCTGTAATTTTAGGCTGGGATTTACTGTCGCGTCATGCTGCTATTATCGATTGTGCTCGAGCTGAAGTGGGGTTCTCGACTCTGCCCGATGCCTTACCAGACGCTGATCAATCAAACTCCCGTGCTAAAGCCCTCGTCGCCGAAGATATCGACCTTCCTCCCTGCTCTTCAGTGCTTGTTCGTGTCGCTTGTGCATCTATTAGCGATGACACCGTTCTCTTCACACCAGCCCATACTTTCCTGCGCCGCAAGTGCCTTTCATTGCCCTACGCAGTGCGCGCTATTTCCGCTGGCCTTTCCATGTTATGGGTCTCTAACCCATTTAACTCCTCTACTGCTTTGCGCCATGGCGAATGCCTCGGAAGTATCCAGCCAATCGCATCTCTTCTGATCTCTGAGGAACCTGACAACGCGCCGCACTGTGACGTGACTGCGCTCAGCCTCCCTTCACCTGCGCCCACTCCCCCCTCTACAGACTTGTTCCTCCGTTCCATCGATGCCGTTCTTCCTCCAGAGCAGCGTACTCAGCTTTTGAACCTACTACATCACTTTCACTCCTCCTTCGACTCCTTTGGGTCAAACTTCTACAGTCACTCATCGCATCGACACCGGCAGCCACGCACCACTACGACAGCGCCCCTATCGTGTGTCTGCAACCGAACGCCAGGCTATTGAAAAGCAAGTCGACCTAATGATCCAGAATGGCGTGATTCAGCCCTCAAGCAGCCCTTGGGCCTCACCTGTTGTCCTTGTAAAAAAGAAAGATGGTTCTATTCGCTTCTGCGTCGATTATCGCCGTCTTAATAAGATTACGCGAAAGGACGTCTATCCTCTCCCACGCATCCATGACGCTCTCGATTGTTTGCAAGGCACCGAGCTCGTTTCTTCCCTAGATTTACGTTCCGGGTACTGGCAAGTCCCCTTGGAAGCGGCTGATCGCCCCAAAACTGCCTTTGTAACTCCCGACGGCTTGTACGAATTCACAGTTTTGCCGTTTGGCCTTTGTAATGCTCCGACAACATTTCAGCGGATGATGGACACCATTTTGCGTGGCCTAAAGTGGAAGACATGCCTCTGCTACCTCGATGACATTGTCGTCTTTTCTCGTGACTTTGACACACACCTCTACCGTCTGAAGCACGTTTTGACCTGCCTATCTGATGCCGGACTGCAGCTGAATTTGAAAAAATGTCGTTTTGCCACCTGCCAGCTCACCATTCTTGGCCACGTTGTTTCCAAAGGTGTATCTCCAGACCCTGCCAAACTTCGTGCCGTAACAGCGACGCTTGTACGAATTCACAGTTTTGCCGTTTGGCCTTTGTAATGCTCCGGCAACATTTGAGCGGATGATGAACACCAATTTGCGTGGCCTAAAGTGGAAGACATGCCTCTGCTACCTCGATGACATTGTCGTCTTTTCTCGTGACTTTGACACACACCTCTACCGTCTGAAGCACGTTTTGACCTGCCTATCTGATGCCGGACTGCAGCTGAATTTGAAAAAATGTCGTTTTGCCACCTGCCAGCTCACCATTCTCGGCCACGTTGTTTCCAAAGGTGTATCTCCAGACCCTGCCAAACTTCGTGCCGTAACAGCCTTTCCGAAACCGACTTCCATCAAAGATCTACGTAGCTTCCTCGGACTCTGCTCTTACTTTCGCCGCTCTATTAGGAATTTTGCTTCCATTGCTGCTCCCTTGACAGAACTTCTGTCCGGCAATTCCGACCTTTCGTCGTGGTCACCAGCGTGCGACGATGCCTTCAATGCTTTACGACACATCCTCACGTCACCGCCTGTCCTATGTCACTTCGACCCCACAGCGCCTACTGAGGTCCACACAGACGCCAGTGGTATTGGTCTCGGCGCTGTGCTCGCTCAGCCCAAAGCAGGTTATACTGAGTACGTGGTCGCCTATGCTAGCCGTACACTCACGAAGGCTGAATCCAATTACTCTGTCACTGAAAAAGAATGCTTAGCGATTATTTGGGCTCTTACTAAATTCCGCCCTTACCTCTATGGTCGCCCTTTTGACGTAGTGACGGACCACCATGCGCTTTGCTGGCTTTCCTCACTGAAAGACCCGTCCGGCAGACTGGCAAGATGGGCTCTTCGCCTTCAGGAATATGATGTCCGCGTTGTTTACCGCTCTGGCCGCAAACATCACGATGCCGATGCACTTTCCCGCTGCCCCCTTACAGCTGATGTCGCGAGCCTTTCCCCTTCCGACGATTCCCCGCCATCGCTTCACATCAATGACATGCCGTCAGCGCAGCGGCAAGATCCTTGGATAAACTCTATCCTCGATTTTATCTCCAATCCTACAGCTGCTTCTCCATCGCGTGCTCTCCGCCGCCATGCTTCCCACTTCGCCATCCGTGATAACCTCCTCTACCGCCGCAACTACTGTGCAGATGGCCGCAAGTGGTTGCTAGTTATTCCCCGGCAGCTACGTTCGCAAATTTGTGAATATTTCCACGCTGACCCACAATCCGGTCACGCGGGCGTCTTCAAGAGATACACTCGTCTCCGGCTACGTTACTACTGGCGGGGTATGTACACCTTTGTACTCAAGTACGTTCGCTCATGCATCACCTGTCAACGTCGCAAGCCATCTCCTCAACGTTCTGCTGGAGAGTTGCTGCCGTTACCCAGCCCACTACGTCCTTTCGACCGCGTCGGCATTGATTTGTACGGGCCGCTTCCCTAAACTGCGGCCGGCAACCGCTGGGCTATTGTAGCCGTTGATCATCTGACGAGGTATGCCGAAACCGCCGCACTTCCATCTGCCACAGCGTCAGAAGTAGCTTCCTTCATTTTGCAGCGATTTGTTCTTCGCCATGGCGCACCTCGAGAGCTGCTCAGCGACAGAGGACGCGTTTTCTTGAGTGACGTTGTGAAAGCCTTGCTCACCAAGTGCAATATTATTCATAGAACCACCTCCGCCTATCATCCCCAGACTAATGGCCTCACTGAGCGTTTCAATCGTACCCTTGGCGACATGCTCTCTATGTACGTCTCCTCCAACCACTCAAACTGGGACCTCGTCCTTCCGTATGTCACGTACGCATACAATACCGCAACGCAGTCTACTACTGGCTTCTCCCCTTTTTTTCTCCTCTACGGCCGTCACCCCTGTGCCACAATCGACACCACACTCCCGTATCAGCCAGACATATCAGAGTATACACCTGCGTCTCAAGCAGCCCAGCATGCGGAAGACTGTCGACAAATCGCCCGCGCATTCACGGCTAACACCCATTACCGCCATAAATCCAACCATGACAGCCAACACTCGACACCGCACTTCTCGTCTGGCGCTCTTGTGTGGCTATGGATACCTTCCAATGCCCCTGGACTGTCTTCAAAATTTCTTGCTAAATATCATGGCCCATACCGTGTTCTGGAGCGCACCTCTCTGGTTAATTATGTGGTGGGACCTGTTACGCCGTCCCATGATCTACGCCGGCGCGGGCGCGAGATTGTTCACGTCCAGCGTCTCAAACCCTATTACGACCCTGCCGTCTTGCTCACGCCGTAAGTCGCCAGGATGCCTCCTCTCCGTCCCGCGGGTAATTGTGAAGAGGAAGAAGTGCACAATGAACATGCCAGTCAGTGGCATCGTGATCGCTGCGCGTGCTGGATCTGACTGTGTTCGCTGCCGCTGTATTCGCCGCTGATCTGCTCAGTCCTGCTGATCAAGTCCTGTTGATCTGCTGAATAAACCCCCCATTCTTACAATATGCACAAGCCCTTGGTTTCGCTGTTGGGTCACATGGCAATCGATGCTATGCCGCCAAGAATTTAACGCTTTCGTCGGCGCCTGATGCGATACAGTTTTCCTGTATTACATGTACCAGGCAAATCGCTAACCACTGCCGATACTCTTTTACGTTCACCGTTAGCTCGTACGAAAGTGGAAAGCTGTTTAACTGTCTCAGAGGTAACCGCTTACTCGAAAGCTTGTTTACTGGGTTTAGAAACAGGCGACGATTTCTTGAAAAGGGTGAAAGAAGGTCAAGCAAAAGACGAAGTGTGTCGAAGCTTGCGCACAGTGTGCAAAAAAGGGTGGCCCAGGAAACAAAATGTTCCCTGTTATCTTCTGCTATAATGGCAGGAACGTGCATGCATTACTTTGGTGAACGGGTTTCTGCTCAAAGGTATGAGGCTTATCATTCCTCGGACCCTTCGCAAGGAAGTGCTAAGCAAACTGCATGACTGTCACCAAGGCATCTCGCGATGCCGCAGTGTGGCTAAAGGTTCTGTCTGGTGGCCGGGACTTAGCACTGAGATAGCGTCTTTCGTGAAACAGTGCAACGTTTGCGCGATGCATGCGCCAGAACAGATCGAATCGATGATTGCATCGCCAACGCTCTCATTTCTTTGGGAGAGAGTAGGAGTCGATCTGTTTCGAATTCAGGGACGACAATATCTTGTCGTGGTAGACTATCTTTCGCGATACCCAGAGATTGCCATTCTTCCGTCAACAAAGTCTGCTACCGTGATAAGCCGAATGAAAAGCATTTTTGCGAGACATGGCATTCCCGAGTGTGTGGTGACCGACAATGGTCCCCAATTTGTCAGTGCCGAGTTCGAGAAATTTGCAAAACTGTATGGCTTCCGTCATGTCACCTCGAGTCCGAGGCACCCCCAGGGAAATAACATATAGCGCGAATAGTGCCAGAATAACATATAGTGCCAGAATAACATATAGCGCGAAAGTGCTCTAAGGTGGGTCCACAGATATAGCATGTGCCTGTGCGCACTCTAAATACTGGCTGGCAGGTTTTCGTGCCTCTGCAGCTCAAGGTAGGCAGGCGAAGGGAGACATGCCTTTGTCACACTGCCATGGGATGCATTGTTTGGAGTAGGGGTCGGGTGGGGTGAAAGGGGGACTTGAACGAGGAGAACCAGTCAGAAAAGGACAAAGAGAAGAGATGTACACCAGGACGCCTGAGGTAGCCCATTGTCCACGGGCAGGAACTGAGTTCAATGACCTTCGTCCAGCCCACCGCTCCTTTGTAAATGAATTTTCGCCAAGGTGAGCTTGGGCAATACAGTCCGGCAAGCGCAATTTGTAGTGTGTTTTATTGACTAGTCTATGCACCTCATGAACAAAGTGATGCGCCGAAGCAAAATCTTCCCGAGGCAGGATAAGCAGATCAACAAAATTACTCATCATCATCATGACTATAAATAGTACACAGCAAAAGTCTCAGATATCCTTCAGACATAATTTACATCTGCATGAAAACGAGGGTGCATAGCCCTCAAACGAAGCAGCAGTTTGAGCCAGTTGGTAATACGAATGAAAACAGGACGTAATAGGAACACAGTGCTTGTCTTGTGTGCCTTTCATGCCCTTGTTCCTTTTGAGCTAAAACTCCCTTTAAACATAAGTCATCAAGCAGGCATGTTTAGCCGCATTCGTGCTACAAATTGTGTCAAAACGCGCTCTGAGAAATGTCATTGTTTTTGTGAGTGGACAAACTTATAATAATTACGAGCTGATCTGCTTGTGTACGCGACTGCTCCCTCCAAAATCTACCACCTGTGGCAGGCTGAGATAAAACTTATGTATATGCATGTAATGTTTCGTTTTTTCTTTCTTTTTTTTGCAGTTCGAAGACAAATCCTTCATAATTCAACCTTACAGAACCGCGCACCATTTACACGTACAGCGCAGTGGTCGCCGATAGCCTACATAATGTCCTTGTTTTCGGTAAAAGGAGCCTGGCAAACTGGAAATTTCTTGCTTGTTTTGGTACGGTATGTCCACACCACTAACCAGGCCGGCTTACTCTTTTGCAACTCTGTCCAGGAGACGGTCACCGGCGCTAAGGCTAACGCAGGCACGCCTCGGGGCGTTTGTGGGTGCTTTTGTTGTGCAAGGTTTTACTGAGTTCTTTCAGAAAATCCTTTTCCGTTGTTAGAAAGAGTACCGAACAAGGGTAGTGGGGGAGCCTCAGTTCGCAAGCGCAGCCAATGTTCCCACAGGTAGACTTGTGCAAAAAATCATTAGTACTTTACGCATTTTTTTTTCATAGGGATAGGAGCAGTGCCTTTCCCAATGGTGCAAATCTTTTGTGAGTATAAGTATAGTATACAAGGGCCACATAAATATTTTCCATCATATCGCACCTTTCCATTTTTTGGTATTCACTTGAGCTATCATGAATGTATGTCGACGATGTATCATCAACTCGCTCAAGCTTCTACTCTATCAAGAACAGTGAACAATAAAACGATGTGACGATCAACTTACTTTTCATTTACGTTACGTACAGCCGCCCTGATTTTTAACAATATAGCGCGAGCGTCAACCAAACTGCTGCTCAGCGCCTTGTAACGGCGATAAGCGTGCAAAACGGCGAGAGTTCGCGCACGCGCACGAAGAGAGAGCGTCTTCTGCTACGCTGTTCGGATCACAAAGACACACGACCTGCCACAATATCTGTTTGCGACATTCGACATTCTTGCGCATGCACGAACTCTCGCCGTGTTGCACGCTTATCGCCGCTGTAAGGTGCTGACCAGCAGTTTGGTCGATGCTCGCGCTATATTGTTAAAAATCAGGGCGGCTGTACAGGGTCGTCCACTCTAAGTGCGAACACGGCTCCGCGTGGCCGCGCTCCGCGGAGCGCCAGCGGATCCGGCGCGTTCGCGCATCGAAGCAAAGCCGCGCAAGCGCACAGGGGCCCGGGGGAGGAGCTTCGTGTCGTCTGCTACAGCGCTGGCGCGCACCTCGCTTGCATTGCTGGAAAGCAGACGACACGAAGCTCCTCCCCCGGGCCCCTGTGCGCCTGCGCGGCTTTGCTTCGATGCGCGAACGCGCCGGATCCGCTGGCGCTCCGCGGAGCGCGGCCACGCGGAGCCGTGTTCGCACTTAGAGTGGACGACCCTGTACAGCCGCCCTGATTTTTAACAATATAGCGCGAGCATCGACCAAACTGCTGGTCAGCACCTTACAGCGGCGATAAGCGTGCAACACGGCGAGAGTTCGTGCATGCGCAAGAATGTCGAATGTCGCAAACAGATATTGTGGCAGGTCGTGTGTCTTTGTGATCCGAACAGCGTAGCAGAAGACGCTCTCTCTTCGTGCGCGTGCGCGAACTCTCGCCGTTTTGCACGCTTATCGCCGTTACAAGGCGCTGAGCAGCAGTTTGGTTGACGCTCGCGCTATATTGTTAAAAATCAGGGCGGCTGTACGTAACGTAAATGAAAAGTAAGTTGATCGTCACATCGTTTTATTGTTCACTGTTCTTGATAGAGTAGAAGCTTGAGCGAGTTGATGATACATCGTCGACCCTGTACATGCGGTCATGGCCGATCGAGCGGCGGCGTTCCGCGTCGCTGCTCAAGGTCAGCCCTGGTAAGGGAACCTAGCACGCCGCAGTCCTGCTATCCGCTGTAGTCAAGATAAGAACAGGTGAACCCTTCCCCCTGCGCACACGGGGAGAAGAATGGGGCTTTGAAAACCCACCCTCCAACAAAAGAAAGTTTTTCTACAAAGCAAAGGTTTGGCGGCTCGGCCAACTGGGGGCAAGGCCGGTAGGCACATTCTCAGTCTTGAAGCAGTGGCATAGCCTGGTGATGGGATTTGAACAAATACCAGGATGGCCGCCGTGGGACCCCCGCCTTAACCCACGGCCGGTCAGGAGAAAGAGGGCGCTCTCTCCCTCGAGACCGGCCGTGCTTAACCATGCTACTTGACAAGCTGTGTTCCGCCGAGGACCTCCTTTACGCTCTGCTTCCCTCCGTCTTCCGCACTCCTCCGTCCCCTTCCAACCCCTCAGCAGCAGAAGTAGAGGGGATGCGCCTCGCTCCGTCGCGCCAGCTTCGCTGCCGCCGAGCACCTTCGCCTGCGCCCGCTACCGTCCGTAGCGGCAGGCGTACGTCCTCGCTCGTCGCGCGCTCCCCAGCGCCGGCGAGTTCCTTCTACTAGGAGGTCTTCCCAGCAGTCGGCCGCGTCAGAGGCCACCCGCTACCTCTCCTAGAGGCCTAGCTCGGGGGGCCGCTTCGGTGGCCGCGGCGCCCTACTCCTCGAAAAAGGATTTCCTCGGGGCCGCCGTCGTTTGCTGCGGCGGCGGCGGCCCCCTCCCTAATTCATGGACAGCAGCCTGCAGAACCGCCCGCGGCTTCCTGCAGCTCCTCGGATCTGGGACGCACCCTGGCTAACTCTCGCTGCACCCTCGTGGCGCGGGAACCCTGCCTCCCCCCATCGCCACAGACCACGTGTTGCTGTGGATCCGGCGACCTACCCACCGCGCTGCTGCTGCTGCAGCAGTTCCCGGCGGCCCTCCCAGTTGCCGCCCGACTTCGTCGTCGCGGTGACTCCCTGCTGACATCTTTGTGATGCCGCAGTCCTCGCTGCGCTCGCGCTTCCAGCCAAGCCAGCATGCTTGCCACGTGCAAGCCACCCGCCGTACTCGCAGCACCACTTGTGTGCACCGAGGCGGCTCCACCTCGCCGCCATGGACCACGTGTTCTCGTGAATCCTGGCACCCCCTCCTGCTGCTACCTGGATACTCCGGGACAGCTCCCCGTGGGCTCCCTGCTCGCGGGCCTCGGCGCGCTGTCTACTGACGGTCACCTCAGCGCCACCCGCCGCGCTGCTGCCTTGGCAGCAGTCTATCGCGGTCCCCTCCTGCTGCGGCGGTTGCCCCAATCGCCGTGGCGTCCTGCTGTCAACAGCAGTCCTTCCTGTGCCTCGCAGAGGCGCAGTAGCAGGCTTCGTCTGGAACAACCAGAAGCGCTGCTGCACCGGAGGCTGTGCACCGGACCACCGACCTGCCGATGCTCACCGGGCTATTTGCTTGGTGCGGGCCACGACAATAAGGCGATCTCCCCCCCACCCCTCCCAACATCCCACTTCCCCCCCCCCCCCGGACACCAAGAGTGCCGCCGCGATATTAGGCCGGCATAACCCGTGTCCGGTTCCCCCCCACCCCCCGTGAATATCCCAAAGTTCCCAACCAACCAACCAAGTTCCGCTCGGACGAACGGACAGAAGCCGATGGGTGGATTTCGCGCAGTCGGCGCAAGGACCTGCGAGTGCTGGGATGTCTATGCAGTGCGATGCTCGTCGAATTGGCGCCGTTTGTTGCTCGACGTGCGCCGTGGACTCCGTCGCCGATACACGTGCGTTCGCTGTCGAAGCCGTAAAGTGATGACCTGGCGCAGCAGCTAATGACTCCTACAGAACACAGAGGATTGCGCCGTGCTCCCGCGACTCTGTGGCATCTTCCTACGCTCTCCTCACGTGAGTGACGACACTTTTGGGCAGGCTCATTTGTCCGTGCCAAGCGGTAATATCATTTCGAATGTTTTATTATATAGCCCGAGAATTATTTTTCGCTCGCGCTTTGCGAGCGCCCTTTCCATGTTGTTCTTTTTTCGTTTGTTTAGTACGTGTGCGGATTTGGCTTTTCGCAACCAGATCATAGTGCGAAAATCCAATGGTGCCGTATATATGATCCTGAAAACCGCGTCAGCCAGAGATAAGCAGGTTGGAATTCACCCAAACCTTCTCCGCTTCGCTGTAAGACGCAGCATGATATTTTTCGGAGGACACTCCTGAATTAATGATTGCCTACGCACGACGTATAAAACTGAGAGCTTGTCCGCGCACTACGTTGTTGGCAGAACTGGCGTGCACTCGCGCGTTTACGGGATACAGTTTTCAGACATTGTTCCGTCAAAACAAGATTCCAGTGACGTTAGAAGACATCTGTCTAGCATAGGAGGTCCTAACCTTTACGTCCCCTTTTTCATATTTTTTTGTCTTATCATCTTCGGAAGGGGCACGTTCACTTTAAGCCGGTGTGGCGATTTATTCGTACTCTGGCACGTGTTCCGTTTTGCAAGGGTGTCTGTCGGGTCGTCTTAACCCTCATTCTCGCGACGTTCATCATGTTTTTCGTATATTATGTCCGTGCTTTCATTACAAGCACAGAAGAAGCGCCTATTAAGAATGGTTGCCGTAACACTGGTGACGGCGTGTCCACCTTCGCGTCATCTTTTTATTATTTTTGTGCGCTTACCTTGCGACAATGCGGGACAGTGTATTCCTAGCATTTTCTTGGCTATAGTAGCAATCCTAGATTCGAAAAAAACTTTCCACGTGGTGATTTTCTACATGCCTGTGCGAAAGCTTGCGTCAGGTATGTTTCCAGGGGCCGTATTACGGGCCGCTCTACAACTGAGAGCGCTATAAAACGCCCACTCCTGGGCTTGGTCGCAGTCGTCATCTTGAAAAGTTGCGTCAAGGGATGCTGCGATTGCGTCGCGGAGGTGAAGAAACAGATGACGTTGCGCATCTAATTATGCCCGTGGATTTAGACTAGAGTGCGCGTGGTATAGAGCGCGATGAGGCGGCGATAAACGCTTTAGAGCGAAAATGGCGGCGTCCGCGGTGTAGTAGTGTGAGTGGTTGCTGTGGCGCTGAAGCGGCAACGAAGGTGCGAACAACGACGAAAGGCGGCGTGTGAGAATGTGTTCTACTTGTTCGGCTAATTGTTTCGACGCCTATTTCGACTTGAAAATGCGAAAGCGGAATGGTGGTGCGACGAATGCACCGGTGAACTGTGATGAAGCTCGCAGTCGACCCCTCTGTCGGTGCGTCTGCCATGCGTGCTGCGATCTTTTTTTTTTTTTTTTTGCCTCCGGAGGATTTCAAGTGTCTGAAGGTAATCGGCCTCTGATAACCGACGGTGAGCAAGTGCGTGCATCAAATGGCTGAACTCAACTGCTGTAAAGTTGGCGCTGAAGGGTGGTTGGTCTCCGCAGTGCACCAAAAGCAAGAGGTGGGAGCGAAGGCGACATACAGTACACAACGAATGAAAACGAGCGAGGTTGGTAGTGTACGCTCAACCGCGTTGCTTTTCCCCGTGGTTGTTCTGACTGAACCATTTGTGTGTGAGACGTTCGTGTGGACATGAAAGTTTATCTTGCCTGTGCTCCGCGGTCGATCCTTCTTTTGTTTCTGTTTCTTAAAGAAAAATAAACAAAGCCACGATTACACTGCCTTCGATATGATTTCTCCATGCATTTAGGACCATCACACAGTACCTTGACTTCAGACGATGTGCAAAAGTCGGCACTAGCCGTGGAATCAGCTGTTTTACTGAAAAGAGCCATATGCACGGTTTGTTTACCTCTGCCAGCGTGCCCTCGCTGCAACAAAAGCTACCCGCGAGAGCGTTTAATTGCAAAACTGTAGCTGCTTCTTGATTTTTTTGAATGGCGTTGAACTTAAAATGCGGCTTGAAAAAATAAAGCTTTAGTTCATTTCTTCACACGCTATATGCATATAAAGTTAGCAAACGGCTCCTTGACATGCGAATAAGCCTCTTGCCGTGAAAATAAGCGGCCCGGGGCGGCAAACTGGCGATCATTGGTTGATTCCAACTCTCGTCACGGCGTTGCCATTCTGATATCGCGCTCTAAAACTTTAGAGCGAGTCCCGTAATTCGGCCCCAGGTCACTTCTGAAGTGTTCATGCTCATCTGACGCTCTTCATTTTATTCATTGGGCACGAAAGTCTTGTCTGTGCACCAAGCTAGAGTGAACTCTACACCAACCATTCCAACCGGTCACAACGCTACATTGTCGTCGCGAAGAGAGCTTTCGAATTTTTTCATGGACTGTAAACTAACATTCCTGAAGAAAGAGGAATGAGGATATCCGGGGGCACCTATGCTGCGTTCCACCCCTGACCATGGGGGTCATACTGAGGAAAGTTTTGTTCGCACCTGGCGCTTAGGTACAACAGGAAAATAATTTGAGACTAGAGAAAGCGGAGATAAGGACGATGCTCCGCCAAGGGGAAAGGAGACGGAAGAGCGTTCTCGAGGGGGGAGGGGGTTGCTGTCAGCTGCCCAACCGGTGCGGGAGGCAGCCGCCTGCAGTCCAAGCTCAGAAATGCTGCTTACTTTCCCGGGGGTCGATTGTGGCGGCGTCTTCAAAAGACGAAGTCTGTCTATAGGGGAGGAAACCTGGGCCAGGGGGCGCTGCGCCGCTCTGTGCGTCAGCGCCCTCCATGGAGACCCCGTCAAAATCTACGCGCCGCCCGGCCGCGTCGTCTGCTAGCCCCGCGCTGCTCTCCAGCACGTGTTTGCGCGCGCGCGCTCGGTTGTTTCTCTCCTCCTCCGGCCGCATTCTGGCCGCCGTCGCGCTCCAAAAAAGGGGGCAAAAAAAAAAAAACGAATGAAAAAGTGATGGCGCGCTTTTTCGCAAAACTTGTGAAAGTGTTTTTCTCTCTTCTCTCTTTCGTGTTGAAACCATGGTTGTCGTTTTTTGTTTTGTTTTTTTTTAGGTTTCTCGTACCGCTCGTATCTCGCACCTCTGTTTGTAACTGGCGGTGCCGCAGCAGTCATCGCGGCACCAAGTCGACCTCAAGAAACAGATATATGTCATTAATGCCATCACTCGGCGCTTATAAAGGGAAAACACATACGTTAATTGTTCTATCCTCATGCGCGATCCTGCTTCGGGAGCTCAAAACTGCGCATTCGCTAGAGGAGATAACTGAACTAGGGATTGCACAGCGTAGCTGTGGAATTAAGAAGACAAATGTTTACTTGGAGAGATGTCCCAGCCTGCATGAAAAGTCGTCAGGCATTTCCTCGCTCTTCGTCTCGCGGAGAGAGGAAACTGCCGAAAAAATGGCATGCCTCGGCTTCTCGTCAGTGATCCAGGTCTTTAAGAAACCTCTCATCGTTAAAGGTAGATGTCTTTGATTTCGGATGGCAGCGCCACAGCAGCGAACTCCCCATGACCGCTGTCAGCAGGAAGCAAAGGGTAAGGCGGCATGCTTTGTGCCTTTGTAGGGAACGCGTCCTAAACGCGCCGAAAGCAGGCACCACGGCGCCAGCAGCGTCGCCTAAAACGTCTGTCCCCAAAGAGTTGAATAGGCCCCTTTCAAGTGGGCAGTCACAAATGGAAAGGAAGCTCCCCAACCAGCGCCCAGAGCACTCGTCGCTGTGTATACGCGTATCAAATCTCAATGAGAAGGCTGGTCCCTTCATTCTCTGAACAACATGGAAGAGACATCAAGAGGTGCCCCCTCAAGTTCTTCAAAATACCTGTCGCTTGTCTCTGCCTTCGAGTACCGAATTCACGTTCGTTTTTTTTTTGTCTGAGCCTGCCAACAAGCGCTCTTTGAAAACAATGTCCGCGGCGATCAATTAATCATAATTTCTCACTTTCGAAAGCACTGATAAAAAGCGGGGCACAGAAAAAAGCAAAAATAAGAAACACCACTGGCAAAGAGCGCCGGCTTTGCGCGCACAGACGCACGACCATCCCCCCTCGTCCTCACTCTCCTTCTCCCGCTCCGCGTGCACGTGCGGCTGCCTGTAGCACGCGCTCCCGAGCGAGTGGGCTGCGCAGACTCCGCAGACAGCCGCGCGCAGCGCGGGCGCGGATGCGCGTAGGTTTTGTAGTTCCTCTCCGCTCCGCTGGAAACCGAGCGCTGGCGTCGCGGAGCAAACTCCAGCTTTGGTTCCCTATAGGGACCGGGCGCCCGTTGTATGGCGCCACCGTCGGCTCGGTGCAACAGCGCCGCCCGCGGCGGAGTGCCGAAACAGCGGAATGCCGAGGCAGCTGAGCGGCGCAGTCGTTTCCGTTCTGCGAGGCGTTTTTGAGCCTGTCCGTATACCCGTCGTTTTGCGGTGTGGCTTTAAAAGCTTTGAGCTGCTTTGAGTAATAGCAAGGAGTATTTTTTGACCGGGAAATCTTGAAAAAGGAAAGGGCCGTTCTCGGCAGGGCGTGCGTGTTTTTTTTTTTTTGAAACCGCCCGGCGCATGGTATTTCTGTTATATACTCGAAAATGCAGCGCGCATGATTTCACCATGCGCTAGGAACACCTTCGTTAGGCACTTGTTAAGGCGACTTCGAAGACGGGAATTGCGCCTGCACTGCGCGTCCATCTTATATTAGGTCTAGTCGAAACCTGCCTGAAGATCAAATACCGCCGAACCGTGTTGCCGTTGCGCCGTAGTAGTGGTAGTTGTAATGGTCAGCGTTCATGTAAAATGAAAAAGATGCTGCACCTGTCTTTTTTGGTAATAGCTAGGCTCAAACGATTCAGAGTAGAATAATAGCAAATGACATTCCAGTTTCAACCTTGCAACGAGAGCTGTAAAAGGAGAAAAATAAACAAGCAAGACAAGAGTAGGATCCTATTTATGGTTTAAATAGCAAACACACATATACTTCCAGGACCTCCTACACAATTACGCTACAATAGCTCACTGAACCTGGCCTTGAGACTATCAAACTTAATCATAATATTAGCCAAATGAGTAATACCACCTCAGCATCATTTTTACATATACGACAATGCTGTTGTTGAACACGTCAGAGCTGCTACATATAATTGACTTAGAAAATATTATACTATACATGCCTTTCTCCCGACATACTGCGGAGGTTGTGAAAAGAAAAAAAATATTAAATTTCCTGCTAGCGTTCTCTCAGCGCAGGAAGTTCAATGCGATTGACCGCACCTGCCTTGAACATCTGAAGGCATAGTCCAATACTGTCAAACTGTTAAATACAATCGAAAAAAAAACACGCAGTGTGATGTTTTGTAAGATAAGCCACCGACAACTAAGAGGGCGTTCTATTGCTAAATGAATCCCTTTGATGGCTCGTTCGCTAAGATGGTCTACTTTCTCAGCGTACCACGAACTTGCGGGGCCCATACCTAGCTGACCTCGATACCTGATGAGTGTAAGGGGACACGACCATGTATGTAGTTTTCTATTTGCACGTAAAGGAATCCGGATAACTTAAAGCCCTTCCTTTTACAACTTTGTCCCTGCAGCTTGCGGACTGCTTCTAAATCTGTTTACATTGGCCATAGAAGGAATTTATGAGAGGTAAAACGGTCTTGTCATGCTACGCCACAATCAGTAAATCTCACGTTCAATAAAACGCCGATGAGAAACACATGTATTTAGGCGGGCTTTTGAGAAAATACGTAAAGCCGTGTCAGGTGCAACGTGACTGCGAAAAAAAAAACTGCTACACGGCCTTCGAAATTAAAAAAAAAAATGCTACGTTTATGCTCGTTTCCACAAATTAAATTGTATTTTTTTTCTTGTTCGACTTTATATGAAGCCGATAGCAGATTTTCTGAGCACGCGGTATTGATTGAGCTGTGAAATGTGTGATTTTGTTAGGCGAAATAGACGTGCCGCAACCAAATGTTAACACATTCTAAGAGTATCAACGCAGAGCTCTCAGCGCATTTTCATTGGTTGACAAACGAAAAGAGAAAAATGACAAGATCATGGTAATAGGAATTGTTCATGTCTCCTATCTGCTCTTTCTGCTAAGAGAAAAAAGTAAATTAACTTTGACTATGTCAGCGAAAGTATCTGCACAAACATTGTCTCTGCCCATCACTGAAGATCGTAACGCAGCCCGAACGACGATGGTGGAGCTGCCTTTTCTTTTTCCGTGCTGGGGTTTTCTTGTACACAGGCGGGGAAATGCTAGCGTTGTAACTTACGCTGTTGGGTTACTTCGATTTCTAATTGTCAATAAAGTGACTACAGATGAAGGAGTGCGGCTTCGACTACGAGACTCTCGTGCCGTCACTCCTGGGGAACAGAAGGCACACAGCATCCGGTAGCAAGCGGAATTTTAAAAATTCAGCACTTTCCATGACCACACAGTAACCAAATACGTAGATTCGTGCCTTTGCCTTTCAAAGAACCATGCCTAGGTCACCCGCCACTCATGCTTCTGTGGAAACCCGAAGAAATGAATCGACTTAAAAACGTCCGACGAGTTTGCGTAGCTGCCAGTGGAGCCAACAACCCACCACGTTTCGCCAGCCTTGTTTGGCCAGACTTCATTTCAATGGACATATTCACACAACTAGCCCAACTTTCTGTTCCCTTGAGGATATATTCACGCACAACGTCATCTAAACCTTAGGATTTCCAATTTCCACACAAACCAACGACAAACAGTACGCACCAATGCGCTGGCAATGCGCCGGCAATGCGCCGGCCGGGGCCAGCGCATTCCGGCGATTGAGCGATGCGTCGAGAGGCGGCGCCACCCAGCTGTCCGGTCTGTCAAGGGACAAGCCCTTCCATGTCGGAAGGTCGGTTCCCCCTTGGCTTCTTTTAAGCCATGAATTCCAGAAGAGGGCGAATGCGGGCTGGTTGGTACATGTTGAAGAAGAGAATGAAACAGGGCGAGGCAAGACCGGCCAAGTGAACAACACACACATGCGCTGAGTCAACGCATGTGTTTGTCCTAGAGCAATGCACGGGCCTGATTTTGCAGCCCGGACCCATTGTTTGAAGCCTGGGTCTACGCTGACATGGAGCAGGCCCGAACAGAGCCAGCGCTACTAAAACTTGCTCAGGTCCAGCGGTCAGTCTGCGAGCACTGTTTAAAAATGTACAGGTGATAAAAGGAACCATTAACGCTTTTTCAGTTCATCATAAACGACCTAGTTTTGATTGACACACAACCATTACGAGAGAGTCCCCATCCAGAATTATTGCAACAAAAATTTCCAGCATGTAGAAGAAAAATAAATTTTCCCAAAAGACTGTAGTAGCATAATACAACATTTTGGGCGAGTTGATTACATACATTCATTATTACAGCGCAAAGACGGCACAGAACAAGAGGAGGACACAACAGCGCTGACTGTCAACTAAATTTTATTCGAGACCAGTAGGGTTTTTATACCGCCTGGCGATCAGAAACGAAAAAAAAACAAGAAAACATGCAAGATTAGCAACAAGAATGTGCAAGGGTACAGGAACCGAGGTTGGCCGACACGTATCAGATTTCACGTCCTAAATATTTGACCTCTTTTCTGGGACAATGCCACTGATGGTGCGCTTATGCAATCGTCCAGCAATCTTATAATCAGACAAGCTTCTATAATCTCTCTTGTTAATGCATCTCGGTGTTTCTCTATGACACTGCATTGCCTGTACATAGGTTCACATTGATCGTCACTATCATCTTCTGCGCAGCAGTCCCTGCAATGTTTGGCTACGTGGCCTAAGGTAGCAACACGTGCGACATTATCACTGTGCTCTTTTAGCCTTTTGTTAAAACAGCGGCCAGTCTGCCCTATGTATTTTTTTCCCACAGCAATCCTCAAACGTACCAACAAGGCGAGAAAGGTGTCCAGATGTATACAAAAGACCATTTGCGACAAATTTGTAGTTAAACTCTGACCCAGCATCGGGCATAGGGCAGTCTTGTTGGTCAGAAGTCTGGTGCAGGCCTCACAGCATGTCTTTCGCTGCATCTTACGAACTGCATATTCCGCCATGTAATAAACTAACGGGCTCGAACTTTTCTTTATGTTATAATTATGCTCTTTCTGGAGTAGTAAGTTCACTCAGCCTTCTTAAACTTTCAGTCATCGACAAATTTGTCGAGTTGTGCGGCTCTGAACTTGTGATACTGAGGATTGTTACAGTGCACTAATCATCTCAGAGCTACAGTTTCCGGTGCTAGGCAGGAGCGCGAGGTGATAAAAAGAAAGCGCATTAATGGTGTGGGGCCCCACAGCCCCTTTTAGTGTTTCAAACCGCGCGCGCTTTTTCCGGTTTGTGTTGGTGGCCGCCCGGGCAGCGCGAGTACGCATGAGCGAGCTGCCCGGTGCGGGGGCGGCATGTTATCGGCGCGAGACCGAGGGTAGATAAGCGCGTCGGAAGCATGGCTCGGGGCATTTGCGTTTTCGCCGGGCGGCCGGCCAGCGAAGGGTGGCGAGGCAGCTTCCCTGGCCGGCGGGATGTACGCGGACGACGGAGCGGGGTCCCGCCAGAAGAAGAAGGAAGCGGTGCCTACAAGAATGCCTTAGGAGTATTAGCGTGAGTGCTGCCACGCAATAAGCAATGCTTTTGTACCGTCGTCAACTCTTTGGCCCTATTACTCGCCCTAGCCGCAGTGTGTTTTGTGTTGCCGCAGTGAAGCCCTAACCCATGTTCCGTTTTATTCTGCATAGTCCGTTGTCACGCACTTCGACGGCATGTTTTTAGTGCAGTTCTGACCAATGCTGTTTCTTGTTTATTTTAAACTTTTCTGTTGATCCGGTAAAAACCAGTGTTTTTAAAGAAAGACTTGGTTTTTCATTCGTCGGGCGAGACCATCGCTCGCGGACCCGTATTCTAGAAGGCGGACCCTTCAATGGTTGTTAAATACTGTGCTGATGTGGGGTGGTCGTTCGCTTCATTTGCCTTCCTCACAAAATCGAAGGCGCTTTCGAATTTACCCCGAGAGAGATGCGAGGTCAGAATGTATTTGAAGCTGCATTTATAGCAAAAATATTTTCCAATCTCCATTATTTGCTGAATTTAAGGTCACTCGTAGTCCTCCGGCTGCGCTGTCACTTAGGAAGCTAATTGTTTAGTTCTTTTTTTTTTTATGCGTTCAGCCGCTATTCATCCAGGAAGCCCAAAATTATTTCGGGGATTTTTCTTTCAAAGAATCGGGCTTTAACCTCTGTCCTGGAATCCTCGACGTCATAATTTTTATTTGTTTCAAAAGCTTTGCTATAAATTCTTCTGTCTTACTAGCTGAACCTTACGCCTTTTGGACCTCACTTCGATATAGAAAAAGGCTTTTTAGGACCTCTTACCGTACTAGCTCTCATCTTTTCAAATCTATTTCGAAAAGGATGAATTCTATTAATGTGAGGCATAACTTTCAACGTTGTATTTTCATTGTAATTCTTCCATGCCTCGTTAATCTATCCCGGATGCGCGCCACCGTTGGGAACGTTGAACCCTGGTTTCAAAAAATGCATTGCTCACAATCTTCACCAAGTGCGGCAAGGCAGAGAAGAAGTGGAAGGGACGAGTTTCATCCGCTGGATGTCGGCACTTCGCTTTGATGTTTCCCAGTGCAGCTGCGCATCACGAAAAATATGCGTTATTTCAGAACAGGCAGCATAAAATGGTCGCGTGTTCGCAGATATTTGCTTTTCATAAATGTATGGACGGTCTTGTGGCACTATGAATATATCTCTCTGGCTCCGCTAGTTTATTTAATATTTTAGGGGAAACGTAGGGGGCCATGCGCACTTTTGTGTCGACCAAAATGCGTTGGAGCTAAAATAAAGCTAATTGCTAATCAAACTAATGTCTTTGACACTTTGAAACCTGGACATACAAGAGATACAACAAACACAACCATTGCAACTGGGCTTCTGATATGTGCCAACCTTTTTCTAAGCGTGTGTAACAATGACCTTCCTACATAAATGAAATCGACGACGTTGCCGCACAGAGCAGTATCTAAATAAAAAAAAATTATCCTACCTTTTATGGTAAAGCCTGCCACATGCTCCGATTCCAGCTGGAGCCATCACACTTAACTCCATCAAAAAAGAGGCCAGCCTGTTCTCATAGGAGCGTCCCTTCGAGCACTACCTTTGCCAGGACGCTTGCTTTTGCGTTGCCTTTTGAGGCAAAAACGGCCAAGACGAGTTCTCCTGCTTGCAACAAAAATAAAGACTCTGCGAAAACGTTACAACACCGAATCTTTGGCATACGCTTTTCGTTCGAAGAGAATAAGAAAAACAATGAGGCTTCCGATAGAAGATTACCTTTAAAAGGCTGGAATATAACCACCAAGCCGTGGTCAGGTAGTTTAACCGCAGAACCTCTAGAATGATCAGCAGTGGAATTTCCTAAACCAACGAACCCCTCCAGCGGTCCTGCACAATGTTAATCAAATAACGCTAGAAAAGTTACAGGTTACTCAACTTCATAGCTATATTGTTACGTGGAAGATTTATAGTCCCAAAGCTGTCCGCATAACTAACGTTGATGAGGGCACCGATTTTACAACTCTCAGCGTCGTCGTCTTCTTCGAGTCTGTTGCACTTCTTCACCCTCATCGCGAACAGCGAATACAGCTAAGTAACACTACCCCCCCCCCCCCCCCCCCCCCCGCGGGAAAAGCACAGTGCCGGTGCGGTCTATGTTAGCGAAATAGAACGTTGATGATAGGGCTTTAGACGGGACACATGCACTATGTCGGAGGTTGGAGCTGTGGACGGGGACTTCGGAACCACAGATTCAACTTCGTAGGTGACGGCGGCCACGGGGCGCAAAACACGGTAAGGGCCAGTGTAAAGGGGCAAAAAGTTTTTCACACAAGCCCACTCGACAGCACGGGAGCCCCAGCAAAACGAGAGATCCAGAAGTGTAGTGGACATCACGGTGGCGGCTGTAGTACCGGATCTTTTGAGAGTCTTGGGATGCAGAGAGCCTGACATGCGCTATCCGGCGGGCATAATGAGCGCGGGTGACGGCATCACTGGTGTAAGTACTGGTGGCGTCTGCCGCGGGTAGAGAGGTGTCGAAGGGTAGTAGCGGGTGTCGGCCAAATAATAAATAAAATGGGGAGTATTCAGCGGTAGAATGGACAGATGAATTGTAGGCGAATGTGACAAAGGGGAGATGAACGTCCCAATCTCGATGGTCGTCAGACACATACATGGCCTAGCATGTCTGTGAGGGTATGGTTTAGACGTTCCGTGAGGCCGTTGGTCTGGGGGTGATATGCGGTGGTGAATTTGTGGCGGACGGAGCACGAACGGAGAATTTCGTCAACCACTCGCGACAGGAAATAGCGGCCATGGTCAGTTAGTAGTTCGCGAGGAGCACCATGATGAAGAATTACGTTTTCTAGAAGGAAGTCAGCGATGTCTGTGGCGCAGCTGGTCGGGATGGCTCGGGTAATAGCGTACCGAGTAGCGTAATCGGTGGCGACGGCGATCCATTTGTTCCCCGAGGTGGAAACTGGAAAGGGGCCAAGGAGGTCAACGCCTATACGGGGAAATGGGTCAGTTGGTATGGGTATCGGCTGCATATGACCTGAAGGCGAAATTGTGGGCTTTTTCCGACGCTGACACAGTTCACATGCGGCAATGTACTGCTGGACAGAGCGGTAGAGCCCCGGCCAGTAGAAACGTCGGCGCAGGCTGTCGTATGTGCGAGAGACACCCAAGTGGCCAGCCGTGGGAGCATCATGGAACTGTTCAAGGATGGTAAAACGCAGGTGTTGGGGAACGACGAGCAAAAGGTCTGTGCCATCTGGTCGCATATTACGTCGGTGTAGGGTGTTCTCGTGGAGCACAAATAAGGTGAGAGATGGGTCAGGGCGGTTGGAGGTAAGACGGAGGATAATGGAATGCAGAGAAGGATCTAAGTGCTGTTCCTTGGCAATGTTGGCAAAGGCGGAGACAGACAAGACATATGCATCATCGTCAGAGTCTGTAGGACTATAGGGGAGTCGATGGGATGACGTGACAAGCAGTCTGCATCTTGGTGAAGCCGGCCGGACTTGTAGACGACGGAAAAGGTGTATTCTTGTAATCGTAGCGCCCAGCGCCCCAAACGGCCAGTAGGATCTTTGGGAGAGGAAAGCCAGCACAAGGCATGATGGTCTGTTATCACAGTAAAATGGCGGCCAAACAAATAAGGGCGGAATTTCGTAATAGCCCAGACAAGCGCCAGGCACTCTCGCTCTGTAATAGAATAATTTTGTTCGGGTGTTGAGAGGAGGCGGCTTGCATACGCAATCACCCTTGTACGGCCGTGTTGTCGCTGAGCGAGTATAGCTCCTATTCCATGGCCACTTGCGTCGGTGCGGAGTTCAGTATTGGCGGAAGGGTTGAAGTGGGCCAGGACTGGTGGCATAGTTAGAGCAGCAATAAGCTCTGAGAAAGCTGCAACTTGTTCAGGCCCCCAATAGAATGAAACGTCTTTCTTGAGGAGTTGGGTGAGCCGACGAGCAAGGACTGCGAAGTTCGGGACGTATCGTCGGAAATACGAACATAGGCCAATAAAGCTTCGGACATCGCTGGATGAACGCGGAGTGGGAAAATCTGTGACGGCACGTATCTTTTCAGGGTCAGGCTGAACACCGGAAGCATTAACCAAGTGACCAAGCACTTTGATTTCCCGATGGCCGAAACTGCATTTCTTTGAGTTCAGTTGAAGGCCGGCGCGGCGGAATAGCTCGAGAATGGTAGAAAGGCGAGGGAGGTGGCTGTCAAAAGTGGACGAGAAAACAATGACGTCGTCTAAGTGACAAAGACAAGTCCACTTGAAGCCGCTCAGCAATGAGTCCATCATCCGTTCGAAAGTTGCAGGGACGTTACATAGGCGAAAAGGCATGACTTTGAATTGATAAAGGCCGTCAGGGGTGATGAACGCTGTTTTTTCACGGTCTCTCTCGTCGACAGAAATCTGCCAGTAGCCGGAACGAAGGCCGATGGATGAAAAGTAGCTGGCTCCGTGCAAACTATCAAGCGCTTCGTTGATGCGCGGAAGAGGATATACATCTTTTTTGGTTATCTTATTCAAATGACGGTAGTCAATGCAGAATTTCTAACTGTTATCCTTCTTCTTGACCAACACGACAGGGGATGCCCAGGGGCTACTGGAAGGCTCGATTATGTCATTCGCTAACATCTTTTCGACCTCCGTTTGAATGACGCGCCGCTCGGGGTGTCAATGCGGTGGGTGACAACTGTCGTTTAACCCAATGGGCGGGTACCGAAGTCGAAAAAGTCACTGTAGGTAAACAAAAGCTTGTGTAACACAGGCAATGACTCCCGCGGTCTCGCTGTCGCATACACCCGACAACACCCTGGCTCCATATCACTTATTAAGGCTGTTGTTCGCAAATAGGTTGAGAATATGGGCCTCCCTTCTACCCAGCACCTCAACCAAGAGATGTTACGTCCGCACAACTAACGTTGATGAGGGCACCGATTTCACAACTCTCAGCGTCGTCGTCTTCTTCGAGTCTGTTGCACTTCTTCATCCTCATCACGAACAGCGAATACAGCTAAGTAACAATATATACTGCAACATTGCCTCCCAATTAGTATTTTTGATAGAGTAGGAATAATGCATACCTGAAGTCGTTACATCGATCTGCTCTGAAAGCTTCATCTCATCGGAGACGATAATTCCGTGCCGGGAATACTCATCTATTGTTTGCGTATTCTCTCACAGTGCCCCAATAAAATTGTTGTTTCTCTTAAAAATGTTTCGTGGCCTTCTTGAGGCAGGTGCGGCTGGGCAGCGTCAGACTCTGCTGTCCGTTTAAGTGTTCATATACCTTCGGACTACGCATACGCATCGATATGCATTCCAAAAGCCATTCATTGTCGTACTTCAATCGGTTTTTCTGTTTTCTTTGGCAGCTTCGAAGCATGTGTGCATAGTAGGTGTTGCTTGCTTGGAAGGCCTTTGATTTTTTCTGAAAGTATTATTCGAGCAGCTGCTCGTTTTTTACCTTCATATCGCTCGCACTCACCTCGGCTTTTCGTAGCTTTAATTGCAATTTCCTCACAGACTGATGTATCCTAGAGGCTTTCGTTTTCTTCACAACTCTTTTACACCTTTGCGATAGCTGGTTTAAAATAAGCTTTCGCTGGTACTTGCTAGGAACACATTCGATGCCTGGATTCGTTACCAGGTGACTATACGTTTTGGAAAGGAAGTTTCCTTTAAATTATGAATTCTCCTGACACAGGCTTTACACCTGCTCCAGGACACGATTGCTGATGCGATCGGTCAATGCTTCTGCATCAGCTGGTGTCGGGACATTTCGTTTGAACAGTGTTTGTCATCTTATGAAGATTTCATCTAGAGGAGTGACTTCAGCTTAGAGGAGTCACTTCAGCTGTTGTAGGAACGACGGATGTATCAATTTTTATCAACTACCTCCAGACTAATGCATTCACCTGTTTAGTGACATAAGTGCGCCTTCAGCTTAATAAAAAGCATCCTCACAACTCGCAGCTCTGATTATCGACCACAGTGCTGAAATTTGCAAGGCGCCAAATAATGAACACTGGTTCTGTCCAAAATCGTCTTCTTTGACTGATCTTCGGCTATCACTGTCATTTGCATTAAGTGCGGAGACTGAGGTGCTTGGTTGCTCCCCTGTTGGTTCGTCTGCTGAGATCGGAACATTAAGTAGCTCACACTTTGGCACAAGTAGCTTCTGTTCAGAAAGATTTCTTGGCTTCCTCTTCTTTGGCAGGGACTTGGAAATATAGCTTGGTGCGTCCGGAAAGAATGTATAGAATGGCATCGTTTGGCAGCAGCCTCAATCCCCGAGGAATTTCCACGATTACGCCCTTAATTGGGGTCTGGTATGTCTGTTGGACGAAGTGCGCATCGAAGTCACGTTCGCAGGCCACGCTGGCTTCGTCCAGATACAGTGCTCTAGAATCGTGGGCAGTGTGTCGTCCGCGCCAGAGAACAATAGAGGAGCGAGGTCGCCGCCGCGATGAAAGCGCGCGTGACACCCAGGGGCCGCTGCCAGTAACAGGTGTGCCAAGCAGTGCGGTGCGCCGAGCCAAGCTCCATTCGCTTGCATGCAAAGACGAGCGCAGACCGTCTTCGCGCGTTGATTTGAGGAATTCGTGTTTCGTTGTTCTGCATGTTCTTCGACGTTTCTTGAGCTTCCTTGGTGTGTTGTTCAAACCTCGTCTGTGCTCTCCACTTGGGACATCTAAGCAATGCGTGCACGATGACGGGAAGACGACGCGACACAAGGGACAGTGCCGGGCTGCAGCAGCGGTTACAGCTTGTGCAAGGGAGGTCCTCTCTCTTCCGTGTATCCATCGCCGCCGATCGCTGTGAGATTTGGTCACAGAACATCAAGAAAGCAGACAGAGTGCTGAACGAAGCAAGCGTTGTGTGCGAGCGCTATTTTGAACAAGTTTTCATTCAGCGCACGTATAAAACAATCAACGGTGAACTAGAGTAGGGGCCGGTCACATACTTACTGATGACGCCGTTCCGACCATCTTTCCGGACGCACCAAAATATGTTTCAAAGTCGCTGCCAAAGAAAATGAACGTCAGGAACATCTGTGAACAGACAATTGATGCAGCGAAGCGGAGACGGTGTTCACAAGCTAGCTCATGAAGAGCAGCCGACATCTGACGGCGACAGTCCCGAGGAGCCCAACAGGGGGGATTTTGCAAAGAAAAACGAATGTGCCGTCTTTGCCAAAAGTAACCAGTCTGCATGTTTTGCTTCTCACTTGTATTAAAAGTCAATGAGGAAGTTAAGAAGTGAGGACAGGTGCTCGCCTTTACATTTGAGATTTAGAGCTTCAAAAGTTTAGTATGAATCCACTACTACATGGCTGAAAAGCAGATCCTGCAGCCTGGTTACTAAAACACCCGAAATTAATGTGGCCAAGGATCGCCTTGCACGCTGAGAAAAAGCTTTCCACTATGCCGAGTGCATGTGAGCTGGATGCTGCCGGAGACAGTAGCAAATTGGCCCTGAAAAAACTGTCAAAATTGATATGTCAGCTACAAAATCGGGTGAGGAGGCTCTTGTGGCGGAAGTTTCCATAAGAGGAAAAAATTTGTTCGAAAGACATTTCAAATCCAGTAGAGGCGAAGACACTAAGTGAACATGTTAGTGGGCTACAGTAGTACCCTAGCTGGGGCAGGCATACAGCCAGTTGCTGGTGAGTGCTCGTCGTTCAGCGGAAATTTCTTTTCCCAGAAGTGTACGCTTGTGGTCAAGGACGGTACGGCCTACCAAGGCTCTGATTTGCATGCTGTGCCATGTTTGGAACCTGAATGACGTTCTTTGTTTGTTTTTCGTTTTGTTTTTTTGCACAACGCAAGAGCTCTCTAAAACACTTTGCTATTCAGACAAAGATTCCCGAGTTTCGAAACACCGCAGGCTTGCTTCGAATGAATTTCTTTCTGTGCAACATATTTATCCAAGTGTGTGCAATAGCCTCAGATAGGTTCGGAAACACGAGATGCACTCATAACACACGCGAAGTGCGACCTATGCTGTATTTAGCTCGTGGCTAACAGCGCGCACCGCACCAATATTGCAGTGAAATATTCTAGTTCACTGTACCCATATCGTCGCTGGCATTACAGCGCCATACAGCCTCGCAGACTATGGAACAATGTATTATGATTGAAATGTTAAAATTCTTAAGCAAGTAGGCGATCGCCAAGCATTAAATATCGAATTAAGCGCACCATGCAGTGCAGATACGATGAGCCCACGCTCACGGCAGCGCAGCCAGCGGATGGCTCGCTGCGCACACCTGTTACACGAAGCGCCCCCTGGCCGATGGCGCAGCAGTCATCGCAAAAAGAGCCCATGCTCTGCCCTCGCACGACACACTGCCCAATATTCTAGAGCACTGTAGTCCAGGGCTTTATCGCCCCTCCTGATGTTGCGGGACCATA
Organism: Amblyomma maculatum; assembly: GCF_055883805.1. Lineage (NCBI taxonomy): Eukaryota > Metazoa > Arthropoda > Arachnida > Ixodida > Ixodidae > Amblyomma > Amblyomma maculatum. The sequence goes on along the minus strand of NC_139348.1, from coordinate 54,982,965 downwards.
CCTCTCGCCGATTAGCCTTCAGCGGCACGAAAAAGGGATCGGCATTCCTTACAACTCCGATCGCCGCTGTTGCAGTCTAGCACAAAGCACGTCCTGTCCTTGATGTCTCAACTATGTCCCGTCATACTTTCATTCTAGCAGTGGGAAGGAACTACGCGCAGACTGATAGAGGACGAAGAAAGAGACACTGGGCGAGCGCTAAGTAACCGCTGATGTTTTTTTCTCAACTAGTGGAACTTAAATGGAGAATAGGTGAGTAACTACCACACTTTTCAACAAAGATGTAAGGAAAATAGGGGGCGTTCAATGCGCCAACTATGGCCCACCTCTTGCAACCAGAAGAAGGTCACAAAGCGTGCACGCACAAAATGATGAAAACGTGCTTTGGAAGTCGAAACTATGTCTCACATGGGGCTATAATGGCCAGCGATGCGCCGTAACTTTGAGAAAAAAGGCTCCAGTGGCTGGCGTGCGCGAGAGGCGGCGAGGAAGGAAAGCAAAGCAAAGCAACGCCCAACGGGGAAGTAAGGATCCCAACTTATTTAAAGTTATTTCCCTACCAATTTTCGGCGTCTAGCTTTCACGATTCTTATCTCACATTTTTCCACGTGCATTGCTTGTTTTCGGATTTCCAAAGCGGCGAGTGGACGTGCGCGGCGAGGAAGAAGGAAAAAAAACAACACTCACGTGGGATAATAAATTTATAAACGTATATAACCTTTCCTCCTTTCGTACTTCTTTTTTGCGTCTCTTCTGTCATTAAGTCCCACCTACATCACGGCGCTTCGGTCACTTTGTTGCCACATGCGGGGCTTGCTTTCGGATTTCCAAAACACTTACTTCTCGCGCGGAGGGTGCGTTCGTTTTTTTTTTTCTTTTGATAGAGCAGTGCGAATACTGGACGTAAAGTGACAATTCCTTCGAGCGCTGAATAACAGGTGGGTATTCGAAAGCAAGCACCATAGCCTGGTTATACTGTTCTATTGCAACTAAACGATGACTGCAGTACATTCCGCGCGAGTATAACACGTGTACCACACGGCAGAGGTAGACATATGGTGAGATAAAACACGAAAGATGCACCTTCATGTAAGCAAACAAATGAATTACAGAACGTACGTGGTAATGTCGCGCTGCGTTAGCAGAGAGTCCACACGTCTTCATAAAAGGGAGGGAAGAAAGGGCCTGGTGGGAGGCTGCATCTAACTTTCGCGAGATGAACAAAAGGATAAATTCATGCGGTGCGGCAAACGACCGGCTAAGGAACGGCCCAGCAAGAAAAAAAAAGACATGAAGAAATATGGAGGGAAAGGAAGGGCTGCAAAGATATTCACTGCATTTTCTTTTCCTCCGCATTGTCTCTGGAAGCCAACGGCAGTATGCAAAGAACTGTGCAGGCAAGGCGGAATCGGGTGGTTATAATAATATGTAAAGCGTACTGCAAAACTGTAGATATCGGTACACGCGGTACGTCGGGAGTAAGTTTCCAATTGTTTTTCCTGTTTCAAAAAGCCTGAAGGACTCATCCAGCCAGCAAAAACTTTGCCATCAGCCTTGCTGTGCGAAGTATGGGCACCGTGCATGAGTAACTCGCGGCTCGACGCGCACGCCCCTCGCGGCGGGAAGAATCCTTTCGTGGTGGCCCGTGCGCCCGGCCGTGCAGCGGAGACGCGGCGGATATGCTGTGCGTGGGGCGCATTCGCCATTCGTTCTCTAATCCTGGCATTCTGTGGTCACAAATGAATTGCTAGGTAGCAGTCCCTGGGTTGCTGCTGTAGCACACATTTTCACGTCACCGAATAAGCTTTACGAAGCGAAGCGACGCTAACTTTGGATCGCTGCCCAATCATGCCCGTGTATTTCCGCGTCCAGATTTACCCGGAAGCTTTTGCTTCCCGGTAAATTTACCCGAGAATGATGTTGGTGCAATCCTGCGCATGTGCTCGCGGTTATAACTAATTGGAAAAGTTCAATATTTCCTAAACAATGACCGTGGATAGGAAGTAGTTCAACACCCGAAGGCGACTCGAGCTATGAGGGGCGTCCTTAATGGTGTTCCCCCGAAGTGTCTCCACCCGGAGATGTTTTGTGCGCTGACATCGCGCATTTCACGGGCGTTTTTTTTTTTTTCCCCTTTTATACTACGTCCCTGGGTTCAGAATTACTTCAAGTGCCCTAAGCGCTTAGCCAGCGTGGCGGGGCAAAGGAAATACAGCGGAAATGACAAATAAACTTTTTATTTTCACTTTATTGCATCAGCTGTATTTTCATTTTTCTGTGGGATGTCTTAGAGGCCTGCACATTCATGCAGTGCCTTTAAAAAAGTGCTCGAAGTAAAAGCGTCGCAGCTTTGGTACCGCAGATGACAAAAAGCCGTTGTCCTTTTTTACAGGTATCGTTAGAGCGTCGACACTTGAATACACTTAGAAGGGGCAAAATTCCAGTCCTAGCACATGCATGCAAACTTGAACTTTGCGTGTAGTATTGGTGGCTCCGTCTCAGTGAGATCTCCCTGTCAGCGCACAATTAATTAAGCAAGGGCTTACCCTTCACTGTCTTGTTTTTACGGCTGTAAGAACACTTGATTTCGAGTAGGACTGTTCTCTCTTCTTAATCCCTGAAAATAAACACAAAGAAGGGTGATCGGTTCAAAATAAAACTGATTCAGAAAACCACTTACCTGAAAATTCCATCAGGGGAGCACGTTAGCCATGGGTCCTCAGGGCACGCAACACGACCAAACTGTGTGACTTTAAAGTCATATTCTTTTTCAAATTCTGCGCTAACTATCGGTTCCATTGAGATGCCATATCGAATTGAGGGAGCGCTGAATGGCGCCTCTGCTACAATGCGCCTTGCGCAGTCATGAAACCGCTTCCCAGGGCAGGTCAAGATCCTGTGTGCCTTTAAAAATTCAGTGTCGATAATTAAATGCCAATTGACTTTGATTTTGCAAAAGAGTGTTTGGCTGTTCGAGAAAAACAAATGAAATGAGTTGTACCTTTGTGGCGGTAATTCCGGGGAACCTTCTCACCAAATAGCTTCATTTCACATTGTTTCTTTCGATAGACTGGGAATATCGTCTCATAAAACTGCAACGTTGTTCTGGTAGAGTCGCAATAGCGGGTCGCACAGCCTACATAAATCAGATAACGTAAGTTCATCGGCTGTGGCACATGTTCGAAGAGTATGAGAGAGCATTTCACCCTGATTAATACTAGGCCATATCCGGCCGTATCAAAAATTATACTAACACAGCAGGCATGCAGACAAATTCAGCTACGTGTTAATGAAGTTGATCCTCTTTAAAATCAGACTGATATCCCCCTGTTCCGAAGAAAAACAGAACTTTATTGTACACTCTTTCTAAGTGAAATAATTCAAGTCGCTGGCAGTCAACTGCAAGGTCCGGTTGGCTCTTTGGAGGAGGACTTTCAGATTCAGCACGCAGTGTATCCACTAGTGTGCAGTCAATCTTGCCAAAAAAAATCTATGACATACGAGAAACGGAAGCTTTTGGCCCGGGCTGAAACAAAACATAATCGCAAGTGGGTGCAGCTGTACTGACTCATTTATTTTCATAATTTTAGAATTTTTTCTGATGCTATGAGCAACCTAATTCACACCAAGAGCCATGACGTACCCTCACCTTGTACTTTTCATCATCATCATCAGCCTGATTATACCCACTGCAGGGCGAAGGCCTCTCCCATATTTCTCCACTTAACCCGGTTCTGTGCTAGCTGCATCCACTTGACTCCTGAGAACTTCTTAATCTCATCCGCCCACCTAACTTTCTGCCGCCCCCTGCTACGCTTTCCTTCCCTTTGAATACAGTTTGTTACCCTCATTGACCATCGGTTATCCTCTCTTCGCGCTACATGTCCTGCCCATGTCCATTTCTTCTTCTTAATTTCTACTAGAATGTCGGTAACTTGAGGTATTTCTCTGACCCACTCTGCATGCTTTCTATCTCTTAATGTTACCCCAACCATTTCTCGTTCCATAGCCCTCTAGGTTGTCCTCAACTTAAGTAGAACTCTCTTGGTTAGCCTCCACGTTTCATCCCCATAGCTGAGTACAGGCAAGATGCAACTGTTGTATACTTCCCTCTTGAGCGATACCGGTAAGCTGCTAGTCATAATCTGCGGGTGCTTGCCAAATGCGCTCCATCCCAATGTTATTCTTCTTGTTATTTCCTTTTCATGGTCCGGATCTGCGGTTACTACCTGTCCTAAGTAGACATATTCGCCTACTACTTCCAGTATTTCGCTACCTAATGTAAACTGCTGTTCCTTCCCGAAGCTGTTGAACATTACCTTAGTCTTCTGCATATTGATTTTCAAGCCTACCTTTCTACTTTTTCTGTCTAGTCATCAATCATTATTTGCAGTTCCTCCCCCGAGTTGCTTAGCAAGGCAATGTCATCAGCAAATCGCAGATTACTGAGGTATTCATCTACTCTTATCCTTAACTGCTCCCATTCCAAGTCTCTGAATACTTCCTCTAAATAAGCTGTGAATAGTACTGGGGAGATTGTGTCTCCTTGCCTAACACCTTTCTTTATGGGAATTTTGTTACTTTCTTTATGCAGAACTATGGTTGCTGTGCAGCCACTTTCACGTACGGCTCGTCTACCCCCTGATTTCGCAATGCCTGCATCACCGCCGAGGTTTCAACTGAGTCAAATGCTTTTTCGTAATCAATGAATGCTATGTATAAGGGCTGGTTATATTCCGAGCATTTTTCTATCACCTGATTGATGGTATGGATATGATCAATAGTAGAGTGCCGTTTCCGAAACCCTGCTTGATCCTTTGCTTGATTGCAGTCTAAGGTTGTCCTGATTCTATTAGCTATTACCTTAGTAAATATTTCCTACGTGACAGACAGTAAGGTGATTGGTCTGTAATTTTTAAGGTCCTTAGAGCCCCTTTCTTGTGAATGAGAATAATTTTTGCATTCTTCCATGGTTCCGGTACCGTCGATGACACCAGGCACTGCGCATACAGGGTGGCCAGTTTTTCTAGCACGATATCCCCCCCGTCCTTCAGCAAATCTGTAGTTATCTGATCCTCTCCAGCTGATTTCCCCCTTTTCATAGTTTCTTTCTTGACCTCATCCTTCGTCACTGGTGGAACGTCTGACTGTTTTTCCATACCGCCAATCTCATTACGGTCCCTGGCTACTTTGGCTACTGTAGAGATCTGTATAGAACTCCTCGGCTACTTTGACTATCTTGTCCATATTAGTGATGACGTTGCCCGCCTTGTCCCTTATCGCATACATCTGGTTTTTGCCTATGCCCAATTTCTTCTTTACCGCTTTAAGGCTTCCCCCGTTATTTACAGCATGCTCAATTTTCTCCATGTTATACTTCCTTATATCGGCCACCTTGCGCTTATTGATTAGCTTTGATATCTCGGCCAATTCGATCTGGTCTGTTGGATTGGAAGCTTTCATACTCTGGCGTTTCTTAATTAAATCTTTCGTCTCCTTAGACAGCTTACCGGTATCCTCTCTAACTACCCTACCGCCTACTTCTACCGCGCACTCAGTAATGATATCTCTGAAATTATTGTTCCTTGCCTATAGGATAATGTCGCCATCCTCAGTTAGAGCTGAATACCTATTCTGTAGCTAAAAGAGAAATACAGCAAATGCAGAGAGTTTTAAACAGACGGATCAAAAACTGCCTCCTATGTGGGCTGCGCTGTAGTGGATCGGAACTCCGAAAAAATTATTCGACTTCCTCAATGTGCATCAGTATTTGCAGCCGAGTGTTATGCTGTCCGGGTAGCTGTAGCAAAAATTGTGTACGAGGGTACTGAGAACAGTGTTATCTATACAGATTCACTGAGTGTGCTCACAGCTCTAAACTCCAGAAATGCAGTCATGCCATTACTCGGTAACATAATACACGATGTAATAAAGATATCAGCCCAAGGACATAACATAATATTCTGTTGGGTTCCAAGCCACATGGGCATTGAAGGAAATGAGAGAGCGGACGTGTGTGCTGCTCAAGCAGGCAGGAAAGAAATAGAGAAAGTAAACATACCTTATAAGGATTGCATAAAGTTAATTAAACGAAAACAAAAGGATATATGGCAGTCTATATGGAATAACCAGGAAAGTAATAAATTGCACCTCGTAAAGCCTATAATAGAAGAATGGGAAACAAGCACTCATCAGGAACGCTTCATGGAGGTTACAGTATGCCGTCTGCGTATCGGGCACACACATCTCACACATAATTTTCTACTAATGAAACAAGATAAGCCTACGTGTGGAGAATGCGGAGAAGTACTCACAGTCAACCACATCCTGATTGCATGCCAAAAACTAGAGACACTACGGAGAAAGCATTTCACTATTTTTTATGATCATGCCATCCCTTTCCATCCCAAATTACTTTTAGGAGAAAGAGCAATAATAAACTTAACATGTGTTCTTAGTTTTTTAAAAGAAGCAGACGTTCTGAATAAACTGTAAACTTAAACGAACCTTCTTCCCCTTTTCAAATAAGAACAGATTTTAACCTTGCTCTTGGCGCATGATAGCCTCAGTTGCTTATGCGCCATAAAACCCCAATACAATACAATACAATACTATTCTGTAGCGAGATCCTGAACTCTTCTGCCCTCCCCCTCACCGCTAATTCGTTGATGGGTTTCTATCTTACTAATCTGTTGCGTTCCTTCTTCAGATTTAGGCTAATTCCGGACCTCACCATCCTGTGGTCACTGCATCGCACTTTCCCGATTACCTCTACATCCTGCACAATGGCGGGGGTTGAACACATTATGAAGTCGATATCATTTTTAGTCTCTCCGTTAGGACTTTTCCATGTCCATTTCCGGTTCTTCCGTTTGCTGAAGAAGGTATTCATGAATCATAAGTTATTGCGCTCTGCAAACTCAACTAGTAACTCCCCACTGCTATTCCTAGAACCAATGCCATAGTCACCTACTGCCTGGTCTCCTGCCTGCTTTTCCCCTACCATGGCATTGAAGTCGCCCATTAGTACAGTATACTGCGTCTTTAGTTTTCGCATTGCCGATTCTACATCTTCATAGAAGCTTTCAACTGCCTGGTCATCATAACTACATGTAGGTGCATAGGCCTATGCAACCTTCAGTTTATACCGCTTATTAAGCCTAATTACGATGCCTGCAACCCTCTCATTATTACTATGGAATTCATCTATATTACCCGCTATATATTTATTGACAAGGAAACCTACTCCTAGTTGTCGCCTCTCTGGTAAACCTCGATAACACAGTACATGCCCATCCTTCAGTACAGTATATGCCTCATTCGGCCTCCTAACCTCACTAAGCCCTATGACATCCCATTTCATGCCCTCTAGTTCCTCTAACAGCACTGCTAAACTAGCTTCACTAACTAGGGTTCTAGCATTTAGGGAAGCTAGGGGAAGCTCCAATCTTTTAGGGAAGCTCCAATCACGGAATGCTTGGGATACTGTTTTCAAGGCGACGGAAAGTCCCAAGCTCTCGTCGGTTCGTTTTGCTGTCGCAGGTGGCGGAATGCACAAATAACGCAGTAGCCGCAACATGCTTGCACTTCCCGGATACTCCGGCACGGCAGTCGCAATCCGCCGAAAGCAACCTTCGGTTCGTGTCAAACTGAGAAGAGTACATCACTTTCAAATCTAAAACATAGAATTAATGGTTGGGAAACTCACGTTAATCATCACGCTTGCAAATGCATTGATTCTGGTTTGTGGGAAGCATTTCGCCGTGATTTCCGAGCCGTCATTGAGCAGCAGTTCTCAACACATACTGCTCAACTCATTCCAATGCACAGGAGCAACACACGCTTAATACGATGTTAGAAGACTAGCGCAGGCCAAGAGGCTGTGAATCCAAAACAATGGCTGAGTGTATTGTGTTCGATTGCCTGCGCAGGGCCGCCTCCATGCGCTCCCTCTTTTGTCGCGGGATGAGCTACAACCAGTTGATGTAGCTGTTGCGAACGAGCGGCGGTCGGATGCCCGGAGGACGGCACGGCGATAATAGTCACTACAATAGCAAGTGTGCGTGTGTGTGGGGGGGGGGGGGGGGCGTAGACGGCGTTTGGACGGCAAAGAAACGAGCCGTCGCCGGGAACACGTGCAGGTGACCGAAACACTTCACCGAACGGACGCCGGCTAGTAAACACGCACACACTCTGTCCTGCGCAGCAACAGGCTGCTATTCCCATAATTCAGTCGGTTTGGTGCAAACTGTCGAAATTCCCGACCAATCAAGCCCGACAAGTTGTAATGTTTTTTTAGCCAGTATTATGATTGGTCGCAGCCAATATAAATTTTAAAACATATAAATCAGCAATAGATATACTAATTTTAAAGTGAGAAATAATACCAAGCAGTGAGTGCATATAAAAAAAGACAAGACATTGCTGTCCTATGCAAAGCATAATTCTATAGGCCATAATGTTCTAGTCAAACTATGAAGGGCGTGCAGCTTTTTTTCTCAACTAGGCTATTGCACTACAATGGAAGACTTGCAATAATTGATAACAAGAAAGGGTATCATAAGAATTTGAGAACTATCACATTGGGTTAATGTTCATGTTGAGAAACGAAACAGCGGAAAACTGGCAAGAGACAAAGCAGAAGAGGACATAAGCCCCAACTAGCAACTGAAGGTTCATCAAAAAAAAAACAAACAAACAAACTTGTGACTGTATAATAGAGAGCATGCTAAACTGTAAAAAACGCAAAAAATTAACTGAATGCAGTAGAAGGCACTTATTCAAGAAAACCGTATCATTTTTCTGTAAAGCAACAGATGGTTTTGCCATAAACATGTCCAGATGCAATAATAGAGTATGCCTTGAAGATTTATTTGCTTATGTATTGCTGTTTTTACATCCAATTGTTGGTGTTTTATCTGTTTTGTATTGCCAATTTATGTACTACTGAATTTCTATTGTTATTCATCATCCCTTCTTTCTACATATTATCCTGATGGGAAACACTCAAGTACAAAGACTGGCGTGCCAAACTATGTTTTAGAGGCTATGGAATTAAGCTGTACGTATTATTTTAGGTGCATTTTTTATTTTTGTTCTCACTGCTCTGTTCTCGATTAAAACAACATTCAGAGGCAGAACAGTGATGTATGCAGTCCCTCACTCAAGCCCTCATTAATTTGCACCATAAAACATAGCCTAAAATTATTTTCAAACTGTCCGCAGTACTGGACTAATGTAAAAAAAAAACTTAAGTAACACATAAAAACATTTCAATAATTTTTGCAAACAAAAAAATCATTCATTTATGACGATTTCAGTCTGCTGCTTTACGTTGGCCAGCAGACGTTAAGCCATGTAGTCGGAGCTGCGACGCTTCATTTTTGGCTGCTCCTCCCGTGCTTGTGGCTCCGGATCCTCGAAGAGCAATAGAAGTTAGTATGTAATCCACAAACCTTCAGAAACTTCAAAAGAGTAGCCAAAATGGTGAAGAACAATGCAGGCATTCCACCAGAGCTTGGCTGAGCACTGGAGACATTCCCAGGCTGCAGGCTTCAATGGGGCGTGCAGAAATTGCCAATGACTGATGAATACAGGCTAAGAATTCAGCGCTATAAGAGGACAGATCCGCCATGCAAATACCACTCTTAGTTGCAAACCTTTCCGGCAGCTGGCCCTTCAGCAACACTGTCACCAGCAGCAGTGATGCTACCGATTTGGGCCGATTAGGCCAGGCGTGGTGGATATATATTTGGGCGGCCACTCATGTCATCGTCAAGGAGCATAAAATAGGGGAACTCGAGCTCCCCATGCTCACTGCCTGTCCCAGATGGGGGATTCTTGAGCTCCTGGGAGCAAGGAGCCTTGGCACTGAGCATATTAATTGCAACAATAGTCCTACACTTTACAGGCATCTTTAGCAAGTGCCAACAGGAAGGTACAGTCGTGAGCAAAAGCGGTATACAACACTCGGCCGGTGGCAGAGCTCGAGAAAACTGCATCCCAGATTTATCTAGCAACAACTATCTAAGATCGAGACAACAGTGGCGGTGCCTCATCTTATCCACATGCATGTGCCGATGTCGCTGTCCCTGCAACTGTCGCTAGATGACATTTCGATGCAGCTTTCCCGGGCTCTGTCACTGACTGAGTGTTGTATACCACTTGTGCTCACGACTACATGCATAGTATGCATTCAACATTTTAGTTAAAATTGCCTTATATTTCCTTAACAAGTTGAGCCATTTCTTTCTGCATTATTCAGGTGTGGGTCCCCACAACTACGGTTCCTCGATGATTAGACTAAGAAACAGTAAAAATTTGCTGGCAGATGATGAAGGAAAGTACTGAAACTTCATGCTTAGACTTTTCTGTTCAGTGGAAGCAGTAAAACTTCGCAGGTAGATGATGGCAACATGCAAACAAAGTGATTCTGAAAAAAACAACTTTCAGTATAGGCTGTGCTGCTTCATGGAATACATAACAAAAATGGATTTGCTGCCAACTACCTTTCATTGGGCCAAGTTTCTCACACCATGATTGCTGTGCATGCAGGCGGGAAATTTGCGATATACGGAAAGGCAAGAATACATGGACAACAGCAAAAGGCAAGGCAAAGGTTCAATGTATACAAAAAACATGCACATATCAAATTCATTCTTAGGCTACGCTACTTAACTAACAGGGCTGCAGTCATGCTACGCACACACGCGATTGCTTTCTTGAAGAACACTTAGAGCCAGGCTTGTTTGGAAGAATTTCTTTTCTCGGTAAATGCCGCCTCTATTTCAAAGCGCTTCACAATAAAACGCCTTCTTTGTTCCATTTAGACTACGGCAAGGTGAAAAACATGAATCCGATAAAGAACAGCTTCCGTTTTCGACATTAGGAGAAAGGTAAACCCAATAAAATAGTTTTAATGTTATACAGAACAAAAGCCCGCATGTTCAATCGCCACCTCTTGGCCAAGACAAACCCGTACGATTACTTCCCGCATTATTCACGTCCGACTAGTCGCTAGTACATATAAAAATTAATCTAAAGGAATGACTTGCATTTGAAAGCTGACGATTCTCCGTGTTCCGGCGCGCCTGGTGAGCCGACGACATTACCCTGTGGGCGGCAGGCGGCACCGACGCCAGCATAGAGCAGCAGCTCCAGGAGGCTGTTACTGCCATCGAGCAACACCTTGACGGCACAGGCCTAGAGTCCTCACCCGAAAAATCCGAGCTTTTCGTCGTCATACCATTACAACCGGGACAGAAACGCGCTCCCCCTCGAGAGTGCGATCATGACTGCATCGGGGCAGCGCATCCCCGAAGTTCCCAAGATCAGGGTCCTGGACCTGCTACTAAACAAGAACGGCGGCAACGACGAGACCATCAACAAGATTAACACCTAGGCAATGGACGCTGTCCGGCTCAAACAGCGAGTCTCGACACGACGGGTAGGCATGCGTGAAGACAGCCTTCTGCGCCTCGTCCAGTCGTTCGTGATCAGTCACATCGCCTACGTTGCGGCCTACCTCAACTGGCAGGTCACTGACAGGACAAAGATAAACACGCTGATCAGACGGGTTTACAAGACGGCGCTGGGATTAATAGGAACCACGAGTACGGCTCGGCTCGTGCAGCTCGGCGTCCACAACAACTCAGAAGAAATAGTCGAGGCGCATCTCACTGCTCAAATGGAGCGCCTCTCTACCACCAAGACAGGCCGCAGTATACTGACGTCCCTGGGTTACAATTCCCAAGCTCCCAGTCGGCTATCGTGCGAGATCAGCGATGAGGCGTTGGCCCACATGCACGTGGACCCCATCCCGAAAACATGCACCCCGAGTACAACCAAGAACGGCGGCAGGCGCTGCCGAAGTCTTCGTCGAACAACACTCCCAGAACCCGCACACCCGGTTCGTGGACGCAGCGAAAAACAAGCGAGAAGGATTAGTGGCAGTGGCCGTTGAGGCGGCTACCGGCATCAAGACAACAGCAGTGAGCGTGCGGTTCACGGACGCCCCAGACGCCGAGTAGGTTGCCATTGCTCTGGCGATCTCGGAGGCCGAGTGTCGCAGCGTGCTCAGCGACTCGAGGAACGCTGTGCGCAACTTTGCCAAAAGGGCGAGTGTGCGCGCCGGCGGCCGCCATCAACAGTAAGCTCCAGCTCCAAGACCACGGCAACACTATCCCCATCAAGTGGTTCCCGGCGCACGCGGGAGATTGTGCATCCTCACCGAATCACAACGAGACGGCCCTTTCGGCGGCGCGAGCGCTTACCTTCCGCGCCTCCGAAGGGGACCGTTCCAAGTGGTGGTTCGAAACAAAAGACCGATTGACCAGTTGCGAGGAAGTGACTAAATTTTACCGCCTAGCTCGACGGACAATGCCGTCGCCTCACACGGGACTTAGTCGGGAGGAGGCGGTCATCATATGGCAAATGCAAATCGGTTCACTCCTTGCCCCGGCAGTGCTTCTACACGAGTGATATGCGCTCTGTATGTCAATTGGGTCCGGCGGACCAATGGCACATCATATGGGATTGTGCCATATTCCCGACCGAAGCTGCATCCAGGACATACCCGCCGGAATTTCAAAGTGCTGTGCAAAATACAGACAAGGACATTCAACTATGGGCCGTCCAGCAGGCCCGGGGTGCGCTCGAAAAGCACAAGCCTCACAACCCGCCACAAACGGGCAAAATGAGGTAGTGCAGAGTAGGGCATAACACCGGGTCGACGCTTCGCCAGCGTCACGACGCTTTAACCTGTCGTTTGCCGGCTCCTAATAAAGTTATACATACATACATACGTAGAACGAATGATAGCGGAAATGTTTTCGACTCACCAGTGCACCCGAGGGACGCTGCAACGCGGCGCTAAACGTCAGTCGTGCGTGGTGTGGACTTGTAGTGCGTGTAACTCAAGTCACAAGCACCCTTTCTTTTATTTCATCAATGAGTCGTTCAGTGAATTTCTGAGAAGGCGCCATCGCTGCCTTTGTCAGCTGCGCGTCGGCTGCTGCTCCGATGAAAGCGCGCCAAAAAAAAAAAAGGTTCTCGTGCCCAAAACGGATCGGAAGTTACGTGCCCCCAACGCCACCCCCCACTGGCTAGTCTCGCTAGGCACTTCCGGGCGACGCGCGAAATCTTCTACAAACTAGAACCTAAGCGACAGCGGCGAGCGGCAAAGCGGTTAGTGCTTAATGGTGCCTGTGTATACACCTGTGTTGAAGATGGGGTATATTTTAGAGTACCTGTGCTAAACGAGCTAGAGCGATGTTAAAGAGGATGGTGAGAGGACAGCCATGCGGTGTCGCAGTTGGTTAAGTTGATGGTCGGGGATGTGCAGGAGTCGAGTGTGATGCCGGCCGCGCGTTCGGACAGGAAAGCGGTCACTTAGTGCAAGAGGCATATTGTGCATTTAAGTGTAGACAGAATGTGGTCGTGGGTTATGTTGTAAAGTGCCATATTGTATAATAAGACCAAGTATGGCTGGTGCGGCCTGCACGGCGAAGTCGTTGTTGAGGACAGTCTTTCTCAGGGGTAGAGATACGGGTGGAAGCCGAATTGAGTGTGAGGATAAAAGCCGGTAGATTCGTGTTAAGGTTTACATGTTCGTAGGGTTTGTCGAAACAGCTTGTCAGACAGATGGGTCGTCGTAAAGAGGCTTTCCGGGCGTTAGAATGAATTTGATCCTGGCGTGCTTCCACGATGCCGGTGAGGTTCCTTCCCTCCAATGTTGGTGTAGTATGCTCGTAGTATTTGCGAGAGTGACGTATCGTTGCGGTTTCGAAGGAGTTTATATGTAGTTATGTAATTTAGTCAGTCCCGGGTGCGGTGCTACGAGTGATGTGCGTGAGGGTGGCCCGTACTTCTGCACTGGTTACGTCTTCATCCAGTCTCGGGTTAGTTGAGGGAGTTTCTTGTTGTGCCGTTCGATACAAAACTAGCCTTTGGACCACAGAATAAACAACTGAAGGCCCGTGCGCAAAAAGGAGCGAAGATGCAAATATCCTTACGATTTTATCCCACAAGACATGGAGTGACGATAGAGTATGTTTACTTCGACTATAGCGGTCGATAACCTTTAAAAGAACGGTTAACTACCTAGGGTTCGCGGCGCCGTTCAGGCGCTGGTCCCGCGAGGCCACTCGATGCCATGTATCCGGTTCTCCGTGGAGCGGATAGAAACACGACTGCTCTCGGCGAGCGAAGAAAGAAGACTCCCCCTGTTTATTCGTTCGTTCCTCTCGGGTACATGATACGAACAGTAAACACGCCTGAATCCTGCTGGCTGCAGCACGCAGCACACATAGAGGGGGTCCCAGCACAGAATGGATCTAATGTGTATAGGTAAAGGGGTAATGCAATGCCTAAAACGGGGTAAAGCAAATCGGTCGAGAGATAGGTACTCCCTCACAGGTCAATTCACCGCAAGAATTTTTTAGCTAGCTTCATTAACACCAGAGATATCGGCGATTAAAAATGGCGCTCCTCCTCGCTCCCCTCAACTCAACACTCCCAGACACCAGAAAAAAAAACTAAGAAAACAGCTCGGGAACTCCGCCCCGCTAGCCCCGCCCACGAAGCGTCATCGGGTGACGCTCGGTTCTCAGACTTCCGGTCGTCGCGCCTGTTTTCCCCCGAGCGTCGCCCATGCATTCACGGTCTGCCTTTCCCGTCCCGTCTGCGTTTGCATAGCTTTCAACCTTGTCTGCTGTCTTCCTCGGCTGCCGGTGTCTTCAGTTTCTTGACGTCTCGGAATTGTGTGCGACAGCAGCCCGAACGACTCGGGTCGTTCGCGAGCGCATACCTGCAGGTGGGAGTCCACACATACCGGTGGCCGCCGCAAAGGGAGCACTTTCCTTCATATCCCTGTCCCATTCAGCGCAAATTAGCGTGCACTCCTGCCTAGCACGGCTTTCTACAAGACCGCTTTCTTCTCTCGCGCTGCCTGGGTCAGTCTCTTTCGTACCGTCTTCTGCGGTTTGACCAACGGCGGCCGGTGACCCCTCGCGGAGTTGACGCGATAGCATCGACTCTGCATGGATGCTGGCAGACGATCGAGCGTGCGAGTTGCCCGTGTGCAAACATATGCCGTCGTCGCTTTTAGTCCGGAGCTGCTTTCATTATGGTCGGCGAGAGGCATCTCTTGTGCATAACGAATGGAATGTATACGCGTACGTATCACCGATGAGAGCACGGACTGATGATCGCTACAGAGTTTGGATATCGGATGACAGGTGAGCACGAATTATTCGTCCGCGAATCTTAAAATTGAGATTAACAAAAAGGATAGTGTAGTGTTTTTTTTTTTTTTTTGACGTCCTTTCGCACATCGTTTAGGAAGTGCCAATGCGCAACGTGCACGCGTGTTTATCTCATGTGTACGCATCGTCCGAGCCAGATTCGACGGCGCAAAACATCAGCAAAGCAGCTCGGCACATTCAGTTCGGCAGCGCAGGTTGTCACTGATTTTCGCACCGACACGCAAGAATCGCGCACATGAGCATGCGAGCGGCTACGCTAGAGACGCAGCGAAACGGGTGATTCCAAAACGCCGTCCGCCGTGGCTTCGACGCAAATAAGGCCTAGCGACGACCAGGGAGCAGCGCACGATCGGAGTGCCGTCGGTCGCAGCGCCCGCGGACGGCATCTCTGCTGGCGACATCCGGTGCTGCACATAAGCGGTGCGAATTTGTGTACTTTCGCGATGAAGCTGAGGACAGACCTTTTTTGACGCACGTTTCATTTACACGAAGGTTGATGCTGCCTGCCTTTTTAATCGGTACGGTGTTGAATCGCACCTGCGTGCTCTTTTCGCACTGCTGCACCGACGCGCACTTTCAGTCGGACGCACATAGTTTAGGAAGTGCCAATGCATAATGTGCACGCGTGTTTTATCTCATGTGTACGCATCGGCCGATCCAGAAACAACGGCGCAAAACATGAGCAAAGCAGCTCGCCACATGCAGTTCGGCAGCGCAGGTTGTCACTGTTTTCAGAAGCTACACGCAAGAATCGTGCACAGGAGCACGCGAGCAACTACACTAGAGACGCAGCGAAGCGGACGATTCTTAAATGCCGTCCGCCGTGGCTGCGATGAAAAAGAAATAAGGCCTAGCGACGAGCAGGGAGCAGCGCACGACCGAAGTGCCGTCGGCCGCAGCGCCCGCGCCTGGCGGCATCGGGTGCAGCACTTAAGCGGTGCGAATTTGTGTACTTTCGCGATGAAGCTGAGGGTACACCTTTTTTGACGCACGTTCCATTTAATTATTAACACGCCGCACAAATGTTTGATGCGGCAAAGACGAGACGGGACTTAATTGCCTGCACCGAGTTGACCAGTGGCCGATAAACCTACGGAAGATGCACTACCAGTACGCTGCTGCCCCGTCGGTCGGTACATAAAGGTTGATGCTGCCTATTTAACACCGTACCTATTTATTCGGTACGGTGTTAAATCGAACCAGCTAGTGCTCTTTTCGCACTCCTGCACCGACGCGCACTTTCAGTCGGACGCCACCACCTTTTCGGTTAACATCGCGAACCGAAGCGCCAAGCTCGGGTTCACGCATGCATTGCAGCCCTCGAGCAGACGACTTTCGCAGCTACCGGAAGTGTGTCAGTGACGTAGAGGGCGTCGCGGCTGCAGCCAATGGTAGCCTGTCGTGGCCTGTCACTCTGTGACTGGTGACGTACGAAATCACGGCAGAATAGTCCCAAATCTCGCCGCCACGCGGAAATGGCGCAGCCCGCGAATTTCAAAAAACGCTGTTTTTAAAAATTAATAATAAATCGCTGGATTTTTTCCGATGAGTTTTACTTTGAACGAATGCTCGGAAGCATTTGTTCTACACATTGAAAACGTTTGTCAGTGACCTTTCTAGCCGTTTCATCCCCCCTTTAAGCCCGAAAATCCACTTTACAGCTCTGGACCATGTATATCATTCCGGCTTAAGAATTGCTTTGGGCGCATGCAGAACATCAGTAATAGAGGGCGCATACGGGGAATGCTATGAACCATTTTTGAAATCACGAAAACGTTACTCAACATTGACATACGCATAAAAGGTATTTTCGCTCTCGGATCATGCATGCAAACCTATCTTTCAACACAAACGTATGATCCCTCCCTTCCGGAACAAGTCAAACCGTATACCGACCATAAGAACTAGGCTAAACCAGATAGGAAGATAACATGAAATTGATGTTCCTCTAAACCCGTGTTTTTGTACGAAAAGGACGTTGCTGCATGGATGAAAACATCTCTTCAATGTAATTTTACACTTGCGAAATACAATAAGAGCTTCGCGTCGTCAGCAATAATCCAAAGCGAATTAATGGAAGTGAAAAATAATACACTCATTTCACAAATTTCTACGTAGATCCCTCCAAAACACATCACCGCGGTATAGCAGCTGCCCTACGGAAAGATTCAGACGGCTATGTCATCACCATTAACCCAAAAGGAAGTGTGTACCAGGCCAAGCTGTACAGTATGTTAAAGACGCTAGAAAAGATGAGTAATGAATACAATAAAAATACCGTAATTTATAAATTGTTGAAGTGCTATGACATCAATTAGATCAATGTTAAGAAACAAAACCCTTTCAGTGTATGTAATTCAAACAATTCATCAGCTTGCGATACGCGGTTCTACTGTGCACTTTTGCTGTGTTCCATGTCCTGCAGGTATTGTAGGAAACAAGCTTGTTGCTCCACAACAGGAAACGCTGCCATGAGCGACGTGCGCAAAACGAAATTTATCTATCAAGACTAAACAATCAACCTTGTGCTGACGTCCAAATTGCACCTCAAATCGAACCGCCAATGAGATAACAAACTGAATTTAGTCAGACACCAATAAAAGAACGGAATGATTGCCATCAAAAAATCGTTTTATGAGTGATACACCCGTGACTACGAATTGGGAGCACACATGTTGCACACAAGTACTTGCATTAGGAACACAGCCACCGCAATGTGACAACTGTAGTGGCCTACTTTCAGTGCCCATGTTCAGATTACGTGTCCATTTTATCAGTACATCGTCGCTGCCATTTTAGAAGCTTTTGCGAACATCATGCACCATTTCATCCTTCACTTTTATTACGAGATGTGCCATTCGACGGCGTCGTGTACTATTTGCATAACATCGGAATTTTAAAGAGTATATATTGTTTTCATCCTTCGATGTTACAATGATTTGCAACCTGGCACCGAGCGGGATCGCGTCGTAACCAAGCACGGTAGGAGGAAACTCCTCGCTTTCTTGCTCGTGCCAAATCAATGCTATAGGGGAGAAAACTTGGGCCAGAGATCGCTGCGCCGCTCTGTGCGTCAGCGCCCTCCATGGAGACCCCGTCAAAACCTCCGCGCAGTGCGGCCGCGTCATCTGCTCCCCGCCGCATAGAGAAGCATGCTGTCGTCTGCTCCGCGCTGCTTTCCAGCACGTGTTTGCGCGCGCGCGCTCGGTTGTTTCTTTCCTCCTCCGGCCGCATTCTGGCCGCCGTCGCGCTCGAACAAAGGGGGCAAGAAAAAAAAAGCTGGAATGAAAAAGTGACGGCGCGCTTTTTCGCAAAACTCTTAAAGTGTTTTTCTCTCTTCTCGCTTTCGTGTTGAAACGATGGATGTCGGTTTTTTTAGGTATCTCGTACCGCTCGTATCTCGCACCTCTGTTGGTAACTGGCGGTGCCGCAGCAGCCATCGCGGAACCAAGTCGGCCTCAAGAAACAGATATATGTCATTAATGCCATCACTCGGAGCTTATAAAGGGAAAACACATACGTTAATCGTTCTATCCTCATACGCGATCCTGATTCGGAAGCTCAAAACTGCGCATTCGCTAGAGGAGATAACTGAACTAGGGATTGCACAGCGTAGCTGTGGAATTGAGAAGACAAACTTGGAGAGATGTCCCCGCCTGCATGAAAAGTCGTCAGGCATTTCCTCGCTCTTCGTCTCGCGGAGAGAGGAAACTGCCGAAAAAATGGCATGCCTCGGCTTTTCGTCAGTGACCCAGGTCGTTAAGAAACCTCTCATCGTTAAAGGTAGATAAGTCGTTGATTTCGGATGGCAGCGCCACAGCAGCGAACTCCCCCTGGCCGCTGTCAGCAGGAACCAAAGGGTAAGGCGGCTTGCTTGGTGCCTTTGTAGGGAGTGCGTCCTAAACGCGCCGAAAGCAGGCACCACGGCGCCGGCAGCATCGCCTAAAACGTCTGTCCCCAAAGAGTTGAATAGGCCCCTTTCAAGTGAACAGTCACAAATGGAAAGGAAGCTCCCCAACCAGCGCCCGGAGCACTCGTCGCTGTGTACACGCGTATAAATTCTCAACGAGCAGGCTGGACCCCTCATTCTCTGAACAACATGGAAGAGACATCAAGAGGTGCCGCCTCAAGTCCTTCAAAATACCTGTCTCTTGCCTCTGCCTTCGAGTACCGAATTCGCGCTCGTGTTTTTTTTTTGTCCGAGCCTGCCAACAAGCGCTCTTTGAAAACAATGTCCGCGGCGATCAATTAATCATAATTTCTCACTTTCGAAAGCACCGATAAAAAGCGTGCCTCCAGCCAGCCTCTATGTCAGCCGGGGCACAGAAAAAAGCAAAAATAAGAAAAACCACTGGCAAAGAGCGCCGGCTTTGCGCGTACAGACGCACGACCATCCCCCCTCGTCCTCACTCTCCTTCTCCCGCTCCGCGTGCACGTGCGGCTTCCTGTAGCACGCGCTCCCGAGCGAGCGGGCTGCGCAGACTCCGCAGACAGGCGCGCGCAGCGCGGGCGCGGATGCGCGTAGGTTTTGTAGTTCCTCTCCGCTCCGCTGGAAACCGAGCGCTGGCGTCGCGGAGCAAACTCCAGCTTTGGTTCCCTATTAGCTTCGATTCACATTTTACAATAAAACGAAGACAAGCTAGTTGGCACATATGTACTAAAAGGAAGGTAATATGAAGGGAACGGAGAATATCAACAGCTGGCTTCCTTTTCTAAGGAGACGGCCGCTATCTACCGCCGCTTCTGAACGGCCATCGATCGTGAGCGACTGGCCGGTGACCGCTGCTGGCAGTGAGCCGGAAGGCACGCGATGGAAAGGAAAACATACCTCTCCCCGTTTTCGTGCGCTTCTCTCTTTTTTGATTTCCTTCACCCCGTACGTGGTAGAGACACTCCTCGCTGTGATGCGGTTGCTGTGAGTGTCGCCGTACGTTATTGCTCGAGGTCAATAAAGTCAGCTACTAAACTTAGCTGAACTAAAGTCCGATAGAAACATTTTCAGGCGGTTCGAACACACACAGCCCGAGGCCAGGGTTAGTGCGACAAAATTCATATTTTTGAAATAGGATGCAGATATAGAAAAACAGAAGTAGGAGTTGAGGCACTTTGACGAGCGTCCCTTCTGAAGTCCAGTTTGAGCGCGGTATCCTGCTGTATCTGCGGTAGCCAGGTATCTGGTACTCCTGCTGAATGCTACCCTGGTGTGCAATAGTTGTCGGAATTTCATTGAAGCTCGCTAGTAGCTACATTTTTCCCACTTAGTCACATGGTTAGCTGCTTTACATCGCGTCTACCGGCTGCTTTGGCAGCTCAGAAAAATGTGTTTACCCTTTCTGCTTTGTTTTTCTTCGGCGATTTATCTGCCCCTCTGCCAGCAAGCGTATGACTCTTCGATTGGGTCCACAGTTTCAGCATGCTTCAGGTTGTTGGCACTGAAGTCAGTAAGTAATGACACATTATCTAACTCAAATTATACGTGTCGGGTGGTGCAATGGTTAGGGCGCTCGGCTACTGTGCCCAAGGATGTGGGATCGAATCCAGGCCTCGGCGGTCGTTTGTGCGATGTCAGTGCACGTTAAAGAGCCCCAGGTTGCCGCAATTTCTGGAGCTCTCTGTTAGGGCATCGCCATAGACTGAGTCGCTTTTAAAAGTTGAATCTCACAAGCAAAACCAATAAAATTATTACATTAAAAAACACTGCCACCAAAAACTGTCACCTATGCGACATCGTACTCAATGTCGCACCCGAAAGAGTATCTGGGTTGACGAAGATAATTCCAAGGCAATCGGTTTCCCTCAAACTACACGTAAACCAGTGGCTGCCTTAACAACAGGTTAACTAGTGACAGGTTAAGTCACTTGCTCCAGACGGTATGCAATCATATGCACACATTGTCTGCAAGCACGAACAGTTTCATTGAGTACGGGCAGTTTTATTCCACTTTTGCGTTCGCCGTCACTTTGAGTCAACGTAGGTCTCTACCAGTGCTGTTTGAATTTATTTCAATTTTCTGGCTTTATGATGTCTGCACAGGAGAATGTCTGCTATGCAATAGATTTCCATTCTTGCTCTCCTAGGCCTCTGAAGAGCAATATGCCGTGCAAAACATCCTTTCTACCTTTCCATATGAAGCAGGTAATGGACAGAAAGATTTCTGCGACCTGGCTTAGTACTGGCAATCTGCAGGCAAGTTTCGTCACAGATATGTCATTCTAAACTTCGCATGTGTGATGGTTCCCCCTTTTTGCCATCTTGCTGCAGGTTGCTGAAGATACCACTGGGTGTGTTCTGACGTGGTCATCTGCGCGCAAGAAATCATAATTCGTCTACTAATGAAAAATGAGCGCATCTAAAAACAATAACACACAGGTAGTGCGCCGGTATGGGTCGCAAAAGTCGCACGAATAATATAATCCACCACGCGTGCGCGCGTGTGTGTTATGTATAATTTTCGTGATTTTCACTAAAATAATACAAGCAGTGGGGCGTGTGAGAAACTGACTAGAGGAATGCACAACATTTGAATCCGCCTTCTCTTTTCCTCCACGAGCCTTCTAGCCACCATGTATGAGCAGCGTGCCAGACCTTCAGGACATATCGCTGCAGGTTGGACTGCTTTAACTCGGTTTTGGAATCCAGCGTGGAAGCTGCTATATATAGAGACTCTACGAATGCAGGACAAAATATGTCATGCATGTGTCAGAAGGTGCTTTGTTAGGCTCATAAAGGGCCTGTCCTCTTTAGTCTGGATGCTTTTGCAGGTTGAAAACGTGAAAGAAAGAAAAAAGAACATTAAAGGAGCATTATGCATGACAGCCGGGTGCAATTACTAAAATTCTTCGGAGACTATAATGAGTAGAAGAAGTGGCAGGTGTTTGGCATTCATCTGTGACGAGCGGGACAAGTGATGACGTCACTCCGCTTCCTTGAAGAACGTCAGTGGCTTCCCCCAGTGGTTTCAGATATTCCTGAGACACTTTTGGTTCCTTTCTGTAGGGCGAGGGCTCACAAGCACATATGTTTGTCTCGTCAATTCTGTGCTGCAGAGTCTCTACAATTGCAGTAAATATCCTCAAGTTTGCTAAAAGGACATGTTGAAATAAGTGCACACCTATATTATAACCACGGTCTGTATAAAAGTATTATTTTAACTTGCCTCTTACAGGCGCTCTGCAGCGTGAATGAACGAGTTCCACCGTGTGACAGAGGACATCACCAGATTGTTTTTGCATTTTTTGTTCCGCGCGGCTGTCCAAAAGGACGACCGCTTACAAGTCTACTATGGTGGCAATGCCTTTCACGCCGTGCAAGGCATCACTGTAAAAACGTAATGCGGTATTTATATCGTGATTAGAAGTGTATGCGAAAACAGGACAGGTACTCCAATTTTGAAGCGGGCGCTGAAACCAGCATCAAACTCGCGATCGCTTTCGTCGCTAGAGCTTGCGTTGTCTTCCTCTTGATACGCGGCTCTGTTTTTCTGCAAAACACTCTTCGATTCCGCTGTTTCATTGTGTAGAATGCGCACCTTGACAGCGTGGATTATATTAGCGGCGTTGTCAGTCATAACATAGCCAACCTTTCTTTGGTTCATAGCGGTAGCCTTTAACACTTACCCAACTTTTTTCTCCATTTTCTCACCTGCATGCAATTGTAAAAGTAGCCAGAGCAGCCGACGTAGGTTGGAAGGTACATTTAATCATAGTGACGCGGCAAGGCTGCCTGGAGCTCGATCGAGGAAGACGAAGAACGCCGGGCTCACTAGCCAGCTAAAACGTCCAGTAATGCCGTCCGGCTGCGTGACGGTGCTACAAGAGTGATTAGAAATGCGGCATTAGTCCAAATCTTTCAAAGGGGACGTCCTCGGCGCTAACCTTTGGTGATCCGAGCAACAAGGAGCATCTGTAGTGTCGGGTGGCTGGGGCGAACGAGCGGGTAACGGGCGTTGTAAGGCTTCATTTGTGCGACGTGTACCACTTCGGAGGTTGGCCGTCGAGAGGAACGAACAGTCCCCTGGGGAAGAACTTCATAGTTCACCTCGCTCAGTTGGCGGACTACCTCATATGGGCCAAACTGTCACCGAAGAAGCTTTTCAGACCACCCTCTCATTCGGATTGGGCTCCACACCCAAACTCGTTGCCCGAGCTCGTAACTTGCATTTCTGTGGCGTAGATTATACCGGTGAGCGTCTTTTGCTTGCTGGCGCCGGACACACTGTCGAGCAAGTTGGCAGGTGGCCTCGGCAAGCACAACCAATTCATCAGAACCGATCACTGCGTGATTAGCACTATCAGGAAGCAGCATTGTGTCCAGCATAGTCATGGCTTCGCGGCCGTGGACTAAAGGAAACGTAGTGAATGTTTCGTTTCTTGCGGCGCAGTATAATACGCGAAGGTGGCATAGGGAGGTTTCGATGGTCCTCGTCGACATACATTGAAAGCATATCAGCGATTGTCTTATTAAGCCGTTCGGTGAGTCCATTTGTTTGCGGGTGATAAGCTGTTGTCCTTCGGTGACTCGTGCCACTGAGGCGCATAACCTCCTGTATAAGTGCAGAGGTGAAAGCTGTTCTCCTGCCAGTTATAACGAATGCGGGCGCACCGTGACGAAACACAATGCTCTGCATGAAAAAGGTTGCTATTTCAGCATCTGTTCCATGCGGAAGAGCTTTCATTTCACAGTATCAGCTGAAAATAGTCTGACGGCTCTGGGACTTGTGCAACCCCACGCAGGTTTACCAATCCCGAAAGTTGTGTTGCACATAAAAGTTCATTCACTGTGATAATTTTGTTTATAACGTTTGAAAGAATATTTATCAACTACTACAAACATACTTCGGGTACCACACAACCACTTTTATCAATTTATGCTAAAAATAGAAAGA
The DNA here is from genome assembly GCF_055883805.1 of Amblyomma maculatum. Lineage (NCBI taxonomy): Eukaryota > Metazoa > Arthropoda > Arachnida > Ixodida > Ixodidae > Amblyomma > Amblyomma maculatum. Next base: position 54,958,817 of record NC_139348.1, on the reverse strand, counting down.
CGTCTATTATTTTTCTTTCATTTTTCTAAAAAATTTCTCATCCAACGAAGGCAGTTACCACGTCACGCTCATAAAATCCTCTCATTCATGCTCTATGGGCCATACATGCACGAGCGAATGGCAACACATAGCATACGTGCTGAAGACGAAAGAAACATACTGTTTCCAAGACATCCCTGACATATCAGCCGCAATGCTGTTGATCGTGTAAACAAACGTAATACTCGTGCATGGCACAACCGCGGTCGAACCGACGACCGAGATTACCGGCAACGCTGGGTTATTCAGCTGATTTCGAATCACTGCCTATGCAGGCCTGCGCGTACATAGGTAATTTTCCGAAAAGAAAGACTAGCATGGCACATACGCAAGACAGCGAGCGCACTTCATTCGTTCGTATTGTACTGAGTTCCGTATTATTTCTTCTATAATATTCTCCCACGCAAACTAGTTAACCGCGTAGTGGTCGATGTTTTTGATAAGTGATTTATCACCTGAACATGCGCTCATTAACTGGGCGAAGTGCGAAGCAATGGATGGCTGAGCAGAGCAGAGGCCGGCATTGCGCCCATCACGATGAAAACAACGCAAGTTTCTACCTCAGCCGACTGCCAGTTTTTTCCGATTCGGGAAAGTGCAGTCAATTCACATGTTAAATTGCCTACCAAAAAAAAAGCCCGCGTCACAAGGATGTTTTTGCCAGCGTTTTAGATAGCTGTTACCGCAGGACACATATCCACGACAGTAATACGAAGCACAGTTGTACGTATTTCTTTCATGTTCTAGTTTTTCTTTTTTTTTTCACCCAGTTCAAACTCGGCTCTCATTGAAAGCGACATCGGCACATTCGCCAAAACAAATGGTTCCGTTCGTTTGATATGCATGTAAGAGTTCGCGCGATTCATTTGCTGAAATCGAATCAAAACTCGCTTTATACACGGCACCCAGTCGGAAAAAACTACACAAAATTTACTGATGTTACGACAAAATTTCTGTGCGGTTTTTGACAGAAAACCTGTTGTGACAACAGAACGTTCTGTATTAACATCAGAAATTTCTGTAGTTACAACAGAAAAGGGCTACAGAACTACAGACAACAGAAATATACTACAAAAAACTACAGAACTACAGAAAAGTACTACAGAACTACAGAAAAATCTGATGGTTACGAAGGAACTAAAGGATATTTTGTCGTATTTTTGACACAGTTCTCTAGTTTTTTTTTTCGACTGGGATGTGCGTAGCCCTCGAGCCGATAGCACCATTTCGAAATCAAACCACGTGGTGTGCCCCACAATTTCTGTTTTTATCTGCTTCACTGCTCTAGCGATCCGCAACAACACCTCTTTCATTTTTTATAAGAATAGAGGAGGCACTGTTCCCAAAAAGGCTACTTGAGCTCGTCCTATGTGTGCATGCTCATCACAATACCTGAAAGAAACTTACCTTATTTACTCGATCCTAAGCACCCGCCCCCCAATCATTTTTTTCAGGCTTGAGCTTTGTTCAGCACCATGACAGAGAGAGCGAGAGCCAAACAATTTATTAGTCACAAGTAACCTCCTTGGTCACAAGGCGGCAGCCGACTAGTTTTCTTGCACTTCCGATATGGTCAACCATGTCCATCAATTCAATTCTCGCGTTCAAGGGGTCGCTTACTCCCTTCATACGCTATATCAACTGCTTGAGGAACACGCCAACTGTTTCCCTACCAGGAATAGGTAAGAAAAGGTAATTTCCCAGGCTAGGAATCACACTCTAAAATTTATACTTTCTCACGCGCGGTTGGTCATTAAACGCTGCACATCAATAAACCAAAAGCTGAGCAGAGTTTTTACTTTGCATACTTTTTGCGTCTTCACGTAAAAAGAAAAAAGAATGGTAGGAAAGGCAAGAGCACAAATAAGACCCTTAAGTAAATACCCCTCATGGGTCTTTAAGGTAATAAAATGAAATTAAATGCAAAGTAACTCCCCCACTTACTGAACGCCGCGACAAATCCGTGAGCGAAAACAAAGCGAGGTACCGTAGTGGACAGCGCCGGAATAATCGCGCAGCGAGAGCGTCCGTTTTATCAGCAATGAAACGAGGCCGCATGACGGGTACGATGACTTGGAGGAAAAAAATGCCAAGACGGGAGAAGTAGCAGGTAGTATTCTCGCGAAACACGCACGCGCGCTTTCTCCGGTGCTCTCGATCACAATGTCCTGACTAGCGCTCACGTGTTGTGAGTAACGAGTGTTAAGAGGAGAGAGATTCGACGAATTGAGGCCGCTAGGTAGCCGACTGCACGCCGTAGCCCTTCGTAGGGCAGTATGTCTTAAAAACCCGCTGTGCATAACCGAGTTGTCTCGGTTGTGCAAAATCGGCTGTGATTTGTATCTGGAACATAATATCAGCATCCAATTTCGAAGTCGCCATGCATGAGGAGTAAGCATGTATGAAATCACATGATCAATATATACTGTTCTGAGTTACATAAAAATGGCGCAGTGCATCGCAATTTATCTGCCATTATCGCGTCTTATACAAATGTCTGAGGAATAGCACGGAGACTCGAAAGAAAGGAAAAACAATATTAGCACGCGGAAATCCAATAAAGCATCACTCTAAGAAAAAAGAACTAAAAGAGGTAGTGAGGTTAGTCTTTTTGGGAGCCAACTGGTTTGCCACAAACATTAATAATTTTGGGGACCAACTGCAAGGGGATAAACATTTAGTCTCCAAAGGATGAACTGTAGGAGGAGGAACGGTTGCTTCTTGCAGATGCTCCCCAAGAGACTAATATTTGACCCTTTTTCGTTTTTTTTTTGTGTTTACTGGCACACTTCGCACTGTTGACACTGGTGGCTCGGACAAAAAAAAGGCCACAGATAAAAAGTAAAAGCTAGAAAGTAACGAAGCACCTAAAATACATTAAAATAATCTAAAACGTGGAAAAAACAACAACTAGGAGTCGAAAAAAAAAAAGAAAAGTCTGCAATAGCGCTCTTCGAACTCGGTACCTCATAGTTAGTAGCTTGCTACGCTGACCAATCGGTCATGTCGAGAATTTTGTTTCTTCGGCATGGTATTTATTACATGTCTTTAAATTAAGCATAGAGCTATATACATTATTTACAAAGTAATCAGCCTGTAGGCGAAAATTCCAATTGAAGCATACAGCACAGCACCACACAGCTAGAATACGACTTATCACAACTTCACTAAAACGGTGCCAAGGAAAGACAACACATCAACAATGGCAGCCAGTCCGGTTGATAGTCACTATCTTCGTTCTTTCTCAAGCTCGTGCACCATTTGGCCAAAATGAGTAACGGGGGAGACGAGAGGCTCAAAATTCCGATCCAACATACGCGTTTCCACAGGCTGTGCAGTCCAAGGAGGAAAATCATGTCATAGAGTTTGTCGTTATGTTCGATGGGCATCAAGTAGCGCACAATGTGGAAATTCAAAATAAAGTCTTTCTTCAATGTTCTTTCCAGAACGTTCCAAAATAATAGTGCATCTTTGCAGGCAATGAAACAGTGTTCGATGGTTTTAGGTGTATCACATAACCAAGACTGAATGCCGGTGGCATGTCGCTGTGCGCCTGCGGGGGCGCGACAAGGCGCGTGCTCGTGCGAGAGAAAGCGCACGGTGCACACCGTGAACGCAGCGAGCTGAGCCGGCAGCGTCCAGTGTGCGCCTGCGCAGCAAAGCAGCGAGGGACGTCTCAACGTGAGCGGAAGCGATTGAGCGAAAGGAGAAAACTTGCACGGGATGCCTAGGTGGTACCGCCGCGTGTATCCCCAGTTTCTATTTTTCTGTCAGAGATGGCGCTCGCTGTCAGGAGCAGCAGCGCCGCTCGACGGTGCTTTGGAAGCCTATTTGTTGCAGAGCGTGTAAACAAACGTAATACCCGTGCATGACACAACCGCGGTCGAACCGACGGCCGAGATTACCGGCAACGCTGGGTCATTCAGCTGGTTTCGAATCACTGCCTATGCAGGCGTGCGCTTTCATAGGTAATTTTCCGAAAAGAAAGATTAGCATGGCACATACGCAAGACAGCGAGCGCACTTCATTCGTTCGTATTGTACTGAGTTCCGTTTTCATCTGTTGTAGAACATTCTCCCACGCAAACTAGTAAACCGCGTGGTGGTCGATGTTTTCGATAAGTGATTTATCACCTGAACATGCGCTCATTATCTGGGCGAAGTGCGAGGCAATGGATCACTGAGCAGAGCAGAGGCGGGCATTGCGCCCATCACGATGAAAACAACGCAAGTTTCTGCTTCAGCCGACTGCCAGTTTTCTCTGATTCTGGAAAATCCATTCAATTCACATGTTAAATTACCTACAAAAAAAAGCCCGCGTCACAAGGATGTTTTTGCCAGCGTTTTAACTAGCTGTTACCGCAGGACACATATCCACGACAGTAATACGAAGCACAGTTGTACGTATTTCTTTCATGTTCTCGTTTTTCTTTTTTTTTTTTCACCCAGATCAAACTCGGCTCCCATTGAAAGCGACATCGGCACATTCACCAAAACAAATGGTTCCGTTCGTTTGATATGCATGTAAGAGTTCGCGCGATTCATTTGCTGAAATCGAATCAAAACTCGCTTTATACACGGCACCCAGTCGGAAAAAAACTACAGAAAATTATCTGATGTTACGACAAAATTTCTGTGCGGTTTTTGACGGGAAACCTGTTTTGGCAACAGAACGTTCTGTATTAACATAAAAAATTTATGTAGTTACAACAGAAAAGTGCTACACAACTACAGACAACAGAAATATACTACAAAAAACTAGAGAACTACAGAAAAATCTGATGGTTACCAAAGAACTACAGGATATTTTGTCGTATTTTTGACACAGTTCTGTATATTTTTTTCGACTGGGATGTGCGTAGCCCTCGAGCCGATAGCACCATTTCGAAATCAAACCACGTGGTGTGCCCTACAATTTCTGTTTTTATCTGCTTCACTGCTCTAGCGATCCGCAACAACACCTCTTTCATTTTTTATAAGAATAGAGGAGGCATTGTTCCCAAAAAGGCTACTTGAGGTCGTCCTATGTGTGCATGCTCATCACAATACTTGAAAGAAACTTACCTTATTTACTCGATCCTAAGCACCCGCCCCTAATTATTTTTTCAGGCTTGAGCTTTGTTCAGCACCATGACAGAGAGAGTGAGAGCCAAACAATTTATTATTCACAAGTAATCTCCTTGATCAAAAGGCGGCAGCCGACTAGTTCTCTTGCATTTCCTGACTGGCTGCTTTTGTCCGTCAGTTCAATTCTCTCGTCCAAGGGGTCGCTTACTCCCTTCATACGCTGTACCAACTGCTTGAGGAACACGCCAACTGTTTCCCTACCTGGAATAGGTAAGAAAAGATAATTTCCCAGGTTAGGAATCCCACTTCAAAAATTTCTACTTTCTCACGCGCGGTTCGTTCGTCGTATTTCACCGCCGAGCAGCAGTAAATGCATAATATGCCTTACTGCAGTCATTAAACGCTGCACTTCAATCAACCAAAAGCTGAGCAGAGTTTTTACTTTGCATACTTTTTGCGTCTTCACGTAAAAAGAAAAAAGAATGGTAGGGAAGGCAAGAGCACAAAGTAAGACCCTTAAGTAAATACCCCTCATGGGTCTTTAAGGTAATAAATTGAAATGAAATGCAAAGTAGCTCCCCCACTTACTGAACGCCGCGACAAAATCCGTGAGCGAAACCAAAGCGAGGTACCGTAGTGGACAGCACCGGAATATTCGCGCAGCGCGAGTGTCCGTTTCATCAGCAATGAAACGAGGCCGCAGGACGGGTACGATGGCTTGGAGGAAAAAAATGCCAAGACGGGAGAAGTAGCAGCTAGTATTCTCGCGAAACATGCACGCGCGCTTTCTCCGGTGCTCTCGATCACAATGTCCTGACTAGCGCTCACGTGTTGTGAATCACGAGTGTTAAGAGGAGAGAGATTCGTCGAATTGAGGCCGCTAGGTAGCCAACTGCACGCCGTGGCCCATAGAGTTAATACAAAGACTCTAAAGGGAAAGCTGCCCGTTCACCCAATGCATTCGAGGGGTGACCGCGTGATTGCCGCCATCATCACACTGTTTAGTGGTTGCCAGATGAGTTTTACTTGCTAAATCTGGCACATGATGGTTTGAAGCTGGCAACTTAGATCGTGGGAAGATGGCGGCGTGCAGTTAACCGACGGCGGGAGGCTACTGTTCAGTAGGTGCTGTAAACAACGGCAGAATCGTCGCGTGTGGAGCATTTCTTGTGATATATTGCGTCGCGTACCTACTGTAACATCAGATAGGTGTCCTGATTCTTCTGAGTTGTTATCGCAAGGCCGGCTATCCCTGCGATTGTTCCGCGCTTCGCATGCATTTCGTCCGTCGAGCGCACATGCATCTCCTCTGTGCCCGATCACCTGAAAATATGTCAGAAATATGCTTTGGCGCAAGACGACGACCACAGTATATTAAAAAAAAAAAAAAACAGTGACGAATTCCACAGCAACAGCCCTTGGTGTATCCGGGATATGGCTAGTGCTGCATACAGTAAATGTCAAAGGATGCCCGTGTGTGTTTACTGTTGATCTGCTACGTCTGCTCGCAAACATGGTTTCCAATTGTTCTACATCATTCCTTTATGGCCAAGAAGGGGCCTGAAAGATTATATAATATGCTTGAAACTTGAAAACAATGTATAGAAATTTCCTACAGTTGTGTTATCGGCAGCGGTTTTTAAAACTTTTGTTCAAACCTTTGTTCATTTTTGACGCAGTGAGCAGAAACTGTGCTGGCCACAATGATAAATTTGATGATGGCGGCGAACCAGTGAGAAGCTCGTTTCCCTGCCCAGCTTTCCCTCTAGAGTTTTTGTATTAACTCTATGCCGTGGCCCTTCGTAGGGCAGTATGTCTTAAAAACCCGCTGTGCATAACCGAGTTGTCTCGGTTGTGCAAAATCGGCTGTGATTTGTATCTGAAACATAATATCAGCATCCAATTTCGAAGTCGCCATGCATGAGGAGTAAGCATGTATGAAATCACATGATCAATATATACTGTTCCGAGTTACATGAAAATGGCGCACTGCATCGCAATTTATCGGCCATTATCGCGTCTTATACAAATGTCTGAAGAATAGCACGCAGACTCGAAACAAAGGAAAAACAATATTAGCACGCGGCAAATCCAATAAAGCATCACTCTAAGAAAAAAGAACTAAAAGGGGTAGTGAGGTTAGTCTTTTTGGGAGCCAACTGGTTTGCCACAAACATTAATCTTTTGGGGACCAGCTCCAAGGGGATAAACATTTAGTCTCCAAAGGATGAACTGGAGGAGGAGGAACGGTTGCTTCTTGCAGATGCTCCCCAAAAGACTAACACTTGACCCTTTTTCGTTTTTTTTTTTTTTTTTTTTACTGGCACGCTTCGCACTGTTGACACTGGTGGCTCGGACAAAAAAAAAAGAGGCCACAGATAAAAAGTAAAAGCTAGAAAGTAACGAAGCACCTAATATACATTAAAATGAGCTAAAACGTGGAAAAGACGACAACTAGGGGACGAAAAAAAAAAGGAAAGTCTGCAATAGCGCTCCTCGAACTCGGTAGCTCATACTTAGTAGCTTGCTACGCTAACCAATCGGTCATGCCGAGAATTTTGTTTCTTCAGCATGGTATTTATTACATGTCTTTAAATTAAGCATAAGGCTATATACATTATTTCCAATGTAATCAGCCTGTAGGCGAAAATTCCAATTGAAGCATACAACACAGCGTCACACAGCTAGAATACGACTTAGCACAACTTCACTAAAACGGTGGCAAGGAAAGACAACACATCAACAATGTCAGCCAGTCCGGTTGATAGTCACTATCTTCGTTCTTTCTCTAAGCTCGTGCACCATTTGGCCAAAATGTGTAACGGGGGAGACGAGAGGCTCAAAATTCCGATCCAACATACGCGTTTTCCAGAGGCTGTGCAGTCCAAGGAGGGAAATCATGTCATAGGGTTTGTGGTCATGTTCGATGGGCATCAAGTAACGCACACTGTGGGAATTCAAAATAAAGCCTTTTATCAATGTTCTTTGCAGAACGTCCCAAAATAATATTGCATCTTTGCAGGCAATGAAACACTGTTCAATGGTTTTAAGTGTATCACATAACCAACAATTAACAGAAAAAACAAAAATATTTTTTTTTGTGAAGTCACACTTTAACTGGAAAAACTTCGGCATGAAATTTAAAGAAAAACGGTTTACTAGAAGGCGAGACTGGCATTTTGCGCACCCTTTTTAAAACATCATGCCCCCATACAGTTAGAATAGAGTGAACGATATAAGGGAGGCGGGAAAAACATAGATATTAATTCTTTGTGTACATGTTTCCTTGAACAGAGAATGAGTGCTCATAAGAGAAGCGAACTGCGAGAAAACGCACTGAATCGTAAACTTCTTTCGTAAAACGAAATAATAATGGCCGATCGGTAAAATTGGAAGAGACCACTAAGTTTGGAAGAAGGTTCACAAGGTTAGTTTGCAGGGATGCTCTGGTAATTGGATGGTAGGAGTTGAGTTTCCCCTTCAGGTAGCGAGGTGAGGAAACACTTGACGATATCGATGTTGTTATAAATTGAAGATTCGGACTCGCAACAATCACGTTACTTGATGGCACGACGGAAAGATTAACTATTTATTTACTCATAAATAAAACGAGAAGACACAAGTGAGGAGCAAACTATTTACATGATTTATCCGTTGGTCGGACGAAATCAGCCCTGGTTTAATCCAGAGCGCTTACTTTTAAGCCATATGTCTCCGCCCTTAGCGGGGACAGCTACCAATAACCAATAAGGCAACTTTTCTCACCAATCAAAGACTTGGGAAAGGATATTAACTAACAACACTTGGGAAAGGAGAGGTCCCACGCAAACATATGAACGGCGTCACCACATTCCAAACCTCTGACTTCCCTTGTTTTCTTTTGCACACGTACATGCGGGACCAATGTTTGCCGTGTGAACAACAGCTTAAGTTCTTATAAAAAAAAAAAAAAAAAAACAGAAAGCTGTCACTGAGGGGTAAAACGCCATGTGGAAACTCCCAATTGAGCAAGGGCTTTTTCTGAACAACTGTGGCTCAACCACCCCCCAAGTCCAGGCCGCCCGTCCAACGACTGGCGCCGACACCACACACCATGCATAGAGTTATACGACAGGGATGGAAATCGCCTACCCACGGTCGATAAAATACGAATTCTAGGACTAATCATCCAAAGCAACGGGTCCAACTGGGCGATGCTTGACAGCATCACGATCAAGATTGCAAACGCGATCCGGATGTTTCGGCGCATCACGAATAGGCACAGGGGACTGAGCGAGGACGACGCTATTCAAATGGTCCATGCTTTTGTACTCTGTCACATCACATACGTGGCTGCAATGCTCAACTGGAAAAAGGAACATCAGAGAAGGCTTGAGGTACACATACGCCGAGCTTTCAAGACAGCGTTGGGGCTCCCCGATAATGCCTCCACTGAACTACTCTTACAGCTAGGAGTGCACAATACCCTTGCTGAAATCATCGAGGCACAGCACACGGCACAGATTGCACGCCTATCAAGCACAAAAGCGGGCAGAGAGATTCTCGTTAAGCTCGGCCTGAACACCATAGTAGAAAAGGACAACGTCCTGCAGTTACCTAAAGTCGTGCGAGAAGCGATCAAAGTGTCCCCCTTCCCAAGAAACGTACACCCGGTCCACTATCAAGGAAGAAGGCTCGCCCGCGCCAAAGCCCTCGCTGCGGACGCGGCACAGTTCCCCGACCAGACAGCTTTCGTGGATGCAGCGTACATACCGGGAAAGCATGCCTACTCGGTAGCAGTAGTCGACGGTCACGGGCGTACGCGCAACTCACTCACACTTTACACCAAGAAGCCAGAGGTAGCTGAACAAGCAGCGACAGCACTAGCTCTAAAAGACTCGGACTTCACAACTGTATACAGCGACTCTAGAGCAGCCACTCGAGCTTTCGCCAAGGGCGGGATAGACAAGACAACGCTACGGATCTTAGGCGGAAGTAACATCACCGATCACTCCATCGTATGGTTCCCGGCACACATGGGCAGCTTAGGGGGGCCTGCGGAATCTCAATGAGATCGCACACGAGGCGGCGCGAGGATTCATCGACCGCGTCCCTCCGGTTTCCCCTGCTACTCCACATATCGAGTACAGAGATCAATTATTCACGTACAACGAGCTCACTAAGCACTTTTATCTAGGCAGACGAGCATTTCCCCTCCCGGATAAGAAATTAACCCGCAGCCAATCAGTCACGTTACGCCTGCTCCAAACGAACTCATACCTCAACCCCTGGCGCATGAAGCACATCGACCCAGACTACGACGGACAACATGTGTGTGAACGGTGCAGTGACCGTGTAGATTTAAACCATATGCTGTGTGGTTGTGCATCGAGCGACGCCTACGCCAAGAACAAGGAACGTTGGGACAAAGTTTTAAAAAGTGCTTCACTACATGATCAGCTTCGGGCTGTCCAGGAGGCGCGCGCGGCGGCGGAGAGCTTCGGGCTCTCTGTTCCGACGTGGGAGCTGGCCTCTACACCTGGCGCCTAGCCGAGTGTCCTCCAGGACCCCTACTGTGGGAAATAAAGTTTTGCCAAACCAAACCAATGACCCATTCGCCTCATCGCGCGCTGGTCAGCGACCGCACACCTGCTACCTCACAAAGGTTGTACGCACTTGAGCAGAGGGAAAGACGCGTACGTAGCAATACCAGAATGCATACAAAAGAAAACCTCCACTAGTCCCCAATATGACATTCAACACTGAACACTGCCCTAACAGAAGGAGCACTGCACTGGCCACAATAGAGCTGTCACCGCACCTTGGTCATGCATGTGTGGTTCCACCAATTTAGTAACCCTTCAACACCGGCAGGTGCACATCTTAACCTATATACCTCGGGTCGTAAGCTCTGTGCGAGAAACCGATTGGCCCGAAACTTCACCGAACTTCACAGTAGGTATTACGGAAAAAAGAAACAAGAAACTGTCTGACATAGAGATGTGTCAAACCTAGTACGCCAGCAGAAACAGGCCTGAATAAGTTATCGCGCGGCATAGGCTCAAAACTGGACTGCCATATGAACGTCTCAACATTCGGTGAAAACTTTGGATATAATTCCTTGCGCAATGGATTACCTGTAAAACATTACAAATTTTTGTAGCCGAAACATGTTGCATGCCTGTTCTTGGCCAAAAATGGATAGGCGGTGAGAAACAAAAGTCTGAGCATAGCTTTGGAGAGAAAAGAGACATAAAAAACGACCATATAAGGCTGACGATGCCAAATTAGCCAGCCATGTTGGGAAATTGACAGAAGCACACCAAAATATAAGCAATGAGCATGATTTATGCTACCTTTTCGCTCTATCTGTAGCAAAAAGACTAAAAAGGCTATCGGCGGCAGAACAAATGCGCATCCTGGAACTGTTCCAGGACCTGTCCCAATAATCAGTGGGCACATAGATATGCATTCCCACATATGAGTGAATGAGTTTTGCTTGAACATTTAACTGACTTTTCATCTGATACACCGAATATAAAAAAAGCACGAATAGCTGCATTGTTTCTGTGAAAAAAAAATCAATTATCTCTAGTGCAAAGGCAGCACTAATATGGCTAAAACTATTACTAGAAGTGTTTCAAGAAACATAAATGCATTGAAATCCCTACACAAGCTTGCAGGAACGCCATGATGCAAAACAACTGTCCATGCAAGTAACATTCTAAATACGTGTACACAGTTAAAGTAGCCAGCCCCAGTGTGCCCTTAACAGATAACTTTAGTGGTGCTAAGAGCAATGCTAATTTCCAAGAAAAATTTCCCCTTTTTTTTGTAATAGACATGGCATGAAAACAAAGAGCATACTTTCAATCAATAAATCCAAATTACATGGCAATTCTCATCCTGCCCATCGTTTTCATGCGGAGCACTTATTGCTTTTATTAAGCCATGCATGCATGCAAACTTCATCAACCCAAAGCTTTTCTGACCTGCTCAAAACTTTGGCCCTACTATGCTCATGGATTCCTGCTACTTCACTTCCTGTCAGCTTATTGCAATAGAAACACAATATACATAAATATTCACGCACTTAAGCCTGACAGGAACTTGTTACCTGGTTTAGAGAAAATCCATAGCCTATCAGCTTTGCTTACTGTACACGAAGCTATCGAAGATTTTTGTCACAGAGAAATAGGTACTGCACATAGGGAACGTGCACTGCATAGAAAGCACTGCAATTGTCCTGAAGCGTGACACAAAAATGCTGCTGTTAGCAATTTGGTTCGCAACAAACGACCGAGCATGATCAGCAGCATTATAGATACGCGTTTGACAGATAACGTCCTTGCCCAGACCTCTGGATCTAGTGCAGTTATCTGACACACGCCACGCAAAGCTTCGACAGAGCGTGCATTATTATCCTGCAAGCTCGTGCAGGCGGCGTGAAAATGCCCCAAAATGCTAAAAAGTTGCCTCATAAGTATTTGCTCTTCTCGCTAGGATATGTGTTCTGGCGTGGCGATCGACACAGCAAGCTTCATTGCACGTTGCTTATAGCAAAAAAAAAAGAAAGATATGCGGGCTCTTTTCTCTACATTAGTACGAATAATTCGACTGACCCTAAGGTGTTGAAGAGCCTCACGTGAAATGATATGTGCTTGGTGTGCAGTCTGCTGTGGATGCTCGAATTTCCACTAGAACCGCCAGCTTTTCCCCTTACTGGTGGCTCCAGTTGGTGTTGTCTGCTGTTAGCAATAATGCAACAAGAAATCATTGTAGTGAACAGATTTTGCTATAGGAAACAGGTAATACTTTGTAACCATAACAAAGTGGGCTCGACTGTACTACCACAACTGAGTTCCCAAATAGCAAAGCCTGTAAGTAGAAGGCACAAGTTAGAGTAGTACATCTTTATATGCTTAAGCATGTTACCTTTGTTAGCACGCATGAGGCTACTCGTTTGGCACTCGTTTCAATGCAGCATCCATCGAGATTCCTGGTTGTTGCCACTGCCAGGAGACTTCGCCAACAGCGCTGTAGAAGTAGGCAGCAAGCAAATCTCTGGCTGTAGCGGCATCAGAATGGCGATTTCTGGCATGTGTTGGAGCAAGTGAGAAGTTCCGGGGCTGCGAACCACCCCCAAATGCCCCTTGGATGCGTTCCCAAATGCGTCCTCTTTGTCTGTGAACAAGTACGCTCGAGGATGTCTCACAGTTAGGAAGTTGTGCAATACACAAGCGGCTTTGACAACATAGTCAACATTCTCGAGGCGCAGTGGGATAGTCCGCAATAGTACTCGCCACCTTGCCGCAGTTATGCTGAAAGCAATTTCAGCACACCTTGTGAAAAAAAAAGAAGACTAATCCAGCCCATAGTAAAGTGAAAAGCTTACCATGTTCAGCAAACATATATTTAAATACATGCAGACAGGGGTATACAGATACAGTAAAGGGAATATGATACTATGAAAATACATTTATTCGAACTTCTGGCTTCAAAACCTATAGCAAGAGCCAGCACCACTGGTGCCAGCGTCCTGGCGCCATACCGTAAAGAAAGGCTGTTCTTTTGTAGTTTTTTGTTCTGCTGTTTCAACTTGGCTGGTGCAAGGACAAGCTCACTAATGTGAAGGTCTCGTTGGAAGCCTGTGGTTTCTTATGAAAGTCCAACTTTCCGACCTAAATGCTCGAAAGGAAGCTGTCTTCATTCTTTATCCATGTGTGCAATGAGTTCAAACAATGCTTACCGAGACCACATTTTTCATTTTACATATGTCTAGGCTTCCAGTTTCAAACCTTCCAACCATTTCCAAAATGATACTAGGACAAGCGTGGCTCCAGCATGTGCACTCTGCTTTGCCAGCATTTTCTATTAGTGTCCGATTTCTAGCATCCCCAGCCAAAAGCAGTGTGAAAACTATACTGTCTTCACACTGGAAGATGCTGGAGGACACTGGTTTTTACAATAATTATTCTAATTACTTTTGCACAGATGGTTGGGGACTAACCATGGAGACTATTGAAACATATCTAATTTCAAGTTTTGATAAATTAAGAAATTTGCAAATTACACCTCGTTCTATCACCTGATTACAATTATGCTTCATAAAGTAAGACCAAACAATGCTAATTTATACCTCGCTCTGTTAATTCTGTAACTGAAGATCCGCTTCTGATAATTTAGGCACCTTGGCGGGTATGGCCGCATGAAAGCCATGCGCAGCTGGAATGCCTCGTCACCGACGAAGGCATGCGGTGCAACTGTTCATGGCTTGGGCAGTTTACCAAGCCTAGGGATGTAAGAATGCCATCATTCAGGTCGCGACCAAAGTCACATTTCTTAAAGTTCCATCATCACAGAGCCGGCCTTCTGCACCGACATCAACGAGGATGTACTTGCAGTGACGGTCAACAACTGCCATGAGCACCATTGAGTATGTGCCCTAAATTGGAAAGCATAGCACATATTGAACTGAAATCCTGGGAAAGTGACAGCATACAATACAATAGAAATGGAATATTGGAAAGGTTAAATTCAACTGCAAATAATAGTATAGCAATCCATGCATCTATTAAAGCTCTGTACTAATGAACAAAACTTTTGTGCCAATTGTGTGAAACACACTGTCGAAGCAACTTTAGGTTTCGAGGTGAGGCATAAGCTACCTTGATAAAAACCTACTGTAATAATTTACATTCTGGCATGATAACATACAGACATGCTAAGACTCGATGTGAAGAATTTTTGCACATGTCGAAATGCACCTTACTAAGCGCATGTCACAAAGGGGGGGGTCCCACTCTGGCAGCGCGAATGTGCCATTTAAGGCAATGCTTGCGTGAGCATTCTGCGAGTTGTTCTTTTTCGAACATCACAATGGTAGGCATCATTCGAAAGCTTAATATACGCTCTGTCAAATGATGTGCGCTGCTTTAGTGTGCCAACGTTATCAACTGTATGAGAGATGGTATTGCAGATGACAAATTCGCTAGCGTCGTTGATATACCCTACTTCAGATTAATTTGCTAAAGAAACTGCTGCACTTAGAACAGTTTCCTTTGGCCTACACATAGAATGGCTATTTAAGCTTTTATAAAGCAAAATTCTTTTAATTTAATCAGTATTTGATCGGCAGCCTTTTAAATATGGTAAAGTTTAGCTATTTTGGGCATATCTGCGCTTTATCAACGTGCACAGCAGTAAAATGTTTACCACTTCGGGCGCACGTTATAATTGTTCAGTGTACGAAGTTTCATCGAAATTTATTCGCTAGTTCGTATTTTATTACCTTTCCAATTTGAAGATTTCCGTAATACTGCCTTACATCGCATAGCTTGACCAGAAAAATCGCTCATTCTACAGCCTAGGAATCATGCATGGCGAAACTAGAATAGTAGTTCTTGGTCCATATAAGCGTGAATTGCGCTTTATACAATTAGCACGATTATACTGAGCCTTCAAATATAATCAATTTTTCCTACATGACATTCAGTCGAGAAGGCCGTCATATTCAACAACGTGAGGCTTGTTTGTGTTGGCTTTTTTAAATATTGTATTACTGTAAAATAAAGTTAAAATAAGAAGCACTAACCATGGTAATAATTAGTATTTGCACCTGTATTCGGTCATTAAAGGTTTTTACTTATAGCGCCATCTAGGTAAAAGCAACACAAGTGTGAGTTCATTCAATTGCCAGGAGAGGCGCGCGTGACTACACTCCTTCAAAGTATTGAAGCGAGTCATCTCTCCGCGGTATAATTACTTTTGTGCTGTGAAGCGTTTTGCATTTGCGTTTTGCTTGCTGATATTTGCATTGTTGTTTGTGAGGTGAGTGTTAGTGCGAGGTGCGGTGAGTATTGTCGCCTGGCTTGAATCACTACGATGGCAGTATTATTGCAAAGCCATGGGTGGGAGTCGCCAACCGGCTTGCAGAACATCGAGGAAGCAACGGGCGCACCTCAGAACTTTACGCTTGAGCCGTATGAGGTAAGCCTGCTTTTTCATTCTTCGTCCCGTTTTGTAGTGCTGTTATCTTCATGCACGTACCGAAATTACTCGCGTAGTTTACTTGCTCGCATAATGAACCCACTCGCATAACAAACCCGAAGTTTAGCTCCGTCCGCTTTGCTTCTATTCCAGATTATTCTAGATTTTGCTTTTATTCTAGATTGCAAGGCAGCATATGTTCAGTATCTTATGTTGTGTTTTTTATTCCAAACGTGCTGAATTGGGTTTGACACGAGGTCCTCCTTTTACATGCCCATTATTTTCTTGTTTTCTCCCCCATCCTTTGAGAGTGGCCAGCTTGTTGCATACGCCTTGGAAATCATATTCATCTAATAGCACTATAATTTGCACACCATGCCTTTTTTTGTTATCGCTGCATATTCATTAGGATTTCACCTGTTTGCAGTCAAGTTATCTCATGGCAAACTGATGAAACAGTGAAACAAGCATTTCATCATTGCCCCCCAAATTCCTTTGTTTCACCATGCATGGTGTGCTTTTCTTGTAATGTGGCAGCACAGAATACTAGTCTATCACCTCACCTTTACAGTGGTAGATTGGATTTTTTCATACGCCAATGGCTCTTGAGTTGTACATCTTGTGCATCTGCAACATTACTGCCCTCGCTCATTTCAGCATCAGACGGAAGTTTTCATGTCTTACTTAGTCTGTTTACGTTGTCGGGACACTTCGCCTACAGAATGTAACGTGAATGATTGGGAAGTACGGAGAGCAGATCAATGTATTTGTGTGCACTAGTTTTTTTCCACTTTCTAATACAAAAATCTCGCATGTGATGTACCTGTGTCCACTTATTTCCTTGCAGGCGACCATCATGCAATGCGCAGTGGTGTCTCTTCAAGGTCGTGTTTACGAATTCAGCAGATGTTGCAATAAATGTCTACACCAAGTTATGTGCTATGTTTTGCTTATAGAAACAAACATTGCCGGAAGTGAATGGAGCATTCTGTTGCTGACTCTACTAAAAAAATTCATGTGAGGAGTAAGTCATTTCAGTTATGTTGTAGTAAATACTAAACACGAACCCTGATGTGTGCA
Organism: Amblyomma maculatum; assembly: GCF_055883805.1. NCBI lineage: Eukaryota > Metazoa > Arthropoda > Arachnida > Ixodida > Ixodidae > Amblyomma > Amblyomma maculatum. The sequence goes on along the minus strand of NC_139348.1, from coordinate 54,941,664 downwards.
TAACAGAAGAAGAAAACAATGCACAGCTAGGTAGGAAAGGGAAGCATGTATGCCTTTGTCTCCCTGCTGATGTATGTATTGTTCGCAGAAGGGGTGCAGTGGGATGAAGGGGGGAGCTGAATGAGCTAGTCTGTTCTCCTTCCTGCCTAGCCCTATCATTACAGGCACAATATAGAGATTTAGCTTGTCCAAGATATACAAACCTAGACGTGCAGGCGAGGTGGCCGTTATTGTCCCCACCCCTGTCGATGAACGAGCGCGAGCAGGAGTGGTCCGGAAAACCGGTATACGTGTACACACATCTCCTGCAAGCTAAATTTCTGATGTCCGTGAGTATTGGCGAATCTAGCCCAGCGAAACATACCCATCGGCCTATCGTAAACGATTTTTTTTCATCTGTACTCCTTGTGCGACGTCGTCCTTTTCCAGTCGAGTTTCTTGTAGCGGCTGAGAAGCTATATTCAAAACGGTGCTCTTCGAACAGGCGCACGTGTGCCACTGCAAGCTCTAGGGAACGGAGCACGCACCAACGAAGATGTGAACGAGACAACCACTGGATACCGCCGGCCGAAACAATTTCTTGTGGTCCACTGGCGTATTCCTTTTTCGACCAATATTTAAGAGTCGAATGACGCACATTACATCTAAACGATGGATCATATGCGTGATGTTCCGTGGGAGCCTTTTGCCAGCCCACCATGCAGCATAACGTGGCGACATCCGTAAAACTCACTGTCAAACACATAATCTCTATATTTTGCGAGAAATGCCACTGGCTACCAGCGCGCACGGCTGATGAACCTCACTTTATCAGCCAGAATGCAGGGCAGTGTTCTACTGTTTTACTGTACGCATCTGAGATGAGCTCGGCTTAAAGATGTAGGTGGACTGGGAACATGTCGTCCAAGCAACCTGCAATCTGTCAAGGCATGTCTTCATTTTGATAAATTTGCACCTTTGTCGCCAGCCGAAAAGCACGCCCGAGACATGTAAACTAACCCGAAGATTCTGCGCATTCGGTTCTGTTTTTGCTAGCCGTGTCACTTGCTATCCGAGCCTGAAGCGCCTAGTGAAATATGAATGCGTGAGGGAGAAAGTACAGGGCCAGAAGTATATTCAGAAAAGAACAAAACGGTGCGAAGCCCCTCAGCGATTGCACGTGAAGGTTAGACGCTTATCACTGCAGGCGATCCTCCACTGGTAGCACACAATGCAGGGGCGCAAATGGTGATGCGATGACCATGTTCAGGGCATAAACGACAGTGCACCTGGGCGCAAAACACGTGCACGCATAAGCAGTGCTTGCACGAGCGTGCGTGTCATGTATTGTCACCTAAAAAAAACCGCTCAGAGCACTAAACACAGCAACCCTGGATGCCAGCAAGAGGGAGGAGGATGATTGAATGCATTCCTTGGTAAAGCACGTGGGGCGGCACTACGCGGGACTCACTGGCAGGGAGCAGTCGGGGCATGGAGGTCATCTGCTCGAAATATAATCAAAGGCTCACCATCGTTCGCTCACGGGTGCACGCACTGCTCTGTGGCCATAAGAACTTTGTCAGATTTTTCGGGGTTACACCAAGCGCCTTATAGTCCACGAGCACTGCACTGCAATGAGAAGACACACTTGGAACACTGCCCATATTGTCAGACGATATTCAGAGCTTAGCGTAGCCTAACAGTCGATCACACAAGATGACATTAATAAATTTATTCAGGAAAAGAAGGACAGGAATCACGACGTCATGAACTATCGCAATACATAGCATCTGTTGCTTGATTCGCTATGTAATAAGCCGACGCGTCGGCCCGTGCCAATCCATGTGCAAGAGCAAAATACTGTCGTCGAGCCGCATCCCCTCCCGCTGCCGACGACCCCCCCCACCCTTTCCCCCGCCGACCGTCCTGTCGCATATCCCTGTCGTGCTGGGATTGCAGGGAATACCCACTGTGACGTACAGTGTCCACACGCACTGTGAGAAAGCGCTTGGAAAGAGCCCATAAAATATTCGAATGTTCAGGCGCCTCTCAAAGCGCCCTTTCTGTATTGTTGTCCATTCATCGGCTCTCACTGTTCCAAGGTCGCATAAGCCACGCGATATTCTTGGCAGTCGGAGAGCACTACCCACGCATGTGAATATAGAACACGAACGTAGCATGTCAAGCGTTGCACGGCAATCACTCCCACAGGATGACAGCTCTGCTTGCTTAGAGACTACGGCGTGAGACATCAATGCATCAAACAATTTATTTAGTTATTATTGTTACAAGAACATCAACAACGGCGCCTATCCCTTTCGCGCTCCAATGCACGCCGTCTGTTCGACGGTCTGCGCCAATCCTCCTGGAAAAAAAAAGGTTAATATAAATCAGGACACTACAAAAGAAATGGACAACAACTTGACTTCAACAACATGTGCATACTTTGTGAAACGTGGAAGAAGTAAACAAAGTATTCTTGCCGATGTTTCTGCGCCTCAGGCCAGAAACCCGCTCCGCTAAACGCATAAGCATACTATCACTAATTAATTGGTAATGGTATAGCGAAGCGGGATTGTTTTGAAACATCTGCATCAGAAAATAAAAAATACTGAGAATTTGTAACATGGCTTTAACAGCTGACATAAAATGTTGATGAATATAAGTGTACTTACCGCAGGCGCCGTGGTGCAGAGTGAAGTTGCTCTGCCCCTTACTGGTATTTGTACTAGTTGACACTGGCCAAAAGATTTGAGGAGGGGGGGGGGGGGGGGATTGCAGAGGTATTTGGCAGTGCATGGAAGCACTGAAAACACTTTTTCTTTGTCAAATTCCACCTTTCCAAGACAAGTTGAAACTGCTCTCTTCTAGACATTTTTCCTTCCCAATCAGAAATAACAAAAGGAAGGACGAAAACGCAGAGGAAAAAAGTACAAGTCAAGTCACACGTTTCCCGTTGAAAACTTTCCTGAATATACTTCTGGCCCTGTACTTTCTCTCTCACGCATTCATATTTCGCCATCAGGCTCGGATAGCTAGTGACACGGCTAGCAAAAACCAAACAGAATGCGCAGAATCTTCCGGTAAATTTACATGTCTCGGGCGTGCTTTTCGGCTGGCGACAGGTGCAAATTTATCAAAATGAAGACATGCCTTGACAGATTGCAGATTGCTTGCACGAGGTTCTTCATCCGTGCGCGGGCTTGGTAGCCAGTGGTATTTCTCGCAAAATCTAGACATTATGTGTTTGACAGCGAGTGCTACGGATGTCGCCACGTTACGTTGCATGGTGTGCTGGCAAAAGACTCGCACGTGACATCACGATACGCCAGCTTGCATACCACGCGTATGATCCACCGTTTAGATGTTATGTGCGTCATGCGACTCTCAAAATATTGGTCGAAAAAGGAATAGGGTAGTGGGTCACAAGAAATAGTTTCGGCCAGCGGCACCGACCGGTCGTCTCCTTCACATCTTCGTTGGTGCGTGCTGTTCCCTAGAGCTCTCAGTGGCATACGTGCGCCTGTAACTGTCCTCTCGGATAGCACCGTTTGGAATGCAGCTTCGCAGCCGCTACAAGAAAATCGACTGCAAAAAGACGACTGCAAATGCCTAAGAAACGAATAAATAAAGAAAGAAGGTACAGATGAAAAAAAAATTACAAAAAAGAAACGAAGGGATTCACGCTGCTGAACCGTATGTCGTGCGTTAGCTGAAGAGAGCATAGACACTGTATTGGCTTATTTTCCCCTTTATTTTATACGTGCATGATGTCTCGCCCTCTTCCTAGCCAATTCCGTTTCGTGAAGTGTTCTGTCCCATGGATTGGTCGGAAGCATTGCGGCATCCACGGTGAACCATAGATGCACAGAACTCGAAAGCTGGTTTGGCGTCCATTTTTTCACTAATACCAAATGCCTATAGCACCGAGTGGCCTCCGCGCTTAGCCGCAACGACAACGAAGCAGCTGTTGACGCGTGAGGAGCACTTGGGATATCTGGGCACGATGACGAAGATGACGATGTTTGCTGCACAGCGCGAGAGTATGTTGAAATTTGACACGAGCTATACCGGCGATAGCATAGCCACCGCAGAAAATATTTTGCAAATTGTAAAGCAGCATGGGGTACCCTAAAAGCAAACGTCTTCTCAGGTTTCTGGCAGAAAACGGTTTGCATGACTTTCTTTAGTATGCTTTATGGAAAGTTAGCGAAAACAAAAAAATGAGTCCCCCATTCTCGCTGGTAATGACTGCCGAATGAGCACTGGAACATCAATAAATAAAACGATAATTGAGGAGTATGTTGTGACAGTAGGTATAAGGACGCGCCCTGGACGCCTCATGCCCACACGCAGTGACGCGGGTGAGGGTAAGTGGGTGCACATAAGCGATACGTCTCTAGTAATACGTACGTCTCCGATACGCGAACAGAGTCCGTAACAGTAATAATGAGCAAAAATACTTTGGATGTACATAATTAAGTCCTCATTGGTCGCTGCACTATGGGGCAGGAGCAAAAATGAGAATAGGCATTCGCGTATATGGAAAAACGCTGCCATTGTACGCTCGCTTTCTCTCTCTCTCGCACTATTTCTAGAGCGTGTGTGTTTTCTTGATTTGCAGAACTAACGGCTGAAGATTTATAGAATGACATCTTGGAAGAAGGCCGCAGAGCAAGCAACAAAACAGAAGAGGCACACACAGACACAAGGAAAGCGCTGCACTGGCAACTATATTGATCTCAACCCGTACATGTTAGACCAGCTAGCTCAATGATCTACTCTATTATTATAGAATGAGAGTACCAGGTGCTTCTTGCACGGAGATTCTGATAGAAGGCTTTAGACATTCGAGGATTGTGCACCGGGAAATCGTTACGGAGGCATTGCGAAGCTGATATAACAACGTGGGCTGTTGTGGACGGGTGTCTTCCATATGGGGCATTCGTGATACAACAACCAGTATTTGTGTTCTAATTTCTTAAGAGTGGTTTCATAGAGGTCCTTTTATTGTCACTGCAACACACGGCGAAAGCGTGGGGAAAAAAGGCGCATGGAATTGTGCGTAGAAGTTATGAGCGCTGCTCTTGATATCTGCCCCAGAATTGCCCATGCCGTCGTGATAAAAGGGTTCTCGCTCTGCAAACTAACAGACTACCACTTTCTAATTTTGGCCGACGCCCCAATGAGCAAGTAAATATAACCGTCAAAGATACTTTTCTATTGGTGTTTGATTTAATCACTAGTCATGTATAAAAGACGTATCTCCGCTTGAAACAGGTGAGCCGAATGGAGTACACAGCCGTGCGAGGTGACGCGCTCAGCTACCGAACTAGACAGGGCATTGAGCCACGCTATAGCGCACCGAGTGCCAGTGCGCCCCCAAAGACGCATCTACTGGGAGTAAATTGAAAATGCTATGACCTTTTGTATCCCGTAGAGCACAGAGTGCAAACAGCAGCGGTCAATATTGGCATGCATACCGCGTACCGTTCTCACGTGCTCGTTCTGGATAAGGTGGTAATTATGCTTTGCTTCCGCTGTAGACGGTTGCTCAAAAGCGTTTGGAGAGGAGGGAGCATGACACCGCACACGTGTATTCATAAAAATTCTTAGTCTGAGTTCACATAACGATTAAAAATGAAAGGTTTGAGCAACATGCAGAAGTGAAAAATGAACTTGTACGCATACGTCCGGTGAACGTTATCGGGTACTGGAACGCCTATTAATACGCGCTGAAAAGTCCGGCCCGACACACGGTAGAGAGAAATATCGAAGTAAATAAACGAAACACAAACGTGCGTGTTTCGTGGTGCGCACCCACAGGAAAAGCATTCTTGTAATTTTTTTCACTGCCTGCATGCCATGTCAGTTGTAGAACAGTTTATTGTAGCCTGAATTTTCAAAAACATTATTCGCTGCTGAAGAAGCTGTAGTAAAGCGCAACAGCAATTTCTTCAATCGCTGATTTTTTTTTTCTCGGGGGAGGGGGGGGGGGGCACTGCTGTTGCATATGGTTATGAACGGTATAAAATCCGTTCTCAACAGATCATCAGAAGAGCCGGAAATCGCTTTTCTTATTTTTATTTTGATTAGTTACAACACTCAGCTTCTATGGTCAAATTTGCAGAAATGCTGCCGTGAACCGTACTGCACTGCGTGGAAATAACAGTTTCGAATGCAGACAACATAACATAAGCAAAGCGACGCCGCTGAGAGGGCAGCTGGGAGCATTTCAGTGCGATAATAAAAAGACAGCATAGCAGAGAAGCGCTTGCCTAGAAGTAAACAGAATTACCGGATTCCTTCGGCCCACACGCAGTGGCAGTGATGGGGCTTTGTGTGTGTGTGTATGTCTGTTTGGGAAGGGGGGAGGGGGGGGGGGTTGATGTATGCAAGAAATTCGCGCAGCAAAGTAGGTAGTGAGTATAGCTTCTCGGACTGCAGTTGCAAGACTTTTGAGTCACTTTGATTCTCTTTGTGAAAAAGCTGCTGTCATACTGACCATTTCCTATCATGCGCATGCTCAAAATATTTTCAGCTCCCATACTTGCTCACCATTCCAGGCGAGAATGGAGAAGTTCGCTTCAAGAGCTTTTTACGAAACGTTTCGTTGATCATCGCACTGACAAGTTGCTGGAGAATAATTAGGTGCAGCGAAAGCCCAATCCAGGCTTTCAGAAATGCGCATCGGGTCTCTCCGCCTGTACTTCTCAAGCCAGAATGCCTGGTCAGGTTTGCCAGTGTCCTTTTGGGCCAGAATAACATATAGCGCGAAAGTGCTCTAAGGTGGGTCCGCAGATATCTCACATGCCTGTGCGCACTCTAAATACTGGCTGGCAGGTTTTCGTGCCTCTGCAGCTCAAGGTAGGCAGGCGAAGGGAGACATGCCTTTGTCACACTGCCATGGGATGCATTGTTTGGAGTAGGGGTCGGGTGGGGTGAAAGGGGGACTTGAATGACGAGAACCCGTCAGAAAAGACAAAGAGAAGAGATGTACACCAGGACGCCTGAGGTAGCCCATTGTCCACGGGCAGGGACTGAGGCCAATGACCTTCGCCCAGCCCACCGCCCCTTTGTAAATGAATTTTCGCCAAGGTGAGCTTGGGCAATACAGACCGGCAAGAGCAATTTGCAGTGTGTTTTATTGACTAGTCTATGCACCTCAGGAACAAATGATGCGCCGAAGCAAAATCTTCCCGAGGCAGGATAAGCAGATCAACAAAATTATTCATCATCATCATCATGACTATAAACAGTACACAGTAAAAGTCTCTTTGATATCCTTCAGACATAATAATTTGCCATCTGCATCAAAACCAGGGTGCATAGCCCTCAGGACGAAGCGGCAGTTTGAGCAAGTTGGTAATACAAATGAAAACAGGACGTAATAGGAACACAGTGCTTGTCCTGTGTGCCTTTCATGCCCTTGTTCCTTTTGAGCTAAAACTTCCTGTAAACATCAAGCAGGCATGTTTAGACCCATTCGTGCCACAAAATGTCTCAAAACGCGCTCAGAGAAATGTCATTGTTTTTGTGAGTGGACAAACGTCCAAAAATTACGAGCTGATCTGCTTGTGTACGCGACTGCTCCCTCCAAAATCTACCACCTGTGGCTGGCTGAGATAAAACTTATGTATACGCATGTAATGTTTTGTTCTTTTCTTTCTTTTTTTGCAGTTCGAAGGCAAATCCTTCATAATTCAACCTTAGAGAACCGCGCACCGTGTACACGTTCAGCGCAGTGGTCGCCGATAGCTTACATAATGTCCTTGTTTCCGTCAAAAGGAGCCCGTCAAACTGAAAATTTCTTGCTTGTTTTGGTGTGTTATGTCCACACCACTAACCAGGCCGGCTTACTCTTTTTCAACTCTGTCCAGGAGACGGTCGCAGGCGCTAAGGCTAACGCAGGCACGCCTCGGGGCGTTTTTGCGGGCTCTTGTTGTGCAAGGTTTTACTGAGTTCTATCAGAAAATCCTTTTCCGTTGTTTGAAAGAGTACAGAACAAGGGCAGAGGGCGAGCCTCAGTTCACAAGCGCAGCCAATGTTTCCACAGGTGGACTTGTGCAAAAAATCATTAGTACTTTACACATTTTTTGTTTCATATGGATAGGAGCAGTGCAAGCACCTCAGTGTGGCCCAAAAAGAAACTCACAGAGTGCGTTTGCTTTCGATTTCCGCTTTGGGACCCTGATTTAGTAGCTTTTACTCGCGAGTTTTGCCAGTTACCACAAAACCCTGCAAATGTATGTGACGTATGTTGCTATATATATATATATATATATATATATATATATATATATATATTTATTTATGTGTGTGTCTGTGTGTGTGCGCTCTCAATGCAACATATGTTGCAGTTGCAGAAAAGACATAGGGTGCGTATTTTTCCCAAATTCGAAACGGCTCTGAAGCTAATAGTCGGAAGTTTTTATGATGAGCAACGAGACTTTTGCGTGATTCTTGGCATTATGCTGTGCGTTTCAGGTCCTGCGTCTGTAATTTACTATGCGACTGTTTCACTGTTTGTAGGAATAATTCTTAAAAGAAATTTGACAGTGTAGCCTCCCATGTAGTTAGTGTATAGGAAATGCTGACAGTTTGGGTTTCATGGCATCTCTGTCCGGATTTCAGAGCAGCCTGTGATAAAAGTGCAATCAGGGTAATTTACTTTAAATGCAGGCGGCATGGACATCCGATTGACCTCTCTTGAAGAGACATAGACTCATTCTCGTAGCACCACACTTAAAATATCAAGCGTTTTCTTGAAAACAGCTGATGCAGTCTTTTCTTCGACTCCGAATATAATTGTCAAGGCACTGTATGTTAGCCCAAGCCGAGGTTTAGCCAGGAACAGGCAAAACTTGTCCCCGCATGTTACGTCTGTGTTTTTGTATCTTGAAGCAGGCAGTACGTTCAACAACAGGCTGAACACTGGCAATGTCACCCCGCAAAGGTATTTCAGCTTTTCCTGGTCATCCTGCAGTGATGTGAAGCCTTGAAAACCACATCTTCTCTGCCAACTTCCATCTGTGCTAGTGAACTTCAATAGTTAGAATGAAAAACTAATTCGAGGCTTCAAAACATAAAATATATCAGCAATTCCAAACATTATATAAAAATTCGTTTCTGTAGAACTGCAGACGAAAATGCAAATAAAAAGGTGATAAGCTCAATAAGAGTTATACCTTATCAGTCTGCTCGATATGAGTGACTTGAGTGCATGCTTCTGTACAATTTGTCATTGACAAAAAAATATTCAGTTTTCCACTCCTTGAAGGTTCTGTTTGGTAGGCCTGAAAAAAAAATCATGTATTTTCAACAGGTGCTGCTTGGTATTTGAAATACTTTGAAACGAAATCTAAGTAAAACATAGATCGCAGTGACACCTCGAGTGCATTTAGTGTGTTTACATCTCTTCATTTCAAAAGAAGAGCAGGTGCTTACAGCGTCAGTTCTTGTTACTGGCAAAAGATCTGTAGAATGAGGTTGCTGCTCATCAGTTTCACTTCTTGTCACCCCACAGTCCTCTAGCAAATCACTGCAGTCCCTTTTATGCTGATATTTCTCTTGAGGGCTATCTGCATTGCTGAATGTTTCTTGGGTCACTGATGTTGGCATTTCCTCTGACATACTTGCAGGCGACTGCTGCTTTGTTGCGCTTCGTAGTTTAGAATTGGCCTGATTTAGTCGACTCTGCACCTGCATTGGAGAAGAAATACCAATAAATAACAACAAAATATTATTGCCAGGCGTATATGCCCAGGCATTTATATTGTAGGCAGCATATATTTGTCATGCACAGCTTTCTGGCATTTTAATGAATCGCTACGTCTGCCATAATGCATGCACCACAGCCACATAAAATATTTCAGTCGCTGCTCATACCTTTGTGTCCCTTCTTGGCTCGGGGCTTTCTTCCTGTACTTAGATGGAAAAATACTTGGAATGTATGATGGGTGATCCTGTATGTCGCTTTTGCAGTTGTCCTCAAAGTGAGCGCTGCAAACTCTAGTCGCCGGTGTTGGAACCCACGGTGTTCCATCGGGGCTATATCAAGACAGGAAAAAATTATATTAAACTAGCATACAACATTCAGTATATAATAACTTGTTTTCACACTAAACGCTTTAATGTTAAGTAAATACCATTAGTAAGCGTGAACACCATGCCAATTACTACTAAGTTTACATGCAGTAAAACAGGCTTAGATACTGAGCTGGTCCTCGCAAGTCGGAACACTGTGGCAGTCTCTAACCTTGCCTGGTATGCGTCTGCATAAGAAATATGTTGATATCAGTCCCCTCAAAATAATTATTGCATTAGCAGACACGCGGAGGGCTTACTGGCCAAAAAAAAAAGAAATGACAACCATTAGCGCGAGCTCGGAATTAAAAGGTACGGAATTAAATGAACACTGGTCAGAAATAACATTACATTTCCAACCTACCAAGTTTGCTTAGCAAGAAAACAAAAAGAAACACTTGACTCTGGGCACAGCGTTTATCCAGGCTTGCTGTCTCTCTTTTTCATACAATTTCCCAGGAAATCGGTAGAATTTCACCTTCAGCTATCGGCCCTTGGTGTTCACGGAACTATTGTGACATCCCAGGACACAACAATAAGTTTCTCCCCTCTTCGAGCGCCGCGAAATTACAGCCATATCTGAAAGGTAAAATACTATGCTCTCCTGTGCAGCCGCGAGCATGACCGCACGTGCGCACTAGAGCGTCGCGAGCAGCGCACGTACCAGTCGAGACTGGGAGGTTCAATGCGCTCCTCCGGCGCCGGCCCCTACCAGTAGCTCAGAAATGATTGTCAGGGGAGAGACGGCGCTGGTGTAGCGGGAGCAAACTTCATGTGCGCTCCCCTATTGCTCTGGTACCTGACCAAAGCACTGTGTGTGTGTGTGTGTGTGTGTGTGTGTGTGTGTGTGTGTGTGTGTGTGTGTGTGTGTGTGTGTGTGTGTGTGTGTGTGTGTGTGTGTGTGTGTGTGTGTGTGTGTGTGTGTGTGTGTGTGTGTGTGTGTGTGTGTGTGTGTGTGTGTGTGTGTGTGTGTGTGTGTGTGTGTGTGTGTGTGTGTGTGTGTGTGTGTGTGTGTGTGTGTGTGTGTGTGTGTGTGTGTGTGTGTGTGTGTGTGTGTGTGTGTGTGTGTGTGTGTGTGTGTGTGTGTGTGTGTGTGTGTGTGTGTGTGTGTGTGTGTGTGTGTGTGTGTGTGTGTGTGTGTGTGTGTGTGTGTGTGTGTGTGTGTGTGTGTGTGTGTGTGTGTGTGTGTGTGTGTGTGTGTGTGTGTGTGTGTGTGTGTGTGTGTGTGTGTGTGTGTGTGTGTGTGTGTGTGTGTGTGTGTGTGTGTGTGTGTGTGTGTGTGTGTGTGTGTGTGTGTGTGTGTGTGTGTGTGTGTGTGTGTGTGTGTGTGTGTGTGTGTGTGTGTGTGTGTGTGTGTGTGTGTGTGTGTGTGTGTGTGTGTGTGTGTGTGTGTGTGTGTGTGTGTGTGTCACACCCAGAGGTTCGCCAGTGATCATCACTGTGGATATATGGCTTATTAGCAAGAAAATGGCGGCGCATCGTAAAGGTATCCTGTTTACCCATGTACATACGAGAAATATGTAAAAATGTGGTTAAAACAAAGATAAAAGATAGGCTACATTAAAAGGAAATGAAAATGCGGATGCTACATTTTTGTCGTACCTTGTTATGGCTGTCATTTTCTTTTTTTTTTTCTTTTATGGAGCTTACTCGATCGGATTTGGAAATCAGAAAACAAAGTGGGTAATTAATACAAAATAGATTTATCCATAAATATGTGCTACCCGTGCAGTATGCAAAACAAAGGTTAAACGTTCGCACAATATTTTAGACTGTCCTAATAGTCAGTGAACGACATGTATGCAAGGACTGAAGCTCTTAAAAGGTCAGCTAATGAATTTGAAATATCAAACAAAACTTGAGCATACACGCCAACGATCACCATGTGGTTTAAAGTAGTTTGCCCACGGTATATTTCAGTTCCGGTGAAAACGATCAGTGAGTAAAATATTTTTGTTTTGACAATAATGGTTGTGCTTGGGACAGTACTTTGATAGTAGTTGACAGTTATAACAGTAATTTCTGTTGGCGCGGCATCCTAACTTGCTCAGAACATTCCTTTCAAAGAATTTTGTGCTTGTCAAAAGTCTCATTTTTGTGTGAACTGTCGGAAAGTGAAACAGTGAGAGGGGAGCGGCACTGCCCTGTTCGAATAAATGTTGGGGGGGGGGGGCTGCTGCCCCCCTCTGCCTCCACGGCTCCGGAGTTCCTGCTGGTTGGCGAAGCGCCGGCTCGCTCGGCATCAGCGGATCACGCTGCGTGCATCCCAAGCTGGAATGCAGAGCAAGGTTGACTTGACTCGCTAGCGGTGTCAGCGGCATCAGTCAGTCGCTGCTATCTCTTCGCCGCGCATTTTTCCTAGGGGCCCACGCGCTGCCTTCTGCGACATCCCGATAACTTAATTTCTCTCTTCATTTTTCGAACGCAAGGCTTTCTTCATCACAGTCAAGAACTGTTAGTGGTTTTTCTTAATGAATATCAGTAAAAATAAAATGTTTTTAATTGTACATACATATCTTGCTCGAAATCTTTTCCTCAATCTATCGAAAAAGTGAAACAGCTGATGAGCTGCGCTCAAATTCCGCATTAGGAAGTATAGTAATCGTCGGCAATCTTTTTGTATTTAACGGGCTTTATTTAGAGATAAAAATAAACATATATGATGCTTTCTTTATCTGAAATAAATGGAATGGGGGTTTCTTAAGGTGCTTTCCAACTTCACAAATCACATTTATTTTCTGAAGTCAATATTTAACCATTTAGAAAAACCTTAATATCTAATTAATAAATCGAAGAACAAAACTTTGAAACTAGTGCGCAAGACGTATGGCAGCTCTATGGAACTGGCTTCCCTGGCCTGCCTCAAATGATTTATTTTTAACCCTTGGCTAAAATTACGTTGGACAGCCTGTACATCTGCATGTTCTTTAGTCTTTGCAGCAGCGGTTGTCGATTGAAAATGTTGCCCTCAAGGGTAGGTTAAGGCAGAAGTCCACTGGTGGCAAAGGCTGAGACCAAAAGTGGTTTAGTGTGACTGCAGTACAGGAAGGTCAAACACTAACTAGTAAAACTACAAATTAAAAAGCTATACACAATCATAAGAATAATAAACGTTTTGACACATTGTTTTATAAAGCAATTAGGCTTTCAATAAATGCTTCTTTTTTTTTGTGCAAGTCTTTTAATGTTTCATCGGCCTTGGTGCCACTGCAGGCTTTCTTAGGTGCAGGATGCCACGAACGAGTTTCTAATCGCTGTCGTCCCGGAAATGGTACAAAGTTAGGTCGCTTGCCTCAATAGTGTGGTTGCAAAGTTATCGTCTTGCATGCAAATTGCTTCGCTGTCATTACTATGTGATAGGATGCTTCCTAGTTTTGTAAATGCGTCGTCTTCTCTTTCTACGTGTGGCCAGCGTTAAGTCCTGTTGAGCTATTATGGCCTGCTTTTCTTCCCATTCAGAGCGCTTGACGCTTCTAGAACTGAGGTCGGGGCATGCAAACGACTGATGCGCCGTGAATGGACTTTACCGTCGGTGTCGCACTACACTGTTTCCCGCGAAACCTTCGCACGTGAGCTCTCGTCTGAACATTGGTTACATATATGTTGGCCGGTGCTGGCTGTGTTGTAGCTTTTGTTGGTATGCTTGATCATCACATTCGTGAAATCGATGTAATAAATCACGAATACATACGAACCATACTTTTTGGACGTTATATTGTGCTTCACGCGGTTACGCTAGCGCTTTGCAGGTCCTGCTCTGCGCTTGTCCTTTTCCAAGAGGTGCAGGTTCGCTCCCTTTCTGTGCCACCTTCTTTACCAGCTTTTACTAAAAGCCGCCCTTAAAGATGCCAGGGTTGGGTTTATTTTGTGACCGGTAGCTGAGTGCAGGACCTACTGAAAATATCCCATATGAATTTTGAACATACGATATTATTAGATATGGGGGAAATGTGGTACGCGTGACAGATGGGGAGTACGGGTGATATATGCAATATGTGCGATATCGGCATTATGGGCGATATGAGCATTATGGGCAATACGGGCATTATGGGTGATTTGGAATCCATGGCCATATAATTTCTTTTCAGGTGTTCCGTGCAGGTGTTCTACATTATACAATAAGAGAAGGTTGGTAATAACTGCCATTTTCGGCGTTATTAATTTGTCTTCCAATATACATGATTGGATTTTTCATCTGTTCATGTCTTTTAGCATTTCTGCAATATATCTATTCATTTTCTGCATGCGCTTGCTTGGAGGCAGCTGATCACTTGCATTCCTGCTAATATATGCAGCAAATCTATCTGCAAAGCAAACAAATGAGTTGTTGAAATCAGTCAAGAAGCACCAAAACAATTTGAAGGAATTCATATTCTCCACAAAGGTGAAGGATGTGCTGCGTAAAACAACATGAAAATGACTGGAAAAAGATAATTAGGTCAAGGTTCAAACACTTACTTGTTACAGCTGCCAACTTGTAAGGGATCAGGGCTTTTTTCGGAGGCTGAATGGAGTCCACGTTCAGAAAGCGGCGACATGGAGCCCCTGTCACAATCCCTTTTTTGAGCTCTGACACAGGCCAAAGCGCCTTCACTGATTCTTTGCAAAACAGAGAATCCTTGGGCCGTGTCAGGAGCCACTGCCATCTCTCTACTGGGATGTACACTCCCTTGCCGAGGTGAACCTGCATGTACCAGAGAAAAGCATTACCCTCTGCATTCATGCAAAGATAAATATACACCCCGTTAAAGGATAAAATGTACAATTTACAGTACCCTTAAGAAAAAGACAATTATCCTTAATATTTCTTGGGAGGATATTTATCAGTCATGAGGCAGTTGAGCTCAAAATAAATATATTTTTCCAAGGTATACATGTTATGACAAACTGATTAGGCCTCTTATTGCTCACCAATTTACTGTGTTTTGAAAAACGATGAAAAACAAATGCATCCTCAGTTACAAAAATCACTCCACTGGCACTTTTTGGTGCCTAATAAAAACATTTGTTTACAGATTGCCTACAAAAAAATTGGAGTGCAAAAACACAATTTCACTTTTCATTAGACTAAAAAATTCAAAGTGGTGTTCCCCGCAGGGGACACCTGTTAAAGCAGGTGTTTGTGTGTTTAGTGCGACACCACGGACCCCGAGCACCCACGCTTAGCCGTACGTGGCATCGCCGTGTCTGGAGAAAAGGGGATCCTGGTGGTTGAGCCGATGCCGAGTGTTTGGACCCTCGGCGGAGGCAACACACCACATTGGCCCACGCTTCCCATAGACGGCACCTCCGGCCTGACCCGACCGGTGGAAATCGGCAGTCGCCTTTTCTGTCCTCCCCTCCATCTTTCACTCTCCTATCTTCTATCCTACAGCTGTCCTGTCTTCTCTCTTCTTGGATTCTTCCTTCTTCTCTTGGCGTACGCCGCGATGACGCTGCAACTGCCATGAGGGCGGCATTGTTAATCAAAATTTGCTGCTTGAGCAGTCGCACCCTCTCCGCAGCTGCGTCGATCTCCAGGTCCAGAAAAGAAATGCGAGAGCGATCTCGCACTTATTCCGGACGTCTTCGCTCTCGTCACCCATGCTTCTTCCGTTAAAAAATTCGCGGTATACAAGCTGGATTTCACCGCACGGTCCGCACCCACAAGAAAGATTAGCAGCACACAGTATCGATGGGGCTTGGCAGCAGTACAAGCAGTACCGATGGGGCTTGGCAGCACTTCAAGAATATTGGTTTCACCGCGCTAACACACTGAACGACAGAAAAGACAAACACCACTTCAAGAATACTATAGCACAGCGCAAAGCTTGTAAAAAAGTGAACGCGTAAATATCCATGCATGCATCACGCATGACGTTTGCGAGCACATTGTGGCCAGCAGAACGAAGAAACCCACTATGCTAGTAAAAGTAACACCGCATTCCTTTCACATGAATGAAAAATAAATTTATATTTCATATTTAGTTGAAACTGTTGGAAAAAAGCAAATAAAAACTATTTTAGATGTTTTTAACTTCATTATTTTATATGCTCACATAAAACCAACAGCACCTAATGGGACTCCAACGGTGTCTTTGAGAAGCTCGTTCTTAGCCGTGTGACACGGTGACAACGATCTGTGACAACTTCATTGGGGCTGAACTCCCTCCCGCTCCCACCGTGGCCCTTTATGGAAAAGAAGTTGGAGGGAGTAGGGCAGTAATAGCAGCAGGCAGTATTAGTACGATCGAGACAAAAAGTATTGCAATATACTTGGAGCACGTGCAGACTTACATCAAGAAGCAGAATGTCATCGGGGTGGTAGGATTCTTGTACCTCGCCGTTGAATGTCTCCTTCCAATAGATTCTCTTGCATTTAGCTTACTCAGCAACCAGGTGGAAGTATTTGATTGAAGGGACACTGCAGCACTTTTTACGAAAATTGGGCTTTCAGCAGAAACCCACATTTTGTCATGCTGCCAACTCGAATATCAAGTTGAAATTAGGCAGAAGAAAGCAGAAATAGCCTTTTATCAGCAGAAATACGCAACCCGCGCGACGGGGCTCACCGCGGGTCGCGCCGCCGCCTGCGATTCGCCAAGACGTCGGGTGACGAGATTTGGAGGACCGGGGAAGCTGCCGATGCGGCTCCTTCGCTGCGCTCTGTGATGATCACAGCTCTCTGCGGCTTTGAGAATGTCATTATGACATGCCATTTACACACGAATGACCATCGGGATTTTCACCGCATGTACCCGTACCAGATGCGCCCACAAACGATGCAGCACTTCCGTTGTGGGGAGCGTAGGTGAGGAATGAAAACTTGCTTTGGTTAGAGTAAGGAATTTTGAAAAGTAGCGTGTGTCGTTATTAGCAGAAACTACATGGCCCTCAGCGAAACCTCGGCGCGTATCTTCCTGGAACGGAAGGGAACGGCTAGGGAACAATGCCCTAGCCGACTACCTCCGTCTCAATTAGCCTCTCGCACCACACGAAAAGTCATTGTTGTGAAAAATTAACCCAAGGCTCGGTGTACCAAATCCTGCTGAGTGCCAGTCGCCGTACCTTGGGGAAACGAAGAATTTTATAGAAAGGGTGAATTAGCACACAGCTGCCACCAGACAAATGAACAATAAGTGAAGCGCGGTTATCGAGCTCTGCTATGCATGCGAGGCATTGACGGGGCCATTGTAGACAAAATAAAATGCGCGGAGAATGCTGCTTGAGTCATAGGAGATTTAACAGACATAGAGAACTTTTCCTTTTTTATCGTACTCTCACAATACATGTTTAGTGAATTGACGGCTGACGTATGTTGAAAGCCAAGCTGCGGATCCTCCGCACCCAGACCTTCAAAAGAAAACCATGTTCCGAAATGTGTTTTCACAAGAGTTCGTCGTTTTAGTTTCCAACTTAATTTGCATCCTCAAACAAGTCAGGGCTGCATGTTCCTGCAAATACCGACGATACGAGTTTCCCCGATTAAAAGCATTGCCGTCAAGATGAAAAAAAAAAATCACCGAAGAAAGGCTATGTCCGATCAGCTTCCTCCTTTCGTCAAGTCTAGGAGCGGACGAGTTGAAATAAACCGTATGTGATGCAAGGACTTTCGATGTTCTGCTCACTTATTGTTTTATTTTGTTTATTTCGACCTCAAAGGCCTCATTGAAGGGGTATTGCATGAGGGAGTGGGTTACAGGGCATAATATTGCTTCGAGTGATGCCTTGAACATTGATGAGTCTGTATGGAGCACGACGTCGGCAGGCAAGTCATTCCAGTCTTTTGCTGTGCGAACGAAAAACGAATATAGATGCGCAGATGTGCGGGCTTGCGGAGGATGGGTTGTCTTTTCGTGGTTCGTGCGGCTGGAGATGCGGTATGCAGGGATGATAACAGATTCGTGCGAAAGATGATAATAGAATTTATTAAAAAGAGATAGTCTTGCGACGCTACGCCGGTTAGCTAAATTTGATAAATGAGCATTGCATTTTAGTTTCGTTACGCTTTCATGATAAGAATATGCAGAGAAGATGAATCTAGCGGCGCGGTTTTGTATTGCTTCTAGCGTGTTAGAAAGATTAAGTTGATTATTGTCCCAAATAGCGCATGCATATTCTAGTTTGGGCCGTACAAATGTTACATAGGCTAGTGATTTTAACGATGGTGGTGCTAGACGTAGTGTTCGCCGAAAATACCCCAGGACTCGATTTGCTGCTTTAGAAATTTGAGTTACGTGGTATATCCCCTTAAGATCATGCGTTAAGTGAAGGCCAAGGTATTTATATGTGGTTACTGCTGCAATTTCTGAATTAGCTATTAGGTACTTAAAAGGTGGTTCAGAGGGACGCCTGTGAAAAGAAAGTAAACAAGTTTTTTTCACGTTAAGAGACATGAGCCATTTACTGCACCAAGTTAAAATGCGATCAATGTCAGATTGAAGAAGTTGGCGATCACTGTGAGTGATTATGGGACGGTACACAACACAATCGTCAGCAAATAGGCGTATGTTAGAGCATATGTCAGTTGGCAGGTCATTTATATAGATAAGAAAAAGCAAGGGGCCCAGGACTGTGCCCTGGGGTACCCCAGATATAACAGAGGAGTGAGAACAAGAGCATTTATTAGCGAGAACAAACTGTTGCCGGTTAGTTAGAAAGTTACGAAGCCAGTCAAGTACCAAGGAATTGAGATTAAGCCGTGAAAGTTTCAAAAAAAGCCGCCGGTGGGGAACTTTGTCAAACGCCTTTTCGAAATCTAAGAAGAGGGCGTCCACTAGAATGTTATGATCAAGGTTGGAGCTTAGGTCATTAATAAATAGGGCTAACTGTGTGTCGCAAGAAAAGCCCTTTATAAAACCATGTTGGCTGGCGTGAAAGAAATAACAGATAAAATAAATTTCATAACGTGAGAAAAGATTACATGTTCCATTAGTTTAGACGGTACGCTAGTAATGGATAGAGGACGGTAATTATGACGAGAAAATGACGGCCCTTTTTTTGGTACTGGAATGACTTTACCCGCTTTCCAGTCATGCAGTACAATGTCTGATGAAAGCGATTGCTGAAAGATATGAGACAACAGGACACTTGTGATATGTTTTGTATATTTTAGTACCTTTGCGTTAATATCATCAACACCTGCTGATGATGTAAGTTTCAAAGAATCAATTAATTTAACAATGCCGTGGGGTTCGAATGATATATCGGACATAGCAAGAAAACCAAAGGATGGAAAATCCGGTAGGTCCCCATCTGGTTCTCGAGTAAATACAGAACTAAAGGTCATATTTAATACTTCAGCAACATCATGTTCCGCAATTGTAGCCATATCATCATCATGAAGTGTTATTGGGTTGCTAGGCTTAGGATTCATACATTTCCAGAATTGACGAGGATTTTTGTGTAGCATTTCAGGGAGCGTGGTATTAAAAAATGATTGTTTAGCTTTAAAAACATGGGCGCTAAATTGTTTTTCGGCTACGTAATACTTCTGCCATGCATTAGGGTTGTTATTTCGTCTGGCTGCTCGAAATAATCTTTTCTTCTTGTTATTAAGAATCTTTCATGTATTGTTGAACCAAGGGGTATTAACGCGCTCACTTACTTATTGTTCCCAAAGCAGGTGTTTGCGTGTACTGTGCGACACCACGGACCCCAGCACCCACGCTTAGCCGTGCGTGGCATCGCCGTGTCTGGGGAAAAGGGGATCCTGGTGGTTGAGCCAATGCCGAGTGTTTAGACCTTTATGGTCCCTCGGCGGAGGCAACACACCACTTTGGCCCACGCTTCCCATAGACGGTACCCCCGGGCGGACCCACCCGGGGGAAATCGGCAGTCGCATTTTCCTGTCCTCCACTTCATCTTTCACTTTCCTATCTCTTTTCTCAGCATTGTCCTCTCTCCTCCGCATTTCTTGTTTTTCCTTTTTTCTTGGCGGCGAGGGTTAACCTTGTGTGGAGTAGCTACCCTGAGTTGCCCATATTTGGTTATAGTAGCGGTGTACTGCTGGCGTGGGCAGGACTTCTTGCAAGTTCCTGTCCCGTCCCCTCATTGGGCTCCATGGTGGGTGGCAGGCACAACTACCGAAAACACAAACCCTTTCATGGATTCTTTCTCCCAAACAAATGATCGCCCTCCAAACAAACGAGGGCGGACCGATGCTACAAGCCATTTCTTTGTGAAAACAAAACAGACTTTCCCAAAGTTCCATGTCATACATAGCGAGGAGCTAGAAAAACCTGCTCGAAAAATCTCCCCTTTCATAGGGTCAAAGTGTCTCACTGGGACCACAAAGTGACCTGGGCCCTGGATACAAAGTATCAAAACTTGCAAACGGTGACCACTTGCTAGAAGTACAAACCAAGTGCCAGTCCTCCAACCTGAAAAACATTGTGTCGCTTGGGGACATCCCCGTCGTCATCACTCCCCACCGATCCTTGAACATTGTAAAAGGAGTAATATCTGAGATAGACTTCATTGCTCTCACTGAAGATGAAATGGTAGAAGGACTAGCAGACCAAAACATCATAGCGGTTCACAGTATAAAAATCCGAAAGGATAACAAGGAGATCCCTACAAAACATCTGGTTCTGACTTTCAATAGCTGCACCCTCCCAGAGTCAATTGAAGTCGGTTACATAAAAATAAACGTCCGACCGTACATCCCAAATCCGAGGAGATGCTTCAACTGCCAGAAATACGGCCATGGTTCGCCAACTTGCCGTGGCCGCAGAACTTGTGCGAAATGTGCTGCGAACGACCACAATTCTGATAACTGCACCGCAGACCCACGCTGTGCAAACTGTGAGGGGGATCACCCCGCATACTCTCGATCCTGCCAAAAATGGAAAGAAGAAAACCAGATCATAACACTAAAAACAAAAAAGAAAATTACATACAAATAGGCACGTACCGAGTCCGACAAAACCAAGAACACATTTCAGTTCACAGCGAAACCAAATCTCGCCGATGTGGTGCGACAGGGCGGGGCACCACAACGGCCTTCGGCACCTACCCAGACCTCAAACGAGGCTGAGGTAGTGCCATCACCTGCCCCGGTGGAAGCAGCTCCCGCTCCTCCACCACCCCCAAAACAGGCTACGTGTCCCTCAGGGTCGGCGGGCCACAAGAAGGTCTAAAAAGAAGGAACACGTGCCTCTGGCACGTTCATCCAGCACCTCAGACGAGGTAATGGACACAGGCCAGGACAGCTCTTTGCCGTCTTCGTCACAGAGACGGCGGAGCTCCTTAGAACGAACCAAAACAGACAAGGCCCGAATCACGGGCCCTCAAAAAAACCTAACTTAATTTCCAAGCATTCAACAAAATAAGATGGCATTCCTGGTACAGTGGAACTGTAGAGGACTTCTAAAGAATATTAATGACATAAACGACATTCTAGATACAGTCTCGCCAGTTGCACTGTACGTACAGGAAACAAATTTAGGTTGCATGCACACGAATATACTGAAAAAATATCAAGTCTTCCGCCGAGATCGAGAGCAAGCAGCAGGCTTTCGGGCGGTGTGGCCATTATATTGCAAAGTGGAGTTCCAGTTCAAGAACTGAAATTAACACTCCCTTAGAAGCTCTAGCAGCCACAATAATTGCCTTTAAAACTCTTACTGTGTGCTCTGTCTATCATGAGCCAAATCTTAAAATAACACTCCATGATCTAAAAAACCTTTTTTGCCAACTACCAGAGCCCTACCTAGTAGTAGGAGATTTTAATGCACACTCTCCTTTCTAGGGAAGTGAAAAAGTGATACACGTAGACCAGCTTATCAAGGATTTTATTCTTAGTTCAGACATTTGCTTGTTGAACTCCTGTAAGCCCACTTACTGTTCACCAAGGTCAGGAAAAATGAGTTTTTTAGATTTGGCTTTTCGTTCACCTGCCCTTTTTAATGATTTTAAATAGGTTGTTCTGAACAACCCGTATAGTAGCGACCACCTGCCAGCAATAATCAGCTTATCATCCTCACCATCAGTCATGCCGACCAAACCGAAATGGTGGAAAGTTCACTTAGCAGACTGGGAGCTTTTTAACGTAGAGGCGAATCTAGGAGCAGTTTTCTCAGATGCCCTTAGTGTCGGCAGACTAAATGAGTTGTTCACGACTTGCATTATCACTGCCGCTCACCTCGCCATTCCACAGTCCCTATGTGTGGTGCGACAAAAACACAAGACGTGGTGGTCTCGGGAATGTAAGGAAGCCAAAAAGCGACAAAATAAAGCATGGGGTGTTTTTCGAAGGTACCCTACACACGAAAATCTTACAGCTTTTAAAAAGGCCAAAGCTAAAGTTCGATACATCCGTCGCAACTCTGAAAAAGAATCCTGGCAGAAGTATGTCACGTCAATAAATAGCTCAATGACGTCTAAGAAAATGTGGGAACAAGTTCATAAACTCAGTGGAAGCTTTTCCCCGTTTACAATTCCCATCCTCACAGCCCCTGGTGTTCAGACTAGCATATAAGAACAGGCCAATCTACTAGGCGAACATTTCACGCATGTTTCAAGTTCGCCACACTACACAGAAACATTCTTAAAATACAAAAACATAGCTGAGAAACAAAAACTCCGAAGTGGTGACAGAAATGAATCATATAATAGTTTTATTACACTCCAAGAAGTAAAGAACGTCCTTGCTGCTGGAAACACTGCGCCTGGCCCTGACGAAGTTCATTATGAAATGTCCCCGCAGGGGGCACCTGTTAAAGCAGGTGTTTGTTTGTTTTGTGCGACACCACGGACCCCGAGCACCCACGCTTAGCCGTGCGTGGCATCGTCGTGTCTGGGGAAAAAGGGATCCTGGTGGTTGAGCCGATGCCGAGTGTTTGGACCTTTAAGGCCCCTCGGCGGAGGCAACACACCACTTTGGCCCACGCTTCCCATAGACGGCACCTCCTGGCTGACCCAACCGGGGGAAATCGGCAGTCGCCTTTTCCTGTTCTGCCCTCCATCTTTCACTTTCCTATTTTCTTTCTTAGAACTGCCCTGTCCTCTCTTACCTTCTTCATTTCTTCCTACTTCCAGGCGGCGAGGGTTAACCTTGTGTGGCTAGCTACCCTGAGTTACGCCATATTGGGTTATAGTTACGGTGTACAGCTGGCGTGGGCAGGAATTGACAATTTCTGTCCCGTCCCCTCGTTGGGCTCCATGGTGGGTGGCTGGCACTGCAGCCGAACAATACACTTTTTTATGGCATCTAAACTACTTAACCCCGATCGTCCTCCTTCTAAAAGGGGGCGCACCGAGACCACCATGTTCTTCTCAAAGAACATAAACAACTTTCCTCGTTTCCACGTGGTCCACAGTGACCACGAGGAAATCACTGCACGACTTGTGTCCCCATTTGTTGTTTCCCGAACGTTGACTGAGGCCATTGGCCAGGGCTATAAGATAAAGAAACTTGGAAACGGTGACCTGTTACTAGAATTAATATACAATCATCAGTATCAGAAGCTAAGTGCAGTCGAATCATTTGGAGAAATACCGGTACAGATTAGCCCGCACCGATCACTAAACACTGCCCGAGGAGTCATCTCTGATGATGACCTTAGGTACGTGAGTGAACAAGAACTTCTTGAAGGCCTGAAGGAACAAAATGTCACAGATGTTTACCGGATAAAGATCAGACGAGATAACAAAGAGATAGAAACAAAGCACATTGTACTCACCTTTGCTGCAAGCACTCTCCCAATCTGTCGAAGTAGGCTACACAAAGATAAAACTGATGCCCTACATCCCTAACCCACGCCGTTGCTTCAAATGTCAGAAATATGGCCATGGCTCTCAGAGTTGCCGTGGCCAGCTCACATGTGCAAAGTGTGCCTCGCACGAACACCCTACAGACAACTGCGAAGAACAGCCGCTTCTCTGCTCAAACTGTGAAGGTAACCACCCAGCTTATTCACGCTCATGCCCATACTGGAAAAAAGAAAAAGAAATAATTACACTGAAAGTCACCGAAAACATATCTTACGGAGAGGCACGAAAGCGGCTTTCTCTTCCTCAAAAGCCACACTACTCCGTTGTGACGCAGCAGGGCGCGGCATCACAGCGGTCGTCGGCACCTGCCCAGGAAGCACACAGTTCTTCCAGAGCAGCGCCACCTGCGCCCTCGGTGGAGTCAGCTAGCGCTACTCCACCACCACCCGCAAAGCTGGCTGCGCGTACCCCCAGGTCAGCCGGCCCAAAGGCCTCGACCCATGAGTCGAGGCCTAAAACTTACAATTCTGTGCTTTCTGCACAGTCGTCCACCGCATCTGAAGATGCGATGGACACAACTTCTTCACCCCAGCTGCCTAGGCGGCAAAGCTCACTGGAGCGAAAAAGAAAGGGAAAAGTCCCAATAACAGGTCCCAAGGACCTACAAACCTAAATTTAAACTTGTCCCTTAAATAGCTTTTATTTATGGCGCTCCTCATTTATTGGAACTGCCGAGGACTCTTTAAAAATTTAGATGATGAATTTCTTGCGGACTATCAACCAAACATACTTTGTCTGCAAGAAACCCATTTAAAACCAGCAGACTCAAATTTCCTTAAGCAATATAATGTATTCAGGAACGACAGGCAAGGCAGCTCTCACTCCTCTGGTGGCGTTGCCATTGTAACACAAAAATCAATCCCCTCTCGAAACATTTCACTCAACACAGACTTAGAGGCAGTGGCAATCAGAAGCTTAGTTTATGGCAAAATAACAACTGTATGTTCCCTGTATATTGCTCCAACTTATAAGCTAAGTAGCGAAAGTTTCGAAAAATTGATTGATCAACTTCCGGAACCTTGGTTGCTGGTCGGAGAATTTAATGCTCACCACCCATTATGGGGATGTACAAGAACGGACTCCCGAGGTGTTCTAATCGAAAAATTCTTATTGTCCTCGGGATCATGCTTACTAAACACGAAACAGCCAACTTACTACAATATAGCTTATAACTCTTACACATCCATAGATCTAGCCATTGGCTCTTCGATGTTCCTGGCAGCTACAGAGTGGACTGTCATTAACAATCTATACGGAAGTGACCATTTTCCGATCTTAATAAAATATACTGGGAACGGAAATGAAAATGTGTCGAATCCCAGAAAATTCAAAGAAAATGCAGCCAACTGGAAGATGTTCAGGGAACACTCATCATTGGCCAGTCCATCAGTTACTGACTTAGGCGTTGATGAAACTCAACGCTTAATCACGCTGCACATCATAGAGGCAGCAGAAAAATACATTCCACAGACGTCAAGCAAGCCACGAAATAAACGAAGACCCTGGTGGAATGCAGAATGTAATACTGCTCGTGAAACTCAAAACAGGGCATGGTCGAAACTACGCCGATACCCCACAGCCGAAAACCTAATAGCCTTTAAGCGTGCAAAGGCAAATGGCAGGCGTATTCGACGCATCTCCAAGCGAGAAAGAGGGTCATCATTCCTTTCTTCAGTGAACTCCTATTCTGACGCACACAAAGTTCACAACAGGATAAGAGCACTTAAAGGATATAGCACAATCCCAACGCCCCTTGTCAGCACCAGTGGTGACTCTCTTGAACATCAAGCAGACACACTAGGGCAACACTTTGAATACATATTCAGCTCAGCACACTATACTGATTCCTTTTTGCGGCACAAGGCAAGAGAGGAGAGGAAGCACATACATGATAAAAGGCCATCCTCAGGAGGATACAATAGCCCATTCACCATGCAGGAGCTGAAGATTGCACTAGACACATGTGGTAACACAGCACCAGGTCCTGACAGGATCACATATGGAATGCTCAGGCATCTGCATGTGAACACTGTTGAAACCCTACTCTACCTGTATAATAAAGTATGGGCCACAGGATGCTTTCCTAAAGCATGGAAGGAAGCGATCATCATCCCCATATTAAAACCCGGAAAAGAACCCACACTTGCTGCTAGTTATCGGCCTATCGCACTAACCAGCTGTCTATGCAAGCTTTTCGAGAAAATGGTAAATCGTCGCCTTCTCCATTTCCTTGAATACAATGGTCTTCTTTATCAAAACCAAGCTGGTTTTAGAGCTGGGCGATCAACAGCTGATCAGCTCATTGCCTTTGAGTCTTATGCAAGGGATGCTTTTGTACATAAACAACATTGTTTATCTGTCTTTTTCGATCTTGAAAAAGCATATGATACCACTTGGCGCTAAGGTATCATCCGCTACCTCTTCTCTCTTGGCATCACAGGAAACATGTTGAGCACAATTCGAAGTTACTTGTCTGAACGGACCTTCAAAGTTCGTGTTGGCAATGCATATTCAAAGCAGTACATTCAAGAAAATGGTGTTCCTCAAGGTGGTGTTCTCAGTTGCACACTTTTTGTAGTCAAAATGAACTCTTTAAAAAGCGTGCTGCCAAAAACTATTTCTTGTTCTGTATATGTTGATGACGTCCAGATAAGCTTCAAATCTTGCAACTTGGCCATCTGTGAACGACAAATTCAGCTAGGTGTAAACAAATTGTCCGGGTGGGCTGATGACAATGGGTTTTAATTTAACTCTGGAAAGAGTGTTTGTGTACTTTTCTCTAAGCAGCGTGGCATGTGGCCTGACCCCAACATTGCACTGAATGGCCAGAGCCTTGCCTTTAAAAAAGAACATAAATTTCTTGGCGTAGTTGTTGACGAAAAACTTTCCTTCATTCCCCACATAAAACAGTTGCGACTGAAGTGTCTCAAAGCGATGAATTTGCTAAAAATTTTCTCTCACCGGTCATGGGGCACAGACCGCGACTGCCTTCTGAACCTTCTGAATAGTGTAGTTCTATCACGCATTGACTATTGCTCGATGGTTTATGGGTCAGCATCATCCTCTGCGCTAAAATTGCTCGATCCCGTGCACCACCTCGGCCTTCGCCTCGCTACGGGCGCTTTCCGAACTAGCCCAATTGCTAGCCTCTATGTCGAGGCGAACCGATGGTCACTGCAACGAAGGAGACAATTTGCTTCTCTAACTTATGCTATGAAGGTACTATGCCAACTGGACCATCCATGTCGTCGGCTCCTGCTTGACAAAACTGGCACAGCACTTTTCTCAAAAAAACCATCTCTAACACCACCATATCCAATCAGAGTTGCCACGCACATTGAATATCTGAATGTTTCGGTTACCAGTCTTCATACAACTTCCATAAAAGACCTAATTGCTCCTTGGGAAATGCACGGTGTTAATTGCGACCTGTCGTTTCTTGAAGTGGGCAAACATGCATCCCCTATTGCCATACAGCAGCACTTCATGTCAATTCAGGAGAAGTACACTTGTGATGAATATTACACTGATGCTTCGAAGTCTGCTCAAGTCTCCTGTGCAGCACATGGACCACAGTTTTCACAGTCAAAAACCTTTAACAGACATACTAGTATATTTACCGCTGAATGCCATGGTATCCTTTTAGCTGTGAGACACATTATAGAAAATAAAATACAGACGTCGATCATCTACACAGACTCCCTCAGTGTTTTAACGTCCCTATCCTTTTGGAAATGGCAAAATAAGAACCCAGTCCTGAACTCTCTTTATAACACCCTTATGTTTGCCCATGAACAAGAAATTAAAATTACACTGTGTTGGGTGCCAGGCCACCGCTGTATACCTGGTAATGAGGCAGCTGATAGGCTAGCTGCTTCAGCTGCCCTTCGAAATGACACAGACATTGATAAGATAACTTATCATGACCTCAAACCACACATAAAAAAACATGATTCGACAACAATGGCAAGAGGAATGGGACGTAGCTTCAGAAAATAAACTACACACAATAAAGGCAAAAATAGGCAGGTACACCACAGAAAAACAAGACAGATTTAAAGAAGTAGCCCTTTGCAGGCTGAGAATTGGCCACACATACATAACCCATACATATCTTTTAACCAACTCTCCTGCACCACACTGCTCGAGATGTGGTGATCGACTCACTGTCATTCATGTTTTAATCATATGTGCACAACTGGAACCAGAAAGAAGACGTCATTTTCCCTCCTTGTTCACTCATCAAATACCTGCACACCCATCCATTTTTATTGGCGACAACCCAACGTTTCCTTTAAAACAGGTGCTTAAATTTTTATTACAAGCAGGCTTTTTACATGAAATTTCTTATCGACGTGGGTCTCAGCCCGCTCCTCCTTGAGAGGACGGATGAGATCTTTTAATACATCTACTTATACATTGCGCATCCATTATATATCGCAAATGAATTTTAGGCCCTATACACCATTGTTTTTAGCAATATTACAGAGCGAATACATTTCTAGGCCCTATACACCACTGTTTTTTATCCCTTCATGAAAAATCACAACTATTCCATTATATAAACTTGAGTACACCGTTAACCTTGAGTTTGGCGCTCTTTGGCCTGAGTCGCCCTTGCGCCATTAAAATCCATCATCATCATCATCATTATGAAATGCTGGCTCATTTCTCCGAATCCTCTGTAGAGGCACTTGTGAAATTCTTTAACAAAATTTGGACTCTGGTTAAACTCCCAGAGGCTTGGAAACAAGCTGTTATTGTTCCGTTTCTGAAGCCAGGAAAGCCGCCGACCTTAGCGGGCAGTTAGACCCATAGCTCTGACCAGCTGTTTAGCAAACTGTTTTAAAGTGTTTTAAACATCCGAATAACTTTCATCTTAGAATCTCATAAGCTTCTTAATGTTCATCAGTTTGGTTTTAAAAAAGGGTGCGCAACGACCGGCCACTTAGTGCGTCTTGAAAATACTGTCAGGGAAGCGTTCATACATAAACAAAATTGCCTAGCGCCTCCCCCCCCCCCTCCTCCGAATACGGTGACGCGCAGAGCTGAAGACATACCTTAGAAGTTAATAAATTGAAGGTTCGGTGAGCGGCAGGCTGAGTTCGAATCGTGGAAAACAGCGGAGCATCTTTACAGTGCCCAGCATAAGCGTGTGTGCCGTGGCATATATGAGTCGTGCTTAGTAGTGATGGTTTAGCTGAACGCCAGTGACGGAGTTCTTCGGAGCTGTAACATTTGTAGTTAGGATTTGTAGTCAGGAGCATGCCATATCCAACTTGTCGCATTGCGGTTCTTTGTGTTTGCAAGTCGTCGCCATCAGCATGAGCTAAGAAGGTGAGAAGAAACGGCGGAAGCGTTACTTGAGGCCTGGGTCCTCTTTTGTTGTCCCTCGCTCAACACTATGATACAACAAATCTGCAGCCTGTTCTCTCACACCTAGTGCTGCTCAGACTGAAGGTCCTGAATCCGTGTCATCGTCGCCTCCAGGCAATGAAAGCTTTACAGAGAGCTCTTCTGACAGTGACAGCGCAAGTGAGTCCAACCCTGAACATGCTGAACACACGGATGACGAAATGGTGAGCATGGAAATTTGTGACAGTGCGGACGACAGAGATGCACCCACAAGCAGAGAAGATGGCTGCAGTGATGGTGACGAGCACCATAGTCACAATACCGTGCCGCCTTTTGAGGAATCAGAACTGCTGGCTAGATGTGTGGGAGACTTTGGGGCGAAAACGCTTCCTGGATCAAAAACCACAGTGGCAGTAGCTATAGTTTTGATAATGTCTTTTATTGCATCGAATGGATTGCCGTGGACTGCAGTTGATGACTTAATGAAGCTTGTGGAAGCTTTGTTCGGCTTTTAGAACACCCGTCTACCTCACTTCAAGTATTTATTTAGAAAGCTGTGGTCAGCAAAGTGCGCCTCACTGGCCAAATATCATTACCGCTGCAGTTAGTGTGGCGAATTAATGCACATGACCGACGACAAAAAGAGCCTGTCCTGCTGTAGCTGTCATACAAATTCAAATGTGTCTGACATAAAGAGTGGGGTAACATTTTTCACTATTTTTGATGCAAGGAAGCATTTTTCGGCTTTTATCTCAAGGCTCTCAAGTGTGCTGTTGACAGCCTGTGTGAACTAAGGCAACAAGCAGAAGAAAGTTCACGTGCAATGAAAAACTTTACAAGTGGTCTTACATGTTGCTTCCTCCATGAAAGAGGGGTGGTAAGATGGAGCGACTGCACAGTCATCATGAACACTGATGGCAGTCCACTGATGGCAGTCCACCCCACAAGCCCATTGTTGGCTTGGGCAGGCTCGTATTTGTATGTAATTTTTTTAAAATAAATAAAAAAAAATCATCAAATTCTTCAATATGGCCTATACAACTTGTGAATGAGCTCCTTTTGACCCACAGACACAAAAATGTATTTCTAGAAGGACTGTGGTTTGGCTGCAAGCATCCAGATATGAAAATATTCCTCAGTAAATTTATTGAAGCAATGAACAATATCGGTGAACTTCTGTGGAGATCATCATCGATGTCAATATCCACAAAAATCTATCCAGTGTATAGTGTGTGGACGCGCCTGCAAGAGCAGCTGTGAGCCACCAAGTTCAATTTAATGGCTTTTTTGGGGGTTCATGGGTTCTGGTAAGTGTACTTATAGCATACTTTAAAATGAAGTGTGAAATTTATGTTCGATTGCTGATGTTCAAATGTAGTGAGCATAATGCATGCTTTATAAAGTATTTTAAATGTGTCTTTAAGAATAGTATTAAATATTGCCAGCCACTCATGTATTGCCATGCTCAATACGACCTGGAACATGTCACCAGTAAATGTACTCAGGTTACTGTATTGTAACAAATGAGCCTAATTGTACGATGAATACTTAACCTGGACAAAATTTAGGGTACTTTGCGCATTTTATTGAGCAATAAAAGCATTACTTTTCAGCACCCCTATGAATGCTCATTGCACTAATTAAGCCCAAATATATCATAAGCTGCAACTCATATTAGTTGTGACAGTGCATGGTAGCTTATACTGGCATGCCTTATTTCATTTTAGTGTAATTGGGAGTAGCCGACAAATGAGCAAACTGCACCTGGAACTATGCCTAAACTAGAGCAAGTTGCAAATTATTTCACACCATCTGATATTGATTTTACTGAGGGAATAAAGGAACAATGTAGGAACAGGTAAAAAATGGGAATTATAATGATAAATTAGGAGAATCACGCTTCTGTCATTTTCTAGAAAATGTCCTTTCTGTGAAACTGTCTCCCTTGCCACTCTCTTCACCAGAGGCCGTCCTGCCTGCCAGCATTAATCAATTCTTGCTCCGAATTCTGCTGCCTCAAAGTAATCTTGAGGCACATATCTGTTACGGTTAGTGATTGTCTCTACTGTAGCATACTTGTACTTTTAGGCTATGTGTTTAGATTGCTAGGCTAAACTTGTAGCGAAGTGAAGGGTGATAATAGTGGAGGTTCTATGGAAATACCTATTAAGAGGCTGCTGTAAATTCTGCATGCCGTAGATGGCTCCGATTGAGCTGCTAGTACAGTAGATTCATTCATTACCTTTATAAGTTTTACTCCTTCAGGGCGGCAGCTGTACAGCAACCCAAGACCTGATGTGGAAATGACAATGGCAGGTGCCCTGAGAGATACGAGACTTGCATCCAAGATAAT
Source organism: Amblyomma maculatum (assembly GCF_055883805.1). Classification (NCBI taxonomy): domain Eukaryota; kingdom Metazoa; phylum Arthropoda; class Arachnida; order Ixodida; family Ixodidae; genus Amblyomma; species Amblyomma maculatum. The sequence continues at coordinate 54,910,136 of NC_139348.1, read as the reverse complement.
ATCTCCTGTGAATTGACTGAAAGGGATGTCTCCACTGCAAAAGCTGCCATATTTTGACCTTGTATGGGGTCACACTGTTGAGTACATGCATTTTGGGCTCTTAGGCGTGACAAGGCAATTCACTGATTGCTGGCTGGATTCCTGAAACAGTCAAGAAGCCTATTGCATTGATAAGTACAGAAGTTTTTTTAATTGTTTCCTAACATGTTAACTACTGCAGGTGCACCTTCTTGGTCACAGTAGTGTGTAGGGAACTCGACCCTATTCGTCCTGCTTTGACGTGTACCATATCATTGATCCATATCCATGTACCATATCCGGTACATCGACGGTACCGGAACCATGGAAGAATGCAAACATTATCCTCATTCACAAGAAAGGGGACTCTAAGGACCTTAAAAATTACAGACCAATCAGCTTACTGTCTGTTACGTATAAGGTATTTACTAAGGTAATCGCTAATAGAATCAGGACAACCTTAGACTGCAATCAAGCAAAGGATCAAGCAGGGTTTCGGAAACGGTACTCTACTATCGACATATCCATACCATCAATCAGGTGATAGAAAAATGCTCGGAATATAACCAGCCCTTATACATAGCATTCATTGATTACGAAAAAGCATTTGACTCAGTTGAAACCTCGGCGGTGATGCAAGCATTGCGAAATCTGGGGGTAGACGAGCCATACGTGAAAGTGCTGGAAGATATATATAGCGGCTGCACAGCAACCATAGTTCTGCATAAAGAAAGTAACAAAATTCCCATAAAGAGAGGTGTTAGGCAAGGAGACACAATCTCCCCAGTACTATTCAAAGCTTGTTTAGAGGAAGTATTCAGACTTGGAATGGGAGCAGTTAGGGATAAGGGTAGATGGAGAATACCTCAGTAATCTGCGATTTGCTGATGACATTGCCTTGCTAAGCAACTCGGGGGATGAACTGCAAATAATGATTGATGACCTAGACAGGAAAAGTAGAAAGGTAGGCTTGAAAATCAATATGCAGAAGACTAAGGTAATGTTCAACAGCCTCGGGAAGGAACAGCAGTTTACATTAGGTAACAAAATACTGGAAGTAGTAGGCGAATATGTCTACAGGACAGGTAGTAACCGCAGACCCGGACCACGAAAAGGAAATAACAAGAAGAATACGATTGGGATGGAGTGCATTTGGCAAGCACTCGCAGATTATGACTAGCAGCTTACCGGTATCGCTCAAGAGGAAAGTATACAACAGTTGCATCTTGCCTGTACTCACCTATGGGGCTGAAACGTGGAGGCTAACCAAGAGAGTTCTGCTTAAGTTGAGGACTACCCAGAGGGCTATGGAACGAAAAATGGTAGGGGTAACATTAAGAGATAGAAAGCGGGCAGAGTGGGTCAGAGGAATAACTCAAGTTACCGACATTCTAGTAGAAATTAAGAAGAAGAAATGGACATGGGCAGGACATGTAGTGCGAAGAGAGGATAACCGATGGTCGCTGAGGGTAACAAACTGGATTCCAAGGGAAGGAAAGCGTAGCAGGGGGCGGCAGAAAGTTAGGTGGGCGGATGAGATTAAGAAGTTCGCAGGGGTCAAGTGGATGCAGCTAGCACAGAACCGGGTTAAGTGGAGAAATATGGGAGAGGCCTTCGCCCTGCAGTGGGTGTAATCAGGCTGATGATGATGATGATGATGATGATGATGATGATGATGATGATGATGATGATGATGATGATGGTGGTGGTGGTGATATCATTGATAAGGAAGCAATGCTCGATTTTGAGTTGCTTGTAGTTTATGATGCCCATAAGTGCAAATGAACTTAAAAAGAAGCTTTGTATGGGGTTAATGATCCAGCATTCATGACTGGCAAATTTATTTGGCTTGCTTATTATTTGCACATGCTTCATGACAATCACTTGTGTGGACCTCGAACACTACTAGTATAAACAGCAACTTTAGTTTTATCTTAGGCTTGTCTTGCAGGCTTAATCTTATCATTAGTGTGACAGATATTATATTGCTCAAAAACCTAGCCCTGCTTTCACACTTTCAATAATTGGCCAGTCATAAAGAATCCAGGGTACAGGCTTGGAAATCGACTGTCTGTCCTTCTTTGACATTTAACACCAGTGCAGGCCAAATTAGACTCAGTTTGTAGCAGTTGGCTAAGCCAAGTGAGTTAACGTATACCTCACTGTAATATACGGTTAGTACTGAGTGCAAGTACAGAAGGCACTCAGTGGTCAGTGACAAGTTTAGTAAGTAGTAGTTAAGTATGATTAAGCATATACTGAACTATGTGACATACATCTGGTATAGCTACTGATGAGAGCAAGTATGATCAAATAGATTAGTCAATTAATTTGGAATTAGGCATTCAAATATAGTACAATATATATCATTGGATAGCTGCTGACAAGCACAATATAGTTACACTATTGCTTACTCATTGCCAAAGCATCTGATACCAAGCTTATGCTCAATAAACTAGGTTTAACTGTAATGAAAACGCCAATTATATTCCTTGTTTCTTGTACTTTCATATTCCTTTATGCCTTTAAGCTATGGAAATTTCCTCGACTAAAAGAATGCTATCACCATTTATAGCCTGTATGAGTCAGGTAATTTAAAAACAAGTCTTCTGTCCAGGAAAGCCAGACTATAGGCTCTATATTGCCACCTTCAAGTGACGTAAATTATCAACAGATTCAGTCGTATGATGTCTACACATGCAAAAGCAGTCATGTGACAAGTCCAACTATTATTACATAAATGATGGAGTTATGTGGAAAAGTTTGAATGGTTCCTTTTCAACAAATGTGTTTCACTATATTTAGTAAAGAATTATTTGTCCTTATTTATTTATGAAATTAGGAGACTCCTGCTTCTGGGAAAGAGAGCCATGGTTAGCCTTGACCGCCTAGTAATGGGCAGAGACATTAGTCTGCCAACCAAGATCCGTATAACTCGTGCTATGGTCTTTCCAGTCGGGATGTATGGGTATGAGAGTAGGACTATGAAGAAGGCTGACCGCCGAAGAAATGACGCGTTTGAATTGTGGGGCTCGCGGAGACTGTTGAGAGTTCCTTGGACTGCCAGATCAAATCATTCAATATTGTCGACCATAAACCCTGACTGCTCAATGGAGGGTCAAATTCTAAAGTTAAAGCTCAGCTACTTTGGTCGTCTGATGAGAAGAGAGGAGTCACTGGAGAAATATTTGATGTTGGGAAAGGTTGAGGGTCGCCGGAGAAGGGGTAGGCAGCGAACGCGATGGTTAGATAGCATCCTCGAGGCGCTGCAGATGAAGTTATGTGATGTTAGGAAGATAGTGAGAGACCGCAAAGCGTGGCGTGACATGGTCCATAGGGTCACGAAGAGTGGGACACGACTGAATGACTGAACTGAAGTCATTTATGTCCAGCTATCAAGCTTGAATTTTGGTCATATTTTTATCTGCTTGTTTACATCGTGCATTGGGAAGTTGCGCAGATGAAATTTCAAGAGATCACCCATTGTAGATTATGTGAAGCTATAGTGTTATAAGTGATTAAAATGTTCTGCTACTTGCAGGTCACCCAAAGACACTTGAAGCAATCAATAAACGATTGCTGGGGATACGTCCTCCACATCATTCCACATGCTTGCCCCGGACACTTCGAGAGAGTTGCACTGGAGAGCCCATGAATGGCGCAACTGGTTTTTATTTTACTGCTTACCCTGCTGCTGCCATATTCTTCCTCCAAGATACCTTCACCACTTCTCACTCCTGGCTGAAGCAGTTTTCAAGAAGAGCTCTCGGTTCATCAAATTAATCATGCAGGTATGAGCACTTTGGCTGTACTGACCCAAAGTTACTAAAATATTTAGTGGGGCTTTGTGTGCCCCACTAATATATATGCGCTATACTGCATAATCCCTATCGCGGTGGCTCATTGGCTAGAAGGCTCCACTGCTACACATAAGGATGTGGAAATTTATCTTGGCTGCAAACTCTGCTCTTCAGTTGAGCCAAAAAGCAAGGCACATGTTTACTGTCAGATAGATAGATAGATAGATGGATTTATTGAAAGGAAAAGGCAGAGAGGTTGGCCCGAATAATTCAAATCTGGCCTGCTACTCTGCACTGGGGAAGGGGAAGGAGAGAAGAAAGAAGGTCATGATGGGTGACGATGTGGGAGAAGGCATATGAAATATATATACAGACACAGCAGCTTGCTTTACAAACGTGAATCAAGTCCGCTGGCGCTCAAATAACGGCAAAGAGCGCGCACTGCCTGGACGCCCTTCCCCTTGTCCTGCCAAGCGCCCTGCAGCAGTTCCTCCGACAGAGGCCTCTTGTCTAAACGCTTCAAGGAAGCAGCTAGCACATTTCTTTCGTTCGCATACTCTGGGCACACCAATAATACATGGTCCACAGTCTCTGGGATGCCACAAGTTAAACATTCCGGTGAGTCCAGCTGTCCAATTAAATGTAAGTACTTGCGCGTGAAAGCCACGTTTAAACGAAGTCGATGTATCAAGCATGTCTGATGACGCGGAATATCACGCGGAACATAAAATTTAAATGTTCGACCAAGCCTTCTTAGACGGATGTGTCGGGAGTCTGGTTGAGCCCAGTAAGCTGCTGTAGCAATATTCATATAACTGTGTAGAAGGCACGTCGTATCCGCTCTTGAAAAAGGCACAGCTGTTTGGAAGCCATTGATGAGTGCGCTTTTCGCTTCAACATCGGCCTGCTCATTCCCATGGAGGCCGCAGTGGGCAGGAATCCATTGAAACATTATCGTGTGGCCTTGCAGCTGGGCAGATGTGATGAGATCCATAATGTTTAGTGCCAGGGACTGATAGGCAGTGTGGCGTAAGAAGTTTTCAAAAATTTGTAATGCAGTCTTCGAGTCCGTGAATATACACCATTTTTGAGGTGGTTCCCCACATATATAGCGAATAGATTCTCGAATGGCTACAAGTTCGGCAGCGGTTGATGTAGAGGTATGTCCCAAAAGGAAATGCAGAGTCGTTTTCCGAGCTGGTATGACCACAGCTGCAGCGGATGCCTGTGCTGACACAGATCCATCAGTGTATATGTGAATATAACTGGGATATTCTGACCAGATGTGTGCCAGAGTAAGTTGTTTGAGTCCACTAATTGGTACCATTGATTTCTTTAGTAATCCGGGAACACGAAGGTGCACAAAAGGTTTATCCATCGTCCATGGTGGTTGAGTGGGATGATATGGGAGGGCATATCCTGTCGGTACTTGCGACTGATGGCAGCGGAGTGCAGTTGTAAAACTGCAGTCCGGCCTCTCATCCAGAATCTTGCTGAGTGGGTGAAAACGGTGTCTTGTAAGTGCTCGTAAATATACACGAAGTGGTTCGTGTGACAAGTATATGGACATTGGGCGAGCGTGTGCCTCTTCAATTGTGCCTTTGTTAGAGGTGCATCTGGGCAGTCCAAGGCATATTTTCAGTGCCTGCGCTTGCACGCTCTCTAAAGTCCGCAAGCAGGAAATGCTCATACTAGAGAGTACTGGGAGACTGTACCGGATGTAGCCAACAAACAGAGCCTCGTAAAGGCGGATTAAGGAGCGCTCAGTTGGACCCCATTTAATGCCAGCTATGTAACGAAGTACATGGCAAAAATTAATTACTGTCAGATGTCAGTTAACATTAAAGAATGCCAGGTGGTCAAAATTACCAGAACCCTTTCTAGTGTGTATCTCATATAGCCTGAGTTTTTCAATTTTTTATTTATGTAATCAATCAATTCAACAAATATATATAATGATTTTATTACCTCATCATTACTACTATTTAAAGCTCAATGGTCCATCACTAGAAGAACAAAGTACCATAATTTTTATGCAGCCTCTAATTTCTGACACGTGGTACTGACTACTACAAAATGGCTTTTAGACTAAATGAGCTGTATACGCTATTGCTTAAAGGAAGCTTTAGTGATCAACATTACTGTTTACACGTTTGCCAGCTAAAAAAGGGCTCGCATAACATTTAACTACACTCTTGTATGTTGTGCCAACAACAGGCACTCTATATCCGGAACCATAAAGGTCAGTGCATGATCCCAGATGGTGAGAATATCAACAAATCCTTGCTTGAATAACAGCAGACCAAAGTGGTGTATTATGTGACTGTTTGTTAGGGGTGAAGTGAAAACAATAAGCAAATATGTGGTTATGCTTACATGTGATCTACATGAAATTATACCTCAATGTATCTGACCTAAAAGCAAAACTCATGCATGCTAGCAATTAGGTTTACACTGCATACTGCTTGTATATCACTTATATAACTGTAGTCACCTTGAGTGCATTGGTGAGTGTACCATTACGCTTATGTTTATATGCAATTTTTTGTTTAGAACGTCTTCTGAGAAGCTTCGTCTCACAAACACCTAGCCTCTATGGACAACTATGCATGGCATTCAGTGTCCATCAACTTCTGCACCTGGCACAAGCTGTTCACAACTTTGTACCTTTTTGGGCACATTCAGCTTTCACATTTGAGAGTGGGAATGGTGCATTTGTTAAATTGGTGAATGCAGCTAAAGGCGTGCCCGAGCAAATTGTTGAAAGAGTAGTGATTTTGCAGGAGCTATATATTCTGTTATCAGCACTGCCATTGCCTGCTAATGTGCAATTTTTGTGCATGACATTTATTGACCATCCAAAAACAAAGCATGCCAGATTTATCGGAACTGGATGGACGTTTGGTCAACCAAACGCTGCGCCTTCCCTCTCTAATCTAGAAGCTGCATGCTTACAGTTATATTATGGTCATGTGTTATCCTTGCAAGAGCACTTTCGGTTTTCTTATCTTGGAACAATATTCCATAGCGAAAAGTACCGTACGAGCAAAGAAAACAGTAGTGTGTTTCAGTGCAAGGCAGGTGACTTTTATGTCATTAAGAGAATATTGGAAGCAACCAGTTCTTCCGTTCCAAATGGTCAAACTATTCGTCTCTGTGCAAAGATCATTGCTAATGGTAGTACTGAGGGGCTTCCTTAACATGTTCCAGAGTGTTTTTTTATTGTTGTATTCTTTGGTACCTATGAAAATCACTCATATAGTAAAGCCATGCATTTTAATCTCATTCAGTGGCAGTGAAAACTACATCTGCTCAATTCCCAACTTAGTCGAACGAGACTAGATTAGTTCCCCAAATCCGCATGGCTCTTTCTGTTGATATACTTCTATCATTTTTCGTTTGGAAGCTAAATGGGCTGTTCTCATTTAGAATTTAAGCTTCTTCATTAGCTTCCTAAGCACAGAATCAAATGGAACAATAAGATTAGAAAATGGGCTCATGTGGAGTGGCCGTTTCTTGTGCAGGGCAGGGATAATTTCAGATTATGGAATGAGGTGTTGTCCTGAAGTATTTGTAATTTGCCCAATGGTGATGGCTAGCATGAGAGGTATTAAACTATAAAGCATAAGATGCGTTTGAGCAGCAGCAGCAGCTGCTATGTTTCAACTGAGTTCAAAATTTGAGCTTGATAGCACATCTTCTTTGGCAGAGCATGGTCATTTCAAGGCGAATTAAAAGTTTCTACTGTATGCACAATATCAGGTATTCTGTAGGTAGTACGTGTGCATTATAACCATCACTAACTACATTAAAGAGGATTAAATGGACCAGCTGAAGAGAGGGAAGACTTTGATTAGGTAAAATGATTTAGGGACTGTTGCACCACTCTAATGGAACATCATGCACTAGTGGACATGGTCCAGCTGTTCATTAAAGAGGAGTAGCAAGTGATTGGAGGTGAGGTGATTCCTAATTTTAATTCAATTTTTGGAAACAGTGCTATAGGGAGAACATTCAAACAAGTGAATATACAACTGAAAAATGTAATACAACTTTATTAATAATAAAGTCAATTCTTGGTGTGAAATAAGCTTGATGGCTGTTTCTTTAGAGTAGTTTAAGTACTTTCTTGTTGCAACGTGTCACGTCATGCTGGAAACTAGTGACTTCCATTCAGAAAGCTCTCTGGCAATTTGCCAGTTAGAAATCACGGGGATTCCCTTCTGTACAGATCCAAGAACTGAACTTCCTGTACATAATTCAGTTGGAAGTCCCTGAGAGGTAGAACGTAAAATATGTCATGTTGCGGAGCTTTTACAGCATTCCTGGTGCTTTTCTATTTTGATAATTCTCATTTTGTACAAAGCAATAATGCTGTTATTCCTCACAGCAACATTACAGTATGTATGATGCGATAGTAACATTTAGGTGCACATAATTTGTAAAAAGTGGCCTGCAATAAATAGACCCATTGTGTGATATAGCGACCATTTTTTTCGCGAGCATAAGTTCTCACCTCCTTCAGTGTCATATATTATTTCTACTATTTAAAATATTTGTTTGTTTTATTCTATTATCGGGCGTTGAAGTTCTTACTTCGTCTTTTAATCTAATTTACATGCACAGACAAGGTGCACGTCTGCATTGTTTTAATGCTTTCTGTCGATTGCAAAATATAGTCCCGCGGGATGAAAACTCGTGGAAGCTGTAGCTAAAACTAACTTTTCTGTTAAGTGCTCATGAGTCAGTATTGTATATATGACTGCGCTTTGCAGATTGCCTACTTAGTATAAGTACAGAACTGAAGCAATAAAAATAAAAGTAAAGTGCTGTCTTTTTGTTTGTTGTTAAAATAATGTGCAGATGTTTTCAGTCAATTTTGCTCAATGTGTAAAAATGCAGTGCTAAATTTTTATCATATTGAAATATCGTGCAGTGCAGTAATTAGAACAATAATTATTTTTTTATTGCAGTCCAGGAAAGTTTGTTTCCTTCTGACCTTTCTTTACTGTATGTGTGATGTGGAAATTCTAGTGGAAATTAAGAAGAAATGGACATGGGCAGGACATGTAGTGCGAAGAGAGGATAACCGATGGTCGCTGAGGGTAACAAACTGGATTCCAAGGGAAAGAAAGCGTAGCAGGGGGCTGCAGAAAGTTAGGTGGGCGGATGAGATTAAGAAGTTCGCAGGGGTTAAGTGGATGCAGCTAGCACAGAACCGGGTTAAGTGGAGAAATATGGGAGAGGCCTTCGCCCTGCAGTGGATATAATCAGGCTGATGATGATGATGATGATGATGTGTGATGTGTATATCCGATGCATGCTCTAGCTGCGTACTTTATATCTTAGCATTAGCTGCTGTTTAATAAAGCACTGGTAATTGTCCAATAATGACAATTGTCCATATTTGAGTTGCATACGTGCAGATTTCTGCTTTTAATGATTACGTACTAATGTGGAAGCCGAATATTTCTCTTGATCTCAGAAAGGAATTGGATTATTGAAATGTTGTGCTATGTATATTTTTAATAATGGTACATAAAGTGCAATGACATACTTTATTCCACCAAATGAACAGTTTTCTTCAAGCCATGTTCCTTGCACATAAACAGAATGCAACTGCTTTTGGCCATTGTCAAGCATCCAAAAACACCATCAATTCAAGAATGAATTTTAGTATTTTATGATTGAGCAACCATGCCTGTAACTACTTTATTATTAATTGCTCCACTGTTTTCTTCATGTAACAGTGCAGTAATAAATTATAACATCACTGTGTAGTATGTTTTGATAAGCTTGAGTGATTTTGACACCTTGTCATAGATGAAGGTACTCTGTTATTTACATATGGATGCCCAGGGGATGTACAATTTTACCATAATACAACAAATAACCCATTGATGATAGACATTTGGCTGATATATGGGCACCCATATGAACTCTGCACCCATATTCCCCGTGCCCACATGATCCATATGTCCTGCAAAGCATATGGGCACAATATGGGGCACACAACGCCCCATACCACTTGCTAATATAAACTGCACCTAGTCCTATATCCCTCATATGGTGTGAATTTGGCCCCATATCAATAGATATGCGGCCTATATGAATTCATATGTGGCCTATATGAAAATCATATGGGTCTTTTTCACTAGGGATGCCACATGCCCTGACATGTAAATTGTGTTGCTCCCACTCAGTGTTGCCAGGCTCTGTGTATAGTCATGCATTACTCTTGCCATTACCGTCTTCACAAAGGAAATCTGTTGATCACTTCGCCTGACAAGGTCCGCGCCCTCCCACAAAAAAAGAGTTTGTTCATTCGCTCATATTTCTCGATGATTGGGCTCAGAAATTTGACAAAAAGCAAATTTTGCTGATCACTGTGCATATCGCTTAGTACTCTTGCTGCACAGCTGCGCTCCTTAATTTGCCCCGCTTCAAAGTGCGCTTGCAGTGCAGCCGACTAGTTCGAGAATAATCACAATGCAGGTGCAATGCTCAGTCATCTTGTAGACGCCTACCAGCTTATTCGGGTGCATCACTCGAAGTAATGGCGGCGTATGTTTCCTTGTAACCTTGCTGCTTTTCTGGAGAATGTGCAAACCAAGTTAAAGTTTCGCGCACAAGGTAGTCAATGTGGGAGGGATAGCACATCAATATCCTCGTTACAGGGCAGCTGTAGTGAATGGCACACACACTTTACAAGCACAAGTCGTGCATTTTCCACCTTAGTTTTTTTACAAGGGATGTTATTCTGCGCACACATAGCACTTGCCCCATCTGTCCCGAGACTCACTCAGCATTTGGTATTAAGTTTGCTATCAGACAACAGCATCTTTAACTGACAAAACAGTCCTTCCGCAGATGCATCAGTCACTGTCAAGGCCGAGAAAAGCTGCGACGAAATCACTTTTGCTGCTAGAAAAGAAACCCGCCAGGACAGCTAGTTCCTTCGTGTATGACACTTCTGTACTGTCATCCACAATGAGCAAATCCTGCGCATTAGTCATGTCTTTCAGAAAATCATCTCTTAAAGTTGGGCCGAGCATTTTTGCCGCCAGTGCAATGCAATTCTTTCTGCTCGCTGTAACTGCCGACGCCAACTCCGAGTCGCGGAAGCAGCCAGTGACCACTGGATTCAGGTGGTCAGTAGTGACGAGGCTTCCGTCAACGGCAACATGAGCAATTGGGCGAATTTCTGCAGCTTTAAGCTCGTCAGACGACCTGGGGCGCTCCCTCGGTCTCTGTTCTACAAATAACAAAACATAGGCTCCCCATTGGTCACGCAGAAAGCTTTTTTTTATGGCATGTTTCGCTCTGGTACGATGCAGTTTTAAGTCTTGGAGATGGGGCCCCTCAATTCCACTTTGCTGGTGCGGCACTGGGCAATGTGCGTAAGATCGGCCCGTTGCTATAACAAGCGCATGGGGCGGAATGACTATGCAATTACGAAAAATTACATAATCTCTGATTACATAAAAGACGATTATTACGTTCAAATGAAAACAAAACGAAAGCGGTGGCGTACTCCGCTCTTGAATACGCAAAAAATATCCCAGCGAATACTGGGAAAGCGGTTCATGAGTCATTTCTCTCAACATGAATGATCTCAAAGAGTAACGTGTTGCAGTTAAGCAAAAATAAAAGGAGCACGCAGGAAAGATTGAAGAGAACTTCAGGATGTCCACGAATGTTCAAGGTATTTAACATATTTTGAAGCACTACAGGCTTATATCCCTCTGGCCGTTCTGAGCAGATAATTTATTTAGTATTCTCTCATGACATCGCTCAATGCAATTCGCGGAAACGCCAGCTGTTCATTATGTTGGGGATAATAAGTATTGGGTGAATGGTACACTTTTGTATTTCTTTTTGTTTAATTTTGTTTATTCAAACTCAAGAATAGCTCGTCATCAATGTCGCATACACCCAACGTGCTTGAGCGGCCAACAAGGAAGAGGAAGCGATCCCGAAGGCACGACAAACGGCCGCCGCCCGTGTCCCTAGATATAAACAAGCGCTGAATTGTTGCACAACAGCACAAGTACATACCCGATCAAGAGCTTACCTGTGTTCAGCTGCCACAACGGCTGTACATGACGAGAATTGTACACCTCTTTTTTCCAGTAATTCCGCCACTGCTCGACGGTTTTCGTTCCAGGCCTCTCGGCGTTCAGAGCAGCGGTGAGCTCGCGCCACCTCTGCGTCTTGGTTGCCTTCGTAACCTCTGGCGCCAGCGCCGACGATCCTTTTACGAGGCACGGATGCTGTTCCATGCACTCTACTAAAATAAGGCGCTGCTGCTGTGAAACATGAGCGCCTAGAGGCCGGTGGTCCGCTTGCATCATTTCAAAGCTTTTGCCAGAAAAGTTTGGATTATTACCACGCACGCGCAAAGCAGCAGCAGGCGATGCCATACCGCACGTCTAGCGGCCAAAAAAGAAAACGTGAGCCAAGAAAAGGTTGCAGCAGTTGTTTACTGAGATATCTCAGGCATAATGCAACTTTCATGTAAATATCAATTGTTACTATAAAGTTGTTATATGTAATTCATGCCTGCAGCGACTTTTATCTAGTATATGGCTCCGAAAAATCCGAACAGCCGTGACGCAAATCGACGCATGCCACCGCGCTCGCCGATTGGCCGATGTCTTTTCCATTTTCCTCCTGACGCGCTGGCCTTCCCTTGCTGACGTAGATTTGACGTCATCCCCAAAGCGAATAGTTCCTGAACGGAACCGCTGCTGGATCTCGCCCTAGATCTTTAGAGGATACACAAGCTGTACCGGTCTTCTGCACATGGAGCCGCTTCACATCCTTACTTCGAACGAACTCACTTTGTTGTCTCTACCGTAGAACCCTCTTTCCAGTTTACCCAGCTTCCTTAAGGCGCTCTCGGGCAAGAACCAGCTTTTCCACTTTAGGCGAGGGAGAGTGCGTTTGGTTCGTCGTGTAAGCAGAGGCACCTCGCTCGCCAAGCTTTCCAGAAATGGTTCTGGAATCTTTTCTTTTGTCGCCAAAATTAGCGAAACACCCCAGGAGTCGAAGCGGGTGGCTCTCCATACGCTGTCGGCAGTGTCCTTAGCTGCCTTCTAAAGAGGAAGCTGGATAGCATGAAAAGTGTTCTCCCTCTCCTATCTTGTTGTACACATATATCAGCGGCCGAGAATTTACGGCGGCTTCGACTTCGCATAGGAGGGTGGCCAAATCGCGTGAACGCACATGCAAACAATACTGTGTAGGCTTTGCACATGCCTTTATTCCCTTACAAAAATGGTCGTGAACAGTCTTTAGAATCTGTATTAACACCTTATTGACTCTATCAATATTGTACGTACTTTTAATCTGTATGAACATGTGTAAATACGAAGTTCATACACTGTTACTTTTGTGTATTTAAATCAGTTCATATAAAGTTTGTACATAGCAAGTTGTTAGGTGAATATACTTCTCTGTATATACTCCTATCAATATACAGCAGGGGCGTAGCCAGTGCTCTGTTTCGATGTCAGAAACCCTTCCGAAAGTTTTTGAACTCCTTCTTTCGGCCTTTTTGCAATTTTTTTTATCGATGCCGTATAACGCCCTCGAAAATTATTTCTGGTTATACCACTCATACACAGCTAATAAAATATACTGAAGCAATTTAGCATGTCAGAAAAAATGTTCAGATCGAAAGTATATAGTATTAACTGACCGAGTGAATGCTATTCATTGCAACTCATATTTGAATTACATTTTTTATTATGAATAGCATCTGTTAAAAAGAAATGGAAATGGAAAATTGATACGATCAATTTGCATGAATTATAGATAAAACTTATAAGGTTATAATTTGAAAATTTAACTGGTTACAATTTCGCTCTTTCTTCATCGCGCATTTCTTAGTCAAGCGTCCGCTCTTGTTGAGGACGCACTGAGTCCTTTTATCAAGCTCGCTCGCACAATTAAATACAAAAACATCACAAATGGAAGGTAAACGCACCGCGCCGCCGACTTTACAGTGGAGAATGCGCGCTGTGGGTGTTGTCGGGTTACATCACGCGATGCTGAGACGCACGCCCTGGACTCTCGGATCCACGTAGCTCATCCCTCAGAAGCTATATGGGCGAAACTTTAGAATTATATATTGGCATACACACAATGATTGGGTATATGCACATGTACAGTAAGCTACAGAACGAGCCCCCCCCCCCTCTTCTCCGCTTTCCTTCTCACGCGCCGAAATTACTGGAAAATGGAGGGTGCATTTCCCTGGCAAGGACCAAATTTTCATCCGAAAAAAAAAATGAATTTGTATTTTTACTTTTTATCGACCCGATCGTGTTTAGAAGTGTGCTCCCAGACGCATCCGAGCCACCCCGCTGTGCATAGCATACGCTCCTGTCCACCACTTATGAAAACAAATCGGCGCCCGCCGCCATTTTCTCTCGCCGCGCTCAGTATGTTAGCGATTGTCTTATTCTCTTATTCACTTCTGCGCCGCCGCTCCCGTCAAGGCAGCGGCCATATCTTAGCCCATCTGTTCCTGACCGCGCGCATCGTATGTTTCGCTCGCGGAGGTTATCCGACACCACCCAGCAGCCTTTGGACATGTGCGTCAATCGAGCGAGCGCTCTACAGGTTCTGCTTTTGTTTGTTTTTGCTGGAGATGGTGTCTGGGTGAGGTGCGAGCTTAGGGCAAGGGTAGGGTAAGGAAGCGCGCTAATGGTAAGGGAAGAGGGGGGGGGGGGAGAAGGCGCGGCGGCTGGGGAGGGGGGGGGGCGGCGAACTAACACACACAACGGCACAGAATGCGTCAGCAGAAACACGCATATTCGCTCGCAGCCTTCGCATAGCGTTCATGCAGCCTCGTGAACTATATCAGCGCGCAACCTGCGGTCCGCGGCACCGACCTCTGTAAATCAATTAAGCGCCCTTACGGCACAATTAACACGCACTTGACCCGAACCACGGAATATCGACCAGCTGTAGCTGAACATATTCATCCTTCCGCTGTGATCCATTGGGAACGTTATGCTAGTTCTAGTTGCAACCACCCTCTCGAGAGGTTGGCTGGAAGCTGTCCTTCAAATCCAATGCGCGGGAAGGATGCAAGGAGGCGCTTGGCCATCAGAGCGCGGCTTCGAGCTGGAGGAGGGGGGGCGTCTAGCCGCCCTGCGAGCAAAGCACACAGCAGTGCGCACGCACGCACGCATTCTTTTTTTTTTCCTAGAAGTGCGGGAGGTATGAAAGGAGAAGCGGGCAGGCTAGCCAACGTAGACAGCGCGCGGTATCAAACCTGTGACGGCTTCATTTGCGCGCCCTTCAATCAATCAATTAATCAACCAATTTTTTGTTTTCAAATCCAGAGGATGGGGGGGGGGGGGGGAGGGGGCACCTCACCGAGAAAGCAGTTGCACACTGCTTAAGAGTGCCGAGGACCCTCGCAAACATCAGCAGGTGACAGCTCAACAGGAAGCTAGTTTACATGGAACACATTACAGGCATAAACACAGGCATAAACATTGCAGACATTACAGAGATGAACAGCAGCAAAAGCAAAAAAAGGAAAGAAAAGGAAAACAGATATGTGTTCACCGAATAACAGCGCAATTTCACGGTATTACCGCAGTGATGTCATCAATACAGCAAAAAAGATGGGTTTAAAGTTTCACAAAATATTCACAGAGCAAAGTTGTCTCCGAGTAACAGTAACGAAATCAGCAATCAGTTTTTAGTGTTTACTTAGCACAAATGTATGATGCTCTCAGTCTTGAGAGCTATTTCTTTTTCGCCTCTGCAAAGCTGCATGTGTGTGTGAGCGCGCGTGCGTGCAAATAACTATGCGCAGGCACTCAATATGTGCGGCTCCGCATACGGTAAGAACTCAAGTTTTCATTACAATGAAGGAAGCAAACACACGATCGCTGAAGTGGGCTCGCCACTCCGAGTCTCTGCGTCGCCTCGAATACCAGCCAACCCACAAAACCACCGGAAGAAAAAGAACGAACGCACAAGATAGCGAACGCACAGAACTGACGCTCGCTCGGCGTTCCACTAATCCCGCCTTTCGTCTGAGCAGCGCGGCGCGACAGCGCGACTGGAAAAAAAAAAAGAAAAGAAAGGGAACTCCACAAGACACGTGATGGAGCAGCGCGGCGTGGCAGCGCGACTGGAAAAAAAAAAGAAAGAAAGAAAGAAAGAAAGAAAGAAAGCGAACTCCACAAAACACGTGATGCAGCTTCATGTGTCACGTGATTGCGCACGACTGAGAGGCGGCGTTTGGTTGTGTGGCGACGTCGAGCGTGGAAAATAGTTCTTTCTGCCAGAAATCTTCAATGTAAGTTGACAAACTTTTTCATTCCTTTCTTATAAACGCTTTGCGCATACTCGCTGAAAATTTTGTGTTTCAGAAGTGAGCAGTTTTTACATTACAAGCGTTTACCCATTTTTTACTTTGCTGCATACTGCACGCCCAATGCTCTAGGAATATTTTTCATTGTTTAGCGTTTTTATCACCTAGTTAGGTTTTAAAAAGTGATCCTCGATTGTCCGCGGCCTCTTTCCGATCATTTTGCAACATAGTTCAGATCTTTAAGGCGTTTTTTTGCGGAGTTATTACTAATTCTTCAAAGGTAAACAACCGCTTGGCCTCGCAGCCATAACCGTCAAATTTCAAATATTGAGAGAGGCCTTGTACTGCGTAAAAGCTATGTAGACGTATAAAACCTGTCATTTTTAAATTCCATCAGATGTGTGCGATCGCTCGCTACCTATCTGTTTTATTTATAGCGTTTCTTCGTTGAGCTATTTGCACATGGAGCCGGTAATTCGAGGTTAAAGCGCTAACCGCATGACGCGGCGACATGCCGCGCGACGCCGTCGCGCGACGGGCTGAGGGCCGCCAAAGCATTGCCGCTCGTCGCCGTCGCTCGGTTTCTGGGTTTTTAGAAAATTTCGCGTGTCGCCCGGAAGCAGCTCGCGAGGCAGCCAATCGCAGAGGGCTTTAGGGTGCTCAACTTCCGTTCTGGCTTTCTTTTTATTGCGTGTAAAGTTAGTTTTCCTAGTCCGGTTTGGGCGAAGAACCTGGTGCCTTCACGCGCTCACTTCGTCTGATCCGTGTATATATATGAGTGCATCGAGATAATTCAGTAAAAGCTTGGAAGGGTAATAAAAGAAAGAAAAAGGTTAGCGTGGCTTGATATTGTTAATTTCCGAAAGGAGCAGGAGAAAGTCGCTGCTTGCAATGCAAGTCGGCATCGCAGTGTATAGTAACGCACCGCTGCCCTGTGATCCTTTAAAATACGATGCGTTACAAGAAATTTCATCAGTGTTTTATCGTACTTCATGCTGTTTAGTGTTGAAAATGGGATATAGCGTGATTGCATTCCCCTTGACCGAATGACGAGGCGGCGGTAACAGAGCAACGCTGAAAACGCGCTTCTGTCGCTGAGCGCCGTCGCTCCGTGCGGTATGCACCAGCGACAACGACAGGCGTTGCGACGGATCGCTAGGGGTTGTCGCCTCATGCGGTTACCGCTTTATTAGAACAGTCCATAAGCAACGACTTTCCGCGTAAAATTAGGTTTTTAAGCTTTCCTTTAGAGTAAGCACAGATTGGGGGGGGGGGGGGGGGGTGATATATAATTTTATTTATAACAATTCGCAGACTTCAACGCAGTAATAGTTATATTTATATCCTTAGTAGGTCAGTACGTATTATTTTAGTACAGGTCCAGTGTTCTTTTTCTTTTTTTTTTTAACGGAGGCGTGGCAAGTTATGTGGGTCAAGCTAACAATTGGCTGTGAATTAAGCGATTAGAGCTTTCAAACTTAGTCTTCTGTTTTGTTTAATTTCTAAGAACCTTTAAGCTTCACAGAGAAACAGCATATTTTGAAAAGTGAATTTCAACTATGGAAGTTCTTCGTTTATTAATGTTTGACATTGCTGACAAGGGTCAGAATTGAAACAGATGATAGGATCGAGTTTTTTGGTAACTTATGGCATGTGACCTAGAGCTGCTAGGAATTCATTTTCTGAGACAGCTTTTCTTTAGGAGTGTAGGGAAAGTAATGGTATGTTATGGGTTTTGAGAAGCATGGATTTAATGAAGTCTTTTTTTTACTGCATTTACGGCTTGTTTGGCAATAATGCTTGCAGTCCAGCTGATGCAATTGTATTGTCACACTGCTTTTGCAGCAGATTTCATCTGCCATCGAGGGAGTGCTGCCTGAATATGAAGCAGACAGCGTCATGAATCTGTTGAGGCAGTTTATTCTATCAGCCATGGGTGCCCTGCCCTAAAGCATCCTTCCTGTAAAGGAGACATTGAATTGGTAGGTATCACATGCTCATGTTTTTTGCATTGATGTGTTTGCTTTATAACTGTATAATTTTTACTGGTTCATGCTTTGCATTTATTGTTTCCTTTTGAGAGTATAAAGGGTGGATGTGTAAGAGGCTTCATTAAAGCAAAGCTTGAAACCAGCTCGGTGTTGTTAAATCATTCTTGCTGTGTTTTTAGCGCGACTGACATGTTGGTGAATCTTGCTCATGGTCTGCACTAAAGAAAAGTTTTCATGGCCTCTTCAGAGCTTTAAAACAGGAGATATACTTAGCTGTTTTATTGAAGTAGTACCTACTATTTCTAGTTGAGGCAAAATTGAGTAAACCTGTGTTTTAATAGCTCAGTGACAAACATGGTGTCATAATATAGCTGACTGCACTGTGCATATGTGTGCATGTTCATGCTGACATTTAGTTACTGTTTATTTAGACTGCCTCAGCATATGTACACATACAGTGATGTTTCACTTGAACAAAGTTCAAGGTACCTTAGGAAAAAGTTTGTTGAAATGAAATTTCATTGGACTGAAATAAATGCGTGGAAGATTGTTTCCATTAGCTTCAAGAAATATTCAGTTCAGTCGTGTCCGACTCTTCGTGACCCTATGGACCATGTCACGCCACGCTTTCCGGTCTCTCACTATCTTCCTAACATTACATAACTTCATCTGCAGCGCCTCGAGGATACCATCTAACCATCGCGTTCGCTGCCTACCCCTTCTCCAGCGACCCTCAACCTTTCCCAACATCAAATCTTTCTCCAGCAACTCCTCTCTTCTCATCAGATGACCAAAGTAGCTGAGCTTTAACTTTAGAATTTGACCCTCCAATGAACAGCCAGGGTTTGTGGTCGACAATATCGACTGATTTGATCTTCTGGCAGTCCAAGGAACTCTCAAGAGTCTTCGCCAGCACCACAATTCAAACGCGTCAATTCTTCGGCGGTCAGCCTTTTTCACAGTCCAACTCTCGCATCCATACATCACAACTGGAAAGACCATAGCACGAGTTATACGGATCTTGGTTGGCAGACTAATTAATGTCTCTGCTCTTTACTAGGCGGTCAAGGCTAACATTGCTCTCTTGCCCAGAAGCAGGCGTCTCCTAATTTCATGGCTACAGTCTCCTTCCGAGGTAATCTTGGAGCCCAAGAAGAGAAAATCTGTCACAGATTTTTAGGTTGTTCAAATCTTATCTGAGCCCATTTATTTGTCACTGCGCTGATTTGCAAGTGAAGAATGCGTAACCTTTTGCAGCACTTTTGAAAGGACTACAGTGGTTTTGAACTCGATTACTGTGCAAGCTCCTGAGAATCTTGCCTATCACAACGGCCTGCTGAGGAGACAAGGCTTTCATTTTCTCCAAGCAGATCATGGTTAACCAAAATGCACACATTTGCAATTCTTGGAGCTAAAGGGCCTGGTAGGGCTGAAGATCTGGCTTTGACTGGCTATGACTGTACAGCTAATTAAGCGTGCAGACAGCTATGGATTCATCTGGTTACAAGCTAGTTTAGGCAGCCAATTCACTTTAAAGCTAAATAACGGCCACTTTTCTTCACGCGATAATGAAGAGTGGTTCTTAACATAAAAATATGCTACAAAGAGTGCAGACTGTGCTTTTTTAAGCGCTCAGTATGACTTTGAAGACACAGGATAGCACCGCGGAAAAGGTTCGTTGAACTGAAATGAGCAATAACTAAAGTTTGTTAAAATGAAGTGCGTTTGCATAGTGTTCAATAGAGCTTCAGGGGGGGATTTAATAAAGTTCGTACAACTGAATACATCGTCGAAGTGACGTTCGTTCAAGTGGTATTCTGTTTTTCTGTGACTAAATGAGAACTTTACTTTGCTCAAAGCAACATATACACAAATATTTACTTTCTTGCTAGTCACCAAGATTTGCAATTAACTTCCGAACTCATTTTATTCACAACCTAAAAAAATACATCGTTAACCCTAGAGCCAAATAGTTACTAGCAATAACAAAAGTAATATGTTTATATTTATCTGTTGGAGAACATTTTCTGTTTTGTGCGTTTTTGAGTTCTGCAAACATGAGGGGGCTTGTTACAGAAGGAGTGGGCTGCAAGACGAAGGGAAGTATCAGTGTGGCGGCCCTTTTGTGTTTATCAAATAATAATGCATTCTAACATGTAAAACGAATGCCTTTACAACCTGCTAAAAATCTTTTTAAATTGCATGTTTGGGTTCTGCCTGGATAGACATAGATGGCAGAGAGAGATCTTTCTGCCATGGGGTGTGAACTGTATTTTGTGCAGAAAGCCAGAGGCTGTCGAACATGTGTTATTGTTGATTGGGTTTTTGGGGGGCAATATCCTACAGTGAACTTTGCTCAAAGGTGTCCCTTTAAACCCCCATGGAATTTGGTTCTCAGGTGTTGAAAATTACAACAGTGTTCTGTAAGATATGATAAGGCTATTAAGCTTGCATAGCGCATGGAAGCGCCGAATGGCTGTTCGCCATGCTAATCTTATCAGACCTATCCAAGAGTATAATGAGGGTTTTGTCCAACAGATGATGTTTTGAAAGCTCAGCCATGTGTACCTGTGTTTATCAATGTATTTGAAAAAGTGATCAGTTTGAATGCGATAATTAGAGGTATTGTACCTAAGCTAGCTCTCGGCCAGCCTGTAGTGTTTGTGAAAAGGCAAATGTGACAAGAAGGGTGTTTTGCTAGAGCTTTTAAGGCTCTTAAATCTGTGCAGCTCTGCTTTAGTACATGCATTGTCTCCTGTACATGGCTAGTTAAATGATTTCTGTTCATTTTATTACAAAAAGTCATTCTAAATCTCGGTAGCCTACTATTGACGAGCCAAAGCAGGCAATATTAGGTACCAAAAAGTGATTATGTGGGGCCGGGTGGGTTTTAATGAGACAAGCTCTCCACGTTTTAAGACTTTGTACAGGGCCAACGTGTCTCCCTGAATGTGTCTGGGACACATGCAAGTCTTGTATCCTCAAAAGGACCTTGTCTAAATTTAAATAAAAGTAGCGCCAACCTATTTTGAGTACGACCAGTTCAGCAGTAAGCTCAAAATTGAAGCAAAAAGGCATTCATGTCCTGTGCGATGTCAGTGCACGTTAAAGAGCCCCAGCTCGTCAAACGCTCTGAAGTCCTCCCCTACAGCATCTCTCATAGCCTGGGTTGCTTTGGGATGTTAAACCACATAAACCAAACCAGTCATTTTTTACCACCCCATATGACTTGTCTTTCCACGTATCTCCAAAAGATAGTGCCTACATAAGACTTGCCACTATTCCTGAGATTACCTAGATTATTATGTATTTATGTATTTTATGATTATGTAATTTTCCTCAGTGGAGCATTGCGTTTTCAATTCTGGGCTTTTCATGCTGTCACTCAGCAACCATATGAAATACTCCTCCTATGTTTCTTTTACTTGTGCATTTGACTTTTCCTTTATTATTCAAAAAATCTTTCTTCCTGCTGTTCTGACTAGTGTTCTCATATGTACATGCAGTCCTCTTGTTGCTTCATTCGACCATATCTGGAGACACCCTGTTGCCGTGGTCTGGGCCGACAAGTAACAAGGCAACCTGACTTCCTGGACAAGTAGCAGTGGGACGTAGCAGCATCCATGTGGACTTCTTATAAAAGAAAGGTATTCTAAATTTTGCTTTCATATGTGATAAAGGTTTTACCTTGGTGACAAGCTCTTGAAAGGAAAAGATGGGCATGAGTGGCACTTTCTTATTGTCTTACTCTCTGGGAATACACTATTGAGACTTGTTACCTGCATATGTAGCAAAAAGTATGTGTGACTGCATATTGTAGGCTAACTATAATATACTTCATCATTCCCTATTGTCGCTATTGTATCCCCTAGGTGCTTGGTGTAGCTGGTCTCCTTCAGTAATTACTTATGTGTGTGTGTCATCTGCTATGGCAAACATAGCCATCACTCAGGAAAAATGGGAGCAAACAGGCATAGTGGCATCACTTGCTGGTAGCATGCACCAAAATGTATGTATACATACTGATACGTTGCCGCTCAACATGTGTATTTGCTTGATGCAGCAAATAGCAGAGGAGAGAGTATCTGATGACCAAGCTTACTGGCGTGTAAATTTCACTCCTTTGTTTCCTGGGCCCCTATTGTGATAAACTAATGTCGAATGATATAGAGGATCAAAAGGAATACAACTAAACACAGCAATAGTCTCTATCTCCTGAGGGTGTTTTGCAGGTACTAGTTTGTACAGAAAGTGGTTGGAAACCAGTTAGCATATTTTGAGGAAAAACAGGCATCTGAGTGAAGAGAGATGTGTGTGATGCTAGCACAAAGCGTCCGAAATTGGCAGAAAAATTTTGAGCATGTATATTTCTTTTCTAGGTGACGCCAAGATAAATTTTGATATGGCTGGTACATCAAACACACAATGTCGTTGCCGTCGGAAACGAAGTGTTTCTGTGTCAAGGGTTTGTGCAATAAAAGAAGGTATGAATTTGCATCTGTTTCTTTCGCCACTCTCACTTTTCACGAAATATTACATGCATGTGAATAGTGAGTAAAATACACGTTATTATTGGACACTTGAAATATAGTTAGCATAACACAAGGCATTAATACTTTGTATGAACACGATTCTTTAAAATAACGGTGGCCAATTATCGGAACACAGTCGTTACAGTGTCCATGTACGCTATCAATAGGCTAATCATAGGAGGTATAAATACGTTCTATGTAAATACATTCTATTCAATCACGGTGGCCAATTGTCGGAAGGGAGATCATACATAGATCATACGTGTTCTAAAGACTTTCTTTTGATGGTCGATAGCTTCTATGATCATATTGTCTAAAGACATTGCATAAAGTGATCATAGACATTTTTGTAAGGGTTGTTCTTTGCAAGGAATGGTCCTACATAGTCAATGCTGCCCGCCTTGAAGGGGTCCGCTCGTGTTGTCCTGTCGTCTGGCAGCGATTCCGTAGGAGCCCTTAACGGCGAAGCACTGCACTGCTGACACGTCACACAAGACGCACCGCCTTTTCAGCCACTCCGTTGTTGTGCCGAAGTTTATTTCACGTTCGGCGCGCGAAATCTTCGTTGGCCGCTTGTTGCGCTCTTGACTTTCGTGTGAGGCCGACTTCACACCTCCGATTGCATGTTTTGATGCTTCTCTCAGACATTCGTTTCACTTCGTTCTCGCAGGGTTTTTCTGTCGGCGTACCCATAAATACTCAGCTCTCGAGTTCTCTGAACTGCTTCAGAATGATTTTGCTTCCACTGTCGCTCTCATAACGATCGCCTGGGTGCAACTCACGTCCTGGGAACGCTGTTCCTGATCTGAACCGCCTATTCAAACATGGTTTCTACAGTGGTCAGGCTGCCGTTCAGCTGACGAATCCATCCTGTTACCGTTCCCCAGAAATGATCCGATCCGATCAGAATATGAATTTCGCGGTTTTACAGTTCCTATAGGTCGCCGCCCTAACTACAGTCCAATTCTTTTAAGTTTTTCAGTATATTCTCTTCTGGGCAAGGAAGTTCCTGCTCACAGATGGTCGGTGTTTCGAGAGCGTCGATTTCGTACGTTCTGTCACTTCGTCGGCTTCGCAAATTTACTGCACTCTTCGAAAGGGGCGTTCATTCTTGCCGCCTCCAAACACCACCACTGTGAGGATCTCGGTACCGAGCAGCCTGCAGTTGAGCTCCTTCAATAGCTGCTCACTAACAAAGGAGCGCTGGCTATGGCGTGAACATGATGCGTGACAGTTTTCGTTTCTTTCGATGCTCCTCCCATGCAGTTACTATTTGAAGCAGAACTGTCGGTGTCAAGCCACCCTGCGTTGTTTTTAGGTTCCTTGGAGCAGCGCTCTTGATACCACGTGAAGTTCCATGCGACCGAGCGTCTCGTCGGTCAGGAATGAAGCTCAGGTCGCACATCGTGGTGACATGCCTGTCGCGACACCTGCTCCTGACACATTGCTTTTGCACATTCTAGCAGTTTGTCTCGTCTCGTACATCGAAAACATCGATTGTCTTCTCGTAAAAATTGTTTCTTCTCTGCTGGGTCTGTCTCCGCCGTGCAGTTTTCAGTGGCATGCTGTTTTTCCTTGCAGAGGAAACATTTCGAATTCTTTACTGTGACATGACCACTGACGGAAGTCAAAGCTTGGCCAATTCTTGCGTGCTCTTTATTCTCTCATGCCTTAGGTAGCGAGATATGAGCTTACCAATTGCGTTGTCTGCCTTATCCCCGCTCACCCTTTCACGGCTCTCGACTTATATCCGCAGGAACTGAAGAAGTGCGCGCAGCTCCTTCATATGCGCTGGCATTGACGTCTCGGAGCTGGTGTCGATGCTAGCAGTGTCGCCGCTGCCGACGTCCTCTGTGTTGTTCCAAGCCACCATTCTGTTGTACACCAGGCTTAGATCGTACGGAAGTGCCCGGATCAAAGCAGGGTGTAGCATTTGCGCAGTATGAATTTTCAATCACAAACAACGCCTTAATACCCTGGATGTGAGCCTGCAAATTATCATACCAGCGCCGCGGAGTTCGATGACATCTTCCGATGACATCTGAGCAGCAGCCATGAGAACATGCATGTGATACTGATGAGAATGGCTTTGTTTCCGTATAGTTGCTTCAGGATGTCCACGGCGTGGAAGTAGCACTCCGAAGTCGGTTGCAGCCCTTCGATGGCAGATGCTCCGTCTCCTGCCAGTGTAGACCTCAAATATTGAAATTTTTTTGTGGCTCATAAGTCCGAATTATTATGAACCGCTGTTCCGAGCAGGCCCCGAAATTGCTGCCAATTTCTTCTTTCCCCGTTAAACGTGACCAGTTCCAACTTTGGGAGTTTTATCATGGCGGTCGTTTCAGTTGTGCTAATTTTCACTGGAATTACTGCTGCCTGCGCTCGTTACTTCGGAGTTCCGCTTGCTGCTGACCTCAGCCTGGGCATTGATGTCACGATCATGTCGCCGTATATGGTGACGGTAGCGAACTCAGCGTCGTGAGCTGCGTTAGCACCAACACTGTTCTGAACGTCGATTTGCACCTCATTTTCATCTGCTGTGGTTTCGTCCTGCTGGTTATGCTGCGATGACAGAGGGCTTTGTGGTGAATGCGGTGGGCCCAGCTCCGACTCGCACAAGGACGTGAGCAGTTGGGAAGCTCTTGACGCTTTGCCTGCAAGAAAACAACAGTGCAGAAAGTATACATGAGTGAATAAAAGAAACAACAAAACTGCTAAGCGATAGTAAGCTGAAACAGTCAAGGAATAAAAACCTTTCACAGATTTTTCGATGTGCACAAGGTTTGCTGTACAGTCTGCATCACCCGCGTTTACAGAGGTCATTGTGCATCACGTAAAATGAAGAATTGAAAGCAGCCTACTATCACCGTGAAAGATGCTCCTGCCAACTTTGCTAACCTATCTATGTTCCTCTACTTTCGCGCAAGAGTTGACTTCAAATCGTAACAGCTGCGACAAGGCGTCGATTTCTATGCAGGGAAGTACGCCGTCGAGCTCTACACGAGGGTTCGCGTTAGAATATGCGTGAGCAAGAACATAAAACTTACTGCTCGTATAACTGCCTTCAGTCTGGCTGGGCTCCACAACTGCGAACTCTGCCAAAGCCGCGTCCCTTGTTTCCTGCGCCAGCCTCATTTCTGCAGCGACTGATGTGGGCGCTGTCAGCGCTCTTCGTTTCGGCGCTGATCTGTTTCCTTTTCTCGGTAGAGCCCTTGGAGTATAAAAAAACTCGCGCGCCAAGTCTGAAATCTGCAAAGGCCGTTCCAGTTCATTATATTCTTCCGCACCGGACCTGAAGGAACTCCGAGAAGCACACGAAGGTCAAATAGCCGCAGTAATATGAAGGGCAGTAGGAAAGTAAAGGAGCAGGTAATTGTCGACTGTGTACAAAAAAAGAAAGAACGGAGATGCCGCTGACTACAAAATCTGACGTTCGGCTCCCAGGACGGCTCACAATCTGTGGCTGGTGTGTTGTTTCTTCGAATGTATCAACCCGGCCAGCCGGGATTCTATCATACTGTGCGCGGTGAACCTGTCGACTACAATCAATTGGGTCACAGTAACTGCCGCATGCGATTGAGAGGAAGTATGAAAAAAAGGGTAAAGGAAGGGCGAAAACACACGTGCGATGCATAGCTACCTCATGCGCTGAAGCAACTAGGTCGGCTGCGAGAAGGCTAGACAACCAACACACAAGGTTATAATCGTGAGCAAGTCAAAATAAGCAGGTCACTTCATTCGCAGGTTTGCTCTGTCCGGCTGCCTTTAATAGTTTATCAGCAAGTCACTCTCTCGCGCACCCCACGAAGAGTTAGCTTACGCTGAATGGCGGCCACTGCGTTTTTCAGGACACTGTGCCATAGGCGCGGATTCTAAAATGGGTTTAGCGACACCACCTAGCGCTGGAGGCACAGATCTTCGCCGATTTGAAGCGACCGTCGAGGATTTCGAGTCTGAACAGAATCCGTGTTTTCAGTGGAGGTGTCTGCAGAAGTTAAAGACGTTGCGCCGGCGGCTGCCACGTTTGTGTATGTTTGGCTCAGAGCCGGTCGTGGTTCGACTTCGGCTTGGCAAGAGCGAGACCAGAAGGCTTAGCTGGGCCCACTCGTCACGCCGCTTCGGGCTCCGCTTGGCTCACACGGGAGCGGGAACGAGGAGACGTTCCGCTTGCGAGATCCCGTCTGAGCGTTTCGCGCATGCGCAATGGCGCCCCCGGTAGCTCGCTGACTGGAGCGGGCGTGATGCGCAAAAATATAAGCGAGGTTTTATGCGAGGTGTAATGCATGTTTATGAATATGTTTGCATGAAACGCAGACTAAAATTCTGCCTACTATGGCCTACTGCTTTTTCAATAAACAGGCTTGCTAACTAGGCAGATAAGCGGTCCTTTGCATATAGGTAGGTAAAATGTAAAGGATATTTTGAAATATAATAAATAAGAAAGCGGGCGCCAAAGTATTCACTTCACTAAGAGTTTGCTATGACATGACCATAACTTGATGTGATGCGGCGTGTCTGTTCTGTGACTGCATTAACTTCAATTATCCCTCTCACAACTTTTATATCCACTCATCCTCTTCCCCAGTGCAGGGTAGCAAACCGGTTGCTTTTGCTGGTGAACCTCCCTGCCTTTCATCCTCATCTTCCTCCTCCTCAATTTTAAGAGTTATCAGGCTCCCATTGTCAACACATTTTGTTTATTCGTCTAGCAGTTGTTTCCTTTCAGAGGCAACCAGAACCCCAGTTAAAGTAATGCCAGAATTATCCAAAACAATAAAAGCCATCCAAACAGAATGCTTTGTCACAGGCGGGGAGTTCAGGTTCCGAGAATGGTATTTCAAGAAATGATCAAACATGTTACTGTCTCTGGTGCTATAACATAATTCCTAAACATGACGCTTGACTTCGCGTAGGACTAAATGGTGACACAAGCAGAAAGGCTAACTAATATGCAAGATTTAGGACCGACAAACCAACTAGGTTGAGTTGTGTCCACCTTTGTCCTGGTAGTATATCCCGATCAAAACGCACGATAGAGTTTTCTGTCGTTTTTGTGTCGTGCGACAAAAGTTCTTGGAGTGCGTTGTGTCGCGCGACAGAACGTTCTATCGCGAGTTCTGTGGCGCGACAAGGACACGTCTCGGGGGCTGTGTCGCAAGACAGAAATATACCCTGTCCTTTGTCGTGCGACAACGGCGCCAGTCGCAGGCTTTGTCGCAAGTACTGTCGTGCGACAGAGAGAGTCGGGCCGCGCGACAGAGAGGCGCATGCCTCGACAAATCGTCTGTCGTGGGTTCAGTCGCGCGACAGAGGTGCCTGTCGTCGTTTTGTCGCGCGACAGATTTTTGTCGAAGGCACCGTCCTGCGACAGAGTCGTGCCGCTCAGCCGCCTGTCGCGAATTTCAGTCACGCGCCTGCGCGCGACAGAAGTTTTTCAAGGGTGCAGTCATGCGACAGATTTTTCGTGTGCGTTCTGTCGCGGCGCGGCAGATTCCTTTCACCTCAACGCGACTGCGCGATATAGCTCAAATTCATCAATAAATTGTCTCAGTTTAAAAACTATATATGAAAAAAATGGTCCTAAAATTTGCGCACAAAGTTAACAATCAACAATTAGCCAATCGATGACATACTGTTTACAATTGGTAGTGAGATCAGTGAAGTGGTAAGGGAAGGCAGGGGAGGTAATGACTGAAGATCTGGGCCATAAATATAGAATGAGAAGGCGGCATTTGACAGGTTTTCTGAGATCATATATGAATGACAATATATACCCCTCAAGACCAGTGTTCCCCTGTGGGGCAGGAACTCATGGAAGTGGGTAATAAAGAGAGTTACTGGGACCATGTAGTAAGCTGTATAGATAGGAAATTATTAAGCGCAACATTTTTCCATGGGAAGAGAGCAGGGAACTTTTGAGAACAAATGCTGATTACTGGCACAATATTTTTACACAATTAATAGTCAAACTGTTGAATAATCAGGCCTGTGGCTTGTAATGCAAAAGCAAGATAACAGATGACATAAGTATAATGGATTGTTACAATAAGAGAATTAAGGCAAGTTCTGCAGGGTGCAGAAGAAATATCAAGGGCCAGCTGCGATTAAGAAGTGTGCAGGGTCAAGGTGGCTGTGCTTGGCACCTGATGGCATTACCTGGACAAATATGGGAGGTCTTTGTCCTAAAGTAACCACATTCAGGATAACATGCAATAAGAAATGTTGTACCTTGGCATATATATTGCTGTCAAAGATTTCTTTTTGCTTGCATGCTTAATTTGCGAGCTTCTAGATAGCTAGCTAAAGAAAATTAAAGCAGCCTACTTGCTTTATGTATGTGCAGTAATGAGTAAAAGTGGTATACACTCAGTCGATGGGGATGCTCGATAAATATACCTTGCAATGCCATATTACAATAGCTATCTGAGATAGAGACAATTGTGGCACTGCCCCATTTTATCGAAATGCATGTGTCATTTTCTCTGTGCCTGTCGGTTTTGCTAGGTGGCTTTTCGATGGAGGTTTCCAGAGCTCCACCACTGGTTAAGTGTTGTATACCACTTTTGCATACGACTGTACATCCTAGATTACACAGTAAAGTTAAGAGAAAACAGGTCAGTTTGCACGAACTAGCCTTCCCATAATCAGAGAGAGACCCATGTCATCATGGCATTCTATGCTTTTTAAAATGAGAAGCTTAACTGTGAAGTAATGAGAAGCATAGAAGTAGGCACAGAAATTATTTATTGGGGATATTCAGTAACACGCTAAAATGAAAGCATGCATTTCAGCCAAATTGAGTAGTACAAAAATTGAGTAGTACAGTAATACAAACTACAGCCCAATGGCAAAAAAAGGAAATAGTGTTGAACATATAATAAGAGCGCTGGGTGATCATAATTCGAGGCAATTGAAGTAACATGTACAGTAAGGCATGGACACATCCCTGTACTGGGGTACACTGCTAGATCACATCTTTGTAGACAGATTGTTGATCAGTAAATGACTCTAGTTAACAACAAATGACAGTTCACATAAAACTGCAAAACCAGTCATACATACTCAACAATATATGCATGTAGCAAAAAGCACAAGAAATTAGCAATAAGTAAAAATTATAAAAAGCGCTTATATTTCAAAATAACAAACTAATAAAGAAACAATACAAAATGTCAGTTACATATGAAGATAAATGAGAGAAGGGAATGATAAGAATTTACTGCAGTCAACAATTTGCAAGTCTGGAGAAAAGCTAGGACGTCAACAGACAATACACAAGGAAACAAAAGAGACCATAGGTCCTTTAACATGGACACTTCATATGGTACTGCTGGACATAAATGAACAGGTGAGCTTCTCATACTTCTCTGCATGCTTCCAAGTTCAGAGAAAAGTATGCATGATTTGAGAGAAATTCTCCAGCAGGTATGTCACCTCACATTCACAGAAGAAAGAAAAAACTGTCTCAATAGCAGTGTTATGTACTTCTTATAAACAGTAAAATGTATGTTTAAGTAACAATTATTGGAGTAATAATATAATATGCTGAAATGGGTGTGGTTTCATCATTATGGCCTCGTTGGTCTGCAACACACTTGATCATTAGATGGCCTATGTCAAATTCCACAAATGCTGCTTTCAGAATCTTCAGCAACACCGAACATTGGACAGTCGATAATCCATTGCTAAACAGCAAACAGGACAAAACAGCAGCACATTTGCACGAAGCAGTTCATCTGTAAACTGGAATATAGTTTCATGCAGCAGAAAATATAAAGAGCTTTAAAAAAAGGTAAATATTACATCAGTAAACAAGTACTTTAATCTGAATAATTAATCTTTTACCTAAGTTAATGTAGAACAGCCTTAGGAAGGAACAGGTGTTTACATTTGGTAGCAAAGCAACACTAATCCATAGAAACTATCCCGGTAACTCTCTTAATATGGCCCTCGAAAAAGCAAGCTCTTTAAACCACAACGATGTGCTCATGAAACGACCAAAGGCCAACACTGAATGCCAGCCTTATTTTGTAACTAAATACTTCAATGCCCTTCCAAACATAAACAATATTCTGCGGAAATACCATCCCATATACTAATGTGTAATGAACACCTGAAGAAAATATTTCCAGAGGCACCAAGAGTAGCATAACAACATAACGCAAACCTCAGAGATATTCTAGTACATCCTAAACTCAACAACAAGCATTCAACACAGCCACACCCTTGCTCTCGACCTAGATGTAAGACATGCAGTCACATACAAAAAGACTCATGGTTAAAAGTAATTCAAGTGATTTCACTTTTCACATAAAATCAGGCTTTAACTGCACATCTTCAAACGTGATCTACCTTCTAGAATGCTCCTTCTGTCAGAAACAGTACATCGGAGAGACAGGGAAACCAATGAACATGAGGCTTAATCGACATCGAGCAGACAAAGGCAAAAACCTCCCGAAATCAGTTTTCAAGCATTTCAATCAGAAAGACCATCAGTTCGAAGAAATTAAATTATATAATCTCCAGTCAGGCTTTAATTCTGCAAGAGACAAAAAATATAGAGAGGCTTATCAAATTGATTAATTCAGAACATTGGAACCAGCAGGAATAGAATATCTAAGAGAATGTTAGAATCTCTTAGGTATATTCCCTCTGCATCATAACTATTCGGGAAAACAATCCCGTATAGTGTTAATTGTAGTTTATTCACAACATATGTACACTATATTCCCTTTCGCTATAGCATAAGCTGTACATGTTTCACCTAACACATTTCCTCCTTATCATTTGTTGCTTGAGTTTGTCCTCAAACTTTTTTTTTCACGGCAGGTGTATCAGCACCAAACCAGCTTATGTGGTGACTAGTCATCTACCCAGTATTGTAGTTTTTCCTGGTACTACCGCTTTTACTTCGTTTGCAGGCCGCAGGATCCCTGGTTCCAGGCTGAGAAATACACACTGAAGAATTTTTTTAGTTCACTGCATGACCTACTTTCTTCTCACCCATCCTCCCCTCCCCACTCCTTCACCAACTTTCTTCTCACCCACTTTCCCCCCTCCCTAGCGTTTCTTCTTTGAAAGCAAAATAGTATTTAAACCCCTGCTAGTGATGATCATTTTGCCCAGACGAAGACAAGTCCACTTGTCAAAACGTTGGCTCGACCTGAGAACTGGGGCGTACACCCTTTACCTTGTTCACTGCTCCTTCATACCGTGTAAACCATCTTCCTCTCGTTCTACCTCAATTGAAGTAGTAGGCGAACATGTCCACTTAGGATAGGTAGTAACAAGTGGATGCAGCTAGCACAGGACTGAGTGAATTGGAGGAGTGTGGGAGAGGCCTTCACTCTGCAGTGGGTATAGTTTGGCTGATGATGATAAAAGGAATTTTTAAGTAGTCAAGGGTTCGATGAAAGTGGTCCAAGGGAACGAGCACAGTTCGCCAGATGCAGATGGGCATGAACGTTGAATGTCAGGAATTCAACACCATAGAGGTTCTTGCTCTGAACAACAAAGCTCTCCAGAAGCAACTTTGAAAAAAAGAGCACAGTAATAATAATGCTGCGTTTGAAGTGCTGTGTCCTCATCCGTTGTGTGACTAGAGCAGTGCGCGTTATTGAGTAGACCCTGGCACCCCTTCGCGCGTCGCCCCGAGAACTCCCTCCCTGTCCGCTCCCAGCGGGACTTCCCCAACGGCGGGGGCCGTCACCCTCCTCTAGTGCTGGGAAACAAGTCCAATCCTAATTCTCCGGCTGGCCAGTTCAGCTTGACGCTGGCCGCACCTCTTGTCTGTTAATAAACAAAGTTAACTGTAGCGCGTCTTTTCTACGTTGACGGTGAATTTCCAAACCAAAAGCAACTCCATTAAGGCCAATTTTATTTTAGTTTATCCATTTCTCTAAAAGTCCTAAATGAGGTATTTATCAAAGACAAGCAGGTTTTAATTTGATAAACCATTTTTTTCGCACTAGTGGAATAAAATTTTAAGGCTATACAGAAACATTATGGTAATTGAGACTCATGTTAATATAGCAGATGAAATTTACCCATACCATAGTTTGGTTCAGCCATTAGAAACGAGTCTGGTAAAATGCAAACAACATGTTTGTATACACAGACAATATAAAATATAGGCAGGCACTTAACATGGAGTAAAAGAATACTATGAGGTGCATATGTGGTATTACTTTCATATCATCTGCATGGTTGAGAGTTGAAAATTTTAATAATTTTTCGTTAAGAGGTCATCTCATGTAAATGATTTTCCCAAAAGTTCTTTCATGAAATCCTTGCATTTAGTCTTCCAGAGGTTTCTCTACTACACAAAATGATCTAAAGTTGTAGATAATATAATTGTGCCAAGAAAATTAGCAAGCGTTAAAACGTTGCAATGACTGCAATAATGCATTTACCTGCTTTGCCAATTTCACACGGGGTGAGCTTCTCCCGCAAAAGTATATGAACACCTTCCGAGAGTTTTGACAGGTGCTTCCAGTTTTCGGGATGCAAGATGCCATTAGGACAAGGCAGGGCATAATAAGTAACCACTGTCTCCATTCTGATGCCTTCCAGTGGCCTCGCTCTCTGAGTGGTCGTGGCAACCTTGTGATGCAGTGTGGAGGCTTGATGTTCAGGAATCGTGCTTCAACTTTTTCCACTAGGGAAGGAGCACCTGCAAAAATGAAAGTGCACAACCTTTAGAAAGCACGGATTCATGCATAATGCATGACAGAATATACAAGTATGCAAACATCATTAGAACCTTTTCATGGTCTAAACTCAAGAAAGCGGGCTTTTGGATAAAAAGCTATGTTGCTGAAGTCTTCAGTCAGCTTTTTGTATCTCTTTGGAAGCTTCTGCCATACGTTCACCAATATGATGAAAGTGCAGTACAATGCATTAAGTGCATGCCCTGTGCTTTCTAGCCTTGAACCAAGCAAAAGATCCAACATTTTGACCTAACGGAAACAGTTACATGCTAATGAACTAGGCCTCAAGAGATAACAACAGTAGACTACAGCCATTATTTAGTTCTGTTTACAGAAGAGATCTTGAACTTAGATGTAGACAGATATCAACATTTGTAAATAGGTACAAATTTTTATATATACATATGGAATATACAATGTGCTAAGCTGAAATCAAGTGAGACGGTTTGAAAAAAACATACTTGGACACTCTTTTTTTCTTTTTGGACATCGCTGTTTTCAAATAACGTTCAACCAATTCACCCAACAAACCACTGTAGAAGAGCGGCTGATTGGGCGAGTGGGTGAACCATGATGGACTGTAATGTAAGTGCGCCACAAAAACGTGACAAAGAGAAGTGGACAAAGACGGCACAGAACTGACAACTTATTTATTGGAAGAAGAGCATATGTATATACACACACTTAGTATACGCACATGCGCATAGTCAATTTGCAAGACTTTTGGGGGGAAAAGAACTTGAAAAAATAATAACAGCGTATGTAAAAAGACCCATCATACGCACGTGGTGAAACCTGCCGATGCACTATCGGTTGTGCAGCATGGTCATCTTTTTTTCTGTCAATGCGATGGACGTTTTACTAACACAAACATTTTGCTTCCTGTTAATATGGAAAGCCTCGGCGATTTCTCGAGTAGTCTGGTCATTATGAAGAAATAGTATATTAGTGTCAACAAAGAAAGGTACACACTCACACGCGTTACTATGTTTTGATAAGTTTGTTTCATTCTTTTTTAAGGACTGTGCATGCTCCATCAGCCTAATGTTGATGCAACAGCCTGTCTGCCCAATATACAATATACGTACGGCCACATTACAATGGTATTTGATACACTAAACCTTTCCTACAGCTAATGAAACCTCTTGGCATGATTGACCTGGCATCTGTTCTTACTTCTTGCGCCCTCCAGCTTTCTTTGAACTGCTGCACCTACTTTGCCGATCTTATTAGGGGCAGAAAAGAACACCTGTACGCCATAATTTGCCCCTACTTTTTTTTTACTTATTTTTTCTTTTTTTGGTGGCGTACAGGTGTTCTTTTCTGCCCCTAATAAGATCAGCAAGGTAGGTGCAGCATTTCAAAGAAAGCTGGGGGGCGCAAGAAGTAAGAACAGATGCCAGGTCAATCCCGCCAAGAGATTCATTAGTTGCAGAATGGGTGTAGTGTATCAAATATCATTGTCCTGTGGCCGTACGTATATTGGGCAGACAGGCCATTGCATCAACACTAGGCTATAGAGCATGCACAGTCCTTGAAAAAGAATGAAACAATCTTATCAAAACATTGTAATGCGTGTGAGTGCGTACCTTTCTTTGTTGACACTAATATACTATTTCTTCATAATGACCAGACTACTCGAGAAATCACCGAGGCTTTCCATATTAACAGGAAACAAAATGTTTGTGTCACTAAAACGTCCATCGCATTGACAGAAAAAGAGATGACCATGCTGCACAACCGGTAGTGCATTGGCAGGTTTCACCACGTGCGTATGATGGGGGCTTTTTACATATGCTGTTATTATTTTTTCAAAAGTTTTTTTTTCCCCAAAAAAATTCTTGCAAATGGACTATGCGCATGTGCGTATACCAAGTGTGTGTGTATATATGCTCTTCCGTTCTTCCAATAAATAAGTTGTTAGTTCTGCGCCGTCGTTGTCCACGTCTCCTTTTTGTCATATTTTTGTGGCGCACTTATATTACAGTCCATCAACAAACCACTTTGGGGCATTCAGTAAAGATAAAAGTTTAATATTCAGGTGTATGCAATAGTGAAAAAGGCATATGAGACGGTAATGCATTTTTAAGCTAGGACATGTATTTTAAGAAAGGGGTCATTGATTCCTTATAAATGTCGATCAGAAAGAGAAATATTCAAATGAAATTTTGGTAGTCTGGACCCACCCATAGCCCTGAATGAAACAAAACAAAGTGCAATTGAGAGACCACACTTGGGAAAAGAGGATAGTTGAACCAATTGCAAAAGTGACTCAGCATATCATTTCATTCATAGTATTCAGTAGTTAGTAAACTGCCATGAATTATGTGCCAATTGCACAAGAGCACAAAATCTATGTCCTGCAATACCTAACATAGTAGGCTTCAATACTGACAATACTTCTAGCTTAAAGCTTGTGAGCCAAAAATGACTTAGACAGGAAAACCAGGCATTGGCTTACCAATGTAGAAGCGCTGACCACAGTTCGAAGAGGAGAAGATGACCTCAGTGAGTTGCCTCACAACACCGAGCAAGACGCAGTGCACATACTCAACACTCTGGCCATTGACAAGATCAAGACCTGGAAGAGGAAATAATATAGCTCATTTAATGTCAGGAAAACATCGTAACGCTGAAGAATGGCATGCTTGAACTCGTAGAAAATGTATATGGGACAATAAGGAAGTAAGCATAGTTTATGAGAATAAATCCGTCTCAAGAAAAGAAAACGAGCTAACCTGGGCGGCGCGCTCAGAAAAGAGTAAGGAGGACTGGTTGCATACTAAAAAAAAGAAAAAAAAGACACTTCACAGCACCTGACACCAGAAGTCACACTAAGCACTACAGAAGATATTTAGGCTTTCTTTTTTTGGATAAAAAATAACTCAGCTGACACAATTTTACAAATTTCAGCGCTTGTTCATTGCTAGCTAGCTGATTTGAAACTGTTTTGCTGTCCTGCAAATGTATAGTAGTAAATTAAAACCTCGTACAACTAGGCTGAAGCAAATAGCATGACAGCTATGATTAATACGTATGCCAGACTGACCTCTACCGTAACTTCAAGCTTCACAGTTGAATGCGGGATATATGCAGAAACCTTCACACCTGCCATTACTGTAGCAGCTGCTCATATAGTTCCTATGGATCTTTGCAATCATAGCTGCCATGCTGGATTAAGGAAAATGGGGGCCCTGAGCTAATGTGCATTTAACCCCCACCTTACCTCCTTCATTGGTGGTTCGTTCTTGCTCCTATACTATACTTCTGCAATGTAGCCAATTTCATTTTAACCACATGAAATGAAAAAAAAAAGAATGAGATGTGATCATTTCAATTAGTGAAAGAGTGATACCATAGTTATTAGTCTGCCGCCTATATTTTCCCCCTAAAGCAGGAGAAAACAAGCGATGAAACTATCTGAGAAATGTAGGGCGATATTGGTCGTGGCAGTGAAAAAAGATTTTCCTGCTTATCTCATCTATTGTCCAAGTTATATTTTCTTTTATGTCATCCACAACCACGGGATTGAGGGATTGACAGGAGACTACTAATACTGCTCCAAATCTAAGCAAGTGCAGTTCACCTCACAAAAAAGGGCCTCTTAGAGGGGTAGGGAATACTTGTTTTTGTGGCTCAATATGGTCTCCCTGCAGCTAAACAAAATTAGGTGAAGTCCCCGTCTTTTCGTTCCGGTTTTTTTCTCTATACCAGTTGCTAAAAGTTTCCTTATTTGTGGTCCCATATGTGAAGTAGGTTAGAATAATTGGGTGCCCTTCTCTAACCCTTGAAGAGAAGGTTCTGGCCTGCAGCCTCCTTAGCTCTCACCTGAATCCAGTGCTGATAGCTTCATGATGTTATTTGTTGGCAGCAACTGCAGCATTCATCTAGTTCAAACTGCAGCGAGCCTAAATTCTGCCATGAGCCTAACTTGCAAGTGATTACTTCTACTGATGGTTATCATGTCTCAGAATTCAAATTTCCAGCTATTAAGCCTGAGATTTATCAGTTGAAGACAACAGAGGCACAGTTCTGTGGTCTGTAACGCAGCTTGCCAGCAATAGTAAAAAATGTAAAACCAGTATGATATCTTAAGTGGTTGCAGCTACCAGTGATGAATTAATCACTACCAGTCTGTGCTACCAATTTAGGAGTATTTTGTCGCTCTGTATTATCGGAGCATGAGGAAAGGCTGACAGTGGTAGCTGTAAGATATATCATAAGCTTCTTCAGAAATGTTTAGTGCTGAAGTTCCTTCTCACAACTAAAAACTACTAGCAGCTATGCCAATGCAAAACACATATAAGCAGGAGAGGAGGCGGAGGAAAAACCAACCTTTCAGGCTGATCAGTGGAGACGGTCCTTTGAAACCATTCATATTTTCAGCATAGTCGACTGCCAACTTCATGTCACGCTCAACCATCTTTGTCGTCCTGGCTTCTGGCTGCTCATGTGTGACATACCGCAGGCTACCTGAAGACCAATGAGAATATAAGGCATATAAGTATAGCTTGCGCAGACGTATCTACTTGAAAACATGCAGTGCCAGTAATGACCCCTACATTCTCACATTCCCTAAACCACTGCATATGACTGCTTACCTTTCATATACTTTCCTCGGATGAAGCACCATGGGAATCCGAAGTAGCCATTGAAGGTAACCATATTCAACGCGGCTGCCCTTGCAGGTGCGTCAACTGACCAGCACAGCACAACAGGTCTAGACAGGTGTGTGCTTGACTCATATTTCCACCTCAATGGTTTAGTGTGGTTAACTTCATGCACAAATTTTTCTAACAAAAGTTGCATTCTCGGATGGGTTTTTCCAAACCAGAGCCCTGCAGAATGGGATGTTTGAACCTGAAGTGCGTTGGCAATTCATTAACAATAAACTGCACAGGCCACACTGATGTCTTTGACAACTTCCACTTTGGACTTCCATCTGTGTTGACAGTAAGGGTGAGGTCGTCGCTCCCAAGATTTCTGGCCTTCTACATTCTTGCATAGCTCTCGACACTAGTCATATCTGAAATGACTGAGGCAGGCTCTGTAAGCTTCTGCAAGTTGTGATGTAGTTCCTGTTTCGTGCTGTCAATTAGGAAGCGAAGCTGTTTTTCCATATCTAGAAGAATAAAAAATGAGCCTTGGTCTTTAAGTTTTTGAAGGCTGTCTTTGCGCTTGCATTTGGGGCACTGAGCAAATTCTGCAGCTCGGACTTGCACTCCTCACCGAAGTAGTAGTACTGTACCACATCTTGAGTTTCCTTGAACCACAGTTTGCGGAATGTGTATGTACTTGGGGGTAAGACATCTTCTCCAAAAAGAAAATTGATCAGTTTTGTCTGGCCGCCCAGTGCTGTCCAAGTTAGACCATGAGACATGGCAAATGCCATGACAGCTGCTACAGCAGCAGCCTTAGTGACCTGGGAGTGGGGTAAGGTTTCATTACATAGCTGGGCACTGAACAATGGCAGGTCATCTTCATTTTCAGATGTGTCAGGTTCGTCAAAACTTGTTTGAAAGTCATCGTCGAGACTGTCGCTGACTTCTGTGGAGTCATTCGAAATGTCATTTTCGGACCTTATTACACTGTCGTTATCACTGCGGTAGCTTGAGGGCTCATCGTCGGTCATTGTGCAAGACCCACTACAATCGTCATGACTCCGGCTGCTAGGCTCGTCGTCGGGTGTGGTGTCGGACTCCACGCTCTCAAACATACTGTAGCTGGTTGAAGGCTCGCCGTCAGTCGTGTTATCGGGCCTGACAGTTCGACTCTGGCTACTTGAAGACTCCCCATAGGCCGGTGCGTCATTGGAGAACGATGCCCCCGACTCACCTCTGCAGTCACCTTTTTGAGCCCTTGGGACGTGCGCTTTTGAATCACTTCGGCTGGCGGCAGTGTCGTGGCCCTTTCACCGTCTGTAAAAAGTTGAAGCCGGTACGCTGAAGAACGCGCCGCGCTACAAATACTTCTTACGCCGTTTCCTTGAAACCGGCCCAGGCATTGTCAGTGACACAGCGCACTTCAGGAACGTATGCAATATATGCGAGTTTCTTAGTTTTTCAAAGCGCAAACTCACGCTGCACCTTTTCCTCTGACTGCAAGGCTCGAAAAAGTTCGCCTAGGTTTTTTATATATATATACAGGCAGCCTACATCTTGCGCCGCCGCCACGCAATACAGCGGCGTAGTACGTCCACGACGTCGTGCCACGTCCGGTCTCGAGGGAGAGCGAGAACGGACGTGGTCGTGCGTACGTCTTACCTTAGCGCTAATATTACTGCTGCTGTAATAATATAATAAATAAGTTATTCAGAGTATTAATAAAAATAAAAACTGCGACAAATATGAAATCATTTTGGGTGGAGAAGAAAGAGAGCTCTCAAAACGCCAAACATATATAATTGTTTTCAAGGGTGAAAGTCGAGTACCACTTTTTTTATAGAGAAAGAATTTCTTTCTCTATGCTAGTTTCTTACGTTTTCGTGCAGTTTATTTATTTGATAAAACCGACCGGTGTGGCCTCCCCCCCCCTCCCCTTTTGTCTCCGCTTTTAAGGGTGGACGCGACCTTTGCAAACCGAAAAATCGCGACATAATTGGTAGTATGTCTTATAAACTACCCTTCCTGTAATTATCAATGCCCAACTTGCTGTAGAAATACTCAAAATTAATTATATGACAAGCGGCGGCGGCCGCGGAGCAGCGGGCAAGCGCAGAAAATTCCAAACTTCGCGCGCGCGCCATTCCTTTCCCGCCAAACTGAGCGCCGCCATCGTGATATTGTTTAGTTTGTGAATTTGTGCGCTTTCTTCTGCCACCCTCCGCGGCGTCGACAGCGGCGCAGTCGAGGCGGGCGACAACTCTCTAGTTTCCCGCGCTCACATTCAAGGCTGCGATTGGGCAAAGCGCGCGCTCCGCGACAACGCGGAGGATCGGGTGACTGCTATTGGCTGCTGCGCCCGCTGACGCGTTGGTCTCCGCTGGCTACCTCCCCGCGTTGTCTGCTCCGGCTCTTGGCTGTCGTTGGCTGTCTTCGTGCTTCGTGCGTTCTGTTCGCCTTTCGCCATTTTTGCGATTGCTGGGTTTACGATCCCTCGTCGTGCCCTCTAAGCAGTTTCGAGCAACGTGTTAAACGTTGTGTGGTTGCTCACGGTGCATCGAGATGCGACATGCGTTCCGTGCACGGAAGCGAAGGCTGTCCTCATGGCGAGGCGCGCCGCCGACGACTGTATCGACGCCTGCAGCGTCCTAGCATCTGCTATAGTGGAACTTCAAAAACAAGGAAAAAAAAAAGCCCCGTGTCTTTCCCCGCTACACCTATCCAGAGATTACCTCAATGAATTTCGCAATTCCAACAGATTACGCGAATTCTACAGGCCTGGACCCATGTGACACATACATTATATACTTATCTAAATTCAGAACCAGCGTACACAGCTTCATGGCACTTAATAGTTATTCAAATGTCCATGCTATGA
This sequence comes from Amblyomma maculatum, assembly GCF_055883805.1. Lineage (NCBI taxonomy): Eukaryota > Metazoa > Arthropoda > Arachnida > Ixodida > Ixodidae > Amblyomma > Amblyomma maculatum. The sequence goes on along the minus strand of NC_139348.1, from coordinate 54,869,264 downwards.
GCATGCCTCAAAAATTTCATTATTATATCTTGACAAACATAAAGTTAGCGTTCTCACAACCTTCTAGGGCCGCGTTTTTCTCAGAATCACTTTTTTGTCTAGTGTGGCTGCTTAGGACAGCCATACCTCGGGTACCGCATATCGTTTTCATGAGGGTTGTTTTATTTCATACCTCAATAAATTTCTGAGATCAAGACAATTTCCTTTTTTCCATATAGTATTGTGTCTGGAATTATTGGCATACAATTTATATTTGGTTAATGCAGGCCTGATTAATAACACTGATTTTGGGACTGTGCTTGATTAGTTGGGCTGACCCGGCCAGCTTTGTCTCCTATCATACCTTCCTCTATTTCTTTATGCTCCTATTCTCAAGAAAGCAGTTCAACCCCTTTATTATAAACCATTAACTCTTCTACGGGAGGAGCCGGATAATATCAAAATCAATAAAGGTGCTGAAGTATTGCGGCCTGCTAAATTTAGCATTGTGAACTCGCTCTCGACCATGGAATGAAATTTCTCATTTTCACAGATTACTACGACTACTTATACCATACGAATGTAATATATTGTAATATTCATAGTGCAATATTCTATTGTCTGTTTTTTCTCCACCTCTCGGACGTGAGTGACTACAGACAGCGCCTAGCCTAGAGTGCAGGGAAGGGGACAAAGCAGCGGAGAGGAAAATAAACTTCAAATGTATTATACCTTGAAGCCAGAATACCACCATTGTTAGCTAGATTACAATTCTTGACTGTCCATGACGTGCCTAAAAATGTGTGAATCACAATTCCACCGCTCCATATCAATTTTTTGTTGCGAGCCAGACTCCTTTTTTTGGAGTCTGGTGGCCTCAGTTTCATACCCAGCCCGCAGGTAATACTAGTGCAAAATCTGTTACAATTAACCTTTGCACGTATTCCTTTCTAACATCCTTCCAACAAAAGTAAGTTCATCTTCGGTTAAATTGTGTATGATGACATTTTCCCAAATAATGCAAAACTCTTATCGCCTTAAATAGTAAATGGATTATTATAAGATGATTTACAAAGTTTTCCCGTTAGCACAATGATAGAAACTGATGCTTCTCAATTTCATGAAAAGGCCGTCGTTGGAATATACTGTTCACTTTTAGACTGTGCTTTGTCAGTCCGTCTTCCGGACTTTACCCCAATTTTCCCGGCGGAGTTGCTGGCGGTAGTGCTTGCTCTGTGCAAACTAGACACACCGTATGCTCAACAGTGGCTGTAATTAGAGACTCTTATTCCTTGTGCTTGTCGCTTTCTTCGAATATGGATTCGTCACTATTAAACACCTTTCTTTCATTGTTCCCCTCACATTTTAGCCTCATACATATATTGTGGGTACCAGGCCACAGTAATGTGACAGCCAATGAGGTTGCTGATAGAATAGCAAAATAATCTCTGAATGGCCCTGTGCTGCTTTTTCTTCAAACCTTCAAACCACTCCCTTTTTGGTGAGGCTGTCATTAACCTTCTGTATGTAGAGGCGCGCACATGTATAAGCACATTTTTCCATTCTAGTCAGTCACTCCTGCATTGGACATAATAGAACATTGTTCATGTTCTATTATGTTCTGTATTCTGTTATTTATGTTCTATTACAAATGCACACTGGCATCTACTACCAGTGTACAGATACAGTGGCTGTGAGTTTAAATTAGGTAACATGTAAAAAATTTTAGAAGGAAATAGCATGTTTTTTTTGTCTGCACCTGTGCATGGCAATATCGGGGAGCAGAGTCTCCTCATTTCTTGTGTCACATAGGCAGTTTGATGGCCTGTGAGTCAAATGGGATCTACCATACTTTTTTTCAATTGTGATTGAATTGGATGTGGAATAAATCGGGGGAGTTTCTAGAACAGCGGTAAGAATCTCGAGGGCTCCTGTGAGTGCCCCTCATTTTCTAAAACATTTGAAGCTGACACGGCTGAAGGTTTGTAGTGACTTCCTTTGATTTGCATTAGGAACACTTGGTACTTCGAAAATGCAATTCTTTGTGAATGTTTTTTTAATTGTCATGGCATAAAGAGCACATGCTTTTATAAAGTATTGTTCTTATCTCGTTGGTATAGCTTGAGTGTAAGTTGCAGTTTGTCATTCCTGTACTTTCTCAAAATAATATTGCTTCTCTCCTGTACACAGCAGTCTTTCTTACACACATTGCTCCTTTTCAATTGCTTTCATCTGTAGATGAAATACGAGCTGCTGTAGGAGGAAACTTTCAGCATGGTGGCACAGTCATTGCAGAGCATGTTCTGCCAGCTGATGTGGATGCAGGTACTACTTTTGTACTCTCACATAGGGATTGTACCAAATTGATTTCCACTATTTTGGCCCCTGCATCATGTGGTGTGTCCTATCATGCATTGCAGCTCAAATGTCTTAAATTTAAATCATTCCTGATCCCACTTTTTTTCCCACCTCCACATCTATCATGAATTTTATTTTTAGTTTACCTGCAACTGTGATGACATTCATTTATCATAGTAACCACAGTGCAATTATCTAAGTTGCATCGCAGTTTGAGCGGCAAATAAGGATTTGAAGAAATCAAACAGCTGAAAAAATGTGCAAATCACAATATTTTCCTCTTGTGCTTCACTTCAGGGCTAAATGTAAACATAATTTTTTCTCATGTTTACTGGCACCGGCCTTCCATCCGAAGTGGCAAGCTTAGAGAGCATGAATATCTAAAGTAAATTTGTGAATGGCACTGCCATTGGAACTAGTTTCAGAGGAGTGTAAACTCATCTTGTCACATGTTTACTGGCGCAGGCCTTCCGTCCGAGACTGGGACTTCGGAGGGAAGCACATCAGGTATTTATGAGATATTTATGAGAATGGTAGTTACTATGATTGCATCCTACTTAGTGCAAACTATAATTTTATTTTTTCTCGTGTTTACTGACACAGGCCTTCCATCTGAGGCAGCAGTTGTGAAGAATTCCAGTGTCTCAAGTAAGCAGTTGAATTGCACTACCATTGCATCTTAGTTTCAGTGCATACTGTAAACTAACCTTGTCTCATGTTTACTGGCGCAGGCCTTCTGTCCGAGGCTGTGACTTCAGAGAGAAGTACATCAGGTATTTAAAAGAATTGCTGTCACTACCATTGCATCCTAGTTAGTGTAGACTAATGCAGTTTTGTATCTCTTCTCCTGTTTGCTGACTTAAGCCTTCCATCTGTGCTGGCAGAGAACTCAAGTGCCTCAGGTAAGTAGGTGTGAACAGCACTACCATTTCATCCTAGTTTTAGCGCAAACTGAGATGTTATCTTGTTTTGCGTTTACTTGTGTAGGCTTTCCATCCGAGACAGACAGCATTGAAAAGAGATCAGGTATGTAAGAGAATGGCAGTTAAATTATTGCATCCTAGTTAGTGGAAACTAGTTGTAATCTGTTTTTGTCTCATGTTCGCAGGCCCGGGCCTTCACTCCGAGGCAGCAGCATTAGAGCGTGCAAGTGTCTTGGGTAAGTTCCAAACAAGTGGTAAAGGGGTGCGAAGGGGTGCTAAAAAAGGCAGATAAATGCTGGAAATATGACCGGGGATGATGAGCTCATTATTCCCTTTTTAACTGGCTCACCATCTACTCATCCCCTATTATGTTGGCCCAGTGGTGCGTACACAGTCAATTCGACATACTGAGCGAGACTGTCAGACACTTGAGCACACTAAAATGAGAGCCACATATGACTTAGTTGTCAACTACAACTATAACTACAAAATAACTCTTCAAAATCAAATATGCTCGTATGAGGACAACTATTTGACGTTCCCATTGACCACGCTTTCACAACAGTGGCGACGAGGCTGAAGCAAGGATATCGGGCCCAGGACAGCGCCAGACATGGGTCACAACCTACCGGACTTCGATGAGGAAAAATATAAGTGGCAAGCTTACCTGGTGAAAGTAGAAGCGTACTTTGAGGCCAATGAAATCTCAGCTGATGCAAAGAAGAGGGCTTTACTCGTAGCCGCCCTTGGGACAAAGACCGTTCAAGTTTTATGCAGTAAAGTAGCGCCAGCAAAAACAAGTTCGTTGAGCTACGACAAGGTAGTCGAGACCTTGAACAGCTACTATGATCCTACACCAAACGAAATAGCAGAAAGTTTCAAGTTCTTCAACCGCTATCAGAAAGAAGAATCCGTGCAGGAATTGTCGCTATAAAACAAATAGCACAGAACTGCAATTTTTCGTCTATGCTAGACAGAATGATCAGAGACCGCATCGTGTGTGGCGTCAGATCAAAGAGTTTACAAAAGCAGCTTCTGGCAATAAAAGACCTGTCGCTAAAGGAAGCAGAGGCTCCTAGCACTAGCTGCAGAAAGCGCCGAACTTGATTCACGAGGCATAACCGGGGAGGCTCGGGATCCAAACGTGTTCAAGATAACTCATCGGCGCCAACCAGAGATACGAACGCATCCACGAACGCAATGCGGAGGATAATGTGGTAGTCCGTCGTCATGCTGATCAAATCCGCAAGCGTAACGTCGAGGGATCCACACTCACGGGTACAGACAGTCCAGCAGCAGAACCAGTGGACCATCCGCTGTCTATTCAGAACAACGCATCCACGTCAGAGCCCGTAGACCCTGCTCCCCAAGAGACACAGCTGCGCAGGTCAACCCGGGTCAAGAAACCTGTGGATCGCTATGGTTATTAGGAGGAAGGGATGCTATCGCCATCTATGAACCGGCAACGGCACCAATCTTTTCATTCTTTCCCTCACCCCTCTGTCTATATGATACCCCTTGATCCGAAAATAAACCGGCGTTCTTTGGCCTGGCTACGCTGTCTGATGCATCACCCGGGTATAGTGCGTAGAATATTCTAGGCACTGTAACCCGGGAGCGGCGTTCCCATTGACCACGCTTTCACAACACTATTAATACCAGCCCTGTTTGTTAACGTACCTTTTGTTTGTTGGCTCTTTCAGCCCTGTGTGGCGCATTGGCACTATGATGCATCACATTACTGCCCTTTGAATAAGAATGCACCAAAATAATTCCAAAGCTTACATGTTAATAATTGCTGTTCTAGCAACGGGTTTTGATGAAAAAAGAGCCCTGTAAAACTTTTCAGACCTAAATTAAAATATATTTGATACATTTGTGGTGCCTAGTGTTTGGCTTCGGTCGACTGGCAATTCAGAGGATGCCCATAACAGGTTTTATTACTGTCCTAGAATTTAGCATCTTAACCCCCTTAAGAGATTTCACGACTTTTCAAGCAGTACATCTTGTAGGAGTGTTACAGTGTACTTGTGTTCTGATTTTGTAATCTTTGCAGATGCATCTAAAGGACCAGGTGCAAATACAAGTGTTCCAGGGAACCTTGCTGTTGTTAATGGACAGGTAAGTAAGGGCTCTCATTTCGATGGGAAACAGCACTTGAATATTCCTTGCTGCAAGTGCATATGCAGTGCAGAAGTGCAGTAATCATTTACTCTTTTATAGCATCTTTAATGTCTATTTTCTCACGTTATTACCTGTAGGCTTCCAAAATTAGTAAGCTGAATAAATTTTGATTATTTTATAGTGCATTGGGAGCTTATGATTTTGAGTGGCAGCTTGTGCTTGTTAGCAGGCCAGTTCTCACAAAATGTAATAATTGATGTGCATTTCTATTTCATGGGTATTTTCACCAAGCCAAAAAGGTGTTTGTTCAATGTCCTTTCTCAGTATCTGAAGGTTTATTGCTACAGCAAACAAAACTCAAGAATTAGGTTTGCTAGTACTGATAATTCCAGCTGGAACTTCTTATGTTACTAGATTAGAGAAGGCACATTGTAGGAGGATGACTGACTGGGAAATGCCTGAGCTGACAGTAATGCAGCATTACTTTGTGAAACGCCTCAATTTCTGCTATCACTTCCCTGCCAAATCTATGGGGTGCTTTCACTGTGCCCCTTCTCACATGTATAATCATGAGCAAAATTGAAGGGACCCTGGCATTAATGGCTGTTGTGCTGCACTAAGTCACAGCTGTTTCGTGTAGTGCACTTGCGGTGAGACTGATCATAATGACAATACTTAATCTTCATTCGCACAGATGCTTATCAGGCCTCAAAATGTTTAGAGTGGCTTTCGGGAACTCAGCTGCGGATGGTTGCAACAGAAGAAAATGTGCATTGCAAAGTGCCCATGACATGGTGTTGCACTTTAGTAAAGGAAGCTGATGGCAGCATGACGTCAAACCTTTATGCTCCTGAGTGATGAAGGCCAGTTAAACGTTATTTGTACCCATGTTCAGTATTTTGCCCACTTTGAAAACTAGTCTGCACTGTGTTTTCCCAGCCAAAAAGCTTATTCCACTGGGTCAGTTAGAACAAGATATGCTCTATACACCAAAAGGTGCGTATTATCTAGAGTGTGATTTATACAGATTCTGATTTGTTAATGCCTAACACAAGGATGCATTTTATGATCCAGCATTTGCTAATTGAATTGATATCACAGCTAGGCAAAACAGTGGCCTTAGAAGTTATGTCAGTGCCATACAATGCTGTGTGCCTGCATGTGCAGTGCAGTGTTCATAATCTTGCTGGCCTGTCTACCCAAGAATTTCTAGACAGGTTTTTTGATGCAAAAAAAAAAGAACTGATGTTTTTATTTATAGGAAGGGAAAGGCGCGGTAACTGTCTCACTTGTTTTCTGTGGACACCGCAACCGTGTCGTAAGGGAAGGGCGGAAGATGGGAGTGAAAGTGGAAAGAGAGAAAGAGGAGCCATAGTGGAGGGCTACGGAGTAATTTCGAACACCTGGGGATTTTTAATGTGTGCTGACATCGCACCATTTCTTTTTTTTTATCCATAGCCCACAAAGGGCTACTCTGTCTTTGCAGTGACTGTCTAGACATGCAAGTCAGCTTTTATAAATTGATCTCTATCATAGTCGCTCTAGTACAGAAGCTGTTCAGTGTGCGAGCAAGCATAGAGCACAGATTTTGTTTCTTGTTATCGAGTGCACATTTGCGCAATGGTCTCAGCATTTCGTTGCACTCAACCTGTGGCTTGCTCTGGATGGTAAAAGTGAATGACACACATCTTCGCATAAATTATACAAACTATGCCATTTATTTGTTCTCTCGAACAAGCAAAAAAAAGGAGAGGGAGTCCGGATCAGCAAAAACTTTGCCAGGTTTAAAGCCAATTAAAAATAAAGAAAACCAAAAATCAAGAATAAAAAAAAATAAACAGTAAAAAAAATTATAACAATAAACAAAGGAAAACAAGGTCTGAGTTGCAAGGTGGTCACGCTAGCCTAAAAAAAAAAGAAAATGTGGCAAATGCAAAATGAATTTTTCATTCAATTTGGCAGAGTTTTTGGCTGATACAATGGCCTTTAAAATATTACTTGGTAGGGTTTTTACGGTGTGTAGTATATTGACACATCACAAGATATATCATTCATAAATGAAGTATTCCTTTACTTTCTGACTACATGCGGCATAGTCAAGCATTTAAGTTGATGTTAGCTTCGCAAATGACTCATTGCAAATTTATTTTTTACAGGTCCATCTCGGACAATAAATGTTTGTGCCTGAGCAGAAGTGGCTTTTTCTGAATAGGAATACCACAGATGGCAGGTTCACAATGGAGACTGCCAGGATGCTTTGGACACAAGAAGAAGCTGCCGTCCGCAGCATCACTGGACAAGCCTGCCGCAACATGCCAGGCTCAATCTCCAAGCTGCTCGCAACCCCTGAAAAGGTGGATGTGTTCCTAAGTAGGGGAACTTTTATAATTGGAACAAGGTTCTAATACAGTAAAATCATTATAAATCAAACTCAAATTATTCTGAATTCCAGTTATTAGAAGATTTTCTGGAGTTCTGTAGTTTTCATGTAAATTTGAAAGGATAATTTCAAGCGGCAGTCTGCGGCAGCATGCCGTAGGGACCGGACCAAGTGGCAGGTAACTATTGGTTAGAGGCGCCAAGGGAAAACCAATCGGATTTTCGCATTTGTTTTTCAGAGGAAGTCACTCGGAGCGATTCGTTCGGCCGCCACGCCAGTCCGATTCGAAATGTCATCAGAGATACAACGCCGCTTGGGCCAGGCAGTGAGACCGGACGGAGCCCGCCTGGTCCAGGCTGACGGAGAGACCAGCTCGCCGCAGCAGCAGTCACGGCACCTCCGTCGGCCACCAGGACGCCGACAGGAACCAGGGCGCCGGCAGCCACGGTCTCAGCTGTTATCGAAGCAAGGGCCACAGCGGCGGGGCCTTCGGCGGCCGGGGCCACAGCAACAGGGCTCGCGGCCGCAGTGGCCGCAGCAGCAGCAGCCGCTACAACAGGAGCGGCCGCGGTCTCCGTGACGGGCTCCAACGACGGCGGCTGAACCACGGAAACGGCGGTTCCGGTCCGTGGCCACCTGTACGAGCCAAGAGGGTGCCGAGCCGCCACGACCGTGTGTAAGTGTGGCGGCCTGGGCAGACCAACTCCATGTGGCGGCGGACCTCGCCCTGGATCGGGTGCCGCGGGTCTTCTGCGGCCGCACTGTGCGGGAAAGCTTGGCGGCGCACCAGACTTCGGGGACGCGTAATTCCGTTCTCTCAATGGTAGGATCCTCTGAGCAGCATCACCTGGCGATAGATAGTGGAAATATTCTAAAAATGATTAAAAGCAGATTTAAAGCCTGCCGTACTCGTTGCCTCAGTGGCGCAATGGATTAACATTACTTACCTGAGCACTTGGAGAATAAAATGTACGTTCGAGTCCTGTGTTTGTAATTTTTCTCGAAATTTGTGTTTTTAAATTGCAACATTAAAATAAGCTACTAATATCTTTCTGGAGGGTGTTCCCCTTTAGGTTCCATCATGTGATGTTTTTAATTCTTAATACCCACAAAACCTGCCGTGAACACAGCCGCAAGACAACAGAATGACAACGCTTACACTATTTAGTAATTTTCAACGTAATCATTTCCTGCCTTTAGTGAGTGTATGTTACCTTTAGGTTGCGTTCAGACACATCTCTCAGTAACACACACCGTTTAACCCGCTCAGAGGCAACCAGTGACGAGAAAGAAGTCGCGGGACCCTACCGTTGAGACGACGGAATTACGCTTCGGGGACGGGTCCCGATCCGGGAGCAATCTACTGCGGCACGTGTGGCGTGCTGGTGGTGAACGAGGCAGTACACAGGGAGTCGGCTGTCCACCGGGACATCGCGGACCGCTGCGACACGAGGCAGGAGGCGGATGCGCCACGAGCCAGGATGGCTCGAGACCCTGAGTTCGCCGCCCTCATCCTCCGGGTGGACGTTCCAGGCGACCAGAACCCGGAGTCCCTCCTGCCTCGCTTCGAGCCCGCGGATGACCGGTTAGTCATTGACGAGGATGAGATGGCCCTTGAAATGGACCTGCTGGGGGTTTTTTAAAGGGAGGCGAGCCCGCCCCCCCCTCCCCCCCCCCCGGCTTCCTCAGCTGGAAGAAGGCGGCAAGGAAGTCGTTGCCGGCCTACCGTCGCCTGAATTCATGTGACGTTCGGTCTTTAGGGAGGACTGTAGCGATCGTGGAGAACCGCGCGTCCCTCCGAAACGCCGCGCGCCGCGGAGGATGAAGGGGACAAAAGTATTCCTTCTCTTGAGTAACCCAAACGGGCTGCCCGATAGCGCCATGTTTTCCTCTTCCCTCGCCGGGCGCAGGAGCGCACCGCTAGACGTCGCAGACGCGACGCTCATTGGCCGAAAAAGGACAAAGGGCTAGATGCGCCGAGATCGACGAGAACCGGCTACCGCCGGGGAGAGACGACAGCGAGCCGCGATAACGGAAGGACGCAAGGTAAATACCTCCCCGCTCTACTTCTTTGTTGTCGCCTTCTTGCCCTTCTAACTGTCAGGCTCCATCCAAAAGGATAGGGTCGTCAGCAAGATCTTCACCAGCGTTCTTTTGGGCAGACCCAATAAACATCTGGTTCCGGGCAAAGTTTTGTGTTCTGTCATACTTCGCATTACCACTTTGCGGCCGTGAGAACGGCTGCCCGTGGTGTGCGATCGCGGGAGCTCGGTGTTTGCGGCCTAGACCTCAGAAGAGGCTCGACGGCTTAGTAAGAGCCCCCACACACTGTTTTTTTTTTCTTTTCCCCCTCTACTCGGGCGCTAGCCGCGCCGCGCGGGGCGCACAGGCGAGGACATTCGCCCTGCCCACGGCCGGTCTCGACGGAGAGCGCGCGCTGTTTCAAAGGCTGGTTCACACTGGCGACTCGCGGAGGTCGCGTGGTTCGATTCGTCACGGAGGGGGTGACCCGCGACAAGCGCCGATCGACAACGAGTGTTCACATCGGCATGCGACTCGCTTCACGACAACCCCTTCACCGAACGAGACCGACCTGTTCGCTGCTTCTGCGGCGGCGGGTGGCTTTTGCCTGGTTTCGCGCTGTCGCTCGCGGGTTTTGTGGTGAGTGCAGCCCCGAAATGAAAGGAGGAGGAAACAACTTTATTTAACGCATTAATAAGCTTCAAGAATGTCCTGGGCCAGGGTCACCAAGGCCAACTGATCATTCAGATGGTCAGATGCTAACCAAGCCCGCCACGTTGGAGGAGGAGGGCGTGGAAAGTGGGGTGATCGAAATGAGAGAACACAGAAGGTCGATGCTGCAGCAGCATGTCGTCAGCGTACTGCAGACGTGAACAGATATAAAAAACATTGTCGTTCAGCAAACGTTCGACAAGCATGACATACATTGCGGCATGGTAGCTACTTTTAATCCGAATGTTTCCCAAGCCTCTACAAAAATAGGAATAAAATAAAAACTGAATGAGCAGTGATCACATCGAAGCTTCTTCAAGGCTAACATGACAGCAACTCGTCTACAGCAGCAAAACCGTCTTTCAGCGCTAGATGCGAAACCATTCATGTAGCACCGAAGATGAAAATAATTTTATAAAAATGTAATGTAAATTGCAAAATGCTGGCATGATATAAAGTATTGGGATAACAGTCATAGTAACCGTTGTAGGGTTGAGTTTTAAATGTTATTACAATTCATATATTAGCCAATGTGTTGTAATAAAAAAATTTTTTTTTCCAAACAAACGTTGTTTTAATGTAACTTTTACATGATATTAACCTTATTATGAAAACAATAAAAAATGGTTTGATATTTATGACACCACTTGTGCTGGAAGTAGTAAAACGAGGCCAATAAATGATGAAGGTGATACCCGATGCAGTGACTTACAAATGAGTTCACCTAGTATGCAAGAAACTTCTAAAGCGTTAAAGAGGACAGGTTTCACAGAAGACACATTTCAAGCCCTATATAGCCAACCATTGAGGCTCTCTTCTGGAAAGTAAGGCTAATAACGACATGCTAGATGCAAGGGCCGTAACAGCTAGCGGCACTTCACTACATGGTCAAGACTGAAATTTCATCTGAAAGCGAAAGTCATTTCTGCTGTGCCGTAATCAGTAACCGAGAAACTGAAGGACGTGATGGCATCTCCTGCCATCTCATTTCCCACTGTCACATATTCCGGATTACCTTTATGTCGCTAGATGTACCGTTAAGTTAATCAACTTCGGATGTGACGCTTTCGCTATTCTTGAATCTAGCGAAAGAAGCAGCCCCATGTACTAGTGCCCGCAAAATAAAGCGGAGCGCGAGTGTGGGGAAAAAGCGGTCTCCGTCGGGGCTGCTGAAGGCGAACACCAAAGGTTTTAAGCTGAACATCCGGGTGACCCACACGCATTCAAGCTATACACATACGCATCCGTTTGCAAGGCGCGCCACGGAATGAAATTTTGGTCGTATGTCTGCTCCGTTTTATTTTGCGGGTACTAGTACACTCTTCTAGGGCAATATTCTAGTGGACTGCATTATCCGAAACCAGAGCTTGTTGCCCTATTGGACAAGCTTTTTTTTTTAAACAAAAAAGCTGCTGTACACCTACTACACACAAATGTTCTCGAAATACTTAAGGTCGCTCCTTCGAGATTTGAAAAATTTGTCAGAATTTTTCTTCCCAATTAATTATACCAGGAAAGTGACAGAGAAGAACGAGAGGCCAACTCCTTATGTGCACAAGCCGTACAAAAAGATTTTGAGACAATTTTCTAGACGCAGGTCGCATTTGGATGAAATGTGTAACTTTGAAGGACAGTTGTTTTATTGTCTGCCGCTCTTTTCAATTCTGCTTAACTGTTTGTGCCCATTTCCTTGATTAAAAGTAGTCGCGAAACTATTTATCCATCTCCTGTCTTTTAACGTTTGTTTTGAACGAAGCTAGAATAGCCCACTCCACTAGATAAGTGAAATTTTAACTATACGGGTAAATTTTTGTTCTTTACTTTAAATCTGAGACGTGCCATACATTTTCGCCGGTGCCTTTTTTTATCTATACGAAAACGGTAGAGGCTGACAGAATCTCTACTCAACAGTTCGCCATGCACTCACGTCAAGTCGCGCTACACCTGCTTACAACATTCAAACGAACATTGCATAGCCTGGTAAATTTATTTTTGTACAAAACTTAGGGGCAAAAAATATTGAAGTGCTCCCGAAGCTTCATTTGACTGTGCACGGTTGTACTGACGAAGGCGCGCACGCGCGTGAGCGGGTTGTTGACTGTATTTTATTTCTCGTACACGCTAAATGCTCGATGCTGATTACGGCCTTTGTATAAACCATAAGGGGTGAAATGTCAGGACCTGCTGGTTGCAACTGACGCGGGCGGACCTAAGAGCGAGAGCGCGTTTCCCTTGCGCGTGAACGGCTGTAGCGGAGAAGCAGCAGTGGGGCGGTGGCGACCCCACCGAGGCGCGGCGGACGGTGGAAATAGACCCCATTGGAGAGGCTGTAAGAGAAGCGCGCTCTCCCTCGAGAGCGGCCATGCCCTGCCCCAAGCAGTGGCGTAGCCAGAAATTTTGTTCGGGGGGGGGGACTCACGTTGCAGCGCGTCCTCCTCCATATAGAATTTGTCGATGGATCAAATATGATTAATTCATTGGCCAATAGCCATTGTGTATTAGGTGCTGGAAACGAATTCTTGAATGCCACGCAGTATGCACTGCCAAGAAAAATGTAAAATATTAATTTTATTATAAAAGAACATATATTGTCACGGTGTGAAGTCTCTGATCAGAAGTCACCGCGGGACACAGGAGTAACAGAAGTCACAGTGCGGCAGGAAACTAGCAGGCCCGCTTCGACAGAACTTCAGTTTCTTCGCCTCGAGGAGACGAGCGTCGGTTTCTTCGCCTCGAGGAGGCACACGCTCGCGATCAGCACAGAGGGAAAATAAAGAATGCAGCGCGTCATTGCCCTACCGGGTACAAGAAGCATCGTCCCAATGCTGGGAGTGTGGGTAGAGATAAAAAAAAAAACCATTGCACGAAGGGCAGTTGCTCACGCACAGAAAGAGTCAACACTATCGGTCGTAATACGGTTTCAGGCGGACCACGTGGACCACGTGCGGGAGCGTGGAGCGTCGGGACTTTTTAAATCCATCAGGAACAACCTCATAGTTTAGGTCCCCAACTTGGCTTACCACTTTGTACGGGCCAAAGTAACGACACAGCAGTTTCTCGCTGAGGCCTCGTCGACGTACAGGAAACCAAAACCAGACACGGTCTCCAGCTGTGTACCGGGCGTCACAGTGTCGGAGGTTGTATCGTTGGTCATCGCGGCGTTGCTGATTCTGAATTCGCAGTCTGGCCAGCTGACGGGCCTCTTCGGCGAGGTGCAGAAAGGTGTGAACATCTGGTTGTTGGTTGCCGTCGTCTAGATGTGGTAACATGGCATCAAGCATTGTGGTCACTTCGCGGCCATGGACCAGAAGGAAAGGTGTCATGTTCGTTGTTTCCTGGACCGCTGTAGTGTACGCAAAGGTAACGTACGGGAGCACTTCATTCCACGTTTTGTGCTCTACGTCGACGTACATTGAGAGCATGTCAGCGAGCGTTTTGTTCAAGCGTTCGGTCAAGCCATTCGTTTGAGGATGGTAAGGTGTTGCCTTCCTGTGTTCAGTATGACTGAATTAAAATCTGCTGCAGCAATTCGGCTGTAAATGCGGCTCCTCTGTCAGTAATCAAAATCTCCGGTGCGCCATGGCGCAGGACAACGCAATTGATGAAAATATGTATGTCAGTATGTATGTGACAAACATTGTGGCAGAAATAACTGACATCAATGCTTCCCTGATTCTGTCTGTTGAATAAGTACAGAAAATATTAAACGAAATCTAGAACTATATCAGTTCGAAACCAGCAAAGCAGGTGCATACCGCTGATATGAAAACGTAAAAGCCAAGAAATGAACACTTTGACGGGAAATGCTTTATTGAATCTGTCACGGTGATATTTAGTGTTTTAGCGCGTGTTAAAGATTTCGAGGGCGTGTTTCCATTTCTGGAACGGCTTGGATACGAGAGCTCCAGTGCGCGCATGCTGGCCCTTACCAACCTCATGTCTGCAGAAAAGGACACACACTCGGCAAAATGCACCTTCTTGAAGCGCTGAGTAGCTGAGCCATCGGTACCTGTCTAGCCAAGCGGACTGAAACCTCCGTTTTTGCTTCAGATCTTTCGTACATTTGAACACGTAACCTTTCGGAGGAATCCAAGGAGAAGTTAACAGATGATATCTGGTCTGATCCTCTATTCTGGAGCCACTCTCGTACATCCCAATGTCAAACTTGCTTGTTTCCACCTTCTGAGGATCTGAGAGGAGTAAAGATTTAAGACACCACTATTTAGTACGTATATGAACGCGCTGTTTTCAAAGTTCAAACTGTATCCTGATTCAACGAATAATAAAAATTAGGCGGAGATTCTCACCAGAGGAGCATGTTGGAACAGGCGATGCAAGCGCCGGCGGCACAATTTTCAGGTGAGTCTCTGAAGCCAGCCTCTCGTCTTCAGTGGCGGTAGGAGTGTTTTGTCTAGAAGCAGTACCTGTGTAAACCGGAAGACTGCACAGATTAAACAAAGTTTAATCTGTACAGTCCAATCAGCGGGGCACAAGCGTGGACTTGAGATGCCGCCCACTGCCGAGGGTGGTGCTTGAGTCTCCTCTCACATCTTTCAGTGGCGAGGGCTAGCTTCTCCGATGTCGATGACAATTTTGTGCATGCTGGCGGTGGAAACCCTTCACTAAGGTAAAGTAGCCGGAGAAGTCGTCCGTTGGCTGAGGTCATTTCCCCGGCGGTACTTCTCAGAAGTTCACCCGCCTGCTTCGAGATGTCGGCGAGCAGGGTCAATGCTGATCGGCGACGTGCCTCCGAACCTTTAAACAAAAGATCAGGTTCCCGTGGTCGTCGGCGCGGGTGCCAATAGGATTAAGGTCTGAAAGAGCAGCTCCTCTCCGTCTCCATCGCGAAAAGAGAGGGGGGGGGGGGCTTGGGCGCCGCAGTAGGAGACAAAGGATCACTCCGCCGCCGTCGGCGCCGCTTCGGTGCCTTTGGTCACGGTCGCTCACCGGCGCCCGCAAGGTCAGTTTCTGTTTTAAGGGGGATTAAGGTCTGAAAGAGCAGCTCGTCTCCGTCTCCATCCCGAAAAAGGGGGTGGCGGGGAGGGGGCTTGGGCGCCTCATCAGGAGACAAACGGTCACTCCACCGCCATCGGCGCCGCTTCGATGCCTTTTGGTCGCGGTCGCTCACCGGCGTCCGCAAGATGCGTAGGGCGGCGTAGAGCGGTGTAGGAAAAAAAACGAGGTGCAATAAAAAAACCAAAACGCTCCTGGGCCAATGTTCAGCTCCTTCTCTTCGGCGCGTAGGAAGAAGCGTGAAAACGAAAAAAAAACAAACACAAATAAAAAGCGCAACCACGGAGAGAGCATAGTGTACAGGGAGAAGGGCGAGGGAGTACCACTAAGACCTGCTACAGGACGGTGAGGATTCGCAGAAGGCACGAGAAAAAAGAAAGCCCCAAAAGAGAGACACAGCGATTTTGAGGAAGCGGGGAGTCGAAGGCGAGGGAAATACCGCCTTTGAAACACTGAGCGGGAATGGAAACCTGTCTTGTTTCGTCGTCCACCCCCACGCTATCTAAACGCGACGAGTTGACGCGACGAGCCCGCTCGCTATCTAAACGCCCTTGAAACTTAGTGCTCGGAAATCGTTCCTGGCTTTACGTGACTCCGTCTGCATGCGCGTTGCTACGAAATGTAGCCCCCAAGTTCGTAATGTTCGTGCAGAAATGTATTTTCGAACGAACCGCAAAAAGATATTGTAGACAAAACCCAGAATGCTTTCGAGCGCCGGTGGTTGTTTTGGTCGGCGGTGCATGACAGAACGAAAACATTTCGGGGGGGGGGGGGGCTGAAGCCCCATACCCCCCCCCCCCCCTGGCTACGCGCCTGGCCCCAAGAGCTCACTAAATGTCCTGCAGAAGGCGGCAATAGGCGCGGACCTTGGCCCCCCCCCCCCCCCCCCCTCAGTGACTCATCGGGTGCGAGCAACGGCGACGGTACACTTCTCTGGGACAGTGCCGCCCCCCCCCCCTTTTCTCTAATGGGACGGCTGGGTGGCGCCTAGTCCCCAGATCCCCCGCGGCGTTACCTTCAGAAAGGTGTCCGCTGCAAGGTCGCGTCGCAAACACGCCGGGGAGGGGAAGGAAAGACAGGCGCAGTGTGAGAGGGTTTGGGGTCCGGCGTGTGGAGAGTGTGCGTTTTGACTGTTGTATTTTTATTTGATGTAATTAAGAACCTGGGTCCAAGAATATTCCCAACCCACAGGGGTTGTGGCACGTTTTTCAATAAATTGATTGGCTGCTTCATTTTCGGGGCGGAACACCTAAGGTGACCGCCCTCAGGTCTTTGTTGATGTTCGTCATCAAAAAGCGGTCCTCGGGCCATGTTCGGCAGGTAAGATTGAGGCTCTCCGTGCTTAGCACGTATCTACAGGCCCTAGACCTTTAACCGAAACGCTCGGTAGGAAAGTAAGGGCTTGTAGAGTGACTTCTCTGTGTGAGAGTCTATTTTCTTTTAAGTTACAGTTGTCTGTGTGACTCTGGTTGCTGTAATTTACATTTTGTCAATGTATACCATTTTTCTTGTGTAAATATAATTCTCCTCTTGACCATCATCTGATCATCGTCTATAGCTTCTTCACTGCCGAATGACCACGTTTGCAGAGGCGTCAGCCCCTCCGAAGGTTGGCAACGAACGAGAATAAAATTACTCGTGCGATGAATGGATAGGGGAAGACCCGAGGCTCTGTGCCATGACGTACGATATATGCACCTACAGCTACAGGCGCAGAGCATACATCACATTTCTTGTCACCATATTGATGGCATATTAGATTTCTTTTTATTCGTGATAGTTAATACCACGCGTGCTCACAAAATACTTCTATACAAAGTTTGAGGAATTCTATGGAAACAAAGATCGTGCAGAAATACCGGATGCACTGTGCGCACGGATAGAGCGCCGCATCGCGCCGCACGGCGGCGCATTCATATTTATGTTTCTCGCTTCGAGTTCCTGTCTGCTACCTTAGGTCTGCTTGAAGTTTGGCGGTACGCAACTTCTGGTCGCAATTATGCTTACCGATGGTCCCGTCACGGTAGGTTCCTCAGTTGTGAAGGACTCAAAACGCAAGGAGCCGCGTTGGATGTCGGCATCTATGCTGTCGTGTTTCTATTGATGCGAAATACAAGGTTCCCGTGTTTTGGTGCGACATTATTGCACTTTGCACTATACCAGGTGGACGCCATGGCGTTACGGAGATGTAGCAGAGTCTTAGGTAATAGATCAAGCTATGATGAACGCGTAAATGAAGTCAGTAGTCGAACGGTCGAACAAAGCATGCACTGAAGTACCGAGCGGCGTTGTGCATAAGTAACGCACATTTCCACAAGTTTCCTGCGGTGACAGAGGGTCGAAAGATTTGGGTAGCGGCTGTTTAGCGGGAGAAAGCTTAGTGACGGGCGACAGATCAGCTAAGAATGAATAACACCTGTCACTTTCTCACTGCTCTCGACGTGAGTTTTGGTGAGACGTATATAGGCACGCACCGCTTACTGGACTTGCCGATGGGGCTTAATTCATGTGACCGAGCCCTGTGATCCTGTGAAGAGGCCAACCCTTAAGAAAATATGCACTGTGTGTCTTTAGAAACTCCGGTGACTTTATACATTAGACTCATTTGTATGTCTCATGACTGTCTTGCGAGCTTTCCTCATGCATTCCTAATGGCATTCAAAACCATATTGGCCACCGTGAGTCTAGTGTGTTCCTAATGCATGCTTTTCTGATGGCAGGCTAATGTGTGCTTTGTGTCATGACGGAGCTTATGCATTTGAATCCTTGATGCTCCCCAGTTGTCATCATGATGTCTTGTACGGCTATTTTGCTCTCTGTAAACACTGCCTGTGCAGCAGGACGTTTAACTGTTTGGGTTGTGTAAAGTGGCTACCGATGTTTTGGTCGCTGCAAACAAACATGCATATATAAAAACCCATATGTTGTTTGGAAATGTATACTAAATCCTTCAAAACAAAAGCTGACTGGCTGGCAGAGATGTACCCACACATAGTACGTGCCCTCTATTTAATTTCACGACTTAACATCGACGACAGGCTGTTCTTCAGCTGTATCATTGTTGCCGTCGGGAATCGGCTGCAGGTGTAGCCTGCAAGAAAGAAAAAAGGTTTGCCA
Organism: Amblyomma maculatum; assembly: GCF_055883805.1. NCBI lineage: Eukaryota > Metazoa > Arthropoda > Arachnida > Ixodida > Ixodidae > Amblyomma > Amblyomma maculatum. The sequence goes on along the minus strand of NC_139348.1, from coordinate 54,850,637 downwards.
CTTGGGCTGTAGCAAAAAAAATTCATGCCGCATCGATTCAATTCACAAACATCATCATATTATCATAGATATCTGCACAAAGCAGTGAACACATTGAAAGGGGTGAGAGGTTTGTAAAACTGATTCAATAATCAAAACTGCACCCATGCAAAGATGACAGTACCAAACTTCACAAGTACTATATACCAGCAACACACTGCTAAAGAGAGGTAATACGAATACACAGTCGCTACACAATACCTAAAAAAGAAGTAAATGCACTAAATAATAGACACTAAAAAAATTCATTTAATGCAAGAACACGTACATTCAATGCATCCACTTATTGTTTGCACTGCAGACCTAGCTTTGAGAACAAGGACGACTCAACTTGTGAAGTTATATATGCCTGCAGGAGTCGCAACTTTATTGCAAAAACCAGCGCTACTGGTTCCCAGTGCCCCAGCGCCATACCTGATTATGGGCCCAGTATGACGCTGAAGACTGGGCGCACTGGGACCTCCGCACTGGTGGCACTGGTCGCCCGGAGAAAAAAAGGCCTAGGATAAAAATTAAAAGCTAAAAAGTAACGAAGCACATCAAGTACATTCAAAAAGGCTTAAAAGGAAAAAAAAAGAGCAGCACCTAGCGCGTTTATAACTCGGCACCTCTTAATCTAGCTGACTACGCTAACAACTCGGCCATGCCAAGAACTGAAAACCTTTGAAAGATTTTTGCATTTGATGTCATGACAGCATTTATAAGGTTGGGACTTCCTGTTTTGCAATCTACAGCCCCCCCCCCCCCCCCCCCCCCCCCATTGCTGCCGCTATAACAATTACAACTTCTTGATCATTGGAGCTTGCTGCCTACTCTCACGACTAGCAACTAATGTTCTGGATGCCTATGCGCATTATTTTGTGCACTGGAATCCTTTTAAAATGTGGAGTTTGATATCACTGGCAAATTTACCAGCGCCGACTCTTCAGCGCTGCTCTGCTACCGTGGGCGTAATTTTCAGTGAACACGGAGCTGTAGCACAAACCTTCAAGGAAAAAAGTGCGATCAAGCTTCAATACCAGCAAGTGCAGCAGCGACGACACTATTTTGCATGTAACTAAAATTACTTGTATGTAAACATTTCGGGAAGCATTGCGATGACCGAGGGCTCGGCTGCTTTATACGCAGAGCAAGAAGGAGCGGAAAAGCTTGAAAAACATGCAAAATATTATGCATTACAAGCGCTGTATGTTTTTTTCTCCCATGGGCCCATGGCTTGGTAAACTACTCTCTCCCTTGTTTTATTTTTTTTTCTTTCTGCTGTTTATACTGGGCCGCGGTGCAGGCTACGCTTGCCTGCGATTGAGCCCCCATTGAGCATTTTGGCAGTAATCATTGTGTTAGAGTGCCCTTAAGGTCAGCTTTGAAGTTTGTTATGCATGGTAGCCTACATTATTCAATTCCAATTTTAACTGTATGTTAACCGTCAGTGTGTCATGAGATATCAGAGGAGTGACGATCGTACTCTCTCTCGAAACGACCTATTGAAACATGGAAACTCTAGAAAAAAAAATTCTGCCTTTGTTTTCTTACAGGTGCGCAACGACTTCGCAGCAAAAAGTGCTTACTTGAACCATATTTTTCATATGCGCCCCGATGGTCGATTGCTAGTACGCTGTTCCCATATTGGCCCCTGAGGGATGCTAACTGGTCGATGCCGCGGGACGCACCGATTATACTGGGTAGGGCCAGTGCGGCTCCAGCACACATAAAGAGCTTCTCCCAGTACATCGCGGATGCCAGCGACACACCCAGCTTCAAAAAGCTAATCCCAGCGATTTTCTCCCTTCGTACCAGTGCAACCAGTGTCTTCCCGTCACTGCTCCAGTGATTATTGCAGACCCCCCCCCCTAAGATCCACTGCAAAACCAACGCGAAAATCTTACTGGTTTCGTACTGGAAGACGCTGGTTCTTGCAATAGGGAACTAATTACATTAACCAATGCATTAAATGTTCTGTGCAGAACTCCGGAAGAAAAAGTAAAAGTCAGGAATGACAAAGGCCCCCCAAATGCATACCTAGCACAGCGTTGAGCCGCAGAGGGTCCAAAGGGTCCTTATGAGTGCCATCTTTATGGGCGTTGCTGCCCTTCCAAAACAAGGATTTTCCTTTCATCTCTTCCTCTGTAAACACTTGCCTCAGAAGGCTTCTTGCAAACTTTGTCAGAAGCCCTTGACTATGAACAACAAAGCGGTCGATCGTCGACTTTACAACTTTTACTCCATTCCCAATGTCAACCTGCATAAAAAAGAAACAAGCACAAAAATGACATAGTTACACATCTGCTATTATTAGGCGAGAAATCACTCAGTACCCTTAGGGTTTAATGTGGCTCGCAGTTCGTTGAACATCAATAAGTTTTCATCTGAAGGACTCCACCTGTGGCACACAGTGACAGCACCGGGGCTTGTGAAATGCGGTCATAGGCTAGAAATGATAACACTGCAAAGGTATGAGTAGAACCACTTCCACTCTTAGAGGCGATGCTTAAAACAAGGAAACACATCAAGGTGACATTGACCAGCCACAATTTTTTATAGGTGTGAAAGCAAAGCACTGACAAGAAAAGTAAAAATTTGGCGTATCTAAACAGCATACACACAGGAGGCAATTTACCTTTGGCTGTCAAATATGTGTCTGGACTCATGCTCAATAAAAAAAACTCAAGTGCCAGACACATTTTCATTCACAATTACTGGCCTGCTTCTAGAATCTGTCATAAATATAGCTCTTGCCATTTTTTTTTGCAACTTGGTGTGCAGCCACCAGTAAAGAGAGGTCGACATTGAGTGCTTCCTAAGCTATGTCTTGTTTTCTATATGTAACATCCACTGCAACTCAATAAAGAGATTTAGCATACAGGAGACTTATACCTGTTCACCACCCTCCATGCACACATAAATAAAATTAAATGCACATAAATAAATGTGCATAAAATTAAAGAGCACTGGAGAATCTGCATTGGCGTAATGCGAAAGCACGGATGCTGCTGTTAGTTGCTTCTGGTTGCTTCTAGTTGCTTAATTTACTTCTTTTCCACCCATTTTAGTCTTTGATACTTTCAAATTGCACGACAATTTCTTCATATGCCCTTTTTCGGCTCTACTTCCGGTTGCGTGACGTCACATCCTCTACCTCACATTAATTCAATTCTTGTTCAGCTATTTTAGTCTTTGGTAATTTCAAATTGCATGCCAATCCCTTCCTATGCTCTTTTTGGGCTCTGGCTAGCAGCTTAGCACTCCTAGCTATCACGATGCCAAAATACCCTCTAACAGACACACTTTGCAAGGATATGTGCATTTCCTATTAAAACTGGAATTCCAACAGTTACAGAAGACTATCTGAATTAATATTTATTAACAGCAATCGTTAAAGATAAAACTTCAATGGGTAATCGATTATCGCCCCCACAGAGTACCTGAGAGATAGGCAAAATAATTTTAGTACTGTGGAAACAGGTGCAATCCTGCAGGCATTGATTCAAGCTAGAGCAGCCACCATTTTGGCACACATGGGGCACACACAGAAACACCAAGTGTAGCTCGCCACTCTACGGTCCTAATTATACTGTTACAGCCTACTACAGCTGACTGTAACTGGCTGAGACACCTGTTTAGTGCTGAAATCAGAATGGCTGGCACATTGGATTACCATGGCCTGGTGACATCTGAAGCAGCTCAACCGAACTGTAGTGAACCAAGGTCTTTAAAGGCTGTCACAATACTGTGCAGTGTTCTTTCTCTCTTTTCACTTTTTCTGCGGCTCTGACGAGCATGTGCCCCGAGTCAAAAGGGATCAGGACCTCTCACTTCGTTAACTAAAAATTATTAACTAAAGTTGCATTTTTAGCGTTTTTTTTTCCAAGACAGTCTTTCTTAAACGCACCCTGAATATGCAGTACATTGCTGGCTTGCTAACAATGACCTAACAACCATTTTACACGCCGATTTTCAAGCCTCCCAAGTTGCTTATGAACACACTGCACTATCTATCCTGTAATTACCAATGTCAAAAATAGTAATGACCTGCATGAAAATGTTGCAACTCTCGGGACTGGCACCGCATGCTAACCTAAATCAATTCAGAACTCTCCCTAACAATTCGCAATTCATTTTACTGAGGTCAAAAGAGAAGGGGCCTACCATAAGACGATCACACTGAGCTGTTCCATGACAAACCTTTACAGAACAAAACTGTATTCCCATTACAAGCAACATATGCTCCTTAAAGCATTTTACAACCTTGGTTAGTTCCCATTCGCTCAAGCTCTATTATGATCTTGCTCCAAACAAACAAGCAATTTCTTTTGCCTAGCAGACGTTTTCAAAGGAAGCTTATCGGTCGCATTCAGAAAGGTAGCGAGAAGGCTCTGGGGGGCAAGTTCTCTGTTACAGCCTCAATGTTTACCAACTACAGTTAGCACTAATATGCACTGAACGTAGTAAACCATCTCTGACTGCATAACTTGTGCATGGAACTATCACCAAGAAATGTCTCATATGTTAGAAAATTTTTGTTTGCACCCAAACATATATCCACACAAATCGCATTTCTTTTCTGTGACCGCTTCCTGCTGTAGCATTGACATCACTGAGGATCCACACTGTGCGGTTTGCAGAACTGCAAAAGGTAGGGGCAATTTGGGCCAATCAGGTTGGCTTGAACTGCGTGACTGTGCTCCTATCGCCGTTGATGGCACAGGCGAGCACGAACACAATGAAGAAGTGTACGCTATCCTGATTGGCTGGGATCAGCCTAACCTTTGTAGTGCTGCAAACAGCTTGTGAAACAGAATATAGTGGCAGTGTTCTTACTTTTTTCTTATCTATCAGAGATATTTTTCAAAGAGCAAATGCTTACTGTTTCTGCCGTTGCCACATCTTCAGGTCTTGGGGCCTCCAGGAGAGCTTCCAATTTCTTCACTAGCTTTTGCGGTCGCTTTAGCATAGTGTAGGAATCTGGAGACAAACATAACAAGCTCAAGTTGAAAGATATTTATAAACATTGCATCATTGCTTACAGTCTGCAAATCTCTGCTTGTAGCAATTATAACAAGGCAGGTCTGAGTGCCCTTTATAAACACGTTACAAGAGTGACCACTATATTCGTACCCAATCCTAGACTCGAGCTTCTACTCCAAGTAGCCTCCGAGGATTGTTTTTCATTTCAGAAGCACAACTTCATTCAAATTGATCCTGGATTAGAGGAAAAAAACTAAAAATTCCCTTGAAAATCTCGTAATAATAGCACTGCTACCTTTGGAAGGGATACTCGCGGTCGGCATGGAGCATGATTACAACTACTGCTCCCAGATTTTTTGAAAACTGCAAGTGCCGGGAGAGTCGAATTCGTGGTTAAGATGCATCTGCTGCAATGTGCTATGAAAAAGCATGCAATCCCTCTTAGTGTAAAGAGAAGGATCAGAAATTTCAGACCAATTGTCAATGCCTGTGTCAGACTCAATCTTTGCACATCAGACACAGAGGGTCACGTGACAACAAGCGCGACATAGAAACTACGTCATGACTAGTTTTTGTTTTGCAATTTTTTCCCTATTTCTGATGACCAGCAATCCTGTGCTGTGGTTCCTCACTGCACTTTAGGCTTTTCTTTACTTTTAGCCCTCCTTTCTTAGCTGAAACAGATGGCCCACTGCGGTATGGGCAGCTTTGACAGGCTGCAAAGATCTTAAGTGGCTGGTGACGCAGAATGAAGAAGCACTGAAGAAGGGTAATGGGATACGCCTCAGTTCGCAGGTCGAGCCAACGTTTCGACTAGTGGACTTTTCTTCTGGTCAGAAGTATTACCCCCCTCTACCCTCAATAATAATTTGCTCGGCACTGCTTCATTTCAGAACCCCGACTTGGTAACCTGAACAATGAATGGCATTGTAAATGAAAAGTGGAAAATCTTGCAAAAAGCAAGAAACATGTAGGCATGGCACCTACTCGAGCTGCGCACGCTGATAAATTGCTTCGCACGCACTGCTCTCCGTATATAGTACTTTGTACATCGTCCCTCAGCATAAAAAGGAATGATAAATTAGTTTGTGCAAAACACTCTCCCATATAATCTCTTCAACTAGCTTCCCAACTTGAGCATGCGGAATAAACTTTTCTTTAGTAAAGGCACTCATCTGTCTCCAGCTTGTCTACCTCTCTGCACAGTTTTAAGAAGTGGTATGAACCAGTTTACTTCAATGTGTACCTACTGAGTCAAGTGCAAAGATCATCAGGAACAAGCGAGTGTAGCTTGCCTATTCTGTGCATATAAATCAGTGAAGTAAAGATGTGCTATCAACAATGGGAAGTGAGATTTTAAGCTTATGCACATCCCTCTAAACTCTTTCCACCGGCAAGTCCATACACACATACACAAATGTAGAAATACATATGAGCATGAGCGCACATCACCACATTATGCTACCTGCATGTATCCCAGGTGCCGCTCCTACTACACACCCTCATCCACATCATCCGGTTGTCAGAAAGACGGACAAAAAATTCAAAAAATCCAAAACCACTCACACACCCAAGAAGAAAAACAGGACAGTACGCCACTCACAACTGATTTGCTGTGCAGAAAACACATACATATATACCACTGGCCGGCGCATGTGCAAGGAACACATTCAGCATCATGTAGTGTAAGATAGCAATGCTCAAGAAGCGTTTTCGCTGCCTTATACAGATTTCTTGACGTGTCGCTGATGCAAAAACTGCCTTTTTTCCTATATAAAACGCTTCAATTAGTTCTCTGGCTATCGTATTACAACTCCTAGCAAGAATCCGTACATCAGAAAAACACTGTTCATAAGTGCCTGGAGGGCAGGATCTGACATGCTTCGGTAAATTGGGGCACTGTTTATTTAGCTCTACATTTCGTTCAAGTTCCCGGATTCACTCCTTAACACATCGCCCTGTTTGTCCCACGTAGAAACAACCGCAAAAGAGGGGAACTTCATAAACAACCCCTTCAGCACATTTCATGAATGGTTGCCCATGCCCGATACCACGGCCTCTTTCCTTTTCTTTTTGCTATTCGAGGGCAAAGGCTTCCGACTTTCTGGCGGTCGAAAAGACAAGTACCAACCATCCCATGCCTACTTGCAACTTTCTTCAGGTTGTGGGCCAACTTGTGCACATACGGCACGGCCAAACAGAAAAAAGAAAAGAGGTTGTGGCACCAGGCATGGGCGACCATTCATGAAATGTGCTAATGTGGTTGTTTATGAAGTTCCCCTCTCTTGTTCCTACATGGGAAGCACAGGGCAATATGTTAATGAGCGAATCAGGGAACATGAACGAAATGTAGAGCAAAATAAAGAGGGCCCCAATTTACCGAAGTATATCAGATCCTGCCCTTCAGCACTTGTGAACCGTGTTTTTCTGATGCGCGGATTCTTGCAAGGAGTGGTAATAAGATAGCCAGAGAACTAATTGAGTTTTACATCAGAAGAAAAGGCAATTTGTGCATCAGCGACATGTCAATACATCTGCATTAGACAGAAAAAACATTTCTTGAGCATTGCTTATCTTATACTACATGATGCTGAATGTGTTTCTTGCGCATGTGCCGGCAGTGGTATAAATGCACATGTTTTCTGCACAATAAATCAGTTGTGAGTGGCACTCTGTCCAGTTTTTTTCTTCTCTTGTGCATGTGCATGTGGTTTTGGTGTCTTTAAATTTAAAATGATCAGTTAGCAACTAGCCCACAAAAAGGTTCTCTTTGTAAAAATTGTTCAGAAATTCAACAAGACAAAATGCACTTGTTACATGCAGCGGCAAGCAGTTTTAGAGCCAAATTTCAGCCTTAATCTTGTCCTAATATGCCATTTACAGTTCCTTGAGTGGAGGGGGATTTCTTGAGCAAACCTTATGGGGACAAGTGACTGCATTCTCCACTCAGGAAAGTGAAGGGTCAAGTCGAAGTAAGTTTGTGAATTCGGGCATAAGTATAGCTCAATAATTATGTACATAAGAATTCCAGCAATAAGCGAGACATGGAGACCTCAAAGAGAGAATACAAGAGGCACACAGGAGAAAACATCGGAAGGAGAATGAGGGGCTTATTGTAACACATAAAGGAAGCCAAAAATCACTCAAAAGAAGAACACTGAATTCCTTTTTTTTTCTTCCATTTCTGGTGGTGATCATTTTAAGGCCTCTACCATCGGGGTATGTGTTAGGAATGCACTTATGATGTGTATACATGGTGCGACAATTGAGACTGCAGAGACAAAGTTATGATACCTTTATTTGCCCTATGCACCCTAATACCCTTCTCTAATTCAGAGGCAATCAACTTGATTATTGCAAGCCTTTCGGCTAAAGGATTAATCATGTCATGACACCACCACAGTGCTCAGTGGTTAGGGCGCTTCGTTACTGTGCCAGAAGTCCCAGATTCAGTCCTGACCATGGCATACGCGTCTTGAAGCACAAGGTGCCTGTGTGCTGTGCAATGTCAATGTTTGTTAAAGACCCTCAGGTGGCCAACGTTATCCTTCATGGCCCAAGTCGCTTTGGGACGTTAAACCCCACAAAAACAAACCCAACAATGTCACGACAATTATGCCGAGGGCTGGAGGGTCTCCTCCAAGAGTCACTGCTGCATTCTTAGATTGTATGCAACTACACTGAGGCATTTGTATAACATGTAACAGCCTCGAGAGTACACATGTTCTCCAGTGCTATAGGAGGATGTTAATTCACTTAAAACAAGTTGCAGTAACATGATGATCCTTGATATCCTTAATATGCATGCCAAAGTTTGCACGTATAGCTTCTAGAATCTACTCTCTTTTTCTGTCTGCGCCATCCACAGTATCAAGGCGCACATGACACTATGCCACATAATGCACCATACATTCCTGGGAATCCACGCTTTTGTCAGCGGTGAATATCAGCTCTAAATAGCAAAGCGGCAATTGTTGCACTCATGTATTACGTATAGCTGACTGCAGTTGATGTACCTATCTACTATGACATACTTTATGATTAGCAACAGGCAAGCACCCTACACAACATATGAGACATGAAACTCACCATAGTTGTTTTCTGCTGCTTGCAGTCGCTCTTCGAGTTCTTTAACTCTTTCTTCAAGTGCTGCCACCTTAGCTGTGGCCCCGCAGTGGCAGATGCTGTGGCCCTAGACCCATGATTACAGAAAGGGTTCAGGCAAAAATATGCTTCATATAAGAATTCAAAGTATTTTTTGTGCAGCTGTTGGTATGCCTGTCCACAGTGCATGCACCCGATTCCACACAGACATACCATTTCTCCGAGCAACTGCAGTGTGTCAGCGAGAGATTTCACATTTATCATTCCAGAGCACAATGCTCTAGACAGGCATGCTGAAAATTGTAGAGATGATTGGAAATGGATAATCTGGTTTGTTATTTCACATGAATTTCTCACCTGACAAAGCATAGAAAAAAATTATTTTTGCTGGCGTCAAGACTGCAGCTGGTAATTTGGCAAAATTTCTTAACAGAGAAAATCTCATGCTTTCATTGTGCACTTGATGCTTGGTGCAGTTAAAAATTTCATGCACGTCGCACCCGGAGGTGAAATCTTCTGTGTGCATTGAAAAATATAGTGCATTAAAAATGCCATTTTGCAAACTAGTGCTTCGCGTTAGGTCTGCGAATGAGTACAAACAAAAAAGGCTCAAGGCAAAAGCTATAAATTAAAAGTGTGAAAACGATTCAGCTTATGGAATGCCTTTTCAGCAACTTCTATTTTGCTCATGACACATTTGATCTGCGTAGTGTACACCCAAACACAAAAACATACAAAAGACATCAATATGACACCAAACAACCTGCAAGTGCTCTAAAATCTGCCAAGTTTACAAAGTTGACATGCTGGATTCACTGAAAGCAAACAAGCAGCAAGTCTAGTCTTCCTGGAATTAGGGTACTCATGTCAGAGCACCTTGTGTACAAAAATGAATGTCTTTATGTACAGTCTTTGTAAAAAGTGAGAGCCCAGGCAGTCTGCCTCTGAGCCATTTCGTGATGCTTGTAAGGCATTTTCTGTGTTCCAAATCTCTTGATGGCAAGATTTCTTTTTGTCCTACCCTCTCTAATGGGAAGCACCATAGGCGTGCGCACAGGGGGACACCAAGTCTGCCCCATACCTTTACTCCGCTGGACCGTCAGATGTAATCGTGCAAGTTTATTTCCATGCAATTTTTTTTCCTATAATGATGGCTGGCGGCCCATGATGTTGCATTACAAGAACTGCTCACATGCTATCTTTACCTGAGGAAAGCCAATCCAGGACTCAAGGAACTATTGTGAGGATCACTGCATACTTTTCAATTGTGCCCATGGCAAAGGTTTTATTTTTTTAAGCGCGCACTATTCTTTTTATGTTTCAATTACATCACGTCGAAATAAATGTTTGATAACAAATTAACAAATCCTCATCTTTGTGCTGCGTTTTAGCTGTAGGGACTTTGGTGGAAGAAAGGGCGGGGGGGGGGGGCTATGGTGAAATGTCGCTCCCCCTAATGCAGAACCCTGCGCATGCTTATGGGAAGAACTTCCGCTAATGCAAAATTAGCGTCACTACACGGCTCAGAAGCAGACCCCTGTGCTCTACACTTTTGGTGAAAACACACAAAACAAAGGAGCAATGGGAGACCTCTCTGCTCAGCTGGGAGCTTGAAGTGCAGTGCGCGGTCTGCTAATTGCAACAGCGGCATGTCTTCGACACTCAGCAATACACGTTTCTATTCGTCCCATCCGTCAGCTGCACTGTAAACGAACGCTGCTCTAGAAATTGTCAGGAATGGTAAGCACACGCGCGAGAGTGAGGGCGAAGCTTTGCGTCACTTTGGTCACACTCGCCCCAAGCCCGCGGCGCGAGATATCAGCGATGCGATGCGACCCTGCAGGGATCTGGTAAAAATGTCCCCGGAGTAAATGTCCCCGGAAGAAACGTCTCCGGAAAAATCGCCCTTACAATGGCCCTTACCCTTACAATGCTTTCGCCGAAAATTTACAACGAATTTATTGAAGCTCTTGCCATAACGCATGCCGATAAATATAGCTGAAAAAACACAGCAGCGCGCGCGCTACAAAGAATAGGAATACAACAGTTCACCTCGGCAGGCGCTTGAGCTTTGTCCGTGGCCTTTGGAACAGCAGCCCGGACAAGCTGCGCCCTCCTCTTATCCAAGGCTTTTTCAGTGCCTGCAAAGTTTCAACACCATAAAGCAAATATTACTTCGCGCAATGACTTCCTTAACGTTTCTCATCACTTACCAAAATCCAGAAGCTCCGCTTCTGCTGGCGGCTCACCATCCCTCCACCGCACGGCGACTACCGAGCCACGTACTTGCCTTACGACGTTCGCCTCCGTGAGGAGCCGTACAACTAGTTCGGTGTCCACAAGTGCGCGGACACTATATACGTCCCATTTATCTTCGGTGCACCACTTAACTAACACGTGGGACATTTCGACAGGTATAGCAAGCACAAAAAAAGCAAAATGTCGCACAATCATGCAGGAAGAAGCAAAAAAAAATGGCACGTGATGACGATGACGGTGATGATAGTGCCAGCATTTTTACCTTAACGCTATGTATGTAACCATCAAAATAAATGCATTTTCAATTCATTTTTGAAACACCGTATAATTAAACCTACCTACAATGCTCGCTATTCAGAACCATGAACAGTTAGTCAAATCAAAAAAACGTTTACGATTAGTAATGAGATTTTAGATCACTCGTACATGACTCGTAGAAAGAGACAGAACAAGACAGAACCATAGCATTTGCTCTGATCGAATGATCTCGCATATTTTCTATTGCCGCCCTTTTTCTGTGCATGCAGTGTGCTGTGCGCGCCACCGCAAAAGCATTGCGCTATTTTCTCTTTGAGCTGTCGAGCGTCAAACTGTGTCATGGGGCCAAAAAGAAAATACAACCAGTATCTCTGAGATTCCAAAGTAGAAGTGCCGATTCGCACAAAACACCGTTTAAAGGCAGCAGCAGCTGCGGCCACTTCTGACAGCCAGTCAGTACATCCGAATCAACCGCGCGCCGCCGAGCAACTGCTGGAGACAAGCCCTGGCGCGGAGAAGGCTGTCCCTTCAGGTTCCCATTCAAGCTGTCCCGAAGAAAAGGCTACGGCTCAATCCGGAGGCTCCCTTGTGGACGATCCCGTTGCAGACGACCCCATTGCAGGAGTCTACGATTCACAAGCGGACTCCGAGTTGTATGGGTCGCACGACTCGGAAGGCTCGAGCATGGAAAGCTCGGAGAGCTCCAGCGACAGTGAGGCAGAGATTATCACTACAGATGGGCCGGACAGAAGTACACGTTCGGATGAAGACAGCCAGCTGGCAAGCATTATTTATGGAAGGAAATTAAAAATAATAATCCCAGAGCACTGTGGGATCTACACAGCAGAAATGCGAAAGCCGCAGCGTTGCTGCACACGGTGCCACACGCTTGCTCTCATTATCAACTAATTGCGCCGTCATTATCACTAATTGCAGCATCATTGTCGTCGCTACTATCTTCCTAACGGTAGACAAGGAGAATTATGATGTGCGTTTCATGATCCCGGGCGTGGCGCAGCAGATGGTTAAAGCACATTCCCAAGCATCCTTGACCGACGAGTTACGATTGGCCGACGTCCGGAAAATGGTCGCCAGCTGACTAAGTCGGCAAAAAAAGCGAGGCAAATGGTAGGCCCGGCGTCGGCTGTTTACCTTGTCGGCAAGTGGGCGGGAGTGGGCTCCGGCCCGACTCTGCAGTCTGACCAAGTGCCGGACGGACCGGCATGAAAGCACGGCAATGAGTCGGCCCTACCACTGCGGCCGCTCGGTACCAGTATGCCCTAAACAGTGATTCTGAGTTACGTTCTCTATTTTGCTCAGATTCGGTGCTCATATATTATATAAAAAATAAATTATAGTTCAATGTATTATATACACAATATAAATAAAAAGTTTCTTCATTTATAGTCTGTGGGCTAATAGATTATTTTGTATATTCACGCATGCTTTCTGAGATAAAAAAAAAGTTTCCCGAGCCGATACAATATGTTTCCTGCGTACGTACGCCCGCGGCTGTGTTGCCGAAACGGCCGCGTGTAGAGTACGACGACGCGACGAGGTCAACCGACGCAGGGTTCGCCAATTCGCTACCAGATGGCGACTCCTCTACTGAGTCACAGCCGGTCTCGAGGGAGAGCGCACCTATGAGCGCGCTTCTGTGCACTCTTATCTCGAGACCGGTGGTAAGGAAGCCTTCGAGTCTCTTTCCGTCTCCATCTTTGTCGTTTCCGGCGGTAGAAATGTGATGCCTGGATAGTAAGGATAAAGGTACGGCTGCATTTGCTCTCCCCTCGTGTACCGTAGGTGCAGTCGCGCGGACAAGCGTATTTCGCGGCACTTATTGGCGCGGTGCGCATGCCTCTTTGCTCGTATCGAACCATATGTTCAAGAGTCCATCTCGCCCTAATGGCAAGCAGCGCCGCAGCAGTAGAATTTTTTCTAGTTCACTACACTTTCGTAGTTGTTTTAGGTTTTAGTGTGTATCTTTCGGTGGGGCTGCCCTTGTTTTTTTTTTTTTGTATTGCGCTATCGAGTGCGCCTCTGGGGTATCTTCTAGTGTGATGCGTACTGTAGGCACGAGCAGTTTATTTGTCGTACGAAGTCTATAGCCCTTTTGTAGGTTTTTTGCAGGAGACCTTCCATCTTAATTATCCTTTCCACACGTTGAAATCTCGGGTATTGGGTGATGTATACCATTCGGCTCTTGAAGAAATCCTGTACCAGCACCCCTTCAGCGAATGAGATCTTTCGGGCCGCGCGACTGCTCTACCCCCATCCCTACCCATCTCAATAAAACTATTACCAGACGCTGTGGTGACGCCTCAGAAGCGCACCCTCCGCTACCATCAAACCCTCACCGATCCCTTCTGGAGTCTTTGATACCAGTTCCAATGCCTGGAGCGTCCTTCCCAGTGCTGTCTAGAACACCTCAATCACTACATAGCCGGGAGGACTGGGAGACCTATAGTACACTCTGATGAGGACCCGGTCTGGCAGATGATCGCCACAAACCGGGCTGCCAACGTGATGAACCGTAGGAACATGAAAGTTTGTGTGCAGTGGGGCCGTGCGGGGGCCCAGGGGCATACTTGACCCAAACTACTCTGTTCCAATAAATGTTTTTACTAGCTACTACTGTTTTCTCATTTTTCTACTGCGTAGTTGCGCATGAGCTAGGTTTATTGAAACAGAGACCTTTCGCAAAGTGCCAATATTATTATCACATTAAGTCATAGTTTGTAGCCAAATATACTTTACTGAGCTGCTTTCTGCTGTGGATGAAAGTGGCAACGACAGTAGCCGTTTTATAACAAAACACATCAATTTTATTAATGGGTTATGGACATGCGACTCGCTCAGGATCTCAGAGATGCCGGTCAAATTTGGACTACCTAGGGTTCTTTAACGTGACTGACCTCAAACAGCAAGTGACTCAGAATACAGGTTGTATCATGCGTCCTTCGTTGAATCCGCATTTTCAGGGTTTTTATTATTATAATTTTTTTTAGGGGGGGGGGGGGGGGGGTGGAGCGTCGTAGTCATTGTGTCAAACGGGAAGAACAGCGTGCCGCGGCTGCAGAGTACAAGAAAGCTGCGAGCAGTCAATGAAAGGTCCTTGCACTTCACCTGTTCAATAGCTTTCTTTTTTCAGAGGCTGCCTTCCTGAACACACACGCACATATATTAGCGATATTAGTATGCTCTGATAGGCCGTGCTTTTTTGTTCCCGCCCATCCGGGATGCTCCACTTTCGAAATGGGTGATATAAGCACATGACAGAGATATTCTGATCTGGGCAAAACACTGTGGAAAACAGAAAACCATAACGTACGTTAGTGCGCTAGCATGAGCGAAGCAATGCTCTCGGAATGCAGTGGTGCCGACGCACTGTTTAGTTTAGGTTTTTTTTCTGCTTTCTCGGTTCACGAGGAAGGAAAAGGAGGATCCCAAGCCCGGGCGCGGCTATCGTGGCGAGGGAAGCAGTGATGGAAGGAAAAGAGAAAGTGGTTCTGGAAGAAACGAACATTTGCCTCATGTAACAGTCTACTGCGCAATGGTGGAGGGGGAAAGGAGGGTTAAAAGAAGAACACGGAGAGCATCGCAGTGCGTGAGTGACCGTGGAGAAAGGCAGGGCAGGAATACGGGTCGCAGAAAGGAAGCCGGCGGGTGCGTTGTCAAGCAAGAGAGGGTGGACGTTGAGTGACGCGTCTACGTCACTTCTACGCATACTGCCTGATTCTGCAGGTACTTCTTTTTTTTTCTCTCCACCGTTGGAGGATGTGAGAGGGGGGATGCAACACAAGTCCTCTCTCAAGTCCGAGAGGTGGGCTGGCTAGCCAACGCAGATGGCGCGGTTCAAACTGGTTCAAACGAGTGAAGGCTAGCTTGGAGCTGCCCTCGGCACTCGTGTAATTGTGGAAGGTTCTTGCCGTTCTTTCGAGCAAAGCAGCACGTACGCTGGTTAATTCCAAGCGTCAACGTTCACGCGCCATTTAGTAGATGCTGTCAGTCTTTAACAGTTAATTATTTCTTTTCCGCCATTACGAAACTGCATACGTATGTGAACGCGCGTGTGTGCAAATAACTCACGCGGTCAGTACGCCTCCACGTACGTTTTCATTGCAATGAAGAAAGCAAACGCACAAACCCTGCGCTACAGTGCCTGCACGCTGCGAAGAAGCACACTGGAAGAAAAAGACAGGAAGCAAAAATTTGCGAACGCAGAATCGGCGCTTACTCTACATTCCCGCGCATCGCGCCTTTGGCTGAGCAGCGCGCCTCTCTAAGGACAAAAAAAAAAAAAGAAAGCCCCATCAAGACGCGCATGTGCCACGTACTGCTGGTTCTTGCTTTCTTATTTTATTTTTCCCCCGCATTCCTCCCGCACTCAGGTCGCTTCTTCCCTCTCGATCGCTTTCTTTCATGCAGGCTTGCTGAGCCTCCCGCGCACACGCACGCACGCGCTGAGCCTGGCAATTGAAGGGGGGGGGGGGTGCTGAGTTGAAAAAGGCGCAATTTCTCAGCTGCCGCCGCTTTCGGTGCACTGACTCACTGAGGGAGAAAGGCAGGTTTGTACAATGGCCGAACTCTGGCAACGACGGCGGTGGTCCGGTCGCGTTTCCGTATCGTGTTCCTTCCTCTGGTTCTGGGAAGCAAGACCCATCCCCATCCCCGGCCTCCGTTCCCTCCGTTCTTCGCCCCGGCAGTTCGGCCTACGCCTCGGCCGACGCTGGTTGCACCCTCTTGTCTAGTGAATAAACGAAGTTAACAGTTTAACAGTAGCGCGTACGTCTTCTCTACATCGACGACGCGCAAACACGACAATACCTGAGCCCACAATTCTATTTAACGTTTTTATTTGATATCGCAGGCACATGAGATCGTTATTTGGAACTTCTGCCTCTCTTTTTCTTCTGATTATGCAGGAGATTGTAATTGCACAATATAGAATTTAAGTACGCTAATTTACAAATGAACAACGTAACGTTGGCTTGAAAATAAAGTTTATTGAGTAGATCTATTCCTTGTACGGACTTTTCAGTCCTGTGATCGTCTACCTGAATTAGTACAGCACGTTACGGACGTGTTGCACAAGAGTCTGAAGAATGGTGATGCTAGGTAGAACTTGGGGAGCGAAGGAGCAGCTATATTGCAATCACGCGTGTATTCCCTGAATGTGGAGCAAAGAGTGTGCGTGAAAGATGGAAAGGGACCACAGTAGATAATACCTGTATGAAAGAGCGTTGTCAATAAGATAACGTGCAAAGCCGACGCATGTCTTTATTCTTCCGTTGTTAGGATTCAACCACCGTGCGTTTTCTGGAGGCTTCCTTTCCCACCGTCCTCAGCTGCATGCGGATCCATGGATCCACACGCATGTTCACGGCAACTTATGCGGCACTTTTAAATTCTTTTGCGCGTGATAAAAGCAATGGGCTCTGGTTGGCTCCTGGATATACGCGGTCGTTACGAAGACGAGAGTGCACGCTCCCATCTGATCCCATCCACAGTACTACGGCTGTGTCAGGCCGCCATCACGGATGAATCGGCTGACACCTCTTGCCAGGGGTATATATGCCAAGGGCTGCACATGTTTCGCAGCAACCGACCTATTCCTCTTCTACTACATGGTCGAAAGAGGACTATAACACGAGGCACTTAGACGTACCTTTTTGAAAAGACGGTCCCTGCCAAAATTTTCCGCGCACTATCGCAGTTTATAACGACCAACAACGAACATCTGTAAACCTTGAATTCTTCTGGAGGAAGCACTGAAGAGTTGATGCGGGCTGCCACCGGTAAACTCGCCTTCAATGCAGCGTGTTAGGCAAAATGGTGAAATGCGCCTAGCTGTTTCCTAGCTCGCAGATACCTATTGGAGCTGGTAGCCTCACTCTTTTTGATATTAAGATGCATACGCTTAGAAAACCTGCAGTAGGGTCATTGCGAGCAAGCCATCTTTTAATATACTATAAATAAAATGAACGGGAGCAAGGAATGCGAAGTTGAGGCAAATACATTTTATTTTCACTGCGTTGAAGTTATGCTTTTTGCGTTTCATCTTATAGCGATAGTAATGGTAATAGTAGATATATATATATATATATATATATATATATATATATATATATATATATATATATATATATATATATATATATATATATATATATATATACATATATATATATATTGCCATCTGGTGCCCCTGTGGTCTTGCTGTGCCTGGAAAAAGAGGACACTGAAGTCTGCTCGCGCTCTGTGTTCGCAATGCTGCCAGCTCCTACAGCTTAGCCCTGTCGTTCACGTCTTCCCCTTTGTCCGCGACATATTTTGGTGGAGGTGCTGGGTCTCGATCCCAGTATATGTCCCGCACTCCTCCGCACGCCCAGGATTCAGGTCCTATGCCAGTCGACACTCCTGTGCATCGCGCTAGCCGGAGGAACCTAGGCCTACCACCGGAGCACGGCCGTTGGAATTCACCACCGCATACGAACCTCGACCTGTCTTGCAAGCTCCAACTTATTACACGCTACAGAACCCACGACTGCCTAAGCATTTCCACGGCAGTCAGAATGAAGACTTCAAAGACTGGCTCGCTCAATTTGAACGGAGGAGGAGGAAGATGAGGAGGAAAGGCAGGGAGGTTAACCGGTAAAACAAACCGGTTTGCTACCTTGCACTGGGCGAAAGGGGTGAGTGGATATAAAAGTTGTGAAAGAATGGGGGGGGGGGGGGTTATTCAGCAGATCAACAGGACTTGATCAGCAGGACTGAGCAGATCAGCGGCAATACAGCGGCAGCGAACACAGTCAGCTCCAGCACGCGCAGCGATCACGATGCCACTGACTGGCATGTTCATTGTGCACTTCTTCCTCTTCACAATTACCCGCGGGACGAAGAGGAAGCATCCTGGCGACTTACGGCGTGAGCAAGACGGCAGGGTTGTAATAGGGTTTGAGACGCTGGACGTGAACAATCTCGCGTCCGCGCCTGCGTAGATCATGGGACGGCGTAACAGGTTCCACCACATAATTAACCGGAGAGGTGCGCTCCAGAACACGGTATGGGCCATGTTATTTAGCAAGAAATTTTGAAGACAGTCCAGGGGCATTGGAAGGTATCCATAGCCACACAAGAGCGCCAGACGAGAAGTGCGGTGTCGAGTGTTGGCTGTCATGGTTGGATTTATGGCGGTACTGGGTGTTAGCCGTGAATGCGCGGGCGATTTGTCGACAGTCTTCTGCATGCTGGGCTGCTTGAGACGCAGGTGTATACTCTGATATATCTGGCTGATACGGGAGTGTGGTGTCGATTGTAGCAGAGGGGTGACGGCCGTAGAGGAGAAATAAAAAGGAGAGAAGCCAGTAGTAGACTGCGTTGCGGTATTGTATGCGTACGTGACATACGGAAGGACGAGGTCCCAGTTTGAGGGGTTGGAGGAGACGTACATAGAGAGCATGTCGCCAAGGGTACGATTGAAACGCTCAGTGAGGCCATTAGTCTGGGGATGATAGGCGGAGGTGGTTCTATGAATAATGTTGCACTTGGTGAGCAAGGCTTTCACAACGTCACTCAAGAAAACGCGTCCTCTGTCGCTGAGCAGCTCTCGATGTGCGCCATGGCGAAGAACAAATCGCTGCAAAATGAAGGAAACTACTTCTGACGCTGTGGAAGATGGAAGTGCGGCGGTTTCTGCATACCTCGTCAGATGATCAACGGCTACGATAGCCCAGCGGTTGCCGGCCGCAGTGTAGGGAAGCGGCCCGTACAAATCAATGCCGACGCGGTCGAAAGGACGTGGTGGGCTGGGTAACGGCAGCAACTCTCCAGCAGAGCATTGAGGAGATGGCTTGCGACGTTGACAGGTGAGGCATGAGCGAACGTACTTGAGTACAAAGGTGTGCATACCCCGCCAGTAGTAACGCAGCCGGAGACGAGTGTATGTCTTGAAGACGCCCGCGTGACCGGATTGTGGGTCAGCGTGGAAATAGTCACAAATTTGCGAACGTAGCTGCCGGGGGATAACTAGCAACCACTTGCGGCCATCTGCACAGTAGTTGCGGCGGTAGAGGAGGTTATCACGAATGGCGAAGTGGGAAGCATGGCGGCGGAGAGCACGCGATGGAGAAGCAGCTGTAGGATTGGAGATAAAAACGAGGATAGAGTTTATCCAAGGATCTTGCCGCTGCGCTGACGGCATGTCATTGATGTGAAGCGATGGCGGGATATCGTCGGAAGGGGAAAGGCTCGCGACCTCAGCTGTAAGGGGGCAGCGGGAAAGTGTATCGGCATCGTGATGTTTGCGGCCAGAGCGGTAAAAAACGCGGACATCATATTCCTGAAGGCGAAGAGCCCATCTTGCCAGTCTGCCGGACGGGTCTTTCAGTGAGGAAAGCCAGCAAAGCGCATGGTGGTCCGTCACTACGTCAAAAGGGCGACCATAGAGGTAAGGGCGGAATTTAGTAAGAGCCCAAATAATCGCTAAGCATTCTTTTTCAGTGACAGAGTAATTCGATTCAGCCTTCGTGAGTGTACGGCTAGCATAGGCGACCACGTATTCAGTACAACCTGCTTTGCGCTGAGCGAGCACAGCGCCAAGACCAATACCACTGGCGTCTGTGTGGACCTCAGTAGGCGCTGTGGGGTCGAAGTGACGTAGGACAGGCGGTGCCGTGAGGATGTGTCGTAAAGCATTGAAGGCATCGTCGCACGCTGGTGACCACGACGAAAGGTCGGAACTGCCGGACAGAAGTTCTGTCAAGGGAGCAGCAATGGAAGCAAACTTCCTAATAAAGCGGCGAAAGTAAGAGCAGAGTCCGAGGAAGCTACGTAGATCTTTGATGGAAGTTGGTTTCGGAAAGGCTGTTACGGCACGAAGTTTGGCAGGGTCTGGAGATACACCTTCTTTGGAAACAACGTGGCCGAGAATGGTGAGCTGGCGGGCGGCAAAACGACATTTTTTCAGATTCAGCTGCAGTCCGGCATCAGTTAGGCAGGTCAAAACGTGCTTCAGACGGTAGAGGTGCGTGTCAAAGTCACTAGAAAAGGCGACAATGTCATCGAGGTAGCAGAGGCATGTCTTCCACTTTAGGCCACGCAAAATGGTGTCCATCCTCCGCTCAAATGTTGCCGGGGCATTACAAAGGCCAAACGGCATAACTGTGAATTCGTACAAGCCGTCGGGAGTTACAAAGGCAGTTTTGGGGCGATCAGCCGCTTCCAACGGGACTTCCCAGTAGCCGGAACGTGAATCTAGGGAAGAAAAGAGTTCGGCGCCTTGCAAACAATCGAGAGCGTCGTCGATGCGTGGAAGAGAATAGACGTCCTTTCGCGCAATCTTATTAAGGCGGCGATAATCGACGCAGAAGCGGATAGAACCATCTTTCTTTTTTACAAGGACAACAGGTGAGGCCCAAGGGCTGCTTGAGGGCTGAGTCACGCCATTCTGGATCATTAGGTCGACTTGCTCTTCAATAGCCTGGCGTTCGGTTGCAGATACACGATAGGGGCGCTGTCGTAGTGGTGCGTGGGTGCCGGTGTCGATGCGATGAGTGACTGTAGAAGTTTGACCCAAAGAACTTTATGAGAGTCGAAGGAGGAGCGAAAGTGATGTAGTAGGTTCAAAAGCTGAGTGCGCTGCGCTGGAGGAAGATGGAAATCGATGGAACGGAGGAACAAGTCCGTAGAGGGGGGAGCGGGCGCAGGTGAAGGGGGGCTGAGCGCAGTCACGGCACAGTGCGGAGCGTCGTCAGGTTCCTCAGAGATCAGAAGAGATGCGATTGGCTGGATACTTCCGAGGCATTCGCCATGGCGCAAAGCAGTAGGGGAGTTAAATGGGTTAGAGACCCATAACATGGAAAGGCCAGCGGAAATAGCGAGCACTGCGTAGGGCAATGGAAGGCACTTGCGGCGCAGGAAAGTATGGGCTGGTGTGAAGAGAATGGTGTCATCGCTAATAGATGCACAAGCGACACGAACAAGCACTGAAGAGCAGGGAGGAAGGTCGATATCTTCGGCGACGAGGGCTTTAGCACCGGAATTTGATTGATCAGCGTCTGGTAAGGCATCGGGCAGAGTCGAGAACCCCACTTCAGCTCGAGCACAATCGATAATAGCAGCATGACGTGACAGGAAATCCCAGCCTAAAATTACAGCGTGCGAGCAACTTGGCAGCACGACGAACTCAATCGTATAAAGGGAATTCTGGATGACTACTCGAGCGGTGCACGCTGCTAAAGGCTTGATATGCTGAGCGCTGGCCGTTCGCAACGAAAGTCCCGCAATTGGTGTCTTCACTTTCTTTAAAGTGCGACATAGTTTTGAGTCCATTACCGAAATCGCAGCACCAGTGTCAATTAGGGCCATGACAGCAACACCCTCGACGAAAACTTCAATTAGGTTTGTCGGCGACAGATGAGGACTTGGGAAGTTCGACTGGGTCGCAGTTCTCGCCTAAGGAACTGCGGCTTCTAGTTTTCCTCATGTGAAGCGTTCTGTCGACGTCGCATCGGAGAGATAGAGCGGCGTCGCGGCGTCTGTGAACGGCGGTCGGACATGGCTGAGTGGTCTGGGGAGAACTGAGGGCGGGCTGGAGGCTCAGTAGGCGCGGAATACTGAGGCGTCGGAGACCAGTATGCAGAACCATGAGTAGGTGGTGCCGACGCCGGGAGACGGTTGCGGCAATAACGAGAAATGTGTCCAGCAAGCCCGCAAGTGTAACAAATTGGCCGGTTATCCGTCGTGCGCCAGGGATTACGTGGTCTTGGAGCCGGTCGCATAAACTGCGCAGGTTCTCGCGCAGGCGCAGGAGGCGGCTGAACGTAGGCTGATGGCGGTGGAGCATATGTAGGTGGCGGTCGGGCCGCAACAGCCGCATATGTTAACGGCGCTGTAACAGGCATGGGTTGAGGGGCTGGAGGAAGAGATTCAGCTACCTGTTCTTGAATAATGTGGCGCAAACTGGGAGCTAGGTGTGAGGAAGGTTCTTGATGGCAGGATATAAGGGTGAGCTGTCGAGCAACTTCTTCCCGAATGAAGGTCATAATTTGTGGCAGGAGCGCAGAATGTTCGCCTGCATCTGTCAGGCCAGCAAGGTACTCAGAGTGCATGGTGTTCGCGCGAGTTATGGCCCTTTGTTTCCGCGGTTCATCATAACTTTGACATAGTGTGACCACTTCCGCGACGGTGCGGATATCACGAGCCGACAGCATCTGAAAGGCATAGTCATCGATGCCTTGCAGAATGTGCTTGATCTTCTCGGACTCTGACATGTGCGGGTTAACGCGCTTGCACAAGTCGACGACGTCCTCGATATAGCTCGTGAAATTTTCGCCAACTTGCTGAGACCGCGTACGCAGGCGCTGTTCAGCGCGGAGTTTCCTCACAGCTGGTCGGCCGAAAACTTCAGAGAAGCTGGCTTTAAACGCGGACCATGATGGAATGTCCGCTTCATGGTTTCGAAACCATATATTTGCTACGCCGGTGAGATAGAAAATGACGTTGCTTAACTTTGTTTCCGCGCCACATTTGTTGTAAACGCTCACTCGTTCATAGGATGTGAGCCAGTCCTCGACATCGTGGTCGTCAGTGCCTCTGAAGATGGCGGGGTCTCGCTGGCGGAGGGAGCCGGGACAGATGATGGCCGAGCCAACTTGTACGGCTTGGTGTTTGACGTCCTCAGGCATCGTAGGAGGTGGTAATGTACGGCTGCGGAATTCCAGGGCGATAGGATAGATCTTGACCGGCAGCTCCACCAAATGTAAGAATGGGGGGGGGGGGCTATTCAGCAGATCAACAGGACTTGATCAGCAGGACTGAGCAGATCAGCGGCGGCAATACAGCGGCAGCGAACACAGTCAGCTCCAGCACGCGCAGCTATCACGATGCCACTGACTGGCATGTTCATTGTGCACTTCTTCCTCTTCACAGTTGTAAGAGAGGGATGGGTGAAGTTAGTGCAGTCACACTTCACAGTCATATCAAGGAACCTAACAGCAAATTCAGTCTTTTGATTAGGCCTGTGCTTTTCATGAAGCGGACCCTACTGAAAAAGTGTATGTGAAATGTACGAGATTGCTACGATGTGTACGAGAAATGTGGGAGATTTCTAAGAGCTATGCGATTTGTACAAGAATTCTATGAGGTCTCTTAGAGCGTCTACGTTGTCTCGTAGAATTGTACGAGGACTGTACGATGTCTCGTAGGGCGTCTACGGTGTCTCCTAGAGCATGTGTAGGGTTGTACGAGGATTGTAGGATGTCTTGTACAGATGTACGAGGGCTCAAGCAGCTTGTAGAAGATCTCGTACAGTTCACGTAAAACCCCCGCAGACGCCGTACGCACTCTCGTAGAGCTCGTACGCTCAGTTGTAGGAGACATCGTAATGCTCGCTTAAAATCACGATGCTCGTACAGCACCAGCATTCGATTTCGCAGTGCTCATTCAGGGTCCATGCGAGTTCAGTTGGCTCACTAAGCCTCCCAGTAAAAAATTAAACCAGTTATAACATGGTTCCATTCGGCCCCACACTGACCCAATTAGATAGAGCCATATATGAACTCAAATGGGCACAAAATTACGACCAATTTGGCAGGTAACGGAATTACCCAAATGGTTTTGCAAACAATGGGCACTCCCAATTGTTCTCACGTTCATAATGATCATTTAGAATCCCAACTGGATTTTCCATATTATACAGGATTACAATTCATATATGTCCTACCCTATTGGATATTCAAAGTGGTTTTGAAAATTTGAATTGGTTCCCGGGATTTCAAATGGCACTTCATATGGTATATATATAGTTCTCAATTGGATGTTCTAGTTGGTTTGGAAGATATTCATAGGCGTATGTCCTCATCCGTTCAGTTCAGTTCAGTCGTTCAGTCGTGTCCGACTCTTCGTGACCCTATGAACCATATCACGCCACGCTTTCCGGTCTCTCACTATCTTCCTAGCATCACATAACTTCATCTCCAGCGCCTCGAGGATGCCATCTAATCATCGCGTTCGCTGCCTACCCCTTCTCCGGTGACCCTCAACCTTTCCCAACATCAAATCTTTCTCGAGCGACTCCTCTCTTCTCATCAGATGACCAAAGTAGCTGAGCTTTAACTTTAGAATTTGAACCTCCAATGAGCAGTCAGGGTTTATGGTCGACAATATCGACTGATTTGATCTTCTGGCCGTCCAAGGAACTCTCAAGATTCTCCGCCAGCACCACAATTCAAACGAGTCAATTCTTCGGCGGTCAGCCTTCTTCACAGCCCAACTCTCGCATCCATACATCACAACTGGAAAGACCATAGCACGAGTTATATGGATCTTGGTTGGCAGACTAATGTCTCTGCTCTTTACTAGGCAGTCAAGGCTAGCCATGGCTCTCTTTCCCAGAAGTAGGCGTCTCCTAATTTCATGACTGCAGTCTCCTTCCGGGGTTACCTTGGAGCCCAAGAAGAGAAAATCTGTCACGGTTTCCACTTCTTGTCCCTCTATGCTCCAGGACTTGATGGGGCAAGACGCCATGATCTTTGTCTTTTTAATGTTCAGTTTAAGTCCAAACTTCTCACTCTCTTCTTGTACGCGCATCAGAAGTCTCTTGAGCTCCACTTCACTTTCTGCCATTTAGTGGTATCATCCGCATGTATGTCCTCATATTTGACAGTTAAATAGAAAAGATCATTAAGAGAATTAAAGTTTGTGTCATAGTTTTACAGTTTATCACCGAGTTAGACAGTTGATACCAATTTCCTTCATCTGGTTGGCGAACCATATTGTATTTACATGTTAATTCCTGAATAATCATTGATATATATGCCATATATATTTCAAGTTTAATGCTTTCGTATATCTACATGGGCGTGCTGCTTACATTGAATTAAAATATAGGCAATAGAATACATATTCTTTAATAAATACAGAGTTCAGCATGAACATATCACAAAACAAAAATGTATCCGCAATATATATATCATGGCATGAAAGAAATGCGGAAGAAATAAGATGAACTAAGACAAGATTTGAGCATTGTAACTTAATTCATTGAACGCACATCAGTGGCATAACATGCAGACGGTCAAAGATTAATTATAATGATCAGTGCAAAATATAAGAAGAGAAAGTAGTTACACAAAGTTAAAATAATTTTGGAGCTTCAGCTAGTTTACCTCAATAATAGACGTGACAGCATCTTAAACATGAACTGCATTTTCATTCTGCAAGTTTCTATATAATTTTTCTCGTTTGAAGTTATCTACTTTTCAAAATTATTACCAATGTAACAGCATTCCCTAAATGCCCCACTAACACACCTTTGACCCTACATGGCTATAGACATTGCATGCAGAGGGCACACATGGGTTGAGCTTTAGTATCAACGTATTTATTTTGTTAAACTACTATTTTATGAAATGTCCTCATTAGAAGAGCTTCCTTGATAATTGGCTTCATTTGCACCCTCCCTATTTTGTTAGCTTTATTTCACTGTGAGATGTTTGAAATTCTCACACGAGGTCATGTAACTGTGATGTCATGACCAATATGTCGACTAATCGGGATTTTTTTGGTATTTATTGTGCAGAATCTTTTCAGTCGAATGAGAACTGTTCACTTAAAGTTTAGTAAATGAAGTTTAAATGATGTTCCTACTGCACACCTTGACTAGCACTGCCCTTCGTTCATTGTATCTGCCACTATAATGTGGGCACAATGTTGATGTGTTGCCGCTGCCATGTATACAATAGTCAAACTGGCAGTCAAAATCACCCTTATATTGTGTTTTGCATATGAATGGAGGTGACGCACTATAACTGCACAGCTTCACCACCGTCAGGCATCACAAGTTTGTATGAAGAATTGGCTTGGAGTTTCATCTGTAGAAGGAAAAGTAAGTGTGATAACAGAAATGTGAAAGCCAACTCCAGTACTGAACTTCACGAACTCATAATCCCTTGCAAAGACCACAGAAAGACAATTCTCAAACGACTGAACAGCACTAACAGATGGGGTGGGAGAGAAGATGACAACAATTCTGCTTCTTTCTCTACATCACTCATTTGGCTGATTATAAACAACCGGACTGACTCTCTTTTTCAGCGCAAGGATATGCCGAGCAAAAAAGTTGCTACAGCCTTTTGAGTTTTGACTTGCACATCTACATCTATACGCCATTTTTAAGTTTCCTGAGACTATAACAAACCCTTGCTGAACTGAACTACTCTGAATTGAAGCTTTCTGCTGCATAATGACACTTGCAAATGCTGTCAGTCTCATTGTCAAATGAAAAAAAAAAAAAAAAGAAACGATTGAGTCGGTGATCTTAGACTGATGAAAAGATGCAAAAATCCTAGTACTTTATGAGGGGCGATACCAACAGTATATGTGTTGCATCTCGAAGCTATGCATACTATACACATATATGCTGCAGCATAATATTGCAAGGAAATGTCTTTTAGATGGCATATTTTTCAGTGTCACTGTAGGCTGCGTCACGCGAGATGCGTAACCTATTGAAGAAAGCTGCACGTTCAACGATCGTCCACCAATATATGCTGTGCAGTTTCCAACAGCAGTGCATAATTATTTATGCTGCATGGAACAAGCAGCTTGGCTGCTTTTGCTTCTTTACTGCATGTATGCTGTAGGCCACAGAGACAAGTTGAAATATTTGTATGGTTAGTTTCATTAGTGCTTAATTGAAGTAACGTGCACGCAAACAGGTGTAGGTAAAAACGTCCCCGGAAAAAACGTCTCCGGAAGAAACGTCCCCTGAAGAAGCGGCAACTAGGAAAAAACGTCCCCAAGGCCAAAATCGGCCCTAAAAAAGATTTATTCTGGAACACACATGAAAAAAACCAACAAATGTTATGCCATTCTTTCTCGGCTTTAAGTTAAATGTAATCATCATATGGAACCTGCGTCCTCTGGGGGCCCGAAATGTTTACAAGAACTGCGTAAATTAAAGCATGTCACTGTCACTGTATTACCGCTGCCATAATTTTTTTTTGTCATGAATGCCCGCATCAATTCGATGTTCGCGGTAGATTCCAAGCCGACAGGTGAAACCGCTGTAATAAAGTTTACATGCATCATTCATCATTGCAGTTCGCCACGGAGAAACGTAGTCTACGTCCTATAGCGCAAGACTCCAGCCCCGTTCGGGGACATTTTTTCCTACTTCGCCAATAGGGACATTTTTTCCGGGGACGTTTTTACCGGATCCCCACGTTAACACCCCACACTGTCTTCGCTTGAAGCTTGACCGGTAAGCTATTTTTGCATGTCGCATATCTTGCCTGACTGCAGGCGCCATGCTTTCACACAACTGTTTTTGCTTTTGCTATAAGCTAGAGGCATTAAAATTTCATCACCATTCAAGAGTTGAACACTGATAGTAGTGATGCACACATCACAAAAGAAAGTATCGCTCGCGGGTGACCAGTGGAACAGTGTGCGAGCAGGATTCGGCGTCTGTTTCCAAACAAATCACTTGATCTTCCAATATAAACACACAACTAAAACAATGGCCACTGTCGCTGTTTATGATCAGGAATTTTCGCAAGGAACTTGGCGATGCATTGGGCCAAAGCTCCGATTTGCTGAACCACCGCAACGCACTTCTTATCTGTCAACCCGACGTACATGACAAGCACGCATAGTTTTTCCAGCATCGAAAAAAAAGAAGCGAAACTCGCGGTGGTCTTTTCCGCCACCGCTAGCTTTCGCTAGCACCGCCACATTTCTGAATGCGCAAACTACAGGCGCGCATGCACGACAAACATGTAGCGTTAGTGCGTAGACACTTGACATTGTGCTTGCCGCTGTTAGGCGAACAGCAAAGCCGTTGAAGTCGGCAACTTCCGAACCCGAAACAAGTTGAAACCAGCCGAAGCAGCTGAAGCTGTAGTGCTAGTCATAGCCATTGGTGGCGGCGTCGCGGCGTCGCGCTTTCTTTTGTGCTGCTGGCGGCGTCATGCTCTCGAGATTTGCGAGGCACAAAGCGCAGCAAAATAGCTCGTGCGATGTGCAGAAGCGTCGTCAGGTTCTGTGTAAACCTGTGCAAAAAGTGTGCCGGCGTGCCCAACAGATAGTGCGACTTCCTTTGTGCGCTTTCACTGGAAACACTACGCTGACGGCGGGACTATTGGAGGGCGGTCACCACCCGGACATGTTTGGCATCTCAGATGTAAGTAAATTTCCTTCTGTCCTGCACATTCTTCTGAAAACAGCGCAGAACTGGTCATGCATGCCAACACAATGCTAGTTTGTTAGTTCGTAAACAACAAGACGCGTTCACAACAAACGGTTGTTTGGTTTTGACAAAGTAAGGGGGGGGGGGGGGGTGTTAATGCTTTTGCAGTGTCTTGGAAAAGAGACAGTGTCGTGGGCTGCACGATTGGAGTAAAATATGCCGTACAAATCATCATTCGTAAGCTCATTGCGGGGCGCATGATGCCGGTGCCGTACTGCGATTCAGCCTTCGGCAAGAATTTAGTATGGGCAACTTCGTAAGTGCCTCGACCCGGTCCTTACGTTGTGCTGCAGTTGAAGCTCCGGCGCTTGTGCATTGAATTTACACGGACTGAATAAGCGGTAAAACCTACCTGCGTTACGACAGGGCTAGCTCATTATTCAAATGTTCTATAAATATTGCGGATTATGGGATAAGGAGCCGGCGAACACGCGACGGCAGTATGATTCAGCTGTAATCGTACTTAAAGCACCATTGTCGAGCCTTGGGTGCAAGTAGAAGGTAAAAAAAAAAGTTTTTTTAGCTAGTTTTGAATTTTTTCACCTGTATTGGCTTCACATTTTCTTTTGCATAATTTGTTTTGACTGAAGTAATCCACAAAAACTACAAAGTGCATATAAATGACAGACACCAAACTCAGGCCTTCAGTCCAAAAATAGCAGTAAGGTGTAAAGTTAATTATGCATTCAACAGTACCAATAGTATTGATTTTCTTGTGTAATTATCAACAAATGAAGCAAAAAAATCTGAACTAATTGTGCTGAGATGCCCCATCGACATCTTCCCTGATATGAAATGTGAATCAAAATGTGTGCAGGTTTTTTTGTACTCAGTGTGTGAAATTCATGCAGGTTTTAAATTGAGGAGTGCGTGCAGGATTCCAAGCAAAACAAGCCTTTGCTCAAGGTATCATTCCAGTGTGGTGTTTTTGTTTAAATTTATGCATGTTTTGTAGAAACAACTGTAGATGTTGATAAGGAAGTGGTTTCGGGGGGTGGCTGCTCCTGGCCCTACGGTGCTGCGATTGGTAGGTCACCGCAGCTTGCGGCAGGGGCTAGCCTGCCACTGGATTTCTATCTGTTGTAGGCAGTCTTTGTACCTACTACCGTTTCAGTGGTGGACGACGGCTGTTGCGACGTGCCTCTCTCTCCCACTTTTTTCTTCTCTATTTTCTCTTCTGTCCGCACGAGGCAGTGAAGGTGGCTCAGCTACAGAGCCAGTAGTAGGCCCATGCATTTTCGTTATCTTCTTCCTTTAGTCACAACAACAAGTGGTGGTGTGTCTGGATCTAGCTCATGAATGGCTACCACATTTATGAATCGTTTGGTGGCCGCATGCACTTCCATACATGGTTTGAACAGTCACGTTACATTCTGCAATTTACTTCTTTTCACTTTTTGGATGGATGTGTTTCCACTTTTGAGTGCGTAGCCTTTCACAATTCATAATTGATAGGGTGAGCGTGTTTTGACATGATAAAAGGTTTGGCAGTTCAATAGCATTGGCCCGTCATGATGCACAAGCAGCAGACTGCTTGCTGCGCTGGTGCCAATATCTTCCTAGATATCACTTGATCATCATGTCAGTGTTGAGATCATTTAATGGAAGTGTGCAGATAGCTATAATCCCACATTTTCTTCACTGGCTTGCAGGCAGGAACTTGTCAGCAAAGCAGCTTTAATTAGGAAAGCTCACAAAAATTATTTTTCTAATTGTCTGTTAAAACTGGAAAAAATTATTGTATAACTAGACTGCTCACTCACCATGTCAACTTCAGCAAAAAAAAAGAAAAGGGTTGGATAATAGAGGCAGTTGCACTGCAGTCCTGATAAATATGTTGAAGTTGTTGAAACATAACTTGAGCTTTGAGTGCAAAATGAATCCAAGCTAGATCTGCAAGAGAGCAAGTAAAGTTGAAAGATGGAAAGATGGCACTTGACTGAATTCTCTTGTGAAAATTTATATATCTGGTCCGACTCTGCACATTCTTCCGAGTTGACGTAGTGAGAGCTAGGGATGAACTTTTGCCTTTCTTGGTGCACTGCTTGTGTGTAACCCGAGTTGTGGAACATTGCATGTTCAGAGGGTGGTAGGGAAGCAAACTTGGTGGCACTAGGAAGGCTATGAACAATATGAGGATGATAGGCTGCCTTTAGACTGACTGGCTTGCATTTCTCGGTGTGTTTTGTATGTGCGAATGTTCCATAAGCTGCCACATATGCCTTGGATTTGATGTTGAGGTGACTGGAATGATCAAAAACTCAATGTTATGATCGAAGTCCTCAGAACATGCTGTGATTTTACTCCTGGATTAAGTTGCAGACATTGTTTGCTGGGCATACATACCTTTGAGAGGAAATCCAGTAGATGAAGGTACGGGCAGAGTGCTTGCTTATTATTCCAACCTAACTGCTCAAACAACGTCACCATTTTCTGGAAACAGATTGTTCAAGCTTCCAGCCTTCCGGTTGTTCACTCGTGCAATACAGTGAAGCGCATTTACGCCTTGGCACATGGCAGGCTCAGGGGCTTGTTCATCGCTACTGTACTAAGTTAGACCTCAAGTGGACTCGAAATGCCTTTTTCCATTGCCATGAAGTAGGGTTTAAAAGAAGGTTTGATGACGGACATACTGTTTGCTCTGCTAGCAAGTAACGAAGAGTTAGCATAACATTTCTTACAAGTTACACTATCTGGCACCTCTTGATGTGTGTTGTGCCTGCTACGCCACTGAATCCTTTGTGTGAGATCGGAGGTCCCTGCAGGATCACAGACTTATAATGCTACTTAAATTATGAGCAGATCGAGGTGGTAGATAGTAAAACTCTGTTAATGGTGAATTCCAATAACAGACTGTGGTCACTTACAGAACATTCTTTTCTGCTCATTTTGTACCAACTGTATTCCAAATGCAGATGCGGAACACAGGTTTCATCTTCCAAATGCAGATGAGGAGCGATTGCTGAGCCAAGATCGCTCCATGGAGCAGTCTGGATTGCTCTGCCGAAATCAACAGGACCGGCTGGAAATTTACTTGAGTATGTGTTCAGCTGCACCTACCATTTCCAGTAGATTGTCTCTGCTGCGCTTGCTGTGCCCTCTGTAATAATCGACTATTGGTACTTGCCGCTGCTACGAATGCAAATTGCTGTCATGAACTAGTGCTCACTTTTGAGGACAGCAAGTCTGAGAGCAGCAGTATTCTGCAATAATCTTTTTTAAAGACCTCAGCTCAGAGTGCGACTGGAAAACTATGTGCAGAAACAATCTTTGTGTGCTATTTGTGAACTCGAAGCCATTCCTCAACTCTGAAACAGTGAAAACAGTGATCTGAGCCTTTGTTTTATTTGAGAATAGTGCCAAAGAAATCTTACCGTGCTTGCCCGCACTAGACTATCTGAAAGAATGGCATAAACTGTTGAGGTCAACACCATTCTAAGACCTATTACAGGTTTAAAACAGACGACATGTGTACACGAAGCACAGGCTAGCGCACAGAATGACTGGCAATTCCTCTGTCAGTCCATGGGCACTACTTACTTGCGCTAGCATGAGTTCCAAACACAGTCGGGACACAATCTGTACTGGATGCAGGTGCTCTGTTGTGGAGCGGGCAATCCACTTAAGTTCTGGGATTGTAATTCACTATGTGTGGAGGAAAAGCAAGTGAACATCTCTCTGCTGGCATGTCACATTGCCTGCTGCCATCGCTTTTGGTTTCAATATGTGCTAGTGACAGGAATGCTCACAGCACAAGTGGGAGTGGAGACACTGATCTGCGCCATTATGGAAATGCCAAGATGTTAGCATGGGCAAACATCTCTTTGCATCACCACGAAGGTTGCTAAGGCTCAGCTCCATGTATGAGCAAGCGAGTGCAGTGCGGGCATATGTCAGACAGCTCGTTAACTATGGGCCTACAGCAACAGCTGCCATACCTTTAATGAGAACTCTAGACTAAAAAGGCAATTTCACAAAGAGCAAAGTAAATGATGATAATGACTTTTTTTTTTTATTTAACAAAGCAGGTGGTCAGAGTGAAGAACTCATGCCACGACTGTTAATATGCCTCTACTGCCCCATTTGTAAAGCAAGCAGATTGAAGTTCTCGAATGAGCATGTTTACAGTCGTGAGCAGCTCTGTTAGATGTGTGTCCAGAGGGTGGCACATTGTTTCATTGTTCAAAAGAATACTAAACAAAAGGTGGTTTGGAACTTAAAGGGGAAAGAACAGAGAAGCTGGCTGTATTTTTGTTTAGTTTTTTCCTAAAAAAAAAGAAGCTGGCTGTAGATGCAGAAATACTGTGAATGGTGAGAGGTAGACAGGTGCCAAGCAGTCGTGAACTGCACCTGGACTTTGCAAGGAGCCTCATGCTACTCATGAGCCACAGTTTGGCCATACCTAGCTTATATAAGCTTGACTTGTACAAAACATGCCTGCAAATGCAACCCTGCCTCAAGGCTGCCTACACCCTACTGTGGCAGCTTCAGCGTTTAGGACATTTGACTAGTGAGCTGGGTGACGCGGGCTCGGTCTTAGCTGGGGTGGTTGCATTTCGATGGTGGAAAAATGCTAGGTGCCCATGTGCTTTATAGTGTCAGTGCACATTAAAGAAGCGTAGATGGTCGAAATTATCCAGAGCTAGCTACAATGGCTGACCCTCGAAGTCAGTTTCTTTGGCATGTTGAACACCATGATCAAATCAAGGCTGCCTACTGTTAGCATTAGTAGAGTACCTTCGCAATGCCACGAAGTCTGCCCCTCACCACACTCCTAAATTTCGTTGTTTGCAACTCTACTCAGGTTACTTAGTTTGATGACCCCTTTTCCTGAAACAGTAGCAGTTGACGAAAAGAAGTGTAAAAGCATATCTCACGCCCATGCACTGAACTCCGAGAAAGGTGCTGATTTGGTCATAATTTTTTTTTTCATGAGAATTTGGTCAGTGTCATAATATGACCCTTGGAAAGTCATATCTCTACTGAAATGTTCATGTGATAATCTGGGTAGCTTTTATAGACGGCTTGGGTGATATCATAAGTACTATGATGGTGAACTGTGCTTAGTGTCTGCAATACCTGCATGATGAAGATGGTGAATGCAAATTAGACAGATTTTTGCTCTACTTTTGGTTCACCAGTGGGTGCCTAGTGAGTCGTCAGTGCAAGCTATCCATAGGTTCACTTTCTTCATGCAATTTACATGGCTGTGCAGTTCTCATAATAGCAGAAGTACCATATTTATGGGTCACTAACTTTTTTTTTTAATGTAAGATAAGTAAATACGCCATCAGCAACCTTAGAGCGCAGCATGCTCTTTACCTGTATTACCTGTTTATCATGGATAGAATAATGATGCTGTACTCCTGTGCTACTTTCAGTGTTCAATTCTACACGGTAGCACATCACTATACTCAGGGTTAAATGTCTGGCTATGCAGCTGAAGCTAGGCAAGAAAGTGAAGGCAACATACCTCTCTTCCCTTGCCATGTAGAGTGGGTTACTTCAGCGCTAGTGACCTTGCATTAACTCTCCAACTTTCTCCCTTCACTTCAAGCCTGCACATGCCTAGCCCAAATAGTGAGCAAACCACTCTCCTCGGCAAAGAGACTAAAACTTGTCTCCTTTCCTTTCGTACCTTGGCTGCATAGCCCACATGTCTCCGTGTATAGCAAGATTCAATGCCATATTTCCTCTTACTGTCGGAGCACCCTCTGCTTCTGCTGTACCACCCTTGCAGCAGCCCAGTGTTTTGTTTACCACAGAAATTCATGTCTGTGCAAGCTACACTGGCATGGAGAGGTGCATTTCTGAGGCAACTTTCATGCTTTATGATGATACTCTCTTTGATCGCCTTTAAGTTGCATCAAACCTGGTCATGTGTGTTGGTCAGTACCAAATGAAGTAAATTTCTTTGACTAACATACTTTGAGAAGGATGGCAATTTGCATGAGTTGGTAAGGCGTCATCTTGAAAGTAGCAGCACGAAAAAACAAGGATGTGAAAGGAGGCAAGCAGGCAGTAACTCGCAACTAAATTTTATTGATGCAAACATGAAATATATAAAGCCAAGCAACGCCGCAAACTGCTCAGTCACTGATAAGCAGACAGCAAAACATGAATCACTAAAATATCCGAACAGTTCCATTTATGTAGATATAGGTAGAGGTACCAACTTGGCTGTGCATTGTAAAGAATGCACTGGTTGCTTTCAGTTTCTTTCAGCTGCGCACATTCTGGCTGTCATCAATTTCAAATCAGCTGGAAAATCATTGAAGCTGAAGGCATTTCACCACTAGGTAATGAATGTGCTAGTGAGCCGTCCATCGTGTTAACATGCAGTGAGTTGGGATATCTAGATTAGGGAAGTGCTCTTAAATTTTAGTGACTCATGTTTTGCTTTCTGCTTATAAGTGATTGAGTGGTTTGCATTGTTGCTTGACTCCTTTATATGTTGCAAGTTAGCGCCTGTCTTGTCTCCTTTCACAGCCTTGTTTTTTCGGGCTGCTTGTTTCAAGATAAAATACAATTTCTGCTACTTAGGTCATAAAATGAATTCTAATGAAGTTCCACATCTCTTAGAAAAGTAGTATTGTAGTTGCAGGAATGTATTAAGGCCCTGCACTACAAATTAAGAGGCTCGCTCGATATAAAGCATAAAGGGAGAGCTTTTCTGATCTTGGGCCTAGTGGGCATTAGTGGATTATGGATAGGTTGATGTTAAAATGTACTTGCAGTTAAAATCAAGTAAATGCTTTATTTGTAACTAGGGGCACTGTGATGCCTGACCTGTTCTTTTGCCAGGCTGGCGACGAGATGGAGTGAAAGGATTTATTTCAGTGTTGGTATGTCTCGGGTGATGTCAACATTGTTTCTTCTCTGGCTTTATAGGCAGTCGCCCTTCAACGAATTCAATCCTAAAGTGAAAGTTTGAATCCAAAAAAATATTAATCTAGGATTACTTAGCAGGCAGAGGTGAATTCATACAGTGACTTACACCAGCATGCCACGCATTATTTGAGGAAAAAAAAAGTATTGTGGTGTTCCTATTCTATGCCTTTATTTCTTGCTCACAAAGCCTCTGCATGTAGGTCTTGCACTATATTACGCTTTGATTTGTTGGTTCATGGTACTTTTTACCTTACAGCAAGCTCCATGTGGCTTCAAAGCAATGGCTTCTTCAAGCTCTACAATACCCTTTGCCAGAATCACACAGTGCTATGATGGGCAAGTAGGACATTGATGTAAGTGCTGAAGACATTTTTCAGCATGTGTAGTTTCTTATCTGCCTAACCTACTATTACATTTGTGGCTCCTTATGTTTATTTTGAGGTTCAGGTTTCTTCAGTGTTTTCTTTGATTGCTGCCATTGCTTACTGGCTATGGCATTTGGCTGCTGAGCCTGAGAATATGGAATGGAATGGTGGCTGGGGCCTGTCGATACAGGCAAAATGCAAATTTGCCTACATGTTGGGCAGTGCCAGTGCACAGTTTAAAGAACTTTTTGTGGAAGAGGGAGGGCTCTGGAAATTAGCCCGGAAGCCGTCTTTCATGATGTCTCTCATAGCTCATGTTCAGCTTTAGGGTAATAAAAGGACATTGAGGACAAGCTGAAGCTAGCTTGTGTTATACATTTCTGCATTCTATTCACTAAAATGCTATTTTACAGAAAATGCGTTTCTTTTTAAGGTAGGAAAAGCCAGAAGTTTTGAAACAAATCTCATTACCAGCTGATTTTATAAGATGTGAGGATAGTACACCTTGAAGTGAAGCTCATGCACCTTCACTGTGGTTGCTGCAGTTGTTGGGCTAGTTATATTCCTCTGACTGCAAGTTAAATTAGCAGAGTGCAGTAGGGGCAATGCAGTCGATATAGGTTTCAGTAGTCTTGACATTGCACTGCTTTCACATAAGTACTACCATCTTTCATTTGAATATGATTGACAGTATTCTGAGTAGTGGCAGGCCGGCCACATGTGATCAGAGTTCTTGAGTGCATACTGGTTGCAGATTTTCACCATACCGCCATGGCTGGGATGCCACGTACCGGGATGCAGTAGCACTGCAGCAACTGAGAAGGAAGTGGTTGAGTGTTTAATTGGATGGGAAAATTCAGTGTTATCTGTACTTCTAAGTGTTAAGCTGATGTAATTTGTGCATGTGGAATCACGTCAAGCAGTTATTACTTCTCGGCTAGCTGTATTGGCGGCGGAGGTACTACAAACTACTGAGGAAAGTGTTGCTGGCTTCTGTCCTCATTGAAATGCAGCTGCTGATGATAACAAACGTGGCAAGAAACAGGTGGCCTTGCTTCCACCTTGAAATATGTGCGTGTTTGTGAAAAGCACTGTTTTGAGGCTTAAAGGTAACCGATACCATACCCCTTCCATGGAGAGTAGACCAAAGCACATCCTCATGATTTGTGAGTGAGGAGGGAGAGCTCTCAAGTTTCAGCAAATGTAAATGGCGGTATGGGGTTGTTCTGGCAGAATACTTCTGCAGTGCTTCTCTCCTCAGCGAAAACCCCTTCACTGTGGCGGTAAAACCTGTTTTGGGGGCAGAAATAGGGTGCTGCCGGGAGACATCTCTTGTGACAATGACCACATCCATTACCTGCTCCACTCTGCCTTGGTTTTCTCTCTCTATTAAAGGGATTACGCTCTTAAGAGCACCTTAACCTTACAGGTACCATTCATAACCCCCCTCCCTTCCTTTCTGGTTTTCAATAGAGAAGGCATGCTCCTCCCAAGATTCGTGCATAACATGAGACTTAATACAGAAATATTCAGCATGGCACCCAACTTCTGCCGCAACGGGGATTGGGAGAATATTTTTGCAGGTCCTCAGTGCACAATCACATAATACTTCATTGACATAGCCTACTATATGTCACCTACACATTACTCGTCGAGTTTGTATTCTTTTTTTTTCTTGAGAGAAAAGCGCTGTTCAGTCAAAAGGCACGATGAGGGGGAACGTGGAGTGAGCACTGATTCTGTGTGTTCGCAATTTTTGCTTAGCTTTCGTTCTTTTTCTTTTGGTGGTTTGGCAGGGTTGCTGATATTCGAGCGACACAAGAACTGAGTCATGAGTCTGCTTCTTCGCAGTGGGATCGTGTGTTTGTTTTCCTCATTGTAATGAAAATGTGCAAGGGTACTGACCCTATGTGGGGCTGCGAACATATTTATAGCGCATGAGTTATTTGCACACATGCACACCACACACTTGCAGTTTTGTAGTGGTGAAAAGAAGTAGCTGTCAAAACTGAGAGCATCTTCTAAGGGCACATAAATGTTGATGTTTGAAATTAAGCTGTGAATTTATACAAGATGTGGCTTAGTTATTGAACTAACAATTTTTTAGCACTATAGTTGTTTCATGTAACGGGTTTAACTTAAGGTACAAAGGTGGCCGATTGAGCCCTGTGCTCTAACACACTGTGCACAGAAGCAGTCAAATCTTTAGTCCTCCCTATCTTCTGCTCAGGCCAAAGCAACTCATACCTTGTTGACACAAAAGTGACGTGTCTGTATTATTCCTGCATATCCTACGTGGCGGTTTTTTTTTCCTTTTTCATTCTACTGGGAGTGAGAAAAGGGCTGCAAGGTCTTTCTCGTCTATGCGGGAAGGACGAAAGGGTACTGGGAGGTTGGCTGTCAAAGTGCTTTAAAACGAGTGACTGCGTCAAGCTGCCCGGGGCGCTCAATAAATTGTGGGTGGGTGGGAAGGGGGAGTGGAGGTAGTGGGAGGGGGGTCTAGCTGTTCTTCGAGCTAAGCGCACAGCAGCATGTATGCTTCTTCCTTTTTTTTTACTTAGTAGTGCGGAGAGGATAAAAAAATGGCGGCGGGGGGGGGGGGGGGGGGGGGCTTGGCCAGCGCAGGTGGTGCTGTTTAAAACGAGTGACCGCCTGGAGCTGCCCTTGGCAAAACACAGAGCAGTATGCACGCTTGCTCCTTTTTTCCCGTAGCAGTGAGGTGTGCGCTGCGATAGCCTGAGTGGCAGTGGAGGGAGCACTGAAGATTTGGCTGCTTCTGTGCCCGTGCACTTGGGCAGGTTTTGTACCTTAAGTTAAGCCCGCTATGTGATACAAGCCTGAATCACTTTGGGGCATTAAACCCCAAACCAAACCTTATGTGAAACATCTTGTATACTATTTCATGGCTTAATCCAAACATCAATGTTTATGCACCGTTCAGAAGATACTCTGTCTTGACAGAATAATTTTTTGCGCCGCTACAAAACTGCATGTGTATAACGCAAATAACTCAAGCTATGGTACTGAATATATGCAGCCCCACATACGGCAAGTACTCTTGCACATATTCATTACACTGCGGAGAGCAAACGCACCATCCCGGTGACATGATGCGAAAAAGCCGACTCAACTCCAGAGTCCCCGCGTCGCTTTGCATACCCATACAAGCTGTACACTAAACTATCGAAAGAAACAGAACGAAAGCAAAAAATTGCAAACGCACAGAATCAGTGCTCACTACATTCCCGCGCATCTCGTCTTGACTGAGCAGTGCGCTTCTGTTAAAAAAAATCTAGGAGATACATATATGTGTCGTATAGGCTACGTCATCCATGTGTAACGTGACTGTGCACCCAGGACCTGCAAAAATATTTTCCCACAGGAATTGCGCTATGCAGGATAGCTGATACTCTTGAGTTTTGCAAAGAGCCTTTGTAGATAATTGTGCCCCCATTTTCACCCTGGTCAGTTCAAGGAGCAAGAGGCACGTAGGAGCACAATTACCTATTATAGTCTGTATGATCCTGAATGGGCCAGGGCTCTTGTGCCATTCGGAGGGCAGCGTACAGCTTGTGAGATTGAGTATCGTGACAGGAAATTGCCACTTCACAAAAAATACTTTCACTTGAACTTCAACTCCATTCAGCCCTCAATGCCTGCTTTTCATTTGTTGGCAGTTAGGTGACCTTGAGGGCTCATCGACTGCCACTCAACTTGTAAACACGGGACATTATATCATTTGCTCGCTATTTGTGCTTTGTTCTGCGAGTTTATCCAGCTTTTCACAAAAGTGGATGCAGTGAGTATGCACAGATCTGTTTTGTGAAGCATTGGCTGAGTGACGGCCCAGGTCAACCCTGTTCAACCCAGAACTTCTGGCATATTGTTTCGTGGATACAGCTTTGGCTACCCTCCTGACATCCCAGCTTTTGACACCAAGTATGCATAACCATGGCCTATCACAAACTGCAATGCTGTAATTGATCATCACATACTTCTGTGGTGCTGCACATTTCAAATTGTCACTATATGGGAGCAATGTTTCAGAACCTACTTAATGCAGAGATATGATACACATTTGAGGACTAAGAGCAAGTTTGCTCTGCATGGTGACTTCCAGAGACAGGGACACACTTGTGGTGAAAGGCATGTTGCGTACATACCTTCCAACCCTTTGATTTTCCAGAAAACCAGATTTTTTACCGAACTTTCTGATTGCACGATCACTGCCCTAAATGTTTCGATAAGGGGCTTCTGCCTGCAAAGAATGGCTTTTGCAAAACCGGCACTGCGGAATCAGCAGCCACGTCTTAATTGCCAGCATCTCCATCAAAGGCCCCACTAGCACCATTGGCATCATTGGCTAAGCAGGAAATCAATCAAAGCAGACTTTAGCTGAGTGAGAGTAGGTGTGGCTGGCTGCACACACAGTTGATGTACTGCGTTTCTTGTAGGCAGCGGTGCACAGCTAATGCAGCCACAGTAGATATAGATGCTTTGCTGGCTTCGCTTTCGATCTGAACTAAGGGCAGCTGCTCGGTGCACTTCACGTTAAAGGGTTTTTCCAAATGTCACGCCATCTGATCCTCCTGCATTGAGCTCAGCCGCATGCCTCATCTTACCAAGCTGCTCTATGCACAACAATGGCGTGATTGCTCTTCTTTCAGAACCATCACAGCCAACAACGGTCGCAGACGACATTACGTGTAAAAGGGCTAGTAATGGTTTTGCATTGAAGACTTACAGCACTCCGATGGTGCTGAGAGAAAACTGCGATGGTGGGCACGCAGATCAGTTTTGCTTTAGCTATGGAGACAGCGAGAACACTCGGTGATGGCCTGTATATATCTCGGCGTACACCTTTAGACATGTATTGCACGCTTGCTGCTGCATATGGGTATGCTCAGGATGTTTAGATTAGGACTCATCAGACACTGCCTGAAAGTGGCAGCCCCCCCCCCCCTTTCGGACATTGAAACATCAAACATGGCCTCTTCATCACCCCCTATTGGGCAGTCTTCCCATTTTTGGTCTTAGCACATACGTATAAAGGAAGCTGGGGGCCCACTAGCAGCGCAGTTGAGCCTTTGGAACAATGAACATTTGTGCTAGAGGCATCAATGGCTTAGTTGTCATATCAGGGTAGTACAGACGTCTTCAGACTCTCGGTGCTGTCTAAGTGGCTGGTTCACTCGTTTTGTGGAGACACATTCACGGTAGGCAGAAGGCATGGCTTTTCAAGCACAGTGACCATTGTGGCTCCCAGCTTTGTTTGTAAACCAATCAGGGAGTTCAATTTGTTTGTTTGGGTGCATACGTTGCAAAGCAGCATGCATGTTTTCTCCCCTTGCCCCTGAGCCCTGCAATGTCAAAGAGCAAGTGTAGCAGCAACTTCAAACCAAACCTTAATAAACAAATTTGGTCACTAAATTTCACATTTCTCAATGCATATGTCATGTTCTACATGAACTGTATCACAGCGGCAGTGAGGTGTTTTCAGCTGTTTTTCACAGCTGCCTTTTCATGCATCCTGGGAAACATGTTCTGTTAGCCTGTGAATATAGAGGTTGCTTCTGAACGTTCAGAGGACTTGACATTAGGGCATGAGTCTGTTATGCCTGTGGAATAGTTTTTAATTCAAATTTTGCCCTTGGGGTCGAATTCACAAACATGTCTCGACTTGACACTACCTCAGCTCTATAAAGTGAAGAAAACAGTCTTCTCTACTCAAGGTTCAGTTGAGATTCTTGAATGCTTTTCAGCATTTCTTATGACTTCGTATCCTCTAGAAATATCCCTCCACTCTAGGCAGCACACATGGCTTACAGGGACAAGACAAAGGCCAGAATTTGGCCTGGAAAGTACATGCCACTACGTGTAACCTGGTCATTTTCGAATGTGAAGTCCTTCTGAACAACATCAACAAGCTGCCTCAAGAGTCGCAGCCTAATAGGTTGCGGCAGCCACTTTTTGATGGCGACGAAAAGTAAGGCACCTGTTTGCTATGCAACATCAGTGCACATTAAAGAACCCCAGGTGATTGGAATTTCTGGAGCACTTCACTACTCATAGCCTGAGTTGCTTTATTGCATAAAAAAAAGTCCCAGCCTAGTAAAACTGCTCTGTTGTGGCCGATGAAAGACACGAACGCAGGCAGCTGGGAATGGAAGTGAGTTTTATTCACCAACGCCTCAGCCTATATAGCCCTTGTTTTGCGCAATATCAGATGTCAGTTTAGGCGCATGCGCAAGACAAGGGCTATATAAGCAAAGGCATTCGTGAATAAAACTCACGTTCCTGGCTGCCTGCGTTTGTGTCTTTCCTTGGCCACAACAGAACAAAAATATGTTTTGCAAACTGCATGAACAAGGCAGCTGTGAAAAATGGCTGAAAACAATTCACGACTGGCAACATTTTCTGTCATTGACATAAAGCTTGTGTAGAACAGGATTTAGGCATTGAGAAGTGCTAGAATTGCTGTGAAATCTAGTGACCTAGTTGCGTGTTTGCACTCGAAGTGCTCGGCGGTGAGCGTTGAGCACATGTAAAGTGCAAAGAAGCATATTGCAGCGCATGCACCCCAGCCAAGAAATTTGGCTTTCCAGAATAAAATGCCGCTTGTTTCCAAGCAAGCTAGGATCTCTAATTGTAAATGTACTTGACTGCGAATATTCCTGAGCCACTCTGAAGACAGAATTGACCCCCCCTCCCCACAGCACCGTGCGCCTAAAACATTATGCACCGAGGCAATCAGCAAGCCATCGATGTGTGCAGCACAGGTGTTCCATGGCACAACTGCACCTCCGGTACCTCCCTCTTCCTATTTACAATATGCCATTCCCTACAATTGCACCACTGTTCACAGTGGTTCATAGAAACCCCTGCACATGCTTTGTTTGCTGTTAGCCGTCAAATGCTTGCTGCAATTTGGCACTCGGCACGCTCTGAAATGTTGCTGAGGCATCCGGTGACAACTTGAAATATGCCTATACCACAGCAGTATAATGCGGTGATCAACTACAGCATTAAAAGCTGCACCTGACAACAGCTATCCATACTCATCGTTAGCTGCATGGACTTCGGGAGACTTGTCTTGGTCGTACTTGAAACAATGTTTCAGTATTTTCGAGTCAGATTGAGGTTCCCACAGAGCCAATGCTTCAAAGAGTGGGTCTGTGAATCTTATTTTATCCGCTTTAATGAAAGGCTTTGTATGCAGTAGAACGAAGTCTGCACAGCGTGTGAACGCTACAATGCCTCATGTTTGCAAGTGGAGGTCGAAGTGGGCCTATATTAACGTCATTGCAACTTTGAAATTCGTGAGAAAACTTGAGTTTTCTCCTGCACTCGAGGAGCGATTAAAGTAAAGCTTCATTTCTAAAAAAAAAATGCCTCGAGGATCGCTGGGACTAAAGGTTTCAGTCAAGATCTCCATGCATTCTTTCCGCATGGTATTTCTCAAGAAGACTTTGTTGGAAGGAACGCTCGGAGGCCGTCATGAATTCTAACCAAGCCTTGAGTAGAGGAACAGCTGTTTCCTTCACTCTGGAGCAGAGGCAGAAGGTTAAGTCGAGGTGCATCTTCATATGATCATATATGTAGGATTGCATAATCTTTCAGGTTTATTTTTATTTTTTAGCCGTGTATGCTGAGCCATATCCAAGAGTGCACACTTCTACTTCTCGAAGGCCGTTTAAATCTCCA
Organism: Amblyomma maculatum; assembly: GCF_055883805.1. Lineage (NCBI taxonomy): Eukaryota > Metazoa > Arthropoda > Arachnida > Ixodida > Ixodidae > Amblyomma > Amblyomma maculatum. The sequence goes on along the minus strand of NC_139348.1, from coordinate 54,806,801 downwards.
GTTTTGCACTGCTCTCTTGACTTTGTAGTTATTGTAGCTTTTCATGAAGCGGTGCACAAATGTCATTGATCGATAGGTGAAGAAAAGAAGCCAGCAGTCGGCGAGGCCAAGGAAAGCACTGGGGATTGTACTTTGTGTGTATTTTTTTTAATTTTTACTTTGGTAATCACACAAATTAGTAATGTAATCTGTTTAGGGGAAAGATAAATGCAAATTAGAAGGAAAAACAACGTGCCGATGGTGGGGATCGAACCCACGACCTCCGAATATCGCGTCCGGTGCTCTTCCAACTGAGCTACATCGGTCGCTGTTCTACCTGCTACTTTCTTGGGTATTAATGTTGTCTCTATATGAACCTTGAGAGTGTTCACCAGCGCCACCCTCAACCATAGCGGTGGACGTGGAGATGAGGGTACTCGTCTTTTTTTTTTAATTTTTACTTTGGTAATTACACAAATTAGTAATGTAATCTGTTTAGGGGAAAGATAAACACAAAGTAGAAGGAAAAACAATGTGACGATGGTGGGGACCAAACCCATAAAGTACAATCCCCAGTGCTTTCCTTGGCCTCGCCGACTGTTGGCTTCTTTTCTTCATGTATCATAATGAGCACCCTCATTTCCCCTTCATTTATCTGCTTGTCGCTTACGGGGGTCTCGGTTCTGAAAGTCTTGAAGCCATAGGTAGCATAAAGCACAGCTTTCGCCCTCGCTCTTGATCACATTCTATGTGACGCTGGCGGTAACACAGGACATTCCACATCCACCGCTATGGTTGAGGGCGGCGCTGGTGAACACTCTCAAGGTTCGTATAGAGACAACATTAATACGTAAGAAAGTAGCAGGTGGAACAGCGGCCGATGTAGCTCAGTTGGAAGAGCACCGGACGCGATATTCGAAGGTCGTGGCTTCGGTCCCCACCATCGGCACATTGTTTTTGCTTCTACTTTGTGTTTATCTTTCCCCTAAACAGATTACATTACTAATTTGTGTGATTACCGAAGCAAAAATTGAAAAAAAAGTACAATCCCCAGTGCTTTCCTTGGCCTCGCCGACTGTTGGCTTCTTTTCTTCATGTATTATAACGAATACCCTCATTTCCCCTTCATTTATCTGATTGATCGATAGGACATGGTTCGAAGGCCCTTGAAATATCTGTTCGACTGAGGTATTAAATTTTGTGGGGGTCTGATGCTGAACAGTCTGTATGCTCGTGCCAGTTCCTCAGTTTTCTGTAGTTCAGAATCTAAACTTTTTGAATTGAATTGTTGTCAAATAATAGTATAGCACCTACGTGTCCCTTTCCCAAAATGTTTGGATTGGAAAGACATGAGCTGAATTTTTGGATCTGGGATATAGTCCTGCTTTTTTTTGCATTTTGCAGACGTCGCACAGTGAAAACCTGTATCCAAGCCCGAGCCCAACAGGTCAACAGCAGCAGAACAAGGGAATCTATATCCAAGCTCCAAACTGGTGGACCGAAAGCAGATGTTTTGTGACCGCAGTGTGTCAGCCATGCTGAGACATGGCATGAATAAAGCCAATCCAGGTGACCACATGTGTCTTTTCCAAGCATGCATGCTTTACACATGAGGCATATCTCATGGAGGGCATCATTTCGGCAAAACATTTTGTCACAACTGCAGCAAACACTGATTGAGGCCTTGCACAAGGCCTAAAGCTGGGATATTAGTATTATGCGCAACACAAACATGAGGAGTGGTGTAGGAGCCTTGCAACCATGCAGAGTATCACTATAGCATGGCAGCATTCCTATGTCAATGTCTCTCGTCCTCTAAGATCACACTTTTGTTTTGCATCTTTTGAATCCTGAGTCTCGAACAATCCTCACGCTGTGTGCGGGTCGGTAACCACGCACAGGTTTTTGCATGCCGTACCTTTTGAAGCGAAAGCTTGTCTACGCGTATCAGACTGCAGCTTCGTGTGGCTTCACATAGCCTAGTTCTGCGCATGCGTGTGACGTCACAGCCAAGGCCAGCTGTGCAGCCTCCTCGCCAAGCTCTGCCAGCATTGCCTAGCAACGCTTAAGAGGTGTGCGACTCCTCCTCAAAAAAAAAAAATTTTGTCTCCACCGGGAATCTAACCTCCATCCCTTGGATCCCCAGCCAAGCGCTTTACCACTGTGCCACCCCCAGATCGTTAAACGCTGTTCACAACTCCGCTTGTCTACCGTGATCCAATGGCTTGGCGACACATTTGAATGTATCAAATACTAAAATATAGTTAAGTCAGTCAGTTAGGGTGCGGCCGAGATGTATCAAATACATGTTAATTAAACCAGTCAAGCTGACGCCACGCTACCTGAAGTTGAGCCAAAAAAAGGGCATAGGAAGGGATTGGGCGTGCAATTTGAAAGTACCAAAGACTAAAATAGTCAAATCAGTCAATTAGGGTGACGTCAAGGATGTGACACGCAACCGGAAGTAGAGCCGGAAAGGGGCATAGGAGGGTGTTGGCACGCAATTTGAAAGTACCAAAGACTAAAATGGGTAAACAAGAAGTGAATTAAGCAACCAACAGCAGCATCCGTGCTTTCATATTACTCCAATGCAGATTCTGCACTGCTCTAATTTTTTACACACCTGTCATGCAACAGTACTATGATACATATTTTCAAAACATATTGATGCAAATACAAGAATTGTAACGCAGACTGAAGAGTCTCCAAACATAAATTGTGTGACATTACACTCCTGCTACATATTAAGGTTTGCACTTGATCGACGATGTCAAATACATGACAAGAAAGCGCAACTTCCCAATTCAACCTGCGAAGGGGACGGGCAAATCAGGTGGTGATAAACTGATTAAATTTTGGCATGCAGCAGACCTCAAGGAGCAGAAGAAAACAGGACATGAAACATCTCACCTACAGACCAGTGGCAGCTCTTAACATACAGCTCTGCATATATACGCGTTTAGTTTTGTGATGGGATTACGCGGTCATGCATTCCATGTATGTCGTACACTTCACGTAGGCTGTACGGCCACGTTGGGTGTACGTTCACCTAGGTTGTACGTTCACCTAGGCTGTACGTTCACCTAGGCTGTACGTTCACCTAGGCTGTACGTTCACCTAGGCTGTACGTTCACCTAGGCTGTACGCAGCAATAATTGCGTACAGCAGTCTTGTACAAATCTCGTACAATTTTTCCAGTGGGGAGCAGTGCCATGGAAGGCCTTCACCGCAGAAGATCGCCGTGGCCCGGCGCAGTTCGCAAACTGGCCAGAATTCCACAAGGAGAGCGTGTGTTCCCGTGCAAGTGCGCAAAGCCTGCCCGCTGCGTCTGCCCTGGAAAAGGGAATCAACACACAATCGCTGTCGTGGTGCGCTGTTCGTGTAACCTCGTCCGCCCGTAGATTGCCCGTTATGCCGCTGTGTCCTGAAAGCCATTGGAAGATAATGTTATGTCCTCCATTAATTGCACAGTGATGAATTTGTCGTATTTCTGCAACAAGTTGTTCATGGTCTCCACGGCGAAGAGCCGCTTTAAGGCTTGCAGCTAGGGCTGCTTTTGAATCTGTGAAAATAGACCACCTCTGAGGGCTCTGCTGACTGATATGCCTAATTGCGACACGAAGAGCGGATAGCTCTGCAGCTGTTGAAGAAGTCTGGTGAATTGTCCTAGCTTTTATTTCTGTATTAATTGATGGTTGACCATGGAGCCTGAAGAAATCACGGCATTCACTGAATCATCGGTGTAGACGTGCAAACGGTTTTCATGGTGCTCATGGAAGTATTCGAGAGTTACTTGTTTTAGTTCTGTCAGCGATAGCTCGACCTTCTTCCTGATGCCAGGTATTGAAAGAAGCACGTGTGGTTGATACAGGATCCATAGTGGAGAGGACGGTCTAGATGCGGGTGTATGGGACGGCAAAATATCTCGCGATGCGCATCCACAGTCTCTGTAAACGATGTACGCGGCCTGGTAATAGGAAGACTGGCTGGGTCGCCGCGTTTAATCAGTGGGACGACGTCGCGAAGCTTAGGAACGTCTTCTTCAGCTTGGAAGATGGCGCTCGTACTTGGTACGAGAATCGCGAAGGCGCGCCCTAACATCGTGGCTCGAGTTCTGCCTCTGCATCCTGCACTCCTACACCAGCCCGGATCGCCGAGAACGAGCGGAAAAGGCTTTGCACTCTCGCATGCAGATACCCAACGAGACTATAACTATTGTGAAAGAAGGCCAGGTCGAGACGCCAAAGTCGTGACGGCAAGGCAAGGTACGCCGTGTCAGCGTTTTAATCTGATGGAGAAGCCAGGCGCGTGCTGGAGCCGGCGCCGCGGGACGATGACGATGGTATGTACAAAAGAAATAAGAAGATTATGGTATGTACAAATGAAAGAAGATCCGTGGAAGGCTCACACAATCATCCCGGGGGGTCGGAAGCGGCCAGCCTGGCCGCTCCTAACCAACCGATGCACCGCGGCGCACAAACGGCTTCAAGCGGGAGACATGAACAATTTCAGTTCCACGGTGGCGTCGATCGGCTGGGGGATCAACAGGTGTGACTTGGTAGTTCACGGGGGAAATTTGGTTTATGATCTTGTAGGGACCAAGATAGCGACGCTGAAATTTATCACTAAGGCCCGGGGCGCGCAGTGGTGTGTAAAGCAGGACTTCGTCACCGGGACGAAAAGAGACCGCACGATGCGTAGAATCGTAGCGACTCTTGCGGTCTTCCTGGCGCGCTTCTGTGTTGAGGCGGGCAATATGACGGCATGTGGCCACACGGGGTAAGAACTGGGCTGGTACTGATGAGGAGTAGTCGGGCGTAGAGAAGAAGAAAGTGTCGAGCATTGTAGTGGGAGGACGGCCAAAAACGAGGAAAAACGGAGAGTAACCGGTAGTCCGCTGTACTGCTGTATTGTAGGCGAATGTGACGAATGGTAGAATAGTGTCCCAATTTCGGTGATCCGGTGTTGTGTACATGGATATCATATCGGATAGAGTGCGATGAAATCGCTCAGTAAGACCGTTAGTCTGGGGATGGTAGCTTGAGGTTGTCTTATGAAGAGTGGATGACGCATGAAGAACTTCGGCAACGACTGTCGATAAGAAGGCCGTCCCGCGGTCACTTAGAAGCACCCGAGGAGCGCCATGACGCAGGACAATTGATCGCAAAAAAAAATTAGCTACCTCTTCGGCAGAACCAGTCGGTACAGGGGCTGTTTCAGCGTATCGTGTAAGGTGGTCAACGGCTGTTATAATCCAATGGTTACCCCCATCGGAGAGAGGTAGGGGACCATATAAGTCGATAACGACTACGTCGAATGGCGTGGCGGGACATGGAAGAGGCTGTAAGAGGCCAGCGGGCGAAGAAGTAGGCCGCTTGCGGCGTTGGCACAGATGGCAGGAAGCGACGTATTTAGCTACGGTAGAAGATAGGCCAGGCCAAAAGAATCGTCTTTTCACGCGATCATATGTTTTGTCAAAACCAAGGTGACCTGCAGTAGCGTCATCGTGGAAAGCCGCCAGTATACGTGGGCGAAGCGCACGCGGCACGACAGGGAGCCAACGAGTTCCATCAGGGCAATACACGTAGCGGCGCAGTATGCCATCTTTGAGTTTGAAATTGCGAAGCTGTCGGCGAAGCCTAGCATTGGGCGGGTTCGAAGCGCCGTTAAGGCGGTCGATGATGGGCCGACAGTAGGCATCAGCTAATTGCTGCGAGCGGAGTGCGTGTTTGTGCTCAGAATCGTCAAAAAAAACTGTTGTGATATGCGTCGGGGGAAGAGATGGTCGGCTGTGGTCAGAAGTTGAAATTCGCTGCGATGAAAAACAGCAGGCTGATTCCTTAAGTGGGCAGCGAGAAAGAGCGTCGGCGTCTTGGTGTTGGCGACCCGATTTATAAACGACGTCGAAATTATATTCTTGCAGGCGTAGAACCCAGCGGCCAAGTCGGCCTGTTAAATTTTTCAGTGAAGACAACCAGCAAAGAGCATGGTGATCGGTCACAACTGTGAAGTGCCAACCATAGAGGTAGGGGCGAAACTTTTGAACAGCCCAGACGACGGCAAGACATTCCTGCTCGGTAATGGTGTAGTTTTTCTCAGCTGGAGTCAAGGTCCGACTGGCAAAGGCAATCACTTTCTCACGCGATGTTGCATCACACTGCAGAAGGACAGCGCCAAGACCGTGACCACTGGCATCAGTGTGCAGGATGGTAGGAGCGCTGTCGCTGAAGTGGCCAAGGACGGGATCTGATGTGAGGGCGTGCTTTAGGTCGGTAAAAGCAGTGTTGCACTGTTCAGTCCACACGAAAGAGCTGCGCGCTTTAAGTAGTTCATGAAGTGGGCAGCAATAGCTGCAAAATGCCTTATGAAACGCCGGAAATAGGACGCTAGGCCGAGGAAACTGCGCAAATCTGCAGTTCGTTGCGGACGAGGAAAGTTCAAGACCGCGCTGATTTTATCTGGGTCTGGACGAATGCCGTCACTGCTAACCAGATGTCCCAATATTTTAATTTCCTTTTGTGCAAAGTGGCACTTCTTGGTGTTGAGCTGAAGGCCCGCTGACGAAACGCACGTCAGGACTTCATTCAGGCGCTTGAGATGGTCGTTAAAAGTTGCCGAAAAGATAACAATGTCGTCCAAGTAACATAAACAGGTTCTCCATTTTAGGCCACGAAGTACCGTATCAATCATTCTTTCAAATGTCGCTGGTGCGTTACACAGGCCAAAGGGCATAACATTAAACTCGTACAGTCCATCGGGAGTTGCGAAAGCGGTTTTCTCTTTGTCGCCCTCATGCATTGGTATTTGCCAATAACCTGAGCGGAGATCCAAGGTCGAGAAATATTCGGCGCCTTGGAGAGAGTCAAGGGCGTCATCTATTCGCGGCATCGGGTAGACATCTTTACGGGTAATTTTGTTTAGTGCGCGATAATCAACACAAAATCGTACCGATCCGTCCTATTTTTTAACTAAAACTACTGGGGAAGACCATGGGCTTGTTGATGGACGAATAATATCGCGACGGAGCATGTCATTCACATTTTCTTCGATTACTTTTCGTTCCGAGAGAGAAACCCGATAAGGTCGTCGGCGTACGATCGAGTTACCTTCAGTAATGATGCGGTGGTATGCAACACTAGTCCGTCCCAGCGGAGGGGAAGTGGCATCAAAAATGGCTTGATGGGCTTGAAGCAATTTCAGCAATTCTTTGCGTTGGTGCGGCGTGAGGTCCGGACTGATTGTCTTCGACAGCATCGGAAGAGAGACGTGCGATGAATCACGTTGCTGAGGTAGCGGGGCGGTGAGCACCATAATGGACTTAGGGTGAGCATCCACTATGCATGGCAGGGAAGTTCCTTCAGTCAGGACGATGGATTCACGGGATGTGTTCGTGGCAGCTACTATCACTGAGCCGCTGCGGAATCGTACAAGACTTGATGGGAAGGCGATTCCACGTGCAAGATGACGATGAGATGGTGCAATAAGTACATCCCCGTCAGTGATGTGTTCCGAAACAACGGTAACAAGTTTTTCGCACTGTGGAGGCAACACAGTGTCAACTGCGGCAATTAGGGAATGACGTACTTCAGACATGTCAGATGAAAAATCACTGTCTGTCATATGAATGACACGGTCGCCACAAGAAATTAACGCTGACGCGGTCGACAAAAAATCCCAACCAAAAATCATCTGATGCGCACACGGTGAAAGCACAGCAAACTGCACATGGTGGCGGACGCCGTCTATAACCATTCGAACTGTACACTTTGCTGAAGGATGTAGAGAGACGTCATTTGCTCCACGAAGTTCAGGTCCATCATATGGTGTCGTTACTTTCCGCAAACGGTGGCATAAATCAGCGCGAATAACAGAAATTGCAGCCCCTGTGTCAATCAAAGCTTCGATCGGTAATCCTTCAGCTAAAACGGAAATCATATTGTACGGGAGATGAGGAGGACTTTTGGTAAGTTCGCAGAGTGCAGTTTCACCTCCGGAAACTGCATCGCTTAGTTTTCCGAATGACGGACAGGAACAGTTGTTGCTGGTCGAAGTGGAGAAACAGAGCGGCGGTATGGGGAAACGGACCGGCGTCGGGATACATGAGCGCCACTTGGTTCAGACGAGGATACCGGTGGCGGAGAGGATCGACGAGGTGAGCTGTGAATAGATCGTCGCTGATAATATGCGGGTACGTCATTTTCGAAGGCGTCGTAACCACGCCGCTCGTTCTGAATGCGTCGACGACAGAAGCAGGAAATATGTCCTCTGATTCCACAGTAGTAGCACACTGGGCGAGAAGGGCGCCAAGGTGCGTAATAGGGCGGCGTAGGCTGAGCCGTCGTCACGGCATTGATGTGGTTGTAGGGTGGTGCTTGTCGTGGGGGGGGGGGGACCAAAAGGAGGAGGGGATGCAGCAACGTGAGCATAAGTCGGCGCTGTACGAGGTGCAGGAGGGTCAGGTGCGACAGGGTGGGTAATAGTTGCCAATTCTTCTTTAATGATGGTGCGGAGGCTGGCGTCATTAGAAGAAGAGTGATCACACCCGTGCCGGCAGAAAGGGCTCAAGGCTTGGAGCTCTTCGCGGATTATCGCTCGAATTAGGGTTCGTAGATCGAAGTCAGTAGAGGGGGGCCAGTAGAGAAGTCTGGCTGCAATCGGGAGGACTGCAGCTGTTCGAGTCGTTGACAGGTCGTAATAATGGAATCAACACTTGATGGATTCTGGGCGAGTAGGGTGTTATAAGCCACAGAATTGATTCCTTTCATGACATGGTGCACGCGTTCAGGTTCAGGCATGGTGGGGCTAATACGCCGGCAGAGTGCAAGTATGGCCTCTATGTAAGAGGCATACGACTCATCGGGACCTTGACGACGGGAAGCGAGCTTGTTCCTCGTGATCTCAGTCCGAACTGCGGGGTCGGCGAAGTATTGGCGGAACTGCTGTTTGAAGGTGGGCCAGTTAGTGGTGTGGGGCTCGCGGTTGATAAACCAATTCCTGGCGACCTCAATCAGGTAGAAGGAAACGTTGAGGAATTTTAAAGCGTCATCCCACCGGTTGTAGGCACTGCAGCGTTCATAAGTGTCAAGCCAGTCATCCACGTCCTCGTCGCGACGACCGGCGAACAGCGGCGGGTCGCGTTGTCGTGTGGGCACAGTGGGCACAGTGGGAGGCGGCGGTGTAGCCGAGGTAGAGGGTCCGGCCGGGTCGGGACTGCTCTCGGTTGACATAACGATGGTGGTTGTTGCCAAACGGCGACGGGAACGTAGCTCCAGCGAAAGGCAGGGCACAAGGCAGTAAGGGGATCAAATTTCACCTCCACCACGTGTGAAAGAAGGCCAAGTCGAGACACCAAAGTCGTGACGGCAAGGCAAGGTACGCCGTGTCAGCGTTTTAATCTGATGGAGAACCCAGGCGCGTGCTGGAGCCGGCGCCGCGGGACGATGACGATGGTATGTACAAAAGAAAGAAGAAGATTATGGTATGTACAAATGAAAGAAGATCCGTGGAAGGCTCACACTATGTACGTGGAGAACATGGCCAGGCTGTTCCGACGATCTGACCCGGCCATGCCCGAAGACAAAAAGATGCACCATCTCATGCGCAGCGTTAGGGAGCAACTGTTCGCTGGCCTCGTGCACAATCCGCCAACCACGGTTGCCGCGTTTCTTACGGAGACAATCACAATGGAAAGGGTGCTCCAGAAGCGGTCTATACGACCACATCAGGCGGTGCTCGCCGCTTCGTTCACAGAGCCGCTTTCGGCCTTCGGGGCTACTCCGGATCTTCTCCGCGACATCATCCGTTCCATTTTGCGAGAAGAGCTTCAGACTTTTTTCGGTGCTCCCCAGCCGACGGTCGGCTTTGTCGCTAGTATTGTCCGAGAAGATCTCCAGCAAGCATATCGGCCTTCGGTACCATCTCCTAACCCGCCATCCTTTTCCACCGAGTCCTGTCAACCAATGTATGCGGTAATAGTATATATATATATATATATATATATATATATATATATATATATATATATATTTTAGTATAAAGGCGAGAGGTAATAAAGGATATTTTCGGCCGTCAAATTTGAAACCGATACCTTGGCTAGCTTGGATAGACGATAAAAATGAAACGGCAGGTTAACTGTGGCCATTGGAGCTTTCAATCAAACGTTAGGCATGCGCTTAAACAGGCCAGAAATGTAATAAGAGAAAACATAACCACGCACCTAGAAATAAGCAGCAGAAATAGATCGTCAACTTGAACTAATTTAAGAGACCATGTAATTTTTAGCGCGGTAATGCTACATATTATGTCAGCGATATCCATTTGTGCTAATTTTGGGGCGGGCCATTGTAGATGCGAATGAGCAGGACCCATTACCACCGTGCCCCTCTATTATAGCGGTGTGTGGTGATGCAAACGACTTCGGCGAATCAGGTTGGGTGCTTCTGAACTCGTGGCTTTTTCTCTCTTCTCACCTTCACTCCCACTTTCCTCCCTTCCCTTTTGGCGCAGGTCAGGCGTCCATAGAACAAGTGTGACAAACAGCGCGCCTTTCCTTTCCTGTGAACCAACTATCGTTATCATTATCGGAGGGAGCTTCGCGAGCCTTCATGTCACTGGCATTCTTAACAAAAGCCGCTTTCAAGCAGACTAAAATTTAATGAGCTGGAGGAAATGTAACGGCAAAAGAAAATACAACTCTGCTAGCAAGGCACTTTTACACTTCAGAGACTGGCGGCTACGGATGGTGCACGTGTCGTATGCACAGCTTCCGACACTACGGCGCAGTTTTGACGCGAGACACACCCTCAGAAACATTAAACAATGAACTGCTCAACCTAAGGCGACTAGAAAAGTGTCTTTTACCCACCCCTACGCCGCCACGGCATGTAGGCGCCCGTGGTGCACAAGGCGTGTGCATGCGTGGTGGCGTGCGCTTTTCACTTCTCATTGGGTTGATTTGTCGGTGGGCTCAGCCAGCTCCTCATACGCCAGTTTGCAAATTGCGAGCCAAGTTTGCCAGGTGTGGTCGTAATATGTCCGTGTTTTCATTGGTGATAACGGCTTATTAAAAATGATAACAAATGAAGCAAAAAAAATGCTACCGGCCGCAGCAATTGCTATATAAAATCTTAAGCATGCGAGCTCCGGCCGTCGGGAAGGGACAGGAAGGGGATAGCGAATAAAAGTAGAAATGAACGATGACAAGAAAGGACAGGGGGAGTAAAATTGCTGCAGTTACCAGATTTAATTGTTATAAGCGATAATGCTCTATGACAGCATTGTTACAAGCGGTATAGAAAACAATACAAAGCTGACGATGCCGCGGAAGTCTATTGCTATCTGATATATTATTCTAACTGATACTGTAGTAAGTGGGTTTGACTGTATTTCAGTTTTCTGCATGTACGTAATCTATAGGGTATTAATGCGATGGTCTTAAGGGTTCCGCTCCGCGACAAAAAAAAAAAAAAAAGCAGTATTGTTGTGACAATCGGCGTTGTCGGAAAAATTATTTGTCGAGAGGTTCGTGAGCGCCACGTCATGTGACGCTAATAGAACATCGATTAAAACACTAAATAAAGTGTGATTACAAGGTAGCAACACGACTTACACGTCATTATAACATGTAAGAGAGTAAATTGATAGCGCTGAAAAGAAAGCTTGAGAAAGATGGGAACTGAACATGTGACACAAGTCAGAAAAGTTACTTCTAGGCCAGGGGTTTTCAAACTGGGTTCTGCGGTCCAGGGGCTGCTTCCGTAGGTTCCGTGAGCTTCCACGAGACTGCCTCATTTAATTTTTTTTTTCAAGCGTTTATCGTAACACCCGTATATGCAGATCCTCCTTTAGTACGCTCGTACGCAATTTGTTTTCAAAAACGTTCCACATTGGTTTCCGTGGCCTCCTGGACGGTGCGAGTACATAAATGAAAAAAAAAATTAAAAGATTTTACTACGCATCATTAGGTTATAGGACACATCTTCGTAAAAGCGTCATCCAGTGTACCACACGCACTTAAATGAGATGTCCAAGACATTTGAAGTTGCTCATTTCCCTTTCCATGGAAACATATCAGTGGGCTTTCGCAAAGCACAGGCTTTTCCATGTGCCCAAAATATCCCGTGGTCTGACTTTTCCTTTCAATAGCGATGCTTTCAGACTGTTATTAAGCAACTTTTACCCTATGCCGAAGGGTCATGAATTCCTACCCTAAATTTCTGCTTCAGGGGATATGTTTGCGCTGGTTTGGCTATTTTCGACTACTTTTAAACCATGGCGGTAATACTTAACTGTTTTCCTGGATACTTCTGCTATTTTTGTGCCGCTCTTTTTAGGTTAAGGCCTGCAACTCTGTCCGCAGCCTCTGGCGGTTATCTCAGAGTCAGCAACAACGCAAAGTTTTGTTGTTTGCCTGAGGAGGATCTGCAATGCTTTACCCAAGCAGATATGAGAACGCTGTATAATCGCAGCTTATTCTGAGGCACGGACCTCGTTGTGACGTGGTAATTTTCAAACTTCTTGGGCCTTCACTTCTGCCGAATAAAAAGGGTTACGCTAAGGTACCTCGCCAAAAATACGAAAGTCGTATCATTTTCGCGGAGCTCAGCAACTTTCGTTATTGCACCTGATCATTTAGAGCAATAATTGAAAAGTTTATTTAATGCTGACTATTTATTCAAGCAGAATTTATACCAACAAGTATTTTGCATGACTCTTAACCACAATCACTTGATCTCAATTTGGAAGAACGCTAAGTTTTTATAAACCTTGGTTTATCCTAATTCAGACACCCGTGTCTGTGTATGCACTTAGATAATGGATGTACGATATCTACAGCACATACTGTTAGCGGCTGACTTATTGCGCCGGGAATTCCCGACACCGACCAGCAGTGCGCGGTGCGTCGACAGTGAGAGCGGGCGCGTGAGTGAGTGAATAAACTTTATTGAATTAAGACAAAAACAAAGGTAACGCGTGAAGAATTTGCGAAGTAGTGAATTTGCGGACATTTGAAAACTGTGTCCGAACGTGCGTGTGCGAAACGAAAAAGTGTATTTGTAATCCAGTTGTTAATTGTTTATATACCCATTGTATTTTTTCGATTTTATTTGTGTGCCCAGTCTTTCGCATCTTTTTTTTTTTTCTCGTTCTAATGCTAACAATACACAATATGGATAGGTATAAGTATAGCTACAACGCACTTGTAAACGCTATTCTACGTACTTTGCAAACGATGTAGTCAAATTTGCGCTTATCTGAAACGATAACTTTCTGAAACTTTAATTCGCGCCCAAATCTGAAATCACTTTCTATTTGATTGAACGCAAATTTTTCTAACCACCAGCATTTTGTATATACGAATGACTTCAGGCGTTGTGCAAGATATCAATTTAGGGACGCTGTTTAATCTGATAACGATCACCCGTATATTATATTTTTACCGTTATTTTACTCTGACGAATGCGTCATCTACTTCAGTATCACAATAATACGGACTCGAAACATTTTCAGTGTGCCTTAGATCGTGTGGAAAATTGGGTGGCGAATGTATTTCAACGCTAATAAAAACTTTTATCGTCGAAAGCACATCCTAGTCCCACCTCGGAATCTTGAACCACCCATGTTAAGAACTCAAGCAACGAAGCTAAGCGTGTTCTTGGTTATTCGTAACCTACAATTCCAAAGGCACAGAGCGCAATAGACAGAACCACGGCACGAGGTTCACTCTGACTGCATTGATTTGTAACAGCACAAGGACGCATTTGCGTTTGCGGTCGTGATTGAACCCGTTTCCTCGGGATCACCAACCGAACGCCGTCACCGAGGGGCGAGGCAGTTACTGTCGCCCGTCGTGGAACTTGCTTTCTACGCTGACCGTGGGTGGTGTCTTGCAAGCATTCAAGCCGCCCCTTCGACGACTGCTTGGCGCCCGATGGCGGGAGAAGCGGGGTGACTGCTTCCAGGAAAGCCAGTACGAAGCATGGCGCTGCGTGTCCCGAAAACTAGGGCTGCAGCGTTGCTGGGAAAACCATTGGCCGCAGAGGACGGCATCCGCGGGTTGCGGAGGCTGAGGTGGTGGTGCTGGGGGAGAGGAGGAGGTTTTGGCTGAGCGCTGAAACACGAGATGTGGCGTTCCCGTTCTTCGCCAGAGCAGAAGAAACGCATACACTAACAAGCGCCTCGATCTATGGCGCTCGGCACAAGGCACGGGAAGGAAATGAGATGTGCGTATCTGTTTTCCCTTTTTTTTTTCACGCTCATCTTCCACCCATCTTCCCTAAAGCCCCTTGATACCGCTTCTGCCGCATTGCTGAGCCATGGCTTCCTTATTCGACCTTGAATGAGGTCTTTCTTTCTTTCTTTCTTTTTCTTCTCATATGTTTAGCGGCGCCCGAAATAAAACACTAGTGAGAGAGTGTGTGTCGTCGTTTTCGCGCTCTTTTTGCCCGTCACTTGTGATCAGTTCGATCCTCGTACTCTCTTGAGACCATATTCCTATGTCGACGGTCTCGAGGCCTCCCATACAGGAAGCGGCAACGAGTAGGTAAGTCTCGCTAAACGCCTTTTCACGATTAGGATGTTTTTGAATGTAACTGTTTGAGGCGTGTTAAAAAGAAGTTACCGCGTTTCATCCCCCCGTGTTCTTTGGTTGCTTAGCTCGAAATCGCTTTGAATGCGTCATTACGCAGATGTTTTAGACATTTTCTGCGAAATATATATATATATATATATATATATATATATATATATATATATATATATATATATATAAACAGGATGTCACACAACTTTCCCGATTATCTATTTTATTCCAACAGTTTCGAAAGGTGGACTGTCCTTCTTCAAGGTAGAATTGAGTAAGAAGGACGGTCCACCGTCCGAAACTGTTGGAATAAAATAGATAATCGGAAAGTTGTGTGACATCAAGTTGTGTGACAACCTGTTTATGTATATATATATATATATATATATATATATATATATATATATATTCCTTTTGTTTCTGTAATTCGCGGTTTTTTTTTGTTTTTTTTTGGTGTTCGGAGAAAGGCACACGTGAGAAATTCTGAAAGTGTTCTCAAACTTTGAAAATAACATTTACTATCTGAAGTCAATACTTCGTAATGTAGAAAAAAAATTATCTTAATTACTGATTCAATAATCGCAAAACAAGAAAATGTCTTTAGTGCGTAAGATGGCTGGCAGTTGTATGCAAGTGGTTTTCCTAGCTCACCTCACATGTTCAATATTTTGAATCATTGCCTAAAGCTATAGCTTGGACACTCTGTAAACCTTTGGCCTATAATGAAGGTTGATGCCTTCTCTATAGCTTCCTTAAACTCTCATACTATAGTCAATCACGAATGCGATTTCGTAGACGCCTCATTAAAATTGGTATATTTGATCCAAACTGAACACAACGGTGCAGATTGAACCACTTCTTATTCATGATTAATATGACATAAAATTTATTAAAACACAGTATCTAAGTTGATTTCTGTAGCATGCTTGCATAAACTGACCCACAATCACTTTGTTTGCAGAATGGCAGTGTCCCCATCCCCAGACACACCCAGGTAAAGTGCCATGGAGAAATTCCTGAAGTTCAAACGCCGTCGTGAGCTTAGGCTTCTGAAAAGTGCTACACGCCAGTGCTCTTTGGAGGTTGCAGAAAATTCCAGGAGAGAGACACAAACGTATCTTGCTAGGACTGTTTACGTGCCATCTGCGGGTACTAGTTCACCAGTGGTCAGCGAGGATGCTGAAGTTTTTATTGCTTGTCAAGAAAGCACGAACCCTATGCATACAGCCATCCGCCCCAACCAGGAAAACATCAGTTATGAGCATTCCCAATCTTCAGTATTTACCAATGAGCATTCTATCAGGCACTTCTTGCAGGCTTGGGCAGTTCGGAACAACATAAACAAATCTCCTCTTGATAGTCTGCTTGAGATCCTAAAGCCTTATTTGCCAGAACTCCCAAGAAGCCATCGAACGTTGCTTCAAACTCCAGATAAAGCTCCAATAGTTTCAATGAACGGCGGGGAATATGTGCATTTTGGATTACAGAGTGGTTTGCTTCGGGCACTAGATGCATGGCAGAATATCGATGGTGAAGCTGGAACGCTGTCCATATCATCGATGGCCTCCCTGTGTTCAAGAGTAGCCTCCAACAAGTTTGGCCAGTTCTTGCCCAAGCTCATCATCCCGGCGACAAAAAGTTATCTGTAGGAATATACCGCGGCAAATCTAAGCCACATTCTTTAGATGAGTATCTTGAGCCATTCCTTCGAGAAACCATGCCCTTGCTCAAGGATGGATTCACTTACCATAACAGGCACTAGAGCGTAACGATTAAAGCTGTGCTGTGTGACGCCCCAGCCAAGGCTTTTGTCAAAGCTACAAAGTCTTTTTCTGGTTACTACGGCTGTTGCAAATGTTGTGCTAGAGGAAAATACCTTGGGCGAATGACATCTCAAGATATGGACAGCCCTCTACGAACAGACGAGTCGTTCAGATTCCAAGACGATAGTGAGCACCATAAGGGCACTTCTCCATTTACGGCAATTGACTTGCCTATGGTGCCCTGCTTTCCTCTCGACTACATGCATGTGGTTTGCCTAGGAGTTGTTCGGAAACTGATAACGTACTGGGTTAAAGGCCCGCGTTCAGTGAGACTTTTGTATAATGCTGTTAAGCAAGTTTCAGACCTCCTTGTTCTATTCAAGAAATTTTTGCCAAAAGATTTCCCGCGGAAATCTCGTCCACTTTATGAGCGGTGGAAAGCAACAAAATTTCGTCTGTTTTTGCTTTACATAGGCCCAGTAGCAATGAAGAAAGTACTTTCCTCAGACATGTATGAGCATTTTCTCTACCTGAATGTCGGTATTGCTATTCTTTGTTGTCCAGCGATGGAAGGACACATTGATCGTGCAGAGCAGCTACTTAGGACTTTTGTAAAAAATGCCAGGCTTTCTACGGAAAGGAATCATTAGTGTATAATGTGCACAGTCTGATACACATTGCTAGCGATTGCCGAAGGTTTGGTTGCCTGGACAGCTTCAGCTGCTTTCCATTTGAAAACTATTTAAAAACCCTAAAATCATTAGTTAAATCTGGAAACAAACCCCTTGAGCAACTCTACAATAGAATTTTTGAAGAAGCAGCATGCCCCCCCTCTTCTCTGTACTCAAGAAAATCATGTCAGAGCTTTGGCATCGTTCCTGAGTCCTGTCACAGCAAGGGCCCTGCAGTTTCATATGTCCAGCACAAGCAGTTTCTGAGGGCCGCATGGAACGACAGCTCTTTGAGCACAAAGCGGCCAGATAACTGCGTTCTGCTAACTGGAAATAGAGTTGTGATAATAAGCAACTTCCTAGCTAGTGAGTCAAGAATATTGATTGCTGGGAAACAGTGCAAAGTTCTTGGTGATCTGTACGTCAGACCGTGCCGTTCATCGCTACTCTCTATACTTCAAGTTTCAATTCGCAGTGCGAGCCTCGATGTGTTTGACTTCTGTGACATCCTCTGCAAAGGACAGCTTTTCCCATACAAAACAAATTTGCTCTTCTTTCCACTTTTTCACCTCCTGTGATAAAAGTCAGAGGTAGGCTTCCAGCTCTCAAATTGTTGGGTATATTACTATTATTATTTTTTTTTTGCTGGCAATTTTGATGGCATTTTTTTTCTGGATAATGATTAGTAAGTCACTCCTGCATATCGATCCGCACGCACATTTCGCCTGGGACCGCTAAACAATTTATAATTGAATTTTTTTCTCACCAGTTTCGATTTCAGCAGCTGAGAGGTGGCTGTTGCGTCATAGTCAAATCTTGACGTGTCGCATGAAGAAATCGTTGATTCTTGTGATTACTGCACTTGAGGCAGGCAGCCTTTATCACTGTAGCGAATTCCAACGACAAATGTGTCCCTCGCGTGACCTAGGCTTGACTGACTTCACAGCCACCGCT
Source organism: Amblyomma maculatum (assembly GCF_055883805.1). NCBI lineage: Eukaryota > Metazoa > Arthropoda > Arachnida > Ixodida > Ixodidae > Amblyomma > Amblyomma maculatum. The sequence goes on along the minus strand of NC_139348.1, from coordinate 54,788,853 downwards.
CAGCTGTTGAAACCGAAGCAGGTACAAAAAGAAATTCGATCATAAATTATTCAGCAGTCGTAGGCGAATAATGTGACGTGATGATCCGTGTACTGCAATGTCTTAAGTATCATTAAAAAGGACGATACATGAACTACACTCCTTCAATGTTCCCGCCCAGCGGGAAACTGCATCGGCGTTGTAGAAGTTGACGTCATAGCTAAATAGCACGATTATGCATGGCTCTAGAGGAAGGTGTACGCAAGTGATACGACCGGGCATTGATTGACTTTTGGTGGGTAGTCACGAGAAAATATGGTCGAATTGGCAGAAGACGCGAATCGAAATCAAGACCCTTTGGGTCCCGAATCAGAGCGAAACTGCCATATGCGATACGAACATATGCCAAGCAGGCATATGTTCGTAAGTCCTGGTTGAAGAGGGACTTTATATCTATCTCAGATGGAAATTTGCTTGGTATTGTTGCTCACGTCTGTATGCTAATTGGTATGTTCGAGATAACAGAGGGGTAAATTAAGGGGTCATTAGGCGAATAACAAAGCGCGAGGGCACGAATGAGGGTCTGCAAGTGGAGCCGCGGACGGGAGCCGTAAATTCTCTCGGATCTACCCTTAGAGGCGTGCGCCAAATTTTTCACTGTTTGTAACATACTGTTTTCTTCCCCTTTAGTTACCAACATGGTGTTTAATTACTTTGCTCCCGTGCCTTCCTCGTTGCCGTAATGATTTTGTATAAATATGGGAAAGCATAAGTTCAAATTATATCTATCCTTCAAAGCATGTAAAATCTTGAAAAAGTTATGCAGTGACACAAATTAACTCAGACGCAAATCAAATATTTTTTCAACCGAAATATAAACATCTGTCTCAGCAACAAATCATCTCTCCATAGCAAGAAAACGTCAGTGATATATTAAGCACTGACAACCTATAAATTCATCCAAAATAAAAATAATATTTTCAGTCCATTTATACAGCAAACATTAGAGCCAATACAATTACCACTGGTTAATTCATATTATCAGGCTGAAATTAGCAAGTTAAATGACCTACTGAGATTTTTTAACAGCCATGCGCCTGCGATAAAATAATTCCACGATTTCACCTTTTTTGGAGGGTATATATATCCATGTACATTCTTTCTCTTAGCTGGAAAGTAGCATTGAAGCCTACTTGTTGGATAACTTTGACCTGTCATAGTCCTTAAGCTGAGCTTAGCCTCTAGATTCCTTCATATATGGACTTTCTACATGAATTGTTCATTATTGATATAAACAGCGCGAACACGAAAACAAGGGACAAGAAACACGAAAGCCACAGTACATGCGCTGACTCACAACTAAGCCTAAGCCGTTTACTGCAAGGCCCAAAAAAACATGAAGAAAAACGAAACAGTCACGTGAAAAACCCCTGGGTTCACCTGCTGCATAAAAATTACTTTAAAAAATCACTTAAAAAAGACACTTCTTTCCTTGAAAGAGCAAGAGACGTCTTGCTGATACACTTATTGTCCGTTGAAATAAAATACGCTTCCACTATCTCTCTCGTTATCTTCTCTTTGTGGCGATATAAAATCTTAACACTGTCAAACTTAGGAGTGCATTTCTTCTTCTCCTTCTTCATTATTTCACATGACTGGCAATGGGATCTAGAAACGTTTTGTCCTTTCCAATTTCCAAGTTGTTACAGTATTCCTGTAGTCTCTTATTTATACACCGTCCGGTTTGTCCTATATAACTGGCCCCACAAGAGAGTGGAAGTCTATACACAACACCTGTCTTGCATCCAACATAGGGGTTTCTATGTTCCACCCCACATTCCTTCTTCTTCTCTTCTCTTTCGCTTTGAACAGCCGGGCAGATCCTCTTCATCTTGAGCGGGGCGGTCAGTGCGACGTCCACATTATACCTCTTACCTACATTTTTGAGGCCATGCGAAATCCTGTGCACATACGGCACCACGGCAACCTTCCTCTTCCTCTCACCCATGCTAGGCAGGGATTTCAGTCTGTGCGTTCTTTTAAGGTTCTTCAGTACCCGGCAACTGGCCTCAATAATAACTGACTCGCGATAACCGGCATTTTCAATTCTCTTCACTTGTCTTTCAAAACTCTTGGCCATGCCGTGGTAACAAGATTTCGTCAACGCACTTAACAAGCAAGTGTTTATCATCCCATTCTTCACTAACTTGGAATGTCCTGAATTGGAGCCTAGCAACGGCTTCATCGATCTCGGGTTGTATTCCCAACAAACATGATCATCACCGAATTGAATCAAAATATCTAAATACTGTAACTGATCGTCCACTGGATTCTCAACAGTAAATTCCAGGCCGGATCCACACTCAGTAAAAACATCCATAATGTCCTTCATTCTTTGATTGAATCCCTCACGGCCTGTTAATACTAAAAAGTCGTCCACATACCTGAAGGTGGAATAATGCAAGCCCTCCAAGTTATCCTTCAGGTGTCTGTCCACGTACATTAAGAAGATATCACTCAAGACCGGTGCAACACTCGATCCAATGCACACTCCAGCCTTCTGTGTATATAGCTTGTTCTTCCATCCTATGAAGGTGGATTCCAGGTAGAACCTCAAAAGTTCAAGGAAACTTTCAACACTAACACCTGAGGCGTCAATGAAGTCACATTCATTATTGTCTTCTGTAATGCACATTTGTACTCGCTTAAGGAGGCAGTCATGGGGAAGGCTATAATATAAATCCTTGACATCCATGCTGAAGCCGACACAATTTCTTGGGTTGTGTTCTTTGAGGAACACGACAAGGGCTTCAGAGTTAGGTAGCCTTAGAGGGTCTGATAAAGTCAACGAGGAAAGGTGCTTCTGCAAATATTTGGACACCAGGTGCTGCCACGTGCTCTTCTCAGATACGATGGCTCTGAATGGAACATCTGGTTTGTGAGTTTTTGCCGAAAAGAATACTTCCAAATGTAGTTGCTTGCATTTCTTCACCTGTTCACGTATTCGTTCAAGCCCCAGATCATCTACAAGAGCCATAGCCCTCTCTTTTATCTTGGTCGCTTCCATAGGAAACCTTTTGAAATTCTTCTCAACAGCAGCCTCGGCTTTTTCTTGAAACTGATTCTCAGAAAAAATAGTAAAATACCCTTCTTTATCTGATAGTATAACTCTGAGGTCTCTTGAGGCCATCCATTTAGCAATATAGTTAATAGGGAACCGTTTCCCCTTTAATCCTTCTTTTGTGTGCTCTAGCACTTCCATGCACTCATGGATGCACCGCGACCTTTCAGAATCTTCAACTCTATTTGCAATACAGCGTGACATGGTCACCTGTTCAGCCTCATCAACTCTAGGTTCAAAAGCATGTTTAGGACCCAGCCTCAGCATCTTATCAATACCTAGAGGTATATCTTCATCAGCGAAATTCAATACCTTGCCTTGCTGATCATTGTTCATCTTCTTCCGTGGAAGCAGAGGTAGAACCACCTTCCAAAGGAATTCCGTCAATCTTCCACGGAAGAAGAAGATGAACAATGATCAGCAAGGCAAGGTATTGAATTTCGCTGATGAAGATATACCTCTAGGTATTGATAAGATGCTGAGGCTGGGTCCTAAACATGCTTTTGAACCTAGAGTTGATGAGGCTGAACAGGTGACCATGTCACGCTGTATTGCAAATAGAGTTGAAGATTCTGAAAGGTCGCGGTGCATCCATGAGTGCATGGAAGTGCTAGAGCACACAAAAGAAGGATTAAAGGGGAAACGGTGCCCTATTAACTATATTGCTAAATGGATGGCCTCAAGAGACCTCAGAGTTATACTATCAGATAAAGAAGGGTATTTTACTATTTTTTCTGAGAATCAGTTTCAAGAAAAAGCCGAGGCTGCTGTTGAGAAGAATTTCAAAAGGTTTCCTATGGAAGCGACCAAGATAAAAGAGAGGGCTATGGCTCTTGTAGATGATCTGGGGCTTGAACGAATACGTGAACAGGTGAAGAAATGCAAGCAACTACATTTGGAAGTATTCTTTTCGGCAAAAACCCACAAACCAGATGTTCCATTCAGAGCCATCGTATCTGAGAAGAGCACGTGGCAGCACCTGGTGTCCAAATATTTGCAGAAGCACCTTTCCTCGTTGACTTTATCAGACCCTCTAAGGCTACCTAACTCTGAAGCCCTTGTCGTGTTCCTCAAAGAACACAACCCAAGAAATTGTGTCGGCTTCAGCATGGATGTCAAGGATTTATATTATAGCCTTCCCCATGACTGCCTCCTTAAGCGAGTACAAATGTGCATTACAGAAGACAATAATGAATGTGACTTCATTGACGCCTCAGGTGTTAGTGTTGAAAGTTTCCTTGAACTTTTGAGGTTCTACCTGGAATCCACCTTCATAGGATGGAAGAACAAGCTATATACACAGAAGGCTGGAGTGTGCATTGGATCGAGTGTTGCACCGGTCTTGAGTGATATCTTCTTAATGTACGTGGACAGACACCTGAAGGATAACTTGGAGGGCTTGCATTATTCCACCTTCAGGTATGTGGACGACTTTTTAGTATTAACAGGCCGTGAGGGATTCAATCAAAGAATGAAGGACATTATGGATGTTTTTACTGAGTGTGGATCCGGCCTGGAATTTACTGTTGAGAATCCAGTGGACGATCAGTTACAGTATTTAGATATTTTGATTCAATTCGGTGATGATCATGTTTGTTGGGAATACAACCCGAGATCGATGAAGCCGTTGCTAGGCTCCAATTCAGGACATTCCAAGTTAGTGAAGAATGGGATGATAAACACTTGCTTGTTAAGTGCGTTGACGAAATCTTGTTACCACGGCATGGCCAAGAGTTTTGAAAGACAAGTGAAGAGAATTGAAAATGCCGGTTATCGCGAGTCAGTTATTATTGAGGCCAGTTGCCGGGTACTGAAGAACCTTAAAAGAACGCACAGACTGAAATCCCTGCCTAGCATGGGTGAGAGGAAGAGGAAGGTTGCCGTGGTGCCGTATGTGCACAGGATTTCGCATGGCCTCAAAAATGTAGGCAAGAGGTATAATGTGGACGTCGCACTGACCGCCCCGCTCAAGATGAAGAGGATCTGCCCGGCTGTTCAAAGGGAAAGAGAAGAGAAGAAGAAGGAATGTGGGGTGGAACATGGAAACCCCTATGTTGGATGCAAGACAGGTGTTGTGTATAGACTTCCACTCTCTTGTGGGGCCAGTTATATAGGACAAACCGGACGGTGTATAAATAAGAGACTACAGGAATACTGTAACAACTTGGAAATTGGAAAGGACAAAACGTTTCTAGATCCCATTGCCAGTCATGTGAAATAATGAAGAAGGAGAAGAAGAAATGCACTCCTAAGTTTGACAGTGTTAAGATTTTATATCGCCACAAAGAGAAGATAACGAGAGAGATAGTGGAAGCGTATTTTATTTCAACGGACAATAAGTGTATCAGCAAGACGTCTCTTGCTCTTTCAAGGAAAGAAGTGTCTTGTTTAAGTGATTTTTTAAAGTAATTTTTATGCAGCAGGTGAACCCAGGGGTTTTTCACGTGACTGTTTCGTTTTTCTTCATGTTTTTTTGGGCCTTGCAGTAAACGGCTTAGGCTTAGTTGTGAGTCAGCGCATGTACTGTGGCTTTCGTGTTTCTTGTCCCTTGTTTTCGTGTTCGCGCTGTTTATATCAATAATGAATAAGTACCAACTCGCCCAACAAAGTATCTTGGTATGAATTGTTCAACCTCAATATGGTCAAGCAGACATGAGCTTTTAATTTTGAGGTAACTGAAGAGGATCGGGTAGCATAGCTGTGGGGTACTGGTGAATTAAGTGAGAATTAGTATTTCATATTGAGAGTTCACTGTAGCAGTACACTGAACAGAAAGATGAAAAAGTAACTATGGAATAACACTCAAGAACTCATATTATATGAAATAGTGCAATAGCTCTGGAGGACTGCGCCCTCATTTACCGCCTGCTGGAAATACCATGAAAGGTATTGTATTTTTTCCATTCTAGAGGTGGTTTTTTTTTTGTAAGCTCTTATATGACATAACATTATTCTTGCTTTTTAAATCTGCGTTACTTGCAGTATTCGTTATAACTAGTTTGTGGTCTAAAGGAATGAAGTATATTTCATGACATATAACACATATAGCACATGATTACGTATAAAGCATATCTCCGCTGCATGAAGGTCGAAATAATGTGGCGTCTGTGCTTTATAGTGGAGTCCTTATGTGCAAGTATACAGTAATATACCCACCCTGACTGTGCGTGACTATTCGTAACTAGAACATTGTTGTCGAGATATATGATGCTGAAGTCCCGTGGCATTCTGACAACAGAGAATTTCTTTTTCTTCAGGTACCACGTTGTAGAATTCATTCAGGAAGGGAGTACATACGTTGTACCCAACAACTGGGTACACGTTGATGGCAATGCCTTGCGGTGCTGCTGGCCACCCACTGCCACTAAATATGAAGTAACAAAAATGATCCAAAGAGCTGTTTCAGTGGACGATGGATGGGAAAAATTTGAAGCCCGCATTCTTTGTACTAAAAGTAAGTACGCTGATTTATATTGCAATGCACTTTGAAAATTCCCCAAATCAGTACTAGGTTCAGGGGATTTATGCACAGCTATACACTGATGATGGATTTACTTTAATTTGTTTTTCTGAGTTTGATGTTTCACGTCTTGATGCCTTGTCGCAACAAAAATTGTTGCCCATGAATTTATTATCATGCACACGAGCTTTGGAATTAATACATTCTAACGAAAGCGACTGCTTAGAAGGAAGTGTATAAAACGGTGTGGGGGAATATCTTCTGCAGAGTCATTCAAAAGGGCTCAAGAGGTACTGAAAAACGCGGAGATGGCTTCTCACCTAGACACGGAGGACTCCGAGGTGGAGAAAGAATCAAGGCGAAAAGGAAAAAGGGTTGTGTTGAGCGACAGCGAATCAGAAGAAGTGCTTCCTACCGAAGGTGAGCTTTGTTTTCTGAATTAAATGCGATCAATTGCCCATGAAGCCTGTGCGCTCATTATATAATTGCATGTTTTACTTAAACAATTATGGGCGACTCTCTGAGGGAGCTGTGGGGTGATGGACGTGTGATTTGCAAAATTAATTTTACGAGCTGTCATTCCCACAGAAGTGGTGTTTCCTATTGTTTGCCTCAGAAAAGGCTCGTTAACGAGGGGCGGACCGCCTCCTCTAGGCCCCTCTCCTCCATGATTATGCATTTGTATTAAGCAGAATAGCGGGTGGACAACGCATGGTTAAGCACGTAATTTTATGCGTTAAAAATTTTCAACTTTAGCCGAGTCACAGCAAAAAAAAAAAAAAATTACTATTTGATGGGAAAAATATCAATGTCACGTGCACAGCTAAGATGGACCATGGCAAAAAAAAAAAAACCCCACACACACACACGCTTGCTTCCGAAATGAAATCAAGTGATCGGTGTTAATATTTGTTTAAATTATCGTGGGTGGGACAGCGCGAAAAGACGAAACACAAGAAGAGACGCACAACAGACGAGCGCTGTTGTGCGTCTCTTCTTGTGTTTCGTCTTTTAGCGCTGTCCCACCCACTATGCAATTGTGCCAACTCGCCCAACTGTCCATCCTACTTCAATAAAATTATCGGCGGGTATTTTCTCATTCTGTCTACTTCACTAATTAGTCGGTATCAACTAATTAACATTTCAAACACGGCTATGAATCCCAGATGTGAATACAGGCACATTGCCGAGCGCCAACAAAAGTGGAAGCATCGTGACTTTTCTCTAGGTATGAACGTGTCGAGATGCAGAGCTCCAGACTTTGATGCGTCAACTTGCTGAATTCCATGAATAGCCTCACAAAAATAGACAATATATTTACTGACACTAATTCGCGAAGATAGCCCATATATCCACTTTTCTTGTGGAATCGCAGAAAACTAGAGGCTTTAGAAGCATGAATCTACATTCTAATTTTTTTTTTCTTTTGGTGGTTAATAGCAATTGGTTTTATGCTTACAGCCGTGCGAAACGGAGATTCGGGGCTTCGAAGAACATGTCAGACACTTCAATCCAGCCAGCCATCGGTGCAGCCTCGACCAACCAGTGAGTGACAGCAGCTGTAAATTTTAAATATGCACAGCTACAGATTCCTAATAATGCACGCATGCTTTGATGATCAGACTCTTACGTCTTACCCCGCGAATAATTGTACTTGATACTAGAAAAGGCAATGTCGCTGGTGGGCTTGCGAATAATACTTTTTCTTTTTCGGAACGGAATGATAAACGTTCAAACGCCGCAGCGCTGTTTAAATTATTTTGGCCGAGCCTTTACGTACATTTGACAGCAGCGTAATGTGCATTTTTTTTGTTGCCTTAAAAATCATTCACCAGAGGTGCGTTCATTAAGGAATTCTCTTGTATAGATTGAACTAGCCCTTTTTTCACTTGGCGTTGCCGAGCTATTCAGCTTCGTCTGTCCAGCAGCAGCCGCTCCGTGCAGCTCAGTTGGTCGGGCGACTGCCCCTGCTATTTCCCGGGCCCGAACCGCCGACATGGGCAATTTTTTTTTTCGTGCCCTTTACTAGGACACAGCTTTCTACTATCTTCAAGTACCGGAACACGTCAGCGGAACGCCTGTGTACCAAAGTATATTTAACATTTAACTGATATCGCGTGCTCTTTTCTTTTTTCTTTTTTTAGGTCCAAAATTTTAAGACATTTAACTAGCTTTAGATTTATTTTAACCCCAGGGCTATATTGGGGGCTACAGCGCACACCAGATGAGAGGTAGGCTACTTCAAGTATATAGATAGCTAATTTACTAAACACGTTAGTTAAAGTTTTATCTTCATCTTAGGGGATATGTTAAATTTTCAGAATTAAAGCTCGGGCTCCTAATTGTACAGGTAGGAAAAAAATCCTTTAAAAATTGTAGCGAGCGCTACAATGCCCACAAATTTTACCCTGATAGGCAGTTTCACCCAATTGCACAGCGCACATATAACGTAGATTACTCCACCCAGAGATTTCGTCGCTCTGCTGGAATCACCAGAGTGTCAGACGTGCGCGTGGTGGCGGTTCGTTGTCAATTTCATCTTGACCGGGGCCTTGCTGATAGCCGCCGCGTCGTTACCTAATGCGCATAGTCGTTGCGCTTGAAGTCCGGCCTCAAAGCGCGCATTGGACGAGCGATCTATATAGGGGCTTTAAGCGATCCATGCCGGAAGCGCCCGCTGGCGCAGTGTTGCGAGGTAGCGATCTGAAGCAGCCCATTAGCCTGACATCTGTAGGCCTTGTAATGCGCGCTGCAATTTTTACATTAAATTTTTTCCTCGTATGCCATTTGCTCCAACTCTGCAAATACAAGACCCCCTTCCCCCAAAATAAATATTTGGGCAGTTAGGCAACGTATTCAGTTAATTGCCTAATTCAACCATTCCTCCGCTCACATAGTGTCCGTCATAGCCCCCAATGTAGCTCTTAATTAAATCAAAGGTCAGTTACCTTTTGTAAAACAAATTCGTACCTTCTAAAAAAACAACTATGTAGTTGGCCTAGGCCTGCTATAGCTTTATTATACGTTCTTGCAAGTGCAGGCACATGCAGTTAGACTAGGACCATTTTGGCAGGAAACATCGATTTTAAAGGGGCACTAAAGACAGCCAAAGATGGTATGAAAACCTAATAAACTACATTTGTGACACTGTCGCCGCATATCCGGCAGCAAAAAATCGAATAATTGCTGAGATATTGCGATAAGAAGTTGAGGTTTTTTTCTTGTTCCCGTGGGTCGAATTCAAACTGTGGCCTCCAACTACGTAGTTGGAGTTGAGTGACGTACACTATGACGTAAGCGGAGACTCCGTGATAGCTAGCGAGCCGGCGCGGCCCGCGGCGTCGCATCCCTCAAGGGCCATCTTGGCAACAGCGTACTCGCAATGACGGCCTCAGCCGAAATAAATAAAACCATGAAGAGAGTAATTTACCGAGCGATGGGCCCATAAAGGAAGAAAAAAAAACATAGAGCGCTTGTAATGCACAATACTTTACATGTTTCTCAAGCTTTTGCGCTCCTTCTTGCACTGTGTATAAACAAACCGAGCCCTCGGTCATCGCAACACTTCCTGACATGTTTACATACAAATAAGATTTAGTTACCAGCAAAATAGTGTCCTCGCTGCCGCGCTTGTCAGTTTTGAAGCTTCGTCGCACTTTTTCCCTTCAAGGTTTGTGCTACAGCTCCGTGTTCAGCGAAAATTACGTCCACGGTAGCAGAACATGACCGAAGTGCCGGCGCCACTACATTTGCCAGCGCTGTGAAATTCCACATGTTAAAATGGATCCAGTGCACAATATAGTGCGCATAGGCATCCAGAACATTAGTTGCAAGACGTGAGAGCAGGCAGCATGCGCCGATGGTCAAGAAGTTGTAGACCGGCAGCAGAAACACTTTATGGGGCCATGACATAAAAACTAGAAATATTTCGAAGGTTCTTGTGGCGCGGCGTAGCCGAGCGGTTAGCGCCGAACGTTACGGAGCAACCAGTAGCGAGTTGGAATCTAACCGCTTTTGGCGTTTTTTCTTTTCTGTTGTTTTTTTTACAAATCGATTTTTTTTTAACCTTTTGTAATGTATTTCTGGTGCTTCGTTATTTTTAGTTTTTACTTTTTACCCGAGGCCCTTTTTTTCGCCGGGCGACGAGCGCAATATATCGACGCTCTCCTTGGTATGAGCTGCAAGTATGCCCCTTTTGTTTACGACGCCTTCAAATAGCACGTTGAAGGTCTTGTTGACGCAGTATATGTTGGTCAGATGTGCCATGATTTAGTGAACAATTGAATGATAATGTGCTTTTCCTTCGGTACTTAGCATATGTATGCTTTTCGTGGCGTACGTAGCTGCAGTCAAGCGATCAGGTCGCAGTCGAAGCGGCAACGACAGCGATTTGTTGGCGTAGAAGTGTGAACGAAGGAGTGTGTCGGCGGTAGCGGATTTCGCTCGCTCGTGCCTCCGGATGCTCAAATGGGAACCATCAAGGCGCATCTGCTGCTCCAAGCTCGTAATTCAGGCGCTGCAGGTTCAAACAAACTATCCGAGTGCGCACGAAATGCCTGAGCCGAAACATAACCAAAACTGAAGTGGGCGCCTGTGGCGCCTTCAAGTATATTTTTGTATTTGCCTTGCAACGTTTACGTTGTCTTTTCGCTGTCGTTTTCGTATGATAAAAGCGTGTTATCATGTTTGAGAAAAAACGTACTACCGCATTCAAACATGCAACGTAATTCGCATTTGTCAGCCTCCGAGATCCCTAGCGCGTCACGTGATTTGTAGTTGCGAGCCTCGGCCGTTTGGTTGTGGTGGCGATACCTGTATTTCTGTTATTCTTCTTTACTACCTTATAACAGCTCTGTTTTCAGTAAGAGTGGTCTTTTGTAATCAGGAACTGGCATTCTATCGATGCAAACCCGCTTCCTTTCTCTCTTTAGTGTCCCTTTAAGAAGTGTTCATCTTTTTAGCCTCTGTTAATGTTCGTTTCTGATTCAACTTTTGATACTTTCAAAAAAGTGAGTTACGGATACATTCAATATTTAAGATATGAAGTCTAATATTTTTACATAAAAATCAATTCTCAAAATGGCTTGAGTGTAACACCACAATCAGTTTTTGAAGATATTCTGAGAGCGTATTTTATTATTTGCATGTGTATGTGGCATGATAAGTAATTGCTTCTTAACTTCACAACCTAGCTATAACGATTCCTCTTAAACACACACACACACACACACACACACACACACACACACACACACACAAACACACCCCGATAAGGTGGTTCTCCGCGCTTCGTCGGCCTTCGCGCCCTAGATTCGTCCCTAAATATTCAGTTCGCTGCTTTAACACTCGGAAACAAGTGATTTATGGTTTATGGAGTTTAAGGTCTCAAAGTTGCTGTGGATATGCAAAATGCCATAATGGAGCGTGCCTCCGGAAATTTCAATCACCTGAGGCTCTTTACACAGTACACAGCTACCTTACTTTTCGCCGGCGTCGAAAATGGGCAGCCGCGGCCGGGATTTGGTCCCGCGTCTTCGGGATTACCAGTCGATCTCCTTACATATGGCGTGCTGAGCCACAGCGGCAGGCGTGTGAAAACAAGTGTTTTATTATTGTTGTTATTATTATTATTAATATTTTTTTGCTGAACGTTTCTCAATTGTTGGAGGTTGCATGCCCCCCTGCCGCGGTCCGTCACGCCGCCTTTTCAATCCGTGTTATCATGCGGCACAGGAACGAACCCCTACAGGTAGGCCTGAAGTAATATTTTGCTCCTCTAGACAACATATATACTTCATTAGAAAAGATTACGTATTTTTATATGCTACACAAGGATTAATTACCTACCGACATATGAATTTCACAACAGGCCCCAGGACGAACTGGAACAAACAAACCAGAACCCCACAAACAGTGCTGCAGCCAAGTAAGTCTCCACAGCATGCACATGATATTTGTTGTTTACGAACATATTCTACATTATATGGTTTTTCCAGTAGCACAGTACAGGCATTCCAGGCCTGAGCAGGCTCAACGAGCACAGCAAGAATTTGAAGATGAGTCGTACCAACAAGGTGCGTTTTTGCTTCTTGTTTCCGCAAAATATACACACCATATATAGAGAATTACTACAGTAAAACATTAATTCGAAGTCACTGAGACATCGAAAATTATTAGAAATGAGTAGGTCTTCGAATTAGCAGCACGCTGAAAAAAGTAGACGGGGCACAGGCAAATCATGCAATTCGTGCCGACTTGCGAGTGCGCGCGCTGCCTTGAAGGAGCTTCGCGATTACACCGAACTCACCCAGCCAGCGCAGCGAGCAGACGCGCAGTAAAGTCACGTCACCGGAGGCGGGGAATGCACAGTACAAGGGGCAGAGACATAAGCTGCAGGCACCGCGGCGAGTCGCCGAGAGCACGTGACACAAAAAACCGGTATCCTGTGCTGTGCAGCGAAGTACGTGTCCTTCTCTGCAGGCGCGCGCTTTGGTCGCCTCGAGGCGGCCGGGCTGCGTGTCGGTGTTTGTGCTAGGAGTTGAGCCAGTTGAGCATTCTGGGGTTGGGGCTCTTCGCATATTAAAGATTAGCCCCGCTACGTGGCGTCACTTCGCGGATTCGAAGGCCGCCGCGAAATTTGAAGCTGACATACTCTCATATAGCAGTTCTTGAATTAATTGGATTGTACAATCAGACGGCACTGAAACTGTATGGGACCGTAGAAAGCTATAGAATTGTGGAGGGTTTCGAATTTCGGAGTTCGAATTATGGAGTTTTTACTTTAACTATAAATAATAATAATAATAATAATAATAATAATATGCTTATTAAAAGGCAGTTGTACTGGTTGTACTGCTCCAGCTATATGATTGCCAAATGTAATTATGCAAGTACATGATCAGGAGTTACAAAAACTAGGAGGATAATAAAACGATCTATGCTGAATTGTTCTTTAATGATTTTTGCAGGACCAGCTTCGGTGTCACTGCAGCAGCAGCTGAACGACCTGTCTGCTCGATTTTCCTGTATGGTTTTACTTCCAGTGCCATTAATTTCCATTTTATAAACAGCCCCTTTAGTTTTAGGAAAAATAATTTATCCGCTGTGATCACAGCTCAAAACAAGAGACTGACAGTGAATATATCTAGTGAATATATCTGTTTCTATCGGTCTTGTCTTTTTGCAGCTTTCGAGCGGAAAGTTTTTGAAAACCAAATGAGGCTGCTTAGCGACATTGGAGCGGTCCGACAAATGTTGAATTCAGCGAATGCGGCTGGAATAGCGACGTTGCCTGATGGCTGCCCTCCCTTGCCAGCCACATGTGCAAGCCAAGTGTTTGAACTGGAAGAGTATCTGGCTGCATCTTCCAACAAGGACAATTTGGTAAGTGGCATTTATGGCTTGAAACATGCATTCCGTTCATATGTTTGTCGCTTATATTTTATTTCTCTAGTTGCATGATGCAATGCTGCAACTATTATTCTTCGGTGATGAATATCTTAGCATCCCTACTGAAAAATCCTGTATAAAATTCATACAGGAAATCATATACAGGTTTATTGTACAGGACCTGGAATACAGGATTACAGGGAATTCCTGTACTGTACAGGAAAGTCTGAAAGCATACCGGATATTCCTAAACATCATAGGGTATTCCTGTATTATATAGGATTGACCAGTATTTTACAGGAATGCCGCGTTTCAAATAGGATATTCCTGTATTATACAGGACTTTCGAAATCATACAGGATATCGCACTATCATGCAGGATATCCCAATATTATTTAGGATTTCCCGATATCATATAGGATTTCCCGATATCATATAGGATTTCCCGATATCATTCAGGATTTCCTAATATTATATACGATTTCCAGTATCATACAGGATTTCCCAAAATCATTTAGGGTAGCCCTAATTATAGCGAATTATCGTTTTATATAGGCTGGCCCAAATCTATCCAGGACAAAGGCAAAAAAAATTAAATTGCATCCCACTTGTACTGGACCTGAAAAAGATCTTGAGCCTTTCTCCAATAATACCACCTGTCCACTACTAACTGCAGCAATGAACAGCTCCCCACAAACTTGTACCTGCAATTATTTGTGAGTCAGAGTGTTGTGAAACTCAGCTCCAAGCTTTCACCAAGTACTGGTAGCTTTTTATATTATACCAGAAGTTCCAACAAAACTTTATTTCTTTGCAGAAGAAGGCACATACTGGCTGGTTTGCACATGCTTAAGAATCAAGTAAAAGAGCGCTAGGAAAGACAGGACACATGAACGACAGACACATACACTGTTCATTCACGTGTCGTGTATTTCCTAGCACTGTTTTACCTGATTCTTATTTGTTTCGCATGTCTTGCAGTAGCTCACTCAAATAATAATTTAATTTCTTCCTTCTCTCTGCAGCTGCCGGCTTTTCTTGTGGATGCACTCCGATGAAATGATCGAATGCACCTGCAAAAATAATATAATTGCTGATATAGAATCCTTCAGTCAGCCAGTGAACAAGCATACAATGCATATCGATTACAATAGAAAACAATAAGACATTTATTTCCATGAGATGTGGTGAGGACAAGTAAACAGCCCATTTTGGTACTTGACTGAGCATTTCGTTATCTATAAACAAAGGGATCATGCAGAGAAATACTTAAGCATTAATTAAGCAGTAAAAAATACTTGACTGGAAAATGTCCTTATTTACTTGAAAAAAATTATCGAATAATGAAAAGTAGTATCTTGCACATTCATAAATTTATAGCTGCATCCCTTTGGCAGCAACTTACGGCCAATGGCTTGCAGCTTCACTGGCGTCATCGGCTTTCTGCACACCACAGGCCCCTCTGCTTTTAAAAAGCGCCGGCAGGCCTGCCCCGTCACACTCCTTTCCAGGAGTTCTGGTATCGTCCAGAGACACCTCGCTGCATCTTTGCAGAAACGGGAGTCCCTGGACGATACCATTAGACCAGCCCACTTCATGGAAGATATAAAAACACCCCCTCCAAGGTGGACCTGCGCGAAAAGACAATGCATAATTGTCAACAAAAAGAAACAAGGCATTGCATATATTTAAGCTACTGAAATTTGTGCGAACTTTACTCCTCGCTGAATTATTAACCAGTGTACATTAAAATATCGGCTAAAGGCATGTTAAAAGCACAGAAAAGACGTTCACCTTATTCTCATGAAAACAAATAGTGAAACTGCCACACACTGACAACAAATGAGTGCTAAAAATTTCTTATCAGAAGGACTTGCAACACAATGAAGTGTACAAAAATGAATGATGCATGCTTAATGTCCCAAAAACAAGTTAGTTTGGTATTTGTAGAACTTTCTCAGCACAAGAAATTCCACCAATTTGGACAGATGCGTGAACTGATTAATCAAATTATTTTAAAAGTTAAATGCTCATAGTTTTATCCCCAAAAATGAAAGGACAATATATTCATCGGATTTAGCTCACAATAATGGCAATTTAGCTTTTAAAACAGAATTGTGTCCACATTACTTAGTCGCATCATTTTTAATTCTCAGTTCTAATTGCTCCATCACCCTTGGCTTTCAGTCCTATGCCTTTTGTTCAAGAAGTTGAGCAAGACATGTAGGCTAATTATGACGTTCCTTTCACCAAAAATGTGGTGTCGGTGGCAGTCCGCCGGCGATACCGTTGAGAGCACAAAACCATGAGCATAGTGCTGGCAGGTGGTAAAGGCAGCTGATATAGCCGAACACTACCTGGCCGTAGAGTTGCCTAAAATTACGTTTGGCAGGAGCTGCTAACTCGAGGCCTCTCCTTTTATTAGGGAAGTCGACATCAGAATCAGCCTGTCAGGATTGTCTCATTCACGTTACTGCTAGACCACGCTGGCACGTGCTTTCATGCAGCTTAATTAAAGCAGTGCTTTATATGTAGGCTGCTAGCCTATGCTATTGCATCATACCCTTAAATGTGAAGGTTAAATGTCTCTCATAACTGTCATCTTCCTTCAGTCCATACATTCAATAACTGAAACCATTTCAATAACCACTGTTTCTGCTCATGTAACCGCTTTTTTTTTTGCTCTGGTCATGCTGCTTATCTCAAGCAGTTCGTCACAAGAGCTGCGAGATAAATTTTCAGTTTGGCTGGAGCTTTATTTGTCATAACGTTTTCCAACTGCTATTGATAGATATAATTGAAATGAAACGCCATGAGATACGCGAACATACGGATCACTCACCTGGCCATTTATATCCATAAATAGAGGTTCTGCCTGTCCAGCTTCATTCGGCAGATTAGCTCTGTCCACCTGCATGAAAAATGTTATACGAGTCATGTCACGTGCGGTTGTGAAATGTTCCTTTTGCACGAGTGATTTACACATTGAAAAACCTTAGTGACACTGATCAAACATCTGAAAAGTATTGCATCCTCAATTAAAAAATCCATGCGAAGCCACCAAAATGGCATCATCATTGCTAAGTGATCAAGTGCTCTATAGGTACCAACATGTGAATGTGTCAAAAGTTGTTCATGCTGCAGGCTTTTTACAAATCTCCCGCCCTCATAGTTCTGCAAGTTGGGCTGGGACTGTAGATACAAACAGCAAAGTACATAGATAATGAGTAGATTCCAGGCTATTATGTTGAATATTGCAATAGAGGTTGGAGCTTCTACAATTACATTAACACTGAGCTATGAAGAAAGTTAAAAGGAGAACTTGCCTGCACATGAACTGCTGGCATACTTGGTACAGCAGGGCTGATATTGCTTGCCCCTTGTACATGCAAGAGAAAAATATTGAAAGGTAAAAAAACAGTTATTTGGTTCACTTAAGGAAGTCAAACTATCGTTCCTGAAAAGCAGTCATATTCCAGAATGCACAGTATCTACATTTAATATCAGTAAAGCAGTCACTGTCAGCAAGGAAAAAAAACACAAGATAAAACTTACCACACTTCCAAAGCAAGTAGGTGCAGGGGAGTGGCTGGCCGGTGCCCCTCCCAGCTGGGCTAGAACCTGCAATGTAGTATAGTTATGCATCAATGTTACGTAAGTGGATGCACAATCATGATAGCTTTAATATGCAGCACAGGTGCCGGAGCGAATTGCTTGATCAGTTTAACAAATGTCAGTCTACAATTTTATGATGTTTCCCAAGATATAGTATCACTTACATTGACAAAGCTCCCAAAATAGTTCTGCAAGTTGAGCTGGGACCCTAGATGCAAACAGCAAAGGGCTTAATAATGAGTAGATTCCAGACTATTATGTTGAATATGGCAATAAAGGTTGGAGATTCCCCAATTGCATAATGCTGAGCTATTAAGAAAGTTAATAGCAGAACTTGCCTGCACATGGCTTGCTGGTGCACTTTGCTTCGCAGGGCTGATGTTGCTCGCCCTTCGTTCCTGCAAGAGAAAAATATTGAAAAATAAATAAAAACCAGTTATTTCATTCACTTAAGGTAGCCGAACATTCCATTGCTCAAAAATGCAAGGCAGAAAACCTCACTTGAGCTTGAGAGGCTGTCAAGCTCCCACTGAGGCTTGTTGTGCTTTGCATCTGCAAGAGAGGGAAGTATTGCAGATTAAAAACACTAAGTTTATGTATCCACCTTAGACAACATAGCTCTGCACCATGAAGGGATGGCAACAGAGCTTACCGGAACATTTCTGTCTGCTGGGATGCTTGCAGCGGTGCCGGTGTTAGAAGACTGCAATTTCAAGACAAAAATATTCAAAGGTAAAAACTGGTTATTGCATTCACTTAAGGCTGTCTACCATTCCACTGTTGAAAAAAGTTTTTGTAAGAAAGCTTACTTGAGCTTCACAGCCTGTCGATCTCACGCCACCAAAGCTTGTGCTCTGGGACTGCAAGAGGGTGGGAAGTATTGTAGATTAAAAAAACACTCGGTTGATGCATTCACCTTAGCCAGCCTGGCTTTGCACTATTGAAGGATGGCTAGGCAGCAGAGCTTACCGAAGTATGACTGCCGATTTCTGCAGTGAAACTGGGTTCCTGGGTGAAACTGGGTTCCTGCAAGACAGTAGTTAAAATGTGGATGAAATAAAGAAGAAACATATTAAACACCAAATGTTTGTAAATAGTACTGTTTTCAAGGAGGATCGAATGTCAACAGTGTATCTAAATACTAAAATAAATACAGAAATCAGTATCAAAACCTAATTCAACTCAAATAGTGCAAAAGAAAATGAAATGAAAGCTATCTACTTGTGGAAATACATTAGCATGCTAGCAGTTAGGTGCACTAGGGGCACTCACCAAATGGTTGAAAATTTCCCCTAATGATTGAGAAATGAAGCATATGTCATCTGTGTAGAAAGATTACCTTCTGCTATTGATAAAAGTGAATAAACTACTGGAACTCTTAAGGGTATCAGATTGGAGAAAGCCATTAGTGAGCCATGAAATAAAAGAGCATGGCTGTAGGCCATGACATTCCCGATTGGGCATGAGGGCATTTTGTAGCAAAAGCTACACTGCGGTAGGTTGTCAAGACCTTGGGTGGCAGCAGCTACATCATGAAGAAGCATAGCTACGGTCTCCTCATAAAAATATCAACCTGCCATGACACAGGAGCTGCCAACTCGAGTCGCTCCCTTCATATGAGAGGGCTATGTCAGAATCAACCTGCCAGAACCGTCTGCATTCTCGTTACCCCTACGATGTGCAAGCACGTCCATACAGCTTGGTTGAAGCGTCACTTTATATGTGGGGTAGTAGCTTGCGCTCTCTCGTCATACCCTTAAAGGATGAGCTTACGTGTCCCCATAGCCCCTTACACTGATAGGGCGTGATAAGGGAATAATGTACGTAGCAGGCAAAACAAGCTTCCGCCGTTGCTTTCACAATTCAACGGGGCTAACCATACTTATACTAATTTTTTTTCTAAATTTTCTTGAGTGTTTTCATGTTGTCTAGTTTTGCAGGCTGGGTATGATTGTTATGGATGCTACAATACAAATGAAACAGGCCTTGTCAGCCTTCAACACATATTTCTGGAAGTGCTGGTGTTGGCCTCGTTTTTGACAGCATGCCACTGACTAAAAAATTAGTTTTGTTTAGCTCTGGTTAACCCTAGCTGAATTGCGATAGCAAGGGCGGAAGCTTCTTTTGCCTGCTACATTATTCCCCTATCAGTGTAAGGTACTACATTATTGGAGCACTAAAGCGCATCCTTTAAGGGTATGATGTGGGAGCATAAGCTACCAGCCCCCATATAAGTCAAGCTTCAACCAAGTCGTTAGGCGTGCCTGCGTGTCTTAAAGGTAACGAGAATTCAAACGGTTCTGGTAGGCTAATTCTGATATCACCCTCCCATAAGAAAGGAGCAACCCCAGTTGGCAGCTCCTGCAGTGGCATAGAAGTAACGTGAATTCAAATGGCTGAGGAGACCGTAGCTACTCCTCTTCACAATTTAGCTTCGGCCTCCCGAGGTCTTGAAAACCTACCTACAAAAACACAGTAGACGTACCTTATTTCAACCTCAAACCATTTGTTCGAACGGTGTTTTAGATGTATTTTGAAAAGCGGGGAAGGTACAATGTCAGTGCTCACTAAAGAACTCCAAGAGTTAACTGAGACTGCAGGAAGAAGGAAAAGAAAATGTACGGGCCTGCTACTGGCTCTGTAGCTAAGCCACCTCTGCTGCCTCATGCGGACAGAAATGAAAGTAGACAGAAAGGAAAATAGAGAAGAAAGGGAGAAAAAGAATAAAGAGAGAAAGTCGTGCGTCGCACCGAAGCAATGACGGCCTGCAACAGATGCAAATCCGGTGGCAGGCTAGCCCCCACCGCAATTAAATGGCGGTGGCCTACCAGTCCCAGCCCCTTAGGGCTGAGAGCAGCCACCCCAACCCCAAGAGTTCAAAATTTCTAGAGCCCCCCACTGCAGCCCTCACTCATAGCCTGAGCCACTTTGGGATGTTAAACTATAGGAACAAAATTAAAACTGAATATTCAGCACATAAGTTAAATGTGTAAGCCAAGTTGCATAAACCGCATAATGCGCTAATTATAGCTTGTTCCAGCAAAGTATCACCTTTCACTTTTGAGCAGAAAAAGGCAATGACGACTGATCAAGATACCAAGGCAGGTGTGCAGTCACAGTTGGCACTCTGCCCCTCAACTAATGAAGTGGGGACATGTGAAGTGCAAAGACACAAGAATGATAGCTGGGAAGTTGACAGGATGAGTACTGACTTGCACTTGTGCAAAGCCTTCTCCTTCATAATTTCACTGACTTTCCACTTAAAAGGCCATGAGTGATAGCGGTGGTAGTTACACGAAATACGTAATGAGCTGTGGTCAAGCCTACATCGGTCTGATGGGCAGCTTATATGGCAGGTTAAGGGAGTACAACAATTTCCTAGATCACGGCTGTGGTCAAAATTAAAATCCATTGTAAGCGCATGCCGATGCCACTCTCTACTGACAGCACTTCGGGAATTGGTCGGGATGAAGGAGGGTTCAAATATGGGCTGTTTGAAGCAGTAAACATAACTCAAAATGACTGATGCATTAGCATGACCTCAGTGCTTGCGACTCAGAACAAGCAGGATTTTTTGATATCTTAATTATTTGCCTTTACCTATTAATTGCCTACACCCAAATCACTACTCTTTCGTTTAAATTTCAAAATCAGCACACTTATGAAATAGAATGATTTGCACAAACAAAGGTGCTTTTTCTAGAAACTGTGTGGTTAAATAAATAATTTGCTTTAGGTTAGTGGTTATCTCTTCCAATTCTCTGCTGTAATCTTTGTGTCTTTGCAATTTGAAATATAATGAACTAGAAACATGTCCAAATTGCTAATCTTCTAGAGTGTGTTACTAAACAAACCATACAGCTATACAGATTGTCCCATGTAATTTGAGCCAGGGTATAAAAAATGAAGGGCATTTCGGAGGCGAAGGAAACTGAGACATGATTCTTTCGATAGCCCAAAATAATTTGTGGCATATGGATACCTCCTTCCACAACCAAGAACAAGAAAACTGCAAGTTGATTTGGAAAAGTGAAAACGAGACAAAAAAATTTAAGACTTCATATTGCACACATTATTGAAATGAAAAGGGCATGGGCTGGGCATAGAATGTGAAAGAAGGTAGCCAGTGGTGTCTTTAGGTAGCTCATTGGATTCCAAGAGTTCTGGGAGCTGGAGTATCAGAGCTTCAGGAGGGTGCATTCGATTGAGAACTTTGCATAAATAAGTTGGCTGTAACTGTCACAGGACTGGGTTGATTGAAGAAATATGGGAGAGCCTATTGTCCTGCAGTGGATGTAGCTAGGCTGATGATGACACTAAAACTTTTTTTTTTCGTGTGACAGCAAAATCAGGTTTTTGAATTCAGGATGAGTTACCTGTTTTCATAAGCTCAACTGCACAAATAAAATCACTTCAAAATATTTAGTTTCAGAACAACATTGTTTGTGAGTTGTGGGATTCGGGCTTGCTGCGCCTGCCCTTTGCACGGCCGCCGCCCGCTTCCCAGTTGTTCTCCCCGTTCCCTTTCTCCCGCCTGAGGCGGCGGAGAGGGGCTCGAGCGACTTGTCACTGTCGTTCGGGCCACAGCTCCGCCCTGGCGTCCCAGTGACTGTTCTCATTGGCGCCTTTTGGCGGGAACACGGCACCGCTTCGACAGCCGCGCTCGCGCGACTGTCCGAGCGGAGCCCAAAGAGAGACCCCTCCGAGACATCGCAAGGTGCGTACGCAACTGTTCTTGTCTGCCGGCCTTTGTCCGCGCAGACCAGTGTGTACTCGAGTTCGTCTGCTCCGGGTCTTACCTGAGAGCGAAGCTCGAGCCTGTCGATCGTGATCCAACGATCCGCGACAGGCGTACCTTGCGGTGGTTGCCCACACTCTCTCAAAGGAACCCTTTGGTCACTGCGAGAGAGATCACAGCACGCCCTTGCGTGCTTGCGGCGCGCACTCCGTGTCACTTCGTGCGCGCAGGGGAGCCTAGCTCCTCGCGCGCTCCCTTGACACGGTGACTGCGTATGTGTGTGTATGTGCGTTTTGTATATATGTGTATGTGTGTGCGTACGTGCGTGTATGTGCGCTTGTAAATATGTGTGTGCGTATGTGCGTTTGTAAATATGTGTATGTGTGTGCGTGTGTGTGTGTGTGTGTGTGTGTGTGTGTGTGTGTGTGTGTGTGTGTGTGTGTGTGTGTGTGTGTGTGTGTGTGTGTGTGTGTGTGTGTGTGTGTGTGTGTGTGTGTGTGTGTGTGTGTGTGTGTGTGTGTGTGTGTGTGTGTGTGTGTGCCGCTGGAGGATGGCGTTTCAATAAACGTCTCCTTTGTGAACTTGGAGGTCTGTGTCCTTGCAGCGCAGTGCTCTCCTTCCTTTGGAGGTTGAGTGCGCGCTGCAGTGTTTCAGTGTGCGCGTGGTGACGGCTGATCGGGGCTTCGGCTCGCGCGACGCTCGAACCCGCGGTGGTTGGTGGCCTATGACCACGTAGAAACCACAACTGGCGCCCAACGTGAATTGTTCTTGGCTCCATGAGTCGTTGGACAGCACATCGGCCGAGCCGGTCGCCTTGACGATCAAGCTCATGCGCCATGCCTGCCGCCCCCTGCGCGGCACTCGGCAAAGGCACTGAAACACGCTACATGGTTATTCGGACCACCCTACGGTGCGACCGTTGACCATATGCCTCCGCTGTTTCAGCTTTACGCCGTTGCGGAAGCAATGTGCGCGACGCCGCCGCTGCCGGCATCTCCGCACAACAGCACCCGTACCCCGCTTGCAGACATTTCTGTTCGGGGAACGGCGAGGCGTCGGCCGGGCTCCCACTGGAAACCGGACCGAAAGCGCGCTCAGTTGGCTGATGCGGCTCCTTGAACTTGCGAGCCGGCTGGCGCGCCATTCTCTCTTGGTACAGCATTTCGACTTTTCGGTGCAGTATCTACAGGGGAGAACGAACGTGGTAGCTGACGCGCTATCCCGTGCCCCACTCGCCCGCGGCGGCGTCTTTACGGACGGCGGGCGAAGGGGGCGAAACAGCGGACGAGCCGCAGAGCGGCACGGAGGGGACGCCCGCAGACGGGTTCCCCATTCCGCTATCCGGGTAAGCAGCGCTTCGCAAAGCAGGCGAGGGTGAAAGCTCTTTGTGAGCACATCTGAGACGCCGATGCTAGCGGAAGTTTTGCTGCGAACCTGCGGGGGGGACGAAACCAGGCTCTCCTTTGAGATGACTGGGATCGTTTTCAGCCATGAAGAGCTACGACGGTCCAGCAAAATGACCCTTTTGTCGCGATGTCAGCGACGGTCTCTGGGAGACGAAGCGCCGTTACGCTGCTTGTATTGCAGCGGGCGCAGCGCCGTTACGCTACTTGTATTGAGCGGGCGCAGGGGGGCACGAGCCAGCGTGTGTCGCGGCGTGCCCCGGGGATTCATATTTGCTGGGCCATGACGGGCTCGCGCTGAAATACATAGCCACGGATGATGAGTCCTTGAACCATTTGAAGTGGCTATTCCCCAATGTCTGAGCGGCGCTCTGTTGCGTTCTCTCACGACAAACCATTGGCTGGTCATCTGAGTGGCTCCAAGGTTTTAAGAAACTGAGTCAATCGGTGACTGCAGCCGGCATGAAGCGCGACATTTTCCGCTGTTGCCGTTCCTGCCATGTCTGTCAAATGGAGAAGTCGAGGGGTGGCAAGCCACCGGGCATGACGAAACCAACTGACAGTGTGCGTCCGTGGCAGATGGCCACCTGCGATTTCATGGGGCATTTCCCCAGTAACAAGCAGGGGCTTATTGCTGGAGAATCCCCCTATGGGGAAAGCCAGCCGTGCCTACATTGCAGACCTGAAGGCCTATGCGTAACGGTCTGACAAGCTTGTGCTGGTGCCCATTGTCACCACAGGCAAGCGCCGAGGCACACCCGATGCGGTGGAACGCAGCCGTGCCCCGCACCGGTACAAGGTGAGGCGACGGTCACCTATGTGATTGATGCCGGACGGCGGGCCTTTTCCGCAACCGAAGGCATACCGTTTCACCGAGCGAGCTTGCTCGTTCAACCCTACCCGGAAGCAAGGTTGGTCTCTACCTTTTCTAGCTCGCTCAGTTCCAGCCTTTGTATTTTATCTTGTTTTTGTGTCTCTTCACATTTTTCGATTTCTTCTGTTTTGTTATTGCTTCCTAACTTGTAAATATTGTACAGTGAGTGCCTTCTTTTGTACATCGCGTCTTCTCTCCTCTTTCTGCTTGAAATTGCGAGGGTTGCTCATTAGGCAGCTCCGACGCGTGGCCTTTCCGGTGTGTGTGGAAAGGAAGTTGGGGACGGGGAGCATGGACGATGCCCCTTTCACCCAAGGCCGCCGCGGTTGCGAAGGTGCTCGGGACAGGTTCGCCGCGGAAGGTCGGCATCACCCTTTGGTGTGTGAGTGGCTGTGCGTGCCTGGGCGTGGAGGCGACGACGTCGCGCCATGTGTGTTTGCCGGCGTGTGCGAAGCGCGGTGGAAAGGAAGCCCCGCGCGGTCTTCCCATGTGCGTCTTGGATCGCCACGGAGCCACGGACTTTCCACACCCTTCGGCGTGTTCGCTGTCCCTGCACCTAACCTGTACCACCACCGACCGAGATCGTTTGCAGCCAAGGATGAACGTTGGCCACCCAGAAGACAACGAGCGGTGAGTCACCGCAGGCTCCCTGAGCTGCACCGACGAACTTTGGAACTTCTGTACATAGTTGTGTTCTGTACATGATTGTGTTCTGTACATAGTCGTTGTTACTTAGCCTCCGGAACTTTGTACATTATTCTTCATGTCATCTTGTTCATTTTTTTTGTGCGCCTTGCTAATGTTTGTCTTTCTTGAGTGTCTGTCTTTTCGAGATCTTTCTTGCTGGAACTGAAGTGTAGTTGACTTGTTGCGTGAGGATAGCATTCTTTTCCTCATGCTGGGGACCTGCCGCGTGCTTTCACTGATGGGTAGGAGGGCAATTAAGGAGAGGAGGATGTGGGATTCGGGCTTGCTGCGCCTGCCCTTTGCACGGCCGCCGCCCGCTTCCCAGTTGTTCTCCCCGTTCCCTTTCTCCCGCCTGAGGCGGCGGAGAGGGGCTCGAGCGACTTGTCACTGTCGTTCGGGCCACAGCTCCGCCCTGGCGTCCCAGTGACTGTTCTCATTGGCGCCTTTTGGCGGGAACACGGCACCGCTTCGACAGCCGCGCTCGCGCGACTGTCCGAGCGGAGCCCAAAGAGAGACCCCTCCGAGACATCGCAAGGTGCGTACGCAACTGTTCTTGTCTGTCGGCCTTTGTCCGCGCAGACCAGTGTGTACTCGAGTTCGTCTGCTCCGGGTCGTACCTGAGAGCGCAGCTCGAGCCTGTCGATTGTGATCCAACGATCCGCGACAGGCGTACCTTGCGGTGGTTGTCCAATCTCTCTCAAAGGAACCCTTTGGTTACTGCGAGAGAGAGAGATCACAGCACGCCCTTGCGTGCTTGCGGCGCGCACTCCGTGTCACTTGTGCGCGCAGGGGAGCCTTGCTCCTCGCGCGCTCCCTTGACACGGTGACTGTGTATGTGTGTGTATGTGCGTTTTGTATATATGTGTATGTGTGTGCGTACGTGCGTGTATGTGCGCTTGTAAATATGTGTGTGCGTATGTGCGTTTGTAAATATGTGTATGTGTGTGCGTGTGTGTGTGTGTGTGTGTGTGTGTGTGTGTGTGTGTGTGTGTGTGTGTGTGTGTGTGTGTGTGTGTGTGTGTGTGTGTGTGTGCCGCTGGAGGATGGCGTTTCAATAAACGTCTCCTTTGTGAACTTGGAGGTCTGTGTCCTTGCAGCGCAGTGCTCTCCTTCCTTTGGAGGTTGAGTGCGCGCTGCAGTGTTTCAGTGTGCGCGTGGTGACGGCTGATCGGGGCTTCGGCTCGCGCGACGCTCGAACCCGCGGTGGTTGGTGGCCTATGACCACGTAGAAACCACAGAGTGTCTGCTCATCCTGTTCCGTATCTGCTTTGTACTCTTTTGCAAAATTTCTGATTATTTTAGTTATGAGACATCATTTGCTACTATGAGAAATTTTTGTACAAATTAGGATATATGCTTCAGTGTGGCCCTTACCGCTTCAGGTTCCTGGTTCCATAGAAGTGAGTTTTCGTCTCCTTCTTCAAGAACCACCTCTGGAGAAACTAGGCACATCAAGCGATCTGAATGAAAGATAAGAACATTGTTTTAGGCAAGTTGGTTCAGGTTATAACTATACTAGTACAAAAAACAGGGACAGAGAGATGCACAGATGCATAGAAACATAGAAACAATGGGACCAGTACTGACCCAATTGTTTTCGCTTCATGTCCCTGTTTTTTGTGCAGTCCAGAAACAGTACATTATTTGAGAGAAGTTTCAATAATTGGAGCCTTAATGCTTATAGCTGGTCAGGGCTGATTTTTTATGCGTAGAACCATTTTATGAACCCTTATGTGAATAATTCACATCCATGTTGTCAGTAGCATTGCAAAGTGTGTGCAGACTGAGAGTACTGAAGATAAAATAGAATGAATATGTTTAATGCCTTTTGCTGCTTAAAGCAAAAAAATGTGCCTAGTTTTCACCCCACCGGATGTGAATGCACTCTTATAAACACCCCACTGGAGTGGTGCAATGATTAAGGTGCTCAACTACTGTGTCTGAGGATGCAGGATCAAATCCTGGCTTTGGCAGCTGCCAATGTCAGTGCACGTTAAAAACCCCAGGTAGTCAAACTTTCTGGAGCCATTCACTATGACATCTCTCATTGCCTGAGTCGCTTTGAGATGTTAACCGAACCAATCTTCTTATAAACAGAGCACTCAAGCTGGATCAGCTAACGCTTGACTACATGTGAAAGCCCTCTAGTCATGAACTTGTCATGCACCAGTATTTATCTAAACACACATTACGCCCAAAGACTACTGCTTCATACTGCCACTATGTTTGTCCACTCAACAGACATGTTGAAATGAAAAGTTCTTCGCAACAAAACAATCTCATCGACTAAGGTACAATGCCGCAACTTCAATAACTGAAGACAGAAACATGAAGCAGAATGCTGCGCACTCGTTAGTGCCCATTGTACTAGGCCAGAGCTGCATCCTATAAATCACAAGATTCATCAACATAGCAGCTTAAAAAGTCAGTGTAAGCAATAACAAGTTACTGTATAAGTTTCCTACATAAGATCATGAGAGCACTGAAAGTGAAAAGCCAAAAAGCCGTACCAATCTTGGTGTTTAAAAGTGTGTGCAGCTTGTCATTTCTCCTTCTTTCTTCTTTCAAATCCTTTTTTAGCTCCTGATTGAGCTCTCTCTCTTTTATTAATTCTTGCTCTAGGTGCCCTACTTTCATTTGTTCTTTTCTAACGAGCTTCCTTTCCACAAGCTCTTCGTCGCTGCTCCCAGCACAGGCATGCCGCTTTCTCTTCTTCAAAAATAATTTTTGTGCATCCTCCCTGGAGGCCCTGTGCCGTATCTTTTCTTTTCTCTTCGTCTGTTTGGATTGGGGCTGCTGTAATTGCAAAAAAGATGTAAAGAGTAAGGAAATGCATAGTGTCCGCTTGAATAGAATATGATTATTGGCAGTAAGTTGATAAAATTAGTACTGTTGAGATCCAAGGCTCAAAAATGCATGCCAAACGTGCATTTATGAGAAAGTAGGTGCATGGCTGGTAGTGCTTGCAGGAAATGTGGTTAACAAAGAGCAGAGAGCATCGGCCTGTACTGCGAACTTGTCAGGCTGAAATCTATGACTGAGTATATTGTTACGTGGCGGCAAGCGATAACAACAGGAGAACCGACGACAGAGATAAGATGCTCCATGGTCATGAAATGACGTTTGAGATGACGATGACATGGTCATGAGATGACTTCCTCTTCGTCCGTAACAATATCTTACTGCTTTCAAACAATGAAGCGATTGTTATGCAAAAAAGGCAAGATGTGATAAATGCCTGCTCATTTGCACTGATTCAAATACACAAAACACAAATACATATTTTTCTTGTTATTATGGACAACTGGGTTCATCAGAACTTTCCATTAAGCCAGTCGTATAAAATAACAAGTTGTGAAGAAAAAAAAATGAAAATAAAAGCAATAGCCTATTTCCATGCAGCGTTACAGGCAATGAGTTGAAAATTAGAAAATATTTATAATACCAGTCATTCATATTATCGGCAAATTGCACAACTCCTTTGCACAAGAAGTTGCACACTGGTGAGGTACACAGACATTCATTTTTGTGCCATCGTAAGATTAATGAAGGGAGTGGCATATTTATTGCCATGTTTTTAATGGCAAATTATTCTGTAAAATAAGAAATTGAGTGCTTACTGCACTAATGAGCATCCAGTATGGAGCGATCTCAAAAAATGGCTGTGCTGCTGTTCTGTATGCAGCAAAAAATTTCCGCATGGTGATATTAATGCATAATGCTTGACGCCATGTATTGCATATCAGGTTATTTTGTAACAAACCCATAATTAAGGAGATGAGATAAGACATACGAAATTGCTTCAATATTAAACTGCCCTAAGCCCTCCCATAATCAATATTTAAGCTTCTGTAGCAACGTAACTTGTGTGGTTTTCTTTCCAAGCAGGTAAAGAATGCTCATGAACAAAATGCGTAACCTTCGCATTTCAGTCGCGGTAATGATAACGGTGACGGTAATTGAAAAGCCCCTTCCAAACGAGCTATCCAATTACCATACTTTTGCGATTGTAACCTCCCCCCCTTTTCTCCCCGCAACTTGGCAAAAAAATAAAAAACTGGAAGAAAGTCTGCATGCGAATCTATGCGCCCCTTTTTTTGCGAGGAATATGCTCACTAAATATGACTAAATCGCGCAGAGGTCGTTGGAGACCCGAGGTGGTGTGGTGTCCGCGGTGGGATTTTGGCTTATTGTGTTGCTGCGTTGCGATACTACAAGCGACCCAGTGTGTTGTCACGCGGACCTGACGTCATACGACATTCGGCATCATCTCGGCAGGTTTCACAAGCGTCGCGGGCTCGCGTTGCATTGTTTGGTATCAACTGTTTGGCATAGGTAACAGAAGTCGAATGAGCTTGAAGAGGGCGAACTGTCAATGCTTGAACATCAAGTCCACTGCAATCGCGTTTGCAGAAGATGTTTGCTAAGTTTGTTTCCCATGTGAATTATTTCTCACGCCCGTCTCGTCAAATTTTAAATCCACCCCCCCCCCTCCTTCCTCCCGTTCCCGCACTTTGGAGCGCGCGATCGTGAAAAAAAGAGAGGGGGGGGGGGGTGGAGGTAGTTAGAATTGAGAAAATACGGTATATGACCACTCGTTGACATACATACGGCCATTTGAAAGACTGCTCGACATATAACATAGAACCCTCGTTTTTAGGTGTCGTTGAAAATAAAACAGTATTTTTAGAATACTTTGGTATAGCGTTATTGCTGGTTTCAAGACATATGGCTCAGTGCCTGAGTGGCTGCAGTGAATGCGCGAATTTTGATGGATCACGCAGCCCGGACTGGAGTAGTATTTACCCATGTTGTGTATTTGTCGTGTAATATTTTGTGTGTGTAAAATCAGGTTTTGAAGTTGGTAATAAAGAAAACAAATTTGCCTAGCCAAGTCAGTAGAGCATCTGCCTTACATACAACCTTTGGTTTTTCAATTGGCGAAACCTGCTGCTCTACAGAGTTTAATAATTTAATGCATGCGGTGGCCTTTTATATACTTTACATGTCTGTAACGACAATCTTTCAATGCGTGACGTGACGTTTACAACAGACATTGTGGGTTTGAAATTCCCACGGGAGGTCATGTGTATTCGACAGCATGACGCATTTGACTAATCAGGGTACTTAGCAATGAAAGGCACCGGCGCTGGCTTTTTGTGACGAGATCCCTAGTGCTGCCGCGTTAAAAAAAAAAAATTGATAGCTCGATTTTGCTCTGATGCTAGCGCTCCCAACCACGTATTGAATTGGACCAATGATGCGGATGGATGTACCGCGCGTTACCGTGCCGAAGTTAGTGACCCACCGCTCACTCAGAGTTTGCACAATGATATATATATATATATATATATATATATATATATATATATATATATATATATATATATATATATATATATATATATTTGTGTGTGTGTGTGCGTGTGTGTGTGTGTGTGTGTGTGTGTGTGTGTGTGTGTGTGTGTGTGTGTGTGTGTGTGTGTGTGTGTGTGTGTGTGTGTGTGTGTGTGTGTGTGTGTGTGTGTGTGTGTGTGTGTGTGTGTGTGTGTGTGTGTGTGTGTGTGTGTGTGTGTGTGTGTGTGTGTGTGTGTGTGTGTGTGTGTGTGTGTGTGTGTGTGTGTGTGTGTGTGTGTGTGTGTGTGTGTGTGTGTGGAGGCTAACCACGTGGAGGCTAACCAAGAGGGTTCTACTTAAGTTGAGGACAACGCAGAGTGCCATGGAACGAAAAATGGTAGGGGTAACATCAAGAGATAGGTAGCGTGCAGAGTGGGTCAGAGAAATAACTCAAGTTACCGACATTCTAGTGGAAATTAAGAAGGCATGGGCAGGACATGTAGTGCGAAGAGAGGATAACCGATGGTCGCTTAGGGTAACAAACTGGATTCCAAGGGAAGGAAAGCGTAGCAGGGGACGGCAGAGAGTTAGGTGGGTGGATGAGGTTAAGTTCGCAGGGGTCATGTGGATGCAGCTAGCACAAAACCGGGTTAATTGGAGAAATATGGGAAAGGCCTTCGCCCTGCAGTGAGTATAGTGAAGCTAATTATGATATATATATATATATATATATATATATATGGACAAGCTTCGACACTGCTAGAAGTACTTAAACACTGCCGCGCGTACTTCGATCTTTCAGATTGTTCACGCAGCAAGGTTCTACCCTACGACAGCGGAAGAGTGCGGTAATGGGGTTTTCAATCGAAGACAATGTTCTGCGCACCATGTCTTTAATGCCGGAAAAAACGAACCTCGCAGACATTGCTGCCCAACTGTTGAATCCGCTCTTCTCCGAGTCCTCTACGCATCGTGACGAAACATCATGGGCCTCAAATTCGTCTTACAAAATATGCAAGAATTTTCTGGCTTTTTCTAACTTATTACACTATCTTAGTATGCACTCTCTTCATAAGCCTTGCCAATGAGCAAATTTCCTTTTTTAAGTCATCACATTTTTTGTAATCATTTTGCCTGCCTTGAAAGGAGAACCCGTCAAGTAAAAAAAAAGTTCTGCCGTGGAGAAATTCGAAAGCTTGAGCGTTGCTGCTGCACACGGTACCTCGCACGCCCCTTGTCGAACACAACCAACTTCGCTAGACGCCACAAAGTTCACCGGCGGTCCATAATTGGTTCACAGGAAAGGAAAGGCGCAGTATCTGTCATTCTTGTTTCTGTGGACACCTGAATTCTTTTTTGGGGATATCATCGAGTCCACACGCCAGCGACCGGATTTTCGCGTAACGGAGCTAGTAAAGCTTTTCGCTTAAAAAAAAAGGAAAAAAAAACGAGATTGCTTGCGCGCCGCAACTGCAGACGTGAGATTCATGCCGCGCTCGAAGACCAGGGTTCACAACTGGAATCTGCGTTTTGACGTCATATTTTGTGGGGCTAGATTGGGGCTTTAGGTGCTTGTTATGAATTTTGGCGTTGTCTAGAGCGGCCAATAAAAGCTATCTGCCGGTAGCTTTTTTTTTTAATTTTGCCTGAGTTTTCTGTATGGCTCTTCTCATAATATTACCGCAGTTCTTCAGGTGATTTTTTTTTTCGACGAAGTTGTGCATTTATCAACAGTCTGAAGCTTTCCAACGTTAATGACTGCGGGTGGGCTCCTCCGTTATCCGTTAAACACGAATCTCGACCAATCAACCTGCAGTTTTTTTAACGAAAACGCGTTTTGCAGCTCACTGTGGCGTCTGCAGAAGCTGTGGAGAGTTAGTGTCCGCTCTACATGTCAATCAACAGAAAACTATGAAATCCGGTCTCTACCGGGAATCGAACCTCTATCCTACTCATCATCAACCAGCTGCGCCACGCACGGAATTGTGAGAGATGCGTCGCAATTCTCCTTCTATAGTGTTGAGATGAGTCACATGACGTTGGAATTAGTGATAATATTGATAGTAGCGATGGTAGTGACGGTGCGTTTAGTTGATAATTACATGGAGAGCGAACGTATTTACCGCGTGCAGCAGCAATGCTCAGGCTTTCACATTTCGGCATGATAGATTCTGAAGTGCTCTCGGGATTTTTTTATACATGGGTCCTATGGAAGTTTCGCAACTGACGTGAGGCCTTCCGTTTCAGTTTCAGAAATGTAGGAAAGGTACGTGTTCAAAAAGTACGGCCCCTCCTTTTCTGATAGCGTAAGGCTCTCTTGCTGCACGAAAGCCGACGTCGGTGTTGTCGGGGTGGCTGCTCTGTTATACGCACACGATCTCGTATACCAAATTAGCGATGCAACCATATTTTGTGCAGCGTATAAGGGTTGTGATGCCATTTCGCATTCAATTTAGCATCCATCTATTTGTCAATTTGGAGGCTGGCTTGGGAATTCGAACCGACGACTTATGTGTGTCTCCCATTGTACATACGTCATTAATTGAAAGTATAGATGTTCACAGAGACATTAGACTCTGTGTGTTCTTCCGCCACAAATAATCAACTTAAACTAGACAGATATGAATCATTTCATGGTGAACGCACGTTTACGATCAACCCCCTCGGTTCTTGTCCATAAAATTTGTGACCCTTTATTGGACAGGTTAAATTAATTCCCGTAGATAACTTTGGAGATTAAAACTTCCTAGTCATGTGACACCACTTCGAATTCTCAGATGAAAGCATAAATTGATCTCGTTTAAAAATGTACAAAACAAAAATCAAATATTTTGTTTTGAGCTTGAAAAAGTTTCATAGATAGTAAATATGCATTCCAGTTTCTATTCGCACAGCAAACAGTTTCTTAGCGCAAAGCTTTTGTGTTGTTTTGCTTCATTATTTTCCCCCATAACACCGTACTATTGCAGTTCTTTTTATACTCCTTCCCGATGTTAGAGAGCAGCATCACATGTTACACCACTTCTGTATAATGTTTGCCATCTCATTAAGTGGTTTCAACTCTTAACGCATGTTTTCGAAAAAAAAAATCTGACGGAAAAAAGAGTGCATCGTACCGCGTTTTTGGGCAAAAATTTCATAGAGAGGCGTTCCTAGTAAAAATATCAATTGTGGCTGTATTGATAGCACAGATTTTTACGTAGCCTATTTTTTTTCTTTAAGCGAAAAAAAAATAATAAAGTTCAGCTCCGATGAAACCAAGGATCTGGGTGCACTCAGGGCCATTGCTGTCCCGGCTACCTCACTACTCGTCATACTTTCGCCGGTTCCGCATAGTCATTCGCTGCCCGCGAAGCGCGCTGAAAGACATATCTTACCGTCAACTAGAGCAAAAAAAAAAAAGAACGCCCAAAATACCCTCGAGAGTATTATATTGACTCATGTTATTCAAAGCATTGCATGCTTTATTAAGTGCACAAGCCCCGGTACAAAATCTGAGAGCAAAGCGAATTACATCGGTTCTGGCTGAAAGGGAGGGCGAGGGAAATCACTTGACGGTCGTGCAAACGCAGCATAACGGGCGTGTTCTGCAGTGCAGTCAACCATGGCCCGGGGCGCGACGCTGAACTTCAAATATGTTTATTCTCGCTTGGAGCAAAAAAAGCTCCGATAAAAATCGTTGAGCAAACTTTCAGTGAAGGTAGCTATGAACTGAGCTATTGTTTATATTTTTATTAGGAACGTCTCAGTACAAGCCTTACGCCCGAAAACGGAGCATAACACTTTTTTCTCAGTGTGAGATTTATTTTTGTAGTATACATATTGCAGTGTAATATATATACTCATATATATATATAGCTAAAAACATTTAATGAGATAGCATATATGTTATTATAGAGAAGCGGAGAAAAATATGCGGTTGCTCGCAAATACCGCGAAATAGATTTAAAAAAAAAAGCTGTAAAAGCGGTGTTTAGTGGAAGAAAATTATGATGAAAACAACAGAAAAACTCTGTACTACAAATTTATATATTGCGCTGCTAAAAACCGCAATGCATACATATTATCTGTAAAACGTCACCATCATCAGCCTCACTATACCCACTGCAGGGCGAAGGCCTTTCCCATATTTCTCCAATTAACCCGGTTCTGTGCTAACTGCATCCACTTGACCCCTACGAACTTCTTAACCTCATCCGCCCACCTAACTTTCTGCCGCCCCCTGCTACGCTTTCCTTCCCTTGGAATCCAGTTTGTTACCCTAAGCGACCATCGGTTATCCTCTCTTCGCACTACATGTCCTGCCAATGCCTTCTTAATTTCCACTAGAATGTCGGTAACTTGAGTTATTTCTCTGACCCACTCTGCACGCCTCCTATCTCCTAATGTTACCCCTACCATTTTTCGTTCCGTAGCCCTCTGCGTTGTCCTCAACTTAAGTAGAACCCTCTTGGTTAGCCTCCACGTTTCATCCCCATAAGTAAGTACAGGTAAGATGCAACTGTTGTATAATTTCCTCTGAAGCGGTACCGGTAAGCTGCTAGTCATAACCTGCGAGTGCTAGCAAAATGCGCTCCATACCATTCTTATTATCCGTGTTATTTCCCTTTCATTGTCCGGATCTGCGGTTACTACCTGTCCTAAGTAGACATATTCGCCTACTTCCAGTGCTTCGCTACCTAATGTAAACTGCTGTTCCTTTCCGAGGCTGTTGAACATTACCTTAGTCTTCTGCATATTGATTTTCAAGCCTACCTTTCTACTTTTCCTGTCTAGGTCATCAATCATTCTTTGCAGTTCATCCCTGAGTTACTTAGCAAGGTAATGTCATCAGCAAATTGAAGATTACTTAGGCATTCCCCATCTACTCTTATCCCTAACTGCTCCCGATTCCAAGTAAACATGTTCAGAAGTAGATTTGAGGTTTTGTAAATAATTTATTAACACCAACTTTTGCACTCAGAAATTCGTAGGGCTGTCACATGACCAGATATCTTTTTTGCCAAAATTATTAAGGGCAATTACTTTAGCCGTTTCACTAAAGAACCCCAAATTTTATCACAAGACCTGAGGGGCCGAGCGCAAAGTTCCGTACGTTTGGCATGGAATGACCCATATACGAAAAACGTTCGTGGAATAAAGGCCGTGTTAAGGGCGCTATTGCATTTACCTTTAAGGCGTAACTTCAACGTCCGCCTTTTTTTTTCTTTAGCGAATCGGTCACTTTGGTCATTCAAAACTTCACAAGAAATATAACCCCATCACTGGCGATCCTACATTGAAACTTAAAATGGTCGTATTGTATGGCTTTGCGCTGCCAATGAACCACGCATGCGTGCGATCTTTGTACCATCATATTTCCTTCTGATGCGTTTCAGAACGAACGGTGACGCTTTCATTTTTCTGAACCATGTGTCCGCATAGCGCAAATATGAAAATGAGAATTCCAGTCAAGAGTTTAAGGAGAATTAGGCCGTACACTCCGGCCAAATCTGACAGTCGCTTTTGTATTTAAACTGTTGTGAAGGCGGGGGTTGTTGCCAGTGTTGGCGCCGTCAAGAAAAAAAGACAGTGGCATGCGCACTCTAGTTTATCGATGGCGTATAATTAAGTATTAAAGGTCCGGCAGATTTGTGCCTTTAATATTTCTGAATTTTATGAATTCTAAATAAAGAATATCCAGGTAGAACAAGAGAAAGGATACGGCTACACAGTATGAACGAGCACTGAACGAGGGTGTAGGGGCAGCCTCTGTTCGCAAGTAGAGCCAACGTTTCGGCAGCAAGGGGACTCGTCTTCGTCTGGGCAGCGTGCGAACTGAGACGAACTCAACCCTTGTTCAATGCTTTCATACTGAATACACAGTGTTAGAGAAAAATAATGCGGGCCAGGAATGACCTTTGGGACATTTTCTACATATAGTGGTCAACAACATGCTTCATATTGCGTTCACCTACTAAATGATCTAGCGTATACTGAACCTTGACAGTCGCCTCTAACAGCAGTTGTATCGGTCTCAAAAAAGTGTTAATACCTTTGTGGCCACGGTTCCCTCGTACTGTCCATCGAATATGGCGTCCGGAACTGCGATCCTTTTTTTCGTGAGCCGGTGCACAAGGTCAGCTTTCGAGACTGCGGCATCAGAATATAACCACCAGTGTGCACAGGGCAAGCACTCTATGTTGGTTTTGTTAAGGGCTGAACGGATAATGTGCTTAGAATTATACTTGAATGCCTGCAGCTTATGCCGCGCATGCCGAAAAACTAGGCGAGAGATCACAAAGAAGCTGCAAAAGGTCGTACAGTTGTTCACACTCGCCTAAAGCACTCGAACGGCGCACTTTATTCTGCATTTGTTTATGACAATCTATGGAGTTAAAGACAATTAGAATGCACGATAAGGTTTTGTTTTAAGCCTCAGGCTGTTTGAGCGCCCGATCTTTAGTTGGAAGGTGTACGTGAGCGATCGAATACCGATCGCTCATCTACACCTGCCAACTAAAGAGCGAGAGATCGAATATGTAATGCGGTCGTCTGTCCTTTCCTCACATGCTCCCATTCTTTTTACGCGGCTAAGAACGCAAACAAACTTGCCCAAACGTTTATCTTGCATTACCGGAGAACTTTGCTTGCTTGGCTTCCCTGAAGAAAAAGTGGTACTCCAATCCTGAAGGGAATTCAGAAGCACGAACTTCACTGCGATTTTCATTGGCGTATGCCTCAATGCCATCGTGTCGAATAACTATTTTTACAAAGTCAATTCGTTGTTGCGTGATGTGGTGCGCTGATATAGATGCGAAGTTCATGGGCGTTCTAACTTTCTCTCAAAGAGACAAATTTGAAACAAAAATGGGAGAAAAAAACAATCGGCATGCGCATTAAAGGCATCCTGCAGAATGCGAAACAATTTGTACTCACCTCCTAGCTCTAGAACATCGGCAGTGTAGTAGCCCTCCTCGCCAGGTCGAAGGTCTGGTCGCCAATATGCGCTGACATTCTTCTTCAAGTCTGTCATGCTCTCCGGCTTATAATCTCTGATCAGTGACACACTCACGATAGCTTTTCCGCCGTCGTCGTAGCGAACATACGCGTGCGTTGGTGAAGACATTTCCTTGCTTAGTATATTACGTAAAATTAAATATTATTTACGTATTAAATCAAGAGAGGTATATAAACAATAATGAACAAAAAATTGCTGAGAATTAGATTCAAGACGGTTACAAGAATGAAGTGGCATACAAAGTTCTGAACAAACATATGTCAGGACTGCAAGGAAAGTTCAAAACTTACAACTGCGTTACAAGACTCGTAGCGGACGAACGTTGCGGACTGAGACTTCGGAGGCTATGCCACTACATGTTCTTCGTTTTTACCCGGCGCGACAAAGAACTCCCACGCGCGGAGGAAGAGGACGAGGGGGAGGAGGAAACAGGCCGTACAGTAGCTGGAGGGTAGCGGCGACCAGCTGGGTACAAAGCGTGGTTCCGATTGCCCCCACATTCCCCCCCTCCCTCACTTCGTGGCGAAAAAAGTGGCGCTGCCGTTCTCAGCACAGCGCCCAAGTTTGTGCGCTGTATTGAGGAAGAGGGTGGGGAGGAGGAATAGGAAGAACGTTTATTGAAATGAAACGGAAAGATTGAGGGACGTATGCTTCCGCCATGTACTCCCCATTTCGCAAAAGCCAGCATCACAAATGCTTTTTATTCCAAGAACTACCATGCAATGATTGGAATGTACTGCCAGAGAGGGTTTTAATTTGTGAAAATTTCAGAAATGTCTTGAACAATAATTTTGACCTCTGAGAGAGATTTTAATCAGTGGTATATATTTCGCTTTAGAGGTGACATAATAGCGTATATTCAATATTGTACTTTCTTTTTTCAACTCTGATTTTATCCGTCCTGTTTGGACAAAAAGGGTCTGCAGTATCATATCGAAAGTAATAATCCGGCAACGTCGGGCTTTCATTGTTATGTTAGTGTTTACTGCAGACGATTGACGGAGATGTACTGTTCTCTTTTTCAATAAAAACGGTTAACGTACCACCGAACAGCTACATTGTTTACGTCTGCTCCCTGCAGCCTTCATGCAGCAACGTAGCAAACGCAGCTATCTTTCTTGAAAAAAAAAGAAAAAGAAAACGAGAATCTGTCAAGCCGCCTTAAAATATCAGAGAATGTGACCATGCAACCTTCAATTTACATTACTATATATCGCATAATTTTGAAATGTGGGCATACCGATCAATAACGTCATATTCTAGGTATCGTTGCCTTATCATGTAAATTAACTAATTTACAATGAGTTAATTTGCATGCTAAAGAACGATACCAATACCATCAACCGCAAAAGTTCGTGGAGGCGAGTTCTCGGGAAAAAATATTGTAGCTCTACGTCTACCATCTGATCATTCATATTGTTACCAATGCAGACATCATGTATACGCCTTTGGATACTTTCATATGATTGGCTTGCATTACTGCATCGATAAACATTTCTTTCTCCGCAATACGTCCCGTTTACTTTTGCTACACGCAACATATAATTGTTTCATTGCAGCTATATATACTGCAATCAGGACCGAGGCCAGCGAAACAGGTATTAAAAACTCAGCTTCACTTCCACCGTGAAACATTCACGTTTCCTCGTTTGTCTCTTGAGGCAGTTTACTCGCGGCATAGTGTTCTAGAATATGCTCGCGGTAAGCTCGAAAACATTTTCTGATGTGGATCGGCTTTGTGCATGTGCAGCAATACAGCAATAGCAAAATACGAAGGCTATGGGCGTGAAAAGGGCGTTCGCAAGTGGCGCCATGGCGGTGTCGTGAAAAATGGAGTGCGTTGCCCCCGGTGGGGGGGGGGGGGGGGAGACGTACGCGGCGCGACCTGAGGTTTTACCGTAAGCACTGCCTCCCATTTGTTTGCCGCGCAGGCGTACGTACGTTTCAGTTCGTCCTTAGACGAAGAGAGGGAAGCATTTAATGACAACGGTGGTGAAGGGAGTCCGGAAGGGTCACCGAACCGTCAAAGAGAGGAAATCAACAATGAGCGTTGTAAATGTCGCTGAGAATTAGCCGGCAGCGAATGCACGCGCATCCACACAGTACACAGGGGGCGCCGACAACTTCGGTATATGCGGAAAAAAAAAAAGGGCGGCAATTGAGGCGAGCGGCGGCATCCCTTTACCGTCAATCATGGGGAGGGGGCCCCTGCACCGCCTTTAACGATGGATATTTTTCGCCAGATGACCCCGTCTATATGTTTTCGCTGCCAGCACTTTCTCTGGCAGCGTAGACGGATAAGAGGGAAGGCAATCGGCCCCGCGATGCGTGTCTGCGCTGCAAAGCATCTTAGAAGCCAGAAAGCGTCCCATTTTCCCTTTTATGGATGCCGACAGCGGAGAGCAGAATAAGCTTGTCCGTTCCCAACGAGTTGCTGAAAAAATACAATGACCATTCTTTGTCTGGCAGTGACGACGTGTTCTTCCTGTCGACATTAGTCGAGGGCCAATCTTCAGGCAATGCCACTGGTTATTGGAAAAGCTCCCCTAAACGGCGCTCCTAATTTGTCTGCGTTAGGCTGCGTCGCATAGGCAGACCGCGAGCCTTCGCTCACCAAATGTTGCCTTCTTTTCTCCTTTCTCTGTGCAAGGCGCCGACTGCCGCGGCATATTTCCCCCAGCTTTAATTGTTGCTGGTAGAACTGCAGAAATGCATTCGGGCTCCCCTGTTTGCTTTTTGTTATCACTCGCATAGCAGGATCCGAAGCGCGCGCTGCCGCTCGAGTGTTCTGGCCATGCCACTTGCAACATTTATCCCGTCCTTGTACATACCATCCTTCAGTGCTTAAAGTCTGACTCCATCGGAGGAGGCTCTGCAGTAATTCGAACGCACGAGGAAAGGGAAATAAAGAGGAAGAGAGGGAAATCGGCTGCTATCCTGCTTTGCGCATCATTTTAAGCAAAGGGTAGAAATTATTTTTCTCCCAAGATTTAGGAGGTATGTTAACGGTTCTTATCAAAACTCATTGCGAAATTACAGAAACAGAAAAGAAGAAAGGTTCTGACAACTAATGAAAGGAATAATAAATGATAGCCTCCTTCATATTTAGGGGAGGGGGAGGAGGGAGGTTTCAGACTCCCGAAACCTGCCCTGCCTTCCTTGACGCCCTCCTAAACAGAAAACGCTTCTTGAGACCTAGCAGACCATGGTCAACTTCGCAGTTTCACATAAGGTGCGTGTACTCGAAATCGAAGAGCCCGGCCGGCCCTGACAGAGACCCGAAGTCGAGGGGCTGGTCCGAACCCAAGGCAAGGGCTTCTCAGTGGCTTGCGCACGGCTTAGCTTCTGGAGAGTATATTCTGGCGGTGGTGGTGGTAGTGGTTTATTTAAAAATTAATCAAAAAGAAAGAAGGGTATTGCTGGCCGCGGCAACTGTTATCCAATATCTTACGCACCCGAGCTGCGATCGACGTGGAAGAAAATGTATGCGTGGAGAGGATAGCGGGGTGAAGTACGGAGGTATATTCCTGTCTGGCAAATTCAGCATCCTCGGATGGATTCCTCTCTAGTATACACCGCTCCAGCCAAAATCTGCATACTATTCGGTACCCAAGACTGGGCATATATAGCTTTTCATAAGTTATTGGGCTGCTAACTGCAAAAGGTAGCAACTTTTCCCGCTTCTCGCGGCCAGAAGGAACGCGAGGGGAACCGGTTGAAAATATGAGCTGGGCATATGCGACGCTCAATGCGGCAGCGCCGGCACTCTGGCCATGCTCATTATTGGTGTTAACGGGTAGATCCATCGACACGCCCCGTCGGTGGGGCTTCCTTTAAGGGGGCTGTAGCAAGGCTTGTTTATGCCTAGGCGTGCGTGTGTGTAGGTCCGAGGAGGTGCGCGGGCTCGCACTGGGCATTGACTTTGTCGCGCGTTCGAATTGTGACCAACTTTTAAACGAGCGCATTGCTACAGTGACGGCGTTTCCGTGTTGGTGTGCTGTGAGGCCACTGCCCAATTGCGTACAAGTTATATATAAATAGTTATTGAGCAGTCATGAGCTCTGTGCAAAATAAAATAGACGCAAGACGTACTTTGAGAAAGGAAGATCATTCATCTTGCCACGTTTGACGGCGTGCTCAAGACGACGAGCAGCTTGGTTGCCACAAGAGTCGAGCTGTGACGCTAATGCCGGACCTTCAATGTCTTCTGAGGTGGCAAGGACTAGCGAAGCGATCGACATGCACAGTCCTGCAGAACCGGCATCGGAACAGCCTCAAAATGCTTTTTCGGTAGGTTCCGTCTCAGAGGAAGCTGGCGGAAGCACTCCGCCGCTAGAACAGCCCACATCGCCTCCGCCGATTGACGAGACGAGCGTATTTACGTCGTGCTTGGAGGAGTATGGCGATGAGACGCTGCCAAACTCGACTACTACCAAGGCAACAGCCATAGTACTCATCATGGCTTTCGTCGTTGCCCACGGGCTAACATGGACCGCCTTGGATGATCTCCTGAAATTAATCGACGCCCTTTTCGGAGCAACCGAAAACGTACTTCCAACGAGCAAGTACCTCTTCCGCAAACTTTGGGCAGACAAGGCAAATGAGAGTGCAGAACGGCACTACTTTTGTGACACATGTGGAAGCTCTTTAAGCCGTTCTTCTGACAGACTGTACTGTTCAGTTTGCAAAAGCACAGTCACCGCGTCTCGCATGAACAGCAAAGGCCATTTTTTTACCACATTCAACATCAAAGAGCAAATTCGCCACGTAATATCGAAAACTAAGGACTCATTGGCTGCAAATCTTCAAAAGATAAAGGCAAAATTATCGACTGGCTCTCAAGAAATTGAAGACATCACCGACGGAAAAGTGTATCAAGAGCTGCGTAGGAGTAGTGCCTTTAACTGGGGAGACCTCACTATTGTTTTTAATACGGATGGTAGTCCGTTGTATAAGTCGTCGAATTCTTCCGTTTGGCCGATACAATTTATCATCAATGAGCTGCCTCCAAAATAACGCTTGAAGAATGTTTGCGTAGGAGGACTTTGTTCGGAAGCAAACATCCCGATATGATGCTCTTTCTTGATAAATTTATCGACAAAGTCATGTCTCGTGGGACTATAACTTGGCAACATGCGTCAGGCACAATCACATCTACAGTCCACGCAATATGCTGCTGTGTCGACTCCCCTGCACGAGCTCTGGTGTGCAATCAGATTCAGTTCAACGGGCACTTTGGATGCCAATGGTGCTTGGCATGCGGTCAGCGAGAAGAAGGTACGTTTTTATTTTTGTGATTTTCATACTGGTTGTATATATATATGCATGTTA
Organism: Amblyomma maculatum; assembly: GCF_055883805.1. NCBI lineage: Eukaryota > Metazoa > Arthropoda > Arachnida > Ixodida > Ixodidae > Amblyomma > Amblyomma maculatum. Next base: position 54,745,919 of record NC_139348.1, on the reverse strand, counting down.
TATACTGCGCAATATGTGTAAAGTGCTGATTTCTGCCAATGCGATTGTTTAGGAGATAAGCTGCCTGACAGGGTGCTGTGCGCACAAGTGCTGAAGGTGAACCGCATGCATACACAGGACACGTCGTAAATTATTAAGGGAGCAGGCTTGGAAATTACGAAAAGAGAACAGAAAATTGGTTTTTGACTGGTTTCATCAGCCGACCCGAAATTGTATTGCTGAATTCACCCGTGAAGTACTAATAAAAATAAACATTTTTTTTATCAGCTAAGGTGCACCGTAACAAAATCGAAAACGCAGGAGTTTTATTGCCTGAGCCGAGTGGCGCATCACATGGATAGGCGGTGAGTCTTGATCTTCAGATCCGGTGCCACAACTTCGTTTCAGAAGCAGATTCGAACTAACAAACAAAAAACTAAACGTCTAGCCGAAATAAAGCGGTGCCTCTGATTGCACTTTAGTTAAAAGCTGACTTATGGTGAAGATAATGCTTACCTGCTGACGAGTATGCTCCTACCAATCACGACGATGGTTTATTCTCGCATTAAACTGATTAAACCTCCTGTACTACTGGAAAAGCTCCGGACGGGACCTTACAAAAGCTCAATGAAATCTATTCTCTGTCCCTGCTACAGTAGTAGGGAAGTGTGTGCGCCGGCGCGGATTCTAAACTGGTCGTGGCCGTCATTGATAATTGCTCGACTACCGTACCATCGTTTTAGGTTCGACTTCGGCAATCAAACCGGCTTTCTATGAAAGAGAGTGCGCAGTGTTACATACGACAGGCGCAAACACGTGTGCTAGCTGTTTCATGTGCATTTTCTAATGACAGAGTAAAGTGGAAGCATATGTTCGCAGCACGGCTTGAAGAGAATGCGTCGACCTCGTGTGTGAGTCGTGTCTCCCGAAGCATCCCCCCAGTGCCCGAAGCGGTACAGCGACGCCGCGAAACCCGCACGCACGCGGCCGTTTCCTTTCATCGAGGGGTCCCCTACGCGGTAGGCATGCGCCACACACCGCTCTTTCAAAATCCCTTTCTCCTTTCCCGTCGCCTACAACTCTTGACGGAGCTCCTTCCTTCGTTCATTTTTTTTACGCCGTGCAGAGGGTGTTGGCACTACACACGTTTTCCCCTCTCCTTCCATCGCAGTAACGTCCCCCACAACTGCGCTGAAAGGGGGGGGGGGGGAGGGGGGGGGGGGGAGGGGAGCATCTTGTTTTTTTCGCCGCCGCGCGCCCCTGTCTGCAGAAGAGAGACGGCGCTGGGCTTGGAGAACGGGAAAAAGCTGTCCAGGCAGCTTTTTTTTTTTTCTTACGCGGAAGTCAGAAATGAGTCTCAAACATATACCCGCATTTGAAATCGGCGGGAAGCCGCTATGCTTCAAGTGCATTCAGCACCCCATCACGGAATAAAATTTCTAAGCCGCATAAACAGCCATAGAGATGATTAAGCCAGTCAGGTTCCCCCAGCGCAGCACTAAGGCCTTTCTGCTTTTGGGAGACTGATATCGACCACTGCTTCCAGTAGCGAAAAAAAGAAAAGAATGACAAGAAGCAAAATGAAAGGGCATTCTGAGAGGCACGCTAACAACCACGAAGACGTGAAAGATGCGGATGGGTATTGACCTTTATACAATAGTTTACCTCAAAATGGGGACGATAGGCGACGACCCTAGAAGGAGAGGGGGTAGATTATATGAGCTGGAGAAAGTCATGTGTTGATTTTACTTAACGGCATTTTGGATACCTGGGAGGGCGTGGCACGCTAAGACTTGGCGCTTGGCATCATTTTATTTTAGTGGTTTATTCAGACAAGGGGACAGACATTGTGGTGCTTGCTATTCCTAGTCAGAATTAAGCACCTGCGTGGCTGCCAGCGGATATTGGAAAGGGACAGTGAGAAGACAGAGAGGGGATGGATAGAGGGGTGTGACAGGAATAAAGAACAGGGGTAAGGGTAAAAAACGGTCGCCGAACGGATGCACAACAGCTTACTGCAGGTAGTCACAAAGGGTGCTATGCTGAGTGAGCTCATCAAAGCGCACCAATCAAAACAAAAATATGTTGCATTTATAAAAGACACCACTGGCTTTAATTGTGCCTTGAAAAAAAAAATGTATCACTCAACTTTAAATATGCCATTTCATGACACTGCATCTTGCTGTTTTGGCAGAACTGCATGATTTCTACAATTAACTATTCTGTTTGTATGCACTTAAGTGATGTTGTGTTGCATTCCTAAGTTCAATAAATATAATAGCAATCTCAGTTCTCAGTTTTTTCAATTATGAAATTTATAGCATGATGTATTTTGTTCCCAGACAATGCATATCTCTAGGAATTCCTACTCAAAAGGAATTCCTACTCAATAAATGTGCACGTAGCAAAAATAAAAAGTCAAAGATTGCCACAATTCAATTAGCGTATACATTAAGAAATGTAGTGCAAGTTCAACTGATTTTCAGTGGTAGATATGCAGGGATATGCTCTCCATAAAATGTAGAACAAAGGTTTTTAGAAAGTAACATTTCCGTCCTAGTTTGTTTATTTTTCTTTTTTGCAAAAACGGAATTAGCTATTACTAGAAGCTGTATTGAACAGCTTGACAAGGGTCCTGGTACCTAGGCAAATGTGGCATCAATGCAGCAAAACTAAAGGCCACATGCAGTCTTTACAAAAAGTCAGTAGTAGTAGTAGTAGTAGTAGTAGTAGTAGTAGTAGTATAAGACTCTTATTCGGCCAGCAGTTAGAGGCCAAGCTTGTCGACAGCCTGGATATAAAAACTCACTATAAATGTAAAAAACTAATGCATTTATTTTCTGCATAAAAATAAATGTATAAAAGATAAAATAAAATGGTTTGTACCACATAGGAGTACTAAAATGACAACATTTGCTTATAGGAATGAATTTCCATTCCTGATATGTTTAATAAACCATTTAGGTTGATTGCCTGGGTAATAGTATATAATCTATCTATTTACCAAAGCAGGCACAGTAAAAATAAAGGCTGCTGATAAATTGCAATGTGCCCTGGGTGTAAAATTGTATGATTTTTCTCTGTGTCTTGTTTGTCAGAGAGGAATGCCGTCCTGTACTTTCATTAGAGATATTATGAGATTACTATTTCTCCTTAAGAATGTTATGTGGTGTAAGATCAATCTGTAACTATATGAAAAAAAAATATGGGAAGAATTTTATATTTCAAAACCAAGAACAAAACACCCTTTGCAAAACATATTCCACTTGTATCAACAAGGCAGCCAGCACTGCTTTACATTAGTGAGACACATTTACATTGTTGTCGACACATAATGCTGAAACTTTCTCATTTGTCATGAAAGCTTCACTAAGAATAGAAGAGTTAACCTAAATAAAAAAAAACAATGCGCAAAAAGCAAGGGCCCTGCTTGCTTAAAAAAAATATATTTTTGACAAGGCTGATCCCATGGCATTCATGCCAAATAAGCTGCAGTGGAAGCCACCTTCTATCTACCCACCGTAGGTAGCCTCTGTGAAGATGTAAAACTGTGTGGGTTAACTTGGTGGTACAAGTTGGATATTTTGGCAAACCGCGAACAGTTGCTGCATAATTGTTTTTACTTCTAAGGCTGTTGCATGCTACTTCTTTCCTTCATTTCTAAATATTTATAATATAGCTTGAGAATCTATGAATTTGCTACATCGTTCACATATATCTACTTGAAACCTGGGGCTTCTTCCTATTTTATGCTGCCATGCAGAGCTAGCGGCCATTTAATTCCGTGCGGAACAGAAAAATCTTTTCTTTTTGCTATCTCATGTGTGATTGCTCCAGCCCCCTTTTTAATTATGGCTCTTATAATACTGCTTTGAATATGGCTTGTGCAACATGCTGTAAGAACTAAACTGAATTCTTGTTTCTAAATATCTTCACTGTTTTAGGAGTATTGCGCTACATGGACACTGAACGAGCTACTGAGAGAACATCCCAAGGTGTGCTCAACAACATGAAGTTAGCTTTGGAACTGAAAGTGCCAGTGAATGGGCTAAAGGGGCTGTCCCCCCTTGTTGACTTGCCGAACTTTGACCTGGTGCGTGGCCATGCAGTTGAGTACATGCACAGTGTTTTACTGGGAGTCACAAGGCAGTTTGCAGAGCTATGGTTCGACACGTCTAATTTTCACGAAGTGTTCTACATAGGTAAGGTTATTTTCATTTCATAAACTAAGATATTGCGACATGTTCATGTTGATGAGGGTGAACTTAAAAGTTTGATTGTACTATTGTGACTGGTTCTGTGAATTTCATGTCAAATCTGTAGGAAATATAGCCCTTGTCAATAGTATACAGCACATGTTCCCTACTGTGCAGGGGATTCATGGCACGTACCACTCATATTCCTTAGCTCTAGAACATGCTAAGGCAAACGTACAGCTCATCTTTGAGGGATTCAGAATGTCGATGATGCAAAATGAGGCAGACAGTATAGCCAGAAGAAAGCATATGTGTCGGTATATTATTGACAGGCCAAACAGCTCTATTTTAAAGAATGGATATGCTTCTATAAATAAAGGAAGTTATGATTTTGCCAACCAAGTGTGCCCACAGTAGCTGCGTTAGCTCTGGTAGTTTGAATTATTAAGCGTATGAGGATACGCCTGACATATATGCCCTTGTCAAAAATTCAAAGCCCAGAGTTCTGTTTAGGAGCCATGACATATAGGGCTCCTTTAACATTTGTGGATTTGCTATACCCACTGGTGAGCTAGGACAGTATAAAAAGTTGGCTTTACTGAGCATCGGTACACTGAAAATGCATGCATGAAGAGCCACACGTACGGCTCAGAAGTGAATCCCCTAGGTTCTAAACGTTTGACAAAAAGGCTGTAAACAGTCGTCCTCATTAATAATACATAATATACATCGAAGAAGGCCAAAGTAGATCGCGTCTAATATATGCACGCAATTTGCTTAATTGCTGCTCAGGCATGGAGCTGTGCTTTTCCAACTTTCAAGTCACTACAAAGAGAAGTTATTCGCTCATGAAAGGTCGGTCTCTTCACTCGTGGTTGCGCGCAGCAAGCATCGCTGTCACTCGCACAGGGTGCAATAAAAAGCTAACGCAACAGGCAATGCGATACGTACGCCAATTGGGATGCTTTAGGGCTTCAACTTGTTTATTTCGCACATATCTGTCACATGCTCGTACTTTAAATAAAGTTATCTGCAATCGTGCCACGACCTCAAAGCCCATAGCAGGCACAACACTACGATGTTATGATATAGCTATTCATTACCTGCAAATAGAGCAAGTAGAGCATTCATCATTATATATTCCTTTAGATTCTACCTTGCAGCCGTTGCAAGCTAGGCAATGTCAAGTCTACTTGAGGAGGTGATGACTGGGCAGCGAGTCTGAGGTGAAGACATGCTGCATTGCAATGCAAGAGTGATCAATTGAAAAGACAGAAGCGTGAACGATGCACTTAGGTAACAGCGAAATTGTGTTTTTAAGGGCAGACAATGCAAGTGCTCTGACAGCAGCTTTGTTTACTTATGAAAGTTCGAGGTTAGTGTGAGCTAATCAGAGTGGCCCTGCTCAGCGTCAGCGGTCATCTCCATGCGCACAGATATGCGAGCAGAGATTCGCGGCGCTGAAATCCGCCACATGGCACAAAATCTGAGCTTGATATGTTTGCACAGAAATAGAGAGGAGAAATTTTGCAATAACACTGCTACTTCATGACTTCAGTCAGCCTGTATTAGGCTGAAAGGCATCACACTTGTCATACATACAAGTGCTGCGCACCCTAGAGTTGTGAAAAGCAGTAACGCTAGCCACTGCACTGCTGGCGCGTATTCAGTTGGACTTTGAACACCAACTTAGCTGCAAAAAAATGCTTCAGGTATGTCCGACGTGCCTTGAAGTTTCAAAGTGAAGCGATCGAAAAATACATCCGATGTAGTCAGGAATAAATGTAGGAACTAGTCCAAAGTACATATCTCTATCCAGTTTTTACTGAGTAATTATATCACTAGTTTAGTGAATATCAAATAAAAAATATTACTGGACCTTTTGGAGGTTCACTGTGAGGTTTGGAGAGACTGAATATATAATTCTTGAAAAATGTACTGTTTGTGGAGCTGGAGATTCCTCGAGGTAACTATGAAAGCGATGATTTCTGGTACTATAGACAAGCTTAATTTTGCTTTGTTTGTATTTCATGGACATTCTGAAGGCAAATTAAAGAACATTGCTGCATTACAGTGGTCTGATATATTTCTAAAGACATAGCTTTTATAAGCAAAGCCGTCGTGGAGGGTAGTCAGTTAAACATTTGGATGGGAATTGCGCGCTACAGTTGGCAAAAAGACAGATGAGGAAAAGCAAGACAACCGAGGTACAGGAAAAGTGCGCACTGACAGCTATGGTTTATTCACATAAGCGGTATACTTGAAAACAGTTCAGGCACATGATCTGTTCAAGCTTTCATATGTTGTTAAAAGGCAAACTATATAAATAAAAATACCAATTTCTGCAAGCAGAACACAGTAATCAGTTAGGGCCTTTTTGAGCAAAAAATATATGTTTCGTACTATTGGGAAAAGCTCATCATCTCTCAGAAGAGCTGTGGAATCAAATGCAACTAAAGCGAATTGCAGTACATTATTGCTATTATCTGCTGTGTGTAAACGAGCTATTACTTTTAATGCGGGCAAATGTTTTTATTTTCAATGCCTGGTGTGTCTTTCTTTGCTGATGGGGAACTATGTATTTTACTTATTATTGTTTAGTTTTTTAATTAAATTGTAGAGATTGTCAAACTTTGTAGGTAGTCCGTCAATCATTGCAAAAGTGGATCAACGCCTAATGGCGATACGGCCACCTGATGTCGTGACACGGCTGCCTAGATCGCTGCATGAAAGAGTCTTCTGGAAGGCAGCTGAGTGGAGGAATTGGTTGCTGTACTACTGCCTGCCATGCTGTCATGGAATTCTTCCATGTCGGTACTGGAACCACTTTTCCCACCTTGTGGAATGCATCCACCTTCTACTGAGCGAACAACTATGCCTTGCCGACCTCACTCATGCTGGTAAGCTACTTATCTGCCCAACCAGAATGAAAAGCGTAAATAACTGTGAGAAGAAAGGCAGAAGTGATATAGGAACAAAAAACTTCATGGGCATAGACTTGCAACTGTTTAGTTGTGACCGAAAGCACATACTGTGTATGCAATGAACCAAGACAGCAATGAGTACTATTATTGACACAAGATAAAAGCATTGCTCTAAAATGTATGGATAGAGTGTGATATCTAAATGCATTCCAGAAAGTTAAATGAAATGACTAAGGGCTGCGTTTTCATCTGGCTGTGAGGACCTGCATTTGAAGGCATTTTTTGTATCATGTAGGAGTACACAAAACATAAATAAATAATTTCCTTGTTTCTTGGGAGAGACAAACTTGTAGGTAATTTCATTACCTGTGTAAAAGCATGGATACAATTTCGGCAGAAATATGTCGTCACAGCTAGGGCTCCATGCATGTGCAAAACGGATTGATAAGAAAATGTTTTCTGCTCCTGGTAGCTGTCTTGAAAGGGGGCTTAAGAGATTTGAACTGCATGTAATCTTGAAAAGAAAAGCAGAAACCGAAGGATGCTTTTCTTCTTGTTAGTGTTCACAAGCATTTTATGATTAGCAGAAAACTCTGGGCAAATGATGTCAGAAGACATTACCTTTCTTCATTATTTACTCTAGTTTTTCTAGTGCCAGCAGCCGCTCAATTATTTCTTTCAGCAACATGCTGCAATTGGAAGCATAACTTGAGATGGCTCAATTGCAGTCCCTTTACTTTTCGTTAGTAAAAGGGTATATCAAGAAACCCAGAGGCATGCCAGGCTCGCTTGAATTATTAAGTATGCAAGATATCTCAAGGAGCAGAAAAATGACATGCGATGAACAAAACCTCTTCGTTGAAAAAAAGAGGAAGAAAATTTTCTAAACATTCTTTTTCTTGAAGGAAAACAAGCACTAGTAATTACTGTCTGTCACGTTTACCCACATCTTATCTACGTGCACATGCTCTGCACCTGTTTAAATTACATTTCACATGATCTAAAGCAACCACATCCCAATTCCTCATACCTCATATGCAGTTAGTGCTCCGTTGTGAAAAATTCTCTAAGGGATGCAGCTGGACACTGAAGCTTTGGGACGCACCATAAACATGGGGACATCTGAATTAGCCATTCACTTAGCAATAGTATCCTTGCAAAGGTGTGTCATAAACAGAAAGCATATAACTGAGACATATTATCATACTCAGTTGCCACAAATACAAAGGCTGTTGTAAAGCACATTCACCTTGCAAGAGTTGAAAAAGTAGTGTAAATTTTGTATTTAAAGAAAAATGTTAGTGCCATTTCATCCTTTTGTGCAAACAAGCAGAAAATAGGCTCAACTCTATCTTAATCTTCATATTCAGGTTTTCACAGCAAGACTCAGGCTCAAGAGGGGAACTGATGTGGAAGATTTTATTCATATGTCCTCTGCACTCACTCATGGTGTGCGGTTCTGATGCCTAGAGTAGAAATAGAGGAGGTGCTAAGAGAGAAACATGATTCCACTATACGTTGAGGGGTGGAGGAAGAATGCAGCCTCATATTTGCTCACAATCATCTTAGAAACTGCGACAAGCCCTCAGTCAGTAAACATTTTACTTGGCGCAGTTTGCACTATAATGGTCATGAGGCATTTGTGCCAGATTGATATGAATGGTCTCCATGCTTATCACTGGAATGCAACTTTTTCTTGTTGCCATAAGAAAACTTAGCTTTTGCTTGACTTAGATTTTTTATCATTTTATGGATTGATGGGTAACTAGGAATATTTTGTTCTGTTGTCTGGAGTCGTGTTGTAATATTTTATGGTTTTTTTTTTTGTTCCAGATGACATTCTTCACAAGTTTGTGGAGCGAGCTGCGGGTCTCTATGGTGCGCGCTGCATGACGTTTAATGTGCATCTTCTGCAGCACCCTGCCAGCAGCGCAAGAAACTTGGGACCATTGTGGTGCAATTCTGCATTTGTCTTCGAGGGGGGAAATGGGGCAATAATGAAATTCATAACATCAGCCAAAGGTGTGCCCAATCAAATAATTGAGCGAATTGCCATGGCCCAGCATCTGAATGAGTATCTTGCCACAACCCCACCTATTCCCAAAGTTTTAGAATTCTGCCAGGAGATGTTGGGTCATAAGAGAATTCTTCACTCATGGGTTATTGACGATGTTAGAGTGTATGGAGCGCCACGGTCATTAGCAGGGCTGTCAGAAGCCGAATCACTTGCCCTTAACATGTTGTGTAGTGGCCTTAGCCACGTCGTAGAACATTTTCGTTTTTTGTATTGTGGCACAATATTTTGGAGCTGCCAATATAAGAAAGCAAAAAAAAAAGATTGTACGGTTTTTCAATGCAAAGATGGCAGCTGCTATATGATAAATCGTATTGTTCAAGTTTCATGTGGGCAGGCACAGGAGAAGCTTGTGTGACTCTGCAAAAAACTTGTTGATATGGAAAGTGACAGTGATTTTCCGCCTCACATAAGACAGTGCTTCTTTTCTTTGGGGCACCCCATGACTGCCTTTTTCATTTCAGTAGTTGAAAAGCCCTGCATACTGATCGACTTTCGTGATGAAAACAAACTTTATGTTTGCCCTGTCCCCAACTTGATAGAGCGCGACTGATTGAAATGATTTAGACTTGTACTGGGAAGATAAGTGTAATCAAAAAGACAGTGTGCTTGGCAAGGAATTCCGGTTCAGTGTTTTTGAGAGTAGTGTGGTCTGGTCTGTAGCATTTTTTTTTGTTTAAGAAAAAAGGCTAATTAGCTACCTGTCTAAATATTGGCATATAGAAAAAAAAGTGTTAATACCAACAAGGTGTCATTTACGTAGCTTTGCTAATTTGCCTAAAATGAAAGTCCGTGGAACATTGATTGCCTCACGGAAGTGTCCCTCGCAGGGGTCAAGTGGATGCAGCTAGCCCAGGATCAGATTAATTTGGGTACGTAATATGGGAGATCAAGTTCACCCTGCGGTGGGGTACAGTCCAGCTGGTGATGAATTCTCAAGTGGGAATGGTTGCATTTGTGTGTTGTAAAACTAATGCTGTTACACTCCTACTGCACGACTCCCATTGATTGCTTTTTTTTATTTGGTGTAGCTCAAATGAAGCTTTGTGTAATTCCGGTAGTGTGCCTGGTATTAACGTGGGAGAGTAAAGCCAAGAAGGAGGGGGAGGGGTGCTATCTGTGCATAATTAAGCCTCGGGCATCCATTATTCATTATCCGGCCTTGATTTCGTATGAAAACCAAATTCTTTCTTTTCTTTCTTTATTTCAAAGTAGACAAGGGATTACATCAGACACTCAAGGATTCTTAGCCAAAGGCTAGTCGTGGATCCTAAAATGAATACAAGTATGTCTACTGACCACTCAGGAAGAAAACAAAATACATATTTATCGGTACGAAATGAAACAACTATAATACAAAACAACATGATACAGACTAAAAATTTATTACATCACAAAAATAACGCAACGAGAAAAAAAAAGGTGATTTCATATTCAGAATACTAGGCCACAGGTAGAGTACGCAAATAGCCACTTTATTGAGACACTTTTGTATAGAGGAAACATTTTTTAAGTGCTCTAAATGTATTAGGTGAGGATATGACTGAGCGTAGGATAGCATTCCAAATTTTAACACCACAGAAACGGAGACATCTATGGCCATAATGATTGTTAGATGTTGGAAGTAAGTACTTTACATGTGCGGCTGAACGAGAAAAGCTGGACGGAGGGGACTTGAATGAAACTAAAGGAAAGATGATAGGGTTGCAAACCACACGGTTTACAAAAATTGCTAAGCGATAGTCTCTTAGGTTAGTTAGTGGCATGATATTATTTTGCTTAAATAAAGGCCGCAATGGAGTTCTAGGTGAAACGAAGTTGATCATTCCAAGAGCCCTTTTTTGCAACCTTACCAGAGGATCAATATAAGAAAAGTATGTAAGGCCCCATGCCTCGATCCAGTATGCAAGCTGTGATTGAAACAAACTGAAATATAATGTTTTTAGAGTATTAATCTGAAAATATTTAGATGCTTTCGCTAATGTACAGCAAGAATATGACAACTTTTTACACAGGGCATCAATGTTATGATGCCAATTAAAGTCTTTATCCATGATCACTTCTAAGTATGATATTGTGTCAACCTGCTGTAACTCATCTTCTCCAATATGCAAGCTGCAGGGGGATATGCACGCGGGCTTATGCGGCGATTTGAAAGTAATATATTTTGTTTTTTTGGTGTTCAGCGATGGACGGTTAGATTGGAACCAAGTTTTAATGCACTGAAGCTTCTTATTAAGCACGATTGCTGCATCTTCTGTCGATTTGGCGGTAACTACCATAGCCGTGTCATCCGCATACATAATGACATGCGCGTTTTGTGCATATAAAGAAAGGTCATTCACATAAAGGGGAAAAAGAATAGGTTCCAGAACCGAGCCTTGCGGAATGCCCGTGGACACCTTTAGCACATTCGAGACATTGTCATTAATTTGGACTCTTTGGGAACGGTCGCATAAATAACTTCTCAAAAACTGCAATACCAAACCTCTAAAGCCAAGTCTTTCAAGTTTTTTGGAGAGAATTTCGTGGTCCACAGTGTCAAAAGCATTTTTATGTCCAAGAACACGCCTATTGCTATAAAGTTGCTGTTAAGTGCATCATTAACGAGTTCGGATAGAAACAAGATTGCAGTTGTAGTAGATCTTGACTCCTTCATGAAATCCATGTTGATCAGTGCTTAGAATGGCATATTTCTTCAAAAAGTTCTTAATACGTTTGACAGCTTCTCTAAAAGTTTGTTAATGCAGCTTAAGACAGAAATATGGTCTGTAATTGCTTAGGTTATCTGGATCTTCATTTTTGTATACTGGGACGACTTTTGCTACCTTCAATGCAATCGGGTATGTGGCACAATAAAAACACTTGTTAAATAAAGAAACCAAAGTAGGCGCTAGAATTTAGATATTATTTTTCAATAATGACACAGGCATTCTATCTAATCCGCGCGCTTTTCCCGTCTCCAGTTGGCTACTAATTGATATAAGTTCATGACAAGTTATATCATCATATCTGAAGATGGATTCCTGCCATGGAGGAAGAAGAGCAGGCTCTGTGCTGTGTGCTTTGGGGATCACATTCCGAGCTATGGAGCAAAAATGCCTTTTGAATTCATCTGCCATGTTAATTGAGCTTGGGGACAAGGCTTTTGATGGTATTCCCTTTTTTTGCTCCTGCTGGCTGAATGATAGAATTTAAAATTTCCGACAGTGTCTTGGTATTGCTAGCATTAGCATTAATTTTTGAGTGATAATAACACCTTTTTTGCCGACGCATCAACGCAAGGGCTTTATTCCTGTGAGTTCTATATTGAGCTGCGTAATATTCGTTGCCTCTGTTCTGCTTCATTTTCATATGTCAATGTTCGCGTTGCTTCATGACTTCGAGCACAGAAGTCATCCAAGGGCAAATTGGCACCGTGAGATATTTCGCTTTGTTACTTACTTACCTTTGCATTCATTTATTAACATATTTATTTGTTCTATGAGGTGTTGGCAGTGTTGGCATAAAATCGTCCATGGCCTTAATGTCACTGAGGAGGCAATCATTAAGAAAAAGGCAATCAAATTGAGTGCACCAAATGTATGTGCTCACAAGTATTGTATACTGACCTGGTATTTGATCTATTTTGCCTTGTGTTCTGTTCCAGTGTATATTATATCTATTATCTTTATTTTGTCATGAGTGATCAGCTATAAATTGTATAGTTGTACTGGAGGAGATCTCCGTTGGATATCATTTCATTGTTGTATATATTCTATGGTGTCGTATAGCGTCATGTGATTATGTTGGTTTTGCTTATGAAGATTTTTTGTACTTTACGTTCATTTATGCGGTAATATGACTGCATTCGGTCGACTGCAGCGGGACAGAGGCCTTCGTCAGGCGCCACAGCCTTTAGCCTCTGCCCCTGCAGCAGATGCTGTATTTGCTCTGCTGAAATGACAATAAAAAAATATAGCGCTGCCGCACCTGGACTTCTTACAAAACTCTGGAAGTCATCTTTTCTGCACAGCAAAACCCCCTTCACTACGGCGGCCAAACCTGTTTTGGGAGCAGAAATAGGTTACAGCACAGGAGGTGCGCCTCTTGTGACAACATTGGCCGTGTCCCCATCCTGCACCCCTCTGCCTTGTGTTGCTGTCATGAATAAAGAATTTACCTCTGCCTCGCAATTATAATTATTAGCATTCATTAGGACCACGCTATATGGTTATATATAGCAGGAAGCACTAGCTGCCTACTGTATATATAGCTATAGTTGTTCTAATCCTTTTGCTCAAACAAAAATGGGCCAGTTTATTATGCTTGATTTGCTTAATATACCATCAAAACAATGGATACTGTGGAGGCTCAGGATCATAAACATATGTCTAAAGGCTCATCACCATGGCTCTCAACAGGGAGGAGCCTGATCTCGTGTGATGTTATGGGCAACTGTTTCTTCAGGGTTAGGTGTATTATGTCCCAGTGGAATACTGATTGCTACATATATTGCCCACATTTTACACTTGTGCCTCAACTTTTGGTGTTCCGCATTTCATCTTTCTTCGGTTAGAAATTGTGCTTGTAATTTAACGATCACCCTTTAAACACGTTGGATATTTTTCTTGGCTATCACGAGCGGTCACCAATTCTCCGCATTATTTTCAGAAATGACAGGCTCGTCCGGTTTCTGGTTAATTGATACAAGCTGAAACGGCATGATTCCGCGCGGAGTTTCGATTTCAGAATTTCCTGTATGGTCGGCGCTCCTTGTTTCTGAAAAAAAAATACGCTGCGCGAGGCTGGAAAAAACACGTCGAGCTATAAAATAATAAATCTAAAAAATTAAAAAAAAGCAAAGAATTCGGGTTTTGAAAATCGCTCTTTACGCTCCACAGAAGGGCACCCTTTAAACACGTTGGATATTTTTCTTGGCTATCACGGATGGTCCCCAATTCTCCACATCATTTCCAGAAATGACAGGCTCATCCGGTTTCTGGTTAATTAATACAGGCTGAAACGGCATGAAACCACGCGGAGCTCCGATTCAGAAATTTCCTGCATGGTCGGCGGTCCTTGTTTCTGCGAAAAAGAACAAAAAAAACCGCCGCGCGAGGCTGCAAAAAAGCACGCAGAGCAATAAAATAATACATGTAGACAATAAAAAAAACTGAGTAAAGATTGAGATTCGAACGTGACACCTCACACTCCGCAGGCAGGCACCCTAACCGCTGCGCCACGGCTGCGCGCAACGGGGACGGTTATATTTCTAACTATATAGTTAACTCTGCTCTTCGTACACTTTTTTTTTTTTCTTGGGTGTAGAACTTGTGGTCGCAATTCACCGACTGCCCCTACACACGCCGAATCTTTTTCTTGGCTATCACGAAGGGTCAGCAATGTCCCGCGTCATTATAATGCATCCTTTCTTGCAGGCAACTTTCAGAATATCGCAATTTACTAGTGTTGATGTGTGTTGTCATCGCCTTCGAACGTATGCAATTTTCGTTGCATACATAGATATTCGATGCACTAAGACTTGTAATACTGCGTGTTTTAGCTTCCCCTGTTGCCAGCGGAGCAGCGACATCAATGAATTCATTTCCGACAAAGTGTTTTGCATATGTAAACACTCGAGGAAGCGTCGTCCGATATCTGGCTATCTGTGCGCATTTCTATGGTCAGTGATGTGTTATTCCTGCCATCGCTAACCTAACGCTACGTTCTCGCTAGCGCTTTCGCGTTGAAGGCAGCAGATCTTCAGTCTCAAATATTAAGATTCATCGCAAAATCGTACGAGCTGCAGCGACTGTTGCACGCGTTAAAGCGACGCGATGCGTGTATGTTATACTTGTCAGCGCACACTTCGACAGCTTCATATCTTCAAGGTGTTTGTGAAACAACGCCTACTACACATATACAGAAAAGTTGTAGCGTACAATATGTATGATTTCATGCTTATTTAGCGCACCGGCATGCTGCAGCATGGTAATTCTGGTTGAGCCTAATCGATCGGCACGGCTTGTGTCGAGGAGCGGAAATGCTCTGTCCGGTATCAGTTCCATTCGTGACGGAGTGGTACGGTTTCAGTTAAACCGGACATAGTCTTTTCGGCTTTTGAACTTCACACAGGTCTGGTCCACCCGGTTTCACATCCATACCGGACTGGGATGTCCTGTTTGAGTTGCACACTAAAAATGGTATGTCCTGTATTATCTCCATGCCGGTCTGGGACATTCTTTTTGAGATGCATGGTGGACGTGGTTTGTCCTGTATTAGTTCCATACCGGACTGGGATGTCCTGTAATAGATGCCTAGTGGAAATGGTCTGCCCTGTATTGGCTCCATACAGGACTGGGATGTCCTGTATAAGATGCATACGGGAAATGGTCTGTCCTGTATTAGCTCTATACAGGACTGGGATGTGCTATTTGAGTTGCACGCTGGAAATGGTCTGTCCTGTATTAGCTTCATATCGGACTGGAATGTCTTGTATAAGATGCAGACTGGAAATGGTCTGTCCTGTATTAGCTCCATACAGGACTGGGATGTCCTATTTGAGTTGCATGCTGGAATTGGTCTGTCCTGTATTAGCTTCATATCGGACTGGGATGTCATGTATAAGATCAATACTGGAAATGGTCTGTCCTGCATGGAGCTAATACAGGACTGGGATGTCCTGTTTGAGTTGCATAGCGGAAATGGCCTGACCGGCATAAACCTGTTTAAGCTGCATACAGGACTGGTCTCGCCCGTATAAAGCCCGTATAAAATTTATACGGGATAATACAGGACCGGTTAAAACCGGTTTAGCGCGATACGGGATTTTTCACTAGGGATATGTCATACTGATGCATAAATATCTTGTGATTGGTCTTCAACTTTACAACAAGTGAAGCTAAATCATTTGGCATTCATGTCCATTTTTGCAGGTGAAATACTTCTCCAGATTTGGCAGCACGGATGCCAAGACCGCTGTGAGGACTGTACTAATACAGCTCCTAACCAAACAAGCTGCGATGCAGTTCAGTTGGAGAGGCTCTCAAGGCAGAAAACATGCCTTTAAGGAGCAAGGTTCCATTGTGGCTCTTGTTTGGGGGGAGATTCTTTGCGTACTATGCAAATATCTTTGTGTAAAATGGCGGCTCCACTTCCATCACTTCAACTGCACATTCAAGTGAGATGTACAGTCGGGAGCAAAAGTGGTGTACAACGCTCAGCCGGTGGTGGAGCTCGGGAAAACTGCATGCCAACTTTATCTAACAACATATATATCTAACGTCTATAGACAATAGTGGCAGTGCCGCATTTTATCCACATGCATGTGTCACTGTCACTGTCCCTTACGCTGTCGCTAGATGGCATTTCAATACAGTTTTCGCGAGCTATGTCACCGGCTGAGTGCTGATACCATTTTTTTCTAACGACTGTACATGATCAGCATATGTCAAAATTTTCAACGTACCTCGTCGGCGGCCACGACAAGCCACTTTCGGCCTAAGCACGAACTCTCAGGACCGTGTTTGCGTGCGCTCCTGAACCGCACCGTAAGGGAATTAGGCAAGAAAGAGGGGGTGAAAGCGGAAAGAGGTGCGCCGTACGTAGTGGAGGGCTACGGAGTAATTTTGACCAGCTGGGAATCTTTAACGAGCACTGACATCGCACAGCACACGGACGCCTCTCCATTTTGCCTCCATTGAAACGCATGCAGCCGCCGGTGTCGAGTTCGAATCCGAGTAATCCGGTACAGTAGCCAGCATCCTAACCATTGCTCCACTGCGGAAGGATAGTCTTCGAAATAAGCTTTCAGTAATGACTTGAAACTTCTAAAGTATACAGCGCGGTTTTGTAGAAGAAAAATTATTTGCAACAATCCTATATTAAAGAAGTGGTAATACAATATCGTTTTTTTTCCTTTACAGCCTCCGTGAAGAGCTCCTTCATAGAAACATCGGTGACGCTCGTCGGCGAAGTCATTAAGCGGTGGCTGGTCGGAGCCCAACATCGGGATGGAGGCAGAAATCAAAGGCGGGCACCACCAGCACCCCCTCGAAGCCCGATTTCTGACCATGCGGACATCCCTTGAGTATTATGGACACTAATTTTTGGTATTCAAGAAGGTCTTTTTGTTGTGCTAGTTGTCAGTGAGCGCTTCGTCCATTTTTGACTAATTTTTGGGTTCGTGCTTTATTTGCAATGAAGCCTAATACATTACTGTACGTGAATTAACATGAAATGATTGCTTGTGGCCCTCAATAATTTATAATCTAATTTCTTTTCTCCCCTGTTTCGGTTTCGGTTTCAACACGCGAGCGATGGCTGTGACGTCATATTTAGGTCACGAGAGCGTTCCTCTCCTCCTCTCGGTGATGACATGTTCCTTTTTAATGAATGTTTAGATCGCGGTTGCGGCAGTGTATTTTTCTTTCTGTATAATATACATCATATGGCAGTGTTTTCTGTTCTTATCATTTATTCGTTTTTTTCCTGGTAAACAGTTGCTTCATCACTATTGTATATAATGTTGCTGAATCAATATAACTAGTGTTTTTACCACTGAAGTGCATTTATGTTTTTGTTTGTGTGTATTAATCTACTCTCGGTGCTGACATGTATGTACCTTATTAATAAATGTTTAGATCGCGGTTGCGGCATTGTATTTTTCTTTCTGTATAATTTACATCATATGGCAGTGTTTTCTACTTTTATCATTTATTCGTATTCTTTTTTCCTGGTAAACAGTTGCTTCATCACTATTGTATATAATGTTGCTGAATCAATATAACTAATGTTTTTACCACTGAAGTGGATTTCTGTTTTTGCTTGTGTGTATTGATCTACTCTCGGTGCTGACATGTATGCTCCTTTTTAATGAATGTTTAGATCGCGGTTGCAGCATTGTATTTTTCTTTCTGTATAATATACATCATATGGCAGTGTTTTCTGCTCTTATCATTTATTCGTTTTTTTCCTGGTAAACAGTTGCTTCATCACTATTGTATATAATATTGCTGAATCAATATAACTAGCGTTTCTACCACTGAAGTGCATTTATGTTTTTGCTTGTGTGTATTAATCTACTGAGGGCCCCGTGGCAGTCTGTGATTGGAAGCCTTGTCTGTATCTCTGTTTCTCTATATCTATAAAATATACGTGCCAAATAAATTCTTATCTAGTGTTACCCTTACAAACGTTGTTTTGTTTAAACAGGTGAGCTAAATGTAACAAGATGAACACAGGAAGAGAGGCAACAGGATAGGAGCGCAACTTTCAATACTGATAACAAGAACACCAAAGAAGCGCTTCTGTATATTAAACAAGAAATGAAATTTTCGTCAGATACTTATTTGCTTTTATTCCTGATATCAGAAGAGCTGGTGCTTTTCTTGGCCTGCCTGCTGGCTCGTTATATGCATGCGTATCTAGAAAGCATCAACAAATGCATGGCATGTGTATCAGCGCAATGAGCAATACCGAACGGACTACCGGCGCTTTAAGTCGTGTGCCGGCCATTAACCGTCGTCCAAAAGCAGTCGGCCCACGTGTGGCCCGCATACCTTTACGTCAACAAGAAAGTACGGGCCGACGGTAGGCCGACCATTCAGAGACGTTGGCAGCTGGTCGGCACTATTGCGGCAGTGGTCGGCCAGGTAGGGCCAAAAGGTCGGGCCTAGGTTTTTTGCCGAATGTCGGCCGACTTTAGGTCAGTGTCAATCCCCGACGCCCGCCCTCAGTCGGGTGCCGAAGGTCGGCCGGCCACTTTTTGGTCGGCGAGAGAGGTCGGCCCTATCTTTTGCCACACTTTTTTTTTGCTTGGGCTATTCTAGGCTGTGGATCCGATGGATTGTGTTTCAATTCGCGGTGGAGACAGGATTTTTGTTTTTCTGGTGACGTCATCAGGACGATTGACAATTAAGTGACACATCAGCGCATAGATCTGATGCACAGATCTCGCGCACGGTATTTCGGTCCATGAGCCTAGAAAAAATTTCGACTTTAAAAAACACTTAAATTATGAAGGCGAGAGATAGGTACTCCTACCCAGCCGCAAGAATTTTTGAGCTGGGGGGGGGGGGAGATATCGGGGATTAAACATAACCTTCTCCGCCCTCGACTCCCACACGCCGAGACACCCCCAAAAATAAAATAAGGTGGCATTTATTATTATGGAATGTCTTTCGTTTAAAAATAAGTATTTGCCTTGCCTTTTATTATTTTGCCAAGTCATTTTTTATCGGTTGTTTTTGTTTTGCCAAGTCATTATTAGTAATTTTCTTTTTTCCATAGTCATTATTCGTCATTTTCTTTTTTGTGAATTATTCCTGCTTATTTAGATTTTTTTTTATTATTAGATTCATGGAAGCCGCCTTTGGGCCATAATATGCAACTATCTAATTGCAAACAAGTCACAAATCTCGCAAAACAGTTGATCTGTCCCACTCCTATTTGTCAATTCTCACCGGCGAAAGCATAGACCGATCGGAGTGGGGCTAATTGACAGGTTTGTAAATGTTTTTTGTGATGTGATCATTGCATAATTTGGCCCCTAGATTTGCCTTCCTCTCCTCTACAAGTGGAGGGATCCCACCCCTTAAAGACCGTTCCCAAAACCATTGGTATATGGTGACCAATATTTGGACCCATGGATTTAAAAAAAATATTGGTTTTAAAAAGAAGAGAGTGGCATTCCAAGGACTCACACTTGGTGCGAATGCTCAAAACCATTCATTCTGCTCACCAATGAAATTTAGCAGCAATCCACTTCCTAGTCCCTTTAAGCAAATGCATGGTTCATGCCAGAGACCGCTTGATCTGTGCTTATCGCCAGATGTCTCCTATCTTAATGGTGTATACAAGTAATAGTGTTTTATTATGCTACTTTTGGTGTGTTGATGTGCATTAATGGTTGCAATGGACAGCTTTTCCGTATCACCTTCTTGGTGTCTCATTGTCCCAGCACTGCCACTTTGGTTACACTGAGGTGTGACTCGTCCATGGTAACTTTTACATTTACTGTCAACCTGCCGCTATAAATAAGTGGCTATAACATTTGGCTGCTAAGTGCAAATTTGTTTTATATTTGTTTCCTGTTTCTGTCACAGGATCAGCCCCTATATCCTGGGTCAAGAGTGACAGTTGCTGAAAGCCTTCTTCTCATCATGGGGCACAGCCTTTGGCATGATATCTCAAAAGCAGCTACTGAGAGCCTGCTGACTTTGATCGAATCACATCTGCCAGAAGGCAGTTCTTTGCCTACAACGAAGTATAAATTCTTCAAGTGTTTCAGTGGCACTGATGCAAATCGAACAAAGCATTTCTACTGCAGCAGGTGCTCCAGTTATATCGGGGTCTTGGAAGCGGCAGAGGCTGCATGTACAAAATGTGATACATTGCATGAATTAGCTGACCTCTTGAAGTCATCATCATATTTTTTCATCCTAGATTTGGAGTCTCAGATATCTGATATTCTGAGAACAAATCAGATGACCAGTGGAAAAAAGTGCACTTCCTATGATGTCACTGACATAACAAACAGCATAGCATACAGAAAACTCCCTCTTGGACCAGACGACATTAGTCTAACATTTAGTACAGATGGTGTCCCCCTTTTTGAAAGCAGAAGCATTGAAATTTGGCCCCTGCTTGCCGAAATTAATGAGCTTCCTTTTAAAGACAGGGTTCAAGAACTTGTTCTTGCAGGGTTGTGGTTTGGCCCAGGCAAGCCTGCCATAAATACATTCCTGTCACCATTTGTGAAGAAAATAAATGAACTGTCCTCAACTGGAATACGTTGGCAGAACAGTGAGGATGTAGAAAAGGTCACAAAAGTGTTTCCTGGACCATGCACAGCTGACAGTGTTGCCCGGTCAGAATTCATGGGAATGACCCAATTCAATGGCAAACATGGGTGCAGCTGGTGTGAGCTCCCTGGAGAGGTGGTCGCTAGAGGCAGTGGTCATTGTCGCGTCTATCCTGCTCCATCATACATGCCAAAGCTGCGCACGCATGATTCATTTGCTGTGAATGCCTACAAAGCCAGAACAAAGCAATAGGCAGTAAGCTGTGGCATAAAGTCGACAAGTGTCCTGACTCTCCTAACATATTTTAGTTTTTGTTCTGGCTTTCTAGTTGACTACATGCATGCAGTGTGCTCTGGCGTGGTTAAAGCGACAACACTTATTTGGCTGAAGTCAGGAGTGAGCCAAGGCTTTCGCCTCCGTAGTTGCCTCGAAGAGGCTGATAATATTTTGCTTGGTTTAACTCCTGTGTGGGAGTTGTCAAGGCTTCCAATATCCCTGAAAGAAGTGAAATACTGGAAAGCAGCTGACTGGCGCAACTGGCTACTCTTTTATTCTGCAATTGTCCTCCCTGGTAACATACCAGCAAGAAACTTAAAGCATTGGATGAACTTGGTTGACATGATGCATTACATGTTAGGGGAATGTATCTCGCTCGAAGCTCTAAAGGACTTGAAGCTTCGTATGCTGAGTTTCCTTCAGGAATATCAGGAACTCTATGGCATTAGTAATATGACATATAATTCCCATCTATTGTTGCATATTGTTGATAGTGTGAAAGAATGGGGTCCACTGTGGGGCTATTCCATGTTCCCATTCGAATCAATGAACGGGAGGCTTCTCAGAATGGTCAGGGGCACCAGGTACCCTGAAAGACAAATTATTCAGAAGTTTTCTTTGATACAGGCTCTGCCAATTTTGTGGCAACATGTGACAACACAAAATGCTGATGGTGAAAAATTATTCCGGATGGTAATGAAAGGCTATAGAATGAAAAAGCACTTTGTGGCAACTGGTGGTGTAATTTTTTATGGCAAGGCTGTGCACAGAGCTGACGGAACACACTACAGGAAAATGGCAATAGGCTCCTTGATGTTGTGCACAGCTGAGCTTGACAAATCTCGACGAGTGAACTCATTTATCCACATCCAAGGTTCCTTTGGCCGCCTCATTGAGATTATTGCAGTTTGTCCGGAGGCACATCGAAATTGCTAATGTGAGAGGGCCATATTCCTCCAAATTGAAATATTCAGAGTCAGCAGCAAGGTGATAAGTGCTTTATGCAGGGGCAGTGCTGTTCAGTTCGTGCAAGCCGAAGGTACTGGTCACTACAACACATTGCCTTTGTCCTCATTGAGCAAATGTGTTGCCATGATACATGAAGGCAGTGCGTACTTATGCACCCTGAACAACAACCTGTGTCTTGAAGCTAGCTAAATATTAGTTTCAAAACAAAATATCAACAAAAAATAGTAATGGTTGCTGGAGGCACAAGATATAATGGTTTGTTTTATAGGGCTTAACATCCCAAAGTGACTTGGGCTACAAGAGACCCTGTAGGAGAGGCCTCTGGATAATTTCATCTGGTGTTTTTTAACCGTGCAGTGACATTGCATAGTATATGGTTGCCTTTCTTTTCACCTTAATTGAAAAATTGCCATCGTAGCTGAGATTGATCCCACATCCTTGGGTTCAGCACTCGGGCACCATAACCAGATATCATAATAAATCATTATCATTAACAGAGCTGTATCAATTAAAAAACGAAAGCGACTTTACTGGCAGCCATTTAACCTTGCTCTGTGCCAGCTATAGCCGGCCAGCTTATCTCGGCAAGGGTCCTAATCTCATGTCATCTTCTAATTATTTGCCACAACCTGCCATACTCTCCCCATTTAAAATTATCCGCTGTGTGACTGTAATCAGTCAAGTTTTGACAAAATAATTTATGTACTGTTGCTTAGGCATAGTGTGACTTTTTGCATAGTTTCTAATGACCTGAAAAACCTGCAAATACTAGGAAAATTGTCGGCACTTTGCAAAATCTGGAAATTGTCACTGCTGCTTTTGATGAACTCCGAAACTTCTCGGAATACTAGTTTGGTGTTTTGTACTCCATTCAGTTAAAGGGAGATCAAAAGATAAATTTACATTCAAGGAGTAATAGTGGCAAAGATACTGCAACTATTTAAATGAATCCATTCAAACATGTCCACTTTCTTGCTCATGTCTAGTGCATATATTTAATGTATGTTTGACCAGGCCATATTTGTTTCGAAGGCAGGTTGCTAGAGCAAATGTACTGCATAAAAAAGGTGACGAAAATAACATGGGAAAGTATAGCCCCATATCCAAAGCTTTTGCCAAAAAGAAATGCTGTTTTGAAATGAATGACAACTTCTGGAGAAAAAACATACCTTTCTAGCCAACTCCCAGTTAAGTTTCCATAAGGGGTTTAGCACAGAACTTCTAACACAAAAAGAACATTTCTTAAGCAGACAGAAAAAGGAAAGCTAGGTTTTGGTTCTTTACATCAACTTCTCGAAACCTTTCGCCACTGTCAGTATCATGCAGTATTGATAAAGAAGCTGGAACATTATTGTTTTTGTGGAAAAGCCATCGCCCATATTGAATCCTGTCGAAAACATAATATCCAAATTATAGCTATAAGTTATTACTTATCTGACCCACTGCATGTTTCCCACAGCATGCCGCAGAGTGGCATCCTGGATTCCTTCCTTTTTGCTTTGTATGTGTATGGTGTCTACTGCATTGCTCTATTCTCTATATTCAGAAATTATGCAGATGACACAAATTGTTTTTTTTTATAGGAGAATCAAATGATCAGATAATAGCTACGGCTAATATTAAGCTTGATGAATGGATGCAGAAAAATAGCCTGAAGATAAATGCTTAGAAAATGAATGCACCTCAGTTTCTTACTAAAAACAAAAATATAAGCACACAAAATTAAATTTTACTACTGTCAACTATATAAGAAAGTGTGCCTAGCTTTAAGATTCTGGGAATTTTGGAATGCTTCCATTCCAAAAAAGTTGTCATAAATAGTAGACATAGTTTCTAGAAATTGCTATGTATATCCTTGTCGATATTGTCGACCATAAACCCTGACTGCTCATTGGAGGGTCAAATTCTAATAAAGCTCAGCTACTTTGGTCATCTGATGAGAAGAGAGGAGTCGCTGGAGAAAGATTTGATGTCGGGAAAGGTTGAGGGTTGCCGGAGAAGGGGTAGGCAGCGAACGCGATGGTTAGATGGCATCCTCGAGGCACTGCAGATGAAGTTATGTGATGTTAGGAAGGTAGTGAGAGACCGGAAAGCGTGGCGTGACATGGTCCATAGGGTCACGAAGAGTCGGACACGACTGAACTGACTGATATCCTTGCTACATTTTTATGTTGATGTCCAATAGCTTTTTCTTATCTGGGCTTAACTATGGTTACCTAGCATTGGCGTGAACTACTAAATTCAGTATTGGGAGGCAGCTCATTCCAGAATGAAAGCTTTTGAGAGCTGTTGAAAATGTTCCAATGCACTCACACACTCGTGAATTGATCACCGAATACATTGTTCCAGCCACAATATGCTACCGGTATTGCATACTGGCTCTGCAAACAATTCAAACAAGAAGCCAAATAAAACACCTTCAGTCAGAAAACCGCTAAACTAGAAAGAAATGTGAAGTCATCATCAGCCTGACTATACCCACTGCAGTGCGAAGGCCTCTCCCATATTTCTCCATTTGGCCCGGTTCTGTGCTAGCTGCATCCACTTGACCCCTGCAAACTTCTTAATCTCATCCGCCCACCTAACTTTCTGCCGCCCCCTGCTACGCTTTCCTTCCCTTGGAATCCAGTTACCTAAGCGACCATCGGTTATCCTTTCTTCTGTGAAATGTGAAGTATTAAAACACGACCCATTGTGTACCATGGAAGGGGAAACAAGTGGAAGAAAATGCGATCTACAAATGCTGCAGAACAAATTACCATGCATACTGAGCAATTTAGGCACTCGAAATATCTAGTTTGAAAATACCACTTTCAGGACATTGTGCAATCTTTACAAACTATATTGTACACATTATTGCTTCTTACTTCTTTTGCTTGTGTGTACCAAGTTTCAGCTTGTTCCCTTGTGCAATTCAGATGTGTATATGTGGTTGCTAAGGGATATAATGTCTTTTTTGTCTTGTATGCACCTTGTATTAATCCATGTACTGTATTTCTGTTTTCTTTTACCATGAGAAAGAGGCTACTCATATCATTTTTCAATGAGAACTGCCAACGAAGACAGCCTGCAGCAATAGCTTGCGAGCTGGCTTTTGGCAGACTTTCTGTAGGCTTCCTGCTTCATGTAAAATGGCAAATAATCCTATTGTATTGTATATGATGCCAAAACATTTACCGAATGTGAGAAAATAGTCAAATTGAATTAAGAAGTTGGTCTGCCATTCATTGTAACAGAACTGTGAGTGCACAGTAATGCTAGATTATATTGACGTGACTTTTTTTTATCTCAATTAGAATTGCTCGAAAAAAACATTGGCTTTCTTAAACAGAAAAACTGAATCCGTTTTTGTTGCGACATTAATTTGCAACTTCCTGAATAGTTTTTTTTTCTGTACATAGATTATGTACATTGTGTTTTAGAATGCTCACATATCTATGATTTTCTGCCTTTTCACTGGTCAGAGAATGCCGACTGAAATGATCAGGGAACATGAATAACATAGTTTTCGTGTTCTGGATTCTCTGCCGCAATTAGATTTCAGGGTGTGCTGCTATTCTTTATGTGAGAGGTACAGCGGCTCTACCTTGAAATGTGCAGCAGCTCTACATTGTGTTTTATCTTTCGAGCCTCTCACAGTGCTTCATTTGAAGGCATAAATTATGGAGTGTCAATATGTATATTTTTATTTCAATGTGTACTATAATGCCTGATTGCAAGTTAGTGTTTTAGTGCTTCCTGATAGTAGATACTTGACACCTAAAAAATCTCTTCTTAGTCACCTTGATGACCACTGTGGTCTGGCTGACATTTTTATTTTCTCTATTTCTTGTTTTTTTATTCTTTTCTTTTATTCCATGCTGAATTCCGCTTCGGTTCCTACCCGATTAAGTTGCATTTTTATTGTTGTTTCACCTGCATCACTTCTGTTGCACAGGTCCAGGCTACCTTTAGGCCTGTGATAATAAAAATTGGTTTCATTTGAGTCCTTTCTGCACATAACTGCAAAGAATGTGTAATTTCATACGGTTTTTAATATCATTTGTTTCATCTTTATGCTTACTCTTCACTTGTTTCAAAATTACGGCTACATGCATGGAAGGTTTCTTGTATGTTTACACTGATTCTGCTATTTAGCTTTTCAGTAATACTCTCAGTAAATACAAATGAGCACTTACTTAAGAAGACAAAAATAGTTGAGTGAGCATTTATTAGGAAAATATATAGTTCCATTTATCACTGGTATCTCTTCCCATCTACTTTTTGGGGATATATGTGTACGTGTATTCAGTGTCGTTTATCCCTCCCTTGGATGCTTAACCATATTTTAGTTGGCAATGGATCTATGCATTTCTTTTGCAAGAAGCTTGAAAAATAAAGCTGCTTACTCATTTCTGCAAATCGTGGATGAAAGATAAAAATTCACTTGTTTTTCTGAATGTTGCACCATGATATATTTGCACTGCATGCACAAGTCAGCTGCAACATGACTGCAAGCCATGGGGTTTCATGCATGCATGCATTTCTTCTAGAATAACTATTGAAGCCTTTTACACTACTTAGAACTTTGAAAACTAAAATGTACCAATCCATCCAGGCCTTGCAGTCGTGCATCTGATGGCAGATATAGGAAAAAAAGGTGCGCTCATTATAGCTTTGTCCGCAAGGGGTGCATTCTTCACTACGCTTAATGGAAGTGCAGCCCCTAACAATGTGCATGCGTGTGTGAGAGTGGGTAATAAGCATGGGTAAAGGTTATATGATGAACTATTCTGTGCTAATGCATAATTATTGAAATATGTCACTGGAGTATCTGATGGCTACTGACATAAGAGAGATCGATGTACTATCTCAACTGACTCTCTGATGTGGCCCTAATGCAAAAACTAATGGATAACCTGCTCGGGGGTGACTTTTTAATGTGTCATGAGGAGTACATTAACCTGACACTAGACATGCAAAGCGCATTTTTATAAGGTAAAACACAATGCGTCAGTAAAGTCTTTCAAGAGGATGGTGCTTCGCAGCAGACGACAGTGGCCGGCACCTACGTTAGTGAAGCAAACAAATTTGTGCGCATAGCGTGTTTTCTTACATTTAGGCTATACGCACAATTTGTGCATGTAGACCGGAAGTAAGAGCGGACCGATTGTGTGCCTATAGCTCCAACGAAATTTTCGCTTATATATTGTGGGAGACTTAAGACGCGAATGAGCAAATATGAAAATAAAGTAAGAATTCACTTCATATGATTTAACTCAAAATTACCTTCTTTAATTATCATCCTTAAACCACCTTCGCGTTATTGCACGCCAGCAAACTCAACAGATTTGCAGAGCTCTGTTTTAGACATTGTTTTGCAAAACAAGAAAAAAATTATCAGCCAACGTATATTGTGCTCGAAGAGATATGCCCGGGAGGCATACAGGCGCTGCCATTATGAACGAGTTTGAAACGATGCCTTGAGGAATTGGACATGGTGGCAAAGGAAATATGCGCAGTCGCTAACACCGGTCCAAACATGAAGCGCGCAGCGAGCCTCGTAGAGACAGAGCCCCCATCCATGCATTCCTCATGGCTTAGATAACTTGGTTATCAAAGATGGATTTGGTAGTGTTTTAGAACTCAACCGTTTGCTTGTCAGCTGCCGCGACATTGCCAAATTGTCCTCTACCAAGCCTCCGACCTGGAGGAGATCGCGAACACTGAACAGAATGCGGCAACACTGTCGTTGGTGCGTACAATCGAAGCGCTTGAGCGTGATAAAAAAAAAATCCTCTAATTGACGAATGCTGTCAAAACAGTGACCCTGTACAGTCACACTTAAATGGGACACTCCGACTAGGTGGCATAGCATATCAGCTGTGTTTGAAAAAAGCCTGATTTCTAATAAGGCCGCGCTTAGCAAGCTGTTACCTCGGCTAGGGCGTCCGTTTCCTGATGTCGAGGAGTGGCGTTTATTGGGTGAGATTTTTACTGTTCTTTTTTTTTTTTTTGGGGGGGGGGGGGGCAATGAGCATGAATTTTTTTATTCGCACAAAGTGCATGTCATATGTATTTCCATGTTACAGCTGTGTTTATTTTTAGTGCCACTTTTCAGTTTTGCATGGGACATATATATGTTTTCAACATACACATATTACTTGCCAAGTTTGTCATACAAGAGTTTATTGCTAACAGTACTTTTTATTTATATCGTGAATTTGTAAATGTTTGGAGTTTAAGAAATAACATTAAATGTTACAATTTAACGTTAGATTAACAGTATTAGTTAGCAAATAACGTTATTTAACAGACATAACAAATAAAGTTATTATAGTGTTTTTCGCGACTTGTAATGCCGGGCAGCCATGCGCACCGCCGTGCAGCTGAGCCGCATGCAATACCGCATGCAATCACATCGTCACCAGCCCTTCGCTCATATTGTAATCAATGAGAGAAAAAACGATTAAATCACGCGAAACTTTATTGCTTCAAAAAAGCTAATTTAAAAAATGCGTAACATTGTAATAATTAGAAATAAACAATTATGCTCAATCCTTGGTTCCGACACGGCGCATTAGGCTTTCACGATCAGTCTCC
Organism: Amblyomma maculatum; assembly: GCF_055883805.1. Taxonomy (NCBI): domain Eukaryota; kingdom Metazoa; phylum Arthropoda; class Arachnida; order Ixodida; family Ixodidae; genus Amblyomma; species Amblyomma maculatum. The sequence continues at coordinate 54,717,133 of NC_139348.1, read as the reverse complement.
TTGGTATGAAGCTATCAGCTACCTCCAATATTCGGCGACGCCACAAGGCAAAGTTAGTTTGAAGAAAACCTGCCCGCTCTCCCTTCAAGCCACGTATCTGAGGTAGTGCGGCCGGCTGCGGCTGCGTTTCGATAAGGCGAAACGGAGCGGCGTCCGTGTTCTGTGCAATGTCAGTGCTAGTTAAAGAACCCCAAGTGATCAAAATTTCTAATCTTTCACTAAGATGTCTCGCATAGCCTAAGTCGCTACGGGCCGTTAACCCATAAAAACCAAACCAAACCATACGTTCCCTGACCACGCCCTATTTTTAAACTATTGTTACAATGATACCTTGTGTTAGGAGACGATGGTACCATTCCGGTAGGCAAATTATTTTTTGAAAAAGCGAGCAGGTATGGGGTGGAGAGCGAGCAATGTTGCTGGGCCTTGCTGTCGTGCCAAAGGTGCCCCATTTGGAGAATTAGGATTTTTTTTCAAGGGTAGGGTTGGCCTTGGCTGGGTATCATCAAGAGCCCGGGTGTTTCATCCGTGGGCTACGCATGAACGCGCCGATTACTTAAGATACCACTATGGCCAAGGACGTGGACTGTGTTAAATTCTAAGATGATGCATGGCAGCAGTATATGTGTTAAAGGGCAACTCCGGTGGTTTTTTCATCATTTTGTGTTTTTGGTTGAATTACATTCCTCGGCACGTCCTGACGCCAACACAAAAAACCGTTTTTCGAAATTCCAATTAGAAGTATTTTTAAATAGGAAAAACAGCAAATCGCAACCGAAGCTGCTTTCACGGCCAGAAACGATGTCCCATTTGACGAAATGGTGACGTCACACTCAGTATTAGAAAAACACTCGTACGTGCGTTGGATGGTGAAAATAATGTATGAAAATCATGACGCACTGCATAAAATGTCTAAGGTACTTCAATATAAGCCTCAGAATCTCAGAATCACGCGGGAAGTGGACAGTAACGTCGGTATACTGTATACTGAAACTCAGTGTTGCCGGCAGAAATAGTCAAAACTTAATCCTTGAAAACAGCATAGTTTAAAGTGTTGCGCGCGAGCGGATTATCGTACGGCGCCCAAATTTTGTCGAATGCGTCAGAACGGTGAGGACCATCTACAGTAAAATTTTTATTAGAATATTCGAATGTCAAAAAACCTCCGGAGTTGCCCTTTAAGCCCGGCCGCATGAGGCGTCACTCCGAGCGATTCGACAGTGTCGATGGCAATGGAGCGACCATTCCTAAGCCAGCCAGGGTGTTATCGCAAAAAGTCCAGCATATGGTAAAACAAAATCGTCGACGCCGCGCAGCCGCCGGGAGACGGCAGAAGGTCAATGAGAGCCGAAGCAGCCACCGCGGGGTTTTGGTCGGAGCCACGCAGGTCGAGCGATTCGCGCCCCGAGAGAGCAGCAGTTCGTCTCGTGCGCGTCCTATTGAGTTCAGCATGAAATGACTGGTGGGCGTTTAATAAAAAGCTGATCGCTGAGGTTGAAAGGTGACGCATCCTATTGAACGTCCGTAGCAAGGACTGCAAAAATACTTCCAAGAACGAGCAGGCATGAAAGGGCATACACACTAAACACGAAATACACGAAAAGGGAGTACTAACGGCATGCCATCCGCTTTTTAGGTCCGTTCCGTGGGAACGAACTTCCGTTAAACGGAGCACAGGACCTTGCCAACCTCGCAGCCACTCCGTCTGGCCTTCTGCGGAGCTCTGGCAGAGGTTTGACGGAAATCTGAATCCGCAATTTTAACGGCGTATAAAAAGAGAACGTATGGCAAATGAGATCGAGAAAAGCCGAAGCGACGCTGTGTTCCGTAAGCCTATACGTCAGTGGAAAGTAAGCTTCTTTGCGTATTTGTTTTATCAGTTTCGCTTTCGAACCGGCAAGTTTTTGTTTTAGGCGAGAGATGCTCTCAACAGCAGACAGCGCAAACATCGTGTTGCGCGCTGAACGAGGCCGACGGTGCAAGCAGCAAGCCTCGTAGGTCTAACATCTCGAAATGCGCCGCTGAATGGAGTCTGGCCGGCCGTACGATTTGACTGCGGCGTCTCTTGAAACAGTTATCGTGAGCGGTGCCATCGTGTTTTCATGAGTTCGACGTGAGACTTGGAGGGCAAAGACGCCTGCGCGAGTGACGCTAAGGATAGCGTTGCACCGAGTGATGGGGCCTGCCCCTGCGCAGCGTAGGGGCAAGCCTAACGTTCTCAAATTGCTCTTTCCAATGCAAGCAGGACAACCGACCGAATTCCCTACGGCCACTGTTGAAATAGATATGTTAGCGGCGGCACCTTTGCGTTAGCCTCCAATGGTTTCCAAGTGCTACTGAAAATGAAAAGATGTCTGCGCGAGTTGTTTACTTGAGTGTACATTAACAACTTAACAATGATGTGTTGGCTTTTGCTTCGCTCTGACTTGACGTCGTTGTGTACGCAACGTACCGGCACTGGTTATTGTGCGTGCTTTGTCGCGCTCCTGACCTGTGGAATTTTGGTTTGGTTTGTGGGGTTTATCGTCCCAAAGCGACTCAAGCTATGAGAGACGCCGTAGTGGAGGACTCCGGGAATTTCGACCACTTGGGGCTCTTTAACGTGCACTGACATCGCACAGCACACGGGCGCCTTGCTTTTCGCCTCCATCGAAAAGCTGCCGCCGAGGCCGGGATTCGATCCCGCGTCCTTGGGAACAGTAGTCGAGCGCCGTACCACTGCGCCACCCCGGCGGGGCTGTGGAATTTTACTGCCCGATATGGCAGCCCTAGAATATATGCTTGAAACCCATTCTTGTGTCTTTCTGGGCGGAAAATATCATCGTGTTTTTGCATTTGTCTGCTTGGACAGAAAATCCGCTTTTATTTTTTTATTTTTTTTTGCGTCTCATTCGCGTCGAGCCGGCAGTCAAGAGCTCTTCAGGATGCTACAGAACAAAGGGGCGTATTAGAGCATGTATACTGTTTTAAGGACTCCTTGGTTTTGTCATTTGCATGATTATACGCCTGCGTTCGAACGAAGCATCGTTAGCGCATTGTCAGTGAAGTACCTGTGGTAAATTTTGCCGAGCTCAGCTCGCGCGCTCTGTGCTAGTCATCTTCTGCACTGATGCTTGCTGTTGCCAATGGGGACAGCTTTCTGACATTTTTATTCAATTAAGCAATCTCAGGAGTAATTAGAGAGTTTTAGCTTACCGTAATCCGCTGCCTTGATCCGCCACCGCGCGTTCCACTGCTCATGCCCAGACCCCCGTTGACGCCGATAGATGGCGCCACATATAGGATGTTGGCACACAGACCAACGGCGTCGAGACTAATCAGCTTGAGCGCCCCGCCCACGCGTGGTAGAGAATCACGGTGGCGGATCGCGGATCACGGTAAGCAAAATCTCTCTATTATAATATTTGTTTCCGTGCGTACATTTACAGCTGCAGCAATTCACAACCGTTTTCCTTAATCGCCTAACTGGGTGCACGCAAAGCTAGAACTTAGTGTTTTGAACTGATCGCTTTTTCTTTAAGCTGCCAATAAGGACAAAAGCGCAGGAGTCGTGGACAAAAGTGGTATACAGTCATGCCTCATTAATATGGACGACCCGAATTAAGGACAGTTTTTCTGCGGATGAAACTTTTTCAAAGTATTTATGCCTCGTTAATATAGAAACTTACTGTCTGGACAATGCACAGGGGAAGAATGCACACTGCCCACTTGAGCCTTTGTATTTTTGCCCCGTTAATATATACAGTGCTTGAAAAAAGCAGAGGAGTCCGCGAACCTACGCAACAGCCGATACTGACGGATGCCTGAACGAGTACTGTGGGATTGGAAGGAACCAAAGCAGGCATGTCGCCGTTTTAGGGGAGGAGGGGGGGGGGGCGAGCGCAAGAGCGCAGAGGAACGTCCACCGCAAACCGAGGGTCAGCTATGTATGAAAGACCTGGAAAGGGAGGAACCAGGAGATTTCTGGGTGCAGCGGAAGTGCCGCAACGAGAGGCCGCAGTCGGGAAAAGAGAAACATGTGGTTGCAATAAATTCTGCTGAACGTGAACAGAGAGGCCGGTAAAAGCGTAAGAAAGAAATGGCAGGAAGAAAGACAAGTGCCTAAAGTGGCGACGGGAACTGAAGTTTTCTTTCCCAAAGCGCACGAAGCCGTTAACGCTTTTCGGTCAGAGTTAAGACACACTCTCAAAGTAGAGCGACAAAAAGGCGACGAGCACGCAACCGGAACCGGGCGTCCCGTCCAGGACGCGCTTCCCTCTCATGCTCCAATGTTTTCATCCCTGTTGCGCTGCCGAACTGCCACATTTTGCGCCTCAGGTGGTGCGCATGTCGGCTTCGCTTTGAGTCAACAATGCGGCCTTGGCAAGGTCTGAGCTCTTCGTTCGTTCTAAACTGTATTTCAGCTCGCCGTGCTTGCTTCTAGAAACGGCACCAGGAAGAAGGGATTTCGATAGACTTCTGCATAGCAGCTTGGCAACTTGACTCCCTCGCTTCGTTACGGAAACAGTACAAGGCAAAAAAGAGAGAATCAGAAGAACGGAAAGGCTGAAAGGTTAACTAAGCAAAAAAGTGCAAAACATCAGGAGCCGGTAACCCTCAGCTTGAGTCTGGCTTGTTTGCATTGCGGGGGTTAAAACGTAAAGGAACAGAGCTGAACGTAGGCGCGAAGCGAGCAATCGGTGAATACAAGCGGCAAAAGCCATCTCAGCCAATCCAAGCAGTGAGGGACTGGGCCCAAGTTAAACTAAGCCTCAGCCTCGCTAGATCGACGGTAGCATCGATACTACAGGACTCCGATAAATGGCTCAACATCGGCATCACAGCGTCAGCCACAGTCTGACAGCGCCCAGCACAGTTCGAAGAAATGGATTCAGCCATGTTAATGTGGTGTGAGAATGTGTACGCGAATGGTGCGGTCGTGAGCGACGAAATGCTTCAAGAGAAGGCTCGTTGTTTCGGCAACATTAATGGGTATGTACCGTTCCTTATCCTCCGTCTTGATATGTTTTAGCTGTGATGACTTGCGAAATATTTTGTTCAGTAAAACAGGGTGATGTTTACTGATAAAAATTATTCTACGCACTGTCTAGGCGTGACTACTCAAGAAGATGGCTGACAAGTTTTAAGAACAGACATAGCATCTCGAGTCGACGGATTCATAGAGAAGGGAGTAGTATCGACAGCTAGGCTGTTTCCTCGCCTCAGGAGAATCTCAAGCAGTTACTTGGCGACTACTACTCAGTGACGAGGCCATTTTGGAAGTGGCGGTCAGTACAGAATCGGACGCTGATTCATCGGCCAGTGAGGAGTTCGTGCTGGAAAGTTCGACCAACACAAAGCCCACCATCACGCGTGTCATGGTGCGCGAGTCGCTTCAGACTGCACTACAATTTTTCGAAGACAACAATGACAAGAATAATGCACTCAAATTTGCCGGTATTCTGTCAAATTTTGAGTCCAGTGCACACCGTTATGTACAAAAGCAGTCATTAATTACAATATTTTTTTCTGAATAAAATCCATTTCGTTTTTATTCATGACTAATTATTATAGATGTCTCGCTTTATGGGTAGTTTTGGTCGGAAACCAAAGTGTCCATTTCAGCGAGGCACGACTGTTCTTCACGCGATCCACAACGACTGCATTTTTTTATTAGTATAAAAAAATGTGCCACACAAAATTGCTTGGACTAGATGGCAAGTATATTAAGGAGGGTATACCTATAGCAGGGTATGCATATAGCTCAGAAATAACTGCTTCTCTGTCGGAAAATTCTGGCGGGCAGTTTTCTCGCAGCACGTGGAGTATACCACTTTTGTGCACGGGTGTACATCCCATATGACATGCAAGCGGCTGTGGGAGCACAGGAAATTCTGGTTATAAAGCGACATAATATAATCGCTTGTTTTGTAATACCAAAATAGGTTAACAATGCAGTCTTGTTTAGTGAAGCCGTCTATGCCCTCGAAACAATAAATCATTCGCCGTTACTTCGTTAATCTTTATTTCAGTTTAATAAAGACATGTACACATGTCGTCAACTGTTGGTTCCGTGACGAGATAAATTTTACTACCCTATGTTGTAAAACGCAGTGCTTTAGTCACTGTCCTATTATTCCTGCTTATGTAGCGTATCTTCTAGCCTTTACTCGAAGAGCCAAGAGAGGCTTGCCTTCCAGCTTTTATGACAAGGGCTTTAAAGACTGGAAATGGAAACGATGGTAGAAGAGCACTCCAAACTAAACCTTGTTATTGACACAGTCAGTGTAGATGTACCATGAGCATCAGGTAGCGGAAAAAATTATTATATTTGCAATGCCCACTATTTCATTGCGTGTATACCATAGTAGTTATACAGTTTGGAATTCTCATGCGGTCTGTGTTTTAGCATGGCACCGCCACTCACTATTGGATTTATTTTTCATTACATCATAATGGAGAATTTGTCAAACTTTGTAGGTAGTCCGTCAATCAAGGCAAACGTAGGTCAACGAATGACAGCGATACGGCCATCTGATGTCGTGATACGGCTGCCTAGATCGCTGCATGAAACAGCCTTCTGGAAGGCAGCTGAGTGGAGGAACTGATTACAATACTACTGCCTGCCATGTTGTCACGGCATTTTTCCATGTCGGTACTGGAACCACTTTTCCCACCTTGTGGAATGTATCCATCTTCTACTGAGTGAACAACAATGCCTTGACGACCCCACTCATGCTGGTAAGCTATTTTATCTGCCCAACCAGAATGAAAAGCGTTGTAAATAACTGTGTGAAACAAGGCAGAAGTTATACAAGAACATAAAATATCACGGGAACAGACTTGCAACTGTTTAGTTGTGAACGAAATCACATACTGTGTATGTAATGAACCAAGACATGCAATCACTGCTATCACTGACACAAGAGAAAAGCGTTGATCTAAAATGTATGGATAGAATGTGATACCTAAATGCACTCCAGGAAGTTAAACGAAATGACCGAGGGCTGCGTATTCATCTGGCTGGGAGGATCTGCATTTGAAGGCATCTTTATATCATGTATAAGTAAACACAACCTAAATAATTTCCTTGTTTTGTGGGACAGTCAAACCTGTAGCTTAATTTCATTACCTGTGTAAAAGGATCGACACAATTTCGGCAGAAATATGGCGTCCCAGCTAGGGCTCCATGCATGTGCAAAAAGGATTGACAAGGAAATGTTTTCTGCTCCTGATAGCTATCTTGAAGGAGGCTTAAGAGATTTTGAAATGCATACAATCTTGAAAAGAAAAACAGAAACTGAAGGATGTTTTTCTTCTTGCCAGTTTCCCAAGCATTGCATGATGAGCAGAACACTCTAGGTAAACGATGTCCGAAGACCCATTACCTTTCTTCATTATTCACTCTAATTTTTCACGTGCCACCAGCAGCTCAATTAGTTTTTCAGTAGCCTGCTGCAATTGCAAGCATATCTTGAGATGGCTCCATTGCAGTCCCTTTACTTTTATTCAGTAAAAGGTAACATCAAAATACCCAAAGGCATGCCAGGGCTCGCTTGAATTAATAAGTATGCAAAATATCTCAAGGAGCAGAAAAATGACTTGTGATGCACAAAACTTCTTACTTGTAAAAAGGGCAAAATTTTCTAAACATTCTTTTTCTTGAATTAAAATGAGTCCTAGTGACTACTGTTTATCACACTTGTCCATATCTTATTTACGTTCACATGCTCCGCACCTGATCAAACTAAATTTTACCACATGACTAAAAGCAACCACATCTCAATTCCTCATACTTTGGAGGCAGTTAGTGCTGCTCTGTGATAAATTCTCCAAAGGGAAGCAGCTGGACGCTGAAGTTTCAGGACGCACCATAAACATGGGGACATCTTAACCTTCACATTCAGGTTTTCAAAGCAACGCTCAGGCTCAAGAGGGGTACTCATGTGAAAGGTTTTATTCATATGTGGCCCTGGTGTGCAGCTCAGATGTCTAGAGTAGAAATAAATATAGGAGGTGCTAAGAGAGAAGCATGATTCCACTATACGTTGAGGGATGGAGGAAGAATGCAGGCTCATATTTGCTCACAATCATCTTCAAGAGACTGCGACAAGCCCTCACTCAGTAAAAATTCTTGGCACAGTTTTCACTATAGTGGTCATGAGGCATTTGTGCCAGATTGATATTAATAGTCTCCATGCTTATCACTGTAATGTAACTTTTTCTTGTTGCCATAAGAAAACTTAGCTTATCATTTTAGCTTGACTTACATTTTTTTATCCTTTTACGCATCCATGGGTAACTAGTAATATTTTGTACTGTTGTCTGGAGTCGTGTTGCAATATTTTACGGCTCCAGATGATATCCTTCATAAGTTTGTGGAGCGAGCTGAGGGACTCTATGGTGTGTGCTGCATGACATTTATTGTGCATCTTCTGCAGCACCTTGTCAGCAGCGCAAGAAACATGGGACCATCGTGGTGCAATTCTGCATTTGTATTAGAGGGGGGAAATGGGGCAATAATGAAATACATACCATCAGCTAAAGGTGCGCCCAGTCAAATAATTGAGTGAATCGCCATGGCCCAGCATCTGAATGAGTATCCTGTCACAACCCCGCCTATTCCCAAAGTTTTAGAATTCTGCCAGAATTTGGGCCATAGGAGAATTCTTAATTAATGAATTATTGACGATGTTAGAGTCTTTGGGGTATCATGGTCATTAGCAGGGCTGTCAGAATCAGAAGCATTTTTCCTCAACACGCATTGTAGTGGATTTAGCCATGTGGTAGACCACTTTCGTTTTTTGTACTGTGGCAATATTTTGTACCTGCCAATATAAGCAAACAAATTGCACTGTTTTTCAGAGTGAAGCTGTTATATGAACATGAATTGCAGCTGTTATATGAATAACTGTATTGTTCAAGTTTCATGTGGGCGGGCACATGATAAGCTTATGTTACTTTGCAAAAATCTCGTTGATGTGGAAAGTGACAATACTTTTCCTCCTCACATAAGACTGCTTCTTTTCTTTAGGGCACCCCATGACTGCCTTTTTTATTTCAGTAATTACGTAGCTTTGCTAATGTGCCTAAAATGAAAGTCCGTGGAACATTGATTGCATCAAGAAAGTGTCCTTCGCAAGGGTCAAGTGGATGCAGCTAGTCCAGGATCAGGTTAATTGGGGTACGCAATATAGGAGACCTGGTTCACCCTGCAGTAGGTAGAGTCGAGCTGATGATGAATTGTCAACTGGGCATGGTCCCATTTGTGTGTTGCGAAAGTAATGCTGCTACACTGCTACTGCACGAATCCCATTGATTGCATCTTTTTGCTTAAATTTGCTGTAGCTCAAATGAAGCTTTGAGTACTTCCAGTAGTGTACATAATATTAACGTGGGCAAGGACAGCCAAGAAGGAGGGGGAGGGGGTGCTATTTGCGCATAATTAGGCCTCGGGCATCTATTCTTCATAAACCGGCCTTGATTGTGTATGAAAACAGAATCAAATCATCCAAGAAATAATTTTCACTGAGGAGGCAATCATTAAGAAAAATGCACTCAAATTGAGCGCACCAAATTTATGTTCTCACAAATATGTAGTGCTTTAGCGCTTGCGCTTCTTACAAAACTCTGAAAGTCCGCTTCTCTGCACAGTAAACTCCCTTGAATATGGCGGCTAAACCTGTTTTGGGGGCAGAAATAGGTCACAGCGCAGGGGGTGCCTTTTGTGACAACAATGGCCGTGTCCATTTCCTGCGCCCCTCTGCATTGTGTTGTTGTCGTGATTGAGGAATTTGCATCTGCCTTGCAGTTATAATTACCATTCATTAGGAGCAAGCTATATAGTTGCAAATAGCAGGAAGCACTAGCTGTCCGCTGTATATATAGCTAGCTAGCTGTTTTAATGTGCTTCCATTTGCTCAAACGAAAATGGGCAAGTTTTTTGTGCTTGACCTGCTTACTATACCAGCAAAACGATGGACAAAAATGCCACAAGGGTGAAATAAAAAATATCTGGTTATTTTTCTTGGTACACATCTTGTTAAAACAAAATGCAGGATACGAATATAATCAAAACAAAAGCTGTTAAATTCAAATATATGAAGAAAATAGAAAAGTATGCTGATTCGGGCCTCTGTCTCCTGGCACATATGGGCTGTTACTTTTATTGTACAGTTGCGAGTTGGAGCTAAGGAATTAAGGGAGGCCTTTGATGAGCTGCGCGACATCTAGCAACACTTAGTAGCTTCGGAAGAGAAAAGTAAGTATTCTTGCCCGCTTTGCGAAATGTGTTAACTGTTCTCATTCGGCAAAGGATCTTCATCTAAGAACAAAGCACCCTGATGAGTGCGTATCCTTTGTGGCAAATGCAAAGCCTTATGTATGCGACGTTTACGACGATGCCCTGTTTGCTAACCGTTCTCTTCTGATGCAACATTGTCAGCAATGCATGGATTTGTCCGGAGGTACACAACGCACAAGATCAGCACAACCGAAGGTGAGGACGGAGCATGTGCATTATTTTTACCTGTGCGCTTTTGATAGCAGACTCCTGCAAATGCAGCTCATTGTTGCCACGAACCAATCAAATCCTTGTTTGCTGTTCTCCCACAGCCGCCGGCATGCAGCATTGACACTGTGATTGTGGTGAAATGACCGATTTTAGCTCATCGCAAAACGCGCCTTTATCCTTTATTTTAGTGCGAGATGCGCTGAGATTAGTCTGGAATGATTGCAGGCAAGCGCAACGTTTCCGTATTATTCCGGACTTTTCCAGAATTCATTGGTTAGATTATCTAGACGTTTCTGCGTCGACTTTAAATTCAGCACTGCCGAATGCAACGGGCACTCTTTCTGCCATCGCCGCCACCGAATTTGCTTAGTTCTTTTGCAAGCGCAAGTCAGGCCAGTAAAGAATTTCACTAAAATCTCACTCTCATTCGACATTTGCCTACGGATTTGTCTACCACGTGACAATATTACGTGTAGCGGTAGCATATTCGAGGCCCATGGGAATTCACGTATTGCTCCCGCCTTCCCTCGCCTCAAGCGAGATGACACGGCAAGGTTTGCTGGCGTTCTTTTGTCATGGATTAAGTAGATCAAGTGCAGGAGAAACGTGTGTGAGAGTGTAACCACAGGTGACCTCCGCTTCTCTACACATGCTAAGCAGGAGGCCAGCGCTGTACGGTTTATTCATTGGAAAGTAAGCGCATCCCGCTATTGCGAACTAATTTGACAAAAACCATGCCAGAGAGCATCGGTGACCAACCCAACCGTACCTCGCCTGCAGGGCCAAGAGGGGTGCGATTCTGAATAAAGTCCATTTTGCAACGGACAAGCACTTACACTTGTCAAACACTATAGCATATTTATTAAGGTCTTTATCCTCGTTTTACTGATGGCTAGTGATGCCTTTATTTATGCAGCGCAATATGGGGTAACACACTTAGTTCACTATCGAAAGAGCACATTCTAACGTTCTTGGTAACTAGATGTATGTATGCACTCCCATACATACTTCCTACCTTTGAATGAATAGATCAACGAGCGCCTTTTTAAAGAAAGCAGCAGCAGCAGTTATTAACAAATAGCAGTACAAGCATCTGCCCAATGCTGAACTCGTAAGAGAATGTATTGCGCTATACTTAACAGAGCGCAGTTTTTCCCCTAGCAGCATCATGCTCTGAGGGCAGTGAGCTGTACCTGGAAATTTTGTGACAATGCTTAGCACAGTCAGGAGGCATAGGTAATAAATAGCACAGTTCAAATTGGATGCTTCCCTGTGCCATCCAAAGGCGAGAGCATCTGTACGAGCTCTCAAGCAATATCGATATGCCTGTTCACAATGCGCCTTTGCTGTTAACAGACGTTTCATTTTCGAGATTCGCGCTATGCTGCCACTTCTCGCGTCTCTGTTATGGCTTGCTCCTGACCCCGACTTAGCTTTGGCGAAAGCGGGTCATAACCGCCAGAGCAAAAGCATTCGATGCTAAAGTTGCCTAGTGATTGCAGCGAAGCAAGAAGGCACAAAACCTGCTCTTTCTGTGGGACATATTAGTCATTCCATTCACAACTTAGAGCTGCGGCAGAAATGTCAGTGCTGCCGGATTCAGGTCGGGTCGGGCCTTAAGTCAGAGCACTGATCCGGGCTAAGCCCCTATTAGTGTTTAGCCATTCTCGGGCCTGTACAGTGGGGCCCGGACCGGGCTCGGTATTTTAGCCCGTGCACACCTCCTAATAGAATACATTTGTTATATAGTTAGGGTGCGTAGCTGACAGGTTATAAATCATTTCAAGTGTTACTGGGTTTAATTTTTTTTGTAGTAATAAATCAATTCCTCTATGTACCAAGCAAAAAACTTCTGTGCCCAAGTCACAAACATTATGAATTATGCAAAGCTAACAATGTGCTACCTCTGAGGCAGTTACAAATAGTTTCTCCTTTCTAACATTTCAGATGTTAGATGTAACCAACCACCCGACCATCTCTCGGACTTCGAAGTCAGGGACAGCTTTCTTTGAATGTGATGTGGCCGGTCACGCCAATTGAGATGCTGCAGCGCGCATCACTGGCCTTATAGTTTTATTTCGGGATGGTGTCACATCATCCTAACTCATACTCATATTTTCTCTTGCACCACATGCTTCTTTCGCTCCTCGAGCACGCTGAACCGTTTCGGTTTGAGGATGCTTCACTGCACGGGTCACAACGCGACGGGGCCGTTTGAAACGAGGCATCCCTTCCACTGCGTCGCACTGCAAAAGAGCCATGGTGGTACTTATAATTTTAAAGCAGTACTTCTGCGCTGTTTTAAGTACCGCATGCTTGTAATCAATATGTCTAGATTTTTATGCGGCTCTTGCAGGTTTTCCGTAGTTTGTTGGTTATTCATGTACAGGGTTGTCTTTGTGTTGTCTTGTCGACCGACTCACTTGCCCGTCCTCAGATGGTGTAGGAGGTGCATCAGTTATATGGCTTCTGTGTTCGTGATAAGATAATTTGAAGTGGAAGAGGCATTTTTAAGACCCTCATACCATCTTAACAAGTTAGACTTGTCATTATTCTGTTTATGCCACTGCTCCTAGCCCCCTCGTCCTCAAATTTCTACTGAAACTTTTCTGGAGAGAACCCGGGATACTATGACTGCTTTTTCATGGCCTGGTTAAGCAGGCGTAATACCAAATGGTAGGCTCTCGAAACTACTATTTCCTCCTTACTAGTTGTAAGTCAGCTAGTTAAACGGTGATTCCAGTGCAGAAGCGTGTCTCACCTAAAGGTAACACATACCCACTGAAAACTGGAAATAATTAGCGAAGTAATGACGGAATTAAATAGTGCGAGCGTTGGCATACCACCGCATTTGATGATGCCTGCCGGCTCGTACACTGCAGGTTTTATGGCTACTTATACAAAAAAAACATTACATAATTCAGCCCAAGAAGTAAACAAACCCCCATTAAATATGTTTTTTATTTCAGTTTTGTAAATTGCAAAAAACTGAGAGCTGAAGCAAAAAGCAATTCAGGAAGTGGATTCGAACCGCTCTTTCAGGATTGGAAACGCATTGTTAATTTGTTGTGCCACAGTAGCGACGAGACTAGTAAGCTTGAATTGCGCTATTTTTTGTTTCTACCAAAAGGAAATAAGCTGTTTGCGCAAGTTGATCTCCTTTTGCTAATATGAACCAACTCGACCAGAAGAAAGTACTTAATGTTTATACACTATTTCTGCATTTGTCGCCAGGTGACGCTGCTCAGAGGATCCTACCTGGAATGCCGGGAAAAGTCCAACCCAATTATTTCCCTGCCTCAAGATAACACTGGCGCACCAAGCTCCACCAGAGTGCCGACTGACGCGGGCTGTGGGACTCTGCGAGCTGCCCTGACTCGACTCGATGGATTGGGGACGGTACCACACTGCTGAACGGCAAAGAGTTCATAAACATCTTGAAGCTCCGGGTGAATGCTCTTCCCAACCTGACAAGAACCAGGAGAGGGCGTGACCTTCCCACCAGCTGCCGGGCCGGGTGCCAGTCGCAGGAGTCATTGCGACACATAATCCAGCAGTGTCCTCGCTCCCATCATGCAAGAATACGACGCCACGATGTTATAGTGCGGCACATTGCCAACCGTGTTCGCGCCCAAGGCTGGCCAGCGCGTGAGGAGCTCCACTTCAAGACATCGAAGGGTAAGCAAATCCCCGACCTGGTACTCAGAAGGGAGGACCGGGCGCTGATCCTGGACGTTCAAGTCGTGGGGCTCCGAATCTCGCTGGCCGAAACTCACAAGAAAAAGGTGTCCAAGTACTCAAACCAGAACGCCGACGGCCCTGTCGAGGTTGCCAGTGCCACCATCTTATACCGCGGCTGCTGGGCTACGCAGTCGGTCCGAAGCCTGCGGGACCTGGGTATGACGCTCCGGCGCCTTTCGCCTACATCAAATGATGAACGCGACAGTGTGAAGTGGCAGCACCGAACATCCTGGGACGACGCCCACGCTACGGAAGCAGAAATGTACGGGGTAACACTCCCCCAAGCGAGTGTTCAGAGTTTCCTGTAACTTAGGTTCTGTGAAATAAAAAAAAATATCTTTGACCACAGCGAGAGAGATCACAGCACGCCCTTGCGTGCTAGCGGCGCGCAATCCCTATCACTGCTAGCGCGCAGAGGAGCCTTGCTCCTCTGCGCGCTTCCTGTACGCGGTGACTGAGTGTTTTGTGTGTGTACCGCTGGAGGATGGCGTTTCAATAAGCGTCTCCTTTGTGAACTTGGAGGCTTGCGTCCTTGCCGAGAAATGCTCTCCTTCCTGTGGAGGTCGAATGAGCATTGCGGTGTTTCAGTGTGCGCGTGGTGACGGCTGATTGAGGCTTCGGCTCGCGCGATGCTCGAACCCGCGGTGGTTGGTGGGCTATGCCCACGTAGAAACCGCAAGAGAGATATGGGCTGGGCATCTTTAGAAGTACGAGAAGCTCAGAGTAAAACAGTATGAGGAACGCTTGAATAAATTGGACAGTATCAGGTGGGCAGCTAAAGTATTTAAACACCTTTACCTAAAAAGCGTTGTCTCACAATGGAGGAAAAGAACTGGGAAACTAACCAGTAAGTATGCTAGTCACAAGGACGAAGAAATAAAGAGCGCTAAGCAACAGGTGAAAAACACGGACGGTAAAACTTAGATAAATTCGATGTAAAAGAAACAGAGTGTGGAATTATACCGAAAGTTGAAAAGGCAGATCAGGAAAGAAGCTTTCTTTTGTGACTCAAGAGGCAGTGCCCTGCTCTTTGAAGCTAGATCAGGCTGTCTTAGAATACGCAGCTACAATAAGAAATTGAACCATGAAGATGACACATATGCAGTATGCGGTAAGTCCACAAAACAATTATCCATCTTATACTCGAATGTGATGGCATCCATCCGGAAGTCGATGCAGTCGCAGTCACTCTTCCTGAGGCTCTGGGATTTAGCGATACCAGTGGTCGGGTGAACGAGCCTGCGGTGGAAGCTAGCAAAAAACGATTGAAAGATTGGTGGCTTAAGAGCAGGAAAATAACACATTGTTAGTAATGTACAAACAAAAATTCGATAAAGAGAATGATGGTATAGTTTAGTTAAAGGTCCCGAGAAACAGTCACCAAGAAGGGTAAACAACGTCATAACACTGATAGATAATGAACCACCCATCATTATCCCGCAAAAATTTTATCGGCGATCAAAAATGACCCTTCTAATTTTCCCTCGCAACTCGTACGCCAAAGGGAGTCATAAAAAAAATAAAGAATACACGCAAGTTCAAAGCTCCGCCCAGAAATACGTCACTTCGACGAACTTCCGGTTCCCACGCGCTCGCTTACTCGCTGGCGTACTCGGGTGAACCCGTCCTCGCTCGCACACGCCTGAGGATTTTGCCAGTTCGCACAGTGTAACCTCGGTTACGTGAAACCGTGGTTGGTTCATGTTACATGGCCGACCAAACCTTGGTTACACCACTAACCGCGGTTATCGCAAATCGAGCTTGGCGACCTAGGTTTGCGTCGTTAGCAGAAGTTATGGCGGCGTCTGTTGACGGAGGCTACTCGAAAGCGCCCGAGTGCGCGAAACATACGAGCGGGTCTGCTTCACAAAGTTATTCATTTGCCCACTGTATCACGTTTAAAGATCGATGTATAGAATATGTGGTGTCTACTGTGCCGCCCGACGTCTTCGATTACGGCCGACAGCGCAGCGACTGCGTACTGAAGCCTTGTCCTGCCTGCAGTCTCGTTTGAACTTCAAAAAACTTCAAACAATGCGTGACCTTAGCTGCAATGAAAGTACACGAGTTTGCAATGCTTGCAGCACGGGATGCCGCGAGCAGGCTGAGGTGCGTTATACTTTACCGCGGGGGTAGGGCGCGCGAGCGCGGCGAACGACGGCGCCGTGCGTGATCGCCCCTGGTCGTCTCTAGGCCTAAATTGTTTCGCTTCGAAGCCGCGGCCGTCGGCGCTTTAGAACTGATCAATGCTGTCGTAAATCGTCTACATAATATGAAACTGCCTTATTGTGAATCCTATCCTACCATAGTAAAATAATCATAGGATCAACTCTGGCAACGCATTGAAGGCAGAGCTAGTACGAGCAGATTGGATGAGCCGAAATGCACAAGCGGCAGCTGGCTTGAGCAGAAACTTGCTTGTATCACGGCTATCGCTCTTACCAGCAATTTGCTGCTGGTCAGCGATCCTCACTAGGGCTTCATACTTGATATTCGGCTCAGTATTCTAGACGGCAACAAATTTTAGCACGCTTTATTTCGGACATCGGGGCTAACAATCCGCCGTGTCGTTCGCGTACAGTATGCGGGAGGAGGGGCCACAGCGGCGGTGTTTACGGCGGTCGAGGAATTGCTGCCATCGTTTGGTGCTTGACCGCCTGAACAGGCGCCTGAGGAGCTCGCGCAGCGCACGAGCAGACGACTTTCGCAGCTACCGGAAGTGTGTCCGTGACGTCACTGTTGCAGTGGCCGCACCGAATGGCAGCTTATAACAAGCCTTACAGTGAACTCAACCGTGACGTCACGGTTTAAGGAAATAGTTCCATGCTACACCGCTAAGCGACCACCTCTGCCCGCGAATTTCAAAAAACGCTGTTTTTAAAAATTCATAATAAATCGCTGGCGTTGTTTCATGGCGTTATACTTTGGGTTAATGCTCCAAAGGATTCGTTTTGCACACTGAACTTGTTTATCAGTGGCTTCCTTGTGACCGTTTCTGTGGACCTTTAATTGATCTAAAACAATAATTAAGATATAGAGAAAAAACTAGCATAATAGCAACGGCGCTACCACCCCGATTCCAAGGGGACGCTCCTATATTCCATCCCATCCATCCATGCCGTGGAGTGAGTGGAAGCATGAGTTATGGAGTCTGGAACAGGGCAGCCTGGAACTACATGGATTGTTTCACCTTCGACTGATTTAAAATTTTTATGAAAACTGGAAATCAGGAAAATTGTAATATAGCAGATATGATGACTCTTCGAGCGTGTGGGCTGGAATTGCCACAAATACTTGTGATGACTGTTTTCATAGCAAGGTTAAGGAGTGTCGTGAATGAACAGTTAGGTGCATTGAATTTTGTGCACCTTATCAAATGTTACCTCACTTTATTTGTCGCACCATTTCATTGCCTTTGAACTCTTGTTTATTTATATAAAATTTTTCTCTTTCCGCAGAGTTCAAAGCTTGGAAAGGCATCCAGGAAACTCGAGAGACAGCTCATTTTGTTACTTCAGGTGGGCCAAAACAGCCAACACCAGGTGTGACAAAGAGTTACTTTGCCATTGGTCTGGTTTCTATGAGAAAAAAAAAGAATTAGGAAAATGGAGGGTGTTAGTGTAAAGTACAGCAGTCACTATTTTCCTACTATGATAGTTACCACAACACACAATGAGGTGAATATATAATTTCAGACTGAACACTATGGTCTTCAAAAAGAACTGAAGCACCAGCGCTTGTCAGAGACTCATAAGATTTGCATGAAGGAAAAACTCCTTTTGAGCGTGTCATCAAGAGTTGTTGTTGGGGAAGCACAATCATTTTCTGGCCAGCTGATCGAGCCATCTGCTAACATCAAAAGAGGTGAGAAACCTCCACGTGAGGCACGAAATTGGCTTCAAAAAGTAGAAAAAAAAAGATATTGTAAGTGTGGAGATATATAGATTGAGCAGCTTAGAAAGAGCTCAGACGCAGTTCTCCTGTATACAGTAAAGTTCATGGACAGAGGCATATTATTTTTATTATTTATGGGTAGCCTCACCATAGAATAATCATGGAGTAAAGATAAGCTGATTAACCAAGAAGTGGGTGAGTTTTGATATAGCACACATGAACATTTCGCAGCAAGATGAGTTGATAAAATGTAGTCCACAAGCAGTGCGCATTCACTCAACATATGGCACAAATGGGTACAACCTCTAGCTGACAACATCGATGACAATTCGAGGCAGTGGTTCAGGAATTTCATATGCCTACCTCCTCTCAAAAAGTACGCCAGAGATGACAATGATCAGATTTTTTGAAGCCATGAAGGAAAAGCTTGGTGGGCCACTAAAGTGCAAATTCTTTATGTGAAATAGTGCATATGCATATGCCCATAAGGGGACCCAGGACTTGAGTCATGGGAGCTCCTGGCAGATGTTTGCTCTGCAACTTCCATGTGTGGCGAAGCTGGGAGACAAACATCAACAAAGTAATTGGATCTGAAAACAAAAAATCTGTAAATGTATTGCATGCATTGATACATTGAACAGATGAGTCATACTTCCAGGCACTTCTGTCAAAATTTCAGCAAAAACTGAGCCTGGACTGACGAAATTCGTAGAATACTTTGAAAGGATGAACAACCACCGAGAGCAGTGAGCCCTGCGCAAAGGAGCGTGGACTGGTCTTACTACAAATGACCATATTGAGTCTATGCATAATGACTTCAAGAGAAATTATTTTGAAGGAAAATGCAAAGATAGGCTGAAGAAGCTGCAGCTTGTATTGTTCGAGCTAACTCATTATCATCATTTATCATCATTTATTGAACCTTAAAGACCCCTACGAGGGGTATTCTGCTGGATCCCTGCAGCCTATCGACATCCCAGCAGACCCGTTTTCCCGAGTTGGCCTTGATCTCCTCGGGCCTTTCTCACTTTCTGCGTCGGAGAATAAATGGATTGCGGTGGCCATGGATTATACTACGCACTACGCTGTCACCCGAGCGATACCCACCAGCTGTGCAACTGACGTCGCTGCGTTTCTTCTCCGCGACGCCATCCTGCTTCATGGTGCTCCACGCCAGCTGCTCACTGATCGTGGCCGTTGCTTTCTTGCTCGAGCAGTCGACGAAATTCTTCGGTACTGCTCCATTAAGCACTATTTTACCACCGCTTACCATCCACAAACGAACGGCCTCACCGAATGCCTCAACCGCACGCTCACAGACATGCTGTCAATGTACGTGTCGGATGATAACCATGACTGGGACATTAGAGAGATTTAGCTTACCGGAGACATATGACGTTTGCCGGAGACGTACAGACGTAGACGTATCGGACGCCTACCGCGCATGCGTGAAAACTGCCGATACGTACAGGCGCTGGAGACGTATTCCGAAGACGTATGCCGCCGTATGTCCAGCTTGCCGTAATCAAGCGAAATCTCCTGAGATCTCTCGAGATTTCAGCAAAGAGAGAGGACGAGGGAAGGCAAGCCGAGCCAGCGAACACTTTGACCTTTGGCGACCATGACGTTCTACTGTGAGCACGTGCTTCCCGTCCTCCCAAAGTTTTCCCGGCCATCCTAAAGGAGAAAAAAAAGGAATGGCGTCATCGAGTGCTGCGAAGCCATTGCCCGCGCCAAGAAACATCACGCGTAATCGCTTCAGTGCGGTTGACGACATCGTTATACTCAAGTGTTTTGGAGCTTGACCCATTGCACGACGCCAGCAAGTGGCTGGGGATTTCTGCCATATTGTGCGGTGCCACAGGAAAAATCTTCACGCCACAAAGTGCAAGAGAAAGGTTTGACCTAATGATTTTACACTTCTGGCAAATGACATAAAAACGTGCGGAAGTAAGTACTTTCGACCTCCCTTCTTAAACGCTTGCATACAGTGCCAAGATGCTGATATACCCCCACCTGTTCCAAATTAGATCCTGAACAGAGGAAGAATACACCTCGCGTGAGCTCCTGCTCCTGGAGGCAGCAGACCTGGCGCGGGAGTGCGGCTACAAGCCGCGCGCTGTACAGGGCAAGGCGAAGGAGTCGTCCAAAGAGGTCTCGGTCTCCAAAGAGGTCTCCAAAGTGAACGAGCGCTCCACTGCACTGGAAGAAATGAAGGCGTTCGCAAAAGCTTTTCCGAATCCTCCAGCGTCAGAAAAACAGCTTGATTCCGGTAAGTCACTACATCCTCTGCTCAGACGAGCGCACCGGATAGCGGATGGTCCGAGCGGAACAATTAATTACCATATGTGAAGAAAACGACACTTTTTAGCAGCTCGGAACGCAGTGACTCGGTGCCTCCCGATCGCGTGCCCTCCGAAAAGGAATGGTGGATGATGCTTTCCCACAGTAAAAAAAAAAACTTATGTGCAAAATAGATACATTATATTTCTGCATTTTCTCTTACTGAGCATTGCTCGAGTTGCATAATATAATACACGTCACGCACCTGCTTAAAATGTCCATGCAAATGTGCACAGCCGCCAGGAGCCACAATAAATGAAAATTGTTTCCAAGATGATTTGCTTTGTCTTCTCAGACAATTGACTGTCACCATTAGCAGCGCACGCAGAATGCAGTGCCACAGCCAAATATTGCAAGAGATCTGTTCAAACGTTTTTTTTTCTTGCTCCAGGCTTATGAACTTGTGTCGCTGTGTCAGCATGTGGAATGAATTGCGCTGGGTATTTAATACTGTTGGACAAATTCTGGCAGTAGAAATAATTTACACGAGTTTCTAATATATGCCTTATGGCAAGCTTGCGTAAAATATTGTCCTACGTGCATTTACAAGTGGCAGAGGCTGAGCTGGTTTACTCACTGTGCTATAAAAATACCTGAAAAAAAAATAAGGACAATTGGTAAGGAACATTGCAGCGAATTAATACAACAGTGTCTGCATTACGGTACTTTGCTAGTGTCCTGGCACAACTTTCGCTTACTCTATTAGATCCTACAATATGTTGGCCAGTTAATTACCAATGGTTTGTATCGTATAGTTATTCCCTTTCAGACGAAAAGGAACCTGGAAGTTCAGCGCAGCAGCTCCTCAATGACATGGTATCCGGAGACACACATGATGACGAAAGCAATCATGACAACTCCTTGGATGGCAAGCGACAACGCTTCCCACATTACTTGCTTCAATGTTCTTGTTGAGCATGCTGCGCTATTTATAAAACATTGTTATGTTCAGTTCAATTACGTTCAATCTCTATTAGTGCAGTGAACAAGGTGTAGCTCGGGAGCTAAAGTTAAGCTCGTGCATATATAATTAAATTGTTATGCAACAACTATACACACTGCTGTTGTGTATGCGACGGCAAACAGCCCAAGATCTCATAGCTGCAGAATTTTTTCTTTCCATTTGGTGCTTGCTTCTATGGCACAGCCACAAGTCTGCACGATGTGGAGCCGCTGCAGTCGACTCCAAGCCTGCAGTCAGCGCCACTGAGGGGTGAGGACATATTTACATTATTTTGAGCAACACCAATTTCTAAATGGTTTTATTCCTCCAAATACATCAACAAGGAAGAAAAGTTTAAATTTCAAGACTGCTCAGTACAGCTGCAGTAGAACGCGGTTGTTAGTTTTTGCATGCATGCCAAAACTATGCGCGGACCAGCAGCATCAACAGTGCATTATATAAAATGTAATGGTTTATGAAATCAGCAATAAATGAAAATAAATGAGCGGGAAATCAAATCATTCACACATTTTCATGTTCACTGTAAACGCTCAGGAGACCATTCTAATGCTTTATGAATTGGTGTACTTGTATGCTATGTATTGAACCTGCACTCCATTCGGTGGCGTGACTAAGTTTTTGGTTTGAGAGAAGAACAATATTTTGAAGATAACAGAACGAAAGCAATGAAATTTGATAGCACTTCCATAGACTTATGTAGATACTTAAAAGGTTTGAACAGCAAAAGGTCAAGAGCAAGGAGCTTACAGCAATGATAGACTTGACGCGCCTCTTTCTCGGGGCCAATGTCGTCTTTTTTTGCACCACAACAAACCTTGAAACACTCGGTCCAGCTCTCTCTCGGAACTTTGGCTAATAATACACGGCACATCTCTCCAGGTCAATCAGCCGGTCATTCAAACAGTATTGTTAAGCAATGTTCCTGTAGTCAGATCTTGGGAATGGGTGGGGAGGCATGCAAACTCCCTTTTTCACTTAAATAGTGTAGCAGTAGTCGTACAAGGAGTCTATCTGCCACAAAAACACAGGACATGTCTGATGTCACACACAGCGGATCAGGACAGCGTCTGTAGAACTATGCTCCTAATGGATCGGTGTAATGGCTTTATGACCATGTCCCTTCTCCCAACAGCCACCGTTTCTTCTTGGGTGGTGTGTCCTCAGGCAGCCCTCTCCAGAATGAATTCATCATCAGGCAAAGCGTGAGAAGTTCCCACATGCTTTTTTTTTTCGTGCGGCTCTATGCTTTTGTGTGTTGTTTGGCTGGTGATGCATTTCCAGTTCTAAGGTCATTGCAGCATATTCATAATCAACGCGAAGGCTCAGAAGTAATATTTTACGGAGACATTTCCACCCCAGTTACTCATTCAGTGCGTGTTATATATCCCCAAGAAAGGAATGGCAAAATTATGATTTTGTTTACTCCACCCTACACTGTGGCCTTAATACAGTGGTTGATAGAATAAATGATTCAATTCGACTTGTTTTCAATGCACATCAATAGGAGCGTTGAAATGACATAAAATAACATCAAATACCATGATAAATATTTTGCATATGCAAGCAACAGGCAAGGCGCAGTTTAGATTGCTATCGAATGTGAGGCTTAGTATTTTCTCCGAGCCTACAACTGTAATGTTCTGGCCCTCACTGGTGACAGTATGATCAAAATATTTTTTTTTCGCGGAAATTAATTAGCGTCATCTTCGAAGGATTTATATTAAGTTCGTTTGATTGCAAGCCCAACAATAATGCGAACAGGAAGACTGCATTTCTTTGTCAATGTGTCTGCATATGTACCAGGCATAACACAACAGTTGTCTGCATGTGGTGGTGGTATAACTTTAATATCCAACAGATACAGGCGTCAACCTATTCGTATACATAGCGGCCTGGAGTCCTTGAACACGGGCGGTGTATTCGGCCATTCGGATTAGACATAGCAGGGCTTCAGCGTGTGAGCTCGACAGTAGCCTCCAATAGTTTTTTTTTCTCTCGAATTAAATTTTACACTTCTGGACATGTTCGTATCATATGCTCCAGGTCCGCCCTATATATGTACGACAAGCTTTATGGAGATATTGATGTGGGCGATGTCTGATGAGCACTTAGAACAACAGTGGCCATAGCAGGCTTCCTTGGGGAACACTGTTAGTGACTGTTAGATCGTTCAGCTGGTTATTACTCAAGCATGCTATTTACACTCATTCTCTTAGGAAGTTAAGATGGGTTTAATCACTTCCAGAGGTGCCCCATGAGCTCCATATTCAGGGGTGCAACAGCTGCGCCATTTGTGCCGCTTTGCCAATTGCACCACTGCAACTGCATCGCACTAAGAATTGGGCAGTTGTGGTACTTGTGATTTTGGAGCAATTGTTAAACACTGTGTTTTAGGTGCTGCATGCTTTTAACGGGTGTAGCTCTAGTTTTTTTTTATGCGGCTCTTGCAAGTTTTCGGTATTTTGCTGGGCAATTCATATACAGCAAGGTTGTTGTTATGCAGTCTCATCGATAGACTCACTTTCCCGTCCTCACAAAGTGTAGGAGGTGCGTCAGTTATGGCTTCTGTGTTAGTGCTAATATAACTTGAGTTGGTACACGTGTAATTTATTTCGGGTACCAGCAGGTTGGGAAACCTGCAACAGCATTGAATTCCATAATGCCAGAGTGGAGCCCAAGGCTGCCAAAATGAACATTTATGGATGCTGGAAATGTCAGATTACTATAAATTCTGCTCTTTGCACGAGATATATAGCCTAACATCCCGATTCATCGCCTACCTCCCCTTAATCAAAATATTTGTCTAAAACCACCGAGTCCTCGCCAGGCCATAGAAAGCATAAATCACCGGCTGAAGACTCGCTCACTCCTCAGTTTTCTTTGCTTACAGCTAGCTTTCTTACCTGCTTTCACCATTTGCCCTTTCGACATTTGTGTTTTTCTTTATTTTTTCTGTATCTGCTTTTTAATCATTGTGTTCTGGGCTCACTATTTGGTTCAGATTGATCGCAGTTACGACTTTGAATTGAGCTCTTCCGGAGACACCCTCGCACGACACAAGCTGTCGATTTCGCAGACAGTAAAACACTGTTTTACGAGTCTTGCGAACAATGTAACGTCCAGTGATTAAGACTGTCAAACTGCGCTACATGTAAAAAAAAAAAGAAATGCATATTCTCTAGCTTTCTTTTCTTTTTCCGGTACCCGAAGTTTGGAAAGTTAACCGCAATTTTATGGCTCACATTCCTTTTTGTACTTTTTTTTGTGTGATAGTATGCCTTATTTATAAAAATAGGTACAGATTGTGCCGGTGATAGGTGGACCTTGCGAGATTTTCTTTTGATGACATTCATACAGTCCGATATTCATATCTTTTCATTTTTATGTGCCAAAAGTAAGGTTTCTGCAATGTTTATGGCTCCAAAATTTGAATTCGGGCTGCAAAGTGCAATATTGTTTTTTTATCTCTGAGTGGCTGCAAACATGAATTTTACTGCTCCGAAACTAAGGTATTGCTGCTCTAACGATTGCTACAAATCTTATTTGAAGTGTTGCGCCCTACATATTTGTTAGGAATTTCATATTTATTGGGAATCACCAGCACACCTCCATACATCAGTGATCTCTCTTGACACAAGTGGCAGCAGGAACTGCCATATTTGCAAGGGCTTTTAATGTTCTAATAATAATAATGATATTAATAATAATAATGATTGGTTCATAGGAAAGGAAATGCGCAGTATCTGTCACACTTGTTTCTGTGGACACCTGAATCGCGCCATAAGAGAAGGGAGGAAGGGGGAGTGAAAGTGGAAAGAGAGAAAGAGGAGCCGTAGTAGGGGGCTACGGAGTAATTTCGACCACCTCTGGTTCAGGCTTTCGAGGTGTGCGGATGTGTCCCTGCTCGCCTCCCGCGATATCGTCGCGCCTCGCTCCGTCGCGCCAGCTTCGCTGCCGCCGAGCACCTTCGCCTGCGCCCGCTACCGTCCGTAGCGGCAGGCGTACGTCCTCGCTCGTCGCGCGCTCCCCAGCGCCGGCGAGTTCCTTCTACTAGGAGGTCTTCCCAGCAGTCGGCCGCGTCAGCGGCCACCCGCTACCTCTCCTAGAGGCCTAGCTCGGCGGGCCGCTTCGGCGGCCGCGGCGCCCTACTCCTCGAAAAAGGATTTCCTCGGGGCCGCCGTAGTTTGCTGCGGCGGCGGCAGCCCCGCCCCCCCCCCCCCCCACTTCATGAACAGCAGCCTGCAGAAACGCCCGCGGCTTCCTGCAGCTCCTTGGATCTGGGACGCACCCTGGCTAACTCTCGCTGCACCCTCGTGGCGCGAGAACCCTGCCTCCCCCATCGCCACGGACCACGTGTTGCTGTGGATCCGGCGACCTACCCGCCGCGCTGTTGCTGCTGCAGCAGTTCCCGGCGGCCTCCCCAGTTGCCACCCGACTTCGTCGTCGCGGTGACTCCCTGCTGTCATCTTAGTGATGCCGCAGTCCTCGCTGCGCTCGAGCTTCCAGCCAAGCCAGCATGCTTGCCACGTGGAAGCCACCCGCCGTCCTCGCAGCACCACTTCTGTGCACCGAGGCGGCTCCACCTCGCCGCCATGGACCACGTGTTCTCGTGAATCCTGGCACCCCCTCCTGCTGCTACCTGGATGCTCCGGGACAGCTCCCCGTGGGCTCCCTGCTCGCGGGCCTCGGCGCGCTGTCTACTGACGGTCTCCTCAGCGCCACCCGCCGCGCTGCTGCCTTGGCAGCAGTCTATCGCGGTCCCCTCCTGCTGCGGCGGTTGCCCCAATTGCCGTGGCGTCCTGCTGTCACCAGCAGTCCTTCCTGTGCCTCGCAGAGGCGCAGTACCAGGCTTCGCCTGGACCCCCCGCAAGCGGTGCTGCACCGGAGGCTGCGCACCGGACCACCGACCTGCCGATCCTCGCCGGGCTGTTTGCTTGGTGCGGGCCAAGACGACAAGGCGATCTCCCCCCCCCACCCCTCCCAAAATCCCACTTCCCCAACCCCCGGACACCAAGAGTGCGGCTGCTACATTAGGCCGGCATAACCCGGGTCCGGTTCCCCCCCACCCCCCGTGAATATCCCAAAGTTCCCAACCAACCAACCACCTGGGGATCTTTAACGTGCGCTGACATTGCTCAGCACACGGACGCCTCTTCGTTTCGCCTCTACCGAAGCGCAGCCACCGCGGTCGGGATAGAAAACCGGGTACTCCAGCACAGTAGTCGGGCGTCTTACCACTGCACCAGCGATGCGGGGCGTTCTAACTGCTCATATATTGGAATATGCGACTTTTACTTTTTGTACTAAAAAACTGGATAGCCAACTACAGAATTTTCCAAGTAAAAGTTCAAGCGTTTTTGTGGTGTAGTTTGGTTAAATTACTGTGTTGGTAGACTGACCTGCATGCTAAGTACTAGACATGTATTTAAAACTACTTTCGGAGATTATTTTCGCACATTATGGCAGAGTATTGATAGAAATTACAACTTCAAGATTGCATGGTATAAATTAAGCATACGCTGATGCCATTCTGCATCTGTCGTTTCAGAACTGCAAGTACCTCCAGCGGTTACCAGGCCAGCAGCACATGAAAGCCTGCAGTTTTCCCTGACTCCTTATGCACGGCCTACAGCAGCAAGAGGTAAGCAAAGGCACATCACATTCATTTTGGAAAAATGTTTTCGTAAAGGCACACTTGTGGGTAAAATCCTGTAGCATGCAAGCTATGATGGTTTGAGCCGAACAAAACTGGTTTATAATTGCATCTTAGAAATGCCATGCAATCGGCATTTTAGCTAAGAACATTTATGTGTGACATTGCTAGAGAACACATGCACCACTGCTTCCATCGCCTTTGGGCTATTGCGTACAGCTTTCATTCTCAATTCATTTCATTAGGTTTCCAAAGGCAGAACGACAGAAGCTTTAGTTCCTTGACGAATTAGCCAAACGGGAACTCGACATCGAATGCCAGCGCCTGGCTCTTGAAGAACGAAAGCTGGCTTTCGAACAGCGTAGACATGAGGACAAAATAATGCTCAAAAAGATTGAAATCCAGGAAAGGGCGGAGGAGAGAAGAGCTCTCGCTGAAGAATGACGGCAAGAGAAGGAGGCGATGGCCGAGGCAAGACTGCAAGAGCGGTAGGCGATGGCTGAGGAGAGACGGCAAGAGCGGGAGGCGAGGGCTGCAGAGAGGCGCCAAGCTCACGAAGAACGGCTTGCAGTGGCTGAAGAACGCAAGCAGCGCTTTGTTATGAAGAGGCTCAGCAGCGCCTCATTGAGAAACTCCTTGAGCGCATTGAAGACAAGGAAAATAAAGACCCGGCTGTCTGAAACCTGAAAGTCTCAGAAGACAAAGTAATTGAAGGAGAGAAATGAAGAACAAGGCAGACGCAAAGTATGTTTGATTTCAAATGAAGAAAAAGCTAGATTTCGCAAGAAGATGTTTTGGTTTGGTTTATCGGAAAAGCTCATACCTTCTCAGAAAAGGAGCGGAATAAAATGTAAATAAAGATGAATTGCAAATTTCCAATACATAATCGCTATTATCTGCTGTGTGTAAACGAGCTATTACTTTGAATGCGGGCAAACATTTTTATTTTCAAAGCCTGGTGAGTCTTTCTTCGCTGATGTGGGACTATGTGTTTTAGGTATTATAGTTTAGTTCTTTTATTAAATCGTAATTGAGAATTGGTCAAACATTGTAGGTAGTCCTACAATCATGGCAACAGTAGATTAAAGAATGACAGCGATATGGCCACCTGATTTCGTGATACGGCTGCCTAGATCGCTGCATGAAACAGCCTTCTGGACGGCAGCTGAGTGGAGGAATTGATTACTATACTACTGCCTGCCATGCTGTCACGACATTCTTCCATGTCGGTACTGGAACCACTTTTCCCACATTGTGGAATACATCCATCTTCCACTGAGTGAACAACAATGCCTTGACGACCTTACTCATGCTAGTAAGCTATTTTATCTGCAAACCAGAGTGAAAAGCGTTGTAAATAACTTTGCGAAAAAAGGCAGAAGTGATATAGGGCATAGACTTGCAACTTTTTAGTTGTGACTGAAATCGCATACCATGTATGTAATGAACCAAGACATGCAATCACTGCTATTATTGACACAAGAGAAAAGCGTTGCTCTAAAAGGTATGAATAGAGTGTGATATATCTAAATGCACCTCACAAAGTTAAATGACTGAGGGCTGCGTTTTCATCTGGCTGGGAGGATCTGCATTTCAAGGCATTTTTTATATCATGTATAAGTACACAAAACAAATAAATAATTTTCTTTTTTCTTGGGACGGTCAAACTTGTAGCTTAATTTCATTACCTGTGAAAAGCTTCGACACAATTTGAGCAGAAATATGTCGTCAAAGCTAAGCTCCATGCATGTGCAAAACTGATTGACAAGGAAATGTTTTCTGCTCCTGATAGCCATCTTGAATTAGGCTTAGGAGATTCTGAAATTATATAATCTTGAAAACGAAAATAGAAACTGAAGGATGGTTTTCTTTTTCTCAGTTTTACAAGCATTGCATGATTAGCAGAAAACTAAGTAAACGATGTCCGAAGACATTACCTTTCTTAATTATTTACTCTAACTTTTCAGGTGCCACCAGCAGCTCAAATATTTGTCAGTAGCATGCTGCAATTGGAAGCATAACTTGAGATGGCTCAAATGCAGTCCCTTTACTTTTATTTAATAAAAGAAAACATCAAGAAACCCAAAGGCATGCCAGGGCTCGCTTGAATTATTAAGTGCGCAAGTATGCCAATGAGCAGAAAAATGACATGTGATGCACAAAACTTCCTCCTCGAAAAAAGGGAAACATTTTCTAAACAATCTTTTTCTTGAAGAAAAACAAGCCCTAGTGACTATGGTCTATCACATCACATTTACCCACATTTTATGTACGTGCACATGCTCCGCACCTGTTAAGCAACCACATCCCGATTCCTCATATCGCAGAGCAGCACTAACTGCATATGAGGTAAACTCTGTAAGGGAGCAGCTGGAAGCTGAAGTTTCAGGACGCACCATAAACATGAGGACATCTGGATTAGCCATTCACTGAGCAATAGTACCCTTGTAAACATATGTCAAACAGAAAGCACATAACTGAGACATTATCAGACTCATTTGGCACAAAGCCATAGGCTATTGTAAAGCCTATTCACCTTGCAAGAGTTGAAAAAGCAGTGTAAATTTAGTATTTAAAGAAAAATGTCAGTGAAATTTTATCCTTGTGTGCAAACAAGGAATAAAATAGGCTCAACTCTATCCTAACCTTCATGTTAAGATTTTCGCAGCAACACTCAGGCTCAAGACGGGAACTCAGGTGAAAGGTTTTATTCATATGTTGCCTGAACTCACACGTGGTGCGCAGTTAGGATGTCTAGAGTAGAAATAAATATAGGAGGTGCTAAGAAAGAAACATGATTCCACTATACGTTGAGGGATGGGGGAAGAATGCAGGCTCATATTTGCTCACAATCATCCTCAAGAGACAGCGACAAGCCCTCTCTCAGTACAAATTCTTCTTGCCACAGTTTTCACTATAGTGGTCATGAGGCATTTGTGCCAGATTGATATGAATAGTCTCCATGCTTATCACTGGAATGTAACTTTTTCTTGTTGCCATAAGAAAACTTAGCTTATCATTTTAGCTTGACTTACATTTTTTATCCTTTTACGCATCCATGGGTAACTAGGAATATTTTGTGCTGTTGTCTGGGGTCGTGTTGTAATATTTTACGGCTCCAGATGACATCCTTCATAAGTTTGTGGAGCGAGTTGCGGCACTCTATGGTGTGTACTGCATGACATTTAATGCGCATCTCCTGCAGCACCTTGCCAGCAGCGCAAGGAACTTGGGACCATTGTGGTGCAATTCTGCATTTGTATTCGAAAGGAGAAATAGGACAATAATGAAATACATAACATCAGCCAAAGGTGTGCCCAATCAAATAATTGAGTGAATCGCCATGGCCCAGCATCTGAATGAGAATCCTGTCAGAGCCCCACCTATTCCCAAAGCTTTAGAATTCTGCCAGAATTTGAATAAGAGAATGCTTAACTCATGAATTATTGGCGATGTTAGAGTGTTTGGATCATCATGGTCATTAGCAGTGCTGTCAGAATCAGAAGAATTTGCCCTTAACACGCTTTGTAGTGGATTTAGCCATATGGTAGAACACTTTCGTTTTTTGTATTGTGAAAATATTTTAGAGCTGCCAATATAAGCTTAAAAAATTGCACTGTTTTTCAGTGTGAAGATTGCAGATGTTATATGAATAACCGTATTGTTCAAGTTTCATGCGGGCGGGCGCATGATAAGCTCGTGTTACTTTGTAAAAAACTCGTTGATGTGGAAAGTGACAATACTTTTCCTCCTCACATAAGACAGTGCTTCTTTTCTTTAGGGCACCCCATGACTGCCTTTTTTTTTTAAGGAATTACGTAGCTTTGCTAATGTGCCTAAAATGAAAGTCCGTGGAACATTGATTGCTTCAAGAAAGTGTCCTTCGCAGGGGTCAAGTAGATGCAGCTAGCCCAGGATCAGGTTAATTGGGGTACGCAAAATGGGACATCGAGTTCACACTGCAGTAGGTAGAGTCCAGCTGATGATGAATTGTCAACTGGGCATGGTCCCATTTGTGTGTTGCGAAAGTAATGCTGCTACACTGCTACCGCACGAACCCCATTGATTGCATCTTTTTGTTTAAATTTGCTATAGCTCAAATGAAGCTTTGGGTACTTCTCGTAGTGTACATAATAATAATGTGGGGAAGGACAGCCATGAAGGAGGGGGAGGGGGTGCTATTTGCGCATAATTTGGCCTCGGGCATCTATTCTTGATAATCCGGCCTTGATTTGGTATGAAAACGAATTCAAATCATCCAAGGAATTAATGTCTCTGAGGAGGCAATCATTAAGAAAAATGCAACCAAATTAAGCGCACCAAATGTATCTTCTCACAAATATGTAGTGCTTTAGCGCTTGCGCTTACAAAACTCTGGAAGTCAGCTTCTCTGCACAGTAAACTCCCTTCAATATGGCGGCCAAACCTGTTTTGGGGGCACAAATAGGTCACAGCGCAGGAGGTGCCTCTTGTGGCAACAATGGCCGTGTCCATTTCATGCACCCCTCTGCCTTGTGTTGCTGTCGATATTGAAGAATTTGAATCTGCCTTTGCAATTATAATTACCATTCATTAGGAGCAAGCTGTATGGTTGCAAATAGCAGGAAGAACTAGCTGTGCGCTGTATATATACCTAGCTAGCTGTTTTAATGTGTTTCCTTTTGCTGTGTTTTAATGTGTTTCCCTGAGTGGGCTGACTACGTAACACATTTGGTTTGAAGTTCTACCCTTCCAGCTGATTTCTGCGACAAACTTGCCTAGCACATTGAGGCGAGTTCCGCCTATGCCAGTTAAAACTTCTTGCACTTTATCGAGTTTTGTGAGACTGCAAGGAAACGTTGCTGGCAAAACCGAAACTTCCGCACCAGAGTCTACCTTTGCAAAAACTGGCACCGAGTTTATCTGTACCTGCGCGTAACGTGTCTTACTTCCCGTGGCTTCAGTGGCCAGGAACCTTTCTCCCGTTTCCTCCCCGACTGCAGAAACGCGCCTTTCCAAAATGTCCTTTGTTGCCACATTTGTAGCACTTTTGTGCTCGAGCTGGACACACAGAAAACGGATGAGCGTCTCCGTCACAGAAGTTGCACTCTCCGCCATGCTGCTGTCGCCTGCGTCGGTAGACGGCATCTACGTTGGGACGATTTTGGTCGACAGCATCCACATTCTGCAGGATTCTGTTGCCTCTGGAAAACCGCTCCACGGGCTTTCACGGCGTCTTCATAAATTCGTGCTTAAAGGCTTGCCTTCTCTAGTGTCAACTTTCAACTGCTGCACAGTTTGTCCACCAGGTTCGTGTCACAAAGACCGACGACGAATCTGTCTCCAACCAGAGGTTCTTCCACATTGGCTGAGTCGTAGTTGCACTTTTTCTCAAGCTCGCGTAGCGCAGTGTATACAAGTTGTCACTGAATTCGCCTTCCTCGTGCACGCGCCGGTGAAAACGGACACTTTCGTAGACACCGTTGGCCAGGTGGATGAAGTGGTCGGTGAGTTATTTTCTCACCGCCCCTAGCGAGCTCCATTCTTCCGTGGTCAGCGCTCAAGTGTCAAAGACGCGACGAGCTTCTTGGGAACCCATTGCGTATAGCAATGTCCTGACTTGAACTTCGCTCGGTGCTTGTTACAGGCCCGAAGCATAGCGATAGTCTTCGAATGGGAAATCCCTTCTTTCCAAGCGCTGGGGTTCGCAAAGTCGAACTTTGGTGGCGGTTAAAGCTCTGCGCCACTGAACTGTGGAGCGTTTTCTCCGTCCCACATAGCGGATTTTGTAGGCAACGCCCGTTGAGTTTTCGCTCCCACTTTCATGTGTCGCTCGGGTGAAAAACCGACCGGCCACCACGATCCCACTTCTGACACCATGTAGTGTTTGCGGTATCCGTGTCAGCCATAAACCCTGACTGCTCATTGCAGGTTCAAATTCTAAAGTTAAAGCTCAGCTACTTTGGTCATCTGATGAGAAGAAAGGAGTCGCTGGAGAAATATTTGATGTTGGGAAAGTTTGAGGGTCACCGGAGAAGGGGTAGGCAGCGAACGCGGTGGTTAGATGGCATCCTGGAGGCGCTGCAGATGAAGTTATGTGATGTTAGAAAGATAGTCAGAGACCGGAAAGCATGGCGTGATACGGTCCATAGGGTCACGAAGAGTCGGACGCGACTCAGCTGAACTGAGTGTTTGCGGCGCCTGTTCAGCATGCGCTGCTCAGGCGCATGTTCCGCGAGGCTACTCGACGCTGTACATCCGGAGCACGGTGCTCCGCGGAGCGGCGAAAAACACGTCAGCAATCGGCGAGCGAGAAGATTCCCCCCCCCCTCCCGTTTATTCGTTCCTCTCGGGACATATGAGACAGACAATAAACACTCGTGACAGCTGCACGCAGAACACATGAAGAGGCTACCAGCACATGAACCACAATGTGAAAAAAAAAAAAGAATCGTGCCCGGATCGGCTCGCACAGGTGTAGGTAACACCCCCTTCACACAGGCAATGCAAATTGAGAGGGGGGGGGGGGGGGGGCACACTTTTGGGTCAGTGCGCAGATGCAAAACTTTCCATCCCGAAGGAAAAAGAAACAAAATAGCTGTCTATGGAACCCTGCGCGGTTTGCAAGACACTGGAAGTGGCACACTGTACACAAAAAAACAAACAAAAAGCAAGTCATAATTCCTCACTCTCGATATCGTTGCAAAACAGCTAGTCTCCGGCAGCGCACCACAGGTGCGAAGCTCTTCAACAACTTGGTGCAGAACATATGCCTGTCGCTTTTCGTTTGTTCCACGCGAGTGAAGTGCCTGTGAACACACAAGAAGGAGGTTGGTCTCCAGGACGGTATACATTGCAAAATAGGCAATCGTCTTTGATCACCGCAATCTGACTTAGACCCAAACTGTGCCCGAAACCCGGATCCCGTAATCACGCGAGTGCACTTAGTTCTGCCAACCACGTAGTGCGCACACAAGTTTTCAGTTGCATACGTGGTGCGTGTACTATCCGTATTGCACAAATATCCACGTGCTGCGTTTCATAGCGAAGCAGTCACTAGTTAGTGCGAATTCCGACATTCCCACAACCGCATGGACAAAACAGGTCCGGCCGTCAAGCCAGAGACTTGTTTCCCGAGACGCTTGTTTCCAAACAGGTTGTCACACTACACAAGCAGCTGTGAAAGAAGGCAGGTTGCCAGGGTGTGACAGACTTGGGCCCCGAAAACTAAATGCGAACAGCATCGGCTAGCAGTGTTTGGCTCGTTCGCTGGCCGAGCGAAAATACCAGCGATAACACACCACCCCAGCATGCGCTTAACCGTGATTGATCGTTTTTTAATGGTTTCGTGCTCGCAAACAGTGCTCGAAAAAAAAAAAAAAAGCTTCCCTTCATTATTGTCTGCCGCGGTACCGCGTTTTGCAAGCAGTTGGTGGGGGGGGGGGGGGCGCAATTGTCGCCAAATGTGGTGGGGTCACCCTGGCTCCCCTCTTCTTTTGTGCGCCGGGCTCCGGTGTCCCCCGCGGCTAGGCTAGACAGGCAGCAGAGTAGCGTCGCCGAAGTTATTTTTTCGGTGTGAGAAGGAGTTCGCCGAACATTCCTACAGATCTTTCTGTTCTCTGTTGCCAGGCGACAAAGACATACTTCCGGACAGTTCGTGTTGAAGCAGTGTGACAGGGTAGCTGACATTATGCGAACAGGCTGTCGCCAGACAGAGTCGACCAAATGTTTCCGCAACGTGAACCTGACTTAATACACCAGTGTACGCCAGTTCTGCCAACCACGTAGTGCGCGCACAAGTTTTCAGTTGCATGCGTCGTGCGTGTGCTATTAGTATTGCACAAGTATCCACCGAAAAATATCATGCTGCGTTTCGTAGCGAAGCAGCCACCAGTTAGGACAAATTCCAACCTTCTTATCTCCGGCTGAAGTAGGTTTCGCAATCAGCCAGGTTTCGCAAGTAGGTTTCGCAATCAATTTGAAAACCTCGCACTGGTTGCGGAAAAAGCCGAACTGGTTCACGTACCATACAAAATAAGAACAGCGCCGCGCCCATTCGGCGGACGCG
Source organism: Amblyomma maculatum (assembly GCF_055883805.1). NCBI lineage: Eukaryota > Metazoa > Arthropoda > Arachnida > Ixodida > Ixodidae > Amblyomma > Amblyomma maculatum. The sequence continues at coordinate 54,681,999 of NC_139348.1, read as the reverse complement.
AAATATTTTCGTTTTACGGATATTACCAGCTTAGGGCACATGCAGATGAGCGTTCCCAAATGCGTTGCGTCACTCACGTGAGGTGCGGGGAGCTTGTTTTTCGAGAAATGCGCAGCAGAGTCCAATCCAGACGCCGAGCAACAAATGGATGGCGCCGAAGAAGAAAGGGCCCAGTCGACGAGCACTACCACCGGAATGTGCGCACTACACAAGGCATCCCAGGCTTGTGAGCCTCGTTGCCGCAAAAGCCACTTGCGGCGAAGCCCTACCATTTCATCTGTCCATCCTACCCGACTCCCGAGCGCAAATGCAAACTACTTGCCGCCTCGCTCTGTCCTTCCACGGCAGACATGTGGAAAGGGTGGAAGGGTGAGGGGCATACTCGGGGAAGTTTCAGACGCAGCCTGCGACGTAGAATGCTTACCCACGGCCGGTCTCGAGGGAGACGCGCTCTCCCTCAAGACCGGCCATGGCTTACCATGGCCTCCGCGATGGGGGAGGGAAGGCTGAGCTGAAGTGAACACTCATTTCTCCCTACCAACAGCTTTACTCATTGACGGCATTCCCCAATCCTTTGGCCTTTTTCCCCCTCCATATCCTATGTGAACACAAGGCAGAGGACTACGCCTTTCTTTTCCATATTTTTTTTTTGAGAGGCCAACTTGAAGGCACCGAAAGTAAAAGGCCGGAGCCAGCTGGCAGGCTTTTTTTCGTTGTTTTTTCTAGAGCCTTTTTTTTTCTGCCATATGGTGCGGCGAAACATGTAGGCTCCCTAGTTTTAGCTATTCTAAAACCGCCGCAAATAAAAAACGATTTTCCAAGAATACTGCAGAATTCAGTGGAAAAATATCTTTTCCCACTCCACTCGCTGCTGCATACCGTACATCGTGCGTCTTTTGTCGACCACAACCAGCGTTCCATTGCACTCATCACAGTTCACCTGCGTTCTATAATTGCTTTATATCTGTCAGTCGCTGAATATCATTGACACATCTCGCCGCCGCGAGATTTTCACCATAGGTGACAGATACTGCGTCTTTACACGCCTCCCATTCGCAAGTTCCACGTACCATCTCGCTGTGCCGCTGCTTCGACTAAGCTCCGGCTGCCTCTGGAACAGTGGAAAGGGTGGTAGCAACGAAGACGCCCGGCTGGGTGCGGCGCCTCTCGCCCAACTTCTTTCTACTCGTCGCATTGCGTACTTCTTTTAGGGTGATGCTCTGCTTCGAGTGCTGTTTTTGAGACAGTCACAGGTTCACGCATGCGTATAAGGCGCACAGTGTAGGTTAAACTGAAAATGCAGTGGCCATGCATAACTTTGCTGTCTTTCGCGGCACTCGAATTGTGCAGCCGAAGACGACATGCGCCCGCGTACATATTCTCGCTGAAGATCCTGATCTCGAGAAGGAGAAAAATTGCAAATGTCCGTATCATAAAAGGAACCTGAAAAGGAACCGACACGTAAAATAGACGCGCAAACGACATGAAAAGAGCTGCCTGGTGTTTTTTTGCTTTTTTGATCGTCACTATTCGCCAGCGCTACTTCAGATTTCTTGCGTAATCAAGGCTAGCATCGAAAAACATCGCAGCTAGGCTTTGACAGTTTTTGGCGTGCGTTTCTGCTACGCATGGGCGAAGCCTCCTGGCCGGCACTTTCTCCTGGATGCCAAGCGAAAATGTGGGGAGGAGTTCGCTGCACGTGCTTTTCCACGAAACGACGTCCCTCGCTTCATCGACGCGAGGAACAATTGCTTCCGATAGCATCTTCTAGGTTCTCGGAAAAATGCATGCAGACTATTGCCCTGCCTTCACTAGCTCGCCTGAAAAGAAGACAAATCCGGGTTGGCTAAGGATCTTGTCATGCATTATAAAAAAGTAAAGGGGGGGGGGGGGGGGGGGGTTGTGTCAGGGTAAAATCAGTATAAGCCAGCGACGGTAAAAGCAAATCATCTGTGATAAGCTGAACGCCAGACAATGGGAAGCTTTGTGTTACAGCATTGTTTGATATCACCCCCTTGGGGACATTTTTTCCTACTTTGCAAACGGGGACGTTTTTACCGGATCCCGTCCACAGCTAGGTGACTCATGCGTCTCTGTGCAGGCTAGGCGAGACCAGCCCTGCACTGAGCTAGTGGTCGCAAAATAGGACCAACCCTATTATGTTAAGGGGGATTTAGTCAAAGCTGGCAAAGAAAGCGGCACAGGAAGGGAGCCAACCAGCACCTATTCGGAAAGGACGAGCTCTGCGCACTCATTGCAGTACGACCTTTAAAGCGCTGGCGTAACCGCGCAATGCGCATTATAGCGTCGAACAAGACAGGTTCGTATGTATTCGTGCTTTATTATATCAATCACGCGAATACGGTGATCAAGCATACCAACAAAATGTACAGCACAGTCGAGCAATATATATGTGACCATTGTGCATTACGGAAAGCCGAAACACATGCAGACGGCAGCTCACGTGCGAAAGTCCCTCGGGTAACAATGTAACCTTCCTCCCTTCCCTTACGGCGCGGTTCAGGTGTCCAAAGGATTTCGAGCAAGGCACATAAGCACAATTACATCTTTTTTTTTTAATTTTTCGCACGTATTTCTTTGTAGTTCGACACCGACGGTAAAGTCCTCAATATTTCACGTCCCATCAGTCGTTTGCATGTCTCGAGCTCAGTTTTAGAAGCACTCTGAAATAAACGAAAGGAATGCGTAACATCGAGACAAGACGGCACTGGCCACAGGTAGAAAGAGAAAACGACGAATTTACAAAAATAGGAAGCATCCTACCAAATACTAATGACTGAGAGGCAGCTTGCATCTAACACTATAACTTTGCAACCGGCACATTTGAGACAAGCGAGCTAACTATTTACCATTCCCGGGAGAACCATCGCAGAGAGCGTGGGCCTCCTTCGTCGACACCTAACAAAGCCTGCAAAGTTTCACCAAGGTTCATGTAACATTAAGAGCGGGCGCATTAAAAGTGTTGAAGATTTAAAAAAGAAAAGAAGCATTTTTTAAAAGCCTAATTGTTTCATAAAACAATTTATTGAAATATTTATTACTCTTATAATGGCACTTAGGTTTTTAATTTATAGTTTTATAATTTAGTGTTCGGCCGCCGCGCCTTGGCGGCTGTGGTGCAGTCGCACTAAACCCTTTTTGGTCTCAGCATTTGCCATCAGTGGAATTCCATCTTTGCCTACTTTTGGGGGCAACATTTTTAATAGGCAACCGCTGCTGCAAAGACTAAGACCATGCTGATATGCCCAAAGATATTTAGCCAGGCATTAAAAAATAATTTATTTCAGATAGGCGAAGGAAACCAGTTTCATAACGCGACCAGCCGTCTTGCGCACAACATGGAAAGCTTTGTTTCGCAATTAATAATTTGGAATTAAGAGTTTTCGGAATGACTAATATTGACTTTAGAAAATGAAAATGATTTGCGAAACCGGAAATTAAAAAACTCCCGTTCCATTTATTTCCAATAAAGAAACCTCACGTCTTCTCTTTTTTTTTTAAATCTCGCTAGAAAGCCCGCGAAAAAAAATCATGCGACTGGTGCATTCTCAGGTCATAATTGTGCTGCTCTCAACCGTAGTTTGAGTTAACGAAATCAAAACGGGACCCCGCCGGGATGGCGTAGTGGTTACGGCGCTCGACACCTGTTCCTAAGGACGCGGGATCGAATCCCGGCCTCGGCGGCCGCTTTTCGATGGAGGCGAAAAGCTAGGCGCCCGTGTGCTGTGCGATGTCAGTGCACGTTAAAGAACCCCAGTGGTCGAAATTTCCGGAGTCCTCCACTACGGCGTCTCTCGTAGCCTGAGTCGCTTTGGGACGTTAAACCCCACAAAACCAACCGAAATCAAAATCAGCTGCGGCGGCAACGACAGGCCGTTGTCTGCGCTGGTTCCTTTGACAGCGTCAGCAGTTAGCGCACGTGACTGAGCAAGTTGCAGTGAGCTCGCCGCGCTCGCTGCAACCATCGCCAACATCACAGCCTATCACTTGAACTGTATCGCTGAGTCACGGCCGCAGCTTATTTTGTCCACTGTGGGAAAACCACAATCGTAACGCACGAATGCGCTAGTTACGCGATAGTATTTTGCATTTCACGGGCTTTCTTTGAAGTACGGAAAAAAGGTAGATGTAAGGCTTTCTTTAACGGAAATAAACGGAATTAGGGTTCAGGAAGTGATATTGAATTCGCAGATCACATTTATTGTCTAAAACCAATAGTTAGAAAAATTATCATAATTGCTAATTAGTTCATAGCACAATTAAACAAAAAAAAAATGCCGTGGTGCACCAGACGGCTGGCAGCTGTATGCAAGTGGTTTCCCTGGCCTACCTCATTTTCGAAGTTTATTTTTTAAACCCTTGATTAAAGTTAGCTTGGACACCCTGTGTATACTTTGTAGCAAATCAAATGGATATGTTTCCCCACGTGATTCTTTCTGTGCAATGGTGCAATGATTGCAGTCAGTAACTACCACATGTGCACTAAATTCAGAGTCTATGCACTAAATTTTACGCCGGCTTTGGCAACAGCTAAAGCCAGTAGCGGCTTTTATGTTATCCGAGAAGTTGTATCTTTTTTCGGCCTAAATCCAGAATTACTCCGATTATCAAGCGATCACTATACTGAAAAATGCTATCGCAAAGTCTTGTTAACATTTTACTTATTAATTCAAGATCGATGCCTACGAGGATGTACCGAAAATAAAATTAACATAAGCTTCAGTGAAAAGAGCCCCATAGATATATTACCCCCTTCCAAACCACGATTCTCTGCATTCTGCTTGTCTAGGCGGTCATGTGCGGCGACGTATACGCTGAAATCGGGTAAAAAGCTGGGCCACTGGACCCCAGGTCGGCTCACACCTACAATGACGTGAACGTGCACTCCATGTTATAATGCTGGCGTCCACCAGTACCATGAACAGCATGACAGCCGTAAATTTTTTCCTAGTTGCTCTCGGCGCACGTGTATGCCGCCGTTCTTGCCACAGTAGTACAAGTCGCACCTGCAGCTCCACGCCCCGAATAAGTAGGAGAATGCTTTACATAGCAAACCAGCCACACGTGTTTCGGATAGTTTTTACCGCGCTTAAATATACACGCGTACAGAGTGCTTGTACCAACACAGCAGCGCCTACATTGAGACCTTTCTCGAGAAAATTGTACAAACGCATATAATTTTGGCGCAGCCTCTGTCACCGCAGCGCTGCCGCCGACTAGCCAGACCACCATTCAGGCAGGCATATTGGATTTTCAGGGGAACTTGCGAACACTGCCGGCGCTGTGCTCTGATCACATCACGGCTTTACGCAGGAACAAGCAGAAACACTTACCACTAGTAAACTCCATTTACCTGTTCGCCACAACAGCGCCGGGAATACTGCCACGAAGCCGCCAAAGAGCCACGTTCATTTCGATTCCTGCCAAATGTATGCTAGAAAGGAACAGTACCACGTGCAAGGTAAACAGAGCAGCGCTTGCTGAAAGATATATGTCCTCTAAACACGAAAACAGCATAAAGAACAGGAGTGAAAAGAAAACAGCAAGCTCTGTTGCGGTTAGGAATCACCAGTACGCATGTGTGTTCCTGTGTTCACACCTTGTGATCGACTTTAGTCCGAGCCGATGACTACGGCAAGCAAAGCAGAGCGTGGAACGTGCAGACACGCGATGCTCGAAATCGAATTCGATACACTATTAAGAAATGAACCGTCGCAAACTAATAAAACTCACGTCCAGACTCACATCGTACAACGCCTTTATTTCGACCATACACTTCCCGCCTGTATCGCTCGATGCAATTGCAATTTAATTGCAATTTCCTTGTTGTTCATCTCGTAGAGAGAGAAAACTGCTGCAAGAATGGCATTCCTCGGCTTCTGGTCAGTGACCCCGGTCGTTAGAAACCACTCATCGTTGAAGGCAGACAGGTCATTGATTTCGGATAGCAGCGCCGCTGCAGCAAACTAACCTCCCGTGGCCGCTGTCGATATGAACCATGTTTTGTGCCATTGTGCGCAACACGTGCAAAGCGAGACGAAGACAGACACCACGGCGCCTGTAGCATTCTGTGTAGCCTTCACCCTACTGAAGCGGATGGTTAGTTTCGTTGGCCTTGCTAGAAGGAAAGAGGGGGGGGGGGAATAACATCTGTCTTGAAAGGGGGGAGTGAGCCCATTCTAAGTGGTTCGTCACAAAGGGAAGAAAAGCTCCCCAATCGGCGCTCGGAGGAGTCTTCGCATATCAATGATCCTCCGCGAGGGGACCGCACCCCTCCTGTCTCTGAATAGCAGGAAGAGGGGCATCCAGGATTCCGCATTCTTTGCACTCCTACCTTCACAACTCAAGATGTGCCACCTCGGATTCCTCAAACTACATGTCGCTTGGCTCTCGCCTTCGAGTAGCAATTCCGTGTTCATGATTTTTTCTTTTTCATGCTTCGGAGTCTGCGAACAAGCGCTCTTTGAAAACAATGTCCGCTGCTCGCTTTTCAGAACCTAAAGCTGCTTGCAGTGACTGCAGTCATTTGATCATAATGTCTCTCTTTAGGAAGCATCGATAAAAAAAAAAACATGTTTACAACCAGCCTCTTTGTGAGCCGAGGAAGGGATAAATGCAAAAATGAGAAGCCCCACTGGAGAAAGGCGCGGGCTTTATGCGCACCTCTATGCGACTTTTCCTCCTCCTCATTTTAATGCTCAAGAAGCTCAGAGCAATGCTGCCGCGTCCACCAATGTTTTGTACCCGAGTCCCCAGGGCAGATATTATGATACCGAGTGTTACTAGGAGTACGTGGTCAGCTCACAGCTCACAGACCAGAAGGTTTTTTTTTTTTCTTTTTGACAGCTTTCCTAGTGACAATGCCCTCGGCGTTTCTCGGCGCACTGCCACTGGTAGCAAAGCTGAGCGTAGCTCGCTTTCTTTGTATTCACAAAAGAGGCAGAAAGAAGCAGACATTTCACAGTTTCTTCCTCTTTCTCTGCGAGAGGCAAGCAACCACTTCTCACGCGCTGTTGTGGCCTACTTGTCGGTGAGCAGTGGCGCCTCTACACTCTTAAAGAAAGCTAGTGAAAAGTTAGTAACGAATCCAGCAACTACCCACCTTTAACCGTTATAAGCGACTACTTTGTACAACCGCATGCAATTCGGCAAGTACTTAGTCAAGACAGTCAGGGTAGTAACAAAAAAAGCTAATATAGAATGTCTGTGTGTGAGAACAGCGGCTCACTCTTGGAGGTCTATTTCCGAATAGGGCTCAGCTTTCTCGTCACCCGCGAACGAAAAAAAAATAAATAAAAAAGACCTAACGCGTCCCGCAGGCGAGGAAAGGGGCATGCATGCTCTGCAACCCTTCCTATCTCCTGGAGACCTGAGCATCCAAAGCCGCAGCACCTCAACGCCACAGCTGAAGGCGCTGCTTCCCCGCGCCAGCTTCCCCGCTACTCCCTGAATGGTGCTGCCTTTCTCTGCAGAGGTCGATTCTGCCTTTCTTCGGCCAGTTTTCTTCTGCCACAAAAGTGGCAGGATGCATGGTTGCTGCGTGACACGATGCACCAACCACTCACGAAATGGCTGTAGTATGTTCTATTTCCCAACTAAGAAGAACCGTCCTTATGACGGGGAGGTAAAGCGAGACAAATAGGAGTCTGCAAACTCTTCTCCTATACAGTAGAGGCGCCGTCATTATTTGAACCCTTGATATGTTTACTAGTTTTGCCAGTCGCTTCGGATTATTCATGCAGTATGTAAGCTAAAAGATGCGTAAATATTTTAGAAAGGTTGTAGCCGCGCATTTTACCATGGATATATTTTTGTAGAAGTTATATTACACGGAAAGATACAGCAGGTCCACGGCGGTGAGACATTTTCATAACTCGCAAGTGTGGACACGGATTTGTATTTCTGGGATGGCTTCAATACATATACCTAACGTCATATTTCCGGGCCGACAGACTGTGATATTGAATATATGTATACAAGCCAGCGGTGCAGCAGTGCTGCATTTATGGACACCTAAATGCTGCTTAGAGCCGACAGTGTTTTGATTACATTTACAAAAAGTCGTAAGAGCAAATGCGGTAAGCGGATTCGGTTCAATAACTTTGAGAGTGGGTGAAGGATTATTTTCATGTTCCAACGCTGTTTGACGAAGTAATGAAGCAATTTTTCTGTTTCAAACTTCCGTTAATGAGAACTTTGCTAGAATTCGGACTTGCTTCTATATGACACTTCTGCCGTTAGCACAGTACCGACAGTTTACCTTGCACAACAACTAATATTAGCCTTGCGTTTAGGAGCTGACGAAATTCGGCCTGCCGAATGTGGCACCCCTCAATCGCTGAAACACTGCCAAAGCTTGTGTATCTCATGATATTGCGGATATATTGCCGTTCGCGCTGCATATACTGGACGCCTGAATTATTTTATCCAGGCTCTTTTCGAAGACTACTGCAACGAGAACCACCGCTTGGACGGGAGGAAACTGCTAAAGGCAAACGCAGTATATACCAACCATATTTTCGTTAAGACTTAAGCTGCATTATATTGTTTATTGACGAATATATGATGTGTATCACTGTTTTGCCTTCAGTGTTGGAATACTAGCGCCTTCTGAGTACAAACTTTTCTCGCTTAATATTTCCACTTTAAGATATTACTGTTCGCACAGCTTTGACATATTAAGTGCCGACATTGAGCAGTTCAGAAAAATTTACTAACAGCTACATTTACACTTCTGATTGGTTGTGCAGTTGTGCTTTAACGCCAAAGAAAGGCTCCTAAGGCGAGACGCACACCTGCTCTTCCCCGACATCAAACCAAACGCAACCCGGCAAGGACGAGATTCTAGTGTTATTTAGGACTGCGGTGAGCCATCACCGTCAGATCATCCTTCAGAACCAAGTTGATCCGGAAAAACACTTGAGGGAACGACTTTCAGTCAAAAAGGTTGTCTGTCCCTGTAGCAATGGAGAAACTCCGCAAAATGGAGGCTGCAATATACATTTCTTCCGTAGCTATTGCGCTGAGTTGAAAAGACAACTAGAAGATATGAGAAATCATCAAGCGAAACTTCACGAATTACTATAAAAGCAAATTTGACAATTAACACCCTAAGGATAAAGGTGAGCTGTATAGAAAGCGGTATAGAGCAATTTGAGTAGAGAACGCATCAGTTTTTAAGACGAAAGCCTTTAATTCCTGGTGGTTGTCAGCAGGAGCTGTCGGCACAGGCAGTCACAATTTCGAGGGAGCTAGTTAAAAATAAATAAATTAACCTTGTCTTCATCGGCAATCGAACCTCCATCCCTTGGATCCCCAGCCGAGAGCTTCACCAACGCTGCGTCAAGCCCCTCTACCCCCCCCCCCCTATTTTTCCTTATTTCGTGTTAACAATGAAAATTACCATGGGGTGTTACGACCAAGCATCCGCAATTGCGCGCTCTATTGTTCGCCTGTGGGCATGGATAAGTTTTGTGAATATGTGGTGATGGTCCAATGGCTCTAAGTGAGCCTGTTTCCAGGAATCCTGTTTTGTAAGCATGTTTTGCTTTGTGGACAACCTGCAAATGCCAAATTGACCCTGTCAAGAGAACGTCTGGAAAAACACAAAGAAGCGTCCCCCTGCGGGAAATAGCAGGAAGTGCTTTCTTTCTTTTGTTCACCCTTCCAGTCGAGAAGTGCTATCCTCCAGTGATGAATGCCTCCTATCCAAAGGAGACGACAGAGTGACATGTCCGCTGACGTGCAGGACAAGAAAGGAGCATGACTCATACGGCCATTAAGTGATTTCCCGGGAATGCAGGAAAGATTTGCAATTGTCGAAAAGGGACCATGTTGGGAGCCCTATGCGGCGCCACGTGCACTCGGGTTTCTGAGAAGTAAAACCCCTTGTCAGAACCAGCCTGTGGTTTCTTTGCTGAAGAATGGAAATGTACCTCCTCTCCTCGCCGTTCCCAAGCTTTTCCCGCCAACAAGTGATCACGCCCAACGAATGAATGCCGGACCAGTCAGTGCTTCAGACCATCAGTGCAGTGATGTGTTCGATTGGATGCCGATACCTGAGGGGCGTGCCCTGGATTTGGTTGGTCAACATCTTCAGAGAGGGGCTGGACATGGGGGGGTTTTTAAGGACGCTGCAGAGCACGAAATGTCGCTCTGGGCCCTGGGTAAACGGCTCATCCAGTCGCTTCTCGCTATGAACTCTTAACGCTTGCCATTTTGCTGATGTACCCCTTCTTTTTCGTGTAAATAATCTTGTAAATAAGTTTCTCAAAGTGCCATTAAACCTGCTTGTACATATTTCACCAACTTCGAAGATTCAATCCTACTTCAACCCCGAGTCTCTGCACGCTACCAAGTGAAGGCCGGGTCGACGTAGCCCCAGCGTCACGACAACTGGTGATCAGCGGTGGGATCTGAATCTACAAGCACAACGACTGGTGACCAGCGTTGGGATCTGAATCTACAAGCCACAACATCTGGTGATTGGAGGTGGATCTGAAGCTACAAGCCACAACATCTGGTGATCGGAGGTGGCATCTCAAGCAACAAGCAGGCGCAACAATCGGCCAACAAGAGAGCAGCTCGGAACATCGATCGCATGTGTGGGTGAGTGCTTGGCTTTTCTTCTGATGTGGACCAGGTTCTAGAACAGGGTTAGATTTTAGAACTGGTAAAGAGAGTGTGGAAACGCCTTTAGGTTGGTAGTTTGCACAGTTGTTTTGGAAGTAGCCGACACTCGGAGCGATCATGGACCTACAAAAGCTGCAGAAACCGGACCTGTTGCTATTGTGTGAGGAATTGGGAATTGATACAAGTGGTTTGGCACGAAAACCCTTGATTATAAAGGCAATCACTGATCTGGGAACCGATGATGAGGAGCTCAGTGAAGCATGGAACCTCATCGGTCAAAAAAAGGAACAGCTCAGACAGCAGAAAGAGCGGGAAAAAGAGGAAAAGAGGCGTGAGCGTGAACTTGAGTGGGAAAAAGAGGAAAAGAAGCGTGAAAGAGAAGCAAAAAAGCTGGACCAAGAAATTGAGCTCCGGAAATTAGAACTAGAGTTGAGCAAGAGGTCGGGCAATTGTCCCCAGCTAGCGGTACCTCTTCTCAACAAGGAGGCAGATTTCAAGATGTCAAAGTACATGCAGCCATATGTGATAACAGGGGATATCGGTCTGTATCTGGCTAACTTTGAGCGAACCTGCGAAAAACTGTCCTTCCAGCGAGACACTTGGTCTCAGAGATTATTGACGGTTCTGCCCTGCGAGGCAGCGGAGGTTGTCGCGCGGCTAAGCAAGGAGGACGCGGACAACTACGAGAAGGTCAAAGCTTGCCTTCTGAGAAAGTATAGGCTTAGCGCCGAGGCGTTCAGACAACGTTTTCGGAACGCTACTAAGTCCAGGGACGAGAGTTACCCTGAATTCCTGTACAATTTAAGAGTAAATTTGGGCGAGTGGCTAAAGAGCACAGATTCCTACAGTGATAGGGACGCTGTAGTCGAGCGAATTCTTTTGGAGCAGTTTTATAACTGCCTCCCAGAAAAAGAAAGAAATTGGTTACAGGACCGAGGCGAAATTAAGTCGGCAACTGAAGCTGCCGAACTTATTGAGGAGTATGCTTCGCGCCGACAATTCAGCAACCCAGCAGTGGATAGGCCCCGCAATCCCAAGTTCAGTGTGAAAAACCGTCAGGAAAGGCATTTTGCTAGAGTTGGAAACGAAGAAATGAAGGTTTCTTCAGGCAAATTCCCTAGAAAGGACGGCAGTGAGAAAAGTGGGGAAGTGACCAACGTGCAGAACACAAAGAATAAGCTTGAGGCTAGGAAGCCGCTCACATGCTTTAGGTGTAATGAGCAGGGTCACATTGCCGTCAACTGCCGGAAAGAAAAGATTGCTTTCTCGTATGTCAGGGACTGCGATGAAAATATGCAGCTTTTAGAACCCTACCTGCATGACCTAGTAGTCAACGGGAAGCCTTGCAAGGTACTGCGCGATTCGGCCGCAACGATGGATGTTGTCCATCCGGCGTATGTGTCGCCTTCCGACTATACAGGACAGTGTGCATGGATCCGACAGGTAGTGGAGGAACAGAGTGTGTGCTTGCCAATCGCGAACGTGGTCATCGAGGGCCCTTTCGGCAAGTTAACAACCGAGGCTGCCGTTTCAGGAAAGCTTCCTGAAAGCTATCCGTATTTGTTTTCCAACAAATCGGACATGCTACTGCGAAAGAGGGGCATCCTGTTCGGAGACAGAGTTGTGCAAGCCTTAACACGTTCAAAGGCGCGAGAACTAGCTACACTGCTCATTTCAGAAAAATCAACAGCGGAGGAAACGGCAGTTAAAACAGTGGTAAATGCGGAAAATAGCGGGTCAGAAAAGTTTGAGAGCGAGGCATCTCAGATAAGTCAACTTGAAAGTGAGCTTGATGAGACGCGGAATGAGGACGTTCTTGAGAGTAACATCTTGCCGCCAGTGTCTAGTAATCTCACAAGACTTTTAAGTGGAACCAGAGAGGACTTAGCTATGGAGCAAGCCGTGGTAAATCTAACGTTAAACCCCGAGGAGATGGGGGACAACTTGATTTGCCTCAGCGGAAAAGGAAGCAACGCTCAGGAGCTTCTCAGAAAGACGGAGCAGAGAGGAGAACTAAAGAAATCCCAGCTGTCCGATCTGGGCGAAATAATAACAGAGTTTGAGGCCTGTTTCGTGGACAGGCCAGGCAGGACTGATTTGACTGAGCACGATATTGAGCTGACTTCAGACGTGCCAGTGAGATCAAGGTGCTACCGATTCTCTCCAAGGCAAAGAGAAATTCTGGATAGGGAAGTAACTCGCATGCTGGAATTGGGAGTAATAAAACCCTCGGAAAGCGATTATGCTTCGCCTATGATCTTAGTAGAAGCTCCAGGTAAAGACCCTAGGCCTGTGGTAGACTACCGAAAGCTAAATTCTCTCACCAGGGATCAAGTGTATCCTATTCCGAATATTGAGGAGAGAGTAGAACAGGTCAGTAGAGCGGCATATGTGACTACGCTGGACCTTACTCGAGGATACTGGCAAGTACCGCTCACTGAGCGCGCCAGCAGATACGCGGCTTTCGTCACTCCGACGGGCAGCTACCAGCCAACAATGATGTGTTTCGGGCTCAAAAATGCTCCATTTTGTTTTTCCCGACTCATGGATAGGGTTTTAAAGGGGTGTGAAACATTCGCAGTGCCTTACTTAGATGACATTGCGGTTTTTTCCGACTCATGGGCGGACCATATGGTACATCTAAGAGCTGTACTGAGCCTTTTGCGTCAAGCTGGACTAACCGTAAAGGCCGAGAAATGTTGCCTGGCAAGGGCGACCGTGGACTACTTGGGTCACAATGTAGGTCAAGGTTTCAGGAAACCCAGCGAGATTAAGATTTCTGCGGTAGCAGACTATCCGCGGCCGAGCACGAAGACGGAAATTCGAGCATTCCTAGGTCTGACGGGATACTACAATCACTACATCCCTAACTATTCATCTTTGGCTAGCCCTCTGACCGACGCTCTCCGCAAGACAGAACCGACAAATGTAGTCTGGGACGAACAAAAGGAAGCCTCCTTCGTAAACCTGAAGGCTGTGCTGATTAGCCGTCCGGTATTGCGAGCTCCAGACTATGGCCGAGAATTCACGGTCCAGTGTGATGCCAGTGATCGAGGGTTAGGTGCTGTTCTCTGCCAGAGAGATGACGACGGTAATGAGCACCCCGTGCTCTACTTGAGCAGAAAACTGAGTTCTAGAGAGAGGGCTTATTGCGCGTCAGAGAAAGAATGCGCTTGCATTGTATGGGCCATTCAAAAATTGCAGTGCTATCTTGGAGGGGCCAAATTCACCGTAGAGACGGACCATTGTCCCCTGGCTTGGCTGCAAACTGCGACATCGAAGAACAGTCGCCTTCTTAGGTGGAGCTTGATTTTACAGCAGTACAATTTTGAAATAAGATACAAAAAGGGGAAGTTAAATGGGAATGCGGACGCGCTTAGCCGCTCTTTCTAAGCGGTCCGAGATGTTCCTCACCATGTATCCAAATTGATAATCAGGTTTTTTTTTTTTTTTTCGTGCGCTTGAATATATGTGACTATGTAAAGCAGCACGTTTGGTTTTCGAGGCATACGTGGGTCCTGAACGTCTTGAGAGTGGGCTTTTCTCGAACAACAATGGCAGTTTTCTTTTAACCTGGTCTCTTCAGACGGGAGCCGAGTGCTTGTTTGGACATGTGGTTGAGTTTCAGACAGCTCGAGCAATTTGGCCTACAACAATCAAGACAACGCGACAAGCAACAGCGAGCTTCAAGCGTTCACGTGCAGGCCATTAAGTCGTCTCTTCATGCAGCAGCTGGGACTGCTGCCCTCCGAGACTCTTCTGGCGGGGGAGGAGGCTGTTACGACCAAGCATCCGCAATTGCGCGCTCTATTGTTCGCCTGTGGGCATGGATAAGTTTTGTGAATATGTGGTGATGGTCCAATGGCTCTAAGTGAGCCTGTTTCCAGGAATCCTGTTTTGTAAGCATGTTTTGCTTTGTGGACAACCTGCAAATGCCAAATTGACCCTGTCAAGAGAACGTCTGGAAAAACACAAAGAAGCGTCCCCCTGCGGGAAATAGCAGGAAGTGCTTTCTTTCTTTTGTTCACCCTTCCAGTCGAGAAGTGCTATCCTCCAGTGATGAATGCCTCCTATCCAAAGGAGACAACAGAGTGACATGTCCGCTGACGTGCAGGACAAGAAAGGAGCATGACTCATACGGCCATTAAGTGATTTCCCGGGAATGCAGGAAAGATTTGCAATTGTCGAAAAGGGACCATGTTGGGAGCCCTATGCGGCGCCACGTGCACTCGGGTTTCTGAGAAGTAAAACCCCTTGTCAGAACCAGCCTGTGGTTTCTTTGCTGAAGAATGGAAATGTACCTCCTCTCCTCGCCGTTCCCAAGCTTTTCCCGCCAACAAGTGATCACGCCCAACGAATGAATGCCGGACCAGTCAGTGCTTCAGACCATCAGTGCAGTGATGTGTTCGATTGGATGCCGATACCTGAGGGGCGTGCCCTGGATTTGGTTGGTCAACATCTTCAGAGAGGGGCTGGACATGGGGGGGTTTTTAAGGACGCTGCAGAGCACGAAATGTCGCTCTGGGCCCTGGGTAAACGGCTCATCCAGTCGCTTCTCGCTATGAACTCTTAACGCTTGCCATTTTGCTGATGTACCCCTTCTTTTTCGTGTAAATAATGTTGTAAATAAGTTTCTCAAAGTGCCATTAAACCTGCTTGTACATATTTCACCAACTTCGAAGATTCAATCCTACTTCAACCCCGAGTCTCTGCACGCTACCAAGTGAAGGCCGGGTCGACGTAGCCCCAGCGTCACGACAGGGGCAAAGTCAATGTATAAAAGCACGAACAGCTCTAGCAAAAGTAAGGCTTCACAAAGTTTCAAACGCTTTAGGTTAGCCAGTCACTCAAAACAGGCATCCATTCAGGTTTATCAGTTTGGGCATTATAGATGGCGATCAGGATGTTGACACTTTCAATCAAATACTCACTCGCGGAGCGAGCATCCACGTCCGCGTGTCTCACAGTCATTCTCGCTTTCCATACATTGTGGAGGCAAAGCAACATGATTAAGTCGTATGGCACACCTCCTTTATTATGGACCGGCAGGAACCCTACACCATATGGTGTAATTGGCAAGTTTTTTTAAAGATCTCTGAAGGATATCCAACAGGAAGACGGCATCCTGATTGTGAAACGTTCATCATAATTTCCCTTGTGTACCGTGAGGATAGCGGGATTCCGCGAGTTACAGATACTGCGCCTTTAATTTCCTGTAAACGAATTATAGAACGCCGATGAATTTTGATGCATTCAAAGGAATGCTGATTGTGTTCGACAGCGAGGTTACTCAGCTACTGAGCCAGTTGCAGGCCCGTGCATTTTCTTTTCCCTCTTTCTACAGCCACAAGGGCCGCGCAATGTACCCTCACGACTGGTCATGACATCACCAGGCGATTCATGTAATTCTCGCTGGACTGCAGGAATTAGGAGTCGGCGAGAGGAAATATATTTACATAATGGATTTCCTGACAAACAGGACGTTGAAACTAAATTTCCAGGAACTAGAATGTCCACCTGGGAAGTAAAGGAACGCCGCAAGGTTCGGTGCTCTCCCCCTTCCTTTTTAACGTGGTGATGAGAGGCCTTCCCGCCGCTCTTAGAGCCATAAAAGATCTAAAGTTCAGCATTTACGCGGACGACGTTAATCTCTGGACGAAGAATGGCAGCGAAGCCAGCTTAGAGGAACGCCTACAGGCGGCGGCAGACACCATTGTGTCCTACGCGGCCGAAAGGGGTCTCGCGTGCTCCGCAAAAATCCGAACTTTTCATATATAACCCAAAATCAAAGATGTGCAATGGCGACTTTAACGTAGAAATTAAGGTCGACGGCAAAACCGTACCAAAAGTCCAGCAAATCAGAATCCTCGTACTTTTTATTCAAGGGGACGGGTATAACGACGGAACGATAAAAAAACTCATTTTCTACGCGACGCAAGTAACAGGGATATTTAGGAGGATTGCATTCAAAGACAGAAGCCTCAAAGAGAGAAGCCTCTTGAGATTAATGCAGGCGTACATAATAAGCCGAATATGCTATGCCACACCCTTCTTCAACATCAGAACCAATGAAAAAGATAAGATATAGACGCATTCATCAGGCGTTGCGTCAAGAGGGCACTGGGTCTGCCCATCTCCTCTTCTACGGAACGCCTGATAGAAATCGGAGTGCATAATAACTGGACGGAACTTACTGAGGCGGTGAGAATCGCCCAACATGAGAGATAAAGTAGGTCGAGCACGGGTCGAACCATCTTAGAATGGGTGGGTCGAAAAACAGATAGGGGCACAGCAGACAAGGTTGCCCTACCACCACAATGTCGCGAGAACATCATTGTCCGTCCTCTCCCCCGCAACATGCACCCTGGTTTTTTCACACCCAGATAGATGAGAGAAAAAATGATAAATGTAAAGCATGTGATGCGAGGGGGACTCTCGATCATATACTTTGGGAATGCCATAAAAGTAACATAAAAGTAACATAAAATAACATTAAAAGTAGAGAAGCCTGGGTAACCCTGTTGCGAAGCGACATCCCGCTGACCAGCAAAAAGCCGTCTGCCTGGCGGCTGAGGCCGCGATTAACCAATGTATATTCGCCAGTCCTTAGTCGCGGAGGTTCCAGCTCCCGTTCCTCAGGCCTGCGTGCCAGGAGCGGGGTATAGGGGGCTTCCTAAATCGGTGGAAATTAAAAGTTTTAATCATCATCATCATCATGCACAAACAAAGCTGACCCGGACGGGCGTCCGATCCAGGCGTCCGTGCGGCGCCTTTCATTTGGCGCTTCATCGAACGCTGCACGACAGAGCAAACACTGGCAGACGCAGATGTCCAGGAGGCGTTACTACAGAAGGCATCAGCGGGCTTTGAAACTGATTTACAGGGTTAGAAAAAGGCGCAGTATCTGCCACAGTTCTCCGCGGACACATGTACCGCGGCGTAAAGGAAGGAAGGAAGGAAGGAAGGAAGGAAGGAAGGGGAGGGGGGTGAAAGAAGGGAGGGAGATTGGGGTGCCGTAGTGAAGGGCCACGTACGATCCACCGCGCTATAATGGCCTTCGCCTCATCACACTTCAGTGGTCCAAAGTGCCCTCTAGAATTTCTTTTCGTCAGCCTTGCTTGTGGTCGCTGCAGACTATCAAACAGAAAGTCCAACTGAAGTTTTATTGTGGAAAGTCGGGCTGCTACAGAACTCTTAAGCAGCTTGGCTATCCTTTCCTGCGGAAAGGAGATTAGCTCGTCGCCTCCATTGGCTCAACTTCTTGCGGGAATTCTGAGAGAAGTTGTTGAACTCCTCCAAACCAATGCACATGTCCTGAAAGAAGTGAAGAGAAACTCTTTCTTGATGAAATGGCGATTGACCGGGGGTTGTAGCTTAACCGGGCTGAAGACATTGTGCACGGGGGAGTGACACTGCCAAAAAAACAAGATGAACCTGAGAATCATGCACTGGTGTTCATGGTTGGTAGGCTTAACCAGCGCTGGAAACAGGTGATTGCATATCACTACACAGGAAGCCACGTGGAAGGACGTGCGCTTAGGGATTTCGTTCTGAAATCGTTCAATTTTGCGCAGACATCGGACACTGCCGCCTCAAACCGAGCGATGTGGCATGGGCTCGGCTTTTCTAACCGACCAAAATTGCACCACACCCTGTTCAATACCGGACTGCCCTCACTCAGATTAAATTGCTCTTCAGCGCAGACGCTGCTCATGTTCTGAACAATATTAAGGGTCACAAACTCTCATGTCTCCTCTTTACCTGAAGAAATGTTCAACCAATGAGTTTTTCCTGGCGTTGATTGAAGCTGGAGCATGTGCGCGCTGCGTCGGAATAGCGGGGCGACAATGCGCGCGCGCGGAATACTGCGTTGAATGGGCGTGGGGTGTGGTAATCACTCTGGGCATGCGCACGTTCCCCGCTATTCACCTAACCGATAGGGGCCCCCTTTTCAAAAACTCGCTATTGGTGATGGGAGCACCTTTAGCTGACCTGCCTGCAGCACTTCAATATTACTTCCTTGATAACTGTGGATGGAAAAATAGGGGTTAAATTGGTCACTCCAGTAGAGAGAGGGTCGTGTTTCATTTTCTGCACCATGGCTAAATCTCGAAGTCGTTCAACGGATTATTGGAATTTACATTGCCTCAAAATTACAACTATATTCAACGCACTCCAAAATAGTACACCGGCGCGTAGGCCCACTTCCCCCTGTTTATTCTCAGGTACTTCCCTCTGCAGGTCGTAGAAATGGAAAGCAACAGCACACTTTAGCTCTCCCCGCAAAGCCGTCGGAAAGCGGCGCTGTGAAAGTAAGCGAAGAAAAAAAATGCCGCATACGTTCTACAGTAACCCCTCGCTGTTCTTGCTCTAAGGTCATTAAGTCAAAAGAGTAGAGCCGTTTATCTGCGTTCGTTCGTTTGTTCCTTCAACACGCTGCCATCATCTCGCGCCCGTCGTTTTTCCTAAAACTTGCAAAGTCGGTGACCTCAAAGGAGCGCCGGCGGGCTAACGCCTTTCAACGACGCTTCTCACATTCTGTGGTCGTCAACCTACCTCGTCGCCAGCCCTCGGTTTCGAGAAGTGTTGACACTCTCCTCCCGCCGCGCGCGAGAGCGCCGCCCGCTCGCGGCCAATGTTCGGGGTGTTACCATGAAAGGTGCTGAGAGGACTCTGCGATAGGCAGGCCCATGCTGGGCGGCTCCGTCGCTCGGTCCAGCGTGGCGCGGCATTGCGCACGTATTTTTGACACATTTCGGAGTGTGCGGCTGCTCGTCTACGCAGTTTTAAACGCATTCTTTTATTTTGTATCATGATCTTATAGATATTGCCAGCAGAGTAGCCCACAGCTGATGAGTGCTGCGCAATGGGAAGAAAGCGCTTTGTGCTGAACTACAGTTCGGTCTACCGGACTTGTACGGAGCGTGTGCCATTAATCAAAATTTATTCCGACAACTTTCGTTTGGAGAAGTGGCGCCGTGCGATTACTAGGGCAAGTGAAACTAATTGCTGGCCTAGGGGGTGCATTCCTCATAAAGGGAAAGATTCACAGCGCTAACAAATAGACACACAGGACAGACGCTGAAGAAGCTGCTATATGCCAAGGACTTCCAGGCAGCCTTTTAACGCAGTCGCCCCGTCTCACAGGGCTACGTTCGGAGTCTAGGGTTGATCGGTTTTTCTAGTGGAGAAAATCAAATAACATTATGCTATCTGTACTCTTTCCCTGCGTTTCTTGTGTGTCTTTTTGTGAGTGTCAATTTGTTGGCGCTGTGAATCATTCCTTTCATGATTCCTGGGGCAGACCATACGTTAACGCCCACTGATTATGTCTACGCCAAGCATTTTGCTAACGACGCAATAACCCGGGAACATTGCTACTTGACACGGAAAAGAGGCCCGCGATTTCTAGAGATGCTGTTCCTACCTTATTGCCGAACTGCGCCAAGTATCTAACGTGGCCAGACAGACCTAGAAAAGCACCTCGGAAGAAAAAACCTTCTACGCAGTCATCGAAGCGACGTCGGCGGATAGTCAACGGCAATGGTGCATTGCAACCTCGCCAAGCTGCAGCTGCTCAAAAAAACAAAACAAAAACATCTTGTGGCAAGCAGAAGCGCGGTATAAATCTGCACCCAACAAAGTGACCTGCAACGATGAGTGTTTTTTGTCAGAAAGTATCGAAGCTGTGCTTAGAAAGGGACCAGAGCTTTATGTTGAATCTTAAGATGACGTACGCCGTGCGCGGTGCCTGTCCATTGCCAGATATGTGGTGGCGGCAGCCAGCTTAGATGACCAGGCCGCTGTTTTGCAAATGATGTAGATTGTTTACGACAGAGGGACGGATGCCCCGCTTGCCTCCAAGCTCTCTCTTTGATCTACCGTCAATAACATGAAAAGCAATAGACCTTTCCCTATTGGTTGCAGACAAAGAGGGTGGATTTGTTGTGATGCCGAAAACTTTGTTTAAACAGAAAGCCAATGAGGCAATGATTAAAAACTTAATTCCTATAACTGTGTCGCCAGCTAAGGCAAAGAAAATGGCTATTTCTTTATGTAAAAAAAAAAAAAAAAGAGGCGTTCATGTTGTCTTTTCTACCTTCGACCGTGTGTTTTTCGTGCGCTCGAACAATGTCTCAGAATTGTAGTGGGACATAATTGATGGCGTTCTTGACACCTACACCATTATTTTTCCATGTGATGAGCGCAAGGAAAAAACAGCAGCGCAGTTGCTTCTCTGCTATGTTAGGATGCGGATGAGGCAGCACTGGAGGCATGCTAACATGAGCATGAAAAAGGAGGCTCAAGAAAAAAAGAATGTAGCTAAGCTTTCCTCTTAGCCACAATTTTCACTAATATGTTTTACATACCACAGTTTTTGCGACTTTGGCTGTTTATGTTAGATGAAAAACTGCGGTTACCGGGCAGTGACACCCTGTATATCTTAAACATTACACTCAGGCACTGCAATTTTGTTTGCACTGAGATATGGTTTAATTGTAGGAGTACATGCCCGTCTTAACTTCTGGGATGCTGATTTTCCTATAATTTTATTACCTCATTTTGAGGCCGCACTTTCGAGAGCGTACTTGGCTGAACGCTAACCCCTGCGGACTTCAGTCCTTCAGGAGTCATTTAGCCTCCAGTGGAAAAGAGCTTATTGAAGATTATGCCTCTTCTATGATAATTTGAATCAGAATAAAAATGCAGTTTTCTCATACTTTCGTGTTGGGTAATGGTCCATTATTCGACGTGCCCTTTCATCCCATCTTACACATTTCCCGCGTGAGAAAGTTTTTACTATATAATACGCAGCCTTTTCACACTACAGCCGTAAATATCTGGGCTATACTAGTGGGCTTAATCTTGAAAATTAGCCCGCTCAGCGAAACAATATTTGAACTGTCTTCATATAGAGGGAAGAAGCAACGATAAGAGTGCAGAGAAAAATTTTGGTGCAATACTTTTCTGACATGTTAGCGGAAGGAAGGTGGCACAAGGAACTCCTCTTGTGTTCATTATGCTTTAATCTATGATTAGATCGAATAAACCTAAATTGAGTGAGAGAGCGAAACGTGAATTGGCTTCGTGTGCTACTCGACCGCGGTCATATCATTACTACTTTACACAAGAGAATTGCATTCGAACGAAGTTTTAAGACAGGCACACTACTGATTTTTTTTCAAGTAACGAATTTCCTTAGCATTTTGAATCCAATTCACGACGCCGAAGCAAAAATTGAGCTTAGACAGTGGAATCTCAAGGCGCCAACATGGCTCTACTAGCATGGATGGATGGATGGAATATAGGAGCGTCCCCTTTGAAACGGAGTGGTAGCAGTTGCTATAATGCTAATTTTCATGCCTATATCTTAATTATTGTTTTAGATTGGTTAACTATACCATCATTCTATTTAGTGAATATTTTTCTACATTACTAACATTATGCAACTTTTCTGCTTTTGAGCCACCAATCTTCCAGTCGTTTTTTGCTAGCTTCCACCGGAGGTTTACTCACCCGTCCACTGGTATCTAAACCCCAGAGCTTCAGGAAGAGTGGCAGCGCCTGCATCGACTTCCGGATGGATACCAATACATTCAAGTATAATATGGTCAATTGTTTCAGTGGAGTTACCACATGCTACACGTATGTCATCTTCATTGTTAAACTTGTTTTTGTAGCTGCGTGTTCTAAGACACCCTGATCTAGCTTCAAAAAGCAGGGCACTGCCTCTTGAATTTTCAAAGAAAGCTTCCTTCCTGATCTGCCTTCTCCACTTTCGGTATAATTCCGCACTCTTGTTTTTTTTCCATCGAATTTATCCAAGCTTTACCTTCCGTATTTTTCCCCTGTTGCTTAACGTTCTTTATTTCTTCGTTCTTGTGACCAGCATACTTACTTGTTAGTTTCCTACCCAGGTAGCACAGTTAACCGGCCCGATATTGGAAATGTGCTGGCAAAACACGGCCCGAGGGCGGCACATTGTTGCCGGTATGTTTCTGATATTGATCATGCCATACTATAAGCTGGTTACAACGGGCCAGGTATGCCATTGCTTGCTGACATTGGTGCTATGTCTGGAAACCAGTGATAAACATTGTCCTGCTATACGTGTGGCTCAGCAATATTTCGCAAATGGTGGTGTGAGCTTGGCAACATCGTCCATCAGATCGATCGGTCTTCCAACATTTCACATACGTTCATGTGCGTTGGCAAATATTGGTCGCTCGTTTAGATTGGAATGCGAACATTTGACATACGTTTGTGTACGTTTGAAAGTATTGTTCGCTTATTTAGGTACTACTGCCAACATCTGATATACGTTTATGTATGCTGGCAAATATTGTTCGCTCATTGCGATCAGGCTGCCAACACGAGGTACTACATTTTCCAAATATTTATCAACATTACCTGGTTATTTAGCCATACTGCTAGCGAGCGTAGGTCAAGTTTCCCCCACTGTCAACATCTCACGTGTTTTGGCATGCACTTCTTGACAACACTGTTCTGTTCGGTTAAGACATGACTGATAGGAATGAGATTTTCAAATTAGTATATACAGCTTTTAGGTAATCAATAAGCAGCACATTGAACTTGCTCGCGTGTGTAGGTTATGAAACGAGGTGTACACAAATTTCAGAAATAATTCTTGTCTGCTTTATCTGACAGCGGTTCATGAACATTCAGGCTACATTAGCTACCGGACATTGTTATATTATAAAACTAGATGCAGTCGCATCCCTAGGCTACTTCATTCGATTGCATTCTCAGTGTACGTGCGGTTTTCGAGACATACACTCCGAACTTTACCATTTTATTCATGCGAAAATGCACACAAAACACAGTCCAGGAAAAACGTCCTTGACGTGGTTAGCTTTTGATCCGAACGTCTCTTCCAGTTCGGTATCCAAAAGCGAAAAGCGAGACATGCCTAGTATGCCAATGGCACATGGAGTGTCGTGAAACATCTCGCTACAGCTGAAGCCGTTTAGGCAGCCATCGTGACGTTTACGCATGAATGCGAGAACTGAAATTGAATATATTTTTTTTTATATGGGAGCTGAATCTCTGGTAACACACGCGCTCTAGAAATGTTCTACAAATTGGAGCTGTCTATAAATGTGACCATCTCCAAGTTTACAAACTAATAATATAAGAGGCTAAATATTGTCACGGTGATGGCGACTGGGGCTAGGTTAACAGAGCCGGTACAGGTAGAATTACACGGTCCAAGGTTTAGGTACTTCCTGCGAGTCCGGAGCCGATTCACTTCAACGTCGTTTTTCACTCCGAGCGCCCCCCGGCAATATTTTGTTATTACATCCTATTTAAATAGGGGGCCGAAAACAGCAATTAATTTTTTTTCTGTCCGCCTGTCCGCATAGGGTACTTGCGAAACAGCTTTGATGTACTTGTGACTATTTTTTGGTAAAAATCTGCAAACTGTGTAGGTGAGCCACGCCAAACTGTTTTACTGATCGATTCGTATATTTTTTTCATGCCGACAAACCACAGCAGTTTTCATTTGACGACGCACAGAAAAAATAGCGCGACGAACATAGTTTAAAACAGGAGGAATGATGACAATGTGAAACCTGCATTAATAAAGATTGAGACAAGCATTACTGCACACAATCGAAAATTTGTGACAACATATCAAGTAGAAAATATCCCTATCTCCGTGCTTTATGTAGAAAGAGAACACGTTGACATGCTTAACGCGGCCAGTTCGTATCGAACAAGCTCACACGAGATCTCACTCTGATGAAATTTACCAGTGTGGCACTTCAGCTGCATCTCATAAAGAGACGCGACGGCCCGGTTTTCTTTCGGCACATCAGGCTGCACGCTATCCAGCTTTTCTTTTTTTCTTTAGCTTGCAAGAAATGAAGATTACAAATATTGTTAGCTATATCCATATACCTGGGCTAGACACCTTATTAAAATGCAGCAAATCTGTTTCTATTCATAGGCATTTTATATTTATTGCTCATTGTTTTAGCTAAGAGGGTCGATAACAATAACCCATTCACGAGAATTATGTGAGAGAATTTTATTCTCGTCAATTTGAGTCAACGTAGGTCTCTACCAGTGCTGTTTGAATTTATTTCAGTTTTCTGGCTTTATGATGCCTGCACAGAAGAATGTCTGCTATGCAGTAGATTTCCATTCTTGCTGTCCTAGGCCTCTGAAGAGCAATATGCCGTGCAAAACATCCTTTCTACCTTTCCATATGAAGCAGGTAATGGACAGAAAGATTTCTGCGACCTGGCTTAGTACTGGCAATCTGCAGGCAAGTTTCGTCACAGAATTGTCATTCTAAACTTCGAATGTGTGATGGTTCCCCCTTTTTGCCGTCTTGCTGCAGGTTGCTGAAGATACCGCTGGGTGTGTTCTGACGTGGTCATTTTGCGCGCAAGAAAGCATAATTGGTCTACTAATGAAAAATGAACGCATCTAAAAACAATAACGCACAGGTAGCGCGCCAGTATGGGTCGCAAAAGTCGCACGAATAATATAATCCCCCACGCGCGCGCGCGTGTGTGTTATGAATAATTTTTGTGATTTTCACTAAAATAAAACAAGCAGTGGGGCGTGTAAGAAACTGACTAGAGGAATGCACAACATTTGAATCCGCCTTCTCTTTTCCTCCACGAGCCTTCTAGCCACCATGTATGAGCAGCGTGCCAGACCTTCAGGACATATCGCTGCAGGTTGGACTGCTTTAACTCGGGTTTGGGACACAGCGTGGAAGCTGCTATATATAGAGACTCTACGAATGCAGGAACAAATATGTCATGCATGTGTCAGAAGGTGCTTTGTTAGGCTCATAAAGGGCCTGTCCTCTTTCGTCTGGATGCTTTTGCAGGTTGAAAACGTGAAAGAAAGAAAAAAGAACATTGAAGGAGCATTATGCATGACAGCCGGGTACAATTACTAAACGTCTTCGGAGACTATAATCGGTAGAAGAAGTGGCAGGTGTTCGGCATTCATCTGTGACGAGCGGGACAAGTGATGACGTCACGCCGCTTCCTTGAAGAACATCAGTGGCTTCCCCCAATGGTTTCAGATATTCCTGAGACACTTTTGGTTCCTTTCTGTAGGGCGAGGGCTCACAAACACATTTGTTTGTCTCGTCATTTCTGTGCTGCAGAGTCTCTACAGTTGCAGTGAATATCCTCAGGTTTGTTAAAAAGACATGTTAAAATAAGTGCACACCTATATTAGAACCATGGTCTGTATAAAAGTATTATTTTAACTTGCCTCTTACAGGCGCTCTGCAGCGTGAATGAACGAATTCCACCGTGTGACAGAGGGCATTTCCAGATTGTTTTTACATTTTTGGCTCCACGCGGCTGTCCAAAAGGACGACCGCTTACAAGTCTACTATGGTAGCGATGCCTTTCACGCCGTGCAAGGCATCACTGTAAAAACGTAATGCGGTATTTATATCGTGGTTATAAGTGTATGCGAAATAAGGACAGGTACTCCAATTTTGAAGCGGGCGCCGAAACCAGCATCAAATTCGCGATCGCTTTCGTCGCTAGAGCTTGCATTGTCTTCCTCTTGGTACGCGGCTCTGTTTTTCTGCAAAACACTCTTCGATTCCGCTGTTTCATTGTGTAGAATGCGCACCTTTACAGCCTCGATCATATTAGCGGCGTTGTCAGCCATAACATAGCCAACCTTTCCTTGGTTAATAGCGGTAGCCTTTAACTCTTATCCAACTTTTTTCTCCATTTTCTCACCCGCATGCAATTGTAAAAGTAGCAAGAGCAGCTAGCGTAGATTGGAAGGTACATTTAATCATAGTGACGCGGCAAGGCTGCCTGGAGCTCGAGCGAGGAAGACGAAGAACGCCGGGCTCACTAGCCAGCTAAAACGTCCGGTAATGCCGTCCGGCTGAGTGACGGTGCTACCAGAGTGATTAGAAATGCGGCATTAGTCCAACTCTTTCAAAGGGGACGTCCTCGGCGCTAACCTTTGGGGATCCGAGCAACAAGCAACATCGGTAGTGTCGGGTGGCTGGGGCGAACGAGCGGCTAACGGGCGTTGTAAGGCTTCATTTGTGCGACGTGTACCACTTCGGATGATGTTGGCCGTCGATAGGAACGAACAGTCTCCTGGGGAAGAACTTCCTAGTTCACCTCGCTGAGTTGGCGGACTACCTCATATTGTCCAAAGTAACGCCGAACTAGCGTTTCAGACCGGCCTCTTATACGGATTGGGCTCCACACCCAAACTCTTAGTCCGAGCTCGTAACTTGCATTTCCGTGGCGTAGGTTATACCGGTGAGCGTCTTTTGCTTGCTGGCGCCGGACACACTGTCGAGCAAGTTGGCAGGTGGCCTCGG
This sequence comes from Amblyomma maculatum, assembly GCF_055883805.1. Lineage (NCBI taxonomy): Eukaryota > Metazoa > Arthropoda > Arachnida > Ixodida > Ixodidae > Amblyomma > Amblyomma maculatum. The sequence continues at coordinate 54,654,992 of NC_139348.1, read as the reverse complement.
CAAGCACAACGAATTCATCAGAACCGATCACTGCCAGATTAGCACTATCGGGAAGCAGCATTTTGTCCAGCATAGTCATGGCTTCGCGGCCGTGGACTAAACGAAACGTAGTGAATGTTTCGTTTCTTGCAGCGCAGTATTATACGCGAAGGTGGCATAGGGAGGTTTCGATGGTCCTCGCCGACATACATTGAAAGCATATCAGCGATTGTCTTATTAAGCCGAATTCGGTGAGTCCATTTGTTTGCGGGTGATAAGCTGTTGTTCTTCGGTGACTTGTGCCACTGAGGCGCATAACCTCCTGTGTAAGTGCAGAGGTGGAAGCTGTTCTCCTGCCAGTTATAGCGAATGCGGGCGCACCGTGACGAAGCACAATGCTCTGCGTAAAAATTGTCGCTGTTTCAGCATCTCTTCCACGCGGAAGAGCTTGCATTTCACAGTATCAGCTTGAAATAGTCTGACGGCGCTGGGACTTGCGCAACCGCAAGCAGGTTTACCAATCCCGAAAGTTGTGTTGCACATAAAAGTTCATTCACTCTATTAATTTTGTTTATAACGTTTAAAAGAATATTTATCAACTACTACAAACATACTTCGGGTACCACACAACCACTTTTATCAATTTATGCTAAAAATAGAAAGACGTCTATTATTTTTCTTTCATTTTTCTAAAAAATTTCTTATCCAACGGAGGCAGTCACCACGTGGCGCTCATAAAATCCTCTCATTTATGCTCTATGGGCCATACACGCACTATGGGCCATACATGCACTATGGGCCATATATGCACTATGTGCCATACATGCACGAGCGCCGGCAACACATAGCATACGTGCTGAAGACGAAAGAAACATACTGTTTCCAAGAAATCCCCGACATATCAGCCGCAATGCTGTTGATCGTGTATACTCGTGCATGGCACAACCTTACCGGCAACGCTGGGTCATTCAGCTGATTTCGAATCACTGCCTATGCAGGCCTGCGCGTTCATAGGTAATTTTCTGACAGGAAAGATTAGCATGGCACATACGCAAGACAGCGAGCGCACTTCATTCGTTCGTATTGTACTGAGTTCCGTACTCATCTGTTGTATAACATTCTCCCACGCAAACTAGTAAACCGAGGGTGGTCGATGTTTTCGATTAGTGACTTATCACCTGAACATGCGCTCATTATCTGGGCGAAGTGCGAGGCAATGTATCACTGAGCAGAGCAGAGGCGGGCATTGCGCCCATCACGATGAAAACAACGCAAGTTTCTACCTCAGCCGACTGCCAGTTTTCTCCAATTCGAGAAAATGCAGTCAATTCACATGTTAAATTACCTACCAAAAAAAAAAGCCCGCATCACAAAGATGTTTTTGCCAGCGTTTTAACTAGCTGTTACCGCAGGACACATATCCACGACAGCAATACGAAGCATAGTTGTACGTATTTCTTTCATGTTCTCCTTTTTCCTTTTTTTTTTCACCCAGTTCAAACTCGGCTCCCATTGAAAGCGACATCGGCGCATTCGCCAAAACAAATGGTTCCGTTCGTTTGATATGCATGTAAGAGTTCGCGCGATTCATTTGCTGAAATCGAATCAAAACTCGCTATATACAAGGCATTTGCTTAGCCCTCGTGCCGATAGCACCATTTCGAAAACAAACCACGTGGTGTGACATACAATTTCTGTTTTTATCTGCTTCACTGCTCTAGCGATCCGCACCAACACCTCTTTCATTTTTTTTTATAAGAATAGAGGAGGCATTGTTCCCAAAAAGGCTATGTGAGCTCGTCCTATGTGTGCATGCTCATCACACTACTTGAAAGAAACTTACCTTATTTACTCGATTCTAAGCACCCGCCCCCGAATTATTTTTCACGCTTGAGCTTTGTTCAGCACCATGACAGAGAGAGCGAGAGCCAAACTATTTATTAGTCACAAATAACCTCCTTGGTCACAAGGCGGCAGCCGACTAGTTTTCTTGCACTTCCTGATTGGCCGCCTTAGTCCACCAATTCAATTCTCGCGTTCAAGCGGTCGCTTATTCCTTCATACGCTGTACCAACTGCTTGAGGAACACGCCAACTGTTTCCCTACCTGGAATAGGTAAGAAAAGGTAATTTCCCAGGTTAGGAATCACACTTCAAAAATTTCTACTTTCTCACGCGCGGTTCGTGCGTCGTATTTCACCGCCGAGCAGCAGTAAATGCATAATATGCATTACTGCAGTCATTAAACGCTGCACATCAATAAACCAAAAGCTGAGCAGAGTTTTTACTTTGCACACCTTTTGCGTCTTCACGTAAAAAGAAACAAGAATGGTAGGAAAGGGAAACGCACAAAGTAAGACCCTTGAGTAAATACCCCTCATGGGTCTTTAAGGTAATAAAATGAAATGAAATGCAAAGTAACTCCCCCACTTACTGAACGCTGCGACAAATCCGTGAGCGAAAACAAAGCGAGGTACCGTAGTGGACAGCGCCGGAATAATCGCGCAGCGCGCGTACGATGGCTTGGAGGAAAAAAATGCCAAGACGGGAGATGTAGCAGCTAGTATTCTCGCGAAACACGCACGCGCGCTTTCTCCGGTGCTCTCGATCACAATGTGCTGACTAGCGCTCACGTGTCGTGAATCACGAGTGTTAAGAGGAGAGAGATTCGTCGAATTGAGGCCGCTAGGTAGCCAACTGCACGCCGTGGCCCTTCGTAGGGCAGTATGTCTTAAAAACCCGCTGTGCATAACCGAGTTGTCTCGGTTGTGCAAAATCGGCTGTGATTTGTATCTGAAACATAATATCAGCATCCCATTTCGAAGTAGCCATGCATGAGGAGAAAAATGAACTAAAAGGGGTAGTGAGGTTAGTCTTTTTGGGATCCAACTGGTTTGCCACAACCATTAATCCTTTTGGGGACCAAGGGGATAAACACTTAGTCTCCAAAGGATGAACTGTAGGAGGAGGAACGGTTGCTTCTTGCAGATGCTCCCCAAGACTAAGATTTGACCCTTTTTTTTTTGGTTTTACTGGCACGCTTCGCACTGGTGAAACTGGCGGCCCGGACAAAAAAAAAGGCCGCAGATAGAAAGTAAAACCTAGAAAGTAACGAAGCCCCTAAAATACATTAAAATAAGCTAAAACGTGGAAAAAACAACAACTAGGAGGCAAAAAAAAAAAAGAAAAGTCTGCAATAGCACTCCTCTAACTCGGTACCTCATACCTCGGTACCTCGGTAGCTTGCTACGCTAACCACTCGGTCATGCCGAGATTTTTTTTCTTCAGCATGGTATTTTTTACATGTCTTTAAATTAAGCATAGTGCTATATGAATTATTTACAAAGTAATCAGCCTGTAGGCGAAAAGACCAATTGAAGCATACAACACAGCACCACACAGCTTGAATACGACTTAGCACAACCTCACTAAAACGGTGGCAAGGACAGACAACACATCAACAATGGCAGCCAGTCCGGTTGATAGTCACTATCTTCGTTTTTTCTCTAAGCTCGTGCACCATCTGACCAAAATGAGTAGCGGGGGAGACGAGAGACTGAAAATTCCGATACAACATAAGCATTTTCCACAGGCTGTGCAGTCCAAGGAGGAAAATCATGTCATAGGGTTTGTGGTCATGTTCGATGGGCATCAAGTAACGCACACTGGGAATTCAAAATAAAGCCTTTCTTCAATGTTCTTTGCAGAGCGTCCCAAAATAATATTGCATCTTTGCAGGCAATGAAACACTGTTCGATGGTTTTAGGTGTATCACATAACCAACAATTAACAGAAGAAACAAAAATATTTTTTTTGAAGTCACACTTTAGCTGGAAAAACTTCTACATGAAATTTAAAGAAAAACGGTTTACTAGAAGGCGAGACTGGCATTTTGCGCACCCTTTTTAAAACATCATGCCCCATACAGTTAGAATAGAGTGAACGATATAAGGGAGGCTGGAACAACATAGATATCAATTCTTTGTGTACATTTTTCCTTGAAACAGAGAATAAGTGCTCATAAGAGAAGCGAACTGTCAGAAAACGCAGTGAATCGTAAACTTCTTTCATAAAACCAAATAATAATGGCCGATGAGTAAAATTGGAAGAGACCACTAAGTTTGGAAGAAGGTTCACAATGTTAGTTTGCTGGGATGCTCTGGTAATTGAATGGTAGGAGTTGAGTTTCCCCTTCAGGTAGCGAGGTGAGGAAACACTTGACGATATCGATGTTGGTAATAAATTGAAGATTCGGACTCGCAACAATCACATTACTTGATGACACGACGGAAAGATTAACTCATAAATAAAACGAGAAGACACAAGTGAGGAGAAAACAATTTACATGACTTACCCGTTGGTCGGACGATAGCAGCCCTGGCTTAGTCCAGAGCGCTTACTTTTAAGCCATATGTCTCCGCCCTTAGCGGGGACAGCAACCAATAACCAATAAGGCAACTTTTCTCACCAATCAAAGACTTGGGAAAGGATATTCACTAACAACACTTGGGAAAGGAGAGGTCCCACGCAAACATATGAACACCACTGACGTCACCACATTCCAAACCTCTGCCTTCCCTTATTTTCTTTCGCACACGTACATGCGGGACCAACGTTTGCGGCGTGAACAACAGCTTAAGTTCTTATAAAAAAACAGAAAGCTGTCACTGAGGGGTAAAACGCCACGTGGAAACTCTCAATTGAGCAAGCGCTTCTTCTGAGCAACTGTGGCTCAATGACTCATTGCGCCTCATCGCGCGCTGGTCAGCGACCGCACACCTGCTACCCCACAAAGGCTGTATGCACATGAGCAGAGGGAAAGACGGGTAGGTAGCAATACCAGAATGCATAAAAAAGAAAACCTCCACTAGTCCCCAATATGACATTCAACACTGAACACTGCCCTAAGTGAAGGAGCACTGCGCTGGCCACAATAGAGCTGCCGCCGCGCCTACATCATGTGTCTGTGGTTCCACCAATTTAGTAACCCTTCGACCCGGGACAAGTGCATATCTGAACGTATCTACCTCGGGTCGTACGCTCTGTGCGAGAAACCGAATGGCCCGAAAGTTCACCGAACTTCACAGTAGGTATTACTGAAAAAAGAATAAACAAGAGACTGTCTGACATAGAGATGTGTCAAACCCAGTCCGCCAGCAGAAAGAGGCCTGAATAAGTTATCGCGCCGCATAGGCTCAAAACTGGACGACCATATGAACGTCTCAAAAATTCGGTGAAAACTTTGGATGTAATTCCTCGCGCAATGGATTACCTGCAAAACATAATAAATTGTTGTAGCCAGAAACGTGTTACATGCCTGCTCTTGGCCAAAAATTAATAGGCGTGTGGAACAAAAGTCCGAGCATAGCTTTGGATAGAAAAGAGACATAAAAAACGACCAGATAAGGCTGACGATGCCAAATTAGCCAGCCATGTTGGGAAACTGACAGAAGCACGCCAAACAATAAGCAATGAGCATGATGAATGCGACCTTCTCGCTCTATCTGCAGCAAAAAGACCAAAAAGGCTATCGGCGGCAGAACAAATCCGCATGCAAATAAGTATTCTGGAACTGTTCCAAGACCTGTCCCAATAAAAAGTGGGCATATTGATATGCATTCCCACATATGAGTGAATGAGGTTTGCTTGGACATTTCACTGACTTTTCATCTGATACACAGAATATGAAAAAAAGCACGAATAGCTCCTTTGTTTCTGATAAAAAAAATCAAAATCAAGGCAGCACTAATATGGCTAAAAACATTAGAGGTGTTTCAAGAAACATAAATGCAATAAAATCCCCAGACAAACTTGCAGGAACGCCATGATGCAAAACAACTGTCCATGCAAGTAACATGCTAAATGCGTGTACACAGTTAAAGCAGCCAGCCCCAGTGTGCCCTTAACAGATAACTTTAATGATGCTAAGAGCAATGGTAATTTCCAAGAATAATTGCCTCTTTTTTTGTAATAGACATGGCATGAAAACAAAGAGCATACTTTCAATCGATAAATCCAAATTGGATGGCAATTCTCATCCTGCCCAACTTTTTCATGCGGAGCATTTATTGCTTTTTTAAGCCATGCATGCATGCAAACTTCATCAACCCAAAGCTTTTCTGACCTGCTCAAAACTTTGGCCCTACTATGCTCATGGATTCCTGCTATTTCACTTCCTGTCAGCTTATTGCAATAGAAACACAAGATACATGAAGATTGAAGCAGTTAAGCCTGACAGGAACTTGTTACCTGGTTTAGAGAAAAGCCATAGCCTGTCAGCTTTGCTTGCTGCACACGAAGCTATCGAACATTTTTGTCACAGAGAAATAGGCACTGCACATAGGGAACCTGCACTGCATAGAAAGCACTGCAATTGTCCGGAAGCGCGACTCGAAAATGCTGCTGTTAGCCATTTGGTTCGCGATTAACGACCGAGCATGATCAGCAGCATTAGAGATACGCTTTTGACAGATAACGTCCTTGCCCAGACCTCTGGATGTAGTCCAGTTATCCGACACACGCCACGCAAAGCTTCGACAGAGCGTGCATTATTATCCTGCAAGGTCGTGCAGGCGGCGTGAAAATGCCCTAAAAAGCTAAAAAGTCGCCTCAGAAGTATTCGCTCTTCTCGCTTGTTCCGGCGTGGCGATCGACACAGCAAGCTTCATTGCATGTTGCTTACAGCAAAAAAAGCAAGATATGCGGGCTCTTTTCTCCACATCACTACGCATAATTCGACTGATCCTAAGGTGTTGAAGAGCCTCACGTGAAATGGTATGTGCTTGGTGTGCAGGCTTCTGTGGATGCTCGAATTTCCGCTAGAACCTCCAGCTTTTCCCCTTACTGGTGGCTCCAGTTGGTGTTGTCTGCTGTTAGCAATAGTGCAACAAGAAATCATCGTAGTGAACAGATTTTGCTATAGGAAACAGCGCCATGACTGTTAACTGTTGTGTGGTAATACTTTGTAACCAGAACAAAGTGGGCTCGACTGTACTTCCACAATTGAGTTCCCAAATAGCAAAGCCTGTAAGTAGAAGGCACAAGTTAGAGTAGTACATCTTTATATGCTTAAGCATGTTACCTTTGTTAACACCCATGAGGCTACTCGTTTGGCACTCGTTTCAATGCAGCATCCATAGAGACTCCTGGTTGTTGCCACTGCCAGGAGACTTTGCCAACAGCGCTGTAGAAGTAGGCAGCAAACAAATCTCTGGCTGCAGCGGCATCAGAATGTGGTTTCTGGCATGTGTTGGAGCAAGTGAGAAGTACCGGGGCTGCGAACCACCTCCAAATGCCCCTTGGATGCATTCCCAAATGCGTCCTCTCTGTGAACGAGTGCGCTCGAGGATATCTCACAGTTAAGTTGTGCAAGACACAAGCGGCTTTGACAACATAGTCAACATTCTCTAGGCCCAGTGGGATAGTCCACAATAGTACTCGCCACCTTGCTGCAGTTATGCTGAGAGCATTTTCAGCTCACCTTCTGAAAAAAAAAAGAAGACCAATTCAGCCCATAGTAAAGTGAAAAGCTTACCATGTACAGCAAACATATATTTAAATACATGCAGACAGGGGTATACAGATACAGTCAAGGGAATATGATACTATGAAAATACATTTATTCGAACTTCTGGCTTCAAACCCTATAGCAAGAGCCAGCACCACTGGTGCCAGCGTCCTGGTGCTATACAATAAAGAAAGGCTGTTCTTTTGTAGTTTTTTGTTCTGCTGTTTCAACTTGGCTGGTGCAAGAGCATGCTCACTAATGTGAAGGTCTTGTTGGAAGCCTGAGGTTTCTTATGAAAGTCCAACTTTCCGACTTTAATGCTCGAAAGGAAGCTGTCTTCATTCTTTATCCAGGTGTGCAATGAGTTCAAACAATGCTTACCGAGACTATATTTTTCATTTTACATATGTCTAGGCATCCAACCATTTCGAAAATGATACTAGGACAAGCATGGCTCCAGCATGTGCACGCTGCTTTGCCAGCATTTTCTATCAGTGTGTGATTTCTAGCATCCCCAGCCAAAAGCAGTGTGAAAACCATACTGGCTTCACACTGGAAGATGCTGGAGGACACTGGTTTTTACAATAATTAATCTAATTACTTTTGCACAGATGCTTGGGGACTATAACCATGGAGACTATTGAAAAATATCTACTTTCAAGTTTTGATAAAGTAAGAAATTTGCGAATTACACCACCTTCTATAACCTGATTAAAATTATGCTTCATAAAGTGAGATCAAACAATGCTAATTTATACCGCGCTCTGTTAAATCTGTAATTGATGATCCGCTTCTGGTAATTTAGGCACCTTGACGGTTATGGCCGCATGAAATCCATGCGCAGCTGGAATGCCTCGTCACCGACGAATGCATACAGTGCAAATGTTCGTGACTTGGGCAGTTTCCCAAGCCTATGGATGTAAGAATGCCATCATTCAGGTCGCGACCAAAGTAACGTTTCTTAAAGTTGCACCATCACAAAGCCGGCCTTCTGCACCCACATCAACGAGGATGTACTTGCAGTAACAGTCAACAACTGCCATGAGCACCATTGAGTATGTGCCCTAAATTGGAAAGCATAGCACATATTGAATTGAAATCCTGGGCAAGTGACAACATACAATACAATATAAATGGAATATTACAAAGGCCAAATTCAACTGCATTAAGTATATAGCAATCCATGTATCTAATACCCCTGTCACACGAGCAAATTTAATGTCATTCGTATCGAATGACATTAGCATCTAATGTCATTATTCCCATGCTACACGAGAAAATTTAATGTCATTAGGTTCGAATGACATTCTTCATCGAATGAGTTTGGGGAACTCATTCGCATTCGATCGCGAACCGAATGTGTACTCTTGACGCCAGATACGCAGCAGAAACAAGTAACGCAACAACATATTCTGCGCACATTGAAATTTTAAAATTATATTTCTAAAGTTTTGTTTTAAAACGTGTTAATTTAGGTGTAAAATTATTAGCACTGCAGACTTTCGCGGAACGGCATTACTCTCGGTCACAGGAGTGGTCCAGTAATGGCAGCGACTCACGATCATTTTGGGCTCTGTGTTCCTTGGTAACCGCATCTCCTCGTATGTTTATCTTGGAACTATTTAAAGTTTTGACTGAGCGCCTCACAGTTTGGACGCCAATTGCATGCTCTACGTGTCTCCGTGCGTCTCCGCACTGTGTACCCGCGCTCCGCTGTGTTCAGCCATATTGTTTGTTTACATATTTGGATTTCTGGGTGACTCGATACTTGGCTTGGATTTTTATGGCTAAAGTGCTACAGCACAGCCAAAAGTAATGTTTTTCGCTTGAATTATCGTACAGAAATGTTTTGATCAGCTTTAAAATGTTACACAGTGATTTCAAACGCCTTTTATGCGCACTGATGCTCCTTAAGTGCAGCATTTTTTGTAGCTGATCGTAATTGCTACCATTTGCGAATGACATTATATTTTACCGTGTAGCACCGAAAGAAACCGAATGACATTCGATGCATCGAATGACATTCGATTGGAATGACATTAAATCTGCTCGTGTGACAGAGGTATAAGAAAGCTCTGTACTAATGAACAAAACTTTTGTGCCCATCGTGTGAAATGCACTGTCGAAGCAAGTTTAGCTTTCGAGGTGAGGCATAAGTCACAAGACTTTTAGTATAGCGTACACAGACACACGCAGAGAATAGCGCACGCCAAAAATAACGTGACGCGCACTGCGCATGCGCTATACGATATCCGAGGCCGAGCTCTTTCGTACGATCGGCCAGCGTACGCCGAAACTCGAGTTTATCGTGCCCGGCCCTCACGTACGATGGGAGATTAGCGTTGACAAGATGGCGTCATCCAGCTAGGAGGTGTTGATCCAGGCCGCCCGCTTCAGAGTGAATTTGTCTTCGTTACCGCGTTTTTGGGCGCGCTGCCGCCTATAAATGGCACACGGGGTCTTCGCTTTGCCTCGTGTAGCATTGAGCACAAATATATAGCGAATATTTACCTCTGTTTTTTATTTTGCACGGCGACAGCGCAGTCCCTAAGCCTCACGAGTAGCGTTGTTTTGTTGGCATGGCAACGTCATGAAGTGGATCGCCTTGGCTTGACTGCTTACACGCATGTACCCGTAAACAGTGGTTGATTTTTTCAGTCGTTGCCCTTGCAGCTCTTGTCGTCGCATCGCGTGTGTGAGATGGCAGCTTCAGCGAGTGCAGCGCAGCGAAAACCTGCTGCTCGTCTCCGGTTTGTAGCCGCAGACGATTTAGCACTACTTCGTGAGGTCAACGCTGAAAACCCTTTCAGAGACCCTTCTCGATGGCCGCTGATCGAGAGGAATGTTCATTTTGCCGTAGGCAAATTGTTTAGTGTTCGGGCGTTGCGGGAGCGACTTGATCTGCTCCTATCCCAGTTCATAGCAAATGACAGGATGTGCCTCCGGAAGTGAGTACTCAATTTTGTTGATGTAAAGCTTATACTGTACCTCAGAATTTGCTTGCAGTGTTCTGGAAACTACCATCAGCCACCTCCGGCTCTCTTCTAAGGCGCCTATTTCTATTGCTTCATCGTTTCCTTCAACGCTTCGCTCACGGCACAGTTCAGATTCCCACCATGCGTGAGTGTCTGCTGCGCCTTCTCTTTCCTCATAACCATTCGTGCATTCGCAAAAAATCGGATAACAAGAGAACATCGATGGTGCTTGCGTTTGCAATTGGTGCTTGTTTTGCAATTGTTTTATATAGCTGCTGTTCCTCCTAGATCTGGTACAGAAGAAGAGTACGAGGAAAAAGAAAAACTCCTGCAAGAGATCTCTGACCTTGCGAGGGAGTTTGGGCACAAAATCAAGCCCCGCAAAATGCAGCTTAGTGCTGCCCAGAAAACTTTTGCAAACGAGGTACGGGACTCCGCCTGCGCTGCAAGTGCTGCAGCATCACCTGTGCACGATTATAATGGTATGTAAACGAGAACATCATTTCTTTTTAATTCACCTGCTAATTACTGTCATCAAAATGTTGTTCATGGTGTATGCACAGGCTATTTCTGTTGTATTGACTCCGCCACAGTGGCTTAGTGGTTGGAGCGCTCGATTTCGGAGCCAGGGAGCCAAGGCTCGATACCAGCCCGAGGCGGCCGCGTTTCGAAGAAGGCAAAACACAAAGCACCTGTGTGCTGTACGATCTCAGAGCACGTAACTTTTTTTTTTTTAAGAGCCTCAGTTGGTCGAAGTTAACCGGAGCGTTCCAACAGGCATCCTAAGCGCTTTGAGGTGTTAGACCCTACAAATCAAACCATATATATTATATTGTGCTTTAGACATTAGATCCAAACATAGTCATTTGTATAAGGCCAAGCAAGTTTCCAAACAGCATTCTATGCGTGGCAGGTGAACATTTGCACTATTGACTGTGGATTAAGTGAATAAAGAAAATTACATCTGCAGAGTAGAAATGACTCGTCACGTATGCTGCACTTTTCATTAAGCATTACTGCTGTGTTTCTTACAATCACCCAGTACCTGGCGGTATTGCAGAACTTCATGACAAAAAATAATGGTCAGGGTGCATTCGAGATGAAATGTATTTTATTGAGAACAAAGTCTGTATGCTAAAACAGATGATGTGCATATGCTGCTTTGTGCAGGCACATCATCAGCTGACGCCAGCTGCAGTGCACTGGCATCTGCATCCTCCATTTTTTAACAGATGTATTGCAGCACAGAAGCGGAGGAGGAAGGAATTGTGCATCGAAGCCCAACACCACCACAGGAAATACCAAGTTCTAGTGCAGCGTGGATCAGCACACCTACACAACAGCAGATGCACAAGATGAGCCTGCTGCCACAATTGAAAGCAGGCGGAGTAAGTGTAGTACTCAATACAGCTGCGTAATTCTAGGTTTGAGTAGTCGATATACTGTACTCAGTGCTACCTATGCTGCTCTGCAAACATGAAAATCTAGCTTGCTCGTCCATACCTGTCCTATTTTCATTCTGCACTAAAACAATGCTGCACATTAATTGCAATGTTTTAATTGTGCATTTGCAGGAAAAAGAAAGCCAAGGCCCGGGAATGAAGACCACGAATTTTTAGAAAAAAGATGGAACCAAGAACGGGCATTGAAAGACAAGGAAATAGAAGTTGAAAAAGAGCGTATCATGCTTGAAAAAAATGCGCCTCGAGCAAAAGCAGAAACGCTGGGGAAGCGGAAAGAAATGAAGACCAAAAAATTGGAGCAAAAGTATAAGCTGCGTGAGCTTGAACTAGAAGCTCGTGCCAACGAACTCAGAGAAAGGCAGCAACAAAACGAGCTCAATAATGCAACGCAGCAGGCACTGGTGAATGTGTTAAGTGCCATTGCACAGAAACTAAGCAAGTAATGACAATTAAGGGCCATTAAAATCGTACATTGTGAAAACAGTCTGGTTTAATTTGCCTCTGTCATGACTCGCCGATCCCAGCAGAATGGAAGTGTGCTGTTTACAGCTTGGCATTGGTGAAAAAAGACAAGGCAGCAGTAGCCGAAAGACAGTTTAGTACGGAACCAAACATTCAGCCCAGTTTTTTTTATATACAACATACCCCTAAGGGCCCTCAGTTCGAGGGTATTACATGGAGGGGGGAGGGGGGGGGGAATACAGGCGTGCAATCAAAAGTAAACAAACCACAATTACAAAAACTACAACAAAACATATAAAAGGATATGAATATTAGCAAAAATACAAAACACAACATTAAACATTGGAGCTTAAAGGGGAAGAACATGAACAGAGCAGCAGCCAGTAACGTTGATTTAAGTTATACAATGTCTCGCAAACAAAGGCATAGAAAGAGGCGTGGAAATAAAACGAGAAACAATAACAGAAATACAAGACCGAAAGCTAATGCACTGTTAACAATGAATTCAATTGCATAGTATACAACTGCGTGGGGTGCAGATAATCAAACAGGCAAGGTGGCTCCAGGCAGTATTTTGAAACCTGATTACCATACATGCAAGCATGGCAGTTAGTTAGAAGAACTGCTACCCTGTACATTCTTGGTACAGCCTGCAATAGCCGCTTTTGATTTTTTTTTAAATCTAAAAATGCAAACTGCGCAATGATTTTTCCAAAACCCCATTCTACAGCCTGCCTGACTGTGCTCATAGCAGCATTGAAATTCTGCTGAGCACTTGTGAGGTGTGCACCACCATATGGCTTCATGAGCAGGGGCCGGAGGGGATAAGCAGGGTCCCCGTATATTACAGCATCATTACCTGGTACCAGCTGCTCCAGTTTTTGGTACAGGTTGCTCTGTCGCAAAATTCCTGAAACAAAAATGTAAAAAATTAAAACACTATGTCCTTTGTCGCAAGACAACATGGCCAGCACAAAATGCTCTACGCAATACATCAGGTACAATTCTCACTGAACACAACTTTTGTCTGCAAGAAAGGTACCATGCTACACAAGGGAAGCGAATATTTGAAATTTCAAATAGCTAATAAATTTTGACAATTCAAGAGAATGGAATGATTTACATTCAAAAGTGTTTGTGGTGAATCGAATATGTTTTGAGCTTCTCAACTTTCCATTAATTGGCACAGAATGCAAGTAAACCAGATGTAATTTTCTTTGACGACAATTCTGAAAAACAGCTTACGTTCGCACTAGTAGCAAAAATTCTATCAATTAGACGCCTATTCTATTGTCTGAATCACTATTTGATTTGGCTTTGAAAAGGTACTATTTCCACATCCTTTCTGCTGCCATATCCACTGGAATATTTTTGCTCGTTGAATGGAAGAAAAATCAATTGAGCATACAAGAACATCAATGACCTCATCAAACCCTGTGATATGAGTTTTGATATTCCTCTTAATGCTTTCCTCATACTTACAGTGCAGTGAAATGCAACACTAGGAAACATGAATACCCTCAACATGGTACTCACCAGCATCATGCCTACTGCCTGGATATGGCCCATCAAGTTCACAGATGAGCCCGTTAGGGCACATCAGTGCCTGGTACTTCAGCGCATGTACCCTCTTGTGGCCGGAAAAGTAGAGCCGCTGGTTCTCAGATGGCCGGCAAATAGGTCGTGCCGTCCCATCTATGAAGGCCCAGCAGTTCTGCAGTGGGGCTCTTTAAGATGAACTGCCTGAAAGCAAGTAAATACAGAGTGCGTAAAAGTTTCTGCATACGTTCAGGTTCATGTCAGCATTTAGATAACATCAACCAACAGCGTGCCTGGGTTCTATCTCAAACATTAGATGCTGCATCATTTCATTTTATTGAATTATTTATATACTTACGTTGCCCATGTCCCTCAAATCAGCCGGGGTCAGCCACTGGTGGCAAAGCAGATCATCGAGCAGGAACCCGAACCTCACCTCAATATGAAGCATAGTCCTGTTGGTGACGCTTGATATTACAGAATAGTGCCGTCCGAGGAAATCTTGCAGGTCGCAAAGCCGGTTCGGATACGCCAGCCGTCGCAAGCACATGCACAAAGCTTCGTGCCCTGGCAGTCGCATTCCCTGTGCGCTGATCACGTATTCAGGCAGTTCTAGCCCCTTCACTGGCACGGGAAAGTCTGCCTTTTCGAAGCGAAAATGACTCCGAAATGTGTGATCTGTGAGGGTGTCGACGTTCAGCAGTCCATACCGCGAAGCATATACTCGACGCCGTGGCTCTCGTTCGCGCATCATCAGCGCTTCGATGTCGTTCCAGCACAAATATGCTTGGCAGTACGGGGATGAAAGAAGGCCGGTACGCACCATGACGGCTGTACAAGATAAAAAATTCAACGCGCAGTACAACGGTACAACTACAGTGCGTACAACCAAACTGCCGCAGCAAAGAAACTGGCTAAAGTGCGACTTGGCTAGTTTTGGCTTCCGTGTAAAAAAAAAGCCTGAAAGTGTTTTTTAATTTTAAATCTAGATGTCGCCACCGTAGTTAGCGTTCGCGCTTTCGTAAGGCTAACTAAAAGCGCCGATGCAACGCACGGAATAACGTCCCATAATTTGCTGGCGTTTATCGTACGAAACCGTCCGTACGCTGTACAAAAGTCTCTAACGAGGTATAAGCTCCGCTAAACCCGCTCAGCTAAACGCATAAGCATACTATCACCAATTCATTGGTGATGGTATAGCGAAGCGGAATTGTTTTGAAACATCTCCATCATAAAATTAAAAAAGACTGAGAATTTGTAATGTGGTTTTAACAGCAGGGAGCTGACACAAAATGTTGATGAAGATAAGTGTACTTACCACAGGCGCCATGGTGCAGAGTGAAGTTGCTCTGCCCCTCACTGGTATTTGTTCTAGTTGACACTGCCCAAAAGATTTGAGGAGGAGGAGGGGGGGGGGGGGGGATTGCAGATGTATTTGGCAGTGCAGGGAAGTACTGAAAACACTATTTCTTTGTCGAATTCCACCTTTCCAAGACAAGTTGAAACTGCTCTCTTCTAGACATTTTTCCTTCCCAATCAGATAGAACAAAAGGAAGGACGAAAACGCAGAGGAAAAAAGTACAAGTCAAGTCACACGTTTCCCATTGAAAACTGGCTCTTCCTCTCGAATAACTAACTCGGCATGCAATATGTCAAATTCATGTAACAAGTCTGCAGTCCGGAGCACCAGAGCTTCCTGGACCCGGTATATTTGTGCACTTCTCCCTTGCATGGTAAGCACTTGCACTCGCATTATTTGAAGGAGTGAGCAGCGGTAAACTTCCCTTTCTAAGTAAACTCTCGAATGTGAAGTTGACTTCAAGATGTCTCCTTGATACATGTCAAAAAGGTACTATGGTTGAATACCACTCATTCATAAGTAAAAAAGAGGATGAAAGGGGTGGAGATTGTCCAGGGCCTTGCTGCTCCAGTGTGACTGGTTTCGGCCCATTCCTCGCGCTCCCTTACTGTCTCACTTTCGCGAATCGACAGCATGAATGCGCCATTGAAAGGTTTCTGCCATTTTTCGTTTCAACAAAGACTGCGAGAGTGGAGTCTGGGAACAAGACCTTTTGGTTGGAAAACAAGTCTTGGAAAACAAACTCCCTCCCCCTACGTAAAAGCTACAATTGACATTATTGCAGTAGCGCAACTGTTTTGCGACCGCCAAAAAGATTATGCTTGACAGGACGGGTTACAGAGAAAATGCGCACAAATTCGTTTTCCAAGCAGTGGTTGAGTGCAGGGCCTCCAAAAAGTTTGCGGAGGGGGCTCGCAGTGGTGATGGAAACGCTGAACACAATTTCCAAAATTCATTGCCTGTCGAAACAACTTCTTTTGGTAGCAGATCCGGTTTCAAACACTCCACAGAGGAAGAATTTTGACAACTCTCTCACATGATGTAGAGACTACAATTCATGATCTAGAGGAAAGCAGAGAGTGTCAGTGGAATGAAAGGAATGAATGAACACCTGGAAGCCCCACTCGATCCAGGACGTGGTGCGAAAAGCCCGAGATACCACTGATACTTAGCACAAGAAGACCATCTACTCAAAAGCGAAAACACAAACAGTCCATTAGGGAAGGACGGCGGAGTGAAAGTTCTTTTAGGTGATAAGACATGACACGCACGCTGCGTGCACGTGTTTTGCGCGCATACACTGTGGTTTATGCGGGGGCTATTCTCGCGCACGAAGATCCTGAACCGCATCACCCTTTGCACCTCTGCATTGTGTGCGAACACTGGACGCTAGCCTGCAGTGCTAAGCCGCTAAACTTCACGCGCACTCTCTGGGGAGCTTCGCGCCGTTTTGTGCTTTCCTGAATATACTTCTGGCCCTGTACTTTCTCTCTCAAGCATTCATATTTCGCTATCAGGCTCGGATAGCAAGTGACACGGCTAGCAAAAACCAAACAGAATACGCAGAATCTTCCGGTAAATTTACAAGAGTCGGGTGTGCTTTTCGGCTGGCGACAGAGGTGCAAATTTAACAAAATCAAGACATGCCTTGACAGATTGCAGATTGTTTCCTCGAGGTTCTTCATCCGTGCGCGTGCTTGGTAGCCAGTGGTATTTCTCGCAAAATCTAGACATTATGTGTTTGACAGCGAGTGCTACGGATGTGGTCACGTTATGCTGCATGGTGTGCTGGCAAAAGGCTTGCACGTGACATCACGATAAGCCAGCTTGCATACCACGCGTATGATCCACCGCTTAGGTGTTATGTGCGTCATGCGACTCTCAAATATTCGTTGAAAAAGGAATAGGACAGTGGGTCACAAGAAATAGTTTCGGCCAGCGGTATCGAGCTGTTGTCTCCTTCCCATCTTCGTTGGTGCGTGCTGTTTCCTAGAGCTTTCAGTGGAACACGTGCGCCTGTAACTGTCCTCTCGGATAGCACCGTTTTGAATGCAGCTTCGCAGCCGCTACAAGAAAATCGACTGCGAAAGGACGACTGCAAATGCCTAAGAAACAAAGAAAGAAAGTACAGATGAAAAAAAAGAAAAACGAGAGGACTCACGCTGCTGAACCGAATGTCGAGCGTTAGCTGAAGCGAGAATAGACAGTGTATTGGCTTATTTTCCCATTTATTTTATGCGTGCATGATGTCTCGCCCTCTTCCTAGCCAATTCCGTTTCGTGAAGTGTTCTGTCCCATGGATTAGTCGGAAGCATTGCGGCATCCACGGTCAACCACACATGCACAGGACCGAAAAGCTGGTTCGGCGTCCATTTTTTCACTAATACTAAATGCCTATAGCACCGCGTGGCCTCCGCTCTTAGCCGCAACGGCGACAGCTGTTGACGCGTGAGGAGCACTTGGTATAGTTTGTCTTGGCACGATGACGAAGATGACGATGTTTGCTGCACAGCGCGAGAGTGTGTTGAAATTTGACACAAGCTTTACCGGCGATAGCATAGCCACCGCAGAAAATATTTTGCAAATTCTAAAGCAGCACGGGGCACCCTAAAAGCAAAAGCCTTCTCCAGTGTTTGGCAGAAAACGGTTTGCATGACTTTCTTTAGTATGCTTTATGAAATTTAGCGAAATAAACAAAAAATGAGCACCCCCCTCCCCCCTTTCTCGCTGGTAATGACTGCCGAATGAGCACTGAAACATCTATAAAAAAACGATAATTGAGCAGTATGTTGTGACAGTGGGTATAAGGACGCGCCCTGGACGCCTCATGCCCACACGCAGTGACGCGGGTGAGGGTAAGTGGGTGCACATAAGCGACACGTCTCTAGTAATACGTACGTCTCCGATACGCGAACAGAGTCCGTAATAGTATTAATAAGCAAAAATAGTTTCGATGTACATAATTAAGTCCTCATTGGTCGCTGCACCATGGGACAGGAGCAAAAATGAGAATAGGCATTCGTGTATACAAAAAAATTCTGCCATTGTACGCTCTCTTTCTCTCTCTCTCTCTCACTATTGATAGTGCGTGTGTGTTTTCTTGATTTGCAGGACTATCGGCTGAAGATTTATAGAATGACATCTTGGAAGAAGGCCGCAGAGCAGGCAACAAAACAGAAGAGGCACACACCGACACAAGTAATAGGCTGGTTGGTTGGTTTGTGGGGTTTAAAGTCCCAAAGCAACTCAGGCTATGAGAGACGCTGTAATGGAGTACTCCGGAAATTTCGACCACCTGGGGTTCTTTAACGTGCACTGACATCGCACAGCACACGGGCGCCTTGCTTTTCTCCTCCATCGAAAAGCGGCCCCGAGGCAGACACAAGGAAAACGCTACACTGGCAACTATATTGATCTCAACCCGCACATTTTAGACCAGCTAGCTCAACGTTCTAGTCTATTATTATAGAATGAAAGTATCAGGTGCTTCTTGCACGGAGATTCTGATACAGGGCTTTGGACATTCGAGGATTGTGGCACCGGGAAATCGTTACGGAGGCATTGCGAAGCTGATATAACAACGTGGGGTGTTGTGGACGGGTGTCTTCCATATGGGGCATTCGTGGTACAACAACCAGTATTTGTGTTCTAATTTCTTAAGAGTGGTTTCATACAGGTCCTTTTATTGACACTGCAACACACGGCGAAAGCGTGGGAAAAAAAGGCGCATGGAATTGTGCGTAGAGGTTATGAGCGCTGCTCCTGATATGTGCCCCAGAATTGTCCATGCCGTCGTGATAAAAGGGTTCTCGCTCTGCAAACTAACAGACTACCACTTTCGAATTTTGGTAGACGGCCCAATGAGCAAGTAAATATAACCGCCAAAGATACTTTTCTTTTGGTGTTTAATTGAATCACTAGTCATGTATAAAAGACGTATCTCCGCTTGAAACAGGTGAGCCGAATGGAGTACACAGCCGTGCGAGGTGACGCGCTCAGCTACCGAACAAGCGAGGGCATTGAGACACGCTATAGCGCACCGAGTGCCAGTGCGCCCCCAGAGACGCATCTACTAGGAGTAAATTGAAAATGCTATGACCTTTTGTATCCGGTAGAGCACAGAGTGCAAACAGGAGCGGTCAATATTGGCATGCATACCGCGTACCGTTCCCATGTGCTCGTTCTGGATAAGGTGGTAATTATGCTTTGCTTCCGCTGTAGACGGTTACTCAAAAGCGTTTGAGAGGAGGGAGCATGACACAGCACACGTGTATTCATAAAAATACTTAGTCTGAATTCACATAACGATTAAAAACGAAAGGTTTGAGCAACATGCGGAAGTGAAAAATGAACTTGTACGCATACGTCCGGTGAACGTTATCGGGTACTGGAACGCCTATTAGTACGTGCTGAAAAGCCCGACCCGACACACGGTAGAGAGAAATATTGAAGTAAATAAACGAAACACAAACGTGCGTGTTTCGTGGTGCGCACCCACAGGACAAGCATTCTTGTATTTTTTTTCACTGCCTGCATGCCATGTCAATTGTAGAACGGTTTATTGTAGCCTAAGTTTTCAAAAACATTATTCGCTGAACTGAAAGCGCAACATCAATTTCTTCAATCGCTGTTTTTTTTTTTTTTTTTTTTTTTGGGGGGGGGGGGGGCACTGCTTTTGCATATGGTTATGAACGGTATAAAATCCGTTCTCAGCAGATCATCAGAAGTGCCGGAATTCGCTTTTCTTATTTTTATTTTGATCACTTACAACGCTCAGCTTCTATGGTCAACTTTGCAGAAATGCTGCCGTGGACCGTACTGCACTGCGTGGAAATAACAGTTTCGAATGCAGACAACATAACATAAGCAAAGCGACGCCGCTGAGAGAACAGCTGGGAGCATTTCAGTGCGATAATAAAAAGACAGCATAGCAGAGAAGCGCTTGCCTAGAAGTAAACAGAATTACCGGATTCCTTCGGCCCACATGCAGTGGCAGTGATGGGGCTGTGTGTGTGTGTGTGTGTGTGTGTGTGTGTATGTGTGTTTGGGAAGGGGGGAGGGGGGGTTGATGTATGCAAGGAAATCGAGCAGCAAAGTACGTAGCGAGTACAGCTTCTCGGACTTCAGTTGCAAGACTTTTGAGTCACTTCGATTCTTTTTGTGAAATAGCTGCTGTCATATTGACCATTTCCTATCACGCGCATGCTCAAGAAATTTTCAGCTCCCATACTTGCTCACCATTCGAGACGAGAGTGGAGAAGTTCGCTTCAAGAGCTTTTTACGAAATGTTTCCTTGATCATCGCGCTGACAAGTTGCTGGAGAATAATTAGGTGCACCGAAAGCCCATTCCAGGCTTTCAGAAATGTACATCGGATCTCTCCGCCTGTACTTCTCAAGACTGAATGCCTGGTCAGGTTTGCCAGTGTCCTTTTGTGCCAGAATAACATATAGCGCGAAAGTGCTCTAAGGTGGGCCCGCAGATATCTCACATGCCTGTGCGCACTCTAAATACTGGCTGGCAGGTTTTCGTGCCTCTGCAGCTGAAGGTAGGCAGGCGAAGGGAGACATGCCTTTGTCACACTGCCATGGGATGCATTGTTTGGAGTAGGGGTCGGGTGGAGTGAAAGGGGGACTTGAATGAGGAGAACCAGTCTGAAAAGGACGAAGAGAAGAGATGTACACCAGGATGACTGAGGTAGCCCATTGTCCACGGGCAAGGACTGAGGCCAATGACCTTCGCCAAGCCCACCGCCCCTTTGTAAATGAATTTTCGCCAAGGTGAGCTTGGGCAATACAGCCGGGCAAGCGGAATTTGTAGTGTGTTTTATTGACTAGTCTATCCACCTCAGGAGCAAAGTGATGCTCCGAAGCAAAATCTTCCCGAGGCAGTATAAGCAGATCAACAAAATTACTCATCATCATCATGACTATAAACAATACACAGTAAAAGTCTCTGATATCCTTCAGACATAATAATTTGCCATCTGCATCAAAACGAGGGTGCATAGCCCTCAGGACGGAGCGGCAGTTTGAGCCAGTTGGTAATACAAATGAAAACAGGACGTAATAGAAACACAGTGCTTGTCTTGTGTGCCTTTCATACCCTTGTTCCTTTTGAGCTAAAACTCTCTCTAAACATAATTCATCAAGCAGGCATGTTTAGCCGCATTCGTGCTACAAAATGTGTCAAAACGCGCTCTAAGAAATGTCATTGTTTTTGTGAGTTGACAAACTTCTAATAATTACGAGCTGATCTGCTTGTGTACGCGACTGCTCCCTCCAAAATCTGCCACCTGTGGCAGGCTGAGATAAAACTTATGTATATGCATGTAATGTTTCGTTTTTTCTTTCTTATTTTTTGCAGTTCGAAGGCAAAACATTCATAATTCAACCTTACAGAACCGCGCACCATGTACACGTACCGCGCAGTGGTCGCCGATAGCCTACATAATGTCCTTGTTTTCGGTAAAAGGAGCCCCGCAAACTGTAAATTTCTTGCTTGTTTTGGTACGGTATGTCCACACCACTAACCAGGCCTGCTTACTCTTTTTCAACTCTGTCCAGGAGACGGTCACAGGCGCTAAGGCTAACGCAGGCACGCCTCGGGGCGTTTTTCCGTGCTTTTGTTGTGCAAGGTTTTACTGAGTTCTATCAGAAAATCCTTTTCCGTTGTTTGAAAGAGTACTGAACAAGGGTAGAGGGTTAGCCTCAGTTCGCAAGAGCAGCCAATGTTTCCACAGGTAGACTCGTGCAAAAAATCATTGGTACTTTACACATTTTTTTTTTCATAAGGATAGGAGCAGTGCCTTTCCCAATGGTGCAAATCTTTTGTTAGTATAAGTATAGTATACAAGGGCCACATAAATATTTTCCATCATATCGCACCTTTCCATTTTTGGTATCCACTTGAGCTATCATGAATGTATGTCGACGACCTATCATCAACTCGCTCAAGCTTCCACTCTATCAAGAACAGTGAACAACAATAAAACGAGGTGACGATCAAGGTACTTTTCATTGATGTTACGCACATGCGGTCATGGCCGAATCGAGCGGCGGCGGTCCGCGTCGCTGCTCAAGGTCATCCCTGGTAAGGGAAGCTAGCACCCCGCAATCCTGCTATCTGCTGTAGTCAAGCTAAGAACAGGTGAACCCTTCCCCCTGCGCACGCGGGGAGAAGAATGGGGCTTTGAAAACCCACCCTCCAACAAAAGAAAGTTTCTCTACAAAGCAAAGGTTTGGTCGCTCGGCCAACTGGGGGCAAGGCCGGTAGGCACATTCTCAGTCCTGAAGCAGTGGCATAGCCTGGTGATGGGATTTGAACAAATACCACGATGGCCGCCGTGGGACCCCCGCCTTAACCCACGGCCGGTCACGAGAAAGAGCGCGCTCTCTCCCTCGAGACCGGCCGTGCTTAAGGCGGGGGTCCCACGGTGGCCATCTTGGAATTAGTTCAAATTCTGCCACCAGGCTACGCCACTGATTCAGGACTGAGAAAGTGCCTATCGGCCTTGCCCCCAGTTGGCCGAGGGCCCAACCATTGCTTTGTAGAGAAGCTTTCTTTTGTTGGAGGGTGGGTTTTCAAAGCCCCATTCTTCTCCCCGCCGTGCGCAGGGGGAAGCGTTCACCTGTTCTTAGCTTGACTACTGCGGATAGCAGGACTGCGGGGTGCTAGCTTGCCTTACCACGGCTGAACTTGAGCGGCGACGCAGACCGCCGCCGCTCGATTCGGCCATGACCGAATGTGCGTAACGTAAATGAAAAGTACCACCTCGTTTTGTTGTTCACTGTTCTGGATAGAGTGGAAGCTTGAGCGAGTTGATGATACATCGTCGATATATGTTCAGGATAGCTCAAGTGTATACCAAAAATGGAAAAGTGCGATATGATGGAAGATATTTATGTGGCCTTTGTATACTATACTTTGACTCACAAGAGATTTGCACCACTGCTAAAGGCAGGGGCTCCCTGGCCCATTCAAATGCGCACTGTAATAGGTAATTGTGCTCCGACGCACCCCTCGAATCGGCAAGGGCGACAGTGGGAGCACAATTGCCTATTGTAGGTGGTGTGGATAGTGGTTATTCAAACAAAAGGAAGGAAAAGAGTGCTGCGGGCCCCTTCAACTGCTATCTAAAATCTGAAGCGCCCAAGCTGCAGCCGGCGGGAAAGCAAAATGATGGGGAGAGGAAAGCGAGGGGAAGTGCAGAGGGGAGCTATAACAAGAAATTACAGGGGGAGCTTTGTACATTAGTTACAAAGTACAAAAAAAAAGGGAAACGCGTTTGGCTCGCTCGCGCGCAAGTGTCCAAGTGCTCTTGGTCCATGGCGCCCCGGCCTTTCCCAGTACTAAAAACATTTTGTGAGACGAAGTATACATCTTTGGTGGTTTCCTCATGAACTCTGGCTGAAATCGACACCTGTATTGTCTTTCCTTTGATACCCATCTTTTGAGCTGTTATCACTTTTGAAGTTATAGCATTTCTAGTAGGATATTCTTGCGAGCTCTCTGGTGCAGAACTACTTTTATCAAACGTTATTGCACATAATAAAATTGCAATAAAGTCGGTTTCAATCAACAGTGATCATTGTCTTTTTTCTTTTTTTTTAATTCGGGCTTTTCTAACCATAGAAACTGACGTTGGTAACCTAATGAGCTGAGAAAAGGGCGATGGCCAATTTCATTAATACCTTAGAGTGGAGAGTCGGCATTGTGAAATAGGTGTCAAATACCTACCAAAAGGGTAAGCACCACGCAGCTGCCGCAATGCATTCAGGCTAAATTTTTGGGGAAATGAATTGGAGAGGGGAAGGTAGCAGACAGTTATGAGGCAACGTCGCCAGTAGAAGTGGATTAGTTTCGCAAGCGCGATAGACCGCTCCTTCTCCACCCTTCCCTTTGAATCTCCTCTGTACTCTTCTTCGATGGTTAGATGTACGTCTTTGCTGCATTGTGAATCCAGTGTACTTTCTATATATTTATTTACTTATTTATTTATTCACTACCAGCATCACCTGCTTTCATAACAAGCATAGAACGGCAATCACTCGTGCTAACCACGGTAAAATGCATAACTGGCTGCCACTGAGGCATTCTTTGGAGTGAAAGGATTTGTTTCTGTCCTTGTATGTGCAACAAAAGAATAATGCAAGACGCCCTTCGGTTACTTACTGCCCCTAGAATTTGTCCGGACATGTACTTCCTCGCGCTGCCCTGATGTGGCCATTTGGCGTGCTGAACAGCTTTCTTTTGTATTTTTTTTTTTAGAGCCCAGCTCTTTGGCGCCCGTTCCTGCGTTTCGCGTCGCCGTTTGCGTTGTCCCTCGTAACCAGCTCCGCAGCCAGGGCAGCGCACGCTCCTGCCACCATTCGTCGCTGCGTGTCCCCCCCCCCCCCCCACCTTTTTCCTTTGTGGCGGCGACGGTGTTTTCCGGTGTAAGTGGATCGCGGTGCATACATCCTAAGCCGAAACGCAGAGCCACGTTGACTTGACTCGCTAGCGGCGTCAGCGGCATCAGTCAGTCGGTGCTATCTCTTCTCTGCGCAACGCTCCTACAGGTCCATACGCTGCATTACGCGAACTCCTGATCCACAAAGCTTCCTTCATGACAGTCAAGAACTGTTAGTGGAGTGTTTCTTGAAGAAATACGTGTGAAAAATAAAATAAAAAAGTTGTCTTTGCCTCAATCTATCGAAAAGCTGGAACAGCCAATGAGATATGCTCAAATTTCGCATTAGGAAGTAACGTAATCGTCGGTAATTTTTCTGTTGTAATAAAAGTAGAGAAAAAAAAAACGCGCGCGCTGATATATGTGGGTGTGCGTACTTTCCTTTTCATAACGCGCTGACCGCTTTCTTTTTTCCCTGGTGGGGGTGGGGGGGGGGAGGCATTTCCATTGAAACACACGAGGCTATATAGTGTTGACGGTAAGCTAACCGCTCCTCCCCCTCCCCCATTTTTGTTTTTATTTAGAATAGCAGCTTGGGCGTGTTGCTTATGCATCTTGAGGTGACAGCGCGGAACGTGGACGGGAGCACAAGGTCAGAAGACGACACAACGAATAGATTGATGTTTTAGATTGAGCTCCTTGTGCTATATACAGCAACATGAGCAGGTGGGCTGAAGGCGAATGCACCAGCGCTGGTAGTAAGCGTACATTGGTAATGGTACTCCAGCTACAATAACTACCGCGAGCTCTAGTTTCAAGTCAGTCTGCGCTCTTGTTGCGACATTTTTAGCTATAAGGTGCATTGAGAAAGCGGACTGCCATACTAGCAGCACTCGAGAGCGTGAGTGCAACATATTTCTGAAATATATTCAAAATATATGTAATGCCTCCCTGAAGGGTAATGTAAATAAAATAAATAAATAAACATATTCTGAGCAATAAGACGACCAGAAAAGTGCGACATCACGAGCAGTTATCTAAATATGCGCCGCTTTGCAACTAGCACATGTGTTTCTTGACAATGATTTGATAATTTGAAATTTGCCAGCCCCGGAATTCTTTTGACATGTCTGGGGATCGTACAATAAGATACCCTTTTTGGTTCATCTGCGGTTCCAATGAAGAAGAGGGGGGGGGGGGGGGGGGGGATCGCCCCATTTAGACAAGTACTGGCGAAGCTACACCGTTTGCAAACATTGTCCCCACGAATGTGTGAAGGGTTTGTTTCATCATTGATGGAAAAAAGAAAAACAGCCCGAGGAAACAGTACGGAAAATCGAAGAACTGACAAACATGGCTGTCAATCCTCACATTCCTTCTGTAGGTAAACCCTCGTAACTGCCATAAATAAAGCGGGTACTCCAAAGCACTTTCCATGCGCCGCGACGTCAACGCCGCCGTCACGGCAGGCGTCGCAAAAGGGGAATGCACCTGCATGTTCGTGGTGCTGGCTCGCTCACCCTCTCGCGCGGACTGAGAAAATTTGAAAACCGTGAAGAAAACTATTCTGTGAAGAAAAGAAGCAGGGGAGCTAAGTGGACTTCAGGACGAGAAAAACGGAGTAGGGGACAGCCGCGCGGTCCCAACCCCTCGCTAGTTTTCGACGCGTGTAGCACGCGCCAGATATCTGGCAAGGACAGATCACAGCATCAGAGCTCGCGATGCACGCAGGCGCTGCGCGCATGCGCAGACCGGCTTTGGCTGACGCGTGCGGCGACGTTAGCGCGGCAGTGCATGACGCATGTGTGTTTGGAGTCGGGGCTTATGTATTCCAGTAGTTCCCTTCACCCCACGCCACTTCTACCCCCAACATGACGCAATTTTGGATGTACTTTGGGGAAGTGGTATGCCTTTATACTTTCTTCAATAGCCACACTGAGAGAAAAAACTTGACGAATGCTAAGCAGCAGAGGCATCGGAATGTATTCATTTTCATGTTAGGCAAAACATTTTCCCAGTGCATGCCCAGATTATTTTGGTCAATTTTGGTCAATCTAGTCTGAATTTACTAGCTTTTGTAGGCTTACAAAAAGCGGCTATGAGCTTTAGGCGCACTGTCTCTCTGCAATGCTGTTTCTTGGGCTAGTTGGTGGAGTTTGCTCATTTTGACAAAGCGCAAAAAAGAGGCAGGGGTGGTCGAGAGACATGGGACAAAGCGCTTTGCCTGTCCCTCGTGCCTGTATATTTTTAGCCCTTGCCCAAAATGACCAGTCCCTGTCCTTCTCTCTTCCTCTATCATGAGATCAATCATGGTGGCAATTCGTTGACCTCACCCCAATGTTTTGTTGTTTCACTATGCCATGCAGCGTTTCAGCAGGATTAGAGTTGAACAATGGCAGAGCTGGTTCAGGGCCACTTGTTGCACCTAACCCTTATCCTCCTGCTTTTTTTGTCCACACAAGAACTCCTTAGAATGACTTTCCAATCAGTCGGCTGAAGTATGCTCGCGAACGCTCAAGATGCAAGTTGATAGACCCTTGAAGCAATTTCTCTAAACCAAGAAAATGGCAGATGCTGCGAATATTTATGCAGTTTCTTCTGCGGCGATGCTGTTTCAAGTCATTTTGTTTTTTGAACATTATGTTTCCATTCCCCCCCATTTATTTCCGATTTTATCATTGCAAAGGAGTGGAAATTTGTTTTCCTATCACTAAAAAAAAAAAAAAGTAGTCTGCAAGGCGTGGTCGCCATTTGTTATCTGTGCACAGCAAAAATGGGTGATGTTCGCTACACATGGGAACGAAGCTATAGCGATAACTCGACGCGGTCAACTGTGGGTTTCACCGCAAGGTCTCGACATATAGCTGTCTACATCGAATTGACGTGGTATTGTTATCAAAAATCATTTCGAAACGGATTGAACAGGTTCAGCCCAGTTCGTGAATGCACCTTCGTGCAAGACTCAGGCTCCTATCTCCTGAGGGAAGCAGCAACTGCTGCCTTGGTAGATATTGCCGCGTGTCTTCTGCGTGTTTGCTTGGAATTGCTTTCGCACTGCTAGCTGTGCTACTATGCTTATATTTCTGAATCTTTTTGAGTAAGACCACGTGGCTCCTTGATGCTAAGCAGTAAGGATTACAACTAGCGTTAGTCTTTCGTTTTATTTTCTTTTACTGCTTTGCATGTTTGTTATCGGAAATGCTTTCAGTAAAAAAAGAAAAATGCCGCTGGTGACCTCGACGTCAAAACTGCGCGCCGAATCAGACTGTCATGTGATTTCCGCTCCACACATCGTCGCATATTTCATTTCGGTGGTGTCAATCGATATTCAGCCATTCGGAGGCAAAAATTCTGAGCCTCCTCTACTTACTTTACTAAAACTAACTGACGTGTTCGAAGGTATGAAGAAAACGATGTCCATGTCAAAACCAAACGCGACGTTTATTTACTTTTTTTTTTCGGTACAAAACCGAAATGAGGTGCAAGAAACACCCAAAAAGCTTGGAATTTCACCGCGATGACTAATCGGGGATGACCATGTGCGCTCGTAAAGGGAGGCTGTCATTGTGCTAATAAATACGTTCGATTTTTTTCATTGCGGCAGTCTAAAAACAGTGGCGATGTGCGTGTGCCGCTGTGGATAACAGTACTCTCTTCTGCACGACCGCTGGATACAGACACGCGCTTCATTCCGTCAACCCACCACATGCACTAAATGTCCGCGAAAGCGTTTACGGTGCATTGCATAATAATAATAATAATAATAATAATAATAATAATAATAATAATAATAATAATAATAATAATAATAATAATAATAATAATAATAATAAGTAATAATAATAATATTGTTATTATTATTATCATCATCATCATCATCATCATCATCATTATTATTATATTATTATTATTATTATTATTATTATTATTATTATTATTATTATTATTATTATTATTATTATTATTATTATTATTATTATTATTATTATTATTATTATTATTATTATTATTATTATTATTATTATTATTATTATTATTATTAAAACAGACCCCTGGCCTTGAAACATGAATCCACGGCTTCGAGGCTTACTATTTTGAGCATAGCGTAGACGCACAGAGAAGTAGAGAGTGCCGGCTGCGCGCGCGCATTAGCCCTACTTGGCCCCACTAATGCCACTGCGTGTGCGCCGAAGGAATCCGGTAATTCGGTTTACATGTAGGCAAGCACTTTTCTCTTGTCACAGTGAAATGCGCCCAGCTGCCCTCTCGGTGTCACTTTGTTTATGTTACGCTGTCTGCAGTTGAAACTTCTCTCTTTCCACGCAGCGTCCCACCTTTGCGAAGATGTCCATACACGCTTCGTAAGTGACCAAATACAATTAGACAGACGTACAACGGCTGTTACGTTTCATTATCGTTTCATTACGGTGATTATCGGTGATGACGTCTGGTTTTTGATTATCTATGAGTACATGTTTGTAATGTTTATAAGCATGAAAAGCACTGAACCAAAACAGTGTACATTCTCACTTCAGCTAACGCTCGACATTCGGTTCAGCAGCGTCGAATTCCTTCGTTTCTTTTTTTTTTTTTTTCATCTGTACTCCGTATGCGACGTAGTCCTTTTGCAGTTGTATTTCTTGTAGCGGCTGCGAAGCTACATTCAAAACGGTGCTTTCCGAGAGGACAGCTGCACCTAAGCACACGTGTGCCACTGAAAGCTCTAGGGAACAGAGCACGCACCAACGGAGATGTGAAGGAGACAACCACTCGATACCGCCGGCCGAAACTATTTATTTTGGTCTACTGTCCTATTCCTTTTTCGACCAATATTTGGGAGTCGCATGACGCACATAGCATCTAAACGGTGGATCATACGCGTGGTATGCCAGCTGGCGTATCGTGATGTCACGTGCGAGCATTTTGCCAGCACACCATGCAGCATAACGTGGCGATATCCGTAGCACTCGCTGTCAAACACATAATGTCTACATTTTGCGAGAAATACCACTGGACCAACTGCGCGCACGGATGAAGAACCTCGTCCAAGCAACCTGCAATCTGTCAAGGCATGTCTTAATTTTGATAAATTTGCACTTTTGTCGCCAGCCGAAAAGCAAGCCCGATACATGTAAATTTACCGGAAGATTCTGCGCATTCTGTTTGGATTTTGCTAGCCGTGTCACTTGCTATCCGAGCCTGAAGCGCCTGGCGAAATACGAATGCGTGAGGGAAAAAGTACAGGGCCAGAAGCATATTCAGAAAAGCACAAAATAGCGCAAAGCCCCTCAGCGATTGGGCGTGAAGGTTAGCGGCTTAGCACTGCAGGCGAGCGTCCACTGTTCGCACACAATGCAGGGGTGCAAAGGGTGATGTGGTGACCATGTGCAGGTTCTTCGTGCGAGCGAATAGCCCCCGCATAAACCACAGTGTATGCGCGCAAAACATGTGCACGCACGTAGTGTGCGTGTCATGTCTTGTCACCTAAAAAAAACTTTCACTCCGCGGTCCTTCCCTAATGAACTGTTTGTGTTTCCACTTTGAGTAGATGCGTCTCCTTGTGCTAAGAACCAGCGGTGTCTCGCACCACGTTCTCAATCGAGTGGTGCCTCCAGGTATCCATTCATTCCTTTCACTCCACTGACACTCCCTGCTTTCCTCTATATCATGAATTGTAGCCTCTGCATCAGGTGAGAGAGTTGTCGAAATTCTTCCTCTATGGGATGTTTGAAACCGGATCTGCTGCAGAAAGAAGTTGTTTCGACAGGCAATGAATTTTTGAAAAGTGTGACACTCACCTCACAAACAGCAATGCAAATAGCAACAAGCAAAACACTTCACAGCACAAAAGTAGTATAGGTGGGTTGCTGAAACCTAGAAGTCAGCAGAGCAAAACCCCTTCACCATGGCAGCCAAACCTGTTTTGAGGGCAGAAGTTGGGTGCAGCGCAGAATACATCTATGTCCAGCCTGATGTCATGCGCGAGCGTGTTGAGCAGAATTCCTTCACTATTGAGAGCCTGGAGGAGGTAGGGGCAGGGGAGGTGTTATGAATGGCACTCACAAACGGAGGGGTTCTTAATCCCATAATTGCGACAAGAAGAGGGGTGCAGGAAATGTACGTGGCCATTATTACCACAATAGACGTCTCCTGCACTGCACCTGTTTTGTGCCCCCAAAACAGGTTTGGCCGCCATGGTGAAGGGGTTTTTGCACTGCAGAGAAGCTGACTTCTAGGTTTCTTTTCTAGCTTCAGTACTTTGAAGGATTGTAGTGTTCCTGTATATGCTCCCTGCGGGAGCATATACAGGAACACTAAAGGATTGTAGTCACGCGCCCTTCTCCTGGCAATTGAATGAACTCACACTTTTGCTGCTTTTACCTAGATGGCGCTAGCAGTAAAAAACCTTTAATGACCGAATACAGGTGCAAATACTAATTATCACCTTGGTTTGTGCTTCTTATTTTAACTTTATTTTACAGTAATACAATATTAAAAAAAAGCCAACTCAAACAAGGCTCACGTTGTTGAGTATGACGGCCTTCTCGATTGAATGTCGTGTACGAAAAATTGATTATATTTGAAGGCTCAGTATAATCGTGCTAATTGTATAAACCGCAATTTGCGATCATGGTTCACAAATAACGACTATTCTAGTTTCGCCATGCATGATTCCTAGGCTGTAGAATGAGCGGTTTTTCTGGTCAAGCTATGCGATGTGAGGCAGTATTACGGAAATCTTCAAATTGGAAAGGTAATTAGAAACGAACTAGCGAATAAATTTCGATGAAACTTCGTACACTCAACTATTATAATGTGCGCCCGAAGTGGTAAAAATTTTACTGCTGTGCACGTTGATAAAACGCAGATATTCGTGCCCAAAATAGCCATGCTTTACCATGTTTAAAAGGCTGCCGATCAAATACTGATTAAATTAAAACTAATTACGCTTCACGTTTCATAATATAAGTACCCATTCTATGTGTAGGCCAAAGGAAACTGTTCTAAGTGCAGCAGTTTCTTCAGCAAACTAATCCGAAGTAGGGTATATCAATGACGCTAGCGAATTTGTCATCTGCAACACCACCTCTCATGCAGTTGATAACGTTGACACACTAAAGCAGCGCACATCATTTGACAGAGAGTATATTAAGCTTTCGAATGATGCCTACATTGTGATGTTCGAAAAAGAACAACGCGCAGAATGCTCACGCAAACATTGCCTAAAATGGCACATTCGCGCTGCCGGAGTGGGACCCCCGCCTTAACCATGCTACTTGACAAGCTGTGTTCCGCCGAGGACCTTCTTTACGCTCTGCTTCCCTCCGTCTTCCGCACTCCTCCGTCCCCTCCCAACCCCTCAGCAGCAGAAGTAGAGGGGATGCGGCACGCCGGAAGTTCCGCTCGGACGAATGGACAGAAGCCGATGGGTGGATTTCGCGCAGTCTGCGCAAGGATCTGAGAGTGCTGGGATGCCTGTGCAGTGCGATGCTCGTCGAATTGGTGCCATTTGTTGCTCGACGTGCGCCGTGGACTCCGTCGCCGATACACGTGCGTTCGCTGTCGGAGCCGTAAAGTGATGACCTGGCGCAGCAGCTAATGCCTCCTACGGAACACAGAGGATTTCGCCGTGCTCCCGTGACTCTGCGGCATCTTCCTACGCTCTCCTCACGTGAGTGACGACACTTTTGGGCAGACTCATTTGTCCGTGCCAAGCGGTAATATCATTTCGAATGTTTTATTTTATAGCCCGAGAATTATTTTTCGCTCGTGCTATGCGAGCGCCCTTTCCATGTTGTTCTTTTTTCGTTTGTTTAGTACGTGTGCGGATTTGGCTTCTCGCAACAAGATCATAGGGCGAAAATCCAAATGGAGCCGTATATATGATCCTGAAAACAGCGTCAGCCAGAGATAAGCAGGTTGGAATTCACCCAAACCTTCTCCGCTTCGCTATAAGACGCAGCATGATATTTTTCTGAGGACACTCCTGAATTAATGATTGCTTACGCACGACGTATAAAACTGAGAGCTTGTCCACGCACTACGTTGTTGGCAGCACTGGCGTGCACTCGCGCGTTTACGGGATACAGTTTTCAGACATTGTTCCGCCAAAACAAGATTCCAGTGACGTTAGAAGACATCTAACATAGGAGGTCCTAACCTTTACGTCCCCTTTTTCATATTTTTTTGTCTTATCATCTTCGGAAGAGGCACGTTCACTTTGGGCCAGTGTGGCGATTTATTCGTACTCTGGCACGTGTTCCCTTTTTGCAAGGGTGTCTGTCGGGTCGTCTTAACCCTCATCCTCGCGACGTTCATCATGTTTTCCGTATATGATGTCCGTGCTTTCATTACAAGCACAGAAGAAGCGCCTATTAAGAATGGCTGCCGTAACACTGCTGACGGCGTGTTCACCTTCGCGTCATCTTTTTATTATTTTCGAGCGCTTACCTTGCGACAATGCGGGACAGTGTACTCCTAGCATTTTCTTGGCTATAGTAGCATTCCTAGATTCGAAAAAAACTGTCCACGTGGTGATTTTCTACATGCCTGTGCGAAAGCTTGCGTCAGGTATGTTTCCAGGGGCCGTATTACGGGCCGTTCTACAACTGAGAGCGCTATAAAACGCCCGCTCCTGTTGGTCGCAGTCGTCATCTTGAAAAGTTGCGTCACGGGATGCTGCGATTGCGTCGCGAAGGCGAAAGAACAGATGACGTTGCGCATCTAATTATGCCGTGGTTTTAGACTAGAGTGCGCGTGGTATAGAGCGCGATGAGGCGGCGATAAACGCTTTAGAGCGAAAATGGCGGCGTCGTCCGCAATGTAGTGGTGTGAGTGGTGGCTGCGGCGCTGAAGCGGCAACGAAGGTGCGAACAACGACGAAGGGCGGCGTGTGAGAATGTGTTCTACTTGTTCGGCGAGTTGTTTCGACGCCTATTTCGACTTGAAAATGCGAAAGCAGAATGGTGGTGCGACGAATGCACCGGTGAACTGTGATGAAGCTCGCAGTCGACCCCTCTGTCGGTGGGTCTGCCATGCGTGCTCCGATCTTTTTTTTTTTTGCCTCCGGAGGATTTCAAGTGTCTGAAGGTAATCGGCCTCTGATAACTGACGGTGATCAAGTGCGTTTATGAAATGGCTGAACTCAACTGCTGTAAAGTTGGCGCTGAAGGGTGGTTGGTCTCCGCAGTGCACCAAAAGCAAGAGGTGGGAGCGAAGGCGACATACAGTACACAACGAATGAAAACGAGCGAGGTTGGTAGTGTACGCTCAACCGCGTTGCTTTTCCCCGTGTTCGTTCTGACTGAACCATTTGTGTGTGAGACGTTCGTGTGGACAAGAAAGCTTATCTTGCCTGTGCTCCGCGGTCGATCTTTCTTTTGTTTCTGTTTCTTAAAGAAAAATAAACAAAGCCACGATTACACTGCCTTCGATATGATTTCTCCATGCATTTAGGACCATCACACAGTACCTTGACTTCAGACGATGTGCAAAAGTCGGCACTAGCCGTGGAATCAGCTGTTTTACTGAAAAGAGCCATATGCACGGTTTGTTTACCTCTGCCAGCGCGCCCTCGCTGCAACAAAAGCTACCCGCGAGAGCGTTTAAATGCAAAACTGTAGCTGCTTCTTGATTTTTTTGAATGGCGTTGAACTTAAAATGCGGCTTCTTGAAAAAATAAAGCTTTAGTTCATTTATTCACACGCTATATGCATATAAAGTTAGCAAACGGCTCCTTGACATGCGAATAAACCTCTTGCCGTGAAAATAAGCGGACCGGGGCGGCACCCTGGCGATCATTGGTTGACTCCAATTCTCGTCACGGCGTTGTCATTTTGACGTCACGCTCTAAAACTTTAAAGCGAGTCCCGTAATTCGGCCCCAGGTCACTTTTGTTCATGCTCATCTGACGCCCTTCATTTTATTCATTGGGCACGAAAGTCTTGTCTGTGCACCAAGCTAGAGTAAACTCTACACCAACCATTCCAACCGGTCACAACGCTACATTGTCGTCGCGAAGAGAGCTTTCGAATTTTTTCATTAACTGTAAACTAACATTCCTGAAGAAAGAGGAATGCGGATATGCGCTTGCACCTATGCTGCGTTCCACCCCTGACCATGGGGGTCATACTGAGGAAAGTATTGTTCGCACCTGGCGCTTAGGTACAACAGGAAAATGATTTGAGACAAGAGAAAGTGGAGATAAGGACGATGCTCCGCCAAGGGGAAAGGAGACGGAAGAGCGTTCTCGAGGGGGGAGGGGGTTGCTGTCAGCCGCCCAACCGGTGCGGTAGGCAGCCGCCTGCAGTCCAAGCTCAGAAATGCTGCTTACTTTCCCGGGGGTCGATTGTGGCGGCGTCTTCAAAAGACGAAGTCTGTCTATAGGGACCGGGCGCCCGTTGTATGGCGCCACCGTCAATGATGATGATGCTGATGATGCGTTGTGGCTGCACCCTTTGTATCGGGTGGGCTCAGTAATGTGCCCTAGCCGGGTGAAATAGAAAAACTGAGAAAGAGAGAGAGAAATGAGAAGGGATAGGGTAGAGCTGCTATGAACACCATCAGCGTCTAGCTATTGTCCACCACATACGAAGCCGGGCTTTCGTCGTCCGGATGGCGCCACTGTGCTGTCCGCGTTCGGCAGATTCAAAACCCAGAGCGCGCGGTAGCGTGGTGTCCTCTGCCGGTTGGGGCCATAGTTTCGCGCAACGGAGAATGATGTGCTCCGCCGTCTCGTCAGCGCTCCCACATGCTCTGCAAATCGCCGCCTGCGCTTCTGGGGAGGTGTCAAAGTGCGGAGTGTAAAGTGCCCATGCTTCGAACAGGAGCGTGCTACCGACGTTGTTGTCGTAGAGCGGCTCCATCGATATTGTTTCTTTGTGCTCTAGGTACAGCGTTAGTGTCGTCTTCTTCTGTGCTGAGGCATTCCACATGGTGTTCTCCGCTTGGCGTACTTGCGTCCGAACGGCAGTTTTGTACTCAGTGGCCTCCGCTGTACCGTTCGACCAGAAGCCGTATTTCCGGCGCAGGGACTGTACACGGGTACACCATCGCGTGCGGATGCCCTTTAGGTGTACATAGCGGAACACCTTCCGTGCCCAGCGGATGTCCTTCGTGGTGCGTAGGCGCGCCTCATAATGAGAATTTGCTGTGCGCTTCGCGGGCTTCAAAGGTCGACCATCCCATGTCGCCCTGGATCGCCTCAAAAGCAACTCGACCGTGACAGCCAAGCGCTATCCGGCCCACTTCGCGCTGTCCGCGCTCGAGCCAATCTCTTGTGGGGGCGGAGAGGCACACGATGGCGTTAGCAAAGGTCAGGCCTAGCACATGCACCCCCTTCCACAGGTCACGCACCAACACATATCGGTTGCAGCCCCACAGGCATTGTCGGCGTAGGATGCTAGTTACACGGGTGGATTTCAGCTTTAGGTGTTTTTCATGCGCTACGTATATGTCACCTTCCATGCACAGCTGTACTCCCAGGTACCAATATTGGGTTGCTTGCGGTATGTTGTCTCCGTCTCCGTTGGGCAGTAATTGCAACAATAGTCCTACACTTTACAGGCATCTTTAGCAAGTGCCAACAGGAAGGTACAGTCGTGAGCAAAAGTGGTATACAACACTCGGCCGGTGGCAGAGCTCGAGAAAACTGCATCCCAACTTTATCTAGCAACAACTATCTAAGATCGAGACAACAGTGGCGGTGCCTCATCTTATCCACATGCATGTGCCGATGTAGCTGTCCCTGCAACTGTCGCTAGATGACATTTCGATGCAGCTTTCCCGGGCTCTGTCACTGACTGAGTGTTGTATACCACTTGTGCTCATGACTACGTGCATAGTATGCATTCGAAATTTAAGTTAAAATTGCCTTATATTTCCTTAACAAGTTGAGCCATTTCTTTCTGCATTGTTCAGGTGTGGTTCCCCACAACTACGGTTCCTCGATGATTAGACTAAGAAACAGTAAAAATTTGCTGGTAGATGATGCAGGAAAGTACTGAAACTTCGTGCTTAGACTTTTCTGTTCAGTGGAAGCAGTAAAACTTCGCAGGTAGATGATGGCAACATGCAAACAAAGTGATTCTGAAAAAAACAACTTTCAGTATAGGCTGTGCTGCTTCATGGAATACATAACAAAAATGGATTTGCTGTCAACTACCTTTCATTGGGCCAAGTTTCTCACACCATGATTGCTGTGCATGCAGGCGGGAAATTTGCGATATACGGAAAGGCAAGAATACATGGACAACAGCAAAAGGCAAGGCAAAGGTTCAATGTATACAAAAAACATGCACATATCAAATTCATTCTTAGGCTACGCTACTTAACTAACAGGGCTGCAGTCATGCTACGCACACACGCGATTGCTTTCTTGAAGAACACTTAGAGCCGGGCTTGTTTGGAAGAATTTCTTTTCTCGGTAAATGCCGCCTCTATTTCAAAGCGCTTCACAATAAAACGCCTTCTTTGTTCCATTTAGACTACGGCAAGGGCAAAAACATGAATCCGATAAAGAACAGCTTCCGCTTTCGACATTAGGAGAAAGGTAAACCCAATAAAATAGTTTTAATGTTATACAGAACAAAAGCCCGCATGTTCAATCGCCACCTCTTGGCCAAGACAAACCCGTACGATTACTTCCCGCATTATTCACGTCCGACTAGTCGCTAGTACGTATAAAAATTAACCTAAAGGAATGACTTGCATTTGAAAGCTGACGATTCTCCGTGTTCCGGCGCGCGTGGTGAGCCGACGACATTACCCTGTGGGCGGCAGGCGGCACCGACGCCAGCATTGAGCAGCAGCTCTAGGAGGCTGTTACTGCCATCGAGCAACACCTTGACGGCACAGGCCTAGAGTCCTCACCCGAAAAATCCGAGCTGTTCGTCCTCACACCATTACAACCGGGACGGAAACGCGCTCCCCCTCGAGAGTGCGATCGTGACTGCATCGGGGCAGCGCATCCCCGAAGTTCCCAAGATCAGGGTCTTGGACCTGCTACTAAACAAGAACGGCGGCAACGACGAGACCACCAACAAGATTAACACCTAGGCAATGGACGCTGTCCGGCTCAAACACCGAGTCTCGACACGACGGGCAGGCATGCGTGAAGACAGCCTTCTGCGCCTCGTCCAGTCGTTCGTGATCAGTCACATCGCCTACGTTGCGGCCTACCTCAACTGGCAGGTCACTGACAGGACAAAGATAAACACGCTGATCAGACGGGTTTACAAGACGGCGCTGGGATTAATAGGGACCACGAGTACGGCTCGGCTCGTGCAGCTCGGCGTCCACAACAACTCAGAAGAAATAGTCGAGGCGCAGCTCACTGCTCAAATGGAGCGCCTCTCTACCACCAAGACAGGCCGCAGTATACTAACGTCCCTGGGTTACAATTCCCAAACTCCCAGTCGGCCATCGTGCGAGATCAGCGATGAGGCGTTGGCCCACATGCACGTGGACCCCATCCCGAAAAACATGCACCCCGAGTACAACCAAGAACGGCGGCAGGCGCTGCCAAAGTCTTCGTCGAGCAACACTCCCAGAACCCGCACACCCGGTTCGTGGACGCAGAGGAAAGCAAGCGAGAAGGATTAGTGGCAGTGGCCGTTGAGGCGGCTACCGGCATCAAGACAACAGCAGTGAGCGTGCGGTTCACGGACGCCCCAGACGCCGAGTAGGTTGCCATTGCTCTGGCGATCTCGGAGGCCGAGTGTCGCACCGTGCTCAGCGACTCGAGGAACGCTGTGCGCAACTTTGCCTAAAGGGCGAGTGTGCGCGCCGGCGGCCGCCATCAACAGTAAGCTCCAGCTCCAAGACCTCGGCAACACTATCCCCATCAAGTGGTTCCCGGCGCACGCGGGAGATTGTGCATCCTCACCGAATCACAACGAGACGGCCCATTCGGCGGCGCGAGCGCTTACCTTCCGTGCCTCCGAAGGGGACCGTTCCGAGTGGTGGTTCGAAACAAAAGACCGATGGACCAGTTACGAGGAAGTGACTAAATTTTACCGTCTAGCTCGACGGACAATGCCGTCGCCTCACACGGGACTTAGTCGGGAGGAGGCGGTCATCCTAAGGCAAATGCAAATCGGGTCACTTCTTGCCCCGGCAGTGCTTCTACACGAGTGATATGTGCTCTGTATGTTAATTGGGTCCGGCGGACCAATGGCACATCATGTGGGATTGTGCCATATTCCCGACCGAAGCTGCATCCAGGACATACCCGCCGGAATTTCAAAGTGCTGTGCAAAATACAGACAAGGACATTCAACTATGGGCCGTCCAGCAGGCCCGGGGTGCGCTCGAAAAGCACAAGCCTCACAACCCACCACAAACGGGCAAAATGAGGTAGTGCAGAGTAGGACATAACACCGGGTCGAAGCTTCGCCAGCGTCACGACGCTTTAACCTGTCGTTTGCCGGCTCCTTAATAAAGTTATACATACATACATACATACGTAGAACGAATGATAGCGGAAATGTTTTCGACTCACCAGTGCACCCGAGGGACGCTGCAACGCGGCGCCAAACGGCAGTCGTGCGTGGTGTGGACTTGTAGTACGTGTAACTCAAGTCCCACAGCACCCTTTCTTTTATTTCATCAGTGAGTCGTTCAGTGAATTTCTGAGAAGGCGCCATCGCTGCCATTGTCAGCTGCGCGTCGGCTGCTGCTCCGATGAAAGCGCGCCAAAAAAAAAAAAGGTTCTCGTGCCCAAAACGGATCGGAAGTTACGTGCCCCCAACGCCACCGCCCATTGGCTAGTCTCGCAAAGCACTTCCGGGCGACGCGCGAAATCTTCTACAAACTAGAACCTAAGCGACAGCGGCGGGCGGCAAAGCGGTTAGTGCTTAATGGTGCCTGTGTATACACCTGTGTTGAAGATGGGGTATATTTTAGAGTACCTGTGCTAAACGAGTTAGAGCGATGTTAAAGAGGATGGTGAGAGGACAGCCATGCGGTGTCGCAGTTGGTTATGTTGATGGTCGGGGATGTGCAGGAGTCGAGTGGGATGCCGGCCGCGCGTTCGGACAGGAAAGCGATCACTTAGTGCAAGAGGCATATTCTACATTTAAGAGTAGACAGAATGTGGTCGTGAGTTATGTTGTAAAGTGCCCTATTGTATAATAATACCAAGTATGGCTGGTGCGGCCTGCACGGCGAAGTCGTTGTTGAGGACAGTCTTTCTCAGGGGTAGAGATACGGGTGGAAGCCGAATTGAGTGTGAGGATAAAAGCCGGTAGATTCGTGTTAAGGTTTACATGTTCGTAGGGTTTGTCGAAACAGCTTGTCAGACAGATGGGTCGTCGTAAAGAGGCTTTCCGGGCGTTAGAATGAATTTGATCGTGGCGTGCTTCCACGATGCCGGTGAGGTTCCTTCCCTCCAATGTTGGTGTAGTATGCTCGTAGTATTTGCGAGAGTGACGTATCGTTGCGGTTTCGAAGGAGTTTACATGTAGTTATGTAATTTAGTCAGTCCCGGGTGCGGTGCTACGAGTGATGTGGGTGAGGGTGGCCCATACTTCTGCACTGGTTACGTCTTCATCTAGTCTCGGGTTAGTTGAGGTTGTTTCTTGTTGTGCCGTTCGGTACAAAACTAGCATTTGGACCACAGAATAAACAACTGAAGTCCCGTGCGCAAAAAGGAGCGAAGATGCAAATATCCTTACGATTTTATCCCAAAAGACATGGAGTGCCGATAGAGTATGTTTACTCCGACTATAGCGGTCGATAACCTTTAAAAGAACGGTTAACTACCTAGGGTTCGCGGCGCCGTTCAGGCGCTGGTCCCGCGAGGCCACTCGATGCCATGTATCCGGTTCTCCGTGGAGCGGGTAGAAACACGACTGCTCCCGGCGAGCGAAGAAAGAAGACTCCCCCTGTTTATTCGTTCCTCTCGGGTACATGATACGAACAGTAAACACGCCTGAATCCTGCTGGCTGCGGCACGCAGCACACATAGAGGGGTCCCAGCACAGAATGGATCTAATGTGTATAGTTAAGCCCGAAAATCCACTTTAACAGCTCTGGACCATGTATATCATTCCGGCTTAAGAATTTCTTTGGGCGCATGCAGAACATCGGTAATAGAGGGCGCATACGGGGAATGCTATGAACCATTTTTGAAATCACGAAAACGTTACTCAACATTGACATACGCATAAAAGGTATTTTCGCTCTCGGATCACGCATGCAAACCTATCTTTCAACACAAACGTATGATCCCTCCCTTCCGGAACAAGCCAAACCGTATACCGACGATAAGAACTAGGCTAAACCAGATAGGAAGATAACATGAAATTGATGTTCCTCTAAACCCGTGTTTTTGTACGAAAAGGACGTTGCTGCACGGATGAAAACATCTCTTCAATGTAATTTTACACTTGCGAAATACAATAACAGCTTCGCGTCGTCAGCAATAATCCAAAGCGAATGAATGGAAGTAAAAAATAATACACTCATTTCACAAATTTCTACGTAGATCACTCCAAAACACATCACCGCGGTATAGCAGCAGCCCTACGGAAAGATTCAGCCGGCTATGTCATCACCATTAACCCAAAAGGAAGTGTGTACCAGGCCAAGCTGTACGGTATGTTAAAGACGCTAGAAAAGATGAGTAATGAATACAATAAAAATACCGTAATTTATAAATTGTTGAAGTGCTATGACATCAATTAAATCAATGTTAAGAAACAAAACCCTTTCAGTGTATGTAATTCAAACAATTCATCAGCTTGCGATACGCGGTTCTACTGTGCACTTTTGCTGGGTTCCATGTCCTGTAGGGGGTGTAGCACGCTTCCCCGTGTGGCGGTTTCCGCGTGTCGGAGGCAATGGGTCATCTTCCCGCAGTACCGAAATCCCGTGAAGTAAGTGCCACGCGTGTGTTTCCCCGTGTGTCGGCTCCCCCTGCTCCAATCCCCTCTCACCCCACCCTTCTTGTCGGCAGTCGAAAAAGCCGGAAAGCAGGGGCGCCTTACCGCCCCCCACAGAAGTTAATGGTTTTTAGCGGGCGTCTTGGCGACGAGCTTGTGGGCGTTTCCTTCTTCTTCTTTCTTTTTGTGAAGGGCGCAACTGGGTTTTGCGGAAAGGAGGAAAATGGCCTTTTCTTCCCCATTCTTTCTTCGAGCGTTGCACAAATAATTTCTATGCTGAAGAAACAGCAAAGCCCTTGATTTTGACATTTTTTTCTATGTAGGAAACAGCAGCTGGTGATTGTTAACCGACAAAGTGCATTAAGTAGTGGCGGTCCATGGCGTGTGAACACTGTAACAGAAGATACGTGAACATGTCATACGGCTACTACAGGTGTCTAATAAGCCTCCCGGCGTGTCAAAGTTCAACATGCTTTTTTTTTTTTTTGAGAGAGTGCAACTGGATAAAAAACAAAATAGAAAAGCTCAAGGTTTTTGTCTAATCTTAGCGGCACTGCCCACTGTAATGAATAGAAGCTGTCTTGAAACCAATTAAGAGGTTTCTTTTTTGTTTCTAAAAGAGCCAAATGCACCTTGGGGGAAAGAAAGCAAAATGCAGTTTAATTTTTTTTTTATCCACAGCAACACATTGGAAGGCTATAAGTGACAGCTTTGAAGATCTTTGAGCAAACAAAAATTACAGCTGAACTTCACCTAATCCGGTGCCCAGATCTGGCTTTTTCAGGGAAAAACAAATGCGCTCTTAGTAGGGTCTTTCTATTTTTTTCCTTGCTTTTCTTCGCGCTTTAAAATTACAGACAACTCGCTTTGCGAACACTTTTGCTTGAGAACAAAACTGTGTATCTTAGGAAATGACAATTATATACGAATCGCATATTTGACGATTCACATTCCCTGAACATTGGATTAAAGCGCTTTTTGAAAAGTAGCTGCCGCTTTCTTGAGTGGCATGGACACCAGGCCATCATACAGCCGCAAGAATGGGCGCTCCCGGCTCTCCTCCGCGAGCGCTCTACGGCCGCGTGGCCGAAAACAAACTAACCAACACTAACAAAAAGCAAAAAAGAGTAGCACGCCCTCCTTACCCTCCCTCCCAACCCTCTCCAATGTTCCAAGGCGTGAGGAGGGGTGCGTCGTCAAGAGGGGTTGTCCGCAGTGGGAGAAGGAGAAAGGGATTCTAAACGCGCAGGGACTCGAAGGCGGGGGAGATAACGCATTTACAATACTGCATGGGAATAGTGACCTGGGTTTCGACACTTTCTTTTTCGTGCACACCCCCCTGTGGGTATTGTAGGAAACAAGCTTGCTGCTCCACAACAGGAAACGCCGCCGTGAGCGACGTGCGCAAAACGAAATTTCTCTATCAAGACTAAACAATCAAACTTGTGCTGACGTCCAAATTGCACCTCAAATCGAACCGCCAATGAGATAACAAACTGAATTTAGTCAGACACCAATAAAAGAACGGAATGATTGCCATCAAAAAATCGTTTTATGAGTGATACACCCGTGACTACGAATTGGGAGCACACATCTTGCACACAAGTACTTGCATTAGGAACACAGCCACCGCAATGTGACAACTGTAGTGGCCTACTTTCAGTGCCCATGTTCAGATTACGTGTCCATTTTAACAGTACATCGTCGCTGCCATTTTAGAAGCTTTTGCGAACATCATGCACCATTTCATCCTTCACTTTTATTACGAGATGTGCCATTCGACGGCGTCGTGTACTATTTGCATAACATCGGAATTTTAAAGAGTATATATTGTTTTCATCCTTCGATGTTACAATGATTTGCAACCTGGCACCGAGCAGGATCGCGTCGTAACCAAGCGCGGTAGGAGGAAACTCCTCGCTTTCTTGCTCGTGCCAAAAAAACCTGGGCCAGGGGACGCTGCGCCGCTCTGTGCGTCAGCGCCCTCCATGGAGACCCCGTCAAAACCTCCGCGCAGTGCGGCCGCGTCATCTGCTCACCGCCGCATAGAAAAGCATGCTGTCGTCTGCTCCACGCCTCTTTCCAGCACGTGTTTGCGCGCGCGCGCTCGCTTGTTTCCTCCTCCGGCCGCATTCTGGCCGCCGTCGCACTCGAACAAAGGGGGCAAGAAAAAAAAAACTGGAATGAAAAAGTGACAGCGCGCTTTTTCGCAAAACTCTTAAAGTGTTTTTCTCTCTTCTCGCTTTCGTGTTGAAACGATGAATGTCGGTTTTTTTTTTAGGTATCTCGTACCGCTCGTATCGCGCACCTCTGTTGGTAACTGGCGGTGCCGCAGCAGCCATCGCGGAACCAAGTCGGCCTCAAGAAACAGATATATGTCATTAATGCCATCACTCGGAGCTTATAAAGGGAGAACACATGCGTTAATCGTTCTATCCTCATACGCGATCCTGTTTCGGAAGCTCAAAACTGCGCATTCGCTAGAGGAGATAACTGAACTAGGGATTGCACAGCGTAGCTGTGGAATTGAGAAGACAAACTTGGAGAGATGTCCCCGCCTGCATGAAAAGTCGTCAGGCATTTCCTCGCTCTTCGTCTCGCGGAGAGAGGAAACTGCCGAAAAAATGGCATGCCTCGGCTTTTCGTCAGTGACCCAGGTCGTTAAGAAACCTCTCACCGTTAAAGGTAGATAAGTCATTGCTTTCGGATGGCAGCGCCACAGCAGCGAACTCCCCCTGGCCGCTGTGAGCAGGAACCAAAGGGTAAGGCGGCATGCTTGATGCCTTCGTAGGAATGCGTCCTAAACGCGCCGAAAGCAGGCACCAGGGCCGGCAGCATCGCCTAAAACGTCTGTCGCCAAAGAGTTGAATAGGCCCCTTTCAAGTGAACAGTCACAAATGGAAAGGAAGCTCCCCAACCAGCGCCCGGAGCACTCGTCGCTGTGTACACGCGTATAAATTCTCAACGAGAAGGCTGGACCCCTCATTCTCTGAACAACATGGAAGAGACATCAAGAGGTGCCGCCTCAAGTCCTTCAAAATACCTGTCGCTTGCCTCTGCCTTCGAGTACCGAATTTGCGCTCATGTTTTTTTCTTTTTTTTTGTCCGAGCCTGCCAACAAGCGCTCTTTGAAAACAATGTCCGCGGCGATCAATTAATCATAATTTCTCACTTTCGAAAGCACCGATAAAAAGCGTGCCTCCAGCCAGCCTCTATGTCAGCCGGGGC
Organism: Amblyomma maculatum; assembly: GCF_055883805.1. NCBI lineage: Eukaryota > Metazoa > Arthropoda > Arachnida > Ixodida > Ixodidae > Amblyomma > Amblyomma maculatum. The sequence continues at coordinate 54,610,207 of NC_139348.1, read as the reverse complement.
ACAGAAAAAAGCAAAAATAAGGAAAACCACTGGCAAAGAGCGCCGGCTTTGCGCGCACAGACGCACGACCATCCCCCCTCGTCCTCACTCTCCTTCTCCCGCTCCGCGTGCACGTGCGGCTTCCTGTAGCACGCGCTCCCGAGCGAGCGGGCTGCGCAGGCTCCGCAGACAGGCGCGCGCAGCGCGGGCGCGGATGCGCGTAGGTTTTGTAGTTCCTCTCCGCTCCGCTGGAAACCGAGCGCTGGCGTCGGGGAGCAAACTCCAGCTTTGGTTCAATATTAGCTTCGATTCACATTTTACAATAAAACGAAGACAAGCTAGTTGGTACATATGTACTAAAAGGAATGTAATAGGAAGGGCACGAAGAATATCAACAGCTGGCTTCCTTTTCTAAGGAGACGGCCGCTATCTACCGCCGCTTCTGAACGGCCATCGATCGTGAGCAACTGGCCGGTGACCGCTGCTGGCAGTGAGCCGGAAGGCACGCGATGTAAAGGAAAACATACCTCTCCCCGTTTTCGTGCGCTTCTCTCTTTTTTGATTTCCTTCACCCCGTACGTGGTAGAGACACTCCTCGCTGTGATGCGGTTGCTGTGAGTGTCGCCGTACGTTATTGCTCGAGGTCAATAAAGTCAGCTACTAAACTTAGCTGAACTAAAGTCCGATAGAAACCTTTTGAGGCGGTTCGAACACAGCCCGAGGCCGGGGTTAGTGCGACAAAATTCATATTTTTGAAATAGGATGCAAATATAGAAAAACAGAAGTAGGAGTTGAGGCACTTTGACGAGCGTCCCTTCTGAAGCCCAGTTTGAGCGCGGTATCCTGCTGTATCTGCGGTAGCCAGGTATCTGGTACTCCTGCTGAATGCTACCCTGGTGTGCAATAGTTGTCGGAATTTCACTGAAGCTCGCTAGTAGCTACATTTTTCCCACTTAGTCACGTGGTTAGCTGCTTTACAGCGCGTCTATCGGCTGCTTTGTCAGCTCAGAAAAATGTGTTTATCCTTTCTGCTTTGTTTTTCTTCGGCGATTTATCTGCCCCTCTGCCAGCAAGCGTATGACTCTTCGATTGGGCCCACAGTTTCAGCATGCTTCAGGTTGTTGGCACTGAAGTCAGTAAGTAATGACACAAATTATCTAACTCAAATTATACGTGTTGGGTGGTGCAATGGTTAGGGCGCTCGGCTACTGTGCCCAAGGATGTGGGATCGAATCCAGGCCTCGGCGGTCGTTAGTGCGATGTTGCCGCAATTTCTTGAGCTCTCCGTTAGGGCATCGTCATAGACTGAGTCGCTTTTAAAAGTTGAATCTCACAAGCAAAACCAACCAAATTATTACAATAAAAAACACTGCCACCAAAAACTGTCACCTATGCGACATCTTACTCAATGTCGCACCCGAAAGAGTATCTGGGTTGACGATGATAATTCCAAGGCACTCGGTTTCCCTCAAACTACACGTAAACCAGTGGCTGCCTTAACAACTGGTTAACTTGTGACAGGTTAAGTCACTTGCTCCAGACAGTATGCAATCATATGCACACATTGTCTGCAAGCACGAACAGTTTCACTGAGCACGGGCAGTTTTATTCCACTTTTGCGTTCGCCGTCACTTTGAGTCAACGTAGGTCTCTACCAGTGCTGTTTGAATTTATTTCAATTTTCTGGCTTTATGATGTCTGCACAGGAGAATGTCTGCTATGCAATAGATTTCTATTCTTGCTCTCCTAGGCCTCTGAAGAGCAATATGCCGTGCAAAACATCCTTTCTACCTTTCCATATGAAGCAGGTAATGGACAGAAAGATTTCTGCGACCTGGCTTAGTACTGGCAATCTGCAGGCAAGTTTCGTCACAGATATGTCATTCTAAACTTCGCATGTGTGATGGTTCCCCCTTTTTGCCATCTTGCTGCAGGTTGCTGAAGATACCACTGGGTGTGTTCTGACGTGGTCATCTGCGCGCAAGAAATCATAATTCGTCTACTAATGAAAAATGAACGCATCTAAAAACAATAACACACAGGTAGCGCGCCGGTGTGGGTCGCAAAAGTCGCACGAATAATATAATCCACCACGCGTGCGCGCGTGTGTGTTATGCATAATTTTCGTGATTTTCACTAAAATAATACAAGCAGTGGGGCGTGTAAGAAACTGACTACAGGAATGCACGACATTTGAATCCGCCTTCTCTTTTCCCCCACGAGCCTTCTAGCCACCATGTATGAGCAGCGTGCCAGACCTTCAGGACATATCGCTGCAGGTTGGACTGCTTTAACTCGATTTTGGGATCCAGCGTGGAAGCTGCTATATATAGAGACTCTACGAATGCAGGACCAAATATGTCATGCATGTGTCAGAAGGTGCTTTGTTAGGCTCATAAAGGGCCTGTCCTCTTTAGTCTGGATGCTTTTGCAGGTTGAAAACGTGAAAGAAAGAAAAAAGAACATTAAAGGAGCATTATGCATGACAGCCGGGTGCAATTACTAAACGTCTTCGGAGACTATAATGGGTAGAAGAAGTGGCAGGTGTTTGGCATTCATCTGTGACGAGCGGGACAAGTGATGACGTCACGCCGCTTCCTTGAAGGACGTCAGTGGCTTCCCCCAGTGGTTTCAGATATTCCTGAGACACTTTTGGTTCCTTTCTGTAGGGCGAGGGCTCACAAACACATTTGTTTGTCTCGTCAATTCTGTGCTGCAGAATCTCTACAATTGCAGTGAATATCCTCAAGTTTGCTAAAAAGACATGTTGAAATAAGTGCACACCTATATTAGAACCACGGTCTGTATAAAAGTATTATTTTAACTTGCCTCTTACAGGCGCTCTGCAGCGTGAATGAACGAATTCCACCGTGTGACAGAGGACATCACCAGATTGTTTTTGCATTTTTTGTTCCGCGCGGCTGTCCAAAAGGACGACCGCTTACAAGTCTACTATGGTGGCAATGCCTTTCACGCCGTCCAAGGCATCACTGTAAAAACGTAATGCGGTATTTATATCGTGATTAGAAGTGTATGCGAAAACAGGACAGGTACTCCAATTTTGAAGCGGGCGCCGAAACCAGCATCAAACTCGCGATCGCTTTCGTCGCTAGAGCTTGCGTTGTCTTCCTCTTGGTACGCGGCTCTGTTTTTCTGCAAAACACTCTTCGATTCCGCTGTTTCATTGTGTAGAATGCGCACCTTGACAGCCTGGATTATATTAGCGGCGTTGTCAGCCATAACATAGCCAACCTTTCCTTGGTTCATAGCGGTAGCCTTTAACACTTGTCCAACTTTTTTCTCCATTTTCTCACCTGAATGCAATTGTAAAAGTAGCCAGAGCAGCCAACGTAGGTTGGAAGGTACATTTAATCATAGTGACGCGGCAAGGCTGCCTGGAGCTCGAGCGAGGAAGACGAAGAACGCCGGGCTCACTAGCCAGCTAAAACGACCAGTAATGCCGTCCGGCTGCGTGACGGTGTTACAAGAGTGATTAGAAATGCGGCATTAGTCCAAATCTTTCAAAGGGGACGTCCTCGGCGCTAACCGTGGGCGATCCGAGCAACAAGGAGCATCTGTAGTGTCGGGTGGCTGGGGCGAACGAGCGGGTACGGGGCGTTGTAAGGCTTCATTTGTGCGACGTGTACCACTTCGGAGGTTGGCCGTCGAGAGGAACGAACAGTCCCCTGGGGAAGAACTTCATAGTTCACCTCGCTCAGTTGGCGGACTACCTCATATGGGCCAAACTATCGCCGAAGAAGCTTTTCAGACCACCCTCTCATTCGGTTTGGGCTCCACACCCAAACTCGTTGCCCGAGCTCGTAACTTGCATTTCTGTGGCGTAGATTATACCGATGAGCGTCTTTTGCTTGCTGGCGCAGGACACACTGTCGAGCAAGTTGGCAGGTGGCCTCGGCAAGCACTACCAATTCATCAGAACCGATCACTGCGAGATTAGCACTATCAGGAAGCAGCATTGTGTCCAGCATAGTCATGGCTTCGCGGCCGTGGACTAAACGAAACGTAGTGAATGTTTCGTTTCTTGCAGCGCAGTATAATACGCGAAGGTGACATAGGGAGGTTTCGATGGTCCTCGTCGACATACATTGAAAGCATATCAGCGATTGTCTTATTAAGCCGTTCGGTGAGTCCATTTGTTTACGGGTGATAAGCTGTTGTTCTTCGGTGACTTGTGCCACTGAGGCGCATAACCTCCTGTATAAGTGCAGAGGTGAAAGCTGTTCTCCTGCCAGTTATAGCGAATGCGGGCGCACCGTGACGAAGCACAATGCTCTGCATGAAAAAGGTTGCTATTTCAGCATCTGTTCCACGCGGAAGAGCTTTAATTTCACAGTATCAGTTGAAAATAGTGTGACGGCTCTGGGACTTGTGCAGCCGCATGCAGGTTTACCAATCCCGAAAGTTGTGTTGCACATAAAAGTTCATTCACTGTATTAATTTTGTTTATAACGTTTAAAAGAATATTTATCAACTACTACAAACATACTTCGGGTACCACACAACCACTTTTATCAATTTATGCTAAAAATAGAAAGACGTGTATTATTTTTCTTTCATTTTTCTAAAAAAATTCTTATTCAACGAAGGCAGCCACCACGTCACACTCATAAAATCCTCTCATTCATGCTCTATGGGCCATACATGCACGAGCGCCGGCAACACATAGCATACGTGCTGAAGACGAAAGAAACATACTGTTTCCAAGACATCCCCGACATATCAGCCGCAATGCTGTTGATCGTGTAAACAAACGTAATACTCGTGCATGGCACAACCGCGGTCGAACCGACGGCCGAGATTACCGGCAACGCTGGGTTATTCAGCTGATTTCGAATCACTGCCTATGCAGGCCTGCGCGTACATAGGTAATTTTCCGAAAAGAAAGACTAGCATGGCACATACGCAAGACAGCGAGCGCACTTCATTCGTTCGTATTGTACTGAGTTCCGTATTCATCTGTTGTAGAACATTCTCCCACGCAAACTAGTAAACCGCGGGGTGGTCGATGTTTTCGATAAGTGATTTATCATCTGAACATGCGCTCATTATCAGGGCGAAGTGCGAAGCAATGGATCACTGAGCAGAGCAGAGGCAGCCATTGCGCCCATCACGATGAAAACAACGCAAGTTTCTGCTTCAGCCGACTGCCAGTTTTCTCTGATTCGAGAAAATGCATTCAATTCACATGTTAAATTACCTACTAAAAAAAAAGCCCGCGTCACAAGGATGTTTTTGCCAGCGTTTTAACAAGCAGGTACTGCAGGACACATATCCAGGACAGTAATACGAAACACAGTTGTACTACGTATTTTTTTCATGTTCTCGTTTTTCTTTTTTTTTTCACCCAGTTCAAACTCGGCTTCCATTGAAAGCGACATCGGCACATTCGCCAAAGCAAATGGTTCCGTTCGTTTGATATGCATGTAAGAGTTCGCGCGATTCATTTGCTGAAATCGAATCATAACTCGCTTTATACTCGGCACCCAGCCGGAAAAAACTACAGAAAATTTTCTGATGTTACGACAAAATTTCTGTGCGGTTTTTGACGGGAAACCTGTTGTGACAACAGAACGTTCTGTATTAACGTCAGAAATTTCTGTAGTTACAACAGAAAAGTGCTATAGAACTACAGACAACAGAAATATTCTACAAAAAAACTACAGAACTACAGAAAAGTACTACAGAACTACAGAAAAATCTGATGGTTACGAAAGAACTACACGATATTTTGTCGTATTTTTGACACAGTTCTGTAGCTTTTTTTTCGACTGGGATGTGCGTAGCCCTCGAGCCGATAGCACCATTTCGAAATAAACCACGTGGTGTGCCCTACAATTTCTGTTTTTATCTGCTTCACTGCTCTAGCGATCCGCAACAACACCTCTTTCATTTTTTATAAGAATAGAGGAGGCATTGTTCCCAAAAAGGCTATGTGAGCTCGTCCTATGTGTGCATGCTCATCACACTACTTGAAAGAAACTTACCTTATTTACTCGATCCTAAGCACCCGCCCCTCAATTATTTTTTCAGGCTTGAGTTGTTCAGCACCATGACAGAGAGAGCGAGAGCCAAACAATTTATTAGTCACAAGTAACCTCCTTGGTCACAAGGCGGCAGCCGACTAGTTTTCTTGCACTTCCGATATGGTCACCCATGTCCATCAATTCAATTTTCGCGTTCAAGGGGTCGCTTACTCCCTTCATACGCTATATCAACTGAGGAACACGTCAACTGTTTCCCTACCAGGAATAGGTAAGAGAAGGTAATTTCCCAGGCTAGGAATCACACTCCAAAATTTATACTTTCTCACGCGCGGTTGGTCATTAAACGCTGCACATCAATGAACGAAAAGCTGAGCAGAGATTTTACTTTGCATACTTTTTGCGTCTTCACGTAAAAAGAAAAAATAATGGTAGGAAAGGCAAGAGCACAAAGTAAGACCCTTAAGTAAATACCCCTCATGGGTCTTTAAGGTAATAAAATGAAATGAAATGCAAAGTAACTCCCCCACTTACTGAACGCCGCGACAAATCCGTGAGCGAAAACAAAGCGAGGTACCGTAGTGGACAGCGCCGGAATAATCGCGCAGCGAGAGCGTCCGTTTTATCAGCAATGAAACGAGGCAGCAGGACGGGTACGATGGCTTGGAGGAAAAAAGTGCCAAGACGGGAGAAGTAGCAGCTAGTATTCTCGCGAAACACGCACGCGCGCTTTCTCCGGTGCTCTCAATCACAATGTCCTGACTAGCGCTCACGTGCTGTGAATCACGAGTGTTAAGAGGAGAGAGATTCGTCGAATTGAGGCCGCTAGGTAGCCAACTGCACGCCGTGGCCCTTCGTAGGGCAGTATGTCTTAAAAACCCGCTGTGCATAACCGAGTTGTCTCGGTTGTGCAAAATCGGCTGTGATTTGTATCTGAAACATAATATCAGCATCCCATTTCGAAGTCGCCATGCATGAGGAGTAAGCATGTAAGAAATCACATGATCAATATATACTGTTCCGAGTTATCGCAATTTATCGGCCATTATCGCGTCTTATACAAATGTCTGAAGAATAGCACGGAGACTCGAAACAAAGGAAAAACAATATTAGCACGCGGCAAATCCAATAAAGATCACTCTGAGAAAAAGAACAAAAGGGGTAGTGAGGTTAGTCTTTTTGGGAGCCAACTGGTTTGTCACAAACATTAATCCTTTTGGGGACGAAATGCAAGGGGATAAACATTTAGTCTCCAAAGGATGAACTGTAGGAGGAGGAACGGTTGCTTCTTGCAGATGCTACCCAAGAGACTAATATTTGACCCTTTTTCGTTCTTTTTTTTTTGTTTTTACTGGCACACTTCGCACTGTTGACACTGGTGGCTCGGACAAAAAAAAAAGGCCACAGATAAAAAGTAAAAGCTAGAAAGTAACGAAGCACCTAAAATACATTAAAATAATCTGAAACGTGGAAAAAACAACAACTAGGGGACAAAAAAAAAGAAAAGTCTGCAATAGCGCTCCTCGAAATCGGTACCTCATACTTAGTAGCTTGCCACGCTAACCAATCGGTCATGCCGAGAATTTTGTTTCTTCAGCATGGTATTTATTACATGTCTTTAAATTAAGCATAGGGCTATATACATTATTTACAAAGTAATCAGCCTGTAGGCGAAAATTCCAATTGAAGCATACAGCACAGCACCACACAGCGTGAATACGACTTAGCACAACTTCACTAAAACGGTGGCAAGGAAAGACAACACATCAACAATGGCAGCCAGTCCGGTTGATAGTGACTATCTTCGTTCTTTCTCTAAGCTCGTGCACCATTTGGCCAAAATGAGTAACGGGGGAGACGAGAGGCTCAAAATTCCGATCCAACATACGCGTTTTCCAGAGGCTGTGCAGTCCAAGGAGGAAAATCATGTCATAGGGTTTGTTGTTATGTTCGATGGGAATCAAGTAGCGCACACTGTGGAAATTCAAAATAAAGTCTTTCTTCAATGTTCTTTGCAGAACGTCCCAAAATAATATTGCATCTTTGCAGGCAATGAAACAGTGTTCGATGGTTTTAGGTGTATCACATAACCAAGACTGAATGCAGGTGGCATGTCGCGGTGCGCCTGCGGGGGCGCGTCAAGGCGCGTGCTCGTGCGAGAGAAAGCGCACGGCGCACACCGTAAACGTAGCGAGCTGAGCCGGCAGCGTCCAGTGTGCGCCCGCGCAACAAAGCAGCGCGAGACGTCTGCACGTGCGCGGAAGCGAGCGAGCGAAAGGAGAAAACTTGGACAGGATGCCTAGGTGGTACCACCGCGTGTATCCCCAGTTTCTATTTTTCTGTCAGAGATGGCGCTCGCTGTCAGGAGCAGCAGCGCCACTCGACGGTGCTTTAGAAGCCTATTTCTTGCAGAGCGTGTAAACAAACGTAATACTCGTGCTTGACACAACCGCGGTCTAACCGACGGCCGAGATTACCGGCAACGCTGGGTCATTCAGCTGGTTTCGAATCACTGCCTATGCAGGCGTGCGCTTTCATAGGTAATTTTCCGAAAAGAAAGATTAGCATGGCACATACGCAAGACAGCGAGCGCACTTCATTCGTTCGTATTGTACTGAGTTCCGTTTTCATCTGTTGTAGAACATTCTCCCACGCAAACTAGTAAACCGCGTGGTGGTCGATGTTTTCGATAAGTGATTTATCACCTGAATATGCGCTCATTATCTGGGCGAAGTGCGACGCAATGGATCACTGAGCAGAGCAGAGGCGGCCATTGCGCCCATCACGTTGAAAACAAAGCAAGTTTCTACCTCAGCCGACTGCCAGTTTTCTCCGATTCGGGAAAATGCAGTCAAATCACATGTTAAATTACCTACCAAAAAAAAGCCCGCGTCACAAGGATGTCTTTGCCAGTGTTTTAACAAGCAGGTACTGCAGGACACATATCCAGGACAGTAATACGAAACACAGTTGTACTGCGTATATCTTTCATGTTCTCGTTTTTCTTTTTTTTTTCACCCAGTTCAAACTCGGCTCCCATTGAAAGCGACATCGGCACATTCGCCAAAACAAATGGTTCCGTTCGTTTGATATGCATTTAAGAGTTCGCGCGATTCATTTGCTGAAATCGAATCAAAATTCGCTATATACCAGGCATCTGCGTAGCCCTCGAGCCGACAGCACCATTTCGAAATCAAACCACGTGGTGTGCCGTACAATTTCTGTTTTTATCTGCTTCAGTGCTCTAGCGATCCGCACCAACACCTCTTTCATTTTTTGTAAGAATAGAGGAGGCATTGTTCCCAAAAAGGCTAGGTGAGCTCGTCCCATGTGTGCATGCTCATCACACTACTTGAAAAAGGTTTACCTTATTTACTTGATCCTAAGCACCCGCCCCCCAATTATATTTTCATGCTTGAGCTTTGTTCAGCACCATGACAGAGAGAGCGAGAGCAAAGCTATTTATTAGTCACAAGTAACCTCCTTGATCAAAAGGCGGAAGCCCATTAGTTCTCTTGCATTTCCTGATTGGCTGCTTTTTTTGTCCATCAGATCAATTCTCTCGTTCAAGGGGTCGCTTAATCCCTTCATACGCTGTACCAACTGCTTGAGGAACACGCCAACTGTTTCCCTACCTGGAATAGGTAAGAAAAGGTAATTTCCCAGGTTAGGAATCACACTTCAAAAATTTCTACTTTCTCACGCGCGGTTCGTGCGTCGTATTTATTTATTTCAAAATACTGCAGGCCAATATTTCGGCCCAGGCAGGAGTGAATATACAAGGCATTAAAACAACAAATAAAAATAAAAATCTAAACACGGGATTAGAGTAAACGAACAAGTCAACAAAATACAACACTGTATCATTAAAAAAAAAATGTAACTCTAGAGCTTTAATGAAATTACCGCCGAGCAGCAGTAAATGCATAATATGCATTACTGCAGTCATTAAACGCTGCACATCAATAAACCAAAAGCTGAGCAGAGTTTTTACTTTGCATACCTTTTGCGTCTTCACGTAAAAAGAAACAAGAATGGTAGGAAAGGGAAGAGCACAAAGTAAGACCCTTAAGTAAATACCCCTCAAGGGTCTTTAAGGGAATAAAATGAAATGAAAAGCAAACTAACTCCCCCACTTACTGAACGCCGCGACAAATCCGTGAGCGAAAACAAAGCGAGGTACCGTAGTGGACAGCGCCGGAATAATCGCGCAGCGCGAGCGTCTGTTTTATCAGTAATGAAACGAGGCCGCAGGACGGGTACGATGGCTTGGAGGAAAAAAATGCCAAGACGGGAGAAGTAGCAGCTAGTACTCTCGCGAAACACGCACGCGCGCTTTCTCCGGTGCTCTCAATCACAATGTCCTGACTAGCGCTCACGTGTTGTGAATCACGAGTGTTAAGAGGAGAGAGATTCGTCGAATTGAGGCCGCTAGGTAGCCAGCTGCACGCCGTGGCCCTTTGTAGGGCAGTATGTCTTAAAAACCCGCTGTGCATAACCGAGTTGTCTCGGGTGTGCAAAAGCGGCTGTGATTTGTATCTGAAACATAATATCTGCATCACATTTCGAAGTCGCCATGCATGACGAGTAAGCATGTAAGAAATCACATGATAAATATATTGTTACGTGGAAGATTTACAGTCCCAAAGCTGTCCGCACAACTAACGTTGATGAGGGCACCGATTTCACAACACTCAGCGTCGTCGTCTTCTCGGAGTCTGTTGCACTTCTTCATCCTCATCACGAACAGCGAATACAGCTAAGTAACACTACCCCCCCGCGGGAAAAGCACAGTCCCGGTGCGGTCTATGTTAGCGAAATAGAACGTTGATGATAGGGCTTCAGACGGGACACATGCACTATTTCGGAGGTTGGAGCTGTGGACGTGGACTTCGGAACCACAGATTCAACTTCGTAGGTGACGTCGGTCACGGGGAGCAAAACACGGTAAGGGCCAGTGTAACGGGGCAAAAGTTTTTCACACAAGCCCACTCGACGGCACGGGAGCCACAGCAAAACGAGAGATCCAGGAGTGTAGTGGACATCACGGTGGCGGCTGTCGTACCGGATCTTTTGAGAGTCTTGGGATGCAGAGAGCCTGGCATGAGCTAACCGGCGGGCATCATGAGCACGGGTGACGGCATCACTGGTGTAAGTACAGGTGGCGTCTGCCGCGGGTAGAGAGGTGTCGAAGGGTAGTAACGGGTGTCGGCCAAATAATAAATAAAATGGGGAGTATCCAGCGGTAGAATGGACAGATGAATTGTAGGCGAATGTGACAAAGGGGAGATGAACGTCCCAATCTCGATGGTCGTCAGACACATACATGGCCAGCATGTCTGTGAGGGTACGGTTTAGACGTTCCGTGAGGCCGTTGGTCTGGGGGTGATATGCGGTGGTGAATTTGTGGCGGACGGAGCACGAACGGAGAATTTCGTCAACCACTCGCGACAGGAAACAGCGGCCACGGTCAGTTAGTAGTTCGCGAGGAGCACCATGATGAAGAATTACGTTTTCTAGAAGGAAGTCAGCGACGTCTGTGGCGCAGCTGGTCGGGATGGCTCGGGTAATAGCGTACCGAGTAGCGTAATCGGTGGCGACGGCGATCCATTTGTTGCCCGAGGTGGAAACTGGAAAGGGGCCAAGGAGGTCAACGCCTATACGGGAAAATGGGTCAGTTGGTATGGGTATTGGCTGCATATGACCTGAAGGCAAAATTGTGGGCTTCTTCCGACGCTGACACAGTTCACACGCGGCAATGTACTGCTGGACAGAGCGGTAGAGCCCCGGCCAGTAGAAACGTCGGCGCAGGCTGTCGTATGTTCGAGAGACACCCAAGTGGCCAGCCGTGGGAGCATCATGGAACTGTTCAAGGAGGGTGGAACGCAGGTGTTGTGGAACGACGAGCAAAAGGTCTGTGCCATCTGGTCGCATATTACGTCGGTATAGGGTGTTCTGGTGGAGCACACATAAGGCGAGAGATGGGTCAGGGCGGTCGGAGGTAAGACGGAGGATAATGGAATGCAGAGAAGGATCTAAGTGCTGTTCCTTGGTAATGTTGGCAAAGGCGGAGACAGATAAGACATATGCATCATCGTCAGAGTCTGTAGGACTAGGGGAGTCGACGGGATGACGTGCAAACAGTCGGCATCTTGGTGAAGCCGGCCGGACTTGTAGACGACGGAAAAGGTGTATACTTGTAATCGTAGCGCCCAGCGCCCCAAACGGCCAGTAGGATCTTTGAGAGAGGAAAGCCAGCACAAGGCATGATGGTCTGTTATCACAGTAAAATGGCGGCCGAACAAATAAGGGCGGAATTTCGTAATAGCCCAGACAAGCGCCAGGCACTCTCGCTCTGTAATAGAATAATTTTGTTCGGGCGTTGACAGGAGGCGGCTGGCATACGCAATCACCCTTGTACGGCCGTGTTGTTGCTGAGCGAGAATAGCTCCTATTCCATGGCCACTTGCGTCGGTACGGAGTTCAGTATTGGCGAAAGGGTTGAAGTGGGCCAAGACTGGTGGAGTAGTAAGAGCAGCAATAAGCTTTGAGAAAGCTGCAACTTGTTCAGGCCCCCAATAGAATGAAACGTCTTTCTTGAGGAGCTGGGTGAGCGGACGAGCAAGGACTGCGAAGTTCGGGACGAATCGTCGGAAATAGGAACATAGGCCAATAAAGCTTCGGACATCGCTGGATGAACGCGGAGTGGGAAAATCTGTGACGGCATGTATCTTGTCAGGGTCAGGCTGAACACCGGAAGAATTAACCAAGTGACCAAGCACTTTGATTTCCCGATGGCCGAAACAGCATTTCTTTGAGTTGAGTTGAAGGCCGGCGCGGCGGAATAGCTCGAGAATGGTAGAAAGGCGAGAGAGGTGGCTGTCAAAAGTGGACGAGAAAACAATGACGTCGTCTAAGTAACAAAGACAAGTCGTCCACTTGAAGCCGCGCAGCAATGAGTACATCATCCGTTCGAAAGTTGCAGGGGCGTTACATAGGCCAAAAGGCATGACTTTAAATTGATAGAGGCCGTCAGGGGTGATGAACGCTGTCTTTTCACGGTCTCTCTCGTCGACAGAAATCTGCCAGTAGCCGGAACGAAGGTCGATGGATGAAAAGTAGCTGGCTCCGTGCAAACTATCAAGCGCGTCGTCGATGCGCGGAAGAGGATATACATCTTTTTTGGTTATCTTATTCAAATGACGGTAGTCAACGCAGAATCTCCAACTGTTATCCTTCTTCTTGACCAGCACGACAGGGGATGCCCAGGGGCTACTGGAAGGCTCGATTATGTCGTTCGTTAACATCTTTTCGACCTCCATTTGAATGACGCGTCGCTCGGCAAGCGAAACACGATAGGGCCGCCTGTGGATCGGACTGGCGTCCCCGGTGTCAATGCAGTGGGTTACAACTGTCGTTTGACCCAATGGGCGGGTGCCGAAGTCAAAAAGGTCACTGTAGGTAAACAAAAGCTTGTGTAAATCAGCGGCGAATTCAGGTTGCAGATCAGCTGATATCATGCTGTCAAGCGGATCAGGGCGCGATGTGGACGACGAGGGGGTGTTGGCAGGGACGGCAGTTGTATGATCTGTAGACAGAGCTGAAATGGCACAATCGGTCATCGGGGACAGCGAAGCTAATGAAATTCCCTCGGGCAGAACTTGAGTTGAAAAGCTGAAGTTGAGGACTGGGAGAGTGGTGCGGTTTTGGGAGATGTGCACAATTAGATGAGGAAGGATGACGTGCCGCTGCAGCATGACATCAGTAATAGGACAAGCGAGATAGTCGCCATCTGGGACGGGTGGGAATGGCGACATAGGGATGTAAACGGCAGTTTCTGGAGGAAGGCGGCTAAACTGTGCTGATCGAAGTCGGGGTGAGCAGGAGGGGTCTTCAGAGCAGAGCGGGAGGTCCAAGCGAAGTAGGCCACTAGAGCAGTCGATAAGGGCAGAGTGGGCTGTTAAGAAATCAATGCCAAGGATAACGTCGTGGGGGCATTCATGTAGGACGGTGAACAACACTGGGGCATGACGGTCAGCAATTGTAACTCGCGCCGTACACATGCCAACCACGGCAGCAGGGCTGCCATTGGCGACGCGAACTGTGGACGAGACGGCTGGCGTAAGGACTTTCTTGAGGCGACGACGAAATGAGGAGCTTAGAACGGACAGTTGGGCGCCTGTATCAATTAGAGCAGAAACGGGAACTCCATCCACAAGGACGTCGATACGGTTATTTTGTAGGGCAGGGGTCAACAGAGGCTTTTCAGTCCGGGTCATAAATGCAGCGTCACCTCCGGGAGCTGCATTGGCTAGTTTTCCGGTAAGTGGCCAGAGTAGGACGTTGGCGAACTGCGGCGAGGATGAGGAGAACGCGAACGTCGTGCTTGCGGGGATGGTGAACGGTTGGCAGGACGGACAGTGGAACCGGGGTCAGCAAGGGTCTGGTCGGGGCGAGGTGGGGAATAGCGAGGGGCATAGTCTCCGCGGCGGTCAACGTAGGTGTACTGACGAGATGGCGTGTACCAGCGACTACGGCAGTGGCGGGAAATGTGGCCAACGCGAGAACAAGTAAAACAGATGGGGCGATTGTCGTGGGTACGCCATTCATTTGGGTTGCGGTAACGATATCGGGGCGAGAAACCGGCGTTGGTTGAGGTGGCAGCAATTACTGGAGGGGCAGGTCCTGAATCCGTGGTGTCGGTGGTGCTGGTAGAAGGGAGGCCCATATTCGCAACCTCTTGGCGAACAACAGCCTTAATAAGTGATATGGTAGCCAGGGTGTTGTCGGGTGTATGCGACAGCGAGGCCGCGGGAGTCATTGCCTCAAGCTCTTGGCGGACAATGCGTGTCAAAGTGCTGTCGTTCGCAGGCGGTCGAGGAGTCGGGATATCGATACAGGAGGAGCTAGCAGCCGTGTTCGGCAGCCGGTCGAAACGGTGATATATGCGCCTCTGCTTCGCCTGCTCGAAACGTCGGCACACCTGCAGCACAGAGTCCACTGTGGAGCAATCCCTGCACAACAGGAGGTTGAAGGCATCGTCGGCAATGCCTTTTACTATATGGCCGACTTTATCCTCCTCAGGCATGCCTTGGTCGACTTTGCGGCATAGAGACAGGACGTCTTGGATGTAAGTGAGATATGACTCCGTAGACGTTTGGGCCCGAGAGGCGAGCGCTTTTTTCGCGGCAATGTGGCGGCCAATAGGCTTTCCGAATAAGTCGTGCAGCTTTTTTTTGCAAATATCCCAAGATGTTAGCTCGTCTTCGTGGGTTTCAAACCACACCCGCGCGGTCCCAGCCAAGTAAAATATTACATTCGCGAGCATGAGTGTGGCATCCCACCTGTTGTGCTTGCTCACGCGCTCGTATAGGGCTAGCCAGTCGTCCACGTCGACGTCGTCGGTCCCGCAGAAGGTTCCGGGGTCACGGGGGTGGGCCATTACAACAGCAGGGGCGGCGGCTGTAGAGGTAGAGGCGTCGGTAGTCATCGTGGTGGTTCCGATGTGGCGGCCGCTGCGGAGATCTAGCTTGTGACAGGGGATCGAATAGATTAACCTCCACCAAGAGATGTTACGTGGAAGATTTACAGTCCCAAAGCTGTCCGCACAACTAACGCTGATGAGGGCACCGATTTCACAACACTCAGCGTCGTCGTCTTCTCGGAGTCTGTTGCACTTCTTCATCCTCATCACGAACAGCGAATACAGCTAAGTAACAATATGCTGTTCCGAGTTACATAAAAATGGCGCAGTGCATCGCAATTTATCGGCCATTATCGCGTCTTATACAAATGTGTGAAGAATAGCACGGAGACTCGAAACCAAGGAAAAACAATATTAGCACGCGGCAAATCCAATAAAGATCACTCTGAGAAAAAAGAACTAAAAGGGGTAGTGAGGTTAGTCTTTTTGGGAGCCAACTGTTTTGCCACAAACATTAATTCTTTTGGGGACCAACTGCAAGGGGATAAACATTTAGTCTCCAAAGGATGAACTGTAGGAGGAGGAACGGTTGCTTCTTGCAGATGCTACCCAAGAGACTAATATTTGACCCTTTTTCGTTCTTTTTTTTTGTTTTTACTGGCACACTTCGCACTGTTGACACTGGTGGCTCGGACAAAAAAAAAAAGGGCACAGATAAAAAGTAAAAGCTATAAAGTAACGAAGCACCTAAAATACATTAAAATAATCTGAAACGTGGAAAAAACAACAACTAGGGGACAAAAAAAAAAAAGAAAGGTCTGCAACAGCGCTCCTCGAACTCGGTAGCTATTACTTAGTAGCTTGCTACGCTAACCAATCGGTCATGCCGAGAATTTTGTTTCTTCAGCATGGTATTTATTACATGTCTTTAAATTAAGCATAGAGCTATATACATTATTTACAAAGTAATCAGCCTGTAGGCGAAAATTCCAATTGAAGCATACAACACAGCATCACACAGCTAGAATACGACTTAGCACAACTTCACTAAAACGGTGGCAAGGGAAGACAACACATCAACAATGGCAGCCAGTTCGGTTGATAGTCACTATCTTCGTTCTTTCTCTAAGCTCGTGCACCATTTGGCCAAAATGTGTAACGGGGGAGACGAGAGGCTCAAAATTCCGATCCAACATACGCGTTTTCCAGAGGCTGTGCAGTCCAAGGAGGGAAATCATGTCATAGGGTTTGTGGTCATGTTCGATGGGCATCAAGTAACGCACACTGTGGGAATTCAAAATAAAGCCTTTTTTCAATGTTCTTTGCAGAACGTCCCAAAATAATATTGCATCTTTGCAGGCAATGAAACAGTGTTCGATGGTTTTAGGTGTATCACATAACCAACAATTAACAGAAGAAACGAAAATATTTTTTTGTGAAGGCACACTTTAACTGGAAAAACTTCGGCATGAAATTTAAAGAAAAACGGTTTACTAGAAGGCGAGACTGGCATTTTGCGCACCCTTTTTAAAACATCATGCCCCCATACAGTTAGAATAGAGTGAACGATATAAGGGAGGGGGGAAAACATAGATATCAATTCTTTGTGTACATGTTTCCTTGAACAGAGAATGAGTGCTCATAAGAGAAGCGAACTGCGAGAAAACGCACTGATTCGTAAACTTCTTTCATAAAACGAAATAATAATGGCCGATCGGTAAAATTGGAAGAGACCACTAAGTTTGGAAGAAGGTTCACAAAGTTAGTTTGCAGGGATGCTCTGGTAATTGGATGGTAGGAGTTGAGTTTCCCCTTCAGGTAGCGAGGTGAGGAAACACTTGACGATATCGATGTTGTTATAAATTGAAGATTCGGACTCGCAACAATCACGTTACTTGAGGGCACGACGGAAAGATTAACTATTTATTTACTCATAAATAAAACGAGGAGACGCAAGTGAGGAGAAAACTATTTACATGACTTACCCGTTGGTAGGACGAAATCAGCCCTGGTTTCATCCAGAGCGCTTACTTTTAAGCCATATGTCTCCGCCCTTAGCGGGGACAGCCACCAATAACCAATAAGGCAACTTTTCTCACCAATCAAAGACTTGGGAAAGGATATTAACTAACAACACTTGGGAAAGGAGAGGTCCCACGCAAACATATGAACGGCATCACCACATTCCAAACCTCTGCCTTCCCTTGTTTTCTTTTGCACACGTACATGCGGGACCAATGTTTGCCGTGTGAACAACAGCTTAAGTTCTTATAAAAAAAAACAGAAAGCTGTCACTGAGGGGTAAAACGCCATGTGGAAACTCCCAATTGAGCAAGGGCTTCTTCTGAACAACTGTGGCTCAATCACCCCCCAAGACCAGGCCGCCCGTCCAACGACTGGCGCCGACACCACACACCATGCATAGATGCATAGAGTTACACGACAGGGATGGAAATCGCATACCCACGGTCGATAAAATACGAATTCTAGGACTAATCATCCAAAGCAACGGGTCCAACTGGGCGATGCTTGAAAGCATCACGATCAAGATTGCAAACGCGATCCGGATGTTTCGGCGCATCATGAATAGGCACAGGGGACTGAGCGAGGACAACGCTATTCAAATGGTCCATGCTTTTGTACTCTGTCACATTATATACGTGGCTGCAATGCTCAACTGGAAAAAGGAACATCAGAGAAGGCTTGAGGTACACATACGCCGAGCTTTCAAGACAGCGTTGGGGCTCCCCGATAATGCCTCCACTGAACTACTCTTACAGCTAGGAGTGCACAATACCCTTGCCGAAATCATCGAGGCACAGCACACGGCACAGATTGCACGCCTATCAAGCACCAAAGCGGACAGAGAGATTCTCGTTAGGCTCGGCCTGAACACCATAGTAGAAAATGACAACGTCCAGCAGTTACCTAAAGTCGTGCGAGAAGCGATCAAAGTGTCCCCCTTCCCAAGAAACGTACACCCGATCCACAATCAAGGAAGAAGGCTCGCCCGCGCCAAAGCCCTCGCTGCGGACGCGGCACAGTTCCCCGACCAGACAGCTTTCGTGGATGCAGCGTACATACCGGGAAAGCATGCCTACTCGGTAGTAGTAGTCGACGGACACGGGCGTACGCGCAACTCACTCACACTTTACACCAAGAAGCCAGAGGTAGCTGAACAAGCAGCGATAGCACTAGCCCTAAAAGACTCGGACTTCACAACTGTATACAGCGACTCTAGAGCAGCCACTCGAGCTTTCGCCAAGGGCGGGATAGACAAGACGACGCTACGGATCTTAGGCGGAAGTAACATCACCGATCACTCCATCGTATGGTTCCCGGCACATATGGGCAGCTTAGGGGGCGGCCTGCGGAATCTCCATGAGATCGCACACGAGGCGGCGCGAGGACTCATCGACCGCGTCCCTCCGGTTTCCCCTGCTACTCCACATATCAATTATTCCAGATCAATTATTCACGTACAACGAGCTCACTAAGCACTTTTATCTAGGCAGACGAGCATTTCCCCTCCCGGATAAGAAATTAACCCGCAGCCAATCAGTCACGTTACGCCTGCTCCAAACGAACTCATACCCCAACCCCTGGCGCATGAAGCACATTGACCCAGACTACGACGGACAACATGTGTGTGAACGGTGCAGTGACCGTGTAGACTTAAACCATATGCTGTGTGGTTGTGCATCGAGCGACGCCTACGCCAAGAACAAGGAACGTTGGGACAAAGTTTTAAAAAGTGCTTCACTACATGATCAGCTTCGGGCTGTCCAGGAGGCCCGCGTGGCGGCGGAGAGCTTCGGGCTCTCTGTTCCGACGTGGGAGCTGCCCTCTACACCTGGCGCCTAGCCGAGTGTCCTCCAGGACCCCTACTGTGGGAAATAAAGTTTTGCCAAACCAAACCAATGACCCATTGCGCCTCATCGCGCGCTGGTCAGCGACCGCACACCTGCTACCCCAAAAAGGTTGTATGCACATGAGCAGAGGAAAAGACGCGTACAATAGAGCTGTCACCGCACCTTGGTCATGCATGTGTGGTTCCACCAATTTAGTAACCCTTCAACACGGGCAGGTGCACATCCTAAGAGGGCTCACCAGCTGCAAGGCAACTCAGATTTGAACTTTTTTTGTCGATAGATGGCAGCACTTAAGCACCACAAAAGGGAGGAAAGTCCTATTCTCCGTCCAGGTGTGTAAATTACACCGTGACACGAAAGTGTTACTTCTTCCGCGTACAAAAAGTAGAGCCGAGAACTTTCAGTTGATATGCGGCCAAACCTGGGGGACCGGAGTGGGGGCCAGAGAATGGTCCTTTTCTCCAGTAGCGCACAATTGTAGCGTTTTCCAGTTTGGGTCGCCAATGCCCCCTCCCATCTTTTGTGCGAAGGAAGAGAAGGAAAATGAGGAGGAAAGGCAGGGAGGTTAACTCGTAAAAGAAACCGGTTTACTACTCTTTACAGTGGTAGGGTGAGGATTCCTTGCAGGCAGTACTAAGCAGGGCTGGTTTCGACTAGGGAGAGAGAAAGGTGTGAATCATCTTTTGACAGAGTTGAAAAGGCGTGAAGGGAACCTTCCCCCATATTAGCCTTTGGTTACTGGAAAACAATCCATTGTGTTGAGGACACTAGTATTCAGCCCCCAGATAAAAGGAAAGAAAGGAACTCCTAGTGCACAAAATCTTGTCTGCTTCCCTTTCCAGCATTGCCTCGGTTACATAGCCACATAGAGGTGTCCGCGAGTGTATGACCGTTTACTTTGCCTAGTTGCCTGGCAGCGTTCACGTCGCCGAACACATATATCTTCCGCTCCTTCGTACCAACAAGACATGTGTGTTTCGTTCAATCCTTGATCCTGTGTAAAATGAAAGCAACGACAGGATGTGGGCGGACAGTTGGCGATATCCTGTACAAAGAAATCACATCTGAAGCCATAAGGTACGGAAAGGACCACGAGTGCTTAGCACTAAAGCAAATCGAGAAGGAATGCAACGTTGTGGTAAAAGAGTGCGGCCTGTTTGTTGACCAGGAAAACCCCTTTCTTGGCGCTTCCCCTGACGGACTCATTGGGGAGGACATCCCTGTCGAAGTCAAGTGTCCGTACTCAGCGAGGGACATTACTCCACTAGAAGGAGTTCGCGCCAAAAAAATAACCTGCTGTGTCGAAAACAAGGACGGAAGATTGCAGCTGAAGACTAACAGCAATTATTGGTACCAAGTACAAGGCCAGCTCAATATTGCTCGCCGTCAGAAGTGCTTGTTTGTAGTCTGGACCAAAAATGGCATGAGTATTGAGGTGATTTCCAGGCATGAATCGTTTTGGGAGGACGAGATGTTGCCAGGTCTCAAAAGTTTTATATGCACTGTTTGCTGCCAGAACTCGTGGACCCAAGAAGAAGCCGTGGCCTTCCAATTCGCGAACCTCATTACATTGTCGAAGCACAGATGACTCGCTCACTCAAGCGACCTTTGAGTGCAAAAACTAAAAATTAAGACAGCCTAGAAATCGTCTAGGACACCCTTCCTGACTACAGAGCATCTTTCCCCTTTTCTTTTGTCACTGTCACGATCATGTATTGGAACAGGTTTCTTGCTACTGGTTTATTTTGTTCAAATAAAAAAAATGCGATCTAAACAGAAGGAAAGAGGGGTGGTGGCCACGCCACCCGCGTATGATCTTTTGCACGCAAAATCGGGGCAGCAACCCTAAAAGGAAATCTTCCAACCAATTGCGACTGGTTTGCAAGCTGAAATTCCTTACCTCATATGATTTCCAAGGAAGGCTTAGTAGGCGCCCTACTTCGAGTTGCATTTTTTTTTGTCGCTGTGTATTTTGCAGCGTGGTGCAGGAGGTCCTGCTAGCTGCGGCGCATACCGAGCCGGCTCTAAATGGGAGAATAAAGGCAGTGGTCGAACGCTTGACTTAGCGAAACCGGTTCAGAAGTGGAACTAAATGATTTTGCCTGCCAGGCTACTCACCTTTGAGGTCATGTTATTTACACGACGGACCGGTTCGACCAGTTCTCATGAGGTCGGAGCTACAGTACAGCAGAGGCTAGACAAGAAAAGGAACGAAATGGTTATTTCACCCCTTGCCTTGGGGAGATGTCAGCGTGTATACACCTTTCCAACCTGATTGAAGCCATAGGTACCATAGGGCTCCCTGGATTGATTTTTCAGCTGGCGCTACCAACCGATCCGTGGGCAATGCAGCAGAGGTTAGGCAGGAAAAGGAACGAGACAGGATTTTGTCCCCTTGCTGTGGGGAGTGGATGTTCGCTTTTCATGCGGAGGTGTGAAGGGGGAGGTTGGAGAAAGGGTGCGAGGTGATTAGAGCTCAAGAGCCCACTTCCCACATCATGGGCCCAAAAGCCAACAAAGGGTCATCTCCTTTGCTTTCCTGTCGCGCCTCTTCTACATCCACAATGGATAGGTGCCAAGGATGTTTGCTCCTGCCTTCACTTGTATCCTACAATAGGTCGCCTGAACCACTGCACACCTTTGTTGGGGTGGGAACAATGCTGTTCACCCACATAAATGGCCCTGTAAGTCACTTATGCTTTGGTGCAAAAAATGTTATATCCTCGGGCAGCGGGGGAGGGGTTCTTCTTGACTGCACTTGGCATCTCACTTCACAGCCCAAGCAAGAAAAAAGGACAGAAAGAAGTCAAGTTGGTCAAAATTTCAAGAAAAACATGCGCGCACTAACACTGACAAGCAAGAGGTTGGTGGTAGAGTGTAGTATTGTCTAAACAGTTTGACACCAGATGGAGCCACGACGCAAATAGTTAAATTTGGCGCGAACTTCAATTCCCGCAGAAAATACATTCACAACTTTCAGAACCTGTAAAACGCTAACAATAGGTTCGATATGGATAAAAATTGCAGATTAACAATCAAGAAAGAAAAGGGGAGGAAATGTTGCGGAGGAAATTTTGATGTCTAGCCTAGTTTTTTTATGAGATGACAAGGAAGACCGACATATCTAAAAACGCAATTTTTAGGAATATTTGTCTATGATTTGAAATAAAATGAAGCCTTAAAAATAAAATCTGCCCGCAACATTTCCTCTATTCTCTAAAGACGAAAACGCTGCCACAAACCCCATGAAAATTTAACCGCAATTGGACACGCTAGAGCTTCTGCAAGTTACCATGTATTTTCTATGGACGTTGGCACTGGTGAGCCCTCTTAACCTATATACCTCGGGTCGTAAGCTCTGTGCGAGAAACCGATTGGCCCGAAACTTCACCGAACTTCACAGTAGGTACTACGGAAAAAAGAAACAAGAAACTGTCTGACATAGAGATGTGTCAAACCTAGTACGCCAGCAGAAAGAGGCCTGAATAAGTTATCGCGCGGTATCGGCTCAAAACTGGACTGCCATATGAACGTCTCAAACATTCGGTGAAAACTTTGGATGTAATTCCTTGCGCAATGGATTACCTGTAAAACATAACAAATTTTTGTAGCCAGAAACATGTTGCAAGCCTGTTCTTGGCCAAAAATGGATAGGCGGTGAGAAACAAAAGACTGAGCATAGCTTTGGAGAGAAAAGAGACATAAAAAACGACCATATAAGGCTGACGATGCCAAATTAGCCAGTCATGTAGGGAAACTGACAGAAGCACACCAAACAATAAGCAATGAGCATGATTTATGCGACCTTTTCGCTCTATCTGTAGCAAAAAGACTAAGAAGGCTATCGGCGGCAGAACAAATCCGCATCCTGGAACTGTTCCAGGACCTGTCCCAATAAAAAGTGGGCATATAGATACGCATTCCCGCATATGAGTGAATGAGTTTTGCTTGAACATTTAACTGACTTTTCATCTGATACACAGAATATGAAAAAAGCACGAATAGCTGCTTTGTTTCTGTGAAAAAAATCAATTATCTCTAGTGCAAAGGCAGCACTAATATGGCTAAAACCATTAGAAGTGTTTCAAGAAACATAAATGCATTAAAATCCCTACACAAGCTTGCAGGAACGCCATGATGCAAAACAACAGTCCATGAAAGTAACATGCTAAATACGTGTACACAGTTAAAACAGCCAGCCCCAGTGTGCCCTTAACAGATAACTTTAATGATGCTAAGAGCAATGCTAATTTCCAAGAATAATGGCCTCTTTTTTTTGTGATAGACATGGCATGAAAACAAAGAGCATACTTTCAATCGATAAATCCAAATTGGATAGCAATTCTCATCCTGCCCAACTTTTTCATGCGGGGCATTTATTGCTTTTTTTAAGCCATGCATGCATGCATGCAAACTTCATCAACCCAAAGCTTTTCTGGCCTGCTCAAAACTTTGGCCCTACTATGCTCATGGATTCCTGCTACTTCACTTCCTGTCAGCTTATTGCAATAGAAACACAATATACATGAATATTCAAGCACTTAAGCCTGACAGGAACTTGTTACCTGGTTTAGGGAAAATCCATAGCCTATCAGCTTTGCTTGCTGTACACGAAGCTATCGAAGATTTTTGTCACAGAGAAATAGGTACTGCACATAGGGAACCTGCACTGCATAGAAAGCACTGCAATTGTCCTGAAGCGTGACTCAAAAATGCTGCTGTTAGCAATTTGGTTCGCGACAAACGACCGAGCATGATCAGCAGCATTATAGATACGCATTTGACAGATAACGTCCTTGCCGAGACCTCTGGATCTAGTGCAGTTATCCGACACACGCCACGCAAAGCTTCGACAGAGCGTGCATTATTATCCTACAAGCTCGTGCAGGCGGCGTGAAAATGCCCCAAAATGCTAAAAAGTCGCCTCATAAGTATTTGCTCTTCTCGCTAGGATATGTGTTCCGGCGTGACGATCGACACAGCAAGCTTCATTGCACGTTGCTTATAGCAAAAAAAAAGAAAGATATGCGGGCTCTTTTCTCTACATTAGTACGCATAATTCGGCTGATCCTAAGGTGTTGAAGAGCCTCACGTGAAATGATATGTGCTTGGTGTGCAGTCTGCTGTGGATGCTCGAATTTCCACTAGAACCGCCAGCTTTTCCCCTTACTGGTGGCTCCAGTTGGTGTTGTCTGCTGTTAGCAATAATGCAACAAGAAATCATTGTAGTGAACAGATTTTGCTATAGGAAACAGGTAATACTTTGTAACCATAACAAAGTGGGCTCGACTGCACTACCACAACTGAGTTCCCAAATAGCAAAGCCTGTAAGTAGAAGGCACAAGTTAGAGTAGTACATCTTTATATGCTTAAGCATGTTACCTTTGTTAGCACGCATGAGGCTACTCGTTTGGCACTCGTTTCAATGCAGCATCCATCGAGACTCCTGGTTGTTGCCACTGCCAGGAGACTTCGCCAACAGCGCTGTAGAAGTAGGCAGCAAGCAAATCTTTGGCTGCAGCGGCATCAGAATGGTGGTTTCTGGCATGGGTTGGAGCAAGTGAGAAGTTCCGGGGCTTCGAACCACCCCCAAATGCCCCTTGGATGCGTTCCCAAATGCGTCCTCTCTGTCTGTGAACAAGTACGCTCGAGGATGTCTCACAGTTAGGAAGTTGTGCAATACACAAGCGGCTTTGACAACATAGTCAACATTCTCGAGGCGCCGTGGGATAGTCCGCAATAGTACTCGCCACCTTGCTGCAGTTATGCTGAAAGCATTTTCAGCACACCTTCTCAAAAAAAGAAGACCAATTCAGCCCATAGTACAGTGAAAAGCTTACCATGTTCAGCAAACATATATTTAAATACATGCAGACAGGCGTATACAGATACAGTCAAGGGAATATGATACTATAAAAATACATTTATTCGAACTTCTGGCTTCTAACCCACTGGCAAGAGCCAGCACCAGTGGTGCCAGCGTCCTGGTGCTATACCTTAAAAAAAGGCTGTTCTTTTGTAGTTTTTTGTTCTGCTGTTTCAACTTGGCTGGTGCAAGGGCATGCTCACTAATGTGAAGGTCTTGTTGGAAGCCTGTGGTTTCTTATGAAAGTCCAACTTTCCGACCTAAATGCTCGAAAGGAAGCTGTCTTCATTCTTTATCCAGGTGTGCAATGAGTTCAAACAATGCTTACCGAGACCACATTTTTCATTTTACATATGTCTAGGCTTCCAGTTTCAAACCTTCCAACCATTTCCAAAATGATACTAGGACAAGCGTGGCTCCAGCATGTGCACGCTGCTTTGCCAGCATTTTCTATCAGTGTCCGATTTCTAGCATCCCCAGCCAAAAGCAGTGTGAAAACCATACTGGCTTCACACTGGAAGATGCTGGAGGACGCTGGTTTTTACAATAATTATTCTAATTACTTTTGCACAGATGCTTGGGGACTAACCACGGATACTATTGAAAAATATCTAATTTCAAGTTTTGATAAAGTGAGAAATTTGCAAATTACACCTCTTTCTATAACCTGATTACAATTATGCTTCATAAAGTAAGATCAAACAATGCTAATTTATACCTTGCTCTGTTAATTCTGTAATTGAAGATCCGCTTCTGCTAATTTAGGCACCTTGACGGGTACGGCCGCATGAAATTAATGGGCAGCTGGAATGCCTCGTCACCGACGAAGGCATGCGGTGCAACTGTTCATGACTTGGGCAGTTTCCCAAACCTAGGGATGTAAGAATGCCATCATTAAGGTCGCGACCAAAGTCACATTTCTTAAAGTTCCACCATCACAGAGCCGGCCTTCTGCACCGACATCAACGAGGATGTACTTTTAGTGCTGTCAACAACTGCCATGAGCACCATTGAGTATGTGCCCTAAATTGGAAAGCATAGCACATATTGAACTAAAATCCTGGGCAAGTGACAGCATACAATACAATATAAATGTAATATTTCAAAGGCCAAATTCAACTGCATTAAATAGTATAGCAATCCATGCATCTAAAGCTCTATACTAATGAACAAAACTTTTGTGTCAATCGTGTGAAATGCACTGTCGAAGCAACTGTAGCTTTCGAGGTGAGGCATAAGTCACAATGAGGTATAAGCTACCTTGATAAAAACCTGCTGTAATAATTTACATTGTGGCATGATGACATAAGCAGACATGCTAAGACTCGATGTGAAGAATTTTTGCACATGTCGAAATGCACCTTACCAAGCGCATGTCACAAAGGCGGGTGTCCCACTCTGGCAGCGCGAATGTGCCATCTAAGGCAATGCTTGCGTGAGCATTCTGCGCGCTGTTCTTTTTCGAACATCACAATGGTAGGCAACATTCGGAAGCTTAATATGCGCTCTGTCAAATGATGTGCGCTGCTTTAGTGTGCCAACGTTGTCAACTGTATGAGAGATGGTATTGCAGATGACAAATTCGCTATCGTCGTTGATATACCCTACTTCGGATTAATTTGCTGAAGAAACTGCTGCACTTAGAACAGTTTCCTTTGGCCTACACATAGAATGGGTATTTATCTCAGCTTTTATGAAGCAAAATTCTTTTAATTTAATCAGTATTTGATCGGCAGCCTTTTAAATATGGTAAACTTTGGCTATTTTGAGCACGAATATCTGTGCTTTATCAACGTGCACAGCAGTAAAATGTTTGCCACTTCGGGCGCACATTATAATAGTTCAGTGTACGAAGTTTCATCGAAATTTATTCGCTAGTTCGTTTTTTATTACCTTTCCAATTTGAAGATTTCCGTAATACTGCCTTACATCGCATACCTTGACCAGAAAAACCACTCATTCTACAGCCTAGGAATCATGCATGGCGAAACTAGAATAGTAGTTATTGGTCCATATAAGCGTGAATTGCGCTTTATACAATTAGCACGATTATACTGAGCCTTCAAATATAATCAATTTTTCCTATACGACATTCAGTCGAGAAGGCCGTCATACTCAACAACATGAGCCTTGTTTGAGTTGACTTTTTTTATATATTGTATTACTGTAAAATAAAGTTAAAATAAGAAGCACAAACCATGGTGATAATTAGTATTTGCACCTGTATTCGGTCATTAAAGGTTTTTTACTGCTAGCGCCTTCTAGGTAAAAGCAACAAAAGTGTGAGTTCATTCAATTGCCAGGAGAGGCGCGCGTGACTACACTCCTTCAAAGTATTGAAGCCAGTCATCTATCCGCGGCATAACTACTTTTGTGCTGTGAAGCGTTTTTCATTTGCGTTTTGCTTGTTGACATTTGCATTGTTGTTTGTGAGGTGAGTGTTAGTGCGAGGTGCGGTGAGTATTGTCGCCTGGCTTGAATCACTACGACGGCAGTATTATTGTAAAGCCATGAGTGGGAGTCGCCAACCGGCTTGCAGAACATCGCGGAAGCAACGGGCGCACCTCAGATCTGAGCGCTAGAGCCGTATGAGGTAAGCCTGCTTTTTCATTCTTCGTCCCATTTTGTAGTGTTGTTATCTTCATGCACGTACCGTAATTACTCGCATGCTTTACTTACTCGCATAATGAACCCACTCGCATAATGAACCCGCAGTTTCGCTCCGTCCGCTTTGCTTTTATTGTAGATTATTCTAGATTTTGCTTTTATTCTAGATTGCAAGGCAGCATATGTTCAGTATCTTATGTTGTGTTTTTTATTCCAAACGAGCTGAATTGCGTTTGACACGAGGTCCTCTTTTTACATGCCCATTATTTTCTTGTTTTCTCTCCCATCCTTTGAGAGTGGCCAGCTTGTTGCATACGCCTTGGAAATCATATTCATCTAATAGCACTATAATTTGCTCACCATGCCTTTTTTGTTATCGCTGCATATTCATTAGGATTCACCTGTTTGCAGTCAAGTTCTCTCATGGCAAACTGATGACACATTGAAGCAAGCATTGCATCATTGCCCCCCACATTCCTTTGTTTCACCATGCATGGTGTGCTTTCTTGTAATGTGGCAGCACAGAATACTAGTCTATCACCTCACCTTTACAGTGGAAGATTGGATTTTTTCATACGCCAATGGCTCTTGAGTTGTACATTTTATGCATCTGCAACATTACTGCCCACGCTCATTTCAGCATCAGACGGATTTTCATGTCTTACTTAGTCTGTTTACGTTGTCGGGTCACTTCGCCTACATAATGTAACGTGAATGATTGAGAAGTACGGAGAGCAGATAAATGTATTTGTGTGCACTAGCTTTTTTTCCACTTTCTAATACAAAAATCTCGCACGTGATGTACCTGTGTCCACTTATTTCCTTGCTGGCGACCATCATGCAATGCGCAGTGGTGTCTCTTCAAGGTCGTGTTTACGAATTCAGCAGATGTTGCAATTAATGGCTTCCCCAAGTTATGTGCTATGTTTTGCTTATAGAAACAAACATTGCCGGAAGTGAATGGAGCATTCTGTTGCTGCCTCTACCGAAATATTTCATGTGAGGAGTAAGTCATTTCAGTTATGTTGTAGTAATACTAAACTCGAACCCTGATGTATGCATAACACAGGAAGAAAACAATTCACAGCTAGGTAGGAAAGGGAAGCATGTATGCCTTTGTCTCCCTGCTGATGTATGTAATGTTCGCACAAGGGGTGCAGTGGGATGAAGAGGGAGCTGAATGAGCTAGTCTGTTCTCCTTCCTGCCTAGCCCTATCATTACAGGCACAATAGAGAGATTTAGCTTGCCCAAGATGTACAAACCTAGACATGTTGGCGAGACGGCCGCTATTGTCCCCACCCCTGTGGACGAGCGAGCGCGAGCAGGAGTGGTCCGGAAAACCGGTATACGTGTACACACATCTCCTGCAAGCTACATTTCTGATGTCCGCGAGTATTGGCGAATCTAGCCCAGCGAAACATACCCATCGGCCTATCGTAAAGGATTTTTTTTTCATCTGTACTCCTTGTGCGACGTCGTCCTTTTGCAGTCGAGTTTCTTGTAGCGGCTGAGAAGCTATATTCAAAACGGTGCTCTTCGAACAGGCGCACGTGTGCCACTGCAAGCTCTAGGGAACCTAGCACGCACCAACAAAGATGTGAACGAGACAACCGCTGGATACCGCCGGCCGAAACTAACTATTTCCTGTGGTCCACTGGCGTATTCATTTTTCGACCAATATTTAAGAGTCGAATGACGCACATTACATCTAAACGATGGATCATATGTGTGATGTCCCGTGGGAGCCTTTGCCAGCCCACCATGCAGCATAACGTGGCGACATCCGTAGCACTCACTGTCAAACACATAATCTCTATATTTTGCGAGAAATGCCACTGGCTACCAGCGCGCACGGCTGAAGAACCTCACTTTATCAGCCAGAATGCAGGGCAGTGTTCTACTGTTTTACTGTACGCATCTGAGATGAGCTCGCCTGAAAGAGGTAGGTGGACTGGGAACATGTCGTCCAAGTAACCTGCAATCTGTCAAGGCATGTCTTCATTTTGATAAATTTGCACATTTGTCGCCAGCCGAAAAGCACGCCCGAGACATGTAAATTTACCCGAAGATTCTGCGTATTCGGTTCTTTTTTTGCTAGCCATGCCACTTGCTATCCGAGCCTGAAGCGCCAAGTGAAATATGAATTCGTGAGGGAGAAAGTACAGGGCCAGAAGTATATTCAGAAAAGCACAAAATGGTGCGAAGCCCCTCAGCGATTGCACGTGAAGGTTGGCCGCTTAGCACTGCAAGTGATCGTCCACTGTTAGCACACAATGCAGGGGCGCAAATGGTATGCCATGACCATGTTCAGGACCTTTGTGCGAGCGAATAGCCCCGGCATAAACGACAGTGCACCTGGGCGCAAAACACGTGCACGCATAAGCAGTGCTTGCACGAGCGTGCGTGTCATGTATTGTCACCTAAAAAAAAAACGCTCAGAGCACTAAACACAGCAACCCTGGATGCCAGCAAGAGGGAGGAGGATGATTGAACGCATTCCTTAGTAACGCACGCGGGGCGGCACTACGCGGGACTGTCTGGCAAGGAGCAGTCGGGGCATGGAGGTCTTCTGCTCGAAATACAATCAAAGGCTCACCATCGTTCGCTCACGGGTGCACGCACTACTCCGTGGCCATAAGAACTTTGTCAGATTTTTCGGGGTTACACCAAGCGCCTTATAGACTACGAGCACTGCACTGCAATGAGAAGACCAACTTGGAACACTGCAAATATTGTCACACGATATTCAGAGCTTAGCGTAGCCTAACAGTCGATCACACAGGATGACATTAATAAAGCATTGTAAAACAAATACCAACTAAATTTATTCAGGAAAAGAAGTACAGGAATCACGACGTCATGAACTATGGCAATAGATAGCATCTGTTGCTTGATTCGCTATGTACTACGTCGACGCGTCGGCCCGTGCCAATCCATGTGCAAGAGCAAAATACTGTCTACGAGCCGCATCCCCTCCCGCTGCCGACGACCCCCCCCCCCCTTCCCCCGCCGACCGTCCTATCGCATATCCCTGTCGCGCTGGGATTGCCGGGAATACCCACTGTGATGTACAGTGTCCACATGCGCTGTGAGAAAGCGCTTGGAAAGAGCCTAGAAAATAGCCGAATGTTCAGTCGCCTCTCAAAGCGCCCTTTCTGTATTTTTATCCATTCATCGGCTCATCGACAGAAGAGGCACACACAGACACAAGCAAAGCGCTGCACTGGCAACTATATTGATCTCAACCCGCACATGTTACACCAGCTAGCTCAACGATCTACTCTATTATTATAGAATGAGAGTACCAGGTGCTTCTTGCACAGAGATTCTGATACAGGGCTTTGGACATTCGAGGATTGTGGCACCGGGAAATCGTTACGGAGATTTGCGAAGGTGATATAACAACGTGGGGTGTTGTGGACGGGTGTCTTCCATATGGGGCATTCGTGGTACAACAACCAGTATTTGTGTTCTAATTTCTAAACAGTGGTTTCATAGAGGTCCTTTTATTGAGACTGCAACACACGGCGAAAACGTGGGAAAAAAGGCGCATGGAATTGTGCGTAGAGATTATGAGCGCTGCTCCTGATATCTGCCCCAGAATTGCCCATGCCGTCGTGATAAAAGGGTTCTCGCTCTGCAAACTATACAGACTACCACTTTCGAATTTTTGCAGACGGCCCAATGAGCAAGTAAATATAACCGCCAAAGATACTTTTCTTTTGGTGTTTGATTGAATCACTAGTCATGTATAAAAGACGTATCTCCGCTTGAACCAGGTGATCCGAATGTAGTACACAGCCGTGCGAGGTGACGCGCTCAGCTACCGAACAAGAGAGGGCATTGAGACACGCTATAGCGCACCGAGTGCCAGTGCGTCCCCAAAGACGCATCTACTTGGAGTAAATTGAAAATGCTATGACCTTTTGTATCCCGTAGAGCACAGAGTGCAAACAGCAGCGGTCAATATTGGAATGCATACCGCGTACCGTTCTCACGTGCTCGTTCTGGATAAGGTGGTAATTATGCTTTGCTTCCGCTGTAGACGGTTGCTCAAAAGCGTTTGGAGAGGAGGGAGCATGACACAGAACACGTGTATTCATAAAAATTCTTAGTCTGAGTTCGCATAACGATTAAAAACGAAAGGTTTGAGCAACATGCAGAAGTGAAAAATGAACTTGTACGCATACGTCCGGTGAACGTTATCGGGTACTGGAACGCCTATTAGTACGCGCGGAAAAGTCCGGCCCGACACACGGTAGAGAGAAATATCGAAGTAAATAAACGAAACACAAACGTGCCTGTTTCGTGGTGCGCAACCACAGGACAAGCATTCTTGTAATTTTTTTCACTGCCTGCATGCCAAGTCAGTTGTAGAACGGTTTACTGTAGCTTAAATTTTCGAAAACATTATTCGCTGAAGAAGCTGTAGTAAAGCGCAACATCAAATTCTTCAATCTCTGTTTTTTTTTGGGGGGGGGGGGCACTACTTTTGCATATGGTTATGAACGGTATAAAATCCGTTCTCAGCAGATCATCAGAAGTGCCGGAATTTTATTTTCTTATTTTTATTTTAATTACTTACAACCCTCAGCTGCTGCTGCTGCTGCTGCTGCTGCTGCTGCTGCTGCTGCTGCTGCTGCTGCTGCTGCTGCTGCTGCTGCTGCTGCTGCTGCTGCTGCTGCTGCTGCTGCTGCTGCTGCTGCTGCTGCTGCTGCTGCTGCTGCTGCTGCTGCTGCTGCTGCTGCTGCTGCTGCTGCTGCTGCTGCTGCTGCTGCTGCTGCTGCTGCTGCTGCTGCTGCTGCTGCTGCTGCTGCTGCTGCTGCTGCTGCTGCTGCTGCTGCTGCTGCTGCTGCTGCTGCTGCTGCTGCTGCTGCTGCTGCTGCTGCTGCTGCTGCTGCTGCTGCTGCTGCTGCTGCTGCTGCTGCTGCTGCTGCTGCTGCTGCTGCTGCTGCTGCTGCTGCTGCTGCTGCTGCTGCTGCTGCTGCTGCTGCTGCTGCTGCTGCTGCTGCTGCTGCTGCTGCTGCTGCTGCTGCTGCTGCTGCTGCTGCTGCTGCTGCTGCTGCTGCTGCTGCTGCTGCTGCTGCTGCTGCTGCTGCTGCTGCTGCTGCTGCTGCTGCTGCTGCTGCTGCTGCTGCTGCTGCTGCTGCTGCTGCTGCTGCTGCTGCTGCTGCTGCTGCTGCTGCTGCTGCTGCTGCTGCTGCTGCTGCTGCTGCTGCTGCTGCTGCTGCTGCTGCTGCTGCTGCTGCTGCTGCTGCTGCTGCTGCTGCTGCTGCTGCTGCTGCTGCTGCTGCTGCTGCTGCTGCTGCTGCTGCTGCTGCTGCTGCTGCTGCTGCTGCTGCTGCTGCTGCTGCTGCTGCTGCTGCTGCTGCTGCTGCTGCTGCTGCTGCTGCTGCTGCTGCTGCTGCTGCTGCTGCTGCTGCTGCTGCTGCTGCTGCTGCTGCTGCTGCTGCTGCTGCTGCTGCTGCTGCTGCTGCTGCTGCTGCTGCTGCTGCTGCTGCTGCTGCTGCTGCTGCTGCTGCTGCTGCTGCTGCTGCTGCTGCTGCTGCTGCTGCTGCTGCTGCTGCTGCTGCTGCTGCTGCTGCTGCTGCTGCTGCTGCTGCTGCTGCTGCTGCTGCTGCTGCTGCTGCTGCTGCTGCTGCTGCTGCTGCTGCTGCTGCTGCTGCTGCTGCTGCTGCTGCTGCTGCTGCTGCTGCTGCTGCTGCTGCTGCTGCTGCTGCTGCTGCTGCTGCTGCTGCTGCTGCTGCTGCTGCTGCTGCTGCTGCTGCTGCTGCTGCTGCTGCTGCTGCTGCTGCTGCTGCTGCTGCTGCTGCTGCTGCTGCTGCTGCTGCTGCTGCTGCTGCTGCTGCTGCTGCTGCTGCTGCTGCTGCTGCTGCTGCTGCTGCTGCTGCTGCTGCTGCTGCTGCTGCTGCTGCTGCTGCTGCTGCTGCTGCTGCTGCTGCTGCTGCTGCTGCTGCTGCTGCTGCTGCTGCTGCTGCTGCTGCTGCTGCTGCTGCTGCTGCTGCTGCTGCTGCTGCTGCTGCTGCTGCTGCTGCTGCTGCTGCTGCTGCTGCTGCTGCTGCTGCTGCTGCTGCTGCTGCTGCTGCTGCTGCTGCTGCTGCTGCTGCTGCTGCTGCTGCTGCTGCTGCTGCTGCTGCTGCTGCTGCTGCTGCTGCTGCTGCTGCTGCTGCTGCTGCTGCTGCTGCTGCTGCTGCTGCTGCTGCTGCTGCTGCTGCTGCTGCTGCTGCTGCTGCTGCTGCTGCTGCTGCTGCTGCTGCTGCTGCTGCTGCTGCTGCTGCTGCTGCTGCTGCTGCTGCTGCTGCTGCTGCTGCTGCTGCTGCTGCTGCTGCTGCTGCTGCTGCTGCTGCTGCTGCTGCTGCTGCTGCTGCTGCTGCTGCTGCTGCTGCTGCTGCTGCTGCTGCTGCTGCTGCTGCTGCTGCTGCTGCTGCTGCTGCTGCTGCTGCTGCTGCTGCTGCTGCTGCTGCTGCTGCTGCTGCTGCTGCTGCTGCTGCTGCTGCTGCTGCTGCTGCTGCTAAACGAGCTGCCAGAGCAGAGGCCCAGCGCCGTCGCCGCCAGAATCCAGAGGTGCGTGCCGCCGAAGCAGAAGCTTACCGTCGCCGCCGTCGAGATGATCCAGGAGTACACGTCGCCGAAGCAGAGACTAAGCGCCGCCGCCGAGAAGACCCTGCCGTTCGCGCCGCCGAAGCGGAAGCGCATCGCCGCCATCGAGAGCAACCAGCAGTAAGCGAGGCTGAAGCAGAAGCTCATCGCCGCCGTCGAGAAGACTCTACCGTTCGCGCGGCCGAGGCCGAGGCTCATCCGCCATCGAGATCAACCAGCAGTAAGCGAGGCTGAAGCAGAAGCTCATCGCTGCCGTCCAGAATACCCTGCCGTTTGCACCGCCGAAGCGGAGGCTCATCGCCGCCGTCGAGAGCAACCTGCAGTAAGCGAGGCTGAAGCAGAAGCTAATCGCCGTCGCCGAGAAGACTCTACCGTTCGCGCGGCCGAGGCCGAGGCCAAACGCAAACAAAGGCTCGCAAAGTCAGGGTGCAACAAATGCTTTCCGGCGACAGTTTAGAGACAATCCGTTTGGAAGTGTGTGTTCAGTGTGTGATCGGCTCTGGTTCCAAAATGACGTGAAACCGCTTCCGGATACCTGCCGTGAGAATCTCCAGTGTGCGTTTCCCAACTCGGACTTGTGTCAATTCAGACTGTGTTCTTCATGCATGCAATCTGTGCGGAAAGGTGACATTCCTCATTTTTCGACAACAAACGGTTACAAATATCCCTCGAGGCCAGCGCACCTTCCACAACTTAATGCGGTGAGTGTAAGACTCGTATCTCCGCGAATCCCATTCATGCAAGTGCGACGACTGATGCACGGCGGAGGCCAATATGGCATTAAGGGTCCAGTTGTGAACGTTTGCGTTGACGTGGACGAGATGGTTACATTGTTGCCCCGTGCCATCAAACAAGACCGCACTCTCAATGTGCATCTGAAGCGGCGTATTCTCGCGAAGACGACGTACTTTGCGGGGGCAGTGAGAAAATGTGATTTGCTGCCGTGGCTCAAGGTGCTTTGCGATAGCACCCTATACAAGCACTACAACATCAAGTGCGACTTTGCCCGTTTGGGTGATATCACTTGAAGTGGACAAGCAGGACGAAATTGAGTCGCTCCCGGAATGCGCGGACCTCAACGATCCCATCTAGGCGGCCACAGCCATGACGTTGGCTCAGCACACCTTGATATGGGATGAAGACAAGTTTCTCGTCATTGCTCCCGGTGAGGGAAAGAAGCCCCTGAGCATCATTTACGACGAACATGCGGAGGAGCTCTCATTCCCACAGATTTACCTCGGTGAACCACGCCGAGTAGACGCCAGTGCCAAACCAACCGTCTTCACCCACGCCATGAGCGAGATCCGCAGGTCTGATCGTCGAGGTGCCACCCCACAACACGTACTGTACATGGCCATGAAAGTGTTTGGGCACCGAGTAGCCAGCGACATGTCTGTGGCCTTCCGCAACGTCAGAGCGGTGGAAACCCTAACGAAACAACAGCTACTCGACAAGGACTTCATTCAGGAAGCGGTAGAACATGACATGGCTTTTATGCATGGCATACCCAATACCGTGCAGTACTGGGCCAGGCGCAAGAAAGACCTCTTTGCCATGATCCGCCAACTGGGTAAGCCTACGGCGTTCCTCACACTGTCTGCCTCGGAATTGCACTGGCCCGAGCTGTTAGTGTTGCTTCAGCGACTTCGTTTACAATCTGATGAGACTGCAGTTGCCGTAGAGGAAATGAACAGCATTTATCGTGCCCAGTCAGTAAATGACGATCCCGTAGTCTGTGCCATCTACTTCGACCGCCTGGTGCGCATCATTCTAAACATACTCCAGAATACCCGGATATCCCCCTTCAGACCATACGTAGTGGTCGACTACTTTAAACTCATCGAATTTCAGCATCGCGGGTCGGCACACGCGCACATTCTTCTCTGCCTTGATAATACCCCCGATGAGGAACTCTCCAAGCACATGCCCCGAACTCTGGAAATGGCCACTACTCTGCTTTCGCTGGGCACCACGTACTTGAAGCGGGAGCGCACGCAGGTGCACCAACACACCCACACCTGCTACAAGCGCAACAGCACCAAGTGCCGCTTTAACGTCCCTTTCATGCCCATTGATGAACCCATGGTCGTAGTGCCTTTCCCGAGTGTGGAGAGTGAGGCGCAGAAGAAACACATCGAGATGCTCCAAATCAAGTACCAAGCCATGCACCAGGCTTTGGAAACGACCATCTATGATTCACTACAGCAGTTCTGGGAACATCACGGCATCACGGACAGGGAGCAGTACATTTCGGTTCTCCGAGCAGGTACACCTCGTCCCACCGTCATGCTACCCCGTACCGTGCAGCAAAAGCGGGTTAATTACTTTAACCCATGGGTGGCTAGATTCAAACTTGGATCTTCAGATCGTGCTCGACAGGTACGCGTTAGAGTATGTAAATAAGGCCAATCGAGGTATGTCCAATCTGAACCGTGCGGTGCAAGAAATTGTCAAAGGGGGACATGGATTACACGCAGGTACTGAGACACTTGGGCGTGAAGATGCTCAATGCGATCGAGCTCTCAGCACAGGAGGCCGCCTGATGTTTGCTCAAGCAGGACATGTCGCAGGCCAGTCGCAAAATTGTCTTTGTAAACACTGCCTGGCCTGAGGAAAGGACGCGCATCCGGAAGTCTAACGCTCAAGTGGAGGAGGAACGCTTGGACGAATCTAGCACGGACGTTTGGAAAAGGACTATGATCGAGCGCTACGAAGACCGCGCGCCTGAATTGGAAGCCGTCACTCTGGCAGAGTTCGCTACAGACTACAACATCTACACCTGCAAGAAGAGAGTTCACCGAGTGATACTTCGCTACCGCGGTTACTCCATCGACGATACAGTTAACTTCAAGAGAGAACATGTCCTTCTCTTGTTTCCGTTTTGTAAGGAGGTGGACATCTTAGACCAAAATTGGTTCGAGCGGCTATACGAGGAAAACACTGACGTCATTCGGGAGCACAAATCACGCTACCAGAGTGATGTAAATACTGAAGACCTCCGTGCTGTATGTAATTCCCTGATACGACCCAATAACGAGGAACGGGAGATGGCTTCTGAGATTTCCGACGTGACCGTGCACCCGGCAGCCATGGAGAACGACGACTCTGATCTCCTAGACATTGGCGCAGTCGAGTCCAATGCCCCGTTTAAACAATGCCCCGTCGTGTGCACGCGCCGAGACGTCATGAGCAGAGATCGGTACCTGGACACCATGCGGAAGACAAATGATGAGCAGTACGAGATCGTCCGAGAAGTCCTACACCGATTGACAACTCCGGACTCTCCACCACTGCAAATATTCTTCACGGGAGTGACTGGATGCGGCAAAACATTTGTACTGCGCCTGATCATGGACCTCTACAACAGGTGCTGTAACCCTGCTGGCCCATACAATCTAAACGCATATGTGGCTTGCGCTACAACAGGAAAGGCGGCGGTGGCACTAGGCGGAGTAACTGTGCACGCAGCGTTCAAGCTTAGCCTCAAGACAGACAGCGGACTCAGGGACAACGAGTTGAACACCTCCCGCTATGCTTTCAGGAATGTCAGTTGCGTGATTATCGACGAAGTTAGCATGATGTCTGCTGATATACTTCACAGAATCGACTCGCGGCTCCGCTCCATCACCTGCAAATATCTGCAGCCCTTAGGAGGGTTGGACGTCATTCTCTGTGGGGACCTGCGTCAGCTTCCCCCCGTTCGTGCAGCTGAGGTGTTCAAGCGCGTCAAAACAGACGACGTGTTTAACACAGAAATCGCGTGGCACCATCTCGCCTACTTCGCACTCATTAAAGTGGTACGACAAAACAATCTCAGGTTCTCCACGTTGCTTACCAAAATTGGAGATGGTGTCGAATTAGACCCCGAGGAAATCGAACTTATCGAGAGTCGGTTCGTTCCACAGCAGGAAGCAGAAGCTTCTTGCCCCGATGGCATACGCTTGTTCTACTCCAACAAGGAATCTGATTACTACAACACAACAAAGGCCATAGTAGCACAGGATAATGCTGTACCATGCACGGCACAGGATACAATCGTTGGGTGTAGGTCTATGCAAGAGCAAACAGAGGCCATGCGTAAGGTCGAAACGTTACCCAAGGCCGAAATAGGAAATTTGCCAGCAAATATAATGCTCTGCGTTGGCAAGCCTTACATGATCACCCTCAACGTGGATGTTTCCGATGGCCTTGTTAATGGATCGGTGGGAACACTGAAATGCATCGAAAACGACACCCATGGGAAACCGCTACGCATATGGTTGCAGTTCGGGGAGCTTGGCTCCAAACTTGCGATCGGAACCGTAGCGGCCGCAATATTCCACCAGTTACGCAAGCTCAACAGAAACATTCAACCCAACTGGATACCGATTGAAAGGCGTACCGTCACCTGCGTTATCGACAAGAAGACGAAGGTATCGGTAAGAAGATGCCAGCTTCCCGTTGTGCAGGCGAGCGCCATTACTATTCATAAATCCCAGGGTGGCACATATGATGAAGTCGTGTACTCCTACGCCAAGAATCATCCACAGAAGTTGGTATACATGGCCCTGAGTCGCGCTACAGACATCAACGGACTCTACCTGACCAATGCTGACAACGACTTCACATTCTACCACGGAAAAGCCAATCCGGACAGAAAGCTAGCCGATGAATTTCGTCGGTTGCAGTCCCACAAACTTGACACCCTTACCGCCAAGTGCCTCGCCATGACTGAACAGCCGCATTACTTATTGATCTCCGCTCTTAACGTACGCTCTCTTGCCGCACATGCCAAGGACGTACACCACGATCACATTCTGCGCCATTCTTCTGTACTGTGCTTTGCTGAAACCTGGATGGATCCCGAAGAGCCTCTCGAAATCATAGATTTCCTATACTGCTGTGGTGCTCGCAGAGACCACAACAGAGCGGCGAGAGTCGCTATCTACTTGCGCACAGGTCTCTCTGCAATACCAGTCGAAATGTTTGGCACGTCGCATAAAGTTGGCGAACTGTGCGCCGCAAAGTTGCCCAACGGCTTGCTGGTAGTAGCTGCCTACTTCGCCCCTACGGCACTCACGAAAGACGTCGTGCACTTCCTGCAACTCGCATTAACCGTCCATCGATTCACACCGATGTTAGTGTTGGGGACTTTAATGTTGACATAAAGACAAACAGGAATTTCTTCACACTTATGCGGGAGAACATCCCGTTCCTCTCGCTCGTAACGCGTCCCATGGCTGTGACAACCTCGCGAGGCACTTCTATAGATCTCGTCTTTGAGAATCAAGCATTGGTGTACCAAGTCGAACATATATCAGTCTATTTCTCCGACCACAAAGCTTCCTTCATGACTGTCAAGAACTGTTAGTGGAGTCTTTGTTAAAGGAATACGTGTGAAAAATAAAAAAATTCTGTGATAGCGCATACATGTGTTGCTCGATTTCTTTGTCTCAATCTATCGAAAAGGCGAAACAGCTTATTTGCTGCGCTCAAATTTCGCATTAGGAAGTACCGTAATCATCAGTAATTTTTTTTTCTTTTATGGAGCTTACTCGAATGGATTTGAAATCAGAAAACACAGTGGGTAATTAATACAAAATAAATTTATCCATAAATATGTGCTGCCCGTGCAATATGCAAAACAAAGGTTAAACGCTTGCACAATATTTTAGACTGTCCTAATACTCAGTGAACGAAATGTATGCAAGGACTGAAGCGCTTAAAAGGTCAGCTAATGAATTTGAAACATCAAACAAAACTTGAGCATACACGCCAACGATCACCATGTGGTTTAAAGTAGTTTGCCCGCGGTATATTTCAGTTCCGGTGAAAATGATCAGTGAGTAAAATATTTTTGTTTTGACAGTAATGGTTGTGCTTGGGACAGTACTTTGATAGTAGTTGACAGTTATAACAGTAATTTCTGTTGGCGCGGCATCCTAACTTGCTCAGAACATTCTTTTCAAAGAATTTTGTGCTTGTCAAAATTCTCATTTTTGTGTGAACTGTCGGAAAGTGAAACGGTGAGAGGGGAGCGGCGCTGCCCTGTCTGAATAAATGGTGGCGGGGGGGGGGGCTGCTGCCCTCCTCTGCCTCCACGGCTCCGGAGTTCCTGCTGGTTGGCGAAGCGCCGGCTCGCTCGGCATCAGCGGATCACGCTGCGTGCATCCCAAGCTGGAATGCAGAGCAAGGTTGACTTGACTCGCTAGCGGTGTCAGCGGCATCAGTCAGTCGCTGCTATC
The DNA here is from genome assembly GCF_055883805.1 of Amblyomma maculatum. Taxonomy (NCBI): domain Eukaryota; kingdom Metazoa; phylum Arthropoda; class Arachnida; order Ixodida; family Ixodidae; genus Amblyomma; species Amblyomma maculatum. Next base: position 54,569,632 of record NC_139348.1, on the reverse strand, counting down.
TCTTCGCCGCGCAACGTTCCTAGGGGCCCACGCGCTGCCTTCTGCGACCTCCCGATAACTTAATTTCTCTCTTCATTTCTCCGAACGCGAGGCTTTCTTCATCACAGTCCATCACAGTGGAGTGTTTCTTCAATGAATATCAGTAAAAAATAAAATTTAAATTTTTAATTGTACATACATATCTTGCTCGAAATCTTTTCCTCAATCTATCGAAAAAGTGAAACAGCTGCTGAGCTGCGCTCAAATTCCGCATTAGGAAGTACAGTAATCGTCGGCAATCTTTTTGTATTTAACGGGCTTTATTTAGAGATAAAAAAAAACATATATGATGCTTTCTTTATCTGAAATAAATAGAATGGGGGTTTCTTAAGGTGCTTTCCAACTTCACAAATCACATTTATTTTCTGAAGTCAATATTTAATCATTGAGAAAAACCTTAATATCTAAATGATAAATCGAAGAACAAAACTTTGAAACTAGTGCGCAAGACGTATGGCAGCTCTATGGAACTGGTTTCCCTGGCCTGCCTCAAATGATTTATTTTAAACCCTTGGCTAAAATTACTTTGGACAGCCTGTACATCTGCATGTTCTTTAGTCTTTGCAGCAGCGGTTGTTGATTGAAAATGTTGCCCTCAAGGGTAGGTTAAGGCAGAAGTCCACTGGTGGCAAAGGCTGAGACCAAAAGTGGTTTAGTGCGACTGCAGTACAGGAAGGTCAAACACTAACTAGTAAAACTACAAATTAAAAAGCTATACACAATCATAAGAATAATAAACGTTTTGACACATTGTTTTATAAAGCAATTAGGCTTTCAATAAATGCAATTCTTTTCTTTTTTTGTGCATGACTCTTAATGTTTCATCGGCATTGGTGCCACTGCAGGCTTTTTTAGGTGCAGGATGCCACGAACGAGTTTCTAATCGCTGTTGTCCTGCGCTGTCTGCGATGGTGCTCCCGGAAATGGTACAAAGTTAGCTCGCTTGCCTCAATAGTGTGGTTGCAAAGTTATCGTCTTGCATGCAAGTTGCTTCGCTGTCATTACTATGTGGTAGGATGCTTCCTAGTTTTGTAAATGCGTCGTCTTCTCTTTCTACGCGTGGCCAGCGCTAAATCCTGTTGAGCGATTATGGCCTGCTTTTCTTCCCTTTCAGAGCGCTTGACGGTTCTAGAACTGAGGTCGGGGCATGCAAACGACTGATGCGCCGTGAATGGACTTTACCGTCGGTGTCGCACTACACTGTTTCCCGCGAAACCTTCGCACGCGAGCTCTCGTCTGAACATTGGTTACATATATGTTGGCCGGTGCTGGCTGTGTTGTAGCTTTTGTTGGTATGCTTGATCATCGCATTCGTGAAATCGATGTAATAAATCACGAATACGTACGAACCATACTTTTTGGACGCTATATTGCGCTTCACGCGGTTACACCAGCACTTTACAGGTCGTGCTATAACAAGTGCTCTGAGCTTATCCTTTTCCCAGAGGTGCAGGTTCGCTCCCTTTCAGTGCCACCTTCTTTACCAGCTTTTAATAAAAGCCGCCCTTAAAGATACTAGGGTTGGGTTTATTTTGCGACCAGTAGCTGAGTGCAGGACCTACTGAAAATCTCCCATATGAATTTTGAACATACGATATTATTGGATATGGGGGATATGTGGTATGCTGACATATGGGGAGTACGAGTGATATGTGCAATATGTGCGATATGGGCGATATGGGTGATATGTGCAATATGGGCATTATGGGCGATGGGCGATACAGGCATTTTGTGCAATACGGGCATTATGGGTGATTTGAGCAGGATAGGTGATTTGGAATCCATGGCCATATAATTCCTTTTCAGGTGTTCTACATTATCCAATAAGAGAATGTTGGTAATAACTGCCATATCGGCATTATTTATTTGTCTTCCAATATACATGATTCAGCGGTGCCAGCGGTGGCGTAGCGGTAGAACATCCGCCTCGCGTGCAAGAGGACCGGGGTTCAAATCCCGGTGCCCCGCAATTCTCCACCGGATGAAAAAAGAAAAAAAAAATCCGTGTGTCGATGGAATTGTATACACAGGTTTGGGGTGCGACCTGATGCCGGTGAACACCTCCGGCAACGCACTCCCTCACCAGAACAGGAGTTGGCCACCCTGGTGCAGTAATCGGCCACAACCTCCTATGATAAGCTCCATAAAACCCCGGCCCTCAGTCACCAGCGGCTGCGGAACAACTGACCACGGCGGCGGTCAGACCTGTGACGCAGCAGGGGGTGCTAAGAAAGCCTGGCTCCGCTGGACAGGCCGCCATTGGAAATTGACCCTGGCAACGTTTAATGCTAGAACCCTAGCTGGTGAAGCTAGTTTAGCAGTGCTGTTAGAGGAACTGGAGGGCATGCAATGGGATGTCATAGGGCTTAGTGAGGTTAGGAGGCCGAATGAGGCATATACTGTCCTGAAGGATGGGCATGTACTGTGTTATCGAGGTTTATCAGAAAGGCGACAACTAGGAGTAGGTTTCCTTGTCAATAAGTATATAGCTGGCAATATAGATGAATTCTATAGTATTAATGAGAGGGTTGCGGGCATCGTAATTAGGCTTAATAAGCGGTATAAACTGAAGGTTGTACAGGCCTATGCACCTACATGTAGTTATGATGACCAGACAGTTGAAAGCTTCTATGAAGATGTAGAATTGGCAATGCGAAAAGTAAAGACGCAGTATACTGTACTAATGGGCGACTTCAATGCCAAGGTAGGGAAAAAACAGGCAGGAGACAAGGCAGTAGGTGACTATGGCATTGGTTCTAGGAATAGTAGGGGGGAGTTACTAGTTGAGTTTGCAGAGCGCAATAACTTACGAATCATGAATACCTTCTTCAGCAAACGGAAGAACCGGAAATGGACATGGAAAAGTCCTAACGGAGAGACTAAAAATGAAATCGACTTCATAATGTGTTCAACCCCCGCCATTGTGCAGGATGTAGAGGTAATCGGGAAAGTGCGATGCAGTGACCACAGGATGGTGAGGTCCCGAATTAGCCTAAATCTGAAGAAGGAACGCAATAGATTAGTAAGAAAGAAACCCATCAACGAATTAGCGGTGAGGGGGAGGGCAGAAGAGTTCAGGATCTCGCTACAGAATAGGTATTCAGCTCTAACTGAGGATGGCGACATTACCCTAGAGGCAAGGAACAATAATTTCAGAGATATCATTACTGAGTGCGCGGTAGAAGTAGGCGGTAGGATAGTTAGAGAGGATACCGGTAAGCTGTCTAAGGAGACTAAAGATTTGATTAAGAAACGCCAGAGTATGAAAGCTTCCAATCCAACAGACCAGATTGAATTAGCCGAGATATCAAAGCTAATCAATAAGCGCAAGGTGGCCGATATAAGGAAGTATAACATGGAGAAAATTGAGCATGCTGTAAAAAACGGGGGAAGCCTTAAAGCGGTAAAGAAGAAATAAGGCATAGGCAAAAACCAGATGTATGCGATAAGGGACAGGGCGGGCAACGTCATCACTAATATGGACAAGATAGTCAAAGTAGCCGAGGAGTTTTACACAGATCTCTACAGTAGCCAAAGTAGTCAGGACCGTAATGAGATTGGCGGTAGGGAAAAACAGTCAGACGTTCCACCAGTGACGAAGGACGAGGTCAAGAAAGCACTAGAAACTATGAAAAGGGGGAAATCAGCTGGAGAGGATCAGATAACTACAGATTTGCTGAAGGACGGGGGGGATATCGTGCTAGAAAAACTGGCCACTCTGTATACGCAGTGCCTGGCGTCATCGACGGTACCGGAACCATGGAAGAATGCAAACATTATCCTCATTCACAAGAAAGGCGACTCTAAGGACCTTAAAAATTACAGACCAATCAGCTTACTGTCTGTTACGTATAAGGTATTTACTAAGGTAATCGCTAATAGAATCAGGACAACCTTAGACTGCAATCAAGCAAAGGATCAAGCAGGGTTTCGGAAACGGTACTCTACTATCGACCATATCCATACCATCAATCAGGTGATAGCAAAATGCTCGGAATATAACCAGCCCTTATACATAGCATTCATTGATTACGAAAAAGCATTTGACTCAGTTGAAAGCTCAGCGGTGATGCAGGCATTGCGAAATCAGGGGGTAGACGAGCCGTACGTGAAAGTTCTTGAAGATATATATAGTGGCTGCACAGCAACCATAGTTCTGCATAAAGAAAGTAACAAAATTCCCATAAAGAAAGGTGTTAGGCAAGGAGACACAATCTCCCCAGTACTATTCACAGCTTGTTTAGAGGAAGTATTCAGAGACTTGGAATGGGAGCAGTTAGGGCTAAGGGTGGATGGAGAATACCTCAGTAATCTGCGATTTGCTGATGACATTGCCTTGCTCAGCAACTCGGGGGTTGAACTGCAAATAATGATTGATGACCTAGACAGAAAAAGTAGAAAGGTAGGCTTGAGAATCAATATGCAGAAGACTAAGGTAATGTTCAACAGCCTCGGGAAAGAACAGCAGTTTACGTTAGGTAGCGAAATACTGGAAGTAGTAGGCGAATATGTGTACTTAGGACAGGTAGTAACCGCAGATCCGGACCATGAAAAGGAAATAACAAGAAGAATAAGATTGGGATGGAGCGCATTTGGCGAGCACTCGCAGATTATGACTAGCAGCTTACCGGTATCGCTCAAGAGGAAAGTATACAACAGTTGCATCTTGCCTGTACTCACCTATGGGGCTGAAACGTGGAGGCTAACCAAGAGAGTTCTGCTTAAGTTGAGGACAACCCAGAGGGTTATGGAACGAAAAATGGTAGGGGTAACGTTAAGAGATAGAAAGCGTGGAGAGTGGGTCAGAGAAATAACTCAAGTTACCGACATTCTAGTGGAAATTAAGGAGAAGAAATGGGCATGGGCAGGACATGTAGTGCGAAGAGAGGATAACCGATGGTCGCTGAGGGTAACAAACTGGATTCCAAGGGAAGGAAAGCGTAGTAGGGGGCGGCAGAAAGTTAGGTGGGCGGATGAGATTAAGAAGTTCGCAGGGGTCAAGTGATGCAGCTAGCGCAAAACCGGGTTAAGTGGAGAAATATGGGAGAGGCCTTCGCCCTGCAGTGGGTATAATCAGGCTGATGATGATGATGATGATACATGATTCGATTTTTCATCTGTTCATGTCTTTTAGCATTTCTGCAATATATCTATTCATTTTCTGAATGCGCTTGCTTGGAGGCAGCTGATCACTTGCATTCCTGCTAATATATGCAGCAAATCCATCTGCAAAGCAAACAAATGAGTTGTTGAAATCCGTCAAGAAACACCAAAACAATATGAAGGAATTCTTATTCTCCACAAATGTGAAGGATGTTGTGCTGCTTAAAACAACATGAAAATGACTGGAAAAAAGATAGTTAGGTCAATGTTCAAACACTTACTTGTTACAGCTGCCAACTTGTGTGGGGTCAGGGCTTTTTTCGGAGGCTGAATGGAGTCCGCGTTCAGAAAGCGGCGACATGGGGCCCCTGTCACACTCCTATTTTTGAGCTCTAACACAGGCAAAGCGCCTTCACTGTTTCTTTGCAAAACAGAGAATCCTTGGGCCGTGTCAGGAGCCACTGCCATCTCTCTACTGGGATGTACACTCCCTTGCCGAGGTGAACCTGCATGGAACAGAGAAAAGCATTACCCTCTGCATTCATGCAAAGATAAATATGTAGCAAAAAAAAAGATAAAATCTACACTTTACAGTGCCCTTAAGAAAAAGGCAAGTTTCCTTAATATTTCTTGGGAGGATATTTATCAGTCATCAGGCAGTTGAGCTAACAATTACTATAAATATTTTTCCAAGGTATACATGTTATGACAAACTGATTAGGCCTCTTATTGCTCACCAATTTACCATGTTTTGAAAAACGATGAAAAACAAATGCATCTTCAGTTACAAAAATCACTCCACTGCCACTTTTTGGTGCCTAATAAAAACTTTTGTTCACAGATTGCCTACAAAAAAATATGGAGTGCGAAATCACAATTTCACTTTTCATTAGACTAAAAGATTCAAAGGGGTGTTACGTGACACCACATTTAAAGAAAATCGGCTTTGAACCGTTCAGTAAAGCCACAAATATTCTAGAAGAAATGGCAGATCGTAGAAGACACAAACTAGTGCATTTGGAGTATCAAACGACTCATTATTATCGATATTGTTAAACAAAATAAATAATCCTCTATGCTTTCTCTGGTACGAGCGACTGTAGGCTGATGTTGTATGTGCCATACAATGAGCCGCTTTAGTCCCTACAGTTTGATCACTAGCCAAGTAGTGTTTTAATATATGTTGTATGGTAAATGCGGTGAAATAAGCGGTTATCTCCATGCATATCCAAGCACCTGGCAAAAGCAACAGTAAAAACATGAATGCATAAACTTCCTACAAAGAATAGATAGAAAAACATATTCTTGACCAGTCTTTCCCAGTTCTTAAATGAGATGGCATAGCAACAAACACAAAACAAAATGTAAAAACAGTTAATCTGGGTATTATGGCCTTTTCCCAGCGTATTTCTGTCAGCACAAGTATAAGAGCGGTAAACATGTAATTTCCTTACCTGGTGGTTTACTGTTGCCAGTACAGGTACCTTGTCCCCAGGCACATTCGACACCAACCAGGAAAGGAAAAGCAGTGAAACATGCACCAAACTGAAATCTGAAGTCACACATGTTTATAGACAGGCCACAGTAGGCATGAAAAATGAAAAAAAAAGAAAAGATATCACTCTTGGTATAGATGTTAGCTATGTGTTGTCTGCAGCCACGAAGAAAAGCCACCCTTACAACTCTGATGTGTAAGAAATAGTAAAAGCATGAATGAATATATAAATTTCTTGATAGCTGTTTCCCAGTTTTATAGTGGTACAGGAGCCCGCTAGGTGCGGCGATTTAAGAAATATTCATTAAAATACTTACTTTCCGGTCATTTCTGTTCATAAAGTGGATTGTTTTGGTCGCTCCCAATGCGATAGCTACAATCTCCGCTGGAAATCTCGGCGGCAATTTTTTTATTCAGTATACCTTTAAAAGGACACTGCAGCACTTCTTGCAGCAATCGCAATTTTATAGCTTATAACAGTTTCTCACTACGCGAACTCGACTGTCTAAATAAATTTAAACAGAAACAAGTGTCAATTGTCGTTTTTTTAGTTAAAACATGCGACCGGCACAGCCGGCAACTCGAGACACACCGCGGGCCGCGCCGCCGCCTGCGATTGGTCGAGCTGTCGTGACGTAGTCGTGAGGGCCCGAGACGTTGCCGATATGCATCCTGCGCTGCGCTGCATGTAGATCGCAGCCGTCACAGCTCTCTGCGACGTTACAAAAGCGGTTGCGGTAGGCTAAAGGGACTATCTGGGTCTCGTCGTATGTATACGCACCAGATACTGCCGCAAACGACGCAGCATCGACGGAGCGAATGCCACTCATCAGCGTCTACTGGCATCGAAATGTGGATCTGGCATGTAAAACGGCAATTTGCAAAGCTGCATATGTTTTTATTAGCCGAAATTAGATGCATTTGTGGGAGCAGATTCAGGCGCCCCTAACGCCCTGCCTAGTAGAGAAGGGACGAAACCCGTTGAGGTGTTTGCTTGTTGACTGCCTTGCTGCTTGCGAACCGAGTACTCGGTGTATTCTTGATAGTGGTGTAGAGTGTTTTCGGTTCTCTCGAGAATGGTGAGACCGATGATTCGGGACTGCATGTTCCAGCCCCATATTTTGAACCTAGCAAAAATCAGCGTCTTCCAGCGTCTTCCAGTGCGAAACCAGTAAATGTTTCACGCTTGTTTCGCACTGGATCTGCTGGGTATGCTGGAGGTCTGCGATATTCACTGAAGCAGTGGCGGGAAGACACTTGTTGCCCTGGTACGATGGGAGAAAAACGCTGGGATTAGCTTTTTGACGCTGGGTGTGTCACTGGCATCCGCGAAGCGCTGCATGTGTTCTGGGGCCGCACTGGTTCCGGTTAGCATCCCTCAGGGGCCAACCTGGCAACAGCGTACTCGCAATCGACCATCGGGGCGCATATGGAAAATATGGTTCAAGTAGGCGCTTTCTGCTGCGAAATTGTGGCGCACCTGTAAGAAAACAAAAGCAGTATATTGTTGCCAGTTTTCATGTTTCGGTAGGTCGTTTCGAGCGCTTCGTAAGAGACTCCAATCGCCGCGCCTCCGATATCTCATGACACACTAATGATGTCGTGCAACCAATACTGGAATTGAATAATGTGTGCTACCATGCATATCAAACTTCACAGCTGATCTTGATGGCACTCTGACATAATGTTTACAGCCAAAATGTTCAATGCAGGCTCCAAACAGGGCCTACGCATTACAGAGAGTAGCGTACAGCGCGGCCCAGTATAAACAGCAGAAAGAAAAAAATAAAGCAAGGAAGAGAGTAGTTTACCGAGCGATGGGCCATGACAGAAAAAAACATACAGTGCTTGTAATGCTTGATATTTTGCGTGTTTCTGAAGCTTCTGACCTCTTGTTATGCGTATAAATTATCCGAGCCCTCGGCCATTGCATCAGTTTCAGAAATGTTTACATATAATGGAAATCTATTTACCAGCAAAATAATGTCCTCGCTGCTGCGCTTGCCGGTATTGAAGCTTCATCATCATCATCATCATCATCAGCCTGATTATACCCACTGCAGGGCGAAGGCCTCTCCCATATCTCTCCACTTAACCCGGTTCTGTGCTAGCTGCATCCACTTGACCCCTGCGAACTTCTTAATCTCATCCGCCCACCTAACTTTCTGCCGCCCCCTGCTACGCTTTCCTTCCCTTGGAATCCAGTTTGTTACCCTCAGCGACCATCGGTTATCCTCTCTTTGCACTACATGTCCTGCCCATGTCCATTTCTTCTTCTTAATTTCCACTAGAATGTCGTTAACTTGAGTTATTTCTCTGACCCACTCTGCACGCTTTCTATCTCTTAATGTTACCCCTACCATTTTTCGTTCCATAGCCCTCTGGGCTGTCCTCAACTTAAGTAGAACTCTCTTGGTTAGCCTCCACGTTTCAGCCCCATAGGTGAGTACAGGCAAGATGCAACTGTTGTATACTTTCCTCTTGAGCGATACCGGTAAGCTGCTAGTCATAATCTGCGAGTGCTTGCCAAACGCGCCCCATCCCAATCTTATTCTTCTTGTTATTTCCTTTTCATGATCCGGATCTGCGGTTACTACCTGTCCTAAGTAGATATATTCGCCTACTACTTCCAGTATTTCGCTACCTAATGTAAACTCCTGTTCCTTCCCGAGGCTGTTGAACATTACCTTAGTCTTCTGCATATTGATTTTCAAGCCTACCTTTCTACTTTTCCTGTCTAGGTCATCAATCATTATTTGCAGTTCATCCCCCGAGTTGCTTAGCAAGGCAATGTCATCAGCAAATCGCAGATTACTGAGGTATTCTCCATCTACCCTTATCCCTAACTGCTCCCATTCCAAGTCTCTGAATACTTCCTCTAAACATGCCGTGAATAGTACTGGGGAGATTGTGTCTCCTTGCCTAACACCTTTCTTTATGGGAATTTTGTTTCTTTCTTTATGTAGAACTATGGTTGCTGTGCAGCCACTATATATATCTTCCAGCACTTTCACGTACGGCTCGTCTACCCCCTGATTTCGCAATGCCTGCATCACCGCCGAGGTTTCAACTGAGTCAAATGCAAAGTGTGACCAAGCATTGAAGCTTGGTCACACTTTTTTCCTTGGAGGTTTGGGCTACAGCTACTTGTTCAGCGAGAATTACGGCCACAGTAGCAGAGCACCACCGAAGAGCCGGCGCTGTTACATTTACCAGCGATTCCAAAGGCAACATGTTAAAATGATTCCTGCGCACAAAATAGTGCGCATAGGCATCCAGAACATTAGTTACAAGTCGTGAGAGAAGGCAGCAAGCTGCAATGGTCAAGAAATTGTAATTGTTAGAGCGGCAGCAATAGCCTGTACACTTCGAAATATGAGGTCCCAATCCTATGAATATGATCATGGCATAACATGCAAAAATGTTTCAAATGTTCCCAGTCCTCACTTCACACATCAACCTTGCCTGTCAAAACCTGGCTCCTTGCAAAAGAGACTTTTGTGCCATGGTCAGTAGACTGTCGCCTGTGTCAGCAGCTAGAAACTATAGATCATTGCTTTGTATATTGCCGTGATACAGTGGTTTTTTGGACGTTCTTCAACGGACTCTCAAGAAGGACATTTATATTACGGCCTATACTATAAACTTTTTTTTTGCCTACAAAAGAAGCTTCTGAGGCGCCATGTGACCTTTTCGTGCTCATGGGACAAAGCATGAGGAAGAGGGAAGAGCTGCATGAACGATCGCCACTCAGAGCCACCACATTCATCGAAGTCCCCCGCAAGGGCACCTTGTGTAAACTAGGTGTTGGTGCTTGGTGCCACCACGGACCCTGAGCCCCCATACCGAAGCTGTAATCCGTACCGTGGCGATAGGTTGAGAGGTGAAGGGAAGAAACCTTGAACGGTGGCGGTCGAGGCCATGGTCAAGCCTCGGCCGATGGGCTCCTCGCCTGTCCACCAGGCGAGGGGCTCCGGGATCTTCCTCTGCGTATAAGGGTGAACCAGAGGCGACATATATTAGGACCCCTTAAAACAATCCATACTGCATGGAAAAACTACCTTTAAAAATACCTGATCGACCCCCGAAAAGGAGTCGCACCGAAGTGACGCAAAAAATCAGTACACCAACTGAGAACTTTCCGAAATTTCTTGTCTTGCACTCTGTAACCGAATCTCAACCAGTAAATGAACTGTCAGTCTTTCTGATTGCCAATTCTCTGAAGGCCATCATTGGGGCAAACTACAAAGCGAAAAAACTAGGATCTGGTGACCTGCTAATAGAGGTATCAGACAAAAGTCAATCTGACAACCTTCTCATAACAAAAACGTTTGCTCACCTTGACGTTCAGGTATCACCCCACCGCAGTCTTAACAGCTGCCAGGGAGTTGTCTCTGAGCGAGACCTCCTAAACGAAACAGAATCAGATCTCCTTAAGGGCCTACAGAACCAAGGTGTAACAGCAGTACGAAGAATAACAATCAGGCGAAAGAACGAAGAAATAAAAACGAAACATATTGTTCTCACTTTCAACCAGAGCAAACTTCCTGAATTTGTCAATGTGGAATTTATCCGATGCAAAGTTAGCCCGTACATACCAAGCCCCCGCTGGTGCTTCAAGTGTCAGCGGTACGGGCATGGTAGCCAGACATGTCGAGGACGCCTTACCTGTGCAAAATGCAGCGCGCATGATCATGCAACCGATAAATGCAGTGCAACTGACTACAAATGTGTGAACTGTGAGGGCACCCACCCTGCATACTCACGGTCCTGTGCAGCCTTTCAGGCCGAAAAAGAAGTAATCAATATACAGATAACTGAGAAGATAACATACGGAGAGGCCCGAAAAAAGCACGGAATGCTTTCCTCAGCTCCCTATGCTAACGCAGCCCGCAGAGGGGCCAGGCCGCGTCTAGTAACGGTGGGCACGCAGTGCAATGCTGCTGACGTGCTCCCACCACGGCTCCTCACTAAGCAGCCACCGGCTGCACCAATCTTTGCAATCCCGGAGGTCACTTTCCCCCAGACGTCCGGGACACCAAAGACATCTGAGAGGGACTTTGTTCCTCTTGAAAAGCCTCCTGCCTCCATGCCTTCACCAGAGGCGATGGAGGTGAGCACGGACTCCGCAGCGTCAGCGGCGCCTAGGGAGTCCGCCAATGAGAGGCGGGGCCTGCTGGACCGTCTCAAATCAAAAAAACATACACCAGTTAAGCCCCCTGATAAGGGCGGCGAGTCCTAACCCTACTCTTATTCCTTCCACACCTACCAAAATGACTACCGAGAGTATCATTTATTGGAACTGTCGAGGACTCCTAAAAAATCTAGATGACGTATATGAAATCCTCGCCGAACACCAACCAAACATAGTTTGTCTGCAAGAAACGCATCTGAAACCAACAGACACAAGTTTTCTCAAACAGTATCGTATATTCAGGAAAGATAGGCAAGGCAGTACTCACCCCTCCGGTGGCGTTGCCATTATAACACAAAAGTCAATCGCTTGTCGAAACATCTCGATTAACACAGACTTAGAGGCTGTGGCAATACAAGCCTTAATATTCGGTAAAATAACAACGGTATGTTCGCTGTATATTCCGCCAGATCATAGGCTATGCAACAAAAATTTTGAAAAGCTGATTGACCAACTCCCAGAACCATGGCTGCTGGTCGGAGACTTTAATGCCCACCACCCATTATGGGGATGTACAAGAACGGACTTCCGAGGTGCACTAATTGAAAAGTTCTTGTTGTCCTCAGGATCATGTTTACTCAACTCAAAACAGCCAACATACTACAGCTCAGCTCATAATACGTACACAGCCATTGACTTAGCCATTGGCTCTCCGATGCTCTTGACAGCTACAGAGTGGGTTGTTATTGACAATCTATATGGAAGCGACCATTTTCCCATCTCTGTGAAGTACACAGGCAAAAAAAATGTAAATGCATCTAGTCCCAGGAAATTTAAAGAATATGTGGCCAACTGGGAGATGTACAGGGAACACTCAGCTCTGCCCTGTTCATCAGTTACTGGCTTAGGCGTTGACGAATCTCAACTCTTGATCACGCTGCACATTATAGATGCTGCAGAAAAACACATTCCACAAACATCAAGTAAGCCACGAAACAAACGAAGGCCGTGGTGGAATGCAGAATGTAAAACTGCCCGTGAAACACAAAACAAGGCATGGTCGAAGTTACGCCGATACCCCACGGCTGAAAACCTAATAGAATTTAAGCGCGCAAAGGCAAATGGCAAGCGTGTTCGACGCATCTCCAAGCGAGAAAGCTGGTCATCATTCCTTTCTTCTGTGAACTCTTATTCTGATTCTCACAAAGTATACAACAGAATAAGAGCACTCAAAGGAAATAACACTCTCCCAACACCCCTTGTCAGCACTAGTGGTGACTCTCTTGAACACCAAGCAGACACACTAGGGCAACACTTCGAATATGTATTCAGCTCAGCGCACTATACAGATTCTTTTTTGCGGCCCAAGGTAACTGAGGAGAGGAAGCCTATATGTGATAAAAGACCGTGCACAGGAGGGTACAATAGCCCTTTCACCATGCAGGAGCTGAAGATTGCACTTGGCACATGTGGGAACACAGCACCAGGTCCTGACAGGGTCACATATGGAATGCTTAAACACCTGCATACGGGCACGCTTGAAACCCTACTTTGCCTGTATAATAAAATATGGGCCACAGGACGCTTTCCTAAAGCATGGAAGGAAGCGATCATTATCCCGATATTAAAACCCGGAAAAGAACCCACTCTTGCTGCCAGTTATCGGCCTATTGCTCTAACCAGCTGCTTATGCAAGCTTTTTGAAAAAATGGTAAATCGCCGCCTCCTACATTTCCTTGAATACAATGGTCTTCTTCATCCAAACCAAGCTGGTTTTAGAGCTGGGCGGTCAACTGCTGATCAGCTCATTGCATTCGAGTCTTACGCAAGGGATGCTTTTGTACATAAACAGCATTGTTTATCTGTCTTTTTCGATCTCGAAAAAGCATATGATACCATTTGGCGCTATGGTATCATCCGCGACCTCTTCTCTCTTGGCATCACAGGGAACATGTTGAATACAATTCGAAGTTACTTGTCTGAGCGGGCCTTCAAAGTTCGTGTTGGCAATGCATACTCAAAGCAGTACATACAGGAAAACGGTGTCCCTCAAGGTGGTGTTCTCAGTTGCACACTTTTCATAGTCAAAATGAACTCTTTAAAAAGTGTGTTGCCAAAAACCATTTCTTGCTCTGTATATGTTGATGACATCCAGATAAGCTTCAAATCTTGCAACTTGGCCATCTGTGAAAGACAGATTCAGCTAGGTGTTAACAAACTGTCCAGGTGGGCTGATGACAATGGGTTTAAATTTAACTCTGAAAAAAGTGTTTGTGTACTTTTCTCTAAGCAGCGTGGCATCAGACCTGACCCCAACATTACACTGAATGGTCAGAGCCTTGCCTTTAAAAAAGAACATAAATTTCTTGGCGTAGTTGTTGACGAAAAACTCTCCTTCATTGCCCACATAAAACAGTTGCGACTGAAGTGTCTCAAAGCAATGAATCTGCTAAAAATTCTCTCTCACCGGTCATGGGGTACAGATCGCGACTGCCTTCTGAGCCTTCTGAATAGTGTAGTTCTATCACGCATAGACTATGGCTCGATGGTCTATGGGTCAGCATCATCCTCTGCACTAAAATTACTCGATCCAGTGCACCACCTCGGCCTTCGCCTCGCTACGGGGGCTTTTCGAACTAGCCCAATTGCTAGCCTTTATGTCGAGGCGAACCGATGGTCACTGCAAGGAAGGAGAGAATTTACTTGTGTAACTTATGCTATGAAGGTACTATGCCAACTGAACCATCCATGTCGCCGCCTCCTGCTTGACAAAACTAGCACAACACTCTTCTCAAGAAAACCATCTCTAACACCGCCATATCCAGTCAGAGTTGCCACGCATATTGAACAACTGGACATTCCGATTAACAGCCTTCATACAACTTCACCAAAAGACTTAATTGCCCCTTGGGAAATGCATGCTGTTAATTGTGACCTGTCGTTTCTTGCAGTGGGGAAGCACGCATCCTCTATTGCCATACAGCGGCACTTCATGTTACTTCAGGCGAAGTACACTTGTGATGAATATTACACTGATGCTTCGAAGTCTGCTCAAGTGTCCTGTGCAGCACATGGACCACACTTTTCACTTTCAAAAACACTGATCAGACATACAAGTATATTTACCGCTGAATGCCATGGAATCCTGCTAGCTGTGAGACACATTATAGAAAAGAAAATACAGACATCGATCATCTACACAGACTCCCTCAGTGTTTTAATGTCCCTATCCTTTCTAAAGTGGCACAATAAGAACCCAGTCCTGAATTCCCTTTATAACTCCCTTATGTCTGCCCATAAACTAGAACTTAATATTACACTGTGTTGGGTGCCAGGCCACCGCTGTATACCAGGAAACGAGGCAGCAGATAGGCTTGCTGCATCAGCTGCCCTTCGAAACACTACAGAAACTGACAACATATCATATCAGGATCTCAAGCCTCACATCAAAAACACGATCAGACAACAATGGCAAGAGGAGTGGGACATGGCAACGGAGAATAAACTACACACAATAAAACCAAGGATAGGCAGATACACCACAGAAAAACAAAACAGATTCAAAGAAGTAGCTCTGTGCAGGATGACAATAGGTCACACATACACGACACATTCATACATTTTAACGAACTCTCCTGCACCACGTTGTTCGAGATGTGGTTGCCGGCTCACAGTACTCCATATTTTAATTGAATGTCAAAGAGTGGAACAGCATAGGAGACGTCACTTCCCTGAATTATACACGAAACAAATACCGCCACATCCATCCATCTTTCTTGGCGACCATCCAATGTTTCCTTTAGAAAGACTTCTTAAATATTTATTAAAAGTAGGCTTTTTATACGGAGTCATTTATCAACATGGGCGGCAGCCCATTTCTTTTAATTAAATAGCTTTCTTTTACAG
Source organism: Amblyomma maculatum (assembly GCF_055883805.1). NCBI lineage: Eukaryota > Metazoa > Arthropoda > Arachnida > Ixodida > Ixodidae > Amblyomma > Amblyomma maculatum. The sequence continues at coordinate 54,553,955 of NC_139348.1, read as the reverse complement.
AAACTTTTGCTGAGGCAACTTATTCTTTTAACACGTGCTTTTCACCCTTTGCAGTTGTACTCAGACCACTAAACACCTCAACTCAATGTTTTTAGGCCCTATACACCACTGCTTTTAGACTACACACTCCGGAAAAACTTTTAGGCCCTATACACCATCGTATTTAAGTACTTCATTAAACACCTCACCTCGGACATCTTATTAAATTCAGCTGTGACTTCACCTTGTGTTTTGGCGCTCTTTGGCCAAAGATGCCCTTGCGCCATAAAAAATCAGTCCATCATCAACATTCATCGAAGTGTCTGTTCAGAGAACAATATGCTATGTTGCGGTGGGTATATGCAGCGCAGGTTCGACCTCCTGCCTGGTTACATTTACTTGCTGCATGTATATGTCTCCCGGAATTTTGATGTGTGATAGTGAGAGCTTGATGCTGGTGTAACTATGTATTGACAGGTTGGGAAATGCGACCTGGTTAAATTGCTCAAAAGAAAAAGAAATCCTCAGCGCGGCCTAGTGGTTAGCATATAAAGCTGCGGAGTAAGAGGTACTGAGTTCGAAACGCGCTAGTGCTGCAGTTTCTGTTTTTGCCTAGTTCTTATTTTTTTATTTTCTTTAGCTTTTTAAATGTAGCATGGGTGCTTTGTTGCTTTTCAGCTTTTACTTTTTGTCCGAGGCGTTTTTTTTTTCTCCGGGCGACCAGTGCAACCAGTGCGACGTGTCAGTATGCCGCGTCCCAGTACGCCCAGTCTCTAGCGTCATACTGTGCCCATAATCAGGTATGGCACTGGGGCGCTGGGACACAGCAGCACTGATTTTTGCAATAGAGGTGGGGCAGTGGAATTTACAATTTTGGCTTTCATATGTGCGTTGATCCACAGCAGTATATTCACAATATTGGTTTGCATTCTTATGCTCGAGTGGTAACCATACGGGAAGCTTGACGCAAGATAGTCGAGGCTCCCAGTAGCTGGTGGAAACCTTCCTTCCAAAAGCGAACTGCCCAAATTCGCTCGTAGTCAATAAAAAAGGTCTGGTACGTGCCCGCTGCTTGTCAGCGATTTGTTTTCGCCCGAATAATCGTATTTCCGCTTAGGACATTATATTCTTTCACAATAGGTGTTTATATTGCTACGAAGATGACGAAGCGGGCAGTGGCGTGGGGCAGAGCGCTCGCGCCAGGCCCGCTGGCCATTAAAGCATTTTTGATCGTCATGTTATCGCGTCGTTCTGTATTTGTTATGTCGCCGTGTTCCATCACTTGTCATGCCACCACGTAACATTTGGTTAGAGGTGCGGTTCATCCCCATCCTCGCCTTGCACCGTCGAAGCCAACAGTACGCCGGGTCCATCTGCCGAAAGCCCGTGGAGATCGCCGCCCAGCTCTGCTGCAGCCCTTTTTGCTCAGACCCGACCAGCCACTGTCCCCAGCCTCGTCCCCAGCCCTGACCACAACACACGAACACCAGGAAGAGCCCAAAGCCGACCCTACCGACCCCACGACGAAGCGACCTCACGACCACTCGAGCGAAGACAGCACCCCCGCCCATGCCATTCGGCGTGTCCACCCCAGTAAAAAAAGAACTACAGAAAATTTCTGATGTTCTGTAGTCTTGTCGTATTTTTGACCTGCAGTCTGACGTTCTGTATTTTGACATTCTGTGGTCTGTTGTTCTGTTGTCTATAGTTTTGAATTGTGATATTAATTGTCTGTAGTTCTGTATTGTGAAGTACATTGTCTGTAGTTCTGTATTTTGACTTTCTGTAGTGTGTTGTTCTGTACTGTGACTTTTTATATTGTGACGTCATATACTTTCATGTCGGAAAAATTTTTCTAATGAAATCATGGTCATTATTAGGCAGCTCACCACAAAAATTTGCGAGCCTGCTAAAAAGACATGTAGAACAACAACTGTCACAATTGCCGCCATTTATTTAACATCTATGGACCATCTTGATCAGCACCTGGCACTTGAACAGGAACACCTGAATTAAAAAAAAATTCAGATTTCAATTAAATATATAAACCACTAAATGTGCTTTTATAAAAATCGATTTCAATGAAGGAAGACTGCTGTCAGTTATCAAGAAAGTACCTATGAGTTGAAAACAATACTTAATGCTCTTAACACTGGCTTTGAGGAATGCTGTAGTGGAAGGCTCCAAAATAATTTCAGTAGTATTGTGTTCGTTAATGTACATTGCCAAATCACAGCATGTCAATGCAAAGCACTCGACAATTTCCATTTTTCAGTTTCAGGAAACCACGCTTGGCATTGCCTGGATAAATCCCAGGACTACAAGATGAGCAGCCAAATGCCAAAACACTAAGCTTCTGTATCGGGCATCGAACAAGCTGTTTCACAAAAAAAGCTTAATTAGAAAAAAACCAAAGAGCTTATATGTTCCACTTATTTCGCCACTTGAAGCCCTTAACATTCTACACAGGCCTACATAGGATCAGTCAGCATTTAAAGCTCTTACAGATTCCGGCTCATGCGAACCAGTGTTTCTCTACTAGAACGGCCTGCAGTAGTTCTTATTTCATACTTTAGCTTTTGTCGTCTACTGCAACGTCACATTTTCTGATTTTCTATACGTACCCCAAAGCAAGCATAACTGCACAGAAAAAAGTGCTTAGCACGCAATTGCTCTGTTACCCAGCACAAGGAATTTGGTGCAGAACTTACTCTAGCGGCGAAGATCTGAGCATTTCTGGACCAAGTACCGCGGCAACAACTTGTGGCGCTTGGTCAGTTCTTCATCGCTGCAGCCCCGCTCCACCAAATAATGCCAGAAGGAATCTGCACAGTAAAATCATTCATAATATATACATTTGCTAGAGAATCTTTTATCTGGTTTTTTAACTTTAAATATTTCCCGCAAATATTATTGGAAGAATTGGCCCACTACTTCAACACTGCTTAGCCCCGACTACTACAGTTAACCCTGGTTATAACGAAATTGTAAAATATCCGCGATTATTCGTTGCATCTAGGTTTTCATTATTCACAGTTTTCGCGTGTAGATCCAAAAGGAGGAAACCAGATTAATAATTGATTCTAGAAGAAACCGTGCACCATGGAAGTGTTCACAGTAAATGAGCACCATTCGTAGTTATAGAACCGGTGAAATGTTCCTCGACTGAGCGAATGGCGCTGCGCGCCTACGGCGGCAACCTCCACCCCGCCGCTCGCGCGACTCATCTACCAGGGGGTTTACATGAGACCGACAAAGTCGGGTCGGGGAGGCCTGTCGGGCTAAAAACCGGCTATCGGGCTCATGTATACGCTAGGGGGTCGAGCTAAAGGACCGTCGGGTCGGGTCCCGCCAGCCCGACTGCAGGGGGTAGGTTGGCTCGACCCTACCCGATGGGCGAGGGGCATGTATACTCTGACGCGTCGGGCAGGCACCTCCTCTCTTGCCTCCTTGCTGGTCGGGGGCGGGACCGTGAGCTGTTCGTCTGAGCATTCCTCCTTTTCCTCCTCTCCTGCCTGCGCCTGGTTCTCTTGCTCGACGCACGGTGTAGCAGCGATCTTTGCCCGATAGAAACGAGCTCATGTAAACCCGGACGGGTCGGGCTGGCTCAGCTCGACAACCGGCTCCCCCCTACCCGACCCGCTTGCGTCGGGCTCATGTATACAAGGCTTACGAGGGAGCAGACAAAGGGGAGGGGAGGAGGAAACAGTTTTGGGGAGAGCACACGCTTTCGCACCGCCCCATTCTCACCGAGCGAGGAGCTGTCTGCGTGTTCATGTATGTTCCCGCTGGCCCATCGCTCGTCACGAAATCACCGCTGCCTCGCGTCGCGGGCACACTCCGCAACCACGTGGCAGCGATGGATGCGCACTTCTCACTCTCTGCCTTTTTCTGTTAATTTTTGCCGCTATTAAGCGCGAACTGTTGTAGTGAAATCTTCTGATAGGGAAGTGGCTAAATGGGGGAATTGGTTGGACATTATGTTAAAACAGCGCTAGAAACACACAGATAGATCAGCGCAGTGCGTGTTTGTCTTTCTATCTGTACGTGCTTCTAGCGCCGTTTTAACACAATGTTCTGATAGCAAATGCAGTGGAGACTGCTGTGTCAGGCACGTAGATGCGGCGTCGGCGCAGAAACATGGCACGTTGTATAAACTGCGTTCGCTTGTTACTCTCGTAGACGTTCCTTTCAATTCAGTACGTGTTTTAACGTCCTCAAACTTGGAGGGTCTGCCAAAGTGCCTGTAATTCAGCACTAGCTAACAGACAGTTGGCGCTGCGAGTTCCTATCAAGTTCAAAAGCCACGACATGTCTGTTACATGAAGTTTTGAAATGCACACACTTCAAAGGGGGTGGCATTGGGGAATTAAAAATCTTCGAAATATCGAGGAATTCGCTACATGGATGTTCGTTACATAGAAGCTGAACTGTTTATTGCATGTGTTAGTATGTAAAAATGCATCTATTGCACTGATCACGATGAGGTGACTCCCTTGTACAGATTTGTAACTGAGAAACGCATATTGTTTTGTACTGATAAAGACTTGCAGAGGAATCAATGCAGGTATATCTTTATTTTCGCGCTAACCAAGTTAGACTATGAAAATGATACAGAATATTTATTATAACTTTGAGTTCCTGCCAGCGAACACACACACGAATGCAGTCAGACACTGATGATGACAAAGCAGTTTTGCATGCTCCGATCGACCTCACCCTGAACAGCATCCAAAGAAGCAGCCACTGTTATAACTGTTATAAGCAAAACGTTTTTTCAGCTTGTTGATGCGCACTAATTAGCTATTACTACCATCAGTTCAAAATATACCGAAAACAAAAATTGGTGTTCACTATTTAAGCCATGCAGCCATAAAACCCAATGAAATCATTACTGTAGTACACAGAAAAGTGTTTTGTTTACCTGACACTGACGCCACTTTCACAGGAGAAAGTGGTGGGAAAACTTTTGTCGCACCCTTCGAGATTGCTTTGTTTGAAAGGGCGCCAGTCACACTCCTTCCGGCAAGGACTTCAGTCCCCCACAGGTACACAGCCATCTGCTTGCAGAAGGCAGAGTCCGATGGGAGATTGAAAAGCCTACACCATGTCTCTTGGTCCATGTAACTTCCATGGCCAAGATGAACCTGTAAATACATAAGGGAATTGTAGTGTGGCTTACAACAAAATAATGAGAAGAGGCACTTGATGCAGCTGATATTTAATAAATCTGACTATGTTTCACTCATAACATTTTATTCCACTTGCTGAAGGGACAATAGCACCTGATTGAACGAAGCTTAAAACAAACAAGAACAGATTATTTATAATTTACTTTACTCATTAAAGGTAACCTATCGGATTGGACAATAACGTCATAAAATGAGGAAAATGGAACAAACTTTGGAAAAGAAAAATGTAGGTGTAGCATATGGGGCCAGAAAAGTAAAGATTTGTCAACACATAAATGTGAGTTCAGAAAACAGACTTAAAAATCGAATTGAAGAAAAATGGGGATTGTAGTTTTGCAAAGCCAGGATAACCAAAGGTTGTTAGGTTGATGGTCTGTATTCCAAGAGAAGTCATGCCTAGGAGGCTCAGCAAGGTAGATAAAATTAGGAGGCTTAATTGCCGAGATGAGGTTAGCACAGCTAACACAGGAGCGCAATATGAGTTCTACAGGGTGTCAAGCTAACTACAACCAATAGTTGAAGAGTGAAACATTTGATATAGGCCAGAGAGATCACTTGTATACAGTTTGCCATCTGGCGAACCGCAGGCAATTTCTATTATAAAATTTAAAAATAAGTAATTCAGACAGTTTTTCTCATTTGCTATTACCTTTCGACAAGAAATGTCAGTTGCAAAGTTGGATAGCACCTTCTGAAACCCCCATTTAATTTATTTCCGATAAACAAAGCCTCAGATGTATAATTTTTTCAAGCTTTAAAGAAAGGCCGCAAAATACAAAAATATCACATGACTGACGCATTCGTGCACCATGGTTGTGGTGCTTTCAATCGTAGTTTAAATGAACGAAATTAGTTGGGGTCGTGTCCACAGCCCCATTGTAGCCGCAGGCCGATATGTCTTTGATGGTTTCTTTGCTCACTTCAGGTAGTCGGCGCACGTGACGGTGCTGTTGCTGCGAGCTCACCACGCTCGCTACAACCATCGCCAACATATCAGCCTACTGCTGGAACCGGGCCGTCTAGTCGTAGCCGCAGCTAATTTCGTTCACTCAAACCATGACAGACAGCACCAAAATCGTGGCGCGCGAATACGTTAGTCACGTGATATTTTTCATATTTCACGGGCTTTCTTTAGAACTTGGAACATACGCGCGAGCCTTTCTTTATTGGAAATGAATGGAATGTCGGTTTCGGAAGGTGCTTTCCAACTTTGCAAATAACATTTATCGTATAATTTTCTTAACTTATAATCAGTTATTTTCAAAATAAGATATTGCCTGCGGTGCGCTGCAGCTGTATACGAGTGGTTTCTCTGGCCTACCTCAAATGTAGGAGTTTTTAACCCTAGGATATGTTAGCTTGGACGCACTGTATATGGGAGAATCTTTCGTACAGTGCCGCTGATACAGTGTCGCTGATGATGATCGCGCGTTTAAAATGAAAACACTACCATTCTTTTTTAAATTACATGCAACAAACTATAAGACATAAATGGCTTTCTTGTCTATACTGCCTCTGTTAGCCATCTTTCAATTTTGCAAAAGCTGATATGCTCGCCAAGATGCACTCTAAAATGCAGATCCTTTCTTGTAGTTTCTCTTCCAGTTATGTGCCTTACAAACAGAACATTGTTTGAAGCTAAAATAATTAAATATAGCAGCACCAAAAAGTTAAATGCCCTTCCAGCTAATGGGCAGAAACCAGGCAGTCATTCCTAATTACACGCAGTGTAGTTTAAATGTCATTACTATTAAAGCAATAAAGTTGTATAGGATTTTTTTCGGGCCATAAATAACAGAGTTTGGATCGATATAATAGCGTTTCAAATGCATCACAGCCCAGAGGAATGCCCTTGTACTTATTGACCGACATTATAGTAAATGTGCATAATGCTTTTTAATGACACTACCTCAGTACAGAAATTCTGACGTTTTTTTAGAGCCTGAAGTGTCTGCTTAACCAGACTAGATTACACATTGAGAAGAATGACAATGAGGTCTCCATGTGCCTTTCAATGGACTTAGCCAACAATCATTAGACAAAACCTAAATGTAATGAATGGAAAGCAGCACTCACCTGACCATCTTCACCGACAGTTCCAACCGTCTTATCTATTGGTTCCGCTTTCCCCAAAACTGTAAAACATTAAAATACAACTATTACCTCTCTGACGCACACAAGAACAACTAATGTGGTTATGGGCACCTAATACTCCTGACATTCTGGACAGACTGCCTTTTTCCAGCTCCAGAACTAAGCACAAGCAAACTGAACTGAATTTGATGTTCATGGTCAACTGCGCTTCTGCACGTGCAGCAATGGTTCATTCCCCAACATTGGATACTGGCATGAATTTGATTTTCTTCTTACTCATTACTGAATCCAGCTTTTTTTTATCGCTGCGCACAATGAAAAACACTAAAAGGCTGAAATTGAAACAAAAACACCTATGCTAATTTTTTTAAATGGACAATAGTCCAAAGTGGAGAAACTGAAGTAGGTATTCTTAAACATTGTAGTGCCAGGGTAAAAAAAAAAAAAAAAAACAGCACATTTTTATCAGTTTTCAGCTTCCAGTGTATAAAAAGAAGCTTTGTTAAGCATTTCCGACACTTTCATCACAGACGTTTTATATTTGCCCCTTCATGCTGAACTTAGTACGGATTTTTTATATCAAACATGCTAATAAAACTTTACACACCTTTTGAAGGGCGCTTCAGGACCTGTTGACTCATTTCTCCCATTCCAGAGCAGGTTCCGGACGCTATGAAAAGAAAATAATAAATTAAATTTTCCTGCACTACTTATTGGCACCACTTAAGCAACATAAGATATTTTTTTTAATGTTTTTATGTATGACTTGTTTACATCTTAACTGCACCATATTTCTCTGCATTACAGGCTGAGTATTCAGTGATTCCGAAAGCATATTTTAAGTGGCGGGCGAACAAACCTCCGTTTTGTGTTTAATTTCTTCGTTTTTTAATTTTATATATTTAAAAAATACTCGATCACTCATACCCTTTCTCACGTTACTGCGCTGAACGAAGCTAGCAAGCAAGGCTAGCTTACCTTGGTGCCTGCGCAAGCCTATTCTTATTTTAATATGCTGTTTGATAAACACCAAAATTACGGCTCGCATCTCTTATTCTTGCCTGTTTTAGTATTTTGTGGGCGTGAACAATGTAAAATATTATGAAAATGCGGAAGGCTGAGGTTAGGCTACAGGAAAAAAAAATGTAAGCATTCAAGTCAGATGAAGGAATTAGTGGCTGAGCACCAACATAAAATTATGAGGGACACAAGGGTATGACGCGACAGCGCAGGTGATCAGCCCAAAGTATAACGCCCCGCTCCTAGCCATTTGAACGTGCCTGCGTGGCCTATGGGTTACGTGAATGCAAGAGTCCCAGCTGGTAGCCTGATTGTGGTGTCACATGTGAAAGGAGAGGCCCAAGTTGGCAGCTCCTGCCAAACGTAATGGGAGGCAGCGAGTACGCCCAGTCAGTGTACGATTATGTCAGCTGCCAGCTACTCGCTAGAACCATGCTCGTGAATTCGTAATTTTTCTGTGACAATGCCAACGCCGGCGGACGCTCGCCGATTTTTGATGAACGGGGCAATTAAAGCAGTCACGTTAACAATACTTCTAGCCGGGCGAGGAGATGGGGAGGACATCGGCCCTCCCGCACCCCTACCCCCCTCTCCCCACCCTCGATTCCGGCCTCCCTGTCCGCATTCTTTGAACACAGAAACCGCTGCGCAAACGCAATGTCTGCTGATGGCATTTTACTGTGCCTGTGTACGGTGCCCAATCCGAACTGCTCGCAATATTGTTCTTCATCATGCAGATACTCTTCTTGCTTTTCAGAAAAGTTCGATACAGGAATAAGCGAAAGCATATCATCAACTTTTTGGGCATTATGTGCGAAGTGATACAGCTAGCAAAATAAAAAGGGAACAGACCGCTGAATATGACATCATAGTTACCAACATATCCCAGCGTTCAGTTCCTGTGTGATTTACGCCTTCATTATGTTTTGGTGTGATGGTTGGCGTCAAATAATTCAGCTGTTTATAGAGCAATTTTTTCTGATTTTCAGCAAGTGATATGTTTTTCTTGTCTATGACTTCAATGTACCTATCCAAACTCATCAATGAAGTCTGCTCGCTAAGCAGTTATTAGAGAATTTGAAGGTATAATCAACATAAATAGAGGACTATTTTTATAATAGCTGATGTCTGTCGTGGAAGTAAGTGCATAGGCAAAATATTTGTTTTTCATCATAATAATTCTGCTTAGAAAATTTTTGAAGTGGTAGCTGGAATAACTATTAGAGGGATAAATTTGGAAGCTTCAAAACAGGGAGGTATAATTGTCTTCCGACCACCTGTACAAGTTCTAAAACTGGAGTACGAGCTGTCAACAGCAATGGTAGCCTTAAAATAATTGTCTTCTTTTCTCGAAAATGCAAAAAAACCTATATTCCCTACTTACCAGCTGGCTGGGCATCTGTGGATATCGCACTTTCCGGGAGATTCGTAGGCTGTAAGACAAGCCTGTAAGACAAGCCATGTGGTCCTCCCATTACTCGTGTTGGCTCAGGAAATTGGGATGGGTCTTCCGTAACCAGGCAGGTTGAAGCGTCCCCTGCATTGTGAGCAGCAAAATTGCTTCCTGATGGCAGCGCTGCTACAAATAAAAAGCTTCAAATATGAACCAGCCAAACCTGTCAGCTTAGGTGCGATCATACTGAGTCATGCTAGGAAACTGCTGATTGAAATAATGAGGAAAAATTATTACGGAAATGATGAAGCACACATTACCTTGTTATTCAAACTTATATGCATATTACTAGTAAGGTCATGTCATGTATGAAGTGCTGTCTAAAGCTTTCCAAGCTCAGATGTAGAAAGCAATATCTCTTCGAAATTTGCACAGATATCGAAAGCCATAAGGGTTTTGCTTCACAGGCTTTTCATTTTGGAGTAGTTTCAACAAGCTCTTAGGAAGAATGAGATAGCCATAAAAGAGCAAAAAAAATAATTTTCTATGCTCAAGTACCTCCAAGCATACAGGTAGTGACACTAATGAAAGCAAAAGCATAAATCACAGAATTGTGACAAACATTTTTTCATTAGAATAACATCAAAGCCTGAAATTCTTCCTTTTCCAAAGCTTCATGAAAACTACTTACCATCAGGGTGGCCATGAGCATTGATCACATGTGCTCTTAAGATGCTCGATGGATCTGCAGCTGCTGCTATGGGTGACGAGTTTTGTGCGTCACCTACTGCCAGTTTTGCAGCAGCAGCAGCAGCACTAGGCTCTAAATGGGACCTCCTCTCGGGAATTCTTATTCCTCTGCGTTCTGCGAAGGAAGCATGAAATAGTACAAAATGTCGATAAAAAGCAAAATTATGGAACCATATAAAAAAAAAACAAAAACATTTCACTAAAAAAAAAACTATCACTCGTGGTGCACGTTGGCCATGTTATAATAATAGGGATCTAATATTGCGTAGACAAGTGTTCAAAATATATCAATTGGTTTTTCTTAGCGAGGTCAGACATCTAGTATGAAGTGTAAAAAGTAGCGGCCTACATATACAGAAAGGAGCCGCTTCAGTTTTTTTACCAACTGGAGAAATCAGGCGCTTTTCTCTCCACAAATTAACCGCAACTGGGTGCGTGTGATGTGAAGTAAGCCGGATGTAAACGCAACAACCGTTGGTAGTTGCAGTTTCTATACCCCCTATTTTGATCTTAAGACAGTGTTGTACCACGCATGCGCATTTTTATCGTTCGAGACTTTGTGAAGGAAAAAAGAGTCAACGCCAACTACATAGTCGTTATAACGGATGTTCCAGCTATAGTAAACCAAGACTCCTAAAGCAGAGATTTCGAGATGGCTTCATCGGCATTACTGAAGATTTTGAGGGAGGTGTTCGTAATAACGATATCCCCTTTCTTCTTAGATATCAAAAGCGCGACTTCCCTCGCTACCCTGGCTTAACAAATTTTCGCGGGAACTGCCACCGCGCACCCGTTTTGAAAAGCCCGCCTCTTCAGTGATTCAGGATAGCAAATTTCCTTAGAAGCCGTTGTTACCAATTTCAGACGCTAGTGCCAACCCTTTCAAGCAGCAGGGGAAAGCCTTACTAACGCTTTTTATTGTTTTCATGGCGACGATATTAAACAGAAGAAAAAAAAAGAAACGTTTGTCGTCGTCGAGCGCAATGCAAATCGCCGCCGAAGTACTTCAAATGCCTGCGCTTAAGGCTGGTTCACATGCAAGCGATTGAGTGAACTGAGCGGCGAGTGGCAGCGACAAGAGCGAAAAATTTCCAACGAGTTGGAACTACGTCGCTCTCACCGCTGGAGCCGCCGCGACAGCTCAGAACAGGTTTTTGCGTCGCCGCGGCAGAAATTGCTAGCGTTTTCATTTGCATGTGAACCAGGCTTCAGACAACTCAGGCACCACCACTTTTTCTTTACAACCAACTTTAAAACCTCATTTTACACACGCAAAATGATACGCAACCAACAAAGGACATCGACTTTTTTCAGGGACTTCGTACCTTACTGAGTAACGTTTTAGAAAGTATAAAAGCAAACAAGAACAGAGGAAGTACAATGAAAGGGCATGTTTCCATACCTGCTTCAAAGATCTTGCTACACTTGCTACAAAGGGCCCGCTGCAGGTCTTCGTTTAATATTTCTTGGTGGCCAATTTTTTCAGATTGGCCTTGAACAACTGTCTCTAAATGTGCCACCTTTTCTTGAAGTTCACTTTTTCCAGGGGATGATAACAGCTCCGCCTCAGCACTTCTTTTATTTTTTTCCTTCGCCATGACATCGAGTTTTGCCTGTAATGAGGTAATGAATGCAATCTTATACATGAACTGTTCGCTTCTGAATACCCCGAGCCCACTTAAACTAGCGCTCCCGATAAGTTACATTGCCCGCTAAGTTTTGGCATTGAATCTAAAACTGTAATTCAGGGAAGAATGGGCAAAACCACAGCATAGACGCCGACTCCAAACATTCGCGCGGGGGACACTGCACTGCTGCGAACCACATGGCGGTCGTACACAAGCATAAAAAACAATGACGGTTGTCAGCGGCAAAACAGTGTTATAACCGATAAACGCGGAGAACTAAAAGTGCGTTAAACGCTACATGCATTTAAAAGTCCTGCTCTACCGACAACTGCAATCTTGCTCAGGTAGGAAACGACCTCGTGGCTCGAAAGAGAAGCGGCATGTTCATGGCCAGCAAATACTATCTATCCTCTCTCCATTCGCGTGACGTGAAGATTCTTCTTATGACAGCCAATACATGAGAACACCTATTATACCTGAATCAACGTGCTACCAGAAAGCGATGAAATTTGACAAAGCGCCTTTGGTGGCACCACCTATTAGTTCTCCGTATGTTCGATAAGCAACTCCACAGGCAAGCAATAAACGTTGCAAGTTCTGAAGCACGTACGCCTACCTTGGAACGCCTCTGCGTTATCCATCTATATTGGCGGTCGCACCGCGCGCTTTTGACATTCGCCGTTGGCCACAGTAATAGCGTCATTCTACAATGGCAGTTTTCTTCACTACATCAGTTCTGAACTTGGCGAAAGCTTGCGCCTTACGAGGCATTCGTCGCAAGTGCAAAAATGTGACAAATGGGGAGAGGAGCGGTATCACGAAAAAGAAAGCTAAGAGTGCTAAAACATTCCAGAGGCTGTGGTGCATGAAGGCGGCATAAAAATTGTGTACACCGCGAAACTCACCTTATCACTCGGAGCGATTCATTCGGCCGCCACACCAGTCCGATCCGAAATGTCATCGGAGATACAACGCCGCTTCGGCCAGGCAGTGAGACCGGACGGAGCCCGTCTCTTCCAGGCTGACGCAGGGACCAGCTCGCCGCAGCAGGAGCAGTCACGGCTAACGCAGGGACCAGCTCGCCGCAGCAGGAGCAGTCACGGCATCTCCTTCGGCCACCGGGACGCCGCCAGGAACCAGGGCGCCGGCAGCCACGGTCTCGGCTGGTATCGCAGCAAGGGCCGCAGCAGAGGGGCCTTCGGCGGCCTGGGCCACAGCAAGGGGGCCCGCAGCATCGGGGCCCGCGGCCGCAGTGGCCGCAGCAGCACGAGCAGCAACCACAGTGGATGCAGCAGCACGACTCGCAACCGCAGTGGCCGCAGCAGCAGCAGCAGCCGCTACAGCAGGAGCGGCCGCGGTCTCCGCGACGGACTCCAGCGACGGCGGCTGAACCACGGCAACGGCGGTTCCGGTCCACGGCCACCTGGACGAGCCAGGAGGGTGCCGAGCCGCCATGACCGTATGTAAGTGTGGCGGCCTGGGCAGACCATCTCCAGGTAGTGGCGGACCTCACCCTGGATCGGATGCCGCGGGTCTTCCGCGGCCGCACTGAGCGGGAAAGCTTGGCGGCGCACCCGACTTCGGGGATAGGCCCCGATCCGAGAGCAATCTACTGCGGCACGTGCGGCGTGCTGGTGGTGAACGAGGCCATACACAGGAAGTCGGCTGTCCACCGGGACATCGCGGACCGCTGCGACACGAGGCAGAAGGCGGAGGCGATACGAGCCAGGATGGCTCGAGACCCTGAGTTCGCCGACCTCATACTCCGGGTGGACGTTCCAGGCAACCAGAACCCGGAGTCCCTCCTGCCTCGCCTTGAGCCCGCGGATGACCGGTTGGTCACTGACGAGGATTAGATGGCCCTTGAAATGGACCTGCTGTGGGGGGGGGGGGGGCTTTAAAGGGAAGCGAGCCCGGACTCCAACCCCCCCCCCCCCCGGCTCCCTCAGCTGGAAGAAGGCGGCAAGGAAGTCGTTGCCGGCCTACCGCCGCCTGAATTCAGGTGACGTTCGGTCTGTCTTTAGGAAGGAGGACCGCGCATCCCTTCGAAACGCCGCGCGCCGCGGAGGATGAAGGGGACAAAAGCATTCCTTCTCTTCCGAGTATGAGTAACCCAAACGGGCTGCTGAATAGCGCCGTGTTTCCTTCTTCCCTCGCCGGGCGCAGGAGCAAAGGCAGGAGCCCACCGCTAGCCGTCGCAGACGCGACGCTCATCGGCCGAAAAAGGACCAAGGGCAAGATGCGCCGCGATCGGCGGGAACCGGCTACCGCCGGGGAGAGACGACAGCCAGTCGCGACAACGGAAGGACGCAAGATAAATACTCCCCGCTCTACTTTGTTGTCGCCTTCTTGCCTTTCTGTCAGGCCCCATCCAAAAGGATAGGGTCGCCAGCAAGATCTTCACCAGCGTTCGATTGGGAAGACCCATTAAACATCTGGTTCCGGGCAAAGTCCTGTTCTATGTTGTGTCGTACTTCGCATTGCCACTTTGCGGCCGTGAGAACGGCTGCCCGTGGTGTGCGATCGCGGAAGCTCAGTGTTTGCAGCCTAGACCTCAGAAGAGGCTCGATGGCTTAGTAAGAACCCCCCCACAAGGTTTTTTTTCTTTTCTCCCCTCTACTCGGGCGCTAGCTGCGCCGCGCGGGGCGCACAGGCGAGGCCATTCGCCCTGCCCACGGCCGGTCTCGACGGAGAGCGCGCGCTCTTTCAAAGGCTGGTTAACACTGGCGACTCGCGGAGGCCGCGCGGCTCGATTCGTCACGGAGGGGGTGACCCGCAACAAGCGCCGATCGACAACGAGTGTTCACATCGGCATGCGACTCGCTTCACGACAACCCCTTCACCGAACGAGATTTGAACGAACAGCCGACTTTCGCGCCTTTACCGACTCTGCTACAGCGCTAGTGGTAGATCAATTCGGACTCATTTCGGGTATGAATATGTGCAATTATCAGCGAGGAAGTAGATCTTATGGTTAGGCCCATGTTTAGGGCTGTTTCGACGGTCAAAAGCTCTCTAGTTCAACGAAGATGGAAGCGGCGGTGGTGTACGCGCTGTTGTTTGCAGTCTCACGTAAAAGCAGATCAGGAAATGACCTCATGACAGAGCGTCGAGCACATGATAAAGACTACGAGTACAAAGCCGAATTAGTACGTTTCACTGTCGCAGTGATCCTTGACATGTGTGCTCAACAACAGCGGGCGCATTAATTCGTGCACATGCGCGCATGCACACTTGAATTTTCCCGCCCTAGAAAGAAGGGAGAAGCGCCGCGGGTTGGCTAAGGAGTTCTGCGACTTCAAGTCGCGTCGCAAGAAATCGGTCAGCGAGCGACTCTCTCAAACTACCTGTAACAAGTCGCTGGCGACTGGTTCGGGTCTCCCCCTCCGTGACTAATCGCCCCCTCCGTGACGAATCGTTTCTTGCGACCTCCGCGAGTCGCCAGTGTGAACCAGCCTGTTTCACACTGGCGACTCGCCGAGGTCGCGCGACTCGATTTGTCACGGAGGGGGCGACCCGCGACAAGCACCGAGCGACGACAAGTGTTCACACTGGCATGCGACTCGTTTCCCGATGTCTCGCTCCGAACGAGACTTGCCGCGAGAGAGCCGGTTTTGGCGCCTTTTATTCCTTTTCGTCCGCTGCCGTGCATTCACTCGGTCGTCAGTTCTGTCTCTCCAACATGTATATGTACGATTATCTGAGCGAGGAAGAAGAAATAACCGCCATGCTGGTGTGTAGTGCTGCTTTGGCAGCGCAAAACGCTGTGGTTCAGCGAGAACGGAAGCGGCGGTGGTGTTTGCGGCCTTGTTTGCGGTCCCGCGAAGTTGCAGGCCAGGCAAGTCGTCTCATGATCGAGCTCCGAGCGCTTGACGAAGACTACTACCGCAAGTGAGTGTGCTTCATTTTCATAACTTAACATCTGTGTTTCACCGTGTTATAATCTAACCTCGCTGTTTTTTACCAGTTTCATCAGAATGTCACCCCGGACTTTTGACACGTTGCTGGAACTGCTGAAAAGTGAAATTGCAAAACAGGATACAAATTTCAGGCGTTCCATCAGCCATCTGCTCGGCTTGCAATGACGCTGAGGTAAGCCATCACTTGGGCAACAAAATTGATGAAATCAAAAAATTATTGCTCGAGCGTTGTGGCAACCTTAAACCATTTAAATGGGACTATGCAATCAATATTGCGTCTCAAATATTTTTTTTTCTCGTTGCGAGCGAAGCAATGTGTTTTCTGCCCAGGTTGCTCTCCTATAATGACTGTCATTTGCGTGCAATATTATGAATATGATTGCCGGCTGTTTCTGTTAACCTTAATCGCGCTTTGCTGGCGGGAAAACTGCGGTAATCTCTACTGTGTTGTTCAGTATAGTCTATAAGGGCTATGCCGCCTTAGCAATTTGCCTAGAAAACACCGTTCTTAGCGTTTCTGCGAAAGTGCTATCGTAAACAGCATTTTGCATATGACATGTGAACGCTCATTAATGCGTATGTAAGGTGTGATCGACCAAGAGCCGCCCAAACTTCATATCACTAGTTTCAAGTTGTCGCATAATAATATGAATCATTTAGAGATAATGGAAAGTCCACCTAGTTCTAATGCGACTGCAGGGGCCATAGTTTTGACAAATACAATACGAATTCGCGAGGCCGCTCCACGCGCACCACAAGCAATGAATCAAAACTTGGTCTTGTTTCAATTTGTGCTTTACTTATATTCGTCAATGTTTTGGTGCCTTCAGTTGTTACCTCATTTCTGATTTTATGCACTTCCTCTTTCTTAGGTTTCTTGCTGCAGGCCACACGCTAAGAAGCCTGTCATACGACTTTTTGGTGGGCAGATCCACTGCCTGCACAATTGTAACTGATGTGTGTAAGGCACTGTGGCAGATTTTGAAAACATTGTACCTGGCCAGCCCAAAGACAGCAGAAGAGTGGATCAGGGTATGTCAGCATGTTAAAAACCCTGCATGTAACATTGGAGCCATAACTACAACATTTTTGGCATGGGAATATTTCGTATTCATGTATTTATGGATTTGATCTTAGGGTATGTAAGTCATTGATATAACTGTTCTTGCATTCAGTAAAACTTTTTATTCATTAAACAGGTTGCAGCAGAGTTTGAAGAGAGGTGGAATTTTCCACATTGCTTTGGGGCCATTGACGGCAAGCATATCCACATGATTGCCCGGCCAACTCTGGAAGTCTTGATCGCAATTAAAAGGGTGGCTTCAGCAAAACACTTCTTGCCATCAGTGATGCCCAATATAGGTAAAATTGCCCCTTCCCTTTTCATGTGTGAATGCTTATTCAGCAGTTATGAAATATAAAAGCATTAATTGTCCCAGCAAGGCATGTTTCATGTATACATCAGTTAATCCTGAGTGAATGACACCACATCTTATTATATGAAGTCAGGCTGATGGTGATATGACTTTGTGTATTATCATATCCAGAAAGGCGCATATCATTATAAATGGTTCACTACTGTGAAAAGTCAGATGGAGGATGAATGGCTTACTACTATATGTTAAGTTATATTGATTATAGGTCATGAGCAAGCTACCTTTAGGGAAAAGAGGATGCATATTGCTTCTAGCCAAGTCAAATTATTGAAAAATGTTCAGCTTGTAGGAGCCATGTATGCGGGAGCATGACCTGTTCTTTCTTAGCAGTCGTATTACAAGCAATACCTAACATAGTATTGACTCACTGCTAATTATACCATGCTCACCATAACTTTCTAGTGAGCTCAGAATGTATTACATATTTCAGCTGCAGTTTTTTGAAATGGAACATACTGAATAATATAGCTAATTTAGTTGAACTGGCATTGTCATACATTCTGCATTGTCGCTTTAACATGTAGATGCCTGACTTTGGCTAGCAGGCAAGGCATTAGAACTAACAAAAATGGCATATTTTTATTGTACAGGTTTTTGTATGTCGAGCATGGACATCACGGTAGCGACAACGACGGGGGTATATTTTCCTGCTCAACACTTCAAGAAAGTTGCTGGAAGCTTCCCTGGGTGTGCCTCCACCAGATAATTTTGGAACTGAAGGACCACTGCCGTACTATTTTGTGGGTGAAGAGGCATTACCTTTAAAAACCTATGTGATGCAGCCCTACCCCAGAAGGTGTAAGTACAGTGTTTATGAGAAAGATCTCATCCACCTCACTTAAGTTGTGCATCTCTTTATTGATGCATAAGAATACACACTAGGTAACGATACATATTCTCGATGACAGCTAAACGATGCATGATAAAATTTCTTCTCTTATGCCATTTTGGTTTCGCCGACTGACCTATGGCTGTGAAATCTAAGATGCATTTAGGCCGCATAAATGTTGGTAGAAACTGCACTACTACCACTGATGTTTGGTGTCATTCTGATGCTTGAAACACAGTATTCTCATCATATTAGTGGTGTCAAATGTATCAGAGGCTATAATGCAGTTAATTCGTGGCTTCATATGCCTAAACACACCCCATACACCATAGCCGCTGTTTTATGTTTGCCACTGAAACAGTGTTAAAGAATTCAATGATAAATAATTTAGTGGTCACAGTGCAATACCACGATGTGTTCCATTGCTTACTAAAGCCTAACATGTCATTTCAGAGAAGAATGCACCCAAGAAAACGTTTGGTGTTGGTTATAAGCTACCTTTAGGCACATTTCACCTTCAAAAACACTGAATAAAAATGTCGATGACATATTTTCTCGATCGATGGCTTATGTGAGTAGCACAAACAGCATTTTTTTATTAATTTGTTGCTGTCTCTTTCTTCCTTCTAACAGCGTTACGTGAGATATCCAGCCAGCCCTCCTCGAAAGAACGGAGAGTTTTTAATTACAGTTTGAGCCGGGCATGGCGCATTATTGAGAACGCTTTTGGCATAATGGCTCAAAGGTGGCGCATACTACGCCGACCATTCCGGGCCAAAGATGGAAATGTCAATGCAATTGTCGGAGCTTGTGTAGTGCTCCATAATTTTTTGCTCAAGGAGTCTAACAACATCTGCTGCTGCCTACTGCCCGCCTGGCCTTACAGACAGTGAAGACTGGGCGGGACGGCTCACACCTGGCAGCTGGAGACAAGACCAGCCGCCAACAACTGCTTTTGTGGCCATAGCACCTGTCGGCGGTTATGCGGCAGGGTATGTTGGCAACTTTAAATGTTCTTAGACCATCACAAGCTTTCAATGATGCAGCCTTCACAACCTTTCTTTTGTTACTGTTCACTAGGGGCCAGCCAAACTAGCTTTGGCATAGCCTTTATTAATCACACTTAATGTTCTCTTGTTTATGTAGCCAGAACCTCAACTTAAGCACACTACTGAGTAGCACAGGCTCTACTGCTGAATCATCTATTCAGTCATAAGATATATATATATATATATATATATATATATTGAATTAGACCAATAATGATAAAATATTTGTTATCTTACAGGTATGCCCAAGCCATGTGCAACAGTCTGTGCCACCATTTTGTAACAGTTGGGCAGCTATCTTGGCAGGACCGCATGGTCAGTGGTGGCCAGCAGTAACAACAGGTACAAAGAATTACGAAAACCAAATCATTTATTTTATTGCCTACAACAGGGGCGTGTCCCGGTGCTGCAGTTCAATGTTGTACATCATATTTTCTATGCTATGCATGACGTCTTTGGCAACATTCTTGTCAAGTCTTCTCAGTCTGTCATTCAGACCCATACAAAAATGGAATATCCTGTCCCTTCTTGTTGTTGTTCTTTGCGCACTGATTTCATTCAGGCGCCCAAAGCATGCTGCCGCAAATTCTTGCTGAGTGCAATTTTCAGATCCTCTGTTAAAAAAGGAATCCTCGCCTTACAATGGGTGTCAACAATTAAGAAGCGAATGTTCATCATTGTGAAAACTGAAAGCTTCCCGACTTGACTGGCGCACATTCAACCTTTTTGGTGCTCGAATACAGAAAAAACATTATTTGTCATAAGAAACATACAGCTTACGCTGTGCCTCTAAATGGTGATTACCGTTTACAAGATGGGCAACCCCCTTCTATGGCCCTAGGAGTTTGCTGGAATGGCTCCCCTTATAAAAATGAGTTTTGAATTTCTGTTGACAAATCATTGAGGACTTGTTGAGATCACAGAAAGTCAATGGAAATTCAACATGCGTTGTGCCAACACAACACTAACTCAATGGAACTAGTGTGCACAAAAGTCAACATAATTTTTGTTGATCACTTTTCTTGAATTTTCACTGTTTTTAGAGTGCGCAGTCAAAAAGGGAAATGTTCAAGTCTAAATTTTTTTGCAATGATGGGTGCCACTTTAGTGAGTGAATTATTCAGACAACAAAACAATGTTATGTTACAAATCGCCTACTACTTTCACATAGTCTGTGCGTTATTATTCAACCCCTTATGTACCTACCCAATTTTTTAATACAAAGACTATATAATGCAGGTAGTTACTAGTTTAACAGCTGTAACAATACAGAAAAGAATGGTAAAGGTACAATCTTGTATTAACACGATGCTTCCATGATTGCATTATACCAGCTATCAGAGGCTAAAGTTGGTTCAGGAAACATATAATTAGTAAGTAGTATATGACATTGTACTTTTGAGCACAAATTAAATGTATTGACCTTGTGACAAAGCCTTCATTTTTTGTCATTCATTAAAGTTAGTTATAGACCTTTTCATTGGGTGAGATTGCTGGTGCACCTCCTTTCCAGACTCGGAAACAAGTCTTCCAGTTGGCTGCTTCAACTGTGCCAACATGATGCGTACAATAGAGTGCACTGAAAACAATATGGCAGCACATAGGAAGCCCTTGTTGTAAAGGTCTATACTAAGCTACCTTTAGCATTGAGTAGCATCTAGTTTCAGTTGATCAAAATCATAATCAAATGCACTTCCACAATAAAAAGTAGATGATAGGCAAACTGAAATGTATAAATTCTTGGCTGCACAGTTCCAGTAGTTCTGCTTTCTCCTGATGTCAAAGTAAGGAATACGAAAATGGGAAGCTAATTTTCTGAATAGCTGTGGATATAAATGCCAAGACTTACCAGTAGCTGTAGTTCATACAACTCAAGAATAAATTGGCAGATGTCTGTCAAAAGAGGCTCTAGTAATTGGACCCGACAAATAGCATGATGTCACAGTTAATCTGTAGTTATAAAGCTTTCTACTTGCCATGCCCTGTGATGCCAACAGATGCAAGGGCATTTTGGCAGTGCCTTTGTCGGAGGAATTGCTGCTTGGTGCTTGGCAGGACAAGGGGAAGGATATCCAGGTAGTGAGGGCTCTTTACTGTTCTTTGTGCGCAACCGGTTGCGCACAAGTTGCCGTGCCTGTATATATATTCATATGCCTTCTCCCACCATCGTCACTCACCATAATCTTTTTGTTCTCCCCTTTCTCTTCTGCAGTGCAGAGTAGCTGCCAGACTTTAATCATTCCGGCCAACCTTTCAGTCTTTCCTATCAATAATGTATCTATCAACCCGGGATACCGTAACCAGTTGAAGCCTTTGGTGGTAGGCCTTTTTTGAAGGGTATTTGCTACCTTGTTCTAGAGTTGAGCCTTTAGTATCATGCATGCTCGTTACACGGCAGCCACTGTCACAATAATATCACAACAGAACATGTACAACACAGGAATGACTGCCGCATGAAGCAGCATGTTGTTTAGAAGCATGAAACCAGTTTATGACACTGAAGATAGGATTATGACAAAAGACTGAAGCACAACATTGAAAATGGGTTTATTTCACACCAGTTAATTCTCCAAACATGACAACCAAAATCGAGTATAGCTCATAACAACATTCACAGTGTAATACAGCATTTATACAACACTACAAATCTAACTGCTCTTCATTTATATACTTAAAAACTATCAATGGGCAATATACAAGCCAGGCATAACACTTAACACTGCAGTCACTGTCCCAATAATGTCTCAACAGAGTAGGTAGAACATAGGAATGACTGTCGCATGCAGCAGCATGTTGTTCAGAAGCATGAATTCAGTATAAATAAGTGGAGATAGGATTTTTGACAAAAGATGTTATGGAAGCACAAGGTTGAAAATGGGTTTATTTCACACCAGTTAATTCTTGAAATATGACACTCAAAATCGAGTATAGCTCATAACAACATTCACAGTACTTTACAGTATTTATACAACACTACAAATGTAACTGCTATTCTTTTATATAGGTAATTAAAAACAATACCAATTCTATTTACAAGCAGGGCATAATATTTATAGAATATATGTGCATGCATATTGTTTATTCACCCCCCCCCCCTCACCCCTCATACATACATCTGAAAGAAATGCTTACATGACACTTCAGTAATGCGCTTCTAACATATCTACTCTCAAGAGGGAGGAATTTGAAAGAATATTACCATATCTTTTTCAAGTTCTGGTATATTTTTCGAATTCTGGTATATTTACAGGGCACAGAATTACGAAAGGGAATAAAGTGAAAAGCACATATTTTAGAAAGCTATTTATATTACCAAATATATGAAAATTGCTCTGGTAAATATGGTAGATGCGGATAACACTCAAGCTTCACGTCTATTAATTCAGGACAAAGATAATTTTAGCAGGTCAGAGTATCATTCGCTACAGACAGTGGTCCATAATATGCGCTCCTACAAGATTGTAGGTTATTTTTTTTTGTCCCAAAAGGGGGTCAGCATAACCTTCTCTGCTGATAGCTGGGCTCGGAACTTTTCTGGTTGGACATCACACCATCTTCCTGTGACGCATTTGGATTAGTTTCCAACTTTCACTATTCAGAATCCAATACACCGAACGTTGTTCATATGTGGACGATGGCGCTACTGTGTTAGCCATTTTTATACTTCCCTATAACGATGCTTTTGCATCAACACAATGCTAACTGCCTACTAACTTGTAGGCCACTGGCCCCATGTTTTTTTTTAGTGTGCTTGCACTATCAATCTCAGTCTGACAATAAGCAAGTGCATGTGTTTGTCTGTAGCCAGTGATCCACAGAAAGGAATAAAATAAACAGAGCCGCACTGTGCCGATCATGAGTTTCGAGCCCGCAGTGATGAAAACAAATTAGTTTCACTGGCCAGTGCACCAGAGCAACATGCTATTGCTACAACCAATCACCCCTTATGGCTAACTGCCACTCTATCATGCTATGCATTGCATTTTGCCGTCTTCATCAACTTCCATTCATGAACAAAGGATACAGAAAGCACTGCTATTGCATTGCCCCTCCTAAGGTTTAGTTCAGTCGTGTCCAGTTTAGTTCAGTCGTGTCCGAATCTTCATGATCCTATGGACCATATTATGCCACGCTTTCCAGTCTCTCACTATCTTTCTAACATCACATAACTTCATCTGCAGTGCCACGAGGATGCCATCTAACCATCGCGTTCACTGCCTACCCCTTCTCTGGTGACCCTCAACCTTTCCCAACATCAAATCTTTCTCCAGCGACTCCTCTCTTCTCATCAGATGACCTAAGCAGCTGAGCTTTAACTTTAGAATTTGACCCTCCAATGAGCAGTCAGGGTTTATGGTCGACAATATCGACTGATTTGATCTTCTGGCCGTCCAAGGAACTCTCAAGAGTCTCTAAGGTGTGCTGGGCTGTCCTAAAATGTTATAGTACACGACCACTAAGGTCCACAGTCCCCGATTTCTCAGATCCTCTAAAACAACCAAACCAAGCCAGAACTACGCAAAATTAATAGCATTTGATTTTCATGCACTACACACAAGTAGAGAGACTTGGTATCATCCAGGCATATGCACTTTGTTAGGGACTTGGCAGCAACAATGAAATCTTGTGAGCTAGGCTCTGCCTCCACAAAATGCAAATTCATATCCAGGGGGACAGTGCTAAATGTTGCGTGCTTTACAGTCAGGACATTAATGCATACTTTAACTTGTTCAGTTCCACTTGAGGAATTACTGGAAAGCAAGAGGATTTTTACAATTTCACCGAAAAGCCCATTAGTATACACATAGGAATTTTTCTCCGAGATTTGTCAAGGCCTGCAGCAGAACCGGAATGACCCAACCAACATTTGTTGAAACACTGTGCCCCCTTCTCTACATTCACCTTTTCCTAAAATCAGCACATGTCCCACTTAAGTGAAGTTCTTTCGGAGTATGTACCCTCTGATCAGAGATTTGAAGTCGGACTCCAGACTGTGGTGCGTTTTTCGTGTTACAGATTTTGAGGACCATAACTTTGAAAGTGCTTGCAAGATACAAAACTTTTGCACAATCTGAAAGTGAGGGTACCGTGTTCCCTTGACAAACCTGCTCAGAGTACCATAGATTCGAATTGGAAAAGAGAATAACCCCACAATGGGCCCCAGTTTTTTGCACTTTCCATAAGATGAACTAGCAGATGAGAGTTATAGGTCATATACTCTGTTCCGTAGAAGCTTTCATACTCCACAAGAAAATTCAGCATTTCCTTCTGGATATTCATGAGGTGTTCTATGTGCATTGATGAGCCAAGAAGATAGTGCATCATTGCAACAAACTTCAGCCAGTGCTTATATTGTTTTTCAGGTATGCAGTCCTTCAGCAAGACTGGGGAAAAGAACAACATCCAGTTCTTCCATTCTGACGCCTTCCATTCTTTGATGTCAGACAGAGACCTAGGTAACCTAGACATTTCCCATATAGGGGTCAAGCTCAACAGTAGCCTATTTGCATCGTAAAGGTGCTGACGCAGTCTGAAATGGCGACAGCGCTTTGTCTTCAGCCACATAAACAAAGTGCTTCTAACAAAACCTAAGCAGACTGAGTGCATATAGTGTACTGCAAACCCTGCTCCAAATGTAAAAGAAGCAAGCATTGTTAAGACACTTGTCCCTATAATGCCACAGCTTGCTTGCTGATTAGACCTTGCCTTCCTGGCATGGTCAATAAATGAATTGTGTGTCCTCAGCTTGGCTGTTAAAGTAGCTGGTGGATACACATGCCAGAATCTATTACCTTTCGGCACAATTTGGCCAGGGTCCTCACACCAAGCACACCGACTGGCCCCATCAAATTGCGTCATGTTCATAATTTCACACCCGCAATGCTGTCTACTGAACACGGGCCAGGGAATGCTTTAGACAGCCGAACATTTCCGTCCCTGTCGTGCCGTGTGATTCCCTCCGCAGACAACTCATTCATAACTTTCACAAACGGAATCAAAAAAGTGTTCATGACAGGTTTACAGGAGCCTGTCCACAGGCCTGCCAACAGAAGCTTTTCAATTCTGTGCTTGTATGGGAGCTCATTCACCATACCCAGCAGTGGCCACATGCTCAGATTAGAACTCTCAAAGAAGGGGACACCATCAGTGTTGAAGGTAAGTGTCACGTCCCCTTCAGACAAGGACAATTTGTGATAGGACATGCTCTGCGTAATACCTCCCACATCATATGAAACTGCAGGCACATCAGTTCTCTGCACTGCAGACTCAAGTAGCTCTCGAAGCTGACTTTTGAGGTCCATGACCAGGAAGAAGGAAGACTTCAGGAGGTCCTCATGCGTGTGTAACAGATTACACTTGTTACATGTAACGTCTCCAGTCGCCTCGCCTATGTATTCTTTGCAAGCCCTACAGTAGAAGTGCTTTTTGTACTCTTTCTCACATGCAACAAAATGCCTAAAGAAGGCGTACTTTGATGCCGGGTATGTCACACTGAAGGCAAGTGGGCACCAATGAGACGTATCAGGCTCTCTGTTGCCTCCGTGGAGCATCCATGGCGCAAGCTGTGAGCCATGACCATCAGCAAGCTTTCTGCTAGCGTTAGGTGTGATCCTGGAAACAGCAGATCATCCTAAAATGAGAAACAGTAGACAACACTTTAGGTGCCACACCAATTGAAGCCATGAAACAAATGAGTACACAGAATGCCCCTGTCACATATTAAACATAGTTAAAGGTAAATCTTTTTATCGAATGCTAATTTCATAAGAGGGATGAAAAATAACAGCCCTTATAGTGGATAAATGCTTTACTAATGCAGATCATCCAACAGGTAAGCTGTACACTTCTGACAGCTGGTATTTAATATGCTACCCCTCTTTTTCATGCCGTGGAACCTATTCAGTATAAAAAAGCAAGCTTACCAGTTCACCAGTCCGTTCGTCAGACGAGGCCTCTCGACTCTCGGGTTCACACGGATCAAGGTCGCTCTCATCAGATGTTGAGCTGCCGTCGACATCATCCGATGAGACATCGTCGGACGAATCATCTTCCAGAGACTCGCAAGGATGTGAGTGGCTATACGCAGTCTCCTCAGCAAATGGACTGGATCCAGGATCTGTAATGCCGGCTTTTTGTTTTACATCGCTTGCACAAGCGCTCCTTTCATCACCCGATTCATTTGAGTCACTATCAGCTTGAGAAGCTGGTGGCGCGCCAAGTAATTCCCGCTTCTTAAATCTGTACTTTGAACGAGGTGGAACTTCGGTGCACGAGTCCCATAAAAATCTGCTGTACTGCTCTTTGGAGGCATGACGTCGATCGGCGACCTAAGCAGACCGTATCACGCAGAACGTGTAGAACCGATGCTTCTTCACCTCGACTAGAGATTTGAAACAAAGTACGCCGAAGTTACAACACAGCACACTGCAAAGCCTTCCCGCAACTCCCAAGAAAAAAAAAAAAGATTCGGCGTTGTACACATGATGCAAGGACTAGATAATGGCAAAATACGTAGGCTAAAGAGAGGCTAGTTCGGTAAATGTGCAGCAACAAGCCCACAAACCCACTTTTAATTGTTTTCGATCTCAGCGCCACTAATACTATATGCATGTGGATGCCTTTTTTTTTCCTAAATTGCTGTTGGTAACCAAGCTGCGGAGAAAAAAATAAATACATTGTTCTATCCACGAGATATGCGCAAAAAGTTTTTATCAATTTATTTGCATGTGCACTCGTTTAACTGGTCAAAGCGTTTAAGCGCATGCGACTTTAGCGCTGTCGCATCGTTCGCATGTGATTTGGCTGTGTTATGAGTGGCACTACTGGCGATCATACTGTGAGTTGTGTGCGGTGCGCGTGTGGCCCTGAGACGTTGAGAGCTCACGTGGGATTTGTCTGAAACACGCACCGAAAGCACGTGCAAGGATGTCAGCTTCTGATATTCCGCACATATTAGTCAAATGGGTGGCGGAAGCCAAATGGGATGTTTATCCATTTACCGCAATTGCTGAACCTGCGGTTGGCCTCCGTCTCCTCACCGAAGAGAGCTACATAAAGGAGGTTCAGGGCTCCATACTGAACGTGCGATGGAAGGATGGCGAGCCGGCAGCTCCAGCAGAGCTTCTTGAGCTTGGTAAGTGTTTTTGCTTGTGTTCATGCATGTGCATTTTTGGCCCTTTGTGGACGTTGTAGCGCTTACGTATTGTCTCTGATAGGTAAACTCCGTGTCGTGGCAAAGAAAAGGGACAGAATAGCAACCGCATATTTGCTGGAGAATAATGGCGGCAGCTCCGAGTATATCTTGTTTTAAGCCCTGTGGTCATAATCGTTGTTTGCTTGAGTGAGCGTCGTATTTTTTTTTTTCATTCACATTAATAGTGGCTGGCTTGAACATTTGCAGCACGGAGTGGTATGACCAGAATTGAGAGTGAATTATGTGGCTTTGGCCAGTGATATTGCCTTGTGCTTGAGAGTTAATTGCAGCACTGGCACATAGCCTTACACCGCGGCCTTGGTCGTGACAGCTTCTTTGTGTCGTTCGTCTTGTCCCCTAAGGTCGCAAAATTGAGTTTTGACCGCGATGGCTGCATTACTGTGGAGGCGACTTGCAAAAACGGCCATTTTCTGTGTTAGGTCAGTGTAATTCGGTAAGTTATCCGTGTTCAAATTAATATGCAGGCTGCCAATGCGCCGTCTCGCACGGGCAGTTTCGGACACGGTGGGCATATTAAAGGACGTAGTCAAGTCAGTAATCATACCAACGGTTTTGATTCCACTGGAGGCAATATTCCAGTTGCTTTTATATTTTTATACTGAATGCTCTGGGGTTGCGGTGTTTTTTCTGCATAGTTATGACGAGCCTATGAGAATGTGATGGGGCTGTGTGGGATTTCTAGTTCTGCAGCTCCATATTTGCATACATACAGGTTTAGCTGTTGCTTTCAAAATCCCACTGTTCAAGCTAGGGATCAACCTACATGGGGCTCACATCCAGTAAAATTCACAGGACTAGCTTTAAGCTAAGAAAAATAAAGGACACTTTTGCTGAAAGGCTTGAATTCTGCCTCCTTGAACCTCATAAATGACAGTAGTTTCTGCTAATGTTAATGCGCAGGGGTTTCACATCTACCTTCTTTTGAGAGCCACACAAGAGGTTTTCAAAAAAGGCGAAGGCAAGGATACAGAGCCCCACTGCAGTGTGAACACATTAAGTGGATACTTTCGATTCATTGTCATAAAACCAAACCTGTCGCCCTGTCACTTGGTGAGCAATTTGTTACATGGGCATTTTCAACAGCAGTTCAGTTGACGGTCAATTGGAATGAATGGCACACCGGTGCATGCATTGCACTTTTAACTAAATAAAGGATTATTAATTACTCGCATGTGGTGAGATCACGTGATTCAGACATTTAGTTGAGCATGGTCCAAGTTTCACGACAAGTTTCGTGTGACTGCAACCGACTGACATTCATTCCAAGGTCAGTCGAGAAGCTGAACTGTCACTTAACTGAACAGCAGTTGAAACTGCCAATGTGATATGGGTGTAATGCCTTCTCTTTCCAAATATGGACGACCGTTCTTGGTGTTAGCATTCGTTCTAGCCACCACTTTATGCATAGGAGTAATAAAAAAAATATTAGGGGCTTTTTGAGCCCCGCCTTTAGA
Organism: Amblyomma maculatum; assembly: GCF_055883805.1. Classification (NCBI taxonomy): domain Eukaryota; kingdom Metazoa; phylum Arthropoda; class Arachnida; order Ixodida; family Ixodidae; genus Amblyomma; species Amblyomma maculatum. The sequence goes on along the minus strand of NC_139348.1, from coordinate 54,524,996 downwards.
GGTGGGAAGCGACAGTGTTAATGACCCCAGTTGGCCAGCTCTCCTTATGGATCCTTGGGCATATGCATAGACTTTGCTACTCACTTTATTACTAGTCTCTTAATTTGTTCCTCTGTTATCTCACACACACATACCCTTTAGCAACAAGAAGATAAATGAAGGGGAAATGAGGATGCTCGTTATATTACATGAAGGAAAGAAGCCAACAGTCGGCGAGGTCAAGGAAAGCATTGAGGATTGTAATTTGTCTTTTTTTTTATTTTTACTTCTATAATCGCATAAATTAGTAATGTAGTCTGTTCAGGGGAAAGATAAATAAACGCAAAGTAGAAGAAAAAACAAAGTGTCGATGGTGGGAACTGAACCCACGAACTCCGAATATCGCGTCCGGTGCTCTTCCAACTGAGCTACATCGGCCGCTGTCCCCCCTAGCACTTTCTTGGGTATTAATGTTGTCTGTATACGAACCTTGACAGTGTTCATCAGCGCCACCCTCAACCATTGCGGCTGACGTGGAACGCCCTGTGTTACCACCAGCGTAAGGTTTCTGCAATGTTTATGGCTCCAAAATTTGAATCCGGGCTGCAAAGTGCAATATTATTTTTTATCTCTGAGCGGCTGCAAATATGAATTTTACTGCTCCGAAACTAAGGTATTGCTGCTCTAACAATTGCTACAAATCTAATTTGAGTTGTTGCGCCCTACATATTTGTTAGGAATTTCATATTTATTGGGAATCACCAGCACACCTCCATACATCAGTGATCTCTGTTGGCACAAGTGGCAGCAGGAACTGCCATATTTCCAAGGGCTTTTAATGTTCTAATAATAATAATAATAATAATAATAATAATTGGTTCATAGGAAAGGAAAGGCGCAATATCTGTCACACTTGTTTCTGTGGACACCTGAACCGCGCCATAAGAGAAGGGAGGAAGGGGGGAGTGAAAGTGGAAAGAGAGAAAGAGGAGCCGTAGTGGGGGCTACGGAGTAATTTCGACCACCAGGGGATGTTTAACGTGCGCTGACATCGCTCAGCACACGGACGCCTCTTCGTTTCGCCTCTATCGAAACGCAGCCGCCGCGGTCGGGATAGAAAATCGGGTACTCCGGCACATTAGTCGGGCGTCTTACCACTGCACCAGCGCTGCGGGGCGTTCTAACTGCTCATATATGGGAATATGCAACCTGTACTTTTTGTACTAAAAAACTGGATAGCTAACTACAGAGTTTTCCAAGTAAAAGTTCAAGCGTTTTTGTGGTGTAGTTTGGTTAAATCACTGTGTTTATGACTGACCTGCATGCTAAGTACTAGACAGGTATTTAAAACTACTTTCGGAGATTATTTTCGCACAATATGGCAGAGTATTGATAGAAATTAGCACTTCAAGATTGCTTGGAATAAATGAAGCATACGCTGATGCCATTCTGCATTTGTCGTTTCAGAACTGCAAGTAACTTCCGCGGTTACTAGGCCAGCAGCACATGAAAGCCTGCAGTTGGCCCTGACTCCTTATGCACGGCCTACAGCAGCAAGAGGTAAGCAAAGGCACATCACATTCATTTTGGAAAAAATGTTTTCGTAAAGGCACACTTGCGCCTAAAATCCTGTAGCATGCAAGCTATGGTGGTTTGAGCCGATCAAAACTGGTTTATAATTGCATCTTAGAAATGCCATGCAATCGGCATTTTAGCTAAGAACATTTATGTGTGACATTGCTAGAGGACACATGCACCATTGCTTCCATCGCCTTTGGGCTATTGCGTACAGCTTTCATTCTCAATTCATTTCATTAGGTTTCCAAAGGCAGAACGACAGAAGCTTTAGTTCCTTGACGAAGGAGCCAAACGGGAACTCGACATCGAAAGCCAGCGCCTGGCTCTTGAAGAACGAAAGCTGGCATTCGAACAGTGTAGACATGAGGACAAAAGGTCTCTTCGATTTGGCTTGCACTGGCTGCACTAGTTCTGAAAAGTGCTGCAGCGGTACCAGGTGGTCACGTGAGCGGGCAGTGCCAGTTCCAACACTGGCATGCGGCGGCAGCTGCCAAAACGAGTACGCAAGTGTAGGACTCTGCAACCTAGCAGACGCGTGCGCGCATCATGCATCGCGTGCTGTAACATGATCACGTCCAGTTTCGAAGCCAGCTGCCGTAGGCCTACAGCGCTCGATCGGAAAGTGACGACGACTAACAGCAACACCAATTGACCAAATACGTGCGACTGCGCACGATCTTTGTATCGGACGGTCTGCGAAGGTGCCATTCATGCTCCTGGGTACGAGAGAATCAACGTTGTAAGCAGTTGCCACGAGTACTAGTTTAAATAATTAAGACTGCATAACAAGACGCTTGATTGGTTTCCACGAACTCAGTTCTGTCCAAAAGCACTAGCTGACGCACGTATGTTTGTACCTCATTGCGCTCTCAGACATTCTATGTGCTCCGTGGGCGACAAGTTTGATGTCGCATAGTCGCTGCGCAAGCTTTCTTGTGGCACACACACTTGGCACGACAGAAACTCGATCGATCGCAGCTGATTTCTGTTCGCATCCACCCGTCTTCCGAGGTCACAACGCGGTAAAAAAAATACTACGTAGGACAACGCGCGCGAAGGTGCCGTATCGCGGCCACGTACCACTACATATGTGGCCACAACTACATATAATACCGCTCCCCCATCAACAAAATGCCAATCACCAGCATGCAGCCCAACTACCTTGTATACGCAACCATTTGCGGATCCGTTAGCAGCGAACCGTCCGGGTTCTGAAGGAGACGGACTTTTCAAAAGCTATGCAGAACGATGCGCAGCGTCGTCTGCTCTTGGCCTAGCGGAGCGTACGCCATGCTGCACTTTTTTTGCACCTCTTCTGGAGCGAGTGCAGAGTGAGCGAGAACTCGTGCAGAACTAGCCTTGCACCTTGACAAAACGAGGAGAGAAGTGCAAACGGCGCGCGCGGCGCTGGCAAAGCGAGGACGGCGGTTCTGCACTACTTGAACTAGTGCAGCTGGTGCAGGCAAATCGAAGAGACCTAAAATAATGCTCAAAAAGCTTGAAATCCAGGAAAGGGCGGAGGAGAGAAGAGCTCTCGCTGAAGAACGACAGCCAGAGAGGGAGGCGATGGCCGAGGCAAGACTGCAAGAGCGGAAGGCGATGGCTGAGGAGAGACGGCAAGAGCGGGAGGCGAGGGCTGCAGATTGGCGCCAAGCTCACGAAGAACGGCTTGCAGTCGCTGAAGAACGGAAGCAGCGCTTTGTTATGAAGAGGCTCAGCAGCGCCTCATTGACAAACTCCTTGAGCGCATTGAAGACAAGGAAAATAAAGACCCGGCTGTCTGAAACCTGAAAGTTTCAGAAAACAAAGTAATTGAAGGAGAGAAATGAAGAACAAGGCAGACGCAAAGTATGCTTGATTTCAAATGAAGAAAAAGCTAGATTTCGCAAGAAGATGGTTTGGTTTGGTTTATCGGAAAAGCTCATACCTTCTCAGAAAAGGAGTGGAATAAAATGTAAATAAAGATGAATTGCAAATTTCCTATACATTATCACTATTATCTGCTGTGTGTAAACGAGCTATTACTTTGAATGCGGGCAAACATTTTTATTTTCAAAGCTTGGTGAGTCTTTCTTTGCTGATGTGAGACTATGTGTTTTAGGTATTATAGTTTAGTTCTTTTATTAAATCGTAATGGAGAATTTGTCAAACATTGTAGGTAGTCCTACAATCATGGCAACAGTAGATCAAACAATGACAGCGATATGGCCACCTGATTTCGTGATACGGCTGCCTAGATCGCTGCATGAAACAGCCTTCTGGACGGCAGCTGAGTGGAGGAATTGATTACTATACTGCTGCCTGCCATGCTGTCACGACATTCTTCCATGTTGGTACTGGAACCACTTTTCCCACATTGTGGAATACATCCATCTTCCACTGAGTGAATAACAATGCCTTGACGAACTTACTCATGCTAGTAAGCTATTTTATCTGCAAACCAGAGTGAAAAGCGTTGTAAATAACTTTGCGAAAAAAGGCAGAAGTGATATAGGGCATAGACTTGCAACTTTTTAGTTGTGACTGAAATCGCATACCATGTATGTAATGAACCAAGACATGCAATCACTGCTATTATTCACACAAGAAAAAAGTGTTGCTCTAAAAGGTATGGATAGAGTGTGATATATCTAAATGCACCTCAGAAAGTTAAATGACTGAGGGCTGCGTTTTCATCTGGCTGGGAGGATCTGCATTTCAAGGCATTTTTTATATCATGTATAAGTACACAAAACAAATAAATAATTTTCTTAATTCTTGGGACGGTCAAACTTGTAGCTTAATTTCATTACCTGTGTAAAAGCTTCGACACAATTTGAGCAGAAATATGTCGTCAAAGCTAGGGCTCCATGCATGCGCAAAACTGATTGACAAGGAAATGTTTTCTGCTCTTGATAGCCATCTTGAATTAGGCTTAGGAGATTCTGAAATGCATTTAATCTTGAAAACGAAAATAGAAACTGAAGGATGGTTTTCTTTTTCTCAGTTTTACAAGCATTGCATGATTAGCAGAAAACTAAGTAAACGATGTCCGAAGACATTACCTTTCTTAATTATTTACTCTAATTTTTCAGGTGCCACCAGCAGCTCAAATATTTTTCAGTAGCCTGCTGCAATTGGAAGGATAACTTGAGATGGCTCAAATGTAGTCCCTTTACTTTTATTTAATAAAAAGAAACATCAAGAAACCCAAAGGCATGCCAGGGCTCGCTTGAATTATTAAGTATGCACGTATGTCAATGAGCAGAAAAATGACATGTGATGCACAAAACTTCCTCCTCGAAAAAAGGGAAACATTTTCTAAACAATCTTTTTCTTGAAGAAAAACAAGCCCTAGTGACTATGGTCTATCACATCACATTTACCCACATTTTATGTACGTGCACATGCTCCGCACCTGTTAAGCAACCACATCCCGATTCCTCATATCACAGAGCAGCACTAACTGCATATGAGATAAACTCTGTAAGGGAGCAGCTGGAAGCTGAAGTTTCGGGACGCACCATAAACATGAGGACATCTGGATCAGCCATTCACTGAGCAATAGTACCCTTGTAAACATATGTCAAACAGAAAGCACATAACTGAGACATTATCAGACTCACTTGGCACAAAGCCATAGGCTATTGTAAAGCCTATGCACCTTGCAAGAGTTGAAAAAGCAGTGTAAATTTAGTATTTAAAGAAAAATGTCAGTGAAATTTTATCCTTGTGTGCAAACAAGGAATAAAATAGGCTCAACTCTATCCTAACCTTCATATCAAGATTTTCGCAGCAACACTCAGGCTCAAGACGGGAACTCAGGTGAAAGGTTTTATTCATATCTTGCCTGAACTCACACGTGGTGCGCAGTTAGGATGTCTAGAGTAGAAATAAATATAGGAGGTGCTAAGAAAGAAACATGATTCCACTATACGTTGAGGGATGGGGAAGAATGCAGGCTCATATTTGCTCACAATCATCCTCAAGAGACGGCGACAAGCCCTCACTCAGTACAAATTCTTCTTGCCACAGTTTTCACTATAATGGTCATGAGGCATTTGTGCCAGATTGATATGAATAGTCTCCATGCTTATCACTGGAATGTAACTTTTTCTTGTTGCATTAAGAAAACTTAGCTTATACTTTTAGCTTGACTTACATTTTTTATCCTTTTACGCGTCCATGGGTAACTAGGAATATTTTGTGCTGTTGTCTGGGGTCGTGTTGTAATATTTTACAGCTCCAGATGACATCCTTCATAAGTTTGTGGAGTGAGTTGCGGCACTCTATGGTGTGTACTGCATGACATTTAATGCGCATCTCCAGCAGCACCTTGCCAGCAGCGCAAGGAACTTGGGACCATTGTGGTGCAATTCTGCATTTGTATTCGAAAGGAGAATTAGGACAATAATTTGAAATACATAACATCAGCCATAGGTGTGCCCAATCAAATAATTGAGTGAATCGCCATGGCCCAGCATCTGAATGAGAATCCTGTCACAGCCCCACATATTCCCAAAGCTTTAGAATTCTGCCAGAATTTGAATAAGAGAATGCTTAACTCATGAATTATTTGCGATGTTAGAGTGTTTGGATCATCATGGTCATTAGCAGTGCTGTCAGAATCAGAAGAATTTGCCCTTAACACGCTTTGTAGTGGATTTAGCCATATGGTAGAACACTTTCGTTTTTTTTATTGTGAAAATATTTTAGAGCTGCCAATATAAGCTTAAAAAATTACACTGTTTTTCAGTGTGAAGATTGCAGATGTTATATGAATAACCGTATTGTTCAAGTTTCATGCGGGCGGGCGCATGATAAGCTTGTGTTACTTTGCAAAAAACTCGTTGATGTGGAAAGTGACAATACTTTTCCTCCTCACTTAAGACAGTGCTTCTTTTCTTTAGGGCACCCCATGAGTGCCTTTTTTATTTTAAGAAATTACGTAGCTTTGCTAATGTGCCTAAAATGAAAGTCCGTGGAATATCGATTGCTTCAAGAAAGTGTCCTTTGCAAGGGTCAAGTAGATGCAGCTAGTCCAGGATCAGGTTAATTGGGGTACGCAAAATGGGAGATCGAGTTCACACTGCAGTAGGTAGAGTCCAGCTGATGATGAATTGTCAACTGGGCATGGTCCCATTTGTGTGTCGCGAAAGTAATGCTGCTACACTGCTACCGCACGAACCCCATTGATTGCATCTTTTTGTTTAAATTTGCTATAGCTCAAATGAAGCTTTGGGTACTTCTCGCAGTGTACATAATAATAATGTGGGGAAGGACAGCCAAGAAGGAGGGGGAGGGGTTGCTATTTGCGCATAATTTGGCCTCGGGCATCTATTCTTCATTATCCGGCCTTGATTTCGTATGAAAACGAATTCAAATCATCGAAGGAATAATGTCACTGAGGAGGCAATCATTAAGAAAAATACAACCAAATTAAGCGCACCAAATGTATGTTCTCACAAATATGTAGTGCTTTAGCGCTTGCGCTTACAAAACTATGGAAGTCAGCTTCTCTGCACAGTAAACCCCCTTCAATATGGCGGCCAAACCTGTTTTGGGGGCAGAAATAGGTCACAGCGCAGGAGGTGCCTCTTGTGACAACAATGGCCGTGTCCATTTCCTGCACCCCTCTGCCTTGTGTAGCTGTCGTTATTGAAGAATTTGCATCTGCCTTGCAATTATAATTACCATTCATTATGAGCAAGCTGTATGGTTGCAAATAGCAGGAAGAACTAGCTGTCCGCTGTATATATACCTAGCTAGCTGTTTTAATGTGTTTCCTTTTGCTGTGTTTTAATGTGTTTCCCTGAGTGGGCTGACTACGTAACACATTTGGTTTGAAGTTCTGCCCTTCCAGCTGATTTCTGCGACAAACTTGCCTAGCACATTGAGGCGAGTTCCGCCTATGCCAGTTAAAACTTCTTGCACTTTATCGAGTTTTGTGAGACTGCAAGGAAACGTTGCTGGCAAAACCGAAACTTCCGCACCAGAGTCTACCTTTTCAAAAACTGGCACCGAGTTTATCTGGACCTGCGCGTAATGTGTCTTACTTCCCGTGGCTTCAGTGGCCAGGAACCTTTCTCCCGTTTCCTCCCCGACTGCAGAAACGCGCCTTTCCAAAATGTCCTTTGTTGCCACATTTGTAGCACTTTTGTGCTCGAGCTGGACACACAGAAAACGGATGAGCGTCTCCGCCACAGAAGTTGCACTCTCCGCCATGCTGCTGTCGCCTGCGTCGGTAGACGGCATCTACGTTGGGACGATTTTGGTCGACAGCATCCACATTCTGCAGGATTCTGTTGCCTCTGGAAAACCGCTGCACGGGCTTTCACGGCGTCTTCATAAATTCGTGCTTAAAGGCTTGCCTTCTCTAGTGTCAACTTTCAACTGCTGCACAGTTTGTCCACCAGGTTCGTGCCACAAAGACCGACGACGAATCTGTCTCCAACCAGAGGTTCTTCCACATTGGCTGAGTCGTAGTTGCACTTTTTCTCAAGCTCGCGTAGCGCAGTGTATACAAGTTGTCACTGAATTCGCCTTCCTCGTGCACGCGCCGGTGAAAATGGACACTTTCGTAGACCCCGTTGGCCAGGTGGATGAAGTGGTCGGTGAGTTATTTTCTCACCGCCCCTAGCGAGCTCCATTCTTCCGTGGTCAGCGCTCCAGTGTCAAAGACGCGACGAGCTTCTTGGGAACCCATTGCGTATAGCAATGTCCTGACTTGAACTTCACTCGGTGCTTGTTACAGGCCCGAAGCATAGCGATAGTCTTCGAATGGGAAATCCCATTCTTTCCATGCGCCGGGGTTCGCAAAGTCGAACTTTGGTGGCGGTTAAAGCTCTGCGCCACTGAACTGTGGAGCGTTTTCTCCGTCCCACATGGCGGCTTTTCTAGGCAACGCCCGTTGAGTTTTCGCTCCCACTTTCATGTGTCGCTCGGGTGAAAAACCGTCCGGCCACCACGATCCCACTTCTGACACCATGTAGTGTTTGCGGTATCCGTGTCAGCCATAAACCCTGACTGCTCATTGCAGGATCAAATTCTAAAGTTAAAGCTCAGCTACTTTGGTCATCTGATGAGAAGAAAGGAGTCGCTGGAGAAAGATTTGATGTTGGGAAAGGTTGAGGGTCACCGGAGAAGGGGTAGGCAGCGAACGCGGTGGTTAGATGGCATCCTCGAGGCGCTGCAGATGAAGTTATGTGATGTTAGAAAGATAGTGAGAGACCGGAAAGCATGGCGTGATACGGTCCATAGGGTCACGAAGAGTCGGACACGACTCAGCTGAACTGAGTGTTTGCGGCGCCTGTTCAGCATGCGCCGCTCAGGCGCATGTTCCGCGAGGCTACTGGACGCCGTACATCCGGAGCACGGTTCTCCGCGGAGCGGCGAAAAACACGTCAGCAAACGTCAGCAATCGGGACATATGAGACAGACAATAAACACTCGTGACAGCTGCACGCAGAACGCATGAAGAGGCTACCAGCACATGTGAAAAAAAAGAATCGTGCCCCGATCGGCTCGCACAGGTCTAGGTAACACCCCCTTCACACAGGCAATGCAAACTGAGAGGGGGGGCACACTTTTGGGTCAGTGCGCAGATGCAAAACTTTCCATCCCGAAGGAAAAAGAAACAAAATAGCTGTCTATGGAACCCTGCGCGGTTTGCAAGACGCTCGAAGTGGCACACTGTTCACACAAAAAAAAAGCAAGTCATAATTTCTCACTCCCGATATCGTTGCAAAACAGCTAGTCTCCGGCAGCGCACCACAGGTGCGAAGCTCTTCAACAACTTGGTGCAGAACATATGCCTGTCGCTCTTCGTTTGTTCCACGCGAGGGAAGTGCCTGTGAAAACACAAGAAGGAGGTTGTTCTCCAGGACGGTATACATTGCAAAATAGGCAATCGTCTTTGATCACCGCAATCTGGGTTAGACCCAAACTGTGCCCGAAACCCGGATCCCGTAATCACGCGAGTGCACTTAGTTCTGCCAACCACGTAGTGCGCACACAAGTTTTCACTTGCATACGTGGTGCGTGTACTACCCGTATTGCCCAAGTATCCACGTCCTGCGTTTCATAGCGAAGCGGTCACTAGTTAGTGCGAATTCCGACATTCCCACAACGGCATGGACAAAACAGGTCCGGCCGTCAAGCCGGAGACTTGTTTCCCGAGACACTTGTTTCCAAACAGGTTGTCACATTACACAAGCAGCTGTGAAAGAAGGCAGGTTGCGGGGGTGTTACATTGTTACATGGGTGTGACAGACTTGGGCCCCGAAAACTAAATGCGAACAGCACCCCCTAGAAGTGTTTGGCTCGTTCGCTGGCCCAGCGAAAATCCCAGCGATAACACACCACCCCAGCATGCGCTTAACCGTGATTGATCGTTTTTTTAATGGTTTTCGTGCTCGCAAGCAGTGCTTGAAAAAAAAAAGCTCCCCTTCATTATTGTCTGCCGCGGTACCGCGTTTTGCAAGCAGTTGGGCGGGGGGCCGCAATTGTCGCCAAATGTGGTGGGGTCACCCTGGCTCCCCTCTTCTTTTGTGCGCCGGACTCCGGTGTCCACCGCGGCTAGGCTAGACAGGCAGCAGAGGAGCGTCACCGAAGTTATTTTTTCGGTGTGAGAAGGAGTTCGCGGAACATTCCTACAGATCTTTCTGTTCTCTGTAGCCAGGCGACAAAGAAATACTTCCGGACAGTTCGTGTTGAAGCAGTGTGACAGGGTAGCTGACATTATGCGAACAGGCTGTCGCCAGACAGAGTCGACCAAATGTTTCCGCAACGTGAACCGGACTTAATACACCAGCGTACGCCAGTTCTGCCAGCCACGTAGTGCGCGCACAAGGTTTCAGTTGCATGCGTCGTGCGTGTGCTATTAATATTGCACAAGTATCCACCGAAAAATATCATGCTGCGTTTCGTAGCGAAGCAGCCACCAGTTAGGACAAATTCCAACCTTCTTACCTCTGCCTGAAGTAGGTTTCGCAATCATGGACAGCATCTTCCCAATTTGAAAACCTCGCACTAGTTGCGGAAAAAGCCGAACTGGTTCCCGTACCATACAAAATAAGAACAGCGCCACGCCCATTCGACGGACGCGAAATATTTTCGTTTTACGGATATTACCAGCTTACGTCACATGCAGATGAGCGTTCCCAAAAGTGTTGCGTCACTCACGTGAGGTGCGGGGCGCTTGTTTTTGGAGAAATGCGCAGCAGAGTCCACTCCACACGTCGAGCAACAAGTGGACGGCGCCGAAGAAGAAAGGGCCCAGTCGACGAGCACTACCACCGGAATGTGCGCACTACACAAGGTATCCCAGGCCTGTGAGCCTCGTTGCCGCAACAGCCACTTGCGGCGAAGCCCGACCATTTCCTCTGTCCATCCTACCCGACTCCCGGGCGCAAATGCAAACTACTTGCCGCCTCGCTCTGTCCTTCCTCGGCTGACAAGTGGAAAGGGCGGAAGGGTGAGGGGCATACTAGGGGAAGTTTCAGATGCAGCCTGCGACGTAGAATGCTTACCCACGGCCGGTCTCGAGGGAGGCGCGGTCTCCCTCAAGACCGGCCATGGCTTACCATGGCCTCCGCGATGGGGGAGGGAAGGCTGAGCTGAAGTGAACACTCATTTCTCCCTACCAACAGCTTTACTCACTGACGGCATTCCCCAAACCTTTAGCCTTTTTCGCCCTCCATATCCTATGTGAACACAAGGCAGAGGTCTACGCCTTTCTTTCCATAATTTTTTTTTTAGAGGCCAACTTGACGGCACCGAAAGTAAAAGGCCGGAGCCAGCTGGCAGGCTTTTTTTCGTTGTTTTTTCTTGAGCCTTTTTTTTCTGGCATATGGTGCGGCGAAACATGTAGGCTCCCTAGTTTTAGCTATTCTAAAACCGCCGCAAATAAAAAACGATTTTCCAAGAATACTGCAGAATGTGCAGTGGAAAAATATCTTTTCCCACTCCACTCGCTGCTGCATACAGTACATCGTGCATTTTTTGTCGACCACAACCAGCGTTCCATTGCACTCATCACAGTTCACCTGCGTTCTATAATTGCTTTATATCTGTCAGTCGCTGAATATCATTGACACATCTCGCCGCCGCGAGATTTTCACCATAGGTGACAGATACTGCGCCTTTACACGTCTCCCATTCGCAAGTTCCACGTACGATCTCGCTGTGCCACTGCTTCGACTAAGCTCCGGCTGCATCTGAAACATTGCAAAGGGTGGTAGCAGCGAAGACGCCCGGCTGGGTGCGGCGCCTTTCGCCCAACTTCTTTCTACTCGTCGCATTGCGTACATGCTTTTAGGGTGATGCTCTGCTTCCAGTGCTGTTTTTGACACAGTCACAGGTTCACGCATGCGTATAAGGCGCACAGTGTAGGTTAAACTGAAAATGCAGTGGCCATGCATAACTTTGCTGTCTTTCGCAGCACTCGAATTGTGCAGCAGAAGACGACATGCGCCCGCGTACATATTCTCGCTGAAGATCCTGATCTCGAGAAGGAGAAAAATTGCAAATGTCCGTAACATAAATGGAACCTGAATAGGAACGGACATGTAAAATAGACGCGCAAACGTTTTTTTGTTTTTTTAATCGTCACCATTCGCCAGCGCTACTTCAGATTTCTTGCGTAATCAAGGCTAGCATCGAAAAACATCGCAGCTAGGCTTTGACAGTTTTTGGCGTGCGTTTCTGCTACGCGTGGGCGAAGCCTCCTGGCCGGCATTTTCTCCTTGATGCCAAGCGAAAATGTGGGGAGGAGTTCCCTGCACGTGCTTTTCCACGAAACGACGTCCCTCGCTTCATCCACGCGAGGAACAATTGCTTCCTATAGCATCTTCTAGGATCTCGGAAAAATGCACGCAGAGTATTGCCCTGCCTTCACTAGCTCGCCTGAAAAGAAGACAAATCCGGGTTGGCAAAGGGTCTTGTCATGCATTATAAAAAAGTAAAGGGGGGGGGGGGGGGGGGGGGGTTGCGTCAGGGTAAAATCAGTATAAGCCAGCGACGGTAAAAGCAAATCATCTGTGATAAGCTGAACGCCAGACGTGGGGAAGCTTTGTGTTACAGCATTGTTTGATTGCACCCCCTTGGGGACATTTTTTCCTACTTTGCAAACGGGGACGTTTTTACCGGATCCCGTCCACAGCTAGGTGACTCATGCATCTCTGTGCAGGATAGGCGAGACCAGCCCTGCACTGAGCTAGTGGTCGCAAAATAGGCCCAACCCTATTATGTTAAGGGGGATTTAGTCAAAGCTCGCAAAGAAAGCGGCACAGGAAGGGAGCGAACCAGCACCCCTTAGCTTGACTACTTGGGATAGCAGGACTGCTGGGTGCTAGCTTGCCTTACCACGGCTGAACTTGAGCGGCGACGCGGACCGCCGCCGCTCGATTCGGCCATGACCGAATGTGCGTAACGTAAATGAAAAGTACCACCTCGTTTTGTTGTTCACTGTTCTGGATAGAGTGGAAGCTTGAGGGAGTTGATGATACATCGTCGACATAGGTTCAGGATAGCTGAAGTGTATACCAAAGATGGAAAGGTGCGATATGATGGAAGATATTTATGTGGCCCTTGTATACTTTACTTTGACTCACAAGAGATTTGCACCACTAAAGGCAGGGGCTCCCTGGCCCATTCAAATGCGCACTATAATAGGTAATTGTGCTCCGACGCACCCCTCGAATCGGAGAGGGCTACAGCGGGAGTTATTCAAACAAAAGGAAGGAAAAGAGAGCTGCCGGCCGCTTCAACTCCTATCTAAAATCTGAAGCGCCCAAGCTGCAGCCGGCGGGAAAGCAAAATGATGGGGAGAGGAAAGCGAGGGGAAGTGCAGAGGGTAGCTATAACAAGAAATTACAGGGGGAGCTTTGTACATTAGTTACAAAGTACAAAAAAAAAGGGAAACGCGTTTGGCTCGCTCGCGCGCAAGTGTCCAAGTGCTCTTGGTCCATGGCGCCCCGGCCTTTCCCAGTACTAAAAACATTTTGTGAGACGAAGTATACATCTTTGGTGGTTTCCTCATGAACTCTGGCTGAAATCGACACCTGTATTGTCTTTCCTTTGATACCCATCTTTTGAGCTGTTATCACTTTTGAAGTTATAGCATTTCTAGTAGGATATTCTTGCGAGCTCTCTGGTGCAGAACTACTTTTATCAAACGTTATTGCACATAATAAAATTGCAATAAAGTCGGTTTCAATCAACAGTGATCATTGTCTTTTTTCTTTTTTTTTAATTCGGGCTTTTCTAACCATAGAAACTGACGTTGGTAACCTAATGAGCTGAGAAAAGGGCGATGGCCAATTTCATTAATACCTTAGAGTGGAGAGTCGGCATTGTGAAATAGGTGTCAAATACCTACCAAAAGGGTAAGCACCACGCAGCTGCCGCAATGCATTCAGGCTAAATTTTTGGGGAAATGAATTGGAGAGGGGAGGGTAGCAGACAGTTATGAGGCAACGTCGCCAGTAGAAGTGGATTAGTTTCACAAGCGCGATAGACCGCTCCTTCTCCACCCTTCCCTTTGAATCTCCTCTGTACTCTTCTTCGATGGTTAGATGTACGTCTTTGCTGCATTGTGAATCCAGTGTACTTTCTATATAGTTATTTACTTATTTATTTATTCACTACCAGCATCACCTGCTTTCATACCAAGCATAGAACGGCAATCAGTCGCGCTAACCACGGTAAAATGCATAACTGGCTGCCGCTGAGGCATTCTTTGGAGTCAAAGGATTCATTTCTGTCGTTGTATGTACAACAGAAGAATAATGCAAGACGCCCTTCGGTTACTTACTGCCCCTAGAATTTGTCCGGACATGTACTTCCTCGCGCTGCCCTGATGTGGCCATTTGGCGTGTAACAGCTTTCTTTTTTTTTGTTTTAGAGCCCAGCTCTTTGACGCCCGTTCCTGCGTTTCGCGTCGCCGTCTGCGTTGTCCCTCGTAACCAGCTCCGCAGCCAGGGCAGCGCACGCTCCTGCCACCATTCACCGCTGCGTCCCCCCCTCCCCCTACCTTTTTCCTTTGTGGCGGCGACGGTGTTTTCCGGTGTAAGTGGATCGCGGTGCATACATCCTAAGCCGACACGCAGAGCCATGTTGATTTGACTCGCTAGCGGCGTCAGCGGCATCAGTCAGTCGCTGCTATCTCTTCGCTGCGCAACGCTCCTACAGGTCTATACGCTGCCTTACGCGAACTTCTGATCCACAAAGCTTCCTTCATGGCAGTCAAGAACTGTTAGTGGGGTGTTTCTTGAAGAAATACGTGTGAAAAATAAAATAGAAAAAGTTGTCTGTAACTGTACATACATGTCTTGCTCGAAATCTTTGCCTCAATCTATCGAAAAGCTGGAACCGCCAATGAGATACGCTCAAACTTCGCATTAGGAAGTAACGTAATCGTTGGTAATTTTTCTGTTGTAATAAAAGTAGAAAAAAAAAAACGCGCGCGCTGATATATGTGGGTGTGCGTACTTTCCTTTTCATAACGCGCTGACCGCTTTCTTTTTTCCCTGGTGGGGGTGGAGGCATTTCCATTGAAACACACGAGGCTATATAGTGTTGACGGTAAGCTAACCGCCCCTCCCCCTCCCCCATTTTTGTTTTTATTTAGAATAGCAGCTTGGGCGTGTTGCTTATGCATCTTGAGGTGACAGCGCGGAGCGTGGACGGGAGCACAAGGTCAGAAGACGACGCAACGAGTAGATTGATGTTTTAGATTGAGCTC
This sequence comes from Amblyomma maculatum, assembly GCF_055883805.1. NCBI lineage: Eukaryota > Metazoa > Arthropoda > Arachnida > Ixodida > Ixodidae > Amblyomma > Amblyomma maculatum. Next base: position 54,509,716 of record NC_139348.1, on the reverse strand, counting down.
CTTGTGCTATATACAGCAACATGAGCAGGTGGGCTGAAGGCGAATGCACCAGCGCTGGTAGTAAGCGTACATTGGTAATGGTACTCCAGCTATAATAACTACCGCGAGCTCTAGTTTCAAGTCAGTCTGCGCTCTTGCTGCGACATTTTTAGCTATAAGGTGCGTTGTGACAGCGGACTGCCATACTAGCAGCACTCGAGAGCGTTAGTGCAACATGATATTTCTGAAATATATTCAAAATATATGTAATGCCTCCCTGAGGGGTAATGTAAATAAAATAAATAAATAAACATATTCTGAGCAATTAGACGACCAGAAAAGTGAGACATCACGAGCAGTTATCTAAATACGCGCCGCTTTGCAACTAGCACATGTGTTTCTTGACAATGATTTCATAATTTGAAATTTACCAGCCCCGGAATTCTTTTTACAGGTATGGGAATCGTAAAATAAGATACCCTTGTTGATTCATCTGCGGTTCCAATGAAGAATAGGGGGGGGGGGGGGGGGGGGATCGCCCCATTTAGACAAGTACTGGCGAACCTACACCGTTTGCAAACATTGTCCCCATGAATGTGTGAAGGGTTTGTTTCCTCATTGATGGAAAAAAGAAAAACAGCCCGAGGAAACAGTACGGAAAATCGAAGAACTGACAAACATGGCTGTCAATCCTCACATTCCTTCTGTAGGTAAACCCTCGTAACTGCCATAAATAAAGCGGGTACTCCAAAGCACTTTCCATGCGCCGCGACGTCAACGCCGCCGTCACGGCAGGCGTCGCAAAAGGGGAATGCACCTGCATGTTCGTGGTGCTGGCTCGCTCACCCTTTCGCGCAGACTGAGAAAATTTGAAAACCGTCAAGAAAACTATTCTGTGAAGAAAAGAAGCAGGGGAAGCTAAGTGGACTTCAGGACGAGAAGAACGGAGTAGGGGACAGCCGCGCGGTCCCAACCCCTCGCTAGTTTTCGACGCGTGTAGCACGCGCCAGATATCTGGCAGGGACAGATCACAGCATGAGAGCTCGCGATGCACGCAGGCGCTGCGCGCATGCGCAGACCGGCTTTGGCTGACGCGTGCGACGACGTTAGCGCGGCAGTGCATGACGCATGTGTGTTTGGAGTCGGGGCTTATGTATTCCAGTAGTTCCCTTCACCCCACGCCACTTCTACCCCCAACATGACACAATTTTGGATGTACTTTGGGGAAGTGGTATGCCTCTATACTTTCTTCAATCGCGACACTGATAGAAAAAACTTGACGAATGCTAAGCAGCACAGGCAACGGAATGTATTCATTTTCATGTTAGACAAAACATTTTCCCAGTGCATGCCCAGATTATTGTGGTCAATTTTGGTCAATCTAGTCTGAATTTACTAGCTTTTGTAGGCTTACAAAAAGCGGCTGTGAGCTTTAGGCACACTGTCTCTCTGCAATGCTGTTTCTTGGGCTAGTTGGTGGAGTTTGCTCATTTTGACAAAGCGCAAAAAAGAGGCAGGGATGGTCGAGAGACATGGGACAAAGCGCTTGGCCTGTCCCTCGTGCCTGTATATTTTTAGCTCTTGCCCAAAATGACCAGTCCCTGTCCTTCTCTCTTCCTCTTTCATGAGATCAATCATGGTGGCAATTCGTTGACCTCACCCCAATGTTTTGTTGTTTCACTATGCCGCGCAGCGTTTCAGTAGGATTAGAGTTGAACAATGGCAGAGCTTGTTCAGGGCCACTTGTTGCACCTAACCCTTATCCTTCTGCTTTTTTTGTCCACACAAGAACTCCTTAGAATGACTTTCCAATCAGTCAGCTGAAGTATGCTCGTGAACGCTCAAGATGCAAGTTGATAGACCCTTGAAGAAATTTCTCTAAACCAAGAAAATGGCAGATGCTGCGAATATTTATGTAGTTTCTTCTGCGGCGATGCTGTTTCTAGTCATTTTGTTTTTTGAACATTATGTTTTCATTCCCTCCCATTTATTTCCGATTTTATCATTGCAAAGGAGTGGAAATTTGCCTTCCTATCACTAAAAAAAAAGTAGTCTCTAAGGCGTTGTCGCCATTTGTTATCTGTGCACAGCAAAAATGGGTGATGTTCGCTACACGTGGGAACGAAGCTATAGGGATAACTCGACGCGGTCAACTGTGGGTTTCACCGCAAGGTCTCGACATATAGCTATCTACATCGAATTGACGTGGTATTGTTATCAAAAATCATTTCGAAACGGATTGAACAGGTTCAGCCCAGTTCGTGAATGTGCCTTCGTGCAAGACTCAGGCTGCTGTCTCCTGAGGGAAGCAACAACTGCTGCCTTGGTAGATCTTGCCGCGTGTCTTCTGCGTGTTTGCTTGGAATTGCTTTCGCACTGCTAGCTGTGCTACTACGCTTATACTTTTGAATCTTTTAAACTAAGACCACGTGGCTCCTTGATGCTAAGCAGTAAGGATTACAACTAGCGTTAGTCTTTGGTTTTATTTTCTTTTACTGCTTTGCATGTTTGTTACCGGAAATGCTTTCAGTAAAAAAAGAAAAATGCCGCTGGTGACCTCGACGTCAAAACTGCGCGCCGAATCAGACTGCCATGTGATTTCTGCTCCACACATCGTCGCATATTTAATTTCGGTGGTGTCAATCGACATTCAGCCATTCGGAGGCAAAAATTCTGAGCCTCCTCTACTTACTTTACTAAAACTAACTGACGTGTTCGAAGGTGTGAAGAAAACGATGTCCTATGTCAAAACCAAACGCTACGTTTATTTACTTTTTTTTTTGGTACAAAACCGAAATGGGGTGCAAGAAACACCCAAAAAGCTTGGAATTTTACCGCGATGACTAATCGGGGATGACCATGTGCGCTCGTAAGGGGAGGCTGTCATTGTGCTAATAAATACGTTCGATTTTTTTCATTGCGGCAGTCTAAAAACAGTGCCGATGTGCGTGTCCGCGATGGATATCAGTACTCAGTTGTGCACGACCGTCCGATACGGACACGCGCTTCATTCCGTCAACCCACCACATGCACTAAATGTCCGCGAAAGCGTTTACGATGCATTGCATAATAATAATAATAATAATAATAATAATAATAATAATAATAATAATAATAATAATAATAATAATAATAATAATAATAATAATAATAATAATAATAATAATAATAATAATAATAATAATAATAATAATAATCAATCAATCAATCAATCAATCTTTATTTAATGTGCGCAGGAACAACCATGTGGTCTTTGTGCTGCAGCACAAAAAAAAAATGAAAAAGCACAAACATGTTTACACACACAGAGAGAACACAAAAAAAAGAAATAAATAATACATGAAATGAAACTGAGACGAAAAGTATCACGGAAATTAAGCAAACAACGAGTATCATCACTTATATACACAGTGAGAGAATTTTTTAGCACACCAGGAAATAAAGAGAAAAAAAAAAAGAACGGTAGGTAGAAGAGAAAAAAAAAAAAAACAGATAACTGACATTGATTATAGTAATATAGAAATATACATAAAATAAACAACCATTCCAGGCGCAACAAGTGCATGGTACTTAAAACACAGGCTAGAAATACAGAATAATACAATAAAGAAGTAAAATTGAACAAGGGACAGTAAGATTCGAATATAAAGTTTAAAGTTGAAATATAAGCAAGAAACGGATAAAAAGTAGTTCAAGATACAGACAGCATTGAACAGGAGAAAAAGCAAAAAGTGAAGTAAATACAATTTAAGGCTAGAAAGTGGGAGTTATATGTGATAAAGTACTATTTAGAATACAACGCTACGAACATCCAATGTAAATGAACAGAGCGAGTTTTGGAAGATGTCAAGGTGAGGACAAAAAGAGTTAAATAACCACTGCATCCTGTCCAGAGGGGAGTGGGAATGAAGAGGAGAAACCTGAAATGGTCTGAATTCCCTCATGCTCTTTCGCGGAACGCGCAGTAGGATGTACTCTAAGAGCTGAGGGCACATAATGTGGCCATGAAGGAGTTTGTACAGAAATATGATATCAAGTCTGATACGACGGCAGTGAAGGGAAGGAAGATTCAGTTGGGCGCTCCTGGTGGAGCGAGAGGGGGAAGTTGCGAAAGGAAAGCGATAATGAAATATCCGTAAAAATTTTTTTTGTACTCTGTCAACCTTGTCCAAGTTCGATTTGCAAGTGCCATTCCAAACAACCGACGCATACTCCAAGACCGGGAGGCATATGGACAGGTACAGTTTTAGGAACGGAAGTGGAGTATGGAACTCTCTCGAAAGTCTGCAAACGAATCCGAGTGTGCGCATAGCCCGCTGAGCAATGCGTTTAGTGTGAGAGGAGAAGCTGAGGGTGCGGTCAAAAAGTACACCAAGGTCATTAATTTCATCAACCCTATCCAACAGCACAGAATTGACAGAATAATGGTAGAGAAAGCTATGTGTTTTACGAGTAAAGGACACAACCCTAGTTTTGGAAGAATTGAGGGTAAGTCGATTCATCGCACACCAATCAGAAAAAGCAGATATGTCCGATTGCAACAACACGCAATCTTGAAAAGAATGTATTACCTTGAATATTTTTATATCATCAGCATAAAGAAGAAACGAGGAGTTCTTTATCGCCGAGGAAACATCATTAATAAAAACGGAGAAGAGAAGCGGGCCTAGTACTGAACCTTGAGGAACTCCACTCGTTGCAGGGTAAACGAAAGAAGTCTGTCCATTGACACTGACAAAGCAGAAGCGATCAAGGAGATAGTTGCGTAGGAGGGCTACGAGAGAGACTTCAACGCCAGAGAGTAGAAGTTTTTCAAGAAGTAGTGAGTGAGTAACAACGTCGAAAGCTTTGCTCATATCACAGTACACAGTGTCAACCTGACCCCTCTGAAGGACTGCTGCAGAGGCATACGTCATAAACGTGACTAGGTTGGTGGAAGTAGAGCGACCCGACATGAAGCCATGTTGATTCGGTACTATGATATGTTTGAGATGGAAGGAAAGTACGCTGTGCAAAGCTAATTCGAAAAGCTTAGAGGTTGCACATAGAAGAGAAATCGGACGATAATTGGAAACATCAGTTTTGTTTCCAGACTTGAAGACAGGAAACACGCGTGCCATTTTCCACACGCGAGGAAAGGCAGCATTTTTTAAACAGTTATTAAATATGGCAGTCAGTACTGGTACGAAGATATAACTGAAGGCTTTTATTATGGCAGCTGGAATGCCATCAGGTCCAGGAGACAAAGATGGTCTCAGACGCTTAAGACTCTCAGTTATCAACTCCTCGTCAAAGAGAATGGAATTAGATAGTGCACCAGATGGGAGGCAAACGGAATCACAATGTGGATGTTTGTAAGCGGAGGAAAAATGTTGTGCAAAACTGTCGGCAACATCCCGAATTTCCGAACCCTGAGAGTCAACTAAGCTGATACTTAAATCTGATTTAATGGAACGCTTGCGAACGTAACGCCAGAACTGACTAGGACGATTTGAGGCATACCTCTCTAAAGACTCAAGATAGGAGTCGTAGTCCCGCTTGTATAAGCGTTTGCAAAGAGAACGCACACGGCGAAACTCATCTGCCCAATTGTGAAACCCAGGGCGTTTCGCTTTACGATGGGCCCGTTCCTTGAGCTTTAACGCCGTTATTAGTTCCCTTGAAAACCAGGAAGGGAACTTCCTACGCGTAGGAGTATGCAAAGGTATGTACCGACGCATACCATCAAGAACTATTTCTGTAAAGCGACTGACTTGTCCATCTGAATCATTAATGTCATTTAAAAGGGACCAGTCGACGGAAGAGAAGAAATTGAAAAGACCGACATAATCACCACGTGCATACGCGAAACGGGGCGAATTCCCCACCCGATCTGAGTTAGTAGAAGGTGAGGCAGAGACAGCAGTAGTAACTAGAAGCGGAGGGTGAAATTTGTCACAGCGAGTCAGCGGTATGTCCGAACTCGAGACTCGAACACTTTCAAAATTCGATAGACAGATGTCAAGAATATTACCGCAACAGTTTTCAATGAAATTGTGTTGCTGCAAAGAGTTAAAGGCTATGAAATCAAGTAGAGCGTTACACTTACTTAATATGTAATGATTGTTGTGAGAAGAAATAAGTGAGTTCCAGTTGATACCAGGAGTATTAAAATCACCTAAAATAAGAAGTTTGTGTTTGCTATGACGGGTTATAACATGTTCGATTGAGAACAGAACATCATCATAGGCTGAAGGAGGTAGATTCGGAGGAATGTAGAAAGCTGCAAGTAAAAGTTTTTCATGTCGATTTAAAGTGAGCTCGAGCCACACACATTCTTCAACAGTTTCTAGATCGGAACGTCGAACACACTTCACAAAACTGTCAATAGCAATGAGCACTCCACCTCCTCTTGATTTGGGACCTGTTTCAGGGCGGTCGCTACGAAAAACAGAGTAATTATTTGGAAAGAAATCATTGGAAGGAATATCACTTGACAGCCAGGTTTCGGTAACCACAACAGCGGTATAACAAGAGGACAAGACGCTAGAAAAAAATTCTGATCCCTTAGTCCGAAGACCTCGGGCGTTTTGATAATAGATATCCAAATTAGGGGCCACTGCAATTTTGCGTCAGTTCAGAGGGATGAAGCATATCGTCGTAAAGCTTCCCACGAAAGTCCTTGTATATGCAACCCATCGGCCACATCGAAGGCTCAACAAGCTTACTGTAGGATTCTTCATCAACTTCAATATGGAAGGACGAGTAGGAGTCGTACCTTGTTTTCAGCTGCCGGCAGGAAATGGGAGTAATATTCACTGATTTTAGATGGTTGGTAAGGTCTACCGATGTAGTATCGGGACTGAGTTTAGAGACGAAAATAGTCTTCGGACGCTTCTTTTGGTAAATGGCAACGTTCAGGACAGATGAGCTCGATGCGCCAGTAATGGCTCGACTTCGGTGCTTCTTCATCTCACTGGGTAAGTCAACCGCACGGCGAGGAGCAGAGGCAGAAGATGAACAGGGAATATCTCCAGGAGTCATCCCTCGATGAAGAGCGGCGGAGTAGTCCACAGATGGCTGCTCCTCACGGGTAGGATTGCCCACGGAGACAACGAGAGGACGCTCGACGAGAGGACGCTCACACTGCGAAGCAGCGCACCGCACAAGCTCCTGGCGTAGGCCGCGAACATCGGCACGTAAAGAGGCGATAACCTCGGCTTGTTGTACGAAAGCCCGCGAGTTCTCTACACGAAGGCGCTCGTTCTCTTCCCGTAGCTGGGCAACCTCATCGCTCAGAAAAGAGATTCCCTCAAGCGCGTCGAGGAGGAGAGCCCGTAGCGAGGCAAACTCACCGCCATGTTCGCCGGTCGCGGCTGAAGGGGGAAAACCGGTCGGGTGGCTGGGCAGGAGCGGGGCACCAGGGACTCTAGCACCACCGTCGCTAAGACTAACACCGTCAGACGACGACGACGCACACAAATTACACAAGAATGGCCGAGAGCCGGACTTCAGAAGTTGCAGCTCGTCATCCGCCCAGGTGACGCACTTCGTGTGAACACGTTTCGCACAGTCGGCACATCGTAAAAACTGCTGCTTGCCAAAAAACGGGCGGGAGCACAGCGCACATGCGTCCTTACTGGGCGCCATCTTGAAGATAATAATAATAATAATAATAAAACAGACCCCTGGCCTTGAAACATGAATCCACGGCTTCGAGGCTTACTATTTTGAGCATAGCGTAGACGCACAGAGAAGTAGAGAGTGCCGGCTGCGCACGCGCATTAGCCCTACTTGGTCCAACTAATGGCACTGCGTGTGCGCCGAAGGAATCCGGTAATTCGGTTTACATGTAGGCAAGCACTTTTCTCTTTTCACAGTGAAATGCGCCCAGCTGCCCTCTCGGTGTCACTTTGTTTATGTTACGCTGTCTGCAGTTGAAACTTCTCTCTTTCCACGCAGCGTAGTGCGATCAACTGTCCCACCTTTGCGATGTCCATACACGCTTCGTAAGTGACCAAGTACAATTAGACAGCCGTACAGCGGCTGTTACGTTTCATTATCGTCTCATTACGATGATTATCGGGGATGACGTCTGGTTTTTGATTATCTATGAGCACATATTTGTAATGTTTATAAACATAAAAAGCACTGAACCAAAACAGTGTGCATTCTCATTTCAGTTAACGCTCGACATTCGGTTTAGCAGCGTCGAATTCCTTCGTTTCTTTTTTTTTTTTTCATCTGTACTCCGTATGCGACGTCGTCCTTTTGCAGTTGTATTTCTTGTAGCGGCTGCGAAGCTACATTCAAAACGGTGCTTTCCGAGAGGACAGCTGCACCTAAGCACACGTGTGCCACTGAAAGCTCTATGGAACAGAGCACGCACCAACGAAGATGTGAAGGAGACAACCACTCGATACCGCCGGCCTAAACTATTTCTTTTGGTCTACTGTCCTATTCCTTTTTCGACCAATATTTGAGAGTCGCATGACGCACATAGCATCTAAACGGTGGATCATACGCGTGGTACGCCAGCTGGCGTATCGTGATGTCACGTGCGAGCATTTTGCCAGCACACCATGCAGCATAACGTGGCGATATCCGTAGCACTCGCTGTCACACATAATGTCTAGATTTTGCGAGAAATACCACTGGACCAACTGCACGCACGGATGAAGAACCTCGTCCAAGCAACCTGCAATCTGTCAAGGCATGTCTTAATTTTGATAAATTTGCACTTTTGTCGCCAGCCGAAAACCAAGCCTGATACATGTAAATTTACCGGAAGATTGTGCGCATTCTGTTTGGTTTTTGCTAGCCGTGTCACTTGCTATCCGAGCCTGAAGCGCCTGGCGAAATACAATACGTGAGGGAAAAAGTACAGGGCCAGAAGCATATTCAGAAAAGCACAAAATAGCGCAAAGCCCCTCACCGATTGAGCGTGAAGGTTAGCGGCTTAGCACTGCAGGCGAGCGTCCACTGTTCGCACACAATGCAGGGGTGCAAAGGGTGATGCGGTGATGCACGTGCAGGTTCTTAGTGCGAGCGAATAGCCCCCGCATAAACCACAGTGTATGCGCGCAAAACATGTGCACGCACACAGTGTGCGTGTCATGTCTTGTCACCTAAAAAAAACTTTCACTCCGCGGTCCTTCCCTAATGAACTGTTTGTGTTTCCACTTTGAGTAGATGCGTCTCCTTGTGCTAAGAACCAGTGGTGTCTCGCACCACGTTCTCAATCGAGTGGTGCCTCCAGGTATCCATTCATTCCTTTCACACCACTGACACTCTCTGCTTTCCTCTAGATCATGAATTGTAGCCTCGGAATCAGGTGAGAGAGTTGTCGAAATTCTTCCTCTATGGAATGTTTGAAACCGGATCTGCTGCAGAAAGAAGTTGTTTCGACAGGCAATAAATTTTTGAAAAGTGTGACACTCACCTCACAAACAGTAATGCAAATAGCCACAAGCAAAACACTTCACAGCACAAAAGTAGTATAGGTGGGTTGCAGAAACCTAGAAGTCAGCAGAGCAAAACCCCTTCACCATGGCAGCCAAACCTGTTTGGAGGGCAGAAGTTTGGTGCAGCGCAGAATACTTCTATGTCCAGCCTGATGTCATGCGCAAACGTGTTGAGCAGAATCCGCCTTTTGCGCGAGTTTTCTGCGCATGCGCGAAGTCGTAGCGGCGACCGATGGAAACACATTGAGCGGCGTCGACGGCGTTTCTCGGCGCCGCCAGTGCACGGGGGCTGGCGGCACGGTGGCCGTCACAGGCTTGGGAAAGCGATGCCAACCACATCTGTCGCGTACGGTTGCCACTCTCTAAGCGCGCCAAGATGCAAGACGCGGGTTTTCAGGTTTCCTTCGCCGAGCCGCGGCCAACAACGACGTGAAGCTACAATTAGGGCCACCAAGCGTCAAGATGTGAGTGGCCGACCTTAGCTACCCACTGTGTACTCTCGACTGTACGAAAAACACTTCGTTACAGGTATGTATGCATCTAAAGGAAATGTCCATAATGAAAAGTATCTACCGGAGTTTGCACCAAGCCTGTAACCCACCAGTGATAGAACTGATGCTTGGGCGAGTTGGTATGCCATTTTCTGAAGAACAGCGCGACTTGAACAAGGACGGAAGGAAGACAACACGGACAGGCGCTGCCGTGTTGCCACCAGTGATAGCCGCAATGAGCATTTGTTCGGCGCGTCTGATGGCGATGTATTTTGTCGTTTGTTTTCTTTATGTGCGAAGGGGCCGGGTAGCGCAGATATCACAGGTAGCTGTGTGCGCTAGACCGTAATATTTAGCATGTTTTATCGCGACTGCCGCCTGACTAAAAAGAAAAGAAAAATTGGGCGTTTGTTGTGGTGCACCGCCGTTCGCGAGCCGAGTGGTTAAGCTGGTCATGAGGCTCGCGAACGGCAGTGCATTAAAACGCCGTATTTGTTTTTCTTGTTAGGTAGTCACGATAAAAGATGCTAAATATTACGGCCTAGCGCACAGAGCCGCCTGTGATATCTAAGCTACCTAGCCCTTTCGCACATAAAGAAAAGAAAGGACAAAATACATCGCCTTCAGGCCCCGGCGCAACTAAAGCAATCACGCACCGAAAAAATCCTCGTTGCAGCTATCCCTGGTGCGCTACAGCCTGGGTGAAAACTCCAGTAGGTACTTTTCATCGTGCATATTTCGTTTAATTGCATACATACCTGTTGTATCTGTGTTTTTGCCGCTCGGAGAATATGACGCACTTGACATTCTTGCACAACGCACAGCATTTTTTTTTAATTAAAGCCTCGCCTTCGTGCACGCCAAAGCATCCGGATTTTGTTCCTTTGGTGTACGCAATCAGATGTACTTCGTTAGGGAGCTTGATAATCGTCGTCTACGTCCAACCGTTTGCAACGGCAAGGAAACCGCCCGGCACAATAAATGAGTCTCCTGGAGGGTTCATGCTCGTTCACTTGCAGAGTGGATCGCTCTGGACGTAGAACAGGGTTGGTTCCTGACCGAGATGCGCATCCGACATGTAGGAGATGCACATGTGTCACCAAGTTGTTGATTCCGCAGAAATCGCGGCGAAGGCACAAAGGAACGTTGGGGATCCTTTCAAAACAGAATGACCATTCTCTGCCCACCGAGAACTTTTTCACCACTGCGACCACATCCGTTCTGACTCCTGAGGCCAGAAACCGGCTACAGCTCTGAATCATCCATTGCCAGAAAAATGCAGCGCGTTGCCTGCAGGTGTGCATTACGGCCGGGACAATGCCCTTTTCACGGGGTGTGTATATGTGCCTCTCTGCCGATCTTCGTGGATGAAATCATATAGCTGCATGGTTGTAGATGACGCGAGGAGGAAGCGACGCCCATTGCACCATGCCGGCGCCGCGATGACCGCATTGTGCTCGTTAACTCAAGACACCCCGCGCATATACGCCGCTCAAAGTCAAAGGAGATGATTCCACCTAGCTCTGCAGCATCAACAAACCCTTGGCTGCTTTGCCCTTTCAGATCCCTCTCTCTCTCTCTCTGCCCCCCCGCTCTCCTGTCTGCCGAAAACCTGCACGCTGAGAGCGTCTCATTCTGTCACGTCGAACACGGCCCGCGTTACAGGCTCTTACAATATGAAGATAATATATGCGTACGTGCGTTATGAGTGGATTGTGAAAACGCTCTACCTTCCCCCATACTGCGTGAACATGATATGCTGCAATCACTGTCACTACTTTCCGCTCCGAGGCCAAAAAAAAGGGGGGAAGCTTTCCCTTTCTACCAGCCTTGGCGTGGCCATTTCGTATGGCGCGCTTTCGCGTCGTCTGCTACACTGCCGCTCAATGTGTTTCCCGCCCACTCCCGCATGATGGCGCCACATCCTCGCGCGAAAGGCGGATTCCTTCACTATTGAGAGCTTGGAGGAGGTAGGGGCAGGGGAGGTGTTATGAATGGCACTCACAAACGAGGGGTTCGTAATCCCATAATTGCGACAAGAAGAGGGGTGCAGGAAATGGACGTGGCCATTATTTCCACAATAGACACCTCCTGCACTGCACCTAATTTCTGCCCCCAAAACAGGTTTGGCCGCCATGGTGAAGGGGTTTTTGCACTGCAAAGAAGCTGACTTCTAGGTTTCTTGACTAGCTTCAATACTTTGAAGGAGTGTAGTCACGCGCGCCTCTCCTGGCAATTGAATGAACTCACACTTTTGCTGCTTTTACCTAGATGGCGCTAGCAGTAAAAAACCTTTAATGACCGAATACAGGTGCAAATACTAATTATCACCATGGTTTGTGCTTGTTATTTTAACGTTATTTTACAGTAATACAATATTAAAAAAAGCACACTCAAACAAGGCTCATGTTGTTGAGTATGACGGCCTTCTCGATTGAATGCCGTGTAGGAAAAATTGATTATATTTGAAGGCTCAGTATAATCGTGCTAAATGTATAAAGCGCAATTTGCGATCATTTTCACAAATAACTACTATTCTAGTTTCGCCATGCATGATTCCTAGGCTGTAGAATGAGCGGTTTTTCTGGTCAAGCTATGCGATGTGAGGCAGTATTACGGAAATCTTCAAATTGAAAGGTAATTAAAAACGAACTATCGAATAAATTTCGATGAAACTTCGTACACTCAACTATTATAATGTGCGCCCAAAGTGGTAAAACTTTTACTGCTGTGCAGGTTGATAAAGCGCAGATATTCGTGCCCAAAATAGCCAAACTTTACCATGTTAAAAAGGCTGCCGATCAAATACTGATTAAACTAAAACTAATTACGCGCCATGTTTCCTAATATAAATACCCATTCTATGAGTAGGCCAAAGGAATCTGTTCTAAGTGCAGCAGTGTCTTCAGCAAATTAATCCGAAGTAGGGTATAACAACGACGCTAGCGAATTTGTCATCTGCAATACCACCTCTCATGCAGTTGATAACGTTGGCACACTAAAGCAGCGCACATCATTTAACAGAGCGTATATTAAGCTTTCGAATGATGCCTACATTGTGATGTTCGAGAAAGAACAACGCGCAGAATGCTCACGCAAACATTGCCTAAAATGGCACATTCGCGCTGCCGGAGTGGGACCCCCGCCTTAAGAGCTTTGAGCTGCTTTGAGTAATCGCAAGGAGTATTTTTTGACCGGAAATCTTGAAAATGAAAAGGGCCGTTCTCGGCAGGGCTTGCGTGTTTTTTACAGCGTCGAAAAAGTACGGTTCGTATGTATTCGTGCTTTATTATATCAATCACGCGGATACGATGATCAAGCATACCAACAAAATGCACAGCACAGCCGAGCAACACATATGTGACCATTGTGCCTTACGTAAAGCCGAAGCACATGCAGACGGCAGCTCACGTGCGAAAGTTCCTCGGGTAACAATGTAGTTCGACACCGATGGCGAAGTCCTCGATATTTCACGGCGCATCAGTCGTTTGCATGCCTCGAGATCAGTTTTAGAAGCACTCTGAAAGGAATGAATAGCATGCCGTAACATCGAGACAAGACGGCACTAGCCACACGTAGAAAGAGAAAACGACGAATTTACCAAAATAGGAAGCATCCAACCAAATACTAATGACTGAGAGGCAGCTTGCATCTAACACTATAACTTTGCAACCGGCACATTTGAGACAAGCGAGCTAACTATTTACCATTCCCGGGAGAACCATCGCAGACAGCGTGGGCCTCCTTCGACAACACCTAACAAAGCCTGCAAAGTTTCACCAAGGTTCATGTAACATTAAGAGCGGGCGCATTAAAAGTGTTGAAGATTTAAGAAAAGAAAAGAAGCATTTTTTAAACGCCTAATTGTTTCATAAAACAATTTATTGAAATATTTATTACTCTTATAATGGCACTTAGGTTTTTAATTTATAGTTTTATAATTTAGTGTTTGGCCGCCCCGCCTTGGCGGCTGGGGTGCAGTCGCACTAAACCCTTTTTGGTCTCAGCCTTTGCCATCAGTGGAATTACATCTCTGCCTACGTTTTGGGCAACATTTTTAATAGGCAACCGCTGCTACAAAGACTAAGACCATGCTGATATGCCCAAAGATATTTAGCCAGGCGTTAAAAAAATCATTTATTTCAGATAGGCGAAGGAAACCAGTTTCATAACGCGACCAGCCGTCTTGCGCACCACATGGAAAGCTTTGTTTCGCAATTAATTAATTTGGAATTAAGAGTTTTCGGAATGACTAATATTGACTTTAGAAAATGAAAATGATTTGCGAAACCGGAAATTAAAAAACTCCCGTTCCATTTATTTCCAATAAAGAAAGCCTCACGTCTTCTTTTTTTTTGTAAATCTCGCTAGAAAGCCCGCGAAAAAAAATCATGTGACTGGTGCATTCTAAGGCCATAATTGTGCTGCTCTCAACCGTAGTTTGAGTGAACGAAATCAAAACGGGACCCCGCCGGGATGGCGTAGTGGTTACGGCGCTCGACAACTGTTCCTAAGGACACGGGATCGAATCCCGGCCTCGGCGGCGGCTTTTCGATGGAGGCGAAAAGCAAGGCGCCCGTGTGCTGTGCGATGTCAGTGCACGTAAAGAACCCCAGGTGGTCGAAATTTCCGGAGTCCTCCACTCCGGCGTCTCTCATAGCCTGAGTCGCTTTGGGACGTTACACCCCACAAAACCAACCGAAATCAAAATCAGCTGCGGCGGCAGCGACAGGTTGTTGTCTGCGTTGGTTACTTTGACAGCGTCAGCAGTTAGCGCACGTGACTGAGCAAGTTGCAGTGAGCTCGCCGCTCTCGCTGCAACCATCGCCAACATCACAGCCTATCACTTGAACTGTATCGCTGAGTCACGGCCGCAGCTTATTTTGTCCACTGTGGGAACACAACAATCGTGACGCACGGATGCGCTAGTTACGCGATAGTATTTTGCATTACACGGGCTTTCTTTGAAGTACGGAAAAAAGGTAGATGTAAGGCTTTCTTTAACGGAAATAAACGAAATTAGGGTTCAGGAAGTGATATTGAATTTGCAGATCACATTTATTCTTTAAAAGCAATAGTTAGAAGAATTATCATAATTGCTAATTAGTTTATAGCACAATTAAACAAAAAAAATGCCGTTGTGCACCAGACGACTGGCAACTGTATGCAAGTGGTTTCCCTGGCCTACCTCATTTTCGAAGTTTATTTTTTAAACCCTTGGTTAAAGTTAGCTTTGACACCCTGTGTATACTTTGTAGCAAATCAAATGGATATGTTTCCCCACGTGATTCTTTCTGTGCAATGGTGCAATGATTGCAGTCAGTAACTACCACATGTGCACTAAATTCAGAGTCTATGCCCTAAATTTTACGCCGACTTTGGCGACAGCTAAAGCCAGTAGCGGCTTTTATGTTATCCGAGAAGTTGTATCTTTTTTCGGCCTAAATCCAGAATTACTCCGATTATCAAGCGATCACTATACTGAAAAATGCTATCGCAAAGTCTTGTTAACATTTTACTTATTAATTCAAGATCGATGCCTACGAGGATGCACCGAAAATAAAATTAACATAAGCTTCAGTGAAATGAGCCCCATAGATATATTACCCCCTTCCAAACCACGATTCTCTGCATTCTGCTTGTCTAGGCGGTCATGTGCGGCGACGTATACGCTGAAATCGGGTGAAAAGCTGGGCCACTGGACCCCAGGTCGGCGCACACCTACAATGACGTGAACGTGCCATCCATGTTATAGGAGGTATTCACTGAGGTCGTACTACCAGATGGCGCGAGCATCGTCCCGCCTCGTCCGCCATGTCGGAGGTCGCCGGTGGCATCGGCGCGCGTCGGCTCGCGCTGTTTCAGGTTCGCTGTCGGGTGCCCGCCGTATATTGGAAGTGATCCGCAAAGTTTTATCAAGCTGGTAAATACGTCCACATACACTTTTCTTTGTTGAGCCCTTTATGGGCACGGGTTTGCAGCGATATTTTGATGCTCCGGGACATAACACGCTGTTCAGTGTTGCACCAGGCATCACCCGTGCAACAGCTCGACAGCAAAAGTGGCCGGTTACCCATTTAGCGAAAAACGACTTGCAGCTCGTTAAACCCGTTGTTGGCTGCCTCTGAGGCAGAACACATCGTTAAAAGACAGCGAGCGCATTAAATTCTCCAATTCCAAAGCTGGCATGGCAGCGAAACATACACTTTTAGTGGCGGTAGTCGGCAAAGTGGCGAAGCTTCCACAGGCGCTGTTCCAGCAGTAAAGCGAATCAATGCAGTTGCTTAATTTGGGTGACAGAAGGTCGAGGAAAAAAAAGTACTGTCATGTCCTCGCAGGATAAACGGCCCACCCAGAGAGCATGTTTTACAAATTTAGTATCGGCTACGTAGCTCTGCTCGAAATGCACATAATTAACCCATGGAACCTAGGTTCGCAACAACGCGATGTACAGCGATAACGCTTGATAAAGTCGTAACTTGTTACTTGCAAGTCGGAGGAGGTGACAGCGTTAGCTGAGCGAACAGACACGTCGCAATGTGCTCACCTCTAAAAACGACACGCCGGTCATCGACACCCTCACGCACGTGTGGCTCTTGGTCTCGCTTTCTTGCCAAAAATTAAAACACATTCGTGGCTTAGTACGTTTTAATTTCTTCACCTGTCTCAAAACTTTAGACCGCACTTCACGTGGCAGGCACCGATGTCAGGGAATTCAACTCGAAGCAGTGGTCTTGTAGTACACGACACACGTCGACGAAGTTACCGCGGTCGTACGAGCCGGTGTTTTCACAAAGTCAAACATTTTGTCCACAGTCGTTTTTCTTGTTCCACGAAGTCCACGGGTGTATCCACTCGCTCGCATGGTTTTCGCTGGCGCACGCAGAAATTCTGTAAAGGCGCGAAAGGCTTACCCCACGGGTCAGAACGAGTTGAATACTGCGGCTGCGTGCGGCGCCCACACACACGACCCATGCACGACCACGCGTATGGCGAATTCTGCGCTGGCCGCTAGCGCCCCTAGCGGATGACGTCACGTGAATACCTCCTATAAAGCTGGCGTCCACCAGTACCATGAACAGCATGACAGCCGTAAATTTTCTCCTAGTTGCTCTCGGCGCACGTGTATGCCGCCGTTCTTGCCACAGTAGTACAAGTCGCACCTGCTGCTCCACGCCCCGGCTAATTAGAATGCTTTACATAGCAAACCAGCCACACGTGTTTCGGATAGTTTTTACCGCGCTTAAATATACACGCGTGCATAGTGCTTGTACCAACACAGCAGCGCCTATATTGAGACCTTTCTCGAGAAAATTGTGCAAACGCATATAATTTTGGCGCAGCCTCTGTCAGCGCAGCGCTGCTGCCGACTAGCCGGACCACCATTCAGGCAGGCATATTGGATTTTCAGGGGAACTTGCGAACACTGCCGGCGCTGTGCTCTGATCACATCACGCCTTTACGCAGGAACAAGCAAAAACACTTACCACTAGTAAACTCCATTTACCTGTTCGCCACAACAGCGCCGGGAATACTGCCACGAAGCCGCCAAAGAGCCACGTTCATTTCGATTCCTGCCAAATGTATGCTAGCAAGGAACAGTACCACGTGCAAGGTAAACAGAGCAGCGCTTGCTGAAAGATATATGTCCTCTAAACACGAAAACAGCATAAAGAACAGGAGTGAAAAGAAAACAGCAAGCTCTGTTGTGGTTAGGAATCACCAGTACGCATGTGTGTTCCTGTGTTCACACCTTGTGATCGGCTTTAGTCCGGACCGTGACTACGGCAAGCAAAGCAGAGCGTGGAACGTGCAGACACGCGATGCTCGAAATCGAATTCGATACACTGTTAAGAAATGAGCCGTCGCAAACTAATAAAACTCACGTCCAGACTCACATCGTACAACGCCTTTATTTCGACCATACACTTCCCGCCTGTATCGCTCGATGCAATTGCAATTTAATTGCAATTCCCTTGTTGTTCATCTCGTAGAGAGAGAAAACTGCTGCAAGAATGGCATTCCTCGGCTTCTAGTCAGTGACCCCGGTCGTTAGAAACCACTCATCGTTGAAGGCAGACAGGTCATTGATTTCGGATAGCAGCGTCGCGGCAGCAAACTAACCTCCCGTGGCCGCTGTCGGTATGAACCATGTTTTGTGCCATTGTGCGCAACACGTGCAAAGCGAGACGAAGACAGGCACCTCGGCGCCGGTAGCATTCTGTGTAGCCTTCACCATACTGAAGCGGATGGTTAGTTTCGTTGGCCTTGCTAGAAGGAAAGAGGGGGGGGGGGGGTATAACGTCTGTCTTGAAAGGGGGGAGTGAGCCCATTCTAAGTGGTTCGTCACAAAGGGAAGGAAAGCACCCCAACCGGCGCTCGGAGGAGTCTTCGCATATCAATGATCCTCCGCGAGAGGGACCGCACCCCTCCTGTCTCTGAATAGCAGGAAGAGGGGCATCCAGAATTCCGCATTCTTTGCACTCCTACCTTCAAAACTCAAGATGTGCCACCTCGGATTCCTCAAACTATATGTCGCTTGGCTCTCGCCTTCGAGTAGCAATTCCGTGTTCAGATTTTTTCTTTTTCATGCTTCGGAGTCTGCAAACAAGCGTTCTTTGAAAACAATGTCCGCTGCTCGCTTTTCAGAACCTGAAGCTGCGCGCAGTGACTGCAGTCATTTGATCATAATGTCTCTCTTTAGGAAGCTTCGATAAAAAAAAAAAAAACATGTTTACAACCAGCCTCTTTGTGAGCCGAGGAAGGGATAAGTGCAAAAATGAGAAGCCCCACTGGAGAAAGACGCGGGCTTTACGCGCACCTATATGCGACTTTTCCTCCTCCTCATTTTAATGCTCAAGAAGCTCAGAGCAATGCTGCCGCGTCCACCAATGTTTTGTACCCGAGTCCTCAGGGCAGATATTGTGATACCGAGTGTTACTAGGAGTACGTGGTCAGCTCACAGCTCACAGACCGGAAGGTTTTTTTTTTCTTTTGGACAGCTTTCCTAGTGACAGTGCCTTTGGCGTTTCTCGGCGCACTGCCACTGGTAGCAAAGCTGAGCGTAGCTCGCTTTCTTTGTATTCACAAAAGAGGCCGAAAGAAGCAGACATTTCACAGTTTCTTCCTCTTTCTCTGCGAGAGGCAAGCAACCACTTCTCACGCGCTGTTGTGGCCTACTTGTCGGTGAGCAGTGGCGCCTCTATACTCTTAAAGAGAGCTAGTGAAAAGTTAGTAACGAATCCAGCAACTACCCATCTTTAACCGTTATAAGCGACTACTGTGTACAACCGCATGCAATTCGGTAAGTACTTAGTCAAGACAGTCAGGGTAGTAACAAAAAAAAGCTAATATAGAATGTCTGTGTGTGAGAACAGCGGCTCACTCTTGGAGGTCTATCTCCGCCTACGGGCTCAGCTTTCTCATCACCCGCGAACGAAAAAAATAAATAAAAAAGATCTAACGCCTCTCGCAGGCGAGGAAAGGGGCATGCATGCTCTGCAACCCTTCCTATCTCCTGTAGACCTGAGCATCCAAAGCCTCAGCACCTCAACGCCACAGCTGAAGGCGCTGCTTCCCCGCGCCAGCTTCCCCGCTACTCCCTGAATGGTGCTGCCTTTCTCTGCAGAGGTCGATTCTGCCTTTCTTCGGCCAGTTTTCTTCTGCCACAAAAGTGGCAGGATGCATGGTCGCTGCGTGACACGATGCACCAACCACTCACGAAATGGCTGGAGTATGTTCTATTTCCCAACTAAGAAGAACCGTCCTTATGACCGGGAGGTAAAGCGAGACAAATAGGAGTCTGCAAACTCTTCTCCTATACAGTAGAGGCGCAGTCATTATTTGAACCATTGATACGTTTACTAGTTTTGCCAGTCGCTTCGGATTATTCATGCAGTATATAAGCTAAAAGCTGCGTAAATATTTTAGAAAGGTTGTAGCCGCGCATTTTACCATGGATATATTTTGTAGAAGTTATATTACACGGAAAGATACAGCAGGTCCACGGCGGTGAGACATTTTCATAACTCGCAAGTGTGGACACGGATTTGTATTTCTGGGATGGCTTCAATACATACACCTAACGTCATATTTCCGGGCCGACAGACTGTGATATTGAATATATGTATACAAGCCAGCGGTGCAGCAGTGCTGCATTTATGGACAACTAAATGCTGCTTAGAGCCGACAGTGTTTTGATTGCATTTACAAAAAGTCGTAAGAGCAAATGCGATAAGCGGATTCGGTTCAATAACCTTGAGAGTGGGTGAAGGATTATTTACATGTTCCAACGCTGTTTGACGAAGTAATGAAGCAATTTTTCTGTTTCAAACTTCCGTTAATGAGAACTTTGCTAGAGTTCGGACTTGCTTCTATATGACATTTCTGCCGTTAGCACAGTACCGACAGTTTACCTTGCACAACAACTAATATTAGCCTTGCGTTTAGGAGCTGACGAAATTCGGGCTGCCGAATGTGGCACCCCTCAATCGCTGAAACACTGCCAAAGCTTGTGTATCTCATGATATTGCGGATATATTGCCGTTCTCGCTGCACATACTGGACGCCTGAATTATTTTATCCAGGCTCTTTTCGAAGACTACTGCAATGAGAACCACCGCTTGGACGGGGGGAAACTGCTAAAGGCAAACGCTGTGTATACCAACCATATTTTCGTTAAGATTTAAGCTGCATTATATTGTTTGATGACGAATATGATGTGTATCACTGTTTTGCCTTCAGTGTTGGAATACTAGCGCCTTCTGAGTACAAACTTTTCTCGCTTAATATTTCCACTTTAAGATATTACTGTTCGCACAGCTTTGACATATTAAGTGCCGACATAGAGCAGTTCAGAAAAATTTACTAACAGCTACATTTACACTTCTGATTGGTTGTGCAGTTGCGCTTTTATAACATCAAAGAAAGGCTCCTAAGGCGAGACGCACACCTGCTCTTCCCCGACATCAAACCAAACGCAACCCGGCAAGAGCGAGATTCTAGTGTTATTTCGGACTGCGGTGAGCCATCACCGTCAGATCATCCTTCAGAGCCAAGTTGATCCGGGAAAGCACTTGAGGGAACGACTTTCACTCAAAAAGGTTGTCTGTCCCTCTAGCAATGGAGAAACTCCGCAAAATGAATTCTGCAATATACATTCCTTCCGTAGCTATTGCACTGAGTTGAAAAGACAACTAGAAGATATGAGAAATCATCAAGCGAAACTTCACGAATTACTATAAAAGCAAGTTTGACAATTAACACCCTAAGGATAAAGGTGAGCTGGATAGAAATCGGTATAGAGCAATTTGAGTAGAGAACGCATCAGTTTTTAAGACGAAAGCCTTTAATTCCTGGTGGTTGTCAGCAGGAGCTGTCGGCACAGGCAGTCACAATTTCGAGGGAGCTAGTTAAAAAAAAATAAATTAACCTTGTCTTCATCGGCAATCGAACCTCTATCCCTTCGATCCCCAGCCGAGAGCTTCACCAACGTTGCGTCAAGCCCCCCCCCCCCCCCCCCCCCCTATTGCAAAAACCAGCGTCTCCAGTGAGAAACCAGTAAGATTTTCGCGCTGGTTTTGCACTGGATCTGCTGGGCACGCTGGAGGTCTGCGATATTCACTGGAGCAGTAACGGGAAGACACTGGCTGCACTGGTGCGATGGGAGAAAAACGCTGGGATTAGTCTTTTGACGCTGGGTGTGTCGCTGGCATCCGCGATGCACTGGGAGAAGCGCTGTATGTGCGCTGGGCCGCACTGGTCCCAGTGCCCCAGTATAGACGGTGCGGCGTGCGGCGTCAGCCGGAGTAGCATCCCTCAGGGGCCAACAGGGCAACAGTGTACTTTCAATCGACCATCGGGGGCATATGAAAAATATGGTTCAAGCAAGCGCTTTTTGCTGCGAAGTCGTTGCGCATTTGTAAGAAAACAAAGGCAGTATCTTTTTTCTAGAGTTTCCATGTTTCGATAGGTCGTTTCGAGCGTTTCGAGAGCGACAACGATCGCCGCGCCTCGATCTCATGACAGACTGACTACTAACGCACTACTAAAGCTGGAATTGAATAATGTGGGCTACCATGCATAACCAACTTCACAGCTGATCTTAAGGGCACTCTAACACAATGATTACTGCCAAAATGTTCAATGCGGGCTCAATCGCAGGCGAGCGTAGCCTGCACCACGGCCCAGTATAAACAGCAGAAAGAAAAACTAAAACGAGGAAGAGAGTAGTTTACCGAGCGATGGGTCCATGAGAGAAAAAGCAACAACATACAGCGCTTGTAATACATAATATTTGGCGTGTTTCTCAAGCTTTTGCGCTCCTTCTTACTCTGCGTATCAAGCAGCCGAGCCCTCGGTCATCGCAACGCTTCCCGCAATGTTTACATACAAATAAGGTTTAGTTACACGCAATTAGGGTCATCGCTGCGGCGCTTGCCGGTATTGAAGCTTGGTCGCACGTTTTTCATTGAAGGCTTCTACTAAAGCTCCGTGTTCAGCGAAAATTACGCCCACGGTAGCAGAGCACCACCCAAGAGCCGGCGTTGGTAAATTTGCCAGCGATGTCAAACTACACATGTTAAAAATGATTCCAGTGCACAAAATAGCGCGCATAGGCACCCAGAACATTAGTTGCAAGTCGTGAGAGCAGACAGCAAGCTAAAATGGTCAAGAAGTTGCAATTGTTAGAACGGTAGCAATGGCCTGTAGACTGCAAAACATGAAGTCCCAACCTTATAAATGCGGGTCATGACATAAAATGCAAAAATGTTTATAGGAAATCTAGTTCTCGGCGTGGCCGAGTGGTTAGCGTGCTGAGCTAGTAATTGGTATGTGCCGAGGGACTAAGTTCGAGGCACGCTTGGTGCACTAGTTTTTTTTTTATTTTTTTTTTACTTTTTTTAAGGGTTTTTTTTATGTACCTAACTTGTTTCGTTACTTTTTACTTTTTAATTTTTACCCCACGCCTTTTTTTTCCGGGCGAACAGTGCCGCCAGCGCGAAGCGTCCCAGTATGCCGCGTCCCAGTATGCCGCGTCCCAGTATGCCGCGTACCAGTTCGCCCAGTGTCCAGCGTCATACTGGGACCATAATCAGGTATGGCGCTGGGGCGCTAGCTCCCAGTGGCACTGGTTTTTGCAATAGGGCTAGGCCTCTACCCCCCCCCCCTATTTTTCTTTATTTCGTGTTAACAATGAAAATTACCATGGGGCAAAGTCAATGTATAAAAGCACGAACAGCTCTAGCAAAAGTAAGGCTTCACAAAGTTTCAAACGCTTTAGGTTAGCCAGCTCGCTCAAAACAGGCATCTATTCAGGTTTATCAGTTTGGGCATTATAGATGGCGATCAGGATGTTGACACTTTCAATCAAATACTCACTCGCGGAGCGAGCATCCACGTCCGCTTGTCTCACAGTCATTCTCGCTTTCCATACATTGTGGAAGCAAAGCAACATGATTAAGTCGTATGGCACACCTCCTTTATTATGGACCGGCAGGAACCATACACCATATGGTGTAATTGGCAAGTGCTTTTTTTAAAGATCTCTGAAGGATATCCAACAGGAAGACTGCATCCTGATTGTGAAACGTTTATCATAATTTCCCTAGTGTACCGTGAGGATAGCGGGATTCCGCGAGTTACATATACTGCGCCTTTAATTTCCTGTAAATGAATTATAGAACGCCGATGAATTTTGATGCGTTCAAAGGAAGGCTGATTGTGTTCGACAGCGAGGTTACTCAGCTACTGAGCCAGTAGCAGGCCCGTGCATTTTCTTTTCCCTCTTTCTACAGCCACAAGGGCCGCGCAATGTACCCTCACGACTGTTCATGGCATCACCAGGCGATTCATGTAATTCTCACTGGACTGCAGGAATTAGGAGTCAGCGAGAAGAAATATATTTACATAATGGATTTCCTGACAAACAGGACGTTGAAACTAAAGTTCCAGGACCTAGAATGTCCACCTGGGAAGTAAAGAAACGCCGCAAGGTTCGGTGCTGTCCCCCTTCCTTTTTAACGTGGTGATGAGAGGCCTTCCCGCCGCTCTTAGAGCCATCAAAGATCTAAAGTTCAGCATTTACGCGGACGACGTTAATCTCTGGATGAACAATGGCAGCGACGGCAGCTTAGAGGAACGCCTACAGGCGGCGGCGGACACCATTGTGTCCTACGCGGCCGAAAGGGGTCTCGCGTGCTCCGCAAAAATCCGAACTTTTCATATATAACCCAAAATCAAAGATGTGCAATGGCGACTTTAACGTAGAAATTAAGGTCGACGACAAAACCGTACCAAAAGTCCAGCAAATCAGAATCCTCGGACTTTTTATTCAAGGGGGCGGGTATAACGACGGAAGGATAAAAAAGCTCATTTCCTACGCGACGCAAGTAACAGGGATATTTAGGAGGATTGCATTAAAAGACAGAAGCCTCAAAGAGAGAAACCTCTTGAGACTGATGCAGGCGTACATAATAAGCCGAATATGCTATGCCACACCCTTCTTCAACATCAGAACCAATGAAAAAGATAAGATATAGACGCATTCATCAGGCGTTGCGTCAAGAGGGCACTGGGTCTGCCCATCTCCTCTTCTACGGAACGCCTGATAGAAATCGGAGTGCATAATAGCTGGACGGAACTTACTGAAGCGGTGAGAATCGCCCAACATGAGAGATAAAGTAGGTCGAGCAGGGATGGAACCATCTTAGAATGGGTGGGTCGAAAAACAGATAGGGGCACAGCATACAAGGTTGCCCTACCACCACAATGTCGGGAGAACATCATTGTCCGTCCTCTCCCCCGCAACATGCACCCTGGTTGTTTCACACCCAGATAGATGAGAAAAAAAAAGATAAAAGTAAAGCATGCGATGCGAGGGGGACCCTCGGTCATATACTTTGGGAATGCCATAAGTCGCCAGGCGCTAGGGACAACATTAAAAGTAGAGAAGCCTGGGTAACCCTGTTGCGAAGCGACATCCCGCTGACCAGCAAAAAGCCGCCTGCCTGGCGGCTGAGGCCGCGAATAACCAATGTATATTCGCCAGTCCTTAGTCACGGAGGTTCCAGCTCCCGTTCCTCAGGCCTGCGTGCCAGAAGCGGGGTATAGGGGGCCTCCTAAATCGGTGGAAATTAAAAGTTTTATTCATCATCATCATCATCATCATGCACAGACAAAGCTGACCCGGACGGGCGTCCGATCCAGGCGTCCGTGCGGCGCCTTTCATTTGGCGCTTCATCGAACGCTGCACGACACAGCAAACACTAGCAGACGCAGATATCCAGGAGGCGTTAGTACAGAAGGCATCAGCGGGCTTTGAAATTGATTTACAGGGTTAGAAAAAGGCGCAGTATCTGCCACAGTTCTCCGCGGACACATGTACCGCGGCGTAAAGGAAGGAAGGAAGGAAGGAAGGAAGGAAGGGCGAGGGGGGTGAAAGAGGGGAGGGGGATAGGGGTGCCGTAGTGAAGGGCCACGTACGATCCACCGCGCTATAATGGCCTTCGCCTCATCACACTTCAGCGGTCCAAAGTGCCCTCTAGAATTTCTTTTCGTCAGCCTTGCGTGTGGTCGCTGCAGACTATCAAACAGAAAGTCCAACTGAAGTTTTATTGTGGAAAGTCGGGCTGCTACAGAACTCTTAGGCATCTTGGCTATCCCTTCCTGCGGAAAGGAGATTAGCTCGTCGCCTCCATTGGCTCAACTTCTTGCGGGAATTCTGAGAGAAGTTGTTGAACTCCTCCAAACCAAAGCACATGTCCTGAAAGAAGTGAAGAGAAACTCTTTCTTGATGAAATGGCGATTGGCCGGGGGTTGTAGCTTAACCGGGCTGAAGACATTGTGCACGGGGGAGTGAAACTGCCAAAAAAACAAGATGAACCTGATAATCATGCACTGGTGCTCATGGTTGGTAGGCTTAACCAGCGCTGGAAACAGGTGATTGCATATCACTACACAGGAAGCCACGTCGAAGGACGTGCGCTTAGGGATTTCGTTCTGTAAATCGTTCAATTTTGCGCAGACTTCGGACACTGCCGCCTCAAACCGAGCGATGTGGCATGGGCTCGGCTTTTCTAGCCGACCAAAATTACACCACACCCTGTTCAATACCGGACTGTCCTCACTCAGATGAAATTGCTCTTCAGCGCAGACGCCGCTCATGTTCTGAACAATATTAAGGGGCACAAACTCTCCTGTCTCCTATTTAACTGAAGAAACGTTCAACCGATGAGTTTTTCCTGGCGTTGATTGAAGCTGGAGCATGTGCGCGCTGCGTTGGAATAGCGGGGCGACAATGCCCACGCGCGGAATACTTCGTTGAATGTACGTGGGGTGTGGTAATCACTCTGGGCATGCGCACGTTCCCCGCTATTCACCTAACCGATAGGTGCCCCCCTTTTCAAAAACTCGCTATTGGTGATGGGAGCACCTTTAGCTGACCTGCCTGCAGCACTTCGATATTACTTCCTTGATAGCTGTGCATAGAAACTTGGGGGTTAAATGGGTCACTCCAGTAGAGGGTCGTCTTTCATGTTCTGCACCGCGGCTAAACCTCGAAGTCGTTGAACGGATTATTGGAATTTACATTGCCTCAAAAATACAACTATATTCTACGCACTCCAAAATAGTACACCGGCGTGTAGGCCCACTTCCCCCTGTTTATTCTCAAGCACTTCCCTCCGCAGGTCATAGAAATGGAAAGCAACAGCACACTTTAGCTCTCCTTGCAAAGCTGTCGGAAAGCGGCGCTGTGAAAGTAAGCGAAGAAAAAAAAATGCCGCACACGTTCTACAGTAACCCCTCGCTGTTCTTGCCCTCAGGTCATTAAGTGAAACGAGTAGAGCCGTTTATCTGCGTTCGTGCCAATGGGGCTTCGTCGGTTCCTTCAACACGCTGCCATCATCCAAAGCCACCTCTCGCGCCCCACGTTTTTCCTAAAACTTGCAAAGTCGGTGACCTCAAAGGAGCGCCGGCGGGCTAGCGCCTTTCAACGACGGCCGAACGGGGCGCTTCTCACATTCTGTGGTCGTCAACCTACCTCGTCGCCCTGCAGTGAAGCCCTCGGTTTCCAGAAGTGTTGACACTCTCCTCCCGCCGCGCGCGAGAGCGCCGCCCGCTCGTGGCCAATGTTCGGGGTGTTGCCATGAAAGGTGCTGAGACGACTCTGCGAAAGGCAGGCCCATGCTGGGCGGCTCCGTCGCTCGGTCCAGCGTGGCGCGGCATTGCGCACGTGTTTTTGACACATTTCGGAGTGTGCGGCTGCGGATGCTTTTGCAGGTTGAAAACGTGAAAGAAAGAAAAAAGAACATTAAAGGAGCATTATGCATGACAGCCGGGTACAATTACTAAACGTCTTCGGAGACTATATTCGGTAGAAGTGGCAGGTGTTTGGAATTCATCTGTGACGAGCGGGACAAGTGATGACGTCACGTCGCTTCCTTGAAGAACATCAGTGGCTTTCCCCAGCGGTTTCAGATATTCCCGAGACACTTTTGGTTCCTTTCTGTAGGGCGAGGGCTCACAAACACATTTGTTTGTCTCGTCATTTCTGTGCTGCAGATTCTCTACAGTTGCAGTGAATATCCTCCGGTTTGTTAAAAACACATGTTCAAATAAGTGCACACCTATATTAGAACCACGGTCTGTATAAAAGTATTATTTTAACTTGCCTCTTACAGGCGCTCTGCAGCGTGAATGAACGAATTCCACCGTGTGACAGAGGACATCACCAGATTGTTTTTGCATTTTTTGTTCCGCGCGGCTGTCCAAAAGGGCGACCGCTTACAAGTCTACTATGGTGGCGATGCCTTTCACACCGTGCAAGGCATCACTGTAAAAACGTAATGCGGTATTTATATCGTGATTAGAAGTGTATGCGAAAACAGGACAGGTACTCCAATTTTTAAGCGGGCGCCGGAACCAGCATCAAACTCGCTATCGCTTTCGACGCTAGAGCCTGCATTGTCTTCCTCTTGGTACGCGGCTCTGTTTTTCTGCAAAGCACTCTTCGATTCCGCTGTTTTATTGTGTAGAATGCGCACCTTTACAGCCTCGATCATATTAGCGGCGTTGTCAGCCATAACATAGCCAACCTTTCCTTGGTTCAAAGCGGTAGCCTTTAACTCTTATCCAACTTTTTTCTCCACTTTCTCACCTGCATGCAATTGTAAAAGTAGCCAGAGCAGCCAACGGAGGTTGGAAGGTACATTTAATCATAGTGACGCGGCAAGGCTGCCTGGAGCTCGAGCGAGGAAGACGAAGAACGCCGGGCTCACTAGCCAGCTAAAACGTCCTATAATGCCGTCCGGCTGCGTGACGGTGCTACAAGAGTGATTAGAAATGCGGCATTAGTGCAACTCTTTCAAAGGGGACGTCCTCGGCGCTAACCGTTGGTGATCCGAGCAACAAGCAACATCGGTAGTGTCGGGTGGCTGGGGCGAACGAGCGGCTAACGGGCGTTGTAAGGCTTCATTTGTGCGACGTGTACCACTTCGGATGATGTTGACCGTCGATAGGAACGAACAGTCTCCTGGGGAAGAACTTCATAGTTCACCTCGCTGAGTTGGCGGACTACCTCATATGGGCCAAAGTATCGCCGAACTAGCTTTTCAGACCGGCCTCTCATACGGATTGGGCTCCACACCCAAACTCGATGTCCGAGTTCGTAACTTGCATTTCTGTGGCGTAGATTATACCGGTGAGCGTCTTTTGCTCGCTGGTGCCGGACACACTGTCGAGCAAGTTGGCAGGTGGCCTCGGCAAGCACGACGAATTCATCAGAACTGATCACGGCGAGATTAGCACTATCGGGAAGCAGCATTGTGTCCAGCAGAGTCATGGCTTCGCGGCCGTGGACTAAACGAAACGTAGTGAATGTTTCGTTTCTTGCAGCGCAGTATTATACGCGAAGGTGACATAGGGAGGTTTCGATGGTCCTCGTCGACATACATTGAAAACATATCAGCGATTGTCTTATTAAGCCGAATTCGGTGAGTCCATTTGTTTGCGGGTGATAAGCTGTTGTTCTTCGGTGACTTGTGCCACTGAGGCGCATAACCTCCTGTATAAGTGCAGAGGTGAAAGCTGTTCTCCTGCCAGTTACAGCGAATGCGGGCGCACTGTGACGAAGCACAATGCTCTGCGTAAAAAAGGTCGCTATTTCAGCATCTGTTCCACGCGGAAGAGCTTTCGTTTCACAGTATCAGCTGAAAATAGTCTGACGGCACTGGGACTTGCGCAACCGCAAGCAGGTTTACCAATCCCGAAAGTTGTGTTGCACATAAAAGTTTATTCAGTCTAAAAATTTTGTTTATAACGTGTAAAACAATATTTATCAACTACCACAAACATACTTACGGTACCACACAACCACTTTTATCCTTTTATGCTAAAAATAGAAATGCGTCTATTATTTTTCTTTCATTTTTCTAAAAAAGTTCTTATCCATGGGAGGCAGTCACCACGTCACGCTCATAAAATCCCCTCATTCAGGCACTATGGGCCATGCATGCACGAGCGCCGGCAACACATAGCATACGTGCTGAAGACGAAAGAAACATACTGTTTCCAAGACATCCCCGACATATCAGCCGCAATGCTGTTGATCGTGTATACTCGTGCATGGCACAACCTTACCGGCAACGCTGGGTCATTCAGCTGATTTCGAATCACTGCCTATGCAGGCCTGCGCGTTCATAGTGTGGGGGTTCTTATTAAGCCGTCGAGCCTCTTCTGAGGTCTAGGCCGCAAACACAGAGCTCCCGCGATCACACACCACGTGCAGCCGTTCTCACGGCCGCAAAGTAGTAATGCAAAATACGACACAACACAGAACAGGACTTTGCCCGGAACCAGATGTTTATTGGGTCTTCCCAAAAAGAACGCTGGTGAAGGTCTTGCTGGAGACCCTATCCTTTTGGATGGGGCCTGACACTTCGAAGGGCAAGATGGCGACAACAAAGAAGTATAGCGGGGAGGTATTTACCTTGCGTCCTTCCGTTGTCGCGGCTCGCTGTCGTCTCTCCTCGGCGGTAGCCGGTTCCCGCCGATCTCGGCGCATCTTGCCCTTTGTCCTTTTTCGGCCAATGAGCGTCGCGTCTGCGACGCCTAGCGGTGCGCTCCTGCGCCCGGCGAGGGAAGAGGGAAACGCGGCGCTACCGAGCAACCTGTTTGGGTTACTCAACCCCGGAAAGAAGGAATACTTTTGTCCCCTTCATCCTCCGCGGCGCGCGGCGCTTCGGAGGGATGCGTGGTTCTCCACGATCGCTACACTCCTCCTCCCTAAAGACCGAACGTCACCTGAATTCAGGCGACGGTAGGCCGGCAACGATTTCCTTGCCGCCTTCTTCCAGATGGGAAGGCCGGGGGGGGGGGGGGTGTCCGGGCTCGCCTCCCTTTTTTAAAAACCCCCCAGCAGGTCCATTTCCAGGGCCATCCCATCCTCGTCGATGACGAGCCGGTGCTCCGTGGGTTCGAGGCGAGGCAGGAGGGACTCCGGGTTCTGGTCGCCTGGCACGTCCACCCGGAGTATGAGGGCGGCGAACTCCGGGTCGCGTGCCATCCTGGCTCGTACCGCCTCCGCCTCCTGCCTCGCGTCGCAGCGGTCCGCGAAGGCCCGGTGGACCGCCGATGCCCTGTGCACATCCTCATGCACCAGCAGCACGCCGCACGTGCCGCAGTAGACGGCACCTGGATCGGGGGCCATCCCCGAAGTCGGGTGCGCCGCCCAGCTTTCCCGTACTGTGCGGCCGCGGAAGACTCGCGGCACCCGATCCAGGGCGAGGTCCGCCGCCACCTGGAGCTGGTTTGCCCAGGCCGCCACGCTTACGTATGGTCGCGGCGGCTCGGCACCCTCCTGGCTCGTCCAGGTGGCCACGGACCGGAACTGCCGTTGTCCCGTTTCAGCCGCCGCCGCTGGAGTCCGTCGCGGAGACCGCGGCCGCTCCTGTTGTAGGGGCTGCTGCTGCTGCGGCCACTGTTGCTGCGGCCACTGCGGCCGCGGGTCGCACTTCTGCGTCCGCTGCGGACGCAGGCACTGATGCTGCGGGCCTCGTTGCTGCGGGCCTCGTTGCTGCGGGCCCCGTTGCTGCGGGCCCCGTTGCTGCGGCCCCGGCCGCCGAAGGCCCCGCTGCTGCTGTCCAAGTCGAGGCTGTGGCTGCCGGCGCCCCGGTGGCCGACGGAGATGCCGGTACTGCTGCTGCTGCGTCACGCCGGTCTCTCCGTCAACCCGGACCAGGCGGGCTCCGTCCTGGCTCAATTCCTGACCCGAGCGGCGAGCTGTCTGTGACGGCATTTCGGATCCGACTGGCGTGGCGGCCGAACGAATTGCTACGAGTGACTTCGAACCGCCCTTCCGCGCCCTCTGGGAAACAAATACAGGATTCCGATTGGTTTCCCTTGACGCCTCTAACCAATAGTTACCTGCCACTTGGCCCGGTCCCTACGGCAGCAGATGGAGAGGGGGAACAGCTTGGTAGCGTCTTCGCCACCATCCGCTTTTCCTTTCCTTCCCCCCTTTGTTTGGCACGAGGGGACATACCAACAATACTGCTAAATACGACCCTCCCGTAGCCAGCTCGCTTCCTCACAACCGGTTGCTTCCTTGACCACTGGTCTGAGCGGTCGAGGTGTTGTCAGGCCACTCACCCCGTCAAGGTCGCTTTCGCCTAGAGCGGGTATTGTATGGGCGAGCTTTGGGGGTAGGCGGGGGCACTGACCTTTTCCCGCGTCTTCGCGAAATCGGCGCTGCCGCCCTGCCAGCCACTTCCCGTTGGAAGTACTGTTTTAGCTCCCCGACGTGGATCGGCTCGCCGAGTCGACCCGTGTTCGGATCTTTCAGCCTGTAGTTCAACTGCGAGAGCTTCTCAGCGACTATGAACGGCCCAATCCATTTAGGCGCAAGGCCAGCTGCGAACCCCGTGCTCGCATCGCTCTGCACATGGCTACGCTTTAGAACGAAGTCTCCCACTTGAAATTCCACGTTCCGATGCGCGCGATCATAGGCAGCCTTCTGGCTAGCCCTTGCTTTAGCGCGATTTTGGCTGGCCTCGCTCACTGCTTTTTGCAAGCGATCACGCATGCGCCGCGCGTAGTCGGCTATTGCCGTTTCGCCTGACGAAGCATCCTGCCTTTTGGTCAAAATGGTGTCAGTTGGCGTATTTAGTTCCCTCCCGAACATCAGGAAGGCAGGCGTGAAATCTGTGGAGCGATTCTCGCTTGTTCGCAGTGCAAAGGTGATCGCGTCGAGGTGCTCATCCCAGTCGTTTTGTGTCCGGGCGTATGCCCCGAGCAGTGGCTTCACATCGCGATTGCGGCGTTCGGTCACATTTGACTGCGGATGATAACACGTCGTTCGCTGCTGCCGTACGCCCATGGCGGCACACGTATCACGAAAAACTTTCGCCGTGAAATACGAGGCGTTGTCAGTGATCAGCCTCTCCGGAAACCCGTAGCGACAGAACAATCCTGAGAGCTTCGTCAGGATTTCCTTCGTTGTGGCGTTTCGCAGCGGATAGAGTTCAGCGATTCCGCTGAAGTGACATGTCACCACTAACACAAATTTGTGCCCTCTTTTGCTGCGCGGCAGCGGTCCGATCAGATCGCATGCCACAGTTTCCCATGGCTTTGTGCTCACGATCGGTTGGAGCAGGCCAGGCGGTTTTCCACCTCGCGGCTTCCTTTCTTGGCAGACGTGGCAGGTCCTTACGTACTTACATACATCAGCCTTCATTCCTGGCCAGGTAGCGAGCCGACATAGTTTCTTCCATGTCTTTGGTGCGCTTCCGTGACCGTCTGCGTCGTGATAGTGCTGCAAAGCAGCATGCCTCAGTTGGTCGGGGATGACGGCTTTAAAGCAGTCGTTTGAGTCTTCTTTGCCAGGCACGTATTTCAGCAAAGGTCCATCAGCGTCCAACAGGAAGTTGTCCAGCTCACTCGCAGCAATACCAGCTGCACTAGAGCTCGCGCCTACCGCGTTCTCCGCGGATTCTGGGCTCTCTTCGACCAGCGGTGTCGATTGGTCCGTCTCTTCACGCAGACTGGCGACCATCTCACGACAATACGAGTCTTCCTGTTGAGCTTTGATAAGCTCTTCCCTGCTGAATGCAATCTCGATCGGTGTTTTCGCTGTCACGAGATGCGCGTGCTCCGGAGGCAGGAATTTCTCCTTTCGGCCCTCCTTTCCCGACGAGCGGGGAAGTTGCCGCGCCTCCTCTCCCGCGGCTGGGGACGGGTCATTCACCGGCGCGCGCGACAGCGCGTCCGCAACCACGTTTGTGGCACCTTTCCGGTAGCGCACCTCGAAATCGAAGCGCTGTAGCGTCAGTGCCCAGCGCGCGAGCCTCCCGCTCGGCTCGCGTAAGCGGGTCAGCCATGTCAAGGCCATGTGATCGGTTTCGACCGTGAACCTTGTACCTTCCACGTACATCTCGAATTTTCGGAGCGCGAAGATGATAGCGAGGCATTCCTTCTCCGTCACTGAGTAGTTGCGCTCCGCCTGCGTCAGCGCGCGGCTGGCGAACGCCACGGGGCGCAGTTTCTCGTCCTCCTTTTGGAGAAGCACTGCGCCCACTCCGAAATCGCAGGCATCTGTCTGGATCAAAAAGGGCCTATTTAGGTCGGGGAGTTTCAGTGACGCAGTATCGGCGATGGCTTGCGAGAGCTGACGAAAACTCGCTGCTGTTCCTCTCCCCATTCCCACGGGGCTGCCTTCCTTAACAATTTTGTTAGAGGGGTTTGCAGGCGGATGCTGTTGGGAATGAATTGGCGATAGTAGCCCACCATGCCGAGAAAACGGCGCACGGCCTTTACATCATTCGGCACCGGGAATTCCAGGATAGCGCGAAGTTTGTCAGGGTCCGGGGCTACTTTTCCTCGCTGAACGCGGTAGCCGAGCAAACTGACTTCAGCCCTGCACAGCTGTGCTTTAGCGGGGTTCAGCGTGAGACCTGCTGTTCTGAGTTTTCCCAGAACGTCTCGGAGGTGTTCGAGGTGTTCCTCGAATGTGCGGGAGTAGATGACGATGTCGTCCAGGTAGGCGAGAGCGTGATGCCATTTGGCGTCGCCCAGTACACGGTCGATCAGCCGCTGAAAGGTGCTCGGACTTCCGGACAGACCGAAGGGCATCCTAACGAATTCGTAGAGACCCCTGTGGCAGGTGAACGCCGTTTTACACTCGTCGCCTGGTCGCATCTCTACTTGGAGATAGCCTTTGCTAGCGTCCAGAGTAGAAAAATACCGCGCTCCGCCGAGGTTCGAAACAATGTCGTCCACGCTCGGGAAGGGGTATGCATCCTTTTGTGTGACCGCATTCAGTCGCCTGTAGTCCACGCACAGCCGTGAGCTACCGTCCTTTTTGGGAACCAGCACCACTGGGAATCCCCAGGGGCTTGATGAGCGGCGAACAATGCCCGCATCAATCAGTTCTTGCAGCGCCGCGTCAATCGCCTGCCTTTTGGCGGGGCTGACCGGTCTCGGGTTGGATTTCTAAGGCTGCGCGTCTCCTGTCTCAATGCGGTGCTGTACAAGCTTGGTACAGCCGGGGCGGTCCGTGATCATCTCTTCGAAGTTTCCTAACAACGAAAAGACGCGGCCGCGCTCATGGTCTGTCAGGTTGTCGGCGTTTGCCAGCAGACCCCGTAAACGCTCTTCCGCGCCCACGCGCAAGGCATGGGGACGGGCCGCAGCTGCTGTATTCAGCGGCTGAGGGGGAGCGCCGCTTCCTCGGGAGGTTTTCCTCCTTTCCACCTCGGAAGCTGTCCTTTCGGCCGTCGTGGTCGGTGCTGTGACGAACGGCTTGAGTGGCGCGAACGGGCTTTCCCGATAGCCACCATTGCCGATATCAACCACGATTCCCGTACGGGACAAGAAATCTCGGCCGAGAATAACTGGTATGGTGAGTCCAGGCAGATGAATGAAACGCTGTCGCCGAGCGCGCTGATTCCAACGAGCGACGAGGCGCACATCACCGCCGGAGCATACTTCTCCGCTCGCCAACTGGAGGGGCAGGCTGCGTTTTCGCACCCGAATGCCTCTCTGTCGAAGGCGGGAAACGCCTTCGTCTCCGATTAGAGAAGTGCTAGCACCAGTGTCAAGCAGTGCTCGGAACGTAGTCCCTGCTATCGCAAGGTCTATGAACGGAGCCCTGGTAGTGGTCGGTGTTCCGATCCTGAGAAGTGAGGGTGCCACTATTGCAGCTCCGTCGCTCGGATCAGCTTCGGCCGCCGGCGCTGCTACCGGCGGCCTACCTCGTTTCCCTGACTCGCAGGGCAGGCACGAGCCAAGTGACCAACTTCGCCACAAGAGAAGCATGGCCCGGGATTCCGGGCTCTAGGCAGACGAGGGTGCTCTCGCGTACGGCCGTCCGTGAGAGCTTGTTGAGCCGGTGCTACCACCATGCTACGCTGCCCGTCCGCGCGCGTCACCAGCGCTCGATCGTTTGACCGTGTTTGGTAATCTCTGTCGGGCGGTCGGCGTGAGGTTGACCACTTTTCCTCTCGCACAGCTTCGATGATCCTCGGCCCGTTTGAGTAGGAATCAAGAGCGCGATCCGAGATTCCCGGGAAAGCGCCCTCACCTGAAACACGTGACGTTCGAGCGTTTTCACTCCTTGAACGCGCACTGCCATTCCAGGCGCAGCTGGGCTCCAGACAATCCGATGGGGGTGGCGGGGGCCGGTACGCACGGGCAGCTGAAATTTCGGCTTGCACCCGACGCGCTTCCACGGCCAGCTCATTCAGGTTCCTGCAGCGACTTCCCCGCAGGTAAAGAGCAAAGGTGGGGTGGCTCTGTCGGATTACTCGTTCCACTTGCTCCGTGTTCGAAGCGTTGGGTTCGGCGTAATCGTAAAGCTCCTGCATCGCCCTGACGTATTCGACGAGCGACTCGTCGGGAGCTTGGGTTCGGAGTTCCAATTCTCGCCGCATTCGCTGCTGGTAGTCGTGAGGAAGGAATTCCTCCCTAAACATACTGCGGAATTCAGCCATAGTGCTCGCTGTGTGACCTACCAAACGGTGCCACCGAGCGGCTTGGTCAACCAGTGCCACTGGTATCACCCTTCGCAGCATGTGGGTCTCGCTGCAGCCGTTGACTTGGCCGTACTGGTCTAACGCCATTAGAAAGCTGTTGGCGCTCATTTGATCGCCGTAGCCGCTGTAAGTTGGGATCGGTGTTCCGATCCGCGGGCTGGGTTGCAAGGACTGAAAAGCTTGCTGGAATGCGTTGGCGAGGACTCCTGCGAGGTTTTCGGCGTTTGCCGCTGCCTCGCTATCGGGTGCCGCGACGAGTGGCGAGATCGTCGGCGGGGTTGGCGCGGCCCATGTGCTGCCGTTTGGTAGCTGCGAGGGCGGACATGGCGTGCCTGGCGCTTCTCCCCAATCCGTTCGCGCGTAGTGCAGGGGCGCGCCAACTCTTGAGGGTGGCATTTCGCGGCGTCTGCCGGAATCTGCCTGCGGGCGTCGTGTTTCGCTGGCTGCTCCTGCAGCGGCGAATTGTTCCGTCTGTAGAGTCGCGCCGGCGGCGAGCGAGCCGTGGGCCGGGCTTTCCCTGTACCCGGGGCTGAGCTCTCCGAGCCACGTCAGATCAGGCAGATTACTCTGCTGGTCTGGCATTGTGTCCGGCGGGAGCGAGTAGCTCAAGTGCTTCTGCACGAGAGAACCACGTTGGGGCGCCAGTTGTGGGGGTTCTTATTAAGCCGTCGAGCCTCTTCTGAGGTCTAGGCCGCAAACACAGAGCTCCCGCGATCACACACCACGTGCAGCCGTTCTCACGGCCGCAAAGTAGTAATGCAAAATACGACACAACGCAGAACAGGACTTTGCCCGGAACCAGATGTTTATTGGGTCTTCCCAAAAAGAACGCTGGTGAAGGTCTTGCTGGAGACCCTATCCTTTTGGATGGGGCCTGACACTTCGAAGGGCAAGATGGCGACAACAAAGAAGTATAGCGGGGAGGTATTTACCTTGCGTCCTTCCGTTGTCGCGGCTCGCTGTCGTCTCTCCTCGGCGGTAGCCGGTTCCCGCCGATCTCGGCGCATCTTGCCCTTTGTCCTTTTTCGGCCAATGAGCGTCGCGTCTGCGACGCCTAGCGGTGCGCTCCTGCGCCCGGCGAGGGAAGAGGGAAACGCGGCGCTACCGAGCAACCCGTTTGGGTTACTCAACCCCGGAAGAGAAGGAATACTTTTGTCCCCTTCATCCTCCGCGGCGCGCGGCGCTTCGGAGGGATGCGTGGTTCTCCACGATCGCTACAATAGGTAATTTTCTGAAAGGAAAGATTAGCATGGCACATTCACAAGACAGCGAGCTCACTTCATTCGTTCGTATTGTACTGAGTTCCGTATTCATCTGTTGTATAACATTATCCCACGCAAACTAGTAAACCGCGTGGTGGTCGATGTTTTCGATTAGTGATTTATCACCTGAACATGCGCTCATTATCTGGGCGAAGTGCGAGGCAATGGATCACTGAGCAGAGCAGAGGCGGGCATTGCGCCCATCACGATGAAAACAACGCAAGTTTCTACCTCTGCCGACTGCCAGTTTTCTCCGATCATGGAAAATGCAGTCAATTGACAAGTTAAATTACCTACAAAAAAAAAAGCCCGCGTACAAGAATGTCTTTGCCAGCGTTTTAACTAGCTGTTACCGCAGGACACATATCCAGGACAGTAATACGAAGCACAGTTGTACGTATTTCTTTCATGTTCTCGTTTTTTCTTTTTTTTTTTCACCCAGTTCAAACTCGGCTCCCTATTAAAGCGACATCGGCACATTCGGCAAAACAAATGGTTCCGTTCGTTTGATACGCATGTTGGAGTTCGCGCGATTCATTTGCTGAAATCGAATCAAAACTCGTTATATACCAGGCATGTGCGTAGCCCTCGAGCCGATAGCACCATTTCGAAAACAAACCACGCGGTGTGCCATACAATTTCTGTTTTTAATCTGCTTCACTGCTCTAGCGATCCGCACCAACACCTCTTTCATTTTTTATAAGGATAGAGGAGGCATTGTTCCCAAAAAGGCTATGTGAGCTCGTCCTATGTGTCCATGCTCACCACACTACTTGAAAGGAACTTACCTTATTTACTCGATTCTAAGCACCCGCCCCCCAATTATTTTTCATGCTTGAGCTTCGTTCAGCACCATGACAGAGAGAGCGAGAGCCAAACTATTTATTAGTCACAAATAACCTCCTTGGTCACAAGGCGGCAGCCGACAAGTTTTCTTGCACTTCCGATATGGCCACCCAAGTCCATCAATTCAATTCTCGCGTTCAAGCGGTCGCTTACTCCTTCATACGCTGTACCAACTGCTTGAGGAACACGCCAACTGTTTCCCTACCTGGAATAGGTAAGAAAAGATAATTTCCCAGGTTAGGAATCACACTCCAAAAATTTCTACTTTCTCACGCGCGGTTCGTCATTAAACGCTGCACATCAATAAACCAAGAGTTTTTACTTTTGCATACTTTTTGCGTGTTCACGTAAAAAGAAAAAAGAATGGTAGCAAAGGCAAGAGCACAAAGTAAGACCCTTAAGTAAATACCCCACATGGGTCTTTAAGGTAATAAAATGAAATGATGTGCAAAATAACTCCCCCACTTACTGAACGCCGCGACCAATACGTGAGCGAAAACAAAGCGAGGTACCGTAGTGGACAGCGCCGGAATAATCGCGCAGCGCGAGTGTCCATTTCATCAGCAACGAAACGAGGCCGCAGGACGGGTACGATGGCTTGGAGGAAAAAAATGCCAAGACGGGAGAAGTAGCAGCTAGTATTCTCGCGCACACGCACGCGCGCTTTCTCCGGTGCTCTCGATCACAATGTGATGACTAGCGCTCACGTGTTGTGAATCACAAGTGTTAAGAGGAGAGACATTCGTCGAATTGAGGCCGCTAGGTAGCCAACTGCACGCCGCGGCCCTTCGTAGGGCAGTCTGTCTTAAAAACCCGCTGTTCATAACCGAGTTGTCTCTGTTGCGCAAAATCGGCTGTGATTTGTATCTGAAACATAATATCTGCATCACATTTCGAAGTCGCCATGCATGAGGAGTGCACATGATCAATATATACTGTTCCGAGTTACATAAAAATGGCGCCGCGTATTGCGCAGCGCATCCCAATTTATCGGCCATTAGCGCGTCTTATACAAAAGTCTGAAGAACTGCACGGAGACTCGAAACAAAGGAAAAACAATATTAGCACGCGGCAAATCCAATAAAGCAGCACTCTAAGAAAAAAGAACTCAAAGGGGTAGTGAGGTTAGTCTTTTTGGGAGCCAACTGGTTTGCCACAACCATTAATCCTTTTGGGGACCAAGGGGATAAACACTTAGTCTCCAAAGGATGAACTGTAGGAGGAGGAACGGTTGCTTCTTGCAGATGCTCCCCAAAAGACTAACATTTGACCCTTTTTTTATTGTTTTACTGGCACGCTTCGCACTGGTGACACTGGCGGCCCGAACAAAAAAAAAGGCCGCTGATAAAAAGTAAAAGCTAGAAAGTAACGAAGCCCCTAAAATACATTAAAATAAGCTAAAACGTGGAAAAAACAACAACTAGGAGGCAAAAAAAAAAGAAGTCTGCAATAGCACTCCTCGAACTCGGTACCTCATACCTCGGTACCTTGGTACCTCGGAACTCAGTACCTCGGTAGCTTGCTACGCTAACCACTCGGTCATGCCGAGAATTTTTTTCTTCAGCACGGTATTAATTACATGCCTTTAAATTAAGCATAGTGCTATATGCATTATTTACAAAGTAATCACCTGTAGACGAAAAGGCAATCGAAGCATACAACACAGCACCACACAGCTTGAATACGACTTAGCACAACTTCACTAAACGGTGGCAAGGACAGACAACACATCAACAATGGCAACCAGTCCGGTTGATAGTCACTATCTTCGTTTTTTCCTCTAAGCTCGTGCACCATCTGGCCAAAATGAGTAGCGGGGGAGACGAGAGACTCAAAATTCCGATACAACATACGCGTTTTCCACAGGCTGTGGAGTCCAAGGAGAAAATCATGTCATAGGGTTTGTGGTCATGTTCGATGGGCATCAAGTAACGCACACTGGGAACTCAAAATAAAGCCTTTCTGCAATGTTCTTTGCAGAACGTCCCAAAATATTATTGCATCTTTGCAGGCAATTAAACACTGTTCGATGATTTTAGGTATATCACATAACAAACAATTAACAGAAGAAACAAAAATATTTTTTTTTGTGAAGTCACACTTTAACTGGAAAAACTTCGGCATGAAATTTAAAGAAAAACGGTTTACTAGAAGGCGAGACTGGCATTTTGCGCACCCTTTTTAAAACATCATGCCCCAATACAGTTAGAATAGAGTGAACGATATAAGGGAGGCGGGAACACCATAGATATCAATTCTTTGTGTACATTTTTCCTTGAAACAGATAATAAGTGCTCATAAGGGAAGCGAACTGTCAGAAAACGCACTGAATCGTAAACTTCTTTCATAAAACCAAATAATAATGGCCGATGAGTAAAATTCAAAGAGACCACTAAGTTTGGAAGAAGGTTCACAAGGTTAGTTTGCAGAGATGCTCTGGTAATTGACTGGTGGGAGTTGAGTTTCCCCTTCAGGTAGCGAGGTGAGGAAACACTTGACGATATCGATGTTGTTAATAAATTGAAGATTCGG
This sequence comes from Amblyomma maculatum, assembly GCF_055883805.1. Taxonomy (NCBI): domain Eukaryota; kingdom Metazoa; phylum Arthropoda; class Arachnida; order Ixodida; family Ixodidae; genus Amblyomma; species Amblyomma maculatum. Next base: position 54,469,136 of record NC_139348.1, on the reverse strand, counting down.
ACTCGCAACAATCACGTTACTTGATGGCACGACGGAAAGATTAACTATTTATTTACTCATAAATAAAACGAGGAGACGCAAGTGAGGAGAAAACTATTTACATGACTTACCCGTTGGTAGGACGAAAGCAGCCCTGGCTTAGTCCAGAGCGCTTACTTTTAAGCCATATGTCTCCGCCCTTAGCGGAGACAGCAACCAATAACCAATAAGGCAACTTTTCTCACCAATCAAAGACTTGGGAAAGGATACTAACTAACAACACTTGAGAAAGGAGAGGTACACGCAAACATATCAATGGCACTGGCGTCACCACATTCCAAACCTCTGCCTTCCCTTGTTTTCTTTCGCACACGTACATGCGGGACCAACGTTTGCCGCGTGAACAACAGCTTAAGTTCTTATAAAAAAACGGAAAGCTGTCACTGAGGGGTAAAACGCCACGTGGAAACTCCCAATTGAGCAAGCGCTTCTTCTGAGCAACTATTGCGCCCCATTGCGCCTCATCGCGCTCTGGTCAGCCCCTGCACACCTGCTACCCCACAAAGGCTGTATGCACATGAGCAGAGGGAAAGACGGGTACGTAGCAATACCAGAATGCATACAAAACCTAAACTAGTCCCCAATATGACATTCAACACTGAACACTGCCCTAAGTGAAGGAGCACTGCACTGGCCACAATAGAGCTGTAACCGCGCCTACATCAAAAGCTCCTGCGCATGCGCGACAAAGGCGCAACTAGCGCCCTCTGTGGGCGATTTGGTTTTGGTTGGAAAACATGACGCGCCAGCGCTGCCTAGCTGTGCATTCTCGCGCTGTATAGCGGTGGATGATTTGAGTTGCTTGTCTCGCTTTCGCCGTATGTGTGTGCCCGCGGCTCGGGAAAACTTGTCACGCATTTAAAAAAAGTCGGAAAAAAAGGCTGTCTCAATATTTCATGACTGGTCCCTGAGTGCGCGTCGTCTGCTAACGAAGCAGTGTGCTCGGTGTCCTCTTCCGCTGCTTCCTTGCTGAGCCGCTTTTGTTCTCCCCCGTTTTTTTTTTTATGTCGGTGCCATAATCTATTGTTATGAGTTTTGTTTCCTGCTACAGCCACACCATTTACGGAAAAGGGGCCATCTCTGCCTTGAGACAAGGTAGTGTAGAGCTTTGCTGGAGTGAGTTCTATACCTTACCGAGAACTATCGACTTGCAGAGTACGCCCGTGCAAGAAGAAGCATCCTAGTGCCCTCACAGAAACACTCAACAGCAGCCCTTCTACATGCTGACAGGTTTCGCTGAGCCTTGAATAAGGAGTAAAGATACGCAGCATTGTTCACTATTGCATGCAGTCTAAATAGTCATTTGACTGGAATGCCTTCTATCTAAGCTAAGCATGTGCCATGCAACAGCGACACTGGTACGTATATATAACGAGGACCACGACGACATACAAGGCGCGAGAGACGAAGCCGTGGGGTCGGTTGGGCACAACCGACCCGTTCAGTAGTAGCTGGGCGTTCTTGCTGTATTTGGTGCTTGCTGCCAAATGAACACATATTGGTTTTATAAGAGTTCTTGCATCGACAGATTCGGTGGGAAATGAATTTTATATACTTGTATAAACATCCACCGTAAATCCAAAAATACAATAGCTATATCTGAACAGCGGGAGCACGGCAGAGTGCAGCCTACGCAGGAAGCGGTCCATCAGTAAGCGAAGCTCTCGCGTATGAGCGCGAGCGTAGTTGAGAAAATATGAGTCGTTTACTAATCAGTAAAGCCTGGCCTACATCAGAAGCTGCAGGGACGAAGTCAGCAGGAACTCTTGCCCTACGTCAGAAAACCTAGACAAACTTTTGCGCGTGTTACAAAACAGTGCATCCCAAGTCACTGTAACACTCGTCGGCCCATTAGCGCCCATGCAATACACGTTAATTTCGTGTATCAGCATTCTGCACAAGAGAGATACACATCTTTCTAAGCAAAATATCTCACCCCACAACGCAATCGCAGTGAGTTCAAACGATGTGACCCGAATCAACAGCGAACCATGGCATTGTCGCATAAACACTGCGGTCTTCATGGATTGTGCTCACTCTCATCAAAACTGATTAGTGGTATGAAGATTCAAGTTCCTGACATGGCCTTCCTCCTTTAAGCATCGGCCACAATGCGCCTGGCGAACAGTTTAGGACGCAAACTGCACTGGTCATTATTCTGGCTAAAACCCAGAACGTCGGCGCTCTACATCGTTCTCCTTCTATGTCATCCTCTTTATTCAGCATATGCACGTTTTCAGCAAAAGAGCAACGCTAAAACAACGATTTAAGCGCACGCGAAACGCCGAGCGCTGCCTTGCGCATGCCAGTTCGAGAAGCTCTTTCCAACCAAAAGTGCCGGCGAAGCTTCCCATTTTGGACGAAAGGTGGCGCTCGCTTTTCCGCAAATGGTCGATTTAGTAACCCTTCGACCCAGAACAAGTGCACATCTTAACGTATCTGCCCCGGGTCGTACGCTCTGTGCGAGAAACCGAATGGCCGGAAAGTTCACTGAACTTCACAGTAGGTATTACTGAAAAAAGAATAAACAAGAAACTGTCTGACATAGAGATGTGTCAAACTCAGTCCGCCTGCAGAAACAGGCCTGAGTAAGTTATCGCGCCGCATAGGCTCAAAACTGGACGACCATATGAACGTCTCAAATATTCGGTGAAAACTTTGGATGTAATTCCTCGCGCAATGAATTACCTGCAAAACATAATAAATTGTTGAAGCCAGAAACATATTACATGCCTGCTCTTGGCCAAAAATTGATAGGCGTGTGGAACAAAAGCCTGAGCATAGCTTTGGAGAGAAAAGAGACATAAAAAACGACCAGATAAGGTTGACGATGGCAAATTAGATGGCCATGTTGGGAAACTGACAGAGGCACGACAAAAAATAAGCAATGAGCATAATGAATGTGACCTTCTCGCTCTATGTGCAGCAAAAAGACTAAAAAGGCTATCGGCGGCAGAACAAATCCGCATGCAAATAAGTATCCTGGAACTGTTCTAAGACCTGTCCCAATAAAAAGTGGGCATATTGATATGCATTCCCACATATGAGTGATAGAGTTTTGCTTGGACATTTAACTGACTTTTCATCTCATACACAGAATATGAAAAAAGCACGAATAGCTGCTTTGTTTCTGATAAAAAAATCAAAATCAAGGCAGCACTAATATGGCTAAAAACATTAGAGGTGTTTCAAGAAACATAAATGAAAGAAAATCCCCAGACAAGCTTGCAGGAATGCCACGATGCAAAACAACTGTCCATGCAAGTAACATGCTAAATACGTGTACACAGTTAAAACAGCCAGCCCCAGTGTGCCCTTAACAGATAACTTTAATGATGCTAAGAGCAATGCTAATTTCCAAGAATAATGGCCTCTTTTTTTTGTGATAGACATGGCATGAAAACAAAGAGCATACTTTCAATCGATAAATCCAAATTGGATAGCAATTCTCATCCTGCCCAACTTTTTCATGCGGGGCATTTATTGCTTTTTTTAAGCCATGCATGCATGCATGCAAACTTCATCAACCCAAAGCTTTTCTGGCCTGCTCAAAACTTTGGCCCTACTATGCTCATGGATTCCTGCTACTTCACTTCCTGTCAGCTTATTGCAATAGAAACACAAGATACATGAAGATTCAAGCAGTTAAGCCTGACAGGAACTTGTTACCTGGTTTAGAGAAAAGCCATAGCCTGTCAGCTTTGTTTGCTGTACACGAAGCTATCGAACATTTTTGTCACAGAGAAATAGGCACTGCACATAGGGAACCTGCACTGCATAGAAAGCACTGCAATTGTCCTGAAGCGCGACTCAAAAATGCTGCTGTTAGCCATTTGGTTCACGATTAACGACCGAGCATGATCAGCAGCATTAGAGATACGCGTTTGACAGATAACGTCCTTGCCCAGACCTCTAGATGTAGTCCAGTTATCCGACACACGCCACGCAAAGCTTCGACAGAGCGTGCATTATTATCCTGCAAGCTCGTGCAGGCGGCGTGAAAATGCCCTAAAAAGCTAAAAAGTCGCCTCAGAAGTATCTGTTCTTCTCGCTAGGATATGTGTTCCGGCGTGGCGATCGACACAGCAAGCTTCATTGCATGTTGCTTATAGCAAAAAAAGCAAGATATGCGGGCTCTTTTCTCCACATCAGTACGCATAATTCGACTGATTCTAAGGTGTTGAAGAGCCTCACGTGAAATGATATGTGCTTGGTGTGCAGTCTTCTGTGGATGCTCGAATTTCCGCTAGAACCTCCAGCTTTTCCCATACTGGTGGCTCCAGTTGGTGTTGTCTGTTGTTAGCAATAATGCAACAAGAAATCATTGTAGTGAACAGATTTTGCTATAGGAAACAGCGCCATGACTGTTAACTATTGTGTGGTAATACTTTGTAACCAGAACAAAGTGGGCTCGACTGTACTACCACAACTGAGTTCCCAAATAGAAAAGCCTGTAAGTAGAAAGCACAAGTTAGAGTAGTACATCTTTATATGCTTAAGCATGTTACTTTTGTTAGCACCCATGAGGCTACTCGTTTCGCACTCGTTTCAATGCAGCATCCATCGAGACTCCTGGTTGTTGCAACTGCCAGGAGACTTTGCCAACAGCGCTGTAGAAGTAGGCAGCAAACAAATCTCTGGCTGCAGCGGCATCAGAATGGTGGTTTCTGGCATGTGTTGGAGCAAGTGAGAAGTACCGGGGCTTCGAACCACCTCCAAATGCCCCTTGGATGCGTTCCCAAATGCGTCCTCTCTGTCTGTGAACGAGTGCGCTCGAGGATATCTCACAGTTAAGAAGTTGTGCAAGACACAAGCGGCTTTGACAACATAGTCAACATTCTCGAGGCGCAGTGGGATAGTCCGCAATAGTACTCGCCACCTTGTCGCAGTTATGCTGAAAGCATTTTCAGCACACCTTCTGAAAAAAAAAAGAAGACCAATTCAGCCCATAGTAAAGTGAAAAGCTTACCATGTTCAGCAAACATATATTTAAATACATGCAGACAGGGGTATACAGATACAGTCAAGGGAATATGATGCTATGAAAATACATTTATTCGAACTTGTGGCTTCAAACCTTATAGCAAGAGCCAGCACCACTGGTGCCAGCGTCCTGGTGCTATACAATAAAGAAAGGCTGTTCTTTTGTAGTTTTTTGTTCTGCTGTTTCAACTTTGCTGGTGAAAGGACAAGCTCACTAATGTGAAGGTCTTGTTGGAAGTCTGTGGTTTCTTATGAAAGTCCAACTTTCCGACCTAAATGCTCGAAAGGAAGCTGTCTTCATTCTTTATCCAGGTGTGCAATGAGTTCAAACAATGCTTACCGAGACCACATTTTTCATTTTACATATGTCTAGGCTTCCAGTTTCAAAACTTCCAACCATTTCCAAAATGATACTAGGACAAGCGTGGCTCCAGCATGTGCACGCTGCTTTGCCAGCATTTTCTATCAGTGTCTGATTTCTAGCATCCCCAGCCAAAAGCAGTGTGAAAACCATACTGGCTTCACACTGGAAGAGGCTGGAGGACACTGGTTTTTACAATAATTAGTCTAATTACTTTTGCACAGATGCTTGGAGACTAACCATGGAGACTATTGAAAAATATCTACTTTCAAGTTTTGATAAAGTAAGAAATTTGCGAATTACACCACTTTCTATACCCTGAATAAAATTATGCTTCATAAAGTCAGATCAAACAATGCTAATTTATTCCTCGCTCTGTTAAATCTGTAATTGAAGATCCGCTTCTGGTAATTTAGGCACCTTGACGGTTATGGCCGCATGAAATCCATGCGCAGCTGGAATGCCTCGTCAACGACGAAGGCATACAGTGCAAATGTTCGTGACTTGGGCAGTTTCCCAAGCCTAGGGATGTAAGAATGACATCATTCAGGTCGCGACCAAAGTAACATTCATTAAAGTTGCACCATCACAAAGCCGGCCTTCTGCACCCACATCAACGAGGATGTACTTGCAGTGACAGTCAACAACTGCCATGAGCACCATTGAGTATGTGCCCTAAATTGGAAAGCATAGCACATATTGAATTGAAATCCTGGGCAAGTGACAACATACAATACAATATTATTACAAAGGCCAAATTCAACTGCATTAAATAATATAGCAATCCATGCATCTAAGAAAGCTCTGTACTAATGAACAAAACTTTTGTGCCAATCGTGTGAAATGCACCGTCGAAGGAACTTTAGCTTTCGAGGTGAGGCATAAGTCACAATGAGGTATAGGCTCCGCTAAACCCGCTCAGCTAAACGCATAAGCATACTATCACCAATTCTTTGGTTATGGTATAGCGAAGCGGGATTGTTTTGAAACATCTCCATCATAAAATAAAAAAAGACTGAGAATTTGTAACGTGGTTTTAACAGCAGGGAGCTGACACAAAATGTTGATGAAGATAAGTGTACTTAGCACAGGCGCCATGGTGCAGAGTGAAGTTGCTGTGCCCCTCACTGGTATTTGTTCTAGTTGACACTGCCTAAAAGATTTGAGGAGGAGGAGGGGGATTGCAGATGTATTTGGCAGTGTAGGGAAGCACTGAAAACACTATTTCTTTGTCAAATTCCACCTTTCCAAGACAAGTTGAAACTGCTCTCTTCTAGACATTTTTCCTTCCCAATCAGAAACAACAAAAGGAAGGACCAAAACGCAGAGGAAAAAAGTACAAGTCAAGTCACACGTTTCCAATTGAAAACTGGCTCTTCTCGAATAACCAACTCCGCATGCAATATGTCAAATTCATGTAACAAGGCTGCAGTCCGAAGCACCAGAGCTTCCTGGGCCCGGTATATTGCCGCGAAACCTTCAAAACAGTATTTGTTGTTTTTTAACAGCCGCCGGCATACAGGCTTATCACTCTGTTTCTGGACCGTGTATCAGTTCCGTAATCTTTGTTTGTTAAAGCTCGATGTCGCGAGTCACGCCTTTATCAGTTTTGTTGTAGCGCAAGATGCACCGAGATCTGTCTCGAAGGTTCCGGCCACTTGGGTGTCTTTCCACAACGTTCCAGCCCGTGCTGGTAGCTGTTTGCGACGTTATCTAGATTGTTATGTGCAGCCTTTAAATTGAGCGTTGCCGAGTGTGAAGGGCATTCTTTGTTCGACGATCGACGAGCACGTTTGTTTCTATCGCCGCCGCCGAGTTGCTTAGCTCTTTTGCGGGCGCAAGTCAGCCCAATAAAGCGTTAATTTCAGTACCATCAGGCCTGTGTCTTCTTTTGGTGTCAACGGCCTTGTCACCACTACGTGACATCTGGTGGAGGTGCTGCCTTTGATCCTTCAAGCGAAGACCCAAGCCGTGTTCCTGTCGCCCTGGAAGACCAGCCTACAGGTCACCGAGCCAGCCGCCGACTTCAAGGCCTACAACCCGAACACGGTCTGCTGCTTGACCCCATTCGATCTCGGAAGGCATCCACACTGACAATGGCCCAGCCTACAGCACCGGTTATTTTCTTCCAACCCCGGGAGCCCCTCTGCTTCCATGGACTACCGGATGAAGATGCGGGAGATTGGATGGACCTTTTCGACCGTGTGGCAGATTTCAACGGCTGGAAAGACGCTGCGAAACTCAGGCAGGTCTACTTTGTTCTTCAAGGACATGCCCGAGTTTGGTTCGAAAATCATGAGGCAACTATGAAGGATTGGGAGACTTTCAAGGAAGCGTTTCTGACTGCCTTTTCAGGCATCGTCCGAAAGGAAAGAGCTCAGGCCCTCCTTCAGTCAAGACTGCAACTTCCTAACGAGTCTGTCCTGGCGTACGTTGAGGAGATGAAGCGCCTCTTTCGCCGCGCCGACCCTAACATAACTGAGGGATAGAGAGTCAAACTTTTAATGCGAGGCGTCAAAGAATCGCTTTTTGGAAATCTTGTCCGAAATCCGCCAAAAACTGTGGCGGAATTTGAAACGGAAGCGTCTGCCATCGAGAAGACGTTGTACACCCGGATGCGCCACTACGAGCGGCCACTTCAGCCAGACTACTTAAGCCACTACCCCAGCGCATCTGCAAGTGGAGAGAACCTTCGTGACCTCATTCGGGAGATCGTGCGAGAAGAGCTCCGCCGAATGCAGCCATCATCGCAACAACCCCAGGTGGCGACGCTCGCGGACGTCGTCCGTGAAGACGTCCAGCAGGCGCTGGGCGTTCCTGAAGCGACGGCTGCGACTGTTCCAGCACAAGAGGCAACAGCGATGAACTACGCTGGTGCATTACGTCGCCCTCGGCCCCGACGTGATGACTTTCGAAGCCCTCGCCGCTACCGGCCTGTTCCTGAAAACCGCCCCTTGGCTCCCGCCCGCCAAGCCTACCAACGACCAACAAGCCCCAGGAAGTGCGACGCATGGAGGACAGCGAACAACCGGCCATTATGCTTCCACTGCGGTGAGGCCGGCCACATTCTGCGCCACTGCCCGTACCGACGAATCGGTCTCCGCGGATTTGCGGTCGACGCTCCACGACCACACCCAGGTGAACGACCGCAAGAAATCGACAACTATCTGCGTAGCGGTGAGATTGCGCCACCAAGCCGTCGATTCAGGTGTCCATCGCCGTACAGGGCCCGCTTTGCGTCGCCAGGACTTAACTATGATGATAGTGTGCGCGGAAGGTCCCCAAGCCCCCGTAGGGGAAACTAAAGGCAGCAACCTTTGGAGGTGAGGTTGCTCAACGGCGAAAAGACTAAGATCCTCCGCCGCCGACGACCACTAACGACGACGCAGCCGTTTCTCCGCCGCTCCAGACGACGTCATCGACGACAACATGACCAAAGTGCAAGCAGACACCGCCGCCCAGCGAAGTAACAACGGTATGCCCCGGCCATGACCTGAAGAAACGACGGAGCCGAGATCGGACACTAAGGCCCACGTGCAATGCGAGGACGCGAACAAGTGACCTTGAAGTTGATGTCGACGGTCGCAGAGTCACTGCCCTAGTAGACAGCGGAGCTGACTATTCAGTCATTAGTGGACCGTTAGCCTCTCAGCTAAGAAAAGTTACCACCGCTTGGGATGGCCCGCTGGTTCGCACAGCAGGTGGCAACCTGAACCGTAAATGGGCGTACTTACCCCACCAGCTTCGTGGTCTTGCAGCTGTGCTCCCGCGACGTGATTTTAGGCATGGACTTCCTAAATGAACATAGGGCTATCATCGACCTGCGATCCAAGCTCATCAAGCTCTCTGCAGACAAAGCCATTCCTGCTACGACGACGTCGATGCAACACATCCCTCTAAACATCCTCAACGAAGAATTGAACGTCCCGCCCCGATCAAGTATTGCAGTCTGCGTAGGTAGCGCCAACATCTAAACCGCTGAAGGCATCGTCGAAGGAAATATCAAATTGCTCTTAGAACGAGGTGTCGGCATCGCAAGAGGCATCACGAAATTCCGGAGAGGTCAAGCTCAGCTTCTGGTAACAAACTTCACCGAAGAGTACCGGCACCTCAACAAGGGCACGACGATCGCCTTTTTCGACGAATTAGCGGACCTCAAAGATGTATTCACCTTCCACGACCAAACGCTGGAAGACGCACCGGACCTATTCCGTCAGCCCACATTTGACATCAACCCGGCATTGACCCACAACAGGAAAGACCAGATTCTCAGTCTGCTTCGAAGCTACGGGGAGTGCTTCTCATCGTCATCGAAGGTACGACAAACACCACTGGCCAAGCATCGCATAATAACGGACGAACACGCCCGACCTCTGCGCCAAAGCCCTTATCGTGTATCGCCGCGAGAACGCCAGGCCATTCGCGATCAAGTTGAGGAAATGCTGCGTGATGACGTAATCCAGCCATCGAACAGCCCCTGGGCAGCACCAGTCGTTTTGGTCAAGAAGAAAGACAGCACACTTCGCTTCTGCGTTGATTACCGCCGCTTGAATAGCATAACGAAGAAGGATGTCTACCCGCTTCCCCGCATCGACGACACTCTCGACCGGCTCTGCAATGCAAGGTACTTCTCATCGATGGACCTGAAGAGCGGATATTGGCAAATTGAGGTCGACGAAAGAGATCGCGAGAAGACCGCATTCATCACACCGGACGGCCTTTATGAATTTAAGGTGATGCCATTTGGCCTCTGCTCCGCACCAGCCAGGTTTCAACGAGTAATGGACACAGTCCTGGCAGGCTTGAAGTGGCAAATTTATTTGGTATATTTGGACGACGTTATTGTCTTCTCGTCAAACTTTGAAGACCACCTAAAACGACTACAGACAATGCTGGAAGCCATCAAGTCGTCGGGGCTAACGCTAAAAGCACAGAAGTGTCACTTCTCCAACGAAGAACTCCGATTCCTAGGTCACATCGTTAGCAAGGACGGTATTCGCCCAGACCTGGAGAAAACAGCTGCAATCGCACAATTCCCACCGCCTGCCGACAACAAAGCTGTGCACCGATTCCTGGGCTGTGCGCTTATTATCGACGATTTGTCAGAAACTGTTCGCGGATCGGCGAACCGTTGACGCACCTTACAAAAGCTGACGTACCTTTTAAATGGGAAGCGCCGCAAGGAGAAGCCTTTGGCGAACTTAAGCGCCGCCTGCAATGCCCTCCTGTACTTGGCCACTTTGATGAAAACGCCGAGACCGAAATTCACATCGACGCGAGCAGTGTAGGCCTAGGAGCCATTCTCGTCCAGAAGACTGCCGGACAGGAAAAAGTAATAGCCTACGCTAGCAGGTCTCTCACAAAAGCTGAAGTAAATTACTCAACGACCGAGAAGGAGTGCCTTGCGATCATCTGGGTTACTTCTACGTTTCGTCCATACCTATACGGCCGACCATTCAAGGTGGTAAGCGACCATCACGCGCTCTGCTGGCTGGCTAATTTGAAAGATCCTTCCGGCCGCCTTGCCAGATGGAGCCTACGACTTCAAGAATTTGACATGACTGTAGTCTATAAGTCGGGCCGGAAGCATTCCGACGCAGACTGCTTATCCCGCGCTCCCGTCGATTCTCCCCCGAAGGACGATGACGATGACGCCTTTTTGGGACCGGTAAGCGCCAGCAGTTTCGCAGAACAACAGCGATCAGACCCTGAGCTGAAAGCGCTAGCCGATTACTTGGAAGGAAAGACCGCTTCCCCTCCTGGTGTGTTCAGGCGACATTTATCATCCTTCACGTTAAACAATGGCCTCCTCGTGAAGAAGAACTTCGCACCCAACAAGACCGCGCAGCTTCTCGTAGTGCCTAAAACCCTTCGGCAAGAAATTCTGCAGGCGTTGCACGATGAGCCCACAGCAGGCCACCTCGGATTTGCGCGCACGTTGCGTCGAAACCAGGAGAAGTATTACTGGCCGCGACTGCCTGCCCAAGTTTCCCACTACGTGAAGACGTGTCGTGAGTGCCAACGACGCAAGACGCCGCCGATCAGACCAGCAGCATTACTAAGCCCGATTCCGCCCCCAATCCTGCCCTTTCAACAAATTGGGATGGATCTCCTCGGCCCCTTTCCATCTTCGTCTATGGGTAACAAGTGGATCATCGTGGCCGCTGACTACCTTACCCGTTACGCCGAATCAAGAGCACTACCAAATGGTACCGCGGCAGAAGTCGCCAAATTTTTTGTCGAACAAATTCTCTTGCGACACGGCGCCCCAGAAGTGCTCATCACGGACAGGGGAACGGCGTTTACGGCAGAGTTGACGCAAGCCATCCTGGAATACAGTCACACAAGCCATCGACGAACAACTGCGTACCATCCCCAGACCAATGGCCTTACGGAGCGCATGAACAAAACGATCGCGGACATGATCGCTATGTACGTCGACGCTGAACACAAGACCTGGGACGCCATCTTGCCGTACGTGATCTTCGCGTATAACACGGCAGTCCAGGAGACGACCAGAGCGACCCCGTTTAAGCTTGTGTACGGCAGGGAGCCCACGATGACGCTCGACGCAGTGCTGCCGCACGTAACCAACGAGGACAGCCTTGACGTCGCCGCCTACCTGCAGCGTGCAGAGGAAGCCCTACGACTCGCACGGCTGCGTATTAAGGACCAACAGCGCACCGACAGCCGACGATACAATTTACGACGACTCCACGCAGAGTACAATCCAGGAGACCAAGTGTGGATTTGGACACCAATTCACCGTCGCGGATTAAGTGAAAAGTTGTTGCGTCGATACTTTGGGACGTACAAAATCCTTCGCCGCGTCGGACCACTGGACTGTGAAGTCATTCCCGACGGAACGTCAGCATCGCAACGGCGACGCGCACACCCAGAAATTGTGCATGTTGTGCGACTGAAGCCATATTACACGCGTTAAAGAATCTGTGGTGTTTAAACTTTGCAGTGTTTAGGTTTAAGTTTCTTTGTTCTGGAACATCGAGGCCATGTTTTTTTAAGGGGGGAGTAATGCCGCGAAACCTTCAAAACGGTAATTGTTGTTTTTTAACAGCCGCCGGCTTACAGGCTTATCACTCTGATTCTGGACCGTGTATCAGTTCCGTAATCTTTGTTTGTTAATGCTCGATGTCGCGAGTCACGCCTTTATCAGTTTTGTTGCAGCGCAAGATGCACCGAGATCTGTCTCGAAGGTTCCGGCCACTTGGGTGTCTTTCCACAATGTTCCAGCCCGTGCTGGTAGCTGTTTGCGACGTTATCTAGATTGTTCTGTGCAGCCTTTAAATTGAGCGTTGCCGAGTGTGACGGGCATTCTTTGTTCGACGATCGACGAGCACGTTTGTTTCTATCGCCGCCGCTGAGTTGCTTAGCTCTTTTGCGGGCGCAAGTCAGCCCAATAAAGCGTTAATTTCAGTACCATCAGGTCTGTGTCTTCTTTTGGTGTCAACGGCCTTGTCACCACTACGTGACAATATTTGTGCACTTCTCCCTTGCATGGTAAGCACTTGCACTCGCATTATTTGAAGGAGTGAGCAGAGGTAAACTTCCCTTTCTAAGTAAACTCTCGAATGTGAAGTTGACTTCAAGATGTCTCAGGGAGACATGTCAAAAATGTACAATGGTTGAATACCACTCATTCATATGTAAAAAAGAGGATGAAAGGGGTGGAGATTGTCCAGGGCCTTGCTGCTCCAGTGTGACTGGTTTCGGCCCATTCGTCGCGCTCCCTCCCTGTCTCACTTTCGCGAATCGCCAGCATGAATGCGCAATTGAAAGGCTTCTGCCACTTTTCGTTTCAACAAAGACTGCGAGGGTGGAGTCTGGGAACAAGACCTTTTGGTTGGAAAACAAGCCTTGGAAAACAAACTCCCTCCCCCTATGTAAAAGCTACAATTGACATTATTGCAGTAGGGCAGCTGTTTTGCGACCGCCTAGAAGAGTATGCGTGACAGGACGGGTTACAGAGAAAATGCGCACAAATTCGTTTTCCAAGCAGTGGTTGAGTGCAGGGCCTCCAAAAAGTTTGCGGAGGGGGCTCGCAGTGGTGATGGAAACGCTGAACACAATTTCCAAAATTCATTGCCTGTCGAAACAACTTCTTTCGGCAGCAGATCCGGTTTCAAACACTCCACAGAGGAAGAATTTTGACAACTCTCTCACATGATGCAGAGGCTACAATTCATGATCTATAGGAACGCAGAGAGTGTCAGTGGATTGAAAGGAATGAATGAATACCTGGAAGCCCCACTCGATCGAGGACGTGGTGCGAAAAGCCCGAGATACCACTGATACTTAGCACAAGAAGACCATCCACTCAAAAGTGACAACACAAACAGTCCATTAGGGAAGGACGGCGGAGTGAAAGTTCTTTTAGGTGATAAGACATGACACGCACGCTGCGTGCACGTGTTTTGCGCGCATACACTGTGGTTTATGCGGGGGCTATTCTCGCGCACGAAGATCCTGAACCGCATCACCCTTTGCACCTCTGCATTGTGTGCGAACAGTGGACGCTAGCCTGCAGTGCTAAGCCGCTAACCTTCACGCGCAATCTCTGGGGAGCTGCGCGCCGTTTCGTGCTTTCCTGTACTGGCCCTGTACTTTCTTTCTCAAGCATTCATATTTCGCTACCAGGCTCGGACAGCAAGTGACACGGCTAGCAAAAACCAAACAGAATGCGCAGAATCTTCCGGTAAATTTACATGACTCGGGTGTGCTTTTAGGCTGGCGAATTTATCAAAATGAAGACATGTCTTGACAGATTGCAGATTGCTTCCTCGAGGTTCTTCATCCGTGCGCGTGCTTGGTAGCCAGTGGTATTTGTCGCAAAATCTAGACATTATGTGTTTGACAGCGAGTGCTACGGATTTCGCCACGTTATGCTGCATGGTGTGCTGTCAAAAGGCTCGCACGTGACATCACGATACGCCAGCTTGCATACCACGCGTATGATCCACCGCTTAGATGTTATGTGCGTCATGCGACTTTCAAATATTTGTTGAAAAAGGAATAGGACAGTGGGTCACAAGAAATAGTTTCGGCAAGCGGTATCGAGCTGTTGTCTCCTTTCCATCTTCGTTGGTGCGTGCTGTTCCCTAGAGCTTTCAGTGGAACACGTGCGCCTGTAACTGTCCTCTCGGATAGCACCGTTTTGAATGCAGCTTCGCAGCCGCTACAAGAAAATCGACTGCAAAAAGACGACTGCAAATGCCTAAGAAACAAAGAAAGAAAGAGAGTACAGATGAAAAAAAAAAAAGAAAAACGAAAGGATTCACGCTGCTGAACCGAATGTCGAGCGTTAGCTGAAGCGAGAATAGGCACTGTATTGGCTTATTTTCCCATTTATTTTATACGTGCATGATGTCTCGCCCTCTTCCTAGCCAATTCCGTTTCGTGAAGTGTTCTGTCCCATGGATTGGTCGGAAGCATTGCGGCATCCATGGTGAACCATACCTGCACGGGACCGAAAAGCTGGTTCGGGGTCCATTTTTTTTCATAATACCAAGTGCCCATAGCACCGCGTGGCCTCCGCGCTTAGCCGCAACGACGACAGCTGTTGACGCGTGAGGAGCACTTGGTATAGTTTGTCTGGGCACGATGACGAAGATGACGATGTTTGCTGCACAGCGCGAGAGTGTGTTGAAATTTGACAAGAGCTTTACCGGCGATAGCATAGCCACCGCAGAAAATATTTTGCAAATTCTGAAGCAGCACGGGGTACCCCCCTAAAAGCAAAAGTCTTCTCCAGTGTTTGGCAGAAAACGGTTTGCATGACTTTCTTTAGTATGCTTTATGGAAATTTAGCGAAATAAACAAAAAAATGAGCACCCCCCCCCCTCCCCCCTTTCTCGCTGGCAATGACTGCCGAATGAGCACTGAAACATCAATAAAAAAACGATAATTGAGCAGTATGTTGTGACAGTAGGTATAAGCACGCGCCCTGGACGCCTCATGCCCACACGCAGTGACGCGGGTGAGGGTAAGTGGGTGCACATAAGCGAAACGTCTCTAGTAATACGTACGTCTCCGATACGCGAACAGAGTCCGTAACAGTATTAATAAGCAAAAATAGTTTCCATGTACATAATTAAGTCCTCATTGGTCGCTGCACTATGGGACAGGATCAAAAATGAGAATAGGCATTCGTGTATACGAAAAAATTCTGCCATTGTACGCTCTCTTTCTCTCTCTCTCTCTCACTATTTCTAGTGCGTGTGTGTTTTCTTGATTTGCAGGACTATCGGCTGAAGATTTATAGAATGACATCTTGGAAGAAGGCCGCAGAGCAGGCAAAAAAACAGAAGAGGCACACACAGACACAAGAAAAATATTGGTTGGTTGGTTTGTGGGGTTAAACGTCCCAAAGCAACTCAGGCTATGAGAGACGCTGTAGTGGAGGACTCCGGAAATTTCGACCACCTGGGGTTCTTTAACGTGCACTGACATCGCACAGCACGCGGGCGCCTTGCTTTTCTCCTCCATCGAAAAGCGGCCCCGAGGCAGACACAAGGAAAACGCTAACCCGCACATGTTAGACCAGCTAGCTCAACGTTCTACTCTATTATTATAGAATGAGAGTATCAGGTGCTTCTTGCACGGATATTCCGATACAGGGCTTTGGACATTCGAGGATTGTGTCACCGGGAAATCGTTACGCAGGCATTGCGAAGCTGATATAACAACGTGGGGTTTTGTGGACGGGTGTCTTCCATATGGGGCATTCGTGGTACAACAACCAGTATCTGTGTTCTAATTTCTTAACAGTGGTTTCATACAGGTCCTTTTATTGACACTGCAACACACGGCGAAAGAGTGGGGAAAAAAGGCGCATGGAATTGTGCGTAGGAGTTATGAGCGCTGCTCCTGATATCTGCCCCAGAATTGTCCATGCCGTCGTGATAAAAGGGTTCTCGCTCTGCAAACTAACAGACTACTACTTTCGAATTTTTGCAGACGACCAAATCAGCAATTAAATATAACCGCCAAAGATAATTTTCTTTTGGTGTTTCATTGAATCACTAGTCATGTATAAAAGACATATCTCCGCTTGAAACAGGTGAGCCGAATGGAGAACACAGCCGTGCGAGGTGACGCGCTCAGCTACCGAACAAGCGAGGGCATTGAGACACGCTATAGACGAGTTGCAAAACCTACAAGTTAGCTTCCCTGTGAGGCAGGAATTCCTGCACAATGGCGGCTTAGACTTACTTTGGAATAATAGTTGGGAGCAGGGCTGGCACAGCGACTGGCGGCAGAGTAACTCCCGCACCCCTTGCCCATTCGTCACAGCATTCCGCACGTGGGTCGCCAATTCTAAAACTCCTTTCCTCACCCAGTGTGGCAGTGCTCTCCCTTCCTTTATGCCCGCGTCGAAAACCTGTTCTCGCATAATGGCCTGTGCGACGGGGACTGCATCCGAAGCTGCGTGGACTGTAGTAGATGCATGCACTGGACCTAACTATTGCCGCGGAGTCAGGTTCTGCCGCAATTGTGCATGATTTTCTGCCTCACAGGGAAGCTGACTTGTAGGTTTTGCAACTCGTCTATAGCGCACCGAGTGCCAGTGCGCTCCCAGAGACGCATCTACTGGGAGTAAATTGAAAATGCTATGACCTTTTGTATCCGGTAGAGCACAGAGTGCAAACAGGAGCGGTCAATATTAGAGAGATTTAGCTTACCGTGATCCGCGATACGCCACCGTGGCTCTCTACCGCGCGTGGGCGGGGGCGGTCAAGCTGATTGGTCCCGGCGCGGCAGGTCTTTGTGCCGACATCCAGTATGTGGCGCCATCTGTCAGCAGCAAGGGGGGTCTGGGCATGCGCAGTGGAACGCGCGGTGGCGGATCCCAGTAGCGGATCGCGGATCACGGTAAGCTAAAACTCTCTATTGGCATGCATACCGCGTACCGTTCTCACGTGCTCGTTCTGGATAAGGTGGTAATTATGCTTTGCTTCCGCTGTAGACGGTTACTCAAAAGCGTTTGGAGTGGAGGGAACATGACACAGCACACGTGTATTCATAAAAATACTTAGTCTGAATTCACATAACGATTAAAAACGAAAGGTTTGAGCAACATGCAGAAGTGAAAAATGAACTTGTATTCATACGTCCGGTGAACGTTATCGGGTACTGGAACGCCTATTAGTACGCGCTGAAAAGTCCGGCCCGACACGCGGTAGAAAGAAATATCGAAGTAAATAAACGAAACACAAACGTGCGTATTTCGTGGTGCGCACCCACAGGACAAGCATTCTTGTAATTTTTTCACTGCCTCCATGCCAAGTGTAGCCTAAATTTTCAAAAAAATTATTCGCTGAAGAAGCTGTAGAAAAGCGCAACATCAATTTCTTCAATCGTTGTTTTTTTTTAGGGGGGGGGGGTGGCACTGCTTTTGCATATGGTTATGAACGGTATAAATTACGTTCTCAGCAGATCATCAGAAGTGCCGGAATTCGCTTTTCTTATTTTTATTTTGATTACTTACAACACTCAGCTTCTATGGTCAACTTTGCAGAAATGCTGCCATGGACCGTACTGCACTGCGTGGAAATAACAGTTTCGAATGCAGACAACATAACATAAGCAAAAGCGACGCCGCTGAGAGAACAGCTGGGAGCATTTCAGTGCGATAATAAAAAGACAGCATAGCAGAGAAGCGCTTGCCTAGAAGTAAACAGAATTACCGGATTCCTTCGGCCCACACGCAGTGGCAGTGATGGGGCTGTGTGTGTGTGTGTTTGGGAAGGGGGGAGGGGGTTGATGTATACAAGAAAATCGCGCAGCAAAGTACGTAGTGAGTAAAGCTTCTCGGACTGCAGTTGCAAGACTTTTGAGTCACTTTGATTCTTTTTGTGAAAAGGTGCTGTCATACTGACCATTTCCTATTATGCGCATGCTCAAGAAATTTTCAGCTCCCATACTTGCTCACCATTCCAGGCGAGAATGGAGAAGTTCTCTTCAAGAGCTTTTTACGAAACGTTTCCTTGATCATCGCGCTGACAAGTTGCTGGAGAATAATTAGGTGCAGCGAAAGTCCATTCCAGGCTTTCAGAAATGCACATCGGGTCTCTCTGCCTGTACTTCTCAAGCCAGAATGCCTGGTCAGGTTTGCCAGTGTCCTTTTGTGCCAGAATAACATATAGCGCGAAAGTGGTCTAAGTTGGGTCCGCAGATATCTCACATGCCTGTGCGCACTCTAAATACTGGCTGGCAGGTTTTCGTGCCTCTGCAGCTGAAGGTAGGCAGGCGAAGGGAGACATGCCTTTGTCACACTGCCATGGGAGGCATTGTTCGGAGTAGCGGTCGGGTGGGGTGAAAGGGGGACTTGAATGAGGAGAACCTGTCAGAAAAGGACGAAGAGAAGAGATGTACACAAGGACGACTGAGGTAGCCCATTGTCCACGGGCAGAGACTGAGGCAAATGACCTTCACCAAGCCCACCGCCCCTTTGTAAATGAATTTTCGCCAAGGTGAGCTTGGGCAATACAGCCGGGCAAGCGCATTTTGTAGTGTGTTTTATTGACTAGTCTATCCACCTCAGGAACAAAGTGATGCGCCGAAGCAAAATCTTCCCGAGGCAGGATAAGCAGATCAACAAAATTACTCATCATCATCATGACTATAAACAATACACAGGAGAAGTCTCTGATATCCTTCAGACATAATAATTTGCCATCTGCATCAAAACGAGGGTGCATAGCCCTCAGGACGAAGCGGCAGTTTGAGCCAGTTGGTAATACAAATGAAAACAGAACATAATAGGAACACAGTGGTTGTCTTGTGTGCCTTTCATGCCCTTGTTCCTTTTGAGCTAAAACTCCCTCTAAACATAATTCATCAAGCAGGCATGTTTAGCCGCATTCGTGCTACAAAATGTGTCAAAACGCGCTCTGAGAAATGTCATTGTTTTTGTGAGTGGACAAACTTCTAATAATTTCAAGCTGATCAGATTGTTGACGAGACTGCTCCTTCCAAAATCTACCACCTGTGGCAGGCTGAGATAAAACTTATGCATATGCATGTAATGTTTCGTTTTTTCTTTCTTTTTTTTTGCAGTACGAAAGCAAAACCTTCATAATTCAACCTCACAGAACCGCGCACCATGTACTCGTACAGCGCAGTGGTCGCCGATAGCCTACATAATGTCCTTGTTTTCGGTAAAAGGAGCCTGGCAAACTGGAAATTTCTTGCTTGTTTTGGTAGGGTATGTCCACACCACTAACCAGGCCGGCTTACTCTTTTCAACTCTGTCCAGGAGACGGTCACAGGCGCTAAGGCTAACGCAGGCACGCCTCGGAGCGTTTTTGCGTGCTTTTGTTGTGCAGGGTTTTACTGAGTTTTATCAGAAAATCCTTTTCCGTTGTTTGAAAGAGTACAGAACAAGGGCAGAGGGCGAGCCTCAGTTCGCAAGAGCAGCCCATGTTCCCACAGGTAGACTTGTGCAAAAAATCATTAGTACTTTACACATTTTTTTCTTCATAGGGATAGGAGCAGTGCGTTTCCCAATGGTGCAAATCTTTTGTTAGTATAAGTATAGTATACAAGGGCCACAGAAATATTTTCCATCATATCGCACCTTTCTATTTTTGGTATCCACTTGAGCTATCGTGAATGTATGTCGACGATGTATCATCAACTCGCTCAAGCTTCCACTCTATCAAGAACAGTGAACAACAATAAAACGAGGTGACGATCAACGTACTTTTCATTTACGTTACGCACATGCGGTCATGGCCGAATCGAGCGGCGGCGGTCCGCGTCGCTGCTCAAGGTCAGCCCTGGTAAGGGAAGCTAGCACCCCGCAATCCTGCTATCCGCTGTAGTCAAGCTAAGAACAGGTTAACCCTTCCCCCTGCGCACGAGGGGAGAAGAATGGGGCTTTGAAAACCCACCCTCCAACAAAAGAAAGTTGCTCTACAAAGCAAAGGTTGGGTCGCTCGGCCAACTGGGGGCAAGGCCGGTAGGCTCTTTCTCAGTCCTGAAGCAGTGGCATAGCCTGGTGACTGGATTTGAACACATACCAAGATGACCGCCGTGGGACCCCCGCCTTAACCCACGGCCGGTCTCGAGAAAGAGCGCGCTCTCTCCCTCGAGACCGGCCGTGCTTAACCATGCTACTTGACAAGCTGTGTTCCGCAGAGGACCTCCTTTACGCTCTACTTCCCTCCGTCTTCTTTAAGGCCGCTG
This sequence comes from Amblyomma maculatum, assembly GCF_055883805.1. Lineage (NCBI taxonomy): Eukaryota > Metazoa > Arthropoda > Arachnida > Ixodida > Ixodidae > Amblyomma > Amblyomma maculatum. Next base: position 54,448,546 of record NC_139348.1, on the reverse strand, counting down.
TACGGTCACTATTTGGGCGCTGCGCCCGTCCGCTCGAGGACGCATCCGCCAGGTCCTAACAATGGGGCGGACGGAGGCATGCGTCCTCCGCCCGGCTGCCGCACAGAGTTCGTCAACTTCAACTTTTGTCGCATGCGTTCTGGAGGCGCATCGCAAGCTCCTCCTACTTTTTCAAAGATGGCCGCCGGCCGACCGAGCGTAGGCGAAGCCAACGTTAATAGGGGCGAAGCAAGGCCTAGGCGGGCGGTGCCTGTCGATGAAAGATAGACCATGTCGCTATTGCTCGTTTATTACGATTATTCAAAGCGACTTGGAAGTTTGCCTTGCCATGTGCATAAGCATCGAGTGACAGTTCCCCCAGTTGAGTTGGCCTGCACCGAGTTGACGAGTGGCCGACAAACCTACGGAAGATGTACTACTGCTACACAGTTGCGGTGCCTCGACGTGTTTATTTGGAGCCGTTTGTGATTGCTGCAGCATTTTCACGGACAGCATCAAGAAGCAGTTCCCCGCAGTGAATTAATTCCCTGTGCGCGTATACAGTTTCATAGCAACGACAATTAGTGGGAGTGTAGCGAAAGTGATACGTTCGGAACGACTGCTGTTTTGCCAAGTTGGTGAAATCGCCTGCAAGTATATCTGTTACGAGTGAAAAGCTCACTGCACACGCTTTGTTTTGCGAATGTTGATATGAATTTTGAGCTGTGCTAGACGCATTCATTCGTCTGCGTGCAGCGATCGCGAGCAATCACTGATATCAATCGTGTTTCGTGTATGTGCTGTGCTTCAGAACTGCCGTGGGTGTGAAGTGCCCTTTCTGAAAACTGTGTTTTACGTGCGCGAAACGATTTTGGCTGCACGGAGAAGCGTCGGGAAGCCGGCACCAATCTGCGGCTTGATGCTTCGTGAAGTATGTTTGCGATGGTTGCTTGTTATCGTTGCTTCGTGTGATGTCTTGACAGATGTGTTTATTGGGTTTAATTGTTGTACTCCGAATGCTCTCATTACAACCGTGCGCGGACGGCATTGTTGTTAGTGTTCTTGGCCTCTTTATATATAGGTATGAGTTGTGGGCACACAACCACGGCGGGCTTGTAACCAAGTTTTAGTGCCGAGAAAAAAAAAACAAAACACAACGCATTCTTGTTCTGTGAATAGAACGATTACCTTAGAAATGGCTGAGAAAGCTAAGAGGGTGTGTAAGAATTTTTAGGACAAGTGTAATAGATTGGGCAGTGTTATATGGTACAGGAAGAAAAGTACAGACACAATCTGAAATGAAATGCCATCTTATGTGTTATTCAGTTTGCCCATTTAAGCATTATAAGGTTAGAAGGATGGAAGTTTTCTGCACATTGTGCAGGACAGTCCTCATGATATTCGCATAAAAAAAAAAATCTCGCACTGTAAGCCATAATAATAGAGTAAGAGTACCTGCAAGCAAGATCTCAGTAGAAAACCACCTGCACGAAAGTGTATAAGGCTCCATGGATTAAGCTTTATCATGCGGCTCACAGAGCATAGTGTGAACCTTGGGGTGCAAATACATGGCACAAGACAAATGTTTACATCTGGCATGCCTTAAGCTGCATGCAGTAACACTTCATGAGAGTGATGAATGCTGGTACTCTCAAGTATGACTCAAGGAGCAAAGATTTTAGGGATATAGCAGAAATTAATGAGTAGAAGGTATGTAACACGGTCACACAAACACTTGCGGTCCTTACTGAACTCGATCTGCATTCAGCTCGTGCAGTCGTGCCCGAGCCTGCTTGGATCGAAGCTGTTTCTAAGCGCTCTTGAGTTTTGAAGCACATCCGAGAGCGGGTGTCGCCACCCTCGATGTCACGTAACGGACACGAAGGAAGCTTCTCAGTGGTCATTCAAAATGGCCGTGCAGCACCGGATGCTTCAATGCTTCCTGAAAACCTCAATGCGGATCACAAGCGTTCGCGTCGCAGAGGTATAAGAAGGAGCAGGTAATTTCAGACTGAGTTTGCTAAGAAATGGGCTGCTACCACAGTTCTTTCAAGTGCATTACAATGAAAAACCAAAGGTATATGCAGAAAATAGCATCTCATAAGCTTTTGTACTCTCAAGACAGGCAGTTTGCACATGTAAGCACTTCAGACGTCACGTGAAATCCTGTGAACAGCTGACCAGCGGCATTTCCCTCATTGTTTTATGAACAGCCAAAAACAACAATGCTTTTCATAATGGCAATAACATGCACCTATTATTTACTGCAGATTTCCTGCTCTCATTGATTCATTTCTTTTTTTTTAATATTTACTTCTTAATTATTTCGTGGTTGAAATTGCCTACAAGTATTTGATTCGTTTGAAAAGCTCACTACACATATCTTGCATTCTGAATGCTGAAATAAAGTTCGATCTGTGCAGGTAGTCGCGTTTGTTCTTCCCCCTGTAGTGACCGTGCATGCACGGCTTTTTCCCTGCAACGTGTCCATCATAAATATTGATTGTGGCTCATGTGTACTGTGCCTGAAAACAGCCTTGGGTGCGATGTGATCTTTCTGGAAACTATTTTGTATTAATGAAATGATCTCCACTGTCTGCTTTCTGATGTGACTACAGAAGCATCGGCACCACTCAGTGGCTTGATTCTTCATGAAGTATAATTCTTGCAATTATAGCTAGATTATAGCAAGCCTGTCTTGTTCTGATTAATCGTTATGTTGTGGGTGCTGGGCATCATGATGGTGTGCCGACAAAACTGTTAACTTTCTTGTCTCTCTAAAAAGGGTACATATCTATGATGGGTACCGAAGGTTTGGTGCTGAGCCAAAAACAAGAGGAGAGATTCATGTCCCGATAGAGCACATGCCGTGTAATCAACTTCTGTCGTTCTATCCTTGGCTCAACAGAGCAAGATGCCACCAAATGAATGGCTAAGAAAGATGGTAAGGCCCATTATAAGACTGTAATGAATTGGGCAATATTATGGTGCAGAATTAAAAAAAAAAATGTACAATCTGAAAGGAATTTTCAACTTGTCTAAACATTCTTCCAGTTGCAATGATACAACAATATACAGGTACTTGCACACTTTTACCAGGGCAAGGCCCTTGATCACACTGAGGGGAAGACGAATTCAAATAACGAGTTGCAACTGAGCAAGACGAATTTTCAAACAAGTTTCCTTGAGACTAAACCGTGAAGGTTTAGTCTCGGGTAAAATCCCGTCGCACAACTACATTACCTTGCATTGCCTTGAGCTGCATAAAGTGATGCTTCTTTAGAATGTTAAATGCTGCTGCTTAGTGTAGCAAGAAAATGAAAATTACTTGGCAAGAACCAAATGTTGTGGAGAACCAGAATGGGGAGGATAAACATTTATTTTCTGGCTTCAAAGACCACTATACCGGTAACAGATGCAAGATGCTACAACTGGGGATATGCATATAACAGCTTAAGTTTGCTGCTACAGACAGGCAATATTCATTTTTTGTTCATGGTATAGCATGCAGAAATCTGGATAAAATATCCTTTGCTTTGTTGAATTTCCTGGCTTCAACCAGAGCAGTGCAGCATTACTATCAGGCAACACAAACAGCTTGAAATCTCAAAAAAAGCCATGTTACATACACCTAAAATCACTGGAGTGCTTCTAAGTACTCCACAGATATGGTTGTCAAGTGAAAATGCATGCAGTTGTGTCAGCATGTACCTAATTAGCAATCTCGGACTGACCGAAAGCTTAGTGCGCTTCACGACTCTGGAACACAGCACCTTACAGCATGTTATGTGTCCTCTCAGGGCAATGTACTTCTCTTTCCTTGTTGAGCTCAGTGGCTATTTTTATAATGTCCTCCTAAATGAAGCTGTCACTGTATACACCCATTGCAAGGACCCTTTTGTATTTAAAATTCCACAGAGCCTGTCTCCACATGTGACACTGCACAAGTGTGAAGAAGTGAGACTACAGTACAATTAAGGCTGCATGCTTGAGGAAAACACAATTGTAATGAATGAGCAAGAGTAGTGCTTTGCCAACTTATCTATTTATTCAATTTGTCGGGGTGGCGCAGTGGTTGCGGCGCTCAACTACTGTTCCCAAAGACGCGGGATCAAATCCCGGCCTCAGCGGCACCTTTTCGATTCAGGCAAAAAGCAAGGCGCCCGTGTGCTGTGCGATGTCAGTGCACATTAAAGAACCCCAGGTGGTCAAAATTTCCGGAGTCCTCCGCTACGGCGTCTCTCATAGCCTGAGTTGCTTTGAGACGTTAAACCCCACAAACCAACCAACCAACCAATTTGTGATAGAAAAGAACCCAGCAATATAGTCATCCACACTGCTCAAAGGCAAAACAGCATTGTCTGCTAGTCTACAAGGTGGGATCATCACTATATGTTGTGCATACCACTGTGTATCACTGCTGCATTACAACAGTACCCCCCCCCCCCCCTTCTCGTTTACTTGGGGACTACGCATTAAAGCAGACAGGATCTCCGAAGTGTGAAACTGCATGAACTACTTTCTATCCAGATTTAAGGGGAACAAAGTGGAAACGAAAAGCACAAAAATAAGGCGCACAAGAATCCGTAGTGCTGGCCAATGTTATTCGACGCAGCCCAAAGGCCTGGAGAGTGAATGAAGGGAAATGACAATGGCAGAGAAGGAAATGAACACAGTACAGCGCAGGTAGGAACGCATCCACAAAGCTTCACAGGAATTTGTGCATGATCCTGGAAACATCTAAAAAGTAACATTGAAACACAGACAAAAAAAAATAAAATCAGGAATGCATATAGAAACCTACACGCATCATCTAACACGGGACAGGATGATGTATCATGCAGCATGAGCTCTTCAGGCGAGCAGAATCTGGTGGGGCGATCTAAACTAAGGGCTATTGAACCATTCACAGACTAGAACCTTGCAGTGGCAGTGAAGCGAGGGCGCCGTTACGCATTCGAAAAATAGTAACCCAGCATAACATGATCAATAAAACGGCAAAAGAACACGATTACAGGGAAAGAAGAGTTATTGAAAGGCGCTCTTTCTTTCCATCTTTTCCTGTGATCATGTCCTTGCGCCGCTCAAATGGTCAGTGTGAACCAACTATAGCATTACAGCAAGTACTACAAGCATAAAATGGTCAGCACATGTAGCATCCTAGTGGCATGTTTCCATTGCAAGGCAGATGCTGTTTGAGTTACTAAATGGCCCGTATGGATGAGTTGCGAATGATTATTGCATATGCATGCATCCTCTGGTAAGTATGCAAAGCCTCACTGGTCCATACATTTACATTCAATGCTTTTGTAGAGACAGACTCCCTAACGAAGGATCCTGCAGCGGTTGACCAAAGCATGAAATGTGTTTTTTTACGGTACACCTGCTGCTTGGTGATATTGTAAAATGACCCAGAAGCCTCCATATGTGCCTGTAAATACACAAAATTCAGTGAGATGAGCAATCCAAAACACAAAGCTACATTAGATGGGTTTTTAAGCATAGGTAGCATTGAGGAAAAAAAACACTGCCAGTTTCAGTTGATTAAGGAAATAAGTAAGTATACAAAATGCAACCATAATTTCAAACGGTTCGATGGTGCGCATAGCCAGAATTTTTTTAATCAGTTTCAAACAGGCCAGGTGATTGTAAACAGTCAATAAAAGCATTTTTCTTGGATTGACAAGATTATCCAGCAGCTTTCTCACTATATGCAATTATAATATTGACCTAGTAAACATCTTGCAGTTCAGTGCTGCTTTCCTTGCCTCTCTGTCTTAGCATTCGTTACTTGTTACACGAGCCACCGAGTATAAAACATCTGGGTTTGCAAGGCATTTAGCCTTCCGTGGCAAGGATGCCTAACATCCACACACACTCGCTTTCTTCCATTTTTCTTTTATTTGATAGTTCAGAGTTCCAAGCACAGTTTTCTTTCTTATAAGAGTATTGAATTCTCAGAGGGGACATTTTATTCGATATCACAAGGTGCAGTTTTGTCGCGACTCTTTTGGAAAACTGCACTGTGTTTACATGCCACTACAATTGGTTTCTGTTCTTTGAATTGAATGAGGATCTGTGTATTCACTCCACGATGAATTTGATGTATGGGCTTGCAGGATATTTATGTAAACAAAGCAAAGGACTCGGGTAGGTAAGTACACTAGTCATAGAAGTACAGTATTTCATGTTCACAGACAAGTCAAAATTCCGTCAAGTCTGCATGCTGTCCTGGCAACTAAGTAACATGCTATTACACTTGGTCACTGTTTTACAATTAGCCCCTAGACAGTTTTTCTCTACAAGTGGGGACCCTTAGCTAATGCAAGGCAGTGGCCGCTAAGTATTTCTTGATCCCAACTGACCACTCCGGCCATGCACTATTACTCTGTCGTGCAGTGACGTGACTTTTCAGTGCTTACTCTTAGCTGTATTGTTTTTAAGTATGAGAAACAGTGAAATAAAACTACAACAGAAGAATAAAACACTCATTCCACACAAAACATCCAATATATACATATTTGTACTTAGAATAGTCATTTCATATCATGCAATGTTTCGAAAACTTTATGGACTCTTCCTCAGCAGCAGCACAATTGGGCCATAATTCTTGTTTATTTGTGCTCGGCACTAACTGTACAAATATTTCACTTGAAATTTGACTAGTAGAGGCTGTCTCAATTGGTAACAATTCTTTTCAGTACATGCTGCAGCTGAGTAGCTTGAGCTGTGTTGCATGTTAACACTCAATTGCCAGATTTCATTTGCTACTTTCTGTGTCTAAAATGACAAAAGCAGTGCATACACATGAAACCTAGGAAGACCAAATGGCATAGGTCAAGAAAAGGAAGTGTATGCTGCACTTGACATGAAGGCACTTATTAATATAGGCAGCATTGAGCACAGAGATGGAGAAACTAGTATTACGTACTGGGGGGCATGCGAATTGTAGTTTTGCCAACCAAACCGATTATGAATAGCATAGTCTTGCTGCTGAATCAAATATGAATAGTGCTGAAAACCAAACTGAATACAAATAAACTAGTTGAGCAGCTATTTTAAATGTGTTTGAAGAAGTAAACACATTGAATTTTAGAGATAATTTGAACATGCACTGTTTGAATCATTTGCTATGGCATGGATACCATAACAAATGATTCCATGCACTTTTAAAGATTTGTTACTGTCATGAACCTCGACACATTTTCTGCGTGCAAATGCATCTCGTATGCAACACCACAGCTGTACGTTGCAGCCAGAAATGAGGACTACGTGGCGAAATGTACGCCACTAAGAGATTGTTACCACCGGGGAGAACCGCACGGAAAACAGTGCTTCTGTACATGTTACAAATGATGTGCATGTTAGTTTATGCTTTGCAATCTATTTTCTCACAGTAAAACAGGTGTGTTGTAAAATGTGTTTAGGCTGTGATTTCGGATGAAAACATTAAATGACCAGCTCCTGTATCTTTGCCGCGAGTGCTATACCGAAGTGAACGCGCGAACACAGGCAGGGGAGATATGAATATATACATTTTACATTTAAATGTATACGTCTGGGAGTACTACGCTGTTGCTGGATGATTGCATCGCCGGCGACTTAATCGCTCTACTAATGGTCAGTTCATACTGTTTGTGCTGTATATGCGGGGGCTCAATTACTCTACAGCTAGGGCGCAAATTAATTTGATAGCCGACGATCGAGAGCCACCGTGAAGAGGAAAAGTTTCCCGAAACCAGCGCCGCAGCCGTCATATGCAGCGTTTCGACGTTCGAAGCAGCGCGCGCCGGGCGCGCCAATCAGAGCGCTGGAGAAATCCGCCACCCAAAAGATGCCCAAAAGTGATCGTATAGCACCCTATGCGCCTCCCGTGCCGAACGCGTCCGGCAGCTGGCGGAAGGCGGACGAGCGCAGCGCCTCTAAAAACGACCGTACGGGGGCCTTTACTCCTCCATCCCCTCCCAACCCCTCAGCAGCAGAAGTAGAGGGGATGCGGCACGCCGGCAGTTCCGCTCGGACGAATGGTCAGAAGCGGATGGGTGGATTTCGCGCAGTCGGCGCAAGGATCTGCGAGTGCTGGGATGCCTGTGCAGTGCGATGCTTGTCGAATTGGCGCCGTTTGTTGCTCGACGTGCGCCGTGGACTCCGTCGCCGATACACGTGCGTTCGCTGTCGGAGCCGTAAAGTGATGACCTGGCGCAGCAGCTACTGCCTCCTACGGAACACACAGGATTGCGCCGTGCTCCCGTGACTCTGCGGCATCTTCCTACGCTCTCCTCACGTGAGTGACGACACTTTTGGGCACGCTCATTTGTCCGTGCCAAGCGGTAATATCATTTCGAATGTTTTATTCTGTAGCCCGAGAATTATTTCCCGCTCGCGCTATGCGAGCGCCCTTTCCATGTTGTTCTTTTTTCGTTAGTTTAGTACGTGAGCGGATTTGGCTTTTCGCAACCAGAACATGGGGCGGAAATCCAGATGGTGCCGTATATATGATCCTGAAAACAGCGTCAGCCAGAGATAAGCAGGTTGGAATTCACCCTAACTTGTCTCCGTTTCGCTATAAGACGCAGCATGATATTTTTCGGAGGACACTCCTGAATTAATGATTGCTTACGCACGACGTATAAAACTGAGAGCTTCTCCACGTACTACGTTGTTGGCAGCACTGGCGTGCACTCGCGCGTTTACGGGATACAGTTTTCAGACATTGTTCCGTCAAAACAAGGTTCCAGAGACGTTAGAAGACATCTGTCTAACATAGGAGGTCATAACCTTTACGTCCCCTTTCTCATATTTTTTGTCTTATCATCTTCGGAAGAGGCACGTTCACTTTGGGCCAATATGGCGATTTATTCGTACTCTGGCACGTGTTCCTTTTTGCAACGGTGTCTGTCGGGTCGTCTTAACCCTAATTCTCGCGACGTTCATTATGTTTTCCGTATATGATATTCGTGCTTTCATTACAAGCACAGAAGCAGCGCCTATTAAGAACGGTTGCCGTAACACTGTTGACGGCGTGTCCACCTTCGCGTCATCTTTTTATTATTTTCGTGCGCTTACCTCGCGACAATGCGGGACAGTGTAATCCTAGCATTTTCTTGGCTATAGTAGCCATCCTAGATTCGAAAAAAATTTTCCACGTGGTGATTTTCTACATGCCTGTGCGAAAGCTTGCGTCAGGTAGGTTTCCAGGGGCCGTATTACGGGCCGCTCTACAACTGAGAGCGCTATAAAACGCCCGCTCCTATTGGTCGCAGTCGCCATCTTGAAAAGTTGCGTCACGGGATGCTGCGATTGCGTCGCGGAGGCGAAAAAACAGATGACGTTGCGCATCTAATCATGCCCGTGGTTTTAGACTAGAGTGCGCGTGGTATAGAGCGCGATGAGGCAGCCATAAACGCTTTAGAGCGAAAATGGCGGCGGCGTTCGCGGTGTAGTGGTGTGAGTGGTGGCTGTGGCGCTGAAGCGGCAACGAAGGTGCGAACAACGACGAAGGGCGGCGTGTGAGAATGTGTTCTACTTGTTCGGCGAGTTGTTTCGATGCCTATTTCGACTTGAAAATGCGAAAGCGGAATGGTGGTGCGACGAATCACCGGTGAACTGTGATGAAGCTCGCAGTCGACCGCTCTGTCGGTGCGTCTGCCATGCGTGCTCCGATCTTTGTTTTTTTGCCTCCGGAGGTTTTCCAGTGTCTGAAGGCAATCGGCCTATGATAACTGATGGTAAGCAAGTGCGTGCATCAAATGGCTGAACTCAACTGCTGTAAAGTTGGCGCTGAAGGGTGTCTCCGCAGTGCACCAAAAGCAAAAGGTGGGAGCGAAGGCGACATACAGTACACAACGAATGAAAACGAGCGAGGTTGGTAGTGTACGCTCAACCGCGTTGCTTTTCCCCGTGTTCGTTCTGGCGGAACCATTTGTGTGTGAGACGTTCATGTAGACATGAAAGTTTATTTTGCCTGCGCTCCGCGGTGATTCTTTCTTTTGTTTCTGTTTCTTAAAGAAAAATAAACAAAGCCACGATTACACTGCCTTCGATATAATTTCTCCACGCATTTAGGACAATCACACAGTACCTTGACTTCAGACGATGTGCAAAAGTCGGCATAGCCGTGGAATCAGCTGTTTTACTGAAAATAGCCATTTGCACGGTTTAGATGGATGGATGGATGGATGTTGTGGCCTTCCCCTTTGTAACGGGTGGATATTACATTATAACAATATCCTGGCCTGGATCGCTTTCACCTACTGCACACTAACACTTACAGGTGCATAGATACAGATTAACATTTTCATCTACTACTTTGGTCGCACTATCTTCCACCACTCTCTCAAGCGGCACTTGGTCTTGGCCACCTCTTTGAATTGTCTTGCGCAATCAGAAGCGTGGCGTATACTGAAGCCAAGTGCCTGTGGGAGTGTAGTGCCCTCTGTCGGCGCTGGTGTGAGGCCTGCACAGTCGAGAACCAAGTGGTCGATAGTCTCCTCACTCACTGCGCACACTCTGCACACCGTACTTCGCACACCAGCATCGTAGCGCTGGCGATAGATCTGAGTTCGGAAGGCTCCGGCTCGTGCCTCGATGAGGAGGCTGCTAGAGATGTCGTTGTCATAGAGGGGTTCTCTGTAGAGCTTAAGTGTGAACTTTCCCTCCATGGCCTTCCTCCAGCGCTCAGTTTCCACCTTTCGCACATGAGTCTCAACAGCTCTCGCCCACTTTCGCTCCGTCTCCTCTTGTACTGGCTGAGAATAGAAACCGTACTTCCTGTGGAGTTGCTGCAGTCGCTTCGTCCATCTGGTGCGGATCCCATTACGGTGGACGTAATCGAACACTTGTCGCGCTAATCGGTGTGGATGCATGAGTCTCAGCCTGCCGTCATACGACGCCTTGCTTCGCGCTTCTCGCGCCTCAAAACTAGACCAACCAAGGTCGCCTTGAATTGCCTCGTTTGCAACGTTCCCGTGGCAGCCCGGAGCCAGCCTTCCAACAGTGCGTTGACTGCGTTCCAGCCATTCGCGGGTAGGTGCTGTAGAGCATACCACCGCATTGGCAAAGGTCAGGGCAGGGACGTGAACCGCCTTCCACAGATCCCGCACCATAAGAAAACGGTTAAAGCCCCACAAGCATCTCCTGCGAAGGATGTTGCCAGCCCGCTGGGATGATCTTCTTAAATGTAATTCATGCCCAGCAGTATAGTCAGATTCAATCCCGAATGTCACTCCGAGGTAGCGGTACTCTGTAGCTTGAGGAAGCGGCACACCTTTTGGCAACATCAGGGGACAGGAGGGCTCCGGCCCAGAAAAAGCAAGTACGGCCGATTTTTTGGCATTGAACGGCAACCCAAGAGGTGCCAGTGCTTCAGCACAATCGGTGATGAGGGCTTGCAGGTCTTCCGCGTCCCCTGCCAGCAGCACAATGTCGTCAGCAAACACCAACGCTGGCAGCACTTGTCGTTCCCTGATGCCTTCGTTCATCCACTCCACTATGAAGCCAACACCCGACGACAGTAGCCGCCGCTCAACACTCGCCGTATATAGCATATATAACAAGGGTGACAGTGGGCAGCCCTGTTTCAGACCCCTACCCACTACCACCTCGCCCGACCAGATGCCATTGAGGGTGGCTTTCACCGTGTTGTTGGCATAGAGACGTCGGAGCATCTCTGTCCAGGGTTTGGGCATTCCAATTGTATCCAGATGTTGCAGCAGTTGTTACTGGGGGACGCTGTCATAAGCCTTCGTTACGTCCAGGAAACAGCTCACCAGCCCTATTGCCTCTTTACGCGCGATCTCTACGCATTGGCTTAAGACATGCAGATTGTCTTCTAGGCGGCGGCCACGTCGGAACCCATTCTGCAACTCGGTTAAGTGGTTGCCCTCTTCCGCCCACCCGGTCATCCAAGCCTTCAGGACTTGCGCGAAGACCCTGTACAGCACGCTGGTGATAGTGAGAGGCCGATAGTCGCGCAAGAGACCGGCATCACCGCCCTTTTTTGGCAGCAGGATCACTCTGCCACGGCGCCAGTCTTCTGGAATAGGGCTGCCTGCCAGTATATCTGTGAAGATAACGGCAAGCTGTGCCCGCGCCTCATTGCCCAGGCTTTTCACGAGCCCCGCAGGGATGCCATCTAGCCCTTGAGCTGTGCGCGCGCTAATCCGGGCGATTGCTCTATCGATGGCTCCCAACGACACTGACCAGGTTTCTTCTTCCTTATTAGCCCTCCCTGGCTGCTCACAAGTTGGGGAACTCATGCAAGGCTCCTCAAGTGCTGGTGGTGCCGCGTATAACTTGCGTATATGCTCGGTCAATGCATGATGATTAGCCGTCTTTGCCCCACTTGACTCGACTCGGATTTCTGCCTGTGCCGGCCTGCCATCCTGTCGTGCCACATACATCCAGAATTTGGACGCTGCTCCCTTCCCAGCGCTCTTGATGTCCTGGAGCGTCTTATGGTTGGCTTCGGCTATTTTCCGCTGCGTAACGGCCTGCATTTCCCGCTTTCGAAGCAAATATTCTTGCCAACATCCCTGAACATCTTCGCTGTCAGGATTCCTAACCGCCCGACGGTGTTGTCGGTTGGCAAGACGACGGGCACACAGCGCTGCTCTAACCTCCCCATCCCACCAGTTTTTTCTACAGACCCCTCGACGCGCATTGGTTATCTTCACATGCTTCTGCATAATGCGGCGAAGTTCACTGATGTACTCTTCATACGAGGCTGCCTCTTCTCGGTGGGGGCTAAGCTCAAATTCGTGGGCCACTTGTTCTTGTTTACCTCTGCCAGCGCGCCCTTGCGGCAACAAAAGCTACCCACAAGAGCGTTTAATGGCAAAACTGTAGCTGCTTCTTGATTTTTTTGAATGACGTTGAACTTAAAATGCGGCTTCTTGAAAAAATAAAGATTTAGTTCATTTATTCACACGCTATATGCATATAAAGTTAGCAAACGGCTCCTTGACATGCGAATAAACCTCTTGCCGTGAAAATAAGCGGACCGGGGCGGCACCCTGGCGATCATTGGTTGATTCCAAATCTCGTCACGGCGTTGTCATTTTGACGTCACGCTCTAAAACTTTAGAGCGAGTCCCGTAATTCGGCCCCAGGTCACTTCTGAAGTGTTCATGCTCATCTGACTCTCTTCATTTTATTCATTGGGCACGAAAATCTTGTCTGTGCACCAAGCTAGAGTTAACTCTACACCAACCATTCCAACCGGTCACAACGCTACACTGTCGTCGCGAAGAGAGCTTTCGAATTTTTTCATGGACTGTAAACTCACATCCCCGAAGAAAGAGGAATGCGGATATCCGCGGGCACCTATGTTGTGTTCCATTCCTGACGATGGGGGTCATATTGAGGAATATTTTGTTCGCACTTGGCGCTTAGGTACAACAGGAAAATAATTTGAGACGAGAGAAAGCGGAGATAAGGACTATGCTCCGCTTAGGGGAAAGGAGACGGAAGAGCGTTCTCGAGGGGATAGGGGGTTGCTGTCAGCAACCCAACAATCGAGGGAGGCAGCCGCCTGCAGTCCAAGCTCAGAAATGCTACTTGCTTTCCCGCTGGTCGATTGCGGCGGCGTCTTCAAAAGACAAAGTCTGTCTATAGGGACCGGGCGCCCGTTGTATGGCGCCACCGTCGCCTCGGTGGAACAGCGCCGCCCGCGGCGGAGTGCCAAAACAGCGGAATGCCGAGGCAGCTGAGCGGCGGAGTCGTTTCCGTTCTGCGAGGCGTTTTTGAGCCTGTCCGTATACCCGCCGTTTTGCGGTGTGGCTTTAAGAGCTTTGAGCTGCTTTGAGTAATCGCAAGGAGTATTTTTTGACCGGGAAATCTTGAAAATGAAAAGGGCCGTTCTCGGCAGGGCGTGCGTGTTTTTTGTTGTTTTTTTTTTATACCGCCCGGCGCATGGTATTTCTGTTATATACTCGTAAATGCAGTGCGCGTGATTTCACCATGCGCTAGGAACACCTTCGTTAGGCATTTGTAAAGGCAACTGCCCGTCCATCTTATATTAGTTCTAGTCGAAACCTGCCTGAAGATCAAATACCGCCGAACCATGTAGCCGTGGCGCCGTAGTAGTGGTAGTTGTAATGGTCAGCGTTCATGTCAAATGAAGAAGATGCTGCACCTGTCTTTTTTGATAATAGTATAGGCTCAAACGATTCAGAGTAGAATAATAGCAAATGACATTCCAGTTTCAACCTTGCAACGAGAGCTGTAAAAGGAGAAAAATAAACAAGCAAGACAAAAGTAGGATCCTATTTCAGCTACGTGTTAATGAAGTTGATCCTCTTTAAAACCAGACTGCTATCCTCCTGTTCCGAAGAAAAACAGTGAACTTTATTGTACACTCTTTCCAAGTGAAATAATTCAAGTCGCTGGCAGTCAACTGCAAGGTCTGGTTGGCTCTTTGGAAGAGAACTTTCAGATTCAGCACGAAGTGTATCCACTAGTGTGCAGTCAATCTCGCCCCCAAAAAATCTAAGACATAAGAGACACGGAAGCTTTTGGCCCGGGCTGTAACAAAACATAATCGCAAGTGGGTGCAACTGAACTGAATCATTTATTTTCATGATTTTAGAATTATTTTCTGATGCTATGAGCAACTTAATTCACACCAAGAGCCATGACGTACCCTGACCTTGTTCTTTTATGGAAGCTCCAATCACGGAATGCTTGGGATAATGTTTTCAAGGCAACGGAAAGTCCCAAGCTCGCGTCGGCTCGTTTTGCTGTCGCAGGTGGCGGAATGCACAAATAACGCAGTAGCCGCAACATGCTTGCACTTCCCGGATACTCCGGCACGGCAGTCGCATTCCGCCGAAAGCAACCTTCGGTTCGTGTCAAACTGAGAAGAGTACATCACTTACAAATCTAAAACGTAGAATTAATGGTAGGAAAACTTACGTTAATCATCACGCTTGCAAATGCGTTGATTCTGGTTTGTGGGAAGCATTTCGCCGTGATTTCTGAGCCGTCATTGAGCAGCAGTTCTCAACACATACCGCTCAACTCATACCAATGCACAGGAGCAACACACTCTTAATACGATGTTAGGAGACTAGTGCAGGCCAAGAGGCTGTGAATCCAAAACAATGGCTGAATGTATTGTGTTCGGTTGCCTGCGCAGGGGCAGCCTCCATGCGCTCCCTCTTTTGTCGCGGGATGAGTTACAACCGGTTGATTTAGCTGTCGCGAACGAGCGGTGGTCGGATGCCCGGAGGACGGCACGGCGATAATAGTCACTACAACAGCAAGTGGGGGGGGGGGGGGGGGCGTAGGCGGCGTCTGGACCGCAAAGAAACGAGCGGTCGCGTCGCCGGGAACACGTGCGGGTAACCGAAACACTTCACCGAACGGATGCCGGCTAGTAAACACGCACACACTCTGTCCTGCGCAGCAACAGGCCGCTATTCCCATAATTCAGTCGGTTTGGTGCAAACTGTCGAAATTCTCGACCAGTCAAGCCCAACAAGTTGTAATGTTTTTTGAGCCAGTGTTATGATTGGTCGCAGTCAATATAAATTTTAAAACAGATAAATCAGCAATAGATATACTCATTTTAAAGTGAGAAATAATACCAAGCCGTGAGTACATATAAAAAAAAGACAAGACATTGCCGTCCTATGCAAAGCATAATTCTATAGGTCATAATGTTCTAGTCAAACTACGAAGGGCGTGCAGCTTTTTTTCTCAAGTAGGCTATTGCACTACAATGTAAGACTTGCAATAATTGATAACAAGAAAGGGTATCATAAGAATTTGAGACCTATCACATTGGGTTAATGTTCATGTTGAGAAACGAAACAGCGGAAAACTGGCAAGAGACAAAGGAGAAGAGGACATAAGCCCCTAGTAGCAACTGAAGATTCATTAAAAAAAAAAAAAAAACTTGAGACCATATAATAGAGAGCATGCTAAACTGTAAAAAAGGCAAAAAATCAACTAAATACAGTGGAAGGCACTTATTCAACAAAAACATATTTTTCTGTAAAGCAACAGATGGTTTTGCCATAAGCATGTCCAGATGCAATAACAGAGTATGCCTTGAAGATTTATTTGCCTATGTGTTGCTGTTTTTACATCCAATTGTTGGTGTTTTATCTGTTTTGTATTGTGTATTGCCAATTTAGGTACTACTGCACTTCTATTGTAATTAATCATCCCTTCTTTCTACACATTATCCTGATGTGAAACACTCAAGTACAAAGACTGGTGTGCCAAACTAAGTTTTAGAGCCTATGGAATTAGGCTGTACGTATTATTTTAGGTGCATTTTTTATTTTTGTTCTCACTGCTCTGTTCTCGATTAAAACAACATTCAGAGGCAGAACAGTGATGTATGCCGTCCCTCACTCAAGCCCTCATTAATTTGCACCATAAAACATAGCCTAAAATTATTTTCACTGTCCGTAGTACTAGATTAATGTAAAAAAACAACTGAAGTTACATATAAAAACATTTCACTAATTTTTGCAATCAAAAAACTCATTCATGACAATTTCTGTCGGCCGCTTTACGTTAGCCAGCAGACGTTAAGCCATGTAGTCGGAGCTGCAACGCTTCATTTTTGGGGCCTCCTCCCGTGCGGGTGGCTCCGGATCCTCGCATAACAATAGAAGTTAGTATGTAATCCACAAACCTTCAGAAACTTCAGAAGAGTAGCCAGAATGGTGAAGAACAATGCAGGCATTCCACCAGAGCTTGGCAGAGCACTGGAGACATTCCCAGGCTGCAGGCTTCAATGTGGCGTGCAGAAATTGTCAATGACTGATGAGGACAGGCTAAGAATTCAGCGCTATAAAAGGACAGTTCAGCCATGCAAATACCACTCTTAGTTGGAAAGCTTTCCTGTAGCTGGCCCTTCAGCAACACTGTCACCAGTAGCACTGATGCTACCGATTTGGGCCGATGAGCCCAGGCGTGGTGGAGATATAATGGGGCGGCCACTCATGTCATCGTGAAGGAGCCTAAAATAGGGGAACTCGAGCTCCCCATGCTCACTGCCTGTCCCAGATTGGGGATTCTTGAGCTCCTGGGAGCAAGAAGTCTTGGCACTGAGCATATTATTTGCAACAATAGTCCTAAACTTTACAGGCATCTTTAGCAAGTGCCAATAGAAAGGTACACTCGTGAGAAAAGTGGTATACAACACTCAGCCGGTGGCAGAGCTCGAGAAAACTGCATCCCAAATTTATTTAGCAACAACTATCTAAGATCGAGACAACAGTGGCGGTGCCTCATCTTATCCACATGCATGTGCGGATGTCGCTGTCCCTGCCACTGTTGCTAGATGACATTTCGATGCAGCTTTCCCGGGCTCTGTCACTGACTGAGTGTTGCATACCACTTTTGCTCACGACTACGTGCACAGTATGCATTCGAAAATTTTAATTAAAGTTGCCTTATCCTTAACAAGTTGAGCCATTTCTTCCTGCATTGTTCAGGTGTGGTTCCCCACAACTACGGTTCGTCGATGATTCGACTAAGAAACAGTAAAAATTTGCTGGTAGATGATGCAGGAAAGTACTGAAACTTCATGCTTAGACTTTTCTGTTCAATGGAAGCAGTAAAACCTCGCAGGTAGATGACGCCAACATGCAAACAAAGTGATTCTGAAAAAAAACAACAACTTTGAGTATAGGCTGTGCTGCTTCATGGAATACATAACAAAAATGGATTTGCTGTCAACTACCTTTCATTGGGCCAAGTTTCTCACACCATGATCGCGGTGCATGCAGGCGGGAAATTTGCGATACACGGAAAGGCAAGAATACATGGACGACAGCAAAAGGCAAGGCAAAGGTTCAATGTATACAAAAAACATGCACATATCAAATTCATTCTTAGGCTACGCTACTTAGCTAACAGGGCTGCAGTCATGCTACGCACACGCGATTGCTTTCTTGAACAACACTTAGAGCCAGGCTTGTTTGGAAGAATTTCTTTTCTCGGTAAATGCCGCCTCTATTTCAAAGCGCTTCTCAATAAAACGCCTTCTTTGTTCCATTTAGACTACGGCAAGGTGAGAAACATGAATCCGATAAAGAACAGCTTCCGCTTTCGACATTAGGAGAAAGGGAAACCCAATAAAATAAATTGTTTTCATTTTATACAGAACAAAAGCCCGCATGTTCAATCGCCACCTCTTGGCAAAGACAGACCCGTGCTATTACTTCCCGCATTATTCACGTCCGAGTAGTCGCTAGTACGCATAAGAATTAACCTAAAGGAATGACTTGCATTTGAAAGCTGATGATTCTCCGTGTTCCGGCGCGCGTGGTGAGCTGACGACATTACCCTATCGGCGGCAGGCGGCACCGACGCCAGCATTGAGCAGCAGCTCCAGGAGGCTGTTACTGCCAACGAGCAACACCTTGACGGCACAGGCCTAGTGTGCTCACCCGCCGAATCAGAGCTGTTCGTCCGCACACCATTACAACCGGGACGGAAACGCGCTCCCCCCTCGAGAGCGCGATCGCGATTGCATTGGGGCAGTGCATCCCTGAAGTTCCCAAGATCAGGGTCCTGGGCCTGCTACTAAACAAGAACGGCCGCAATGACGAGACCATCAACAAGATTACCACCTAGGCAATGGATGCTGTCCGGCTCAAACACCGAGTCTCGACATGACGCGCAGGCATGCGTGAAGACAGCCTTCTGCGCCTTCGTGATCAGTCACATTGCCTACGTTGCGGCCTACCTCAACTGGCAGGTCACTGACAGGACAAAGATAAACACGCTGATCAGACGGGTTTACAAGACGGCGCTGGGATTAATGGGGACCACGAGTACGGCTCGGCTCGTGCAGCTCGGCGTCCATAACAACTTCGAAGAAATAGTCGAAGCGCAGCTCACTGCTCAAATGGAGCGCTTCTCTACCACCACGACAGGCCGCAGTATACTGACGTCCCTTGGTTAAAATCCCTGAGCTCCAAGTCGGTAATCGTGCGAGACCAGCGATGAGGCGTGGGCCCACATGCACGTGCACCCCATCCCGAAAAACATGCACCCCGAGTACAATCATGAACGGCGGCAGGCGCGGCCAAAGTTCTCGTCGAGCAACACGCCAGGGACCCGCACGCCCGGCTCGCGGACGCAGCGGAATGCAAGCGAGAAGGATTAGTGGCAGTGGCCGTTGAGGCGGCTACCGGCATCAAGACAACGGCAGCGAGCGTGCGGTTCAGGGACGCCACAGACGCCGAGGTGGTTGTCCTTGCTCTGGCGATCTCGGAGGCCGAGTGTCGCACCGTGCTCAGCGACTCGAGGAACGCTGTGCGCAACTTTGCCAAAGGGCGAGTGTGCACGCTGGCGGCCGCCAGCATCAGTAAGCTCCAGCTCCAAGACCGCGGACACTATCCCTATCAAGTGGTTCCAGGCGCACGCGGGTGATTGTGCATCCTCACTGAATCACAACGAGACGGCACATTCGGCGGCGCGAGCGCTTACCTTCCGCGCCTCCGAAGGGGACCGTTCCGAGTGGTGGTTCGAAACAAAAGACCGATTGACCAGTTACGAGGAAGTGACTAAATTTTACCGCCTAGCTCGACGGGCAATGCCGCCGCCTCACCTGGGACTTAGTCGGGAGGAGGCGGTCATCCTAAGGAAAATGCAAACCGGGTCACTCCTAGCCCAGGCTGTGCTACACGTCCTCCACCCAGACATCTACACGAGTGATATGTGCTCTGTATGTCAAGTGGGTCCGGCGGACCAATGGCACATCATGTGGGATTGTGCCATGTTCCTGACCGAAGCTGCATTGAGGACATACCCGTCGGAATTTCAAAGTGCTGTGCAAAATACAGACAAGGACATTCAACTATGGGCCGTCCAGCAGGCCCGGGGTGCACTCGAAAAGCACGAGCCTCACAACCCACCACAAACGGGCCAAATGAGCTAGTGCAGAGTAGGGCATAACCCCGGGTCGACGCTTGGCCAGCGTCACGACGCTTTAACCTGTCGTTTGCCGGCTCCTTAATAAAGTTATACATACATACATACATACGTAGAACGAATGATAGCGGAAATGTTTTCGGCTCACCACTGCACCCGAGGGACACTGGAACGCGGCGCCAAGCGGCAGTCTTGCGTTGTGTGGACTTGTAGTGCGTGTAACTCAAGTCACACAGCACCCTTTCTTTTATTTCATCAATGCGTCGTTCAGTGAATTCCTGAGAAGGCGCCATCGCTGCCATTGTCAGCTGCGCGTCGGCTGCTGCTCCGGTGAAAGCGTGCCAAAAAGAAAGGTTCTCGTGCGCAAAACGCATCGGAAGTTACGTGCCCCCAACGCCATTGGCTAGTCTCGCAATGCACTTCCAGGCGACGCGCGAAATCTTCTACAAACTAGAACCTGACCGACAGCGGCGAGCGGCAAAGCAGCTAGGGCTTAATGGTGCCGGAAGATCGGGTATACTTTAGAGTACCTGTGCTAAACGAGTTAGAGCGATGTTAAAGAGGATGGGTGAGAGGACAGCCATGCGGTGTCGCAGTTGGTTAAGTTGATGGTCGGGGATGTGCAGGAGTCAAGTGTGATGCCGGCCGCGCGTTCGGACAGGAAAGCGATCACTTAGTGCAAGAGGCATGTTCTGCATTTAAGTGTGGCAAGGGTAGACAGAATGTGGTCGTGGGTTATGTTGTAAAGTGCCATATTGTATAATAAGACCAAGTATGGCTGGTGCTGCCTGCACATGGAAATCGTTGTTGAGGACAGTCTTTCTCAGGGGTAGAGATACGGGTGGAAGCCGAATTGAGTGTGAGGAAAAAAGCCGGTAGATTCGTATTAAGGTTTACATGTTCGTAGGGTGTGGCGAAACATCTTGTCAGACAAATGGGTCGTCGTAAAGAGGTTTTCCGGGCGTCAGAGTGAATTTGATCGTGGCGTGCTTCCACGATGCCGGTCAGGTTCCTTCCCTCCAATGTTGGTGTAGTATGCTATGAGTTGCGAGAGTGACGTATCGTTGCGGTTTCGAAGGAGTTTATATGTAGTTATGTAATTTAGTCAGTCCCGGGAGCGGTGCTACGAGTGATGTGGGTGAGGGTGGCCCGTACTTCTGCACTGGTTACGTCTTCATCCAGTCTCGGGTTAGTTGAGGGAGTTTCTTGTTGTGCCGTTCGATACAAAACTAGCCTTTGGACCACAGAATAATCAACTGAAGGCCCGTGCGCAAAAAGGAGCAAAGATGCAAATATCCTTACGATTTTGTCCCACAAGACATGGAGTGCCGATAGAGTATGTTTACTCCGACTATAGCGGTCGATAACCTTTAAAAGAACGGTTAATTACCTAGGGTTCGCGGCGCCGTTCAGGCGCTGGTCCCGCGAGGCCACTTGATGCCATGCATCCGGTTTTCCGTGGATTGGATAAAACACGACTGCTCTCGGCGAGCAAAAAAAGAAGACTCCCCCTGTTTATTCGTTCCTCTCGGGTACATGATACGAACAGTAAACACGCCTGAATCCTGCTGGCTGCGGCACGCAGCACACATAGAGGGGGTCCCAGCACAGAATTTATCTAATGTGTATAGTTAAGCCCGAAAATCCAGCTGTGCACCATGTATATCATTCTGGCTTAAGAATCGCTTTGGGCGCATGCAGAACATCGGTAATAGAGGGCGCATACGGGGAATGCTATGAACCATTTTTGAAATCACGAAAACGTTACTCAACATTGACATACGCATAAAAGGTATTTTCGCTCTCGGATCACTCATGGAAACCTATCTTTGAACACAAACGTATGATCACTCCCTTCCGGAACAAGGCAAACCGTATACCGACCATAAGAACTAGGCTAAACTAGATAGGAAGGTAACATGAAATTGATGTTCCTCTAAACGCGTGTTTTTGTACGAAAAGGACGTTGCTGGATGGATGAAAACATCTCTTCAATGTAATTTTATACTTGCGAAATACAATAAGAGCTTCGCGTCGTCAACAATAATCCAAAGCGAATTAATGGAAGTGAAAAATAATACACTCATTTAGCAAATTTCTACGGAGACCACTCCAAAACACATCACCGCGGTAGAGCAGCTGCCGTACAGAAAGGTTCAGCGGGCTATGTCATCACCATTAAACAAAAGGAAGTGTGTACAAGGCCAAGCTGTACGGTATGTTAAAGACGCTAGAAAAGATGAGTAATGAATACAATAAAAAAACCGTAGTTTATAAATTGTTGAAGTGCTATGACATCAATTAGATCGATGTCAAGAAACAAAACCCTTTCAGTGTATGTAATTCAAAAAATTCATCAGCTTGCGATGCGCGGTTCTACTGTGCACTTTTGCTGGGTTCCAAGTCCTGTAGGTATTGTAGGAAACGAGCTTGCTGCTCCACAACAGGAAACGCCGCCGTGAGCAACGTGCGCAAAACGAAAATTCTCTATCAAGACTAAACAATCAATTAAACTTCTGCTGACGTCTAAATTGCACCTCTAATCGAACCGCCAACGAGATAACAAACTGAATTTAGTCAGACACCAATAAAAGAACGGAATGATTGCCATCAAAAAATCGTTTTATGAGTGATACACCCGTGACTACGAATTGGGAGCACACATCTTACGCACAAGTACTTGCTTTAGGAACACAGCCAGCGCAATGTGACAACTGTAGTTGCCTAATTTCAGTGCCCATGTTCAGCTTACGTGTCCATTTTATCAGTACATCGTCGCTGCCATTTTAGAAGCTTTTGCGAAAATCATGCAGCATTTCATCCTTCACTTTTAATACGAGATGTTCCCATTGTGCCATTCGACGGCGTCGTGTACTATTTGCATAACATCGGAATTTTAAAGAGTATATATTGTTTTCATCCTTCGATGTTACAATAATTTGCAACCTGGCACCGAGCGGGATCGCGTCGTAACCAAGCACGGTAGGAGGAAACTCCTCGCTTTCTTGCTCGTGCCAAATCAATGCTATTAGCTTCGATTCACATTTTACAATAAAACGAAGACAAGCTAGTTGGTACTTATGTACTAAAAGGAAGGTAATAGGAAGGGAACAGAGACTATCAACAGCTGGCTTCCTATTCTAAGGAGACGGCCGCTATCTACCGCCGCTTCTGAACGGCCATCGATCGTGAGCGACTGGCCGGTGACCGCTGCTGGCAGTGAGCCGGAAGGCAGGCGATGTAAAGGAAAACACACCTCTCCCCGTTTTCGTGCGCTTCTCTTTTTTGATTTCCTTCACCCCGTACGTGGCAGAGACACTCCTCGCTGTGATGCGGTTGCTGTGAGTGTTGCCGTACGTAATTGCTCGAGGTCAATAAAGTCAGCTACTAAACTTAGCTGAACTAAAGCCCGGTAGACAACGTTTAAGGCGGTTCGAACAGACAAAGCCCGAGGCCGGGGCTAGTGCGACAATATTCATATTTTTGAGATAGGATGCAGATATAGAAAAACAGAAGTAGGAGTTGAGGCACTTTGACGAGCGTCCCTTCTGAAGCCCAGTTTGAGCGCGGTATCCTGCTGTATCTGCGGTAGCCAGGTATCTGGTACTCCTGCTGAATGCTACCCTGGTGTGCAATAGTTGTCGGAATTTCACTGAAGCTCGCTGGTAGCTACATATTTCCCTACTTAGTCACATGGTTAGCTGCTTTACATCGCGTCTACCGGCTGCTTTGTCAGCTCAGAAAAATGTGTTTACCCTTTCTGCTCTGTTTTTCTTCGGCGATTTATCTGCCACTCTGCCAGCAAGCTTATGACTCTTCGATTGGGCCCACAGTTTCAGCATGCTTCAGGTTGGTGGCATTGAAGTCAGTAAGTAACCATACAAATGATCTAACTCAAATTATACCTGGCAAGTGACGCAGTGGTTAGGGCGCTCGGCTACTGTGCCCACTGCCCAAGGATGTGGGATCGAATCCAGGCCTCGGCGGTCGTTTGTGCGATGTCAGCGCACGTTAAAGAGCCCCAGGTTGCCGCAATTTCTGGAGCTCTCCGTTAGGGCATCGCCATAGACTGACTCGCTTTTAAAAGTTGAGCCTCACAAGCAAAACCAATCATATCATTATATTAAAAAAGACTGCCACCAAAAATTGTCACCTATGCGACATCGCACGCAATGCCTCACCCGAAAGAGTATCTGGGTTGACGATGATAATTCCAAGGAACTCGGTTTTCCTCAAACTAGACGTAAACCAGTGGCTGCCTTAACAACAGGTTAACTAGTGACAGTTGTAGGGCTCGTGGCGCGCCGCGCTTTCGAAGGCCGCGCCACTTCCCAATGCTCCCTGCGCGCGTGCCTGTTTCCCTCTCCCCGCTCGCGCGGGGATAACCGGTCCCGCGCGAGGGGGCTATAAAAGAAGGCACGCGCCGCCGCCTCGCCCTCTTCTTGGTCCCTGGCGCTTCCTGGTCCCTGGCTCGTCGCTCCCGCTTCCCTCCCGGCTCTCCACGGAAACGACCCGCAGCCACCCGGACGACGAGATCCCTGTGAGATTAAATATGTTTGTTATACGGCCCACTGTGTGTTTGTCGTGCGCATCCCTCGGGCAGAGGAATCGCCCACAACTGGCACCCAACTGGGGCTGAATTAGCACCCATGTGGACGATTTTTCTGCCAACGTGGCAGCGCACGACAAACACACAGTGGGCCGTATAACAAACATATTTAATCTCACAGGGATCTCGTCGTCCGGGTGGCTGCGGGTCGTTTCCGTGGAGAGCCAGGAGGGAAGCGGGAGCGACGAGCCAGGGACCAGGAAGCGCCAGGGACCAAGAAGAGGGCGAGGCGGCGGCGCGTGCCTTCTTTTATAGCCCCCTCGCGCGGGACCGGTTATCCCCGCGCGAGCGGGGAGAGGGAAACAGGCACGCGCGCAGGGAGCATTGGGAAGTGGCGCGGCCTTCGAAAGCGCGGCGCGCCACGAGCCCTACACAGTTGAAGTCACTTGCTCCAGGCTGTATGCAATCATACAGGAAAACACTGTCTTCAAGCACGAAAAGTTTCACTGAGCACGGGCAATTTTATTCCACTGTTGCGTTCGCCGTCACTTTGAGTTAACGTAGGTATCTACCAGTGCTGTTTGAATTTATTTCAATTTTCTGGCTTTATGATGTTTGCACAGGAGAATGTCTGCTATGCAGTAGATTTCAATTCTTGCTCTCCTAGGCCTCTGAAGAGCAATATGCCGTGAAAAACATCCTTTCTACCTTTCCATATGAAGCAGGTAATGGACAAAAAGATTTCTGCGACCTGGCTTAGTACTGGCAATCTGCAGGCAAGTTTCGTCACAGATATGTCATTCTGAACTTCGCATGTGTGGTTCAGTTCAGTTCAGTTCAGGCGTTCAGTCGTGTCCGACTCTTCGTGACCCTATGAACCATGTCACGCCACGCTTTCCGGTCTCTCACTATCTTCTTAACATCACATAGCTTCATCTGCAATGCCTCGAGAATGCCATCTAACCATCGCGTTCGCTGCCTACCCCTTCTCCGGCGACCCTCAACCTTTCCCAACATCAA
The DNA here is from genome assembly GCF_055883805.1 of Amblyomma maculatum. Taxonomy (NCBI): domain Eukaryota; kingdom Metazoa; phylum Arthropoda; class Arachnida; order Ixodida; family Ixodidae; genus Amblyomma; species Amblyomma maculatum. The sequence goes on along the minus strand of NC_139348.1, from coordinate 54,423,099 downwards.
ATCTTTCTCCAGCGACTCCTCTCTTCTCATCAGATGCCCAAAGTAGCTGAGCTTTAACTTTAGAATTTGACCCTCCAATGAGCAGTCAGGGTTTATGGTCGACAATATCGACTGATTTGATCTTCTGGCAGTCCAAGGAACTCTTAAGAGTCTTCGCCAGCACCACAATTCAAACGCGTCAATTCTTCGGCGGTCAGCCTTTTTCACAGTCCAACTCTCGCAACCATACATCACAACTGGAAAGACCATAGCACGGGTTATACGGATCTTGGTTGGCAGACTAATGTCTCTGCTTTTTACTAGGCGGTCAAGGCTAACCATTGCTCTCTTTCCGAGAAGCAGGCGTCTCCTAATTTCATGGCTGCAGTCTCCTTCCGAGGTAATCTTGGCGCCCAAGAACAGAAAATGTGTTGTGGTTCCCCTTTTTGCCGTCTTGTTGCAGGTTCCTGAAGATACCACTGGGTGTGTTCTGACGTGGTCATCTGCGCGCAAGAAAGCATAATTCGTTTACTAATGAAAAATGAACGCATCTAAAAACAATAACACACAGGTAGCGCGCCAGTATGAGTTAAGTTAGCGGGCTTCGCACAGCAGCGAGATTCCGAGGGGGCGACCAAGGTCAAGGGGCAGTTTGACGCGGGCAGATTTATGACGGTCGCGCGGGCGACCGCTTCTCGAAAGTGAGCCCAGAACACATGGCAGCGGGCGACGCCGCCGGCTCTCTCCGATCCGTGCCGCGAGGGAGGCAGAACAGTGCAGTTAGAGCGCACAGCATAAGCGCGTGGTTATGGGTTCGGCGCTAACTGCGGTGTCTCCCGGTTCGAGTGGAGAGGGCACGGAGGCCATAAATCCCGAAACGCGGCGTAACACGGGCCTGGGGAGCCGCTGTTGACATGTCTTCCCGGGAAGACGCCTGTGTGTCCCTGTGAATCCACCGCCCGCGCGCAACCGGCCAAGGGCAGGGATCGGAATGTGTTGGCCTGAGGTTTGCGCGTGTGTGTTTTTATGTATTTTCGGAAGTGTAACCGTCGACGCCGTTGAGTTTTGCGACTGCTTGGCGCCTCGTGCGTGGGAGGATTGTGGAGAGGAAAAAGTTGCAGATGTATGTGTTTGTGTGCGCAACCACTCGCCGCTTAGTGCGTGCTTTGTGTGTGTTTTATTTGACATGCGTAGGAGAGGGTATATGTGGCACAATGATTGGCCAGCCCATTTTAAAGGACTGCATGTTATTGGCCACAGAGTGGCGTACGTTGATTGGTCAACGGACAAAACTGGAATTTTGGGTAACGCTAAGAAAGCGAGTGTTGGACAGTTGGGTTTGGAGGAGAGTTGGGCTCGGACGTGAGTGGAGGGCAGACGGGTTGTTCGAGAGGGAGGCTAGGCTGACGGAGATCTCAAGGGACTCCGGCCTAAAGTGTAGCAGGAGGCCAAGGCCTGATCCTGCTAGCCTCTGACCTCAGATCGTTCACCAGTCGCAGTTAGCCCTCTACGTTTGATGTCGCATCCGACGACATTTGTGTAAATACGCCAATTGTAAAAAGTGTAAATAAACGTGTACAGTCCGAGAAGAGAAGTCGTCATCCCCGCACCGCAATGTGTCACTGAGCCACGGACGCAGCGGTGGTCACCAACACCACTCGGTACGAGCGAAGGCAGCAGAAGAAACAGCAAGAACACCTGCTGTACAGGGAAGCCCATCAGTCCCCAAGCCTTCGCACCGTTGAGTTTAACTGGCGCAGTCGAGACAGGATCGGCCCAGCGACTTTCTGCGGAGTGGCGCGAGATCGACGACGCCTCGGACTGATGTACACGGAGGGTGGCACACTACATCGGTGAGCCAAGGCTGACCAAGAAGAAGTTTGAAGTCGAGGTGCCCCGTGAATCGACGCTACCGCCTAGAGAGGCAGCTACGGGGAGCGACTCCAGCGAGGCTGCGCAGATCCGGCGTAGCAGAAAGGGCACCGAGACTGACTTTTCGAGTGGCGATGACCGATGCTGAGCCTGATGTGCTGATGGTGTCCAGGCGTTCGACGGACCGAAAGCAGTGACCGCACGGCAACCCAGTGCGACGGACTGACACTAGCTGTATACAGGTGGGTCCTTGTCCTGTTTTCTCCGGGTTCACCATGGTCGTAACTCGATCAGAGAGCCAAAAGTCTACGGACAGCTCTGATGGCGTGGGGCAGAGCTCCGGCGCAACAGCTTCCGATGAGCGGGGGCAGACCTTGAGCAGTACCATTACTGGCGATCATGATCAAAGTTCTAGTAGTGCGTCGGTAACCGCGGATCTTGACAGAGGTCTAACGTCAGGAGGGAACAATGCAGCTGCCAGACTGCGAGAAAAGGAGCTGGAGATTGAAGCTCTGAGACTCCAGGTGGAGTTAGAGAGACTAAAGAATCAAGGCGGGCGAGGCGCTCGATCTGGATTGGGTCGATATGCAAAAGATTTACGCGCTATTCTCGCGCCAATGCCAGAGAAAGACGAGTTGGCCCCCGCATGGTTTCGAAGCGCGGAAAGTATGCTTCAAAGTTGCGAGATTCCCGAGGAGGTACGCGGCTCGATAATTGTCCCATTCTTAAACGAGAAAAGCCGCATGCTGATAGCAAATAAGGCAGTAAGCGGAAGGCAGTCCTACGAGGAAGTGCGTGATTATATTCTGGGTGAGTTAAAGCTCACACCTGAGGAATATAAGCGTAGGTTCTATGCTTGTCGGAAAGGCGGCGAAACATGGGGACAGTTTGTCACGAAACTAGAAGGGTTGCTTGATTACTACCTGCGTAGTAGAGACATAACAAGCTTGGAAGATCTGCGGGCGCTACTGATTGCAGATCGCGTCAAACAGCTAATGGAGGATGACATGCGCACGTATGTCTTACAGCATGAGACAGGGGAATGGCTAAAACCTGAGGATGTTGCCAAGTTAGCACAGGGATACGAGGAAAGCAGAGCTTCCAAACGCCCAAATTCTCGGAAGGTTGCTGAAGCGAGTAAGGTTGATTCACACAGTTGGCGGGACCCCGTAGGAAAAGGAAGGTTCCATGGGATCGATCGGAAGCCGTCTTCTAGGTGCTTCACCTGCGGTGAGATGGGTCACTACCAATGGCAGTGCAACCAAACGAGGCCTAAAGCAATAATGGGTGGGCAACGCGCCAAGGGCTCCGCACCGGAAAAGCTGACTGCCAGAGCTGCATGTGATGTGTACGAGTGCGCGGCAACGCCGACAGACACCGTTTCTACGTCGAAATTAACTTGGGTTGAGCTCACGTCTGCGGGGCGCCCATTTACGGCTTGTTTGGACTCAGGTGCTGACATTACCATCCTGAGAAGGAATGTCATCCCGGCTGAGGCAGACATTCAGGGTGCAGGCAAGGTTCGCCTTAAAGGAGCATTTGGTAAGACAGTTCCAGCTGATTTGATGTATGTCCCACTGAGCCTGTCCGCTAATGACGAGGGCGTAGCCCCTCAGCTTATGACACTGTGCGCAGTAACGGACCATTTAACGGAAGGGATAGATGCGCTTCTAACCCCAGATGCATTTGATGAGCTGAGGAAAGTGCGGAGACAAGCCACTGAGCTAGCCGTGCGCATTGTGCAGGCAGAAGAAGCCGCCCGTGAAGCGGTTGAGGAGAGCGTGCGTCCTAGAGAGGTAGCCGAAGACCAGGCGATAGAAAGCGGCCCTACGGGTGTTCAGGACGGAGCAGTTGGAGCAGAATCGTCGGTGCCGAACGGCGAGCAATGCGCTGACACGTTCGCGAAAGAGCAGAGAGAAGATGCGTCATTAGAAAGCTCATGGGCACAGGGACCCGATGGAACGCATGGCATGATGATTGAAGGAGGACTCTTGTTTCACAAAGATGATATGAATGGCAGGCAGTGCAAACAACTGGTCCTACCCGAGATGCGTCGAAGGGAAGTGTTGATACTAGCACACGATAAAGCGTGCGGCGGGCATTTTTCAGAGAAAAAGACAAAGCAACGTATTCGCAGTGCCTTCTTTTGGCCAACAATGTCTGCAGATGTGAGAAAGCATTGCCAGTCGTGTCACACGTGTCAGACTTTCGCTAACAGGAAGGTGACGGACCGAGTTCCGATAACCCCGTTGACACGGCCGCAGCAGCCATTTCAGGTTGTCTACCTTGACTGCATAGGGCCTATTGAGCCGGCTTCTACGCGCAGTGTGTTGCTAAAAAGGATGGCACAGTAAGAATGTGCATTGACTACCGTCGCTTGAACGCTGTCACTGAAGCGGATAGCTTCCCGATGGGAAAAACCAGTGAGCTGCTTTACGAGGTAGCCAGGGCCCGATACATATCCATTCTAGATATGACGAGAGGTTACTGGCAAATCGCGATTGAACCAGGCTCTCAGAAGCATACCGCATTTGCGACCACCAGTGGTCTTTACGCGTGGAGAGTGATGCCGTACGGACTTCGTAACTCGGCGGCAACGTTTCAGAGGATCATGAACGAGATCCTGCGAAAGCACCGAGACTATTCGTGCGCCTACATAGATGATGTAGCCGTCTACTCTGAGACTTGGGAGCTACATATGCAGCACCTGGAAGCGGTTCTTGCCACGATAGCATCGGTGGGGCTAACGATTAACCCGGAAAAATGCCGCTTAGCTCAGCCTTAAGTCAGGCACCTTGGGCATGTGGTCGGATCTGGCACACACTCCCCAGATCCAGAGAGAGTGAGTGCTGTAGCAGAGCTTAAGAGTCCCTCAACGAAAAGGGAACTACGTAGCGCTTTGGGCCTCTTCAACTACTACCGGGAGTACATACCATCTTACTCCGAAGTTGTACGCCCTCTGACCGATCTCACGAACCGACGCGTGCCGAACAATCTTCCATGGAGCTCAGAGGCTGAAAGAGCCTTTAACAATGTAAAGGTTGCGTTGAAGGCAATTCCGACATTAGGTGCCCCACAGACAGGTAAGGCGTTCGTGCTAACTACTGATGCCTCGGAAAAAGGAGTAGGTGCATGTCTGAGTCAGGAGCTGGATGGTTCTGAGAAACCTATCGCCTTCCTCAGTAAAAAGCTAACGCCGCAACAGGCGAAGTGGTCTGCTATCGAGCGTGAGGCCTTTGCAATTGTGTGGGCGCTGAGCCGCCTTGACACATGGCTTTTCGCTGCTAAGATCAAAGTGGTCACGGACCATAATCCGCTGACTTATCTGACCCAGTCCACACCCTCCAGTGCGCGCCTAACTCGATGGGTTCTAGCGCTGCAAAAATATTATCTGGAGTTTTCGCACATCAAAGGATCGCTTAACCGGTGTGCCGATGCTCTGTCTAGGCTAGAGAGTGGTATCTAGAGTGGACGGCTCAGGTCGCCGCTCATCGGGGTGTTGGAAGTTGTAACAAGCCCCGTTGGCTTGTTGAGTATGGGGAAGATTGCGGTGATTGTGCTATTCACCTAATATTGGTGGGTGAAATTACCATGGTGGACCAAGGAACGTACAGGGCAGGGTCCTGCCTGCACTTGAGCGTTGAATAAGGACTGTTAGTTTGTCTGTGTGTATCAGTATCTGGCACTCCTATGTTCTGTGTATCATGTGGTTTACACGTGTTACCTTGTATTGTTTTGCGTTTGATTATGCAGTGTTTATTGCTTGATTTGGTGTTATGTATGCCAAGCTGTGTTGCCTTGTATGGCGTATGGTTTAGTTGCCGTTTGCGAACGTGCACGCGGAGATTGTCGTTCAGGGCGCGCGCGCCTCTGTACGGAGCGTTGCACGATTGTTTGCATAGCTGCGTTTGTTTGTTTTGTTTGGTGTACGCCACACCACAATGCCCCCCCCCCCCCCTCCTTCCCCCGTTAGGGGAGTTTTATGTTGAACGTACAGCGAGTGTACGCGCAACATTCTCGATGGGGAGGAGTTAAGTTAGCGGGCTTCGCACAGCAGCGAGATTCCGAGGGGGCGACCAAGGTCAAGGGGCAGTTTGACGCGGGCAGATTTATGACGGTCGCGCGGGCGACCGCTTCTCGAAAGTGAGCCCAGAACACATGGCAGCGGGCGACGCCGCCGGCTCTCTCCGATCCGTGCCGCGAGGGAGGCAGAACAGTGCAGTTAGAGCGCACAGCATAAGCGCGTGGTTATGGGTTCGGCGCTAACTGCGGTGTCTCCCGGTTCGAGTGGAGAGGGCACGGAGGCCATAAATCCCGAAACGCGGCGTAACACGGGCCTGGGGAGCCGCTGTTGACATGTCTTCCCGGGAAGACGCCTGTGTGTCCCTGTGAATCCACCGCCCGCGCGCAACCGGCCAAGGGCAGGGATCGGAATGTGTTGGCCTGAGGTTTGCGCGTGTGTGTTTTTATGTATTTTCGGAAGTGTAACCGTCGACGCCGTTGAGTTTTGCGACTGCTTGGCGCCTCGTGCGTGGGAGGATTGTGGAGAGGAAAAAGTTGCAGATGTATGTGTTTGTGTGCGCAACCACTCGCCGCTTAGTGCGTGCTTTGTGTGTGTTTTATTTGACATGCGTAGGAGAGGGTATATGTGGCACAATGATTGGCCAGCCCATTTTAAAGGACTGCATGTTATTGGCCACAGAGTGGCGTACGTTGATTGGTCAACGGACAAAACTGGAATTTTGGGTAACGCTAAGAAAGCGAGTGTTGGACAGTTGGGTTTGGAGGAGAGTTGGGCTCGGACGTGAGTGGAGGGCAGACGGGTTGTTCGAGAGGGAGGCTAGGCTGACGGAGATATCAAGGGACTCCGGCCTAAAGTGTAGCAGGAGGCCAAGGCCTGATCCTGCTAGCCTCTGACCTCAGATCGTTCACCAGTCGCAGTTAGCCCTCTACGTTTGATGTCGCATCCGACGACATTTGTGTAAATACGCCAATTGTAAAAAGTGTAAATAAACGTGTACAGTCCGAGAAGAGAAGTCGTCATCCCCGCACCGCAATGTGTCACTGAGCCACGGACGCAGCGGTGGTCACCAACACCACTCGGTACGAGCGAAGGCAGCAGAAGAAACAGCAAGAACACCTGCTGTACAGGGAAGCCCATCAGTCCCCAAGCCTTCGCACCGTTGAGTTTAACTGTATGGGTCGCAAAAGTCGCACGAATAATATAATCCCCCACGCGCGCGCGCGTGTGTGTTATGTATAACTTTAGAGATTTTCACTAAAATAAAACAAGCAGTGGGGCGTGTAAGAAACTGACTAGAGGAATGCACAACATTTGAATCCGCCTTCTCTTTTCCTCCACGAGCCTTCTAGCCACAATGTATGAGCAGCGGGCCAGACATTAAGGACATATCGCTGCAGGTTGGACTGCTTTAACTCGGTTTTGGGACACAGCGTGGAAGCTGCTATATATAGAGGCTCTACGAATGCAGGACCAAATATGTCATGCATGTGTCAGAAGGTGCTTTGTTAGGCTCATAAAGGGCCTGTCCTCTTTCGTCTGGATGCTTTTGCAGGTTGAAAAAGTAAAAGAAACAAAAAAGAACATTAAAGGAGCATTATGCATAGCACCCGGGTACAATTACTAAACGTCTTCGGAGACTAATATAATCGGTATAAGTGGCAGATGTTTGGCATTCATCTGTGACGAGCGGGACAAGTGATGACGTCACGCCGCTTCCTTGAAGAACGTCAGTGGCCCCTTGAAGAACGTCAGTGGCTTCCCCCAGTGGTTTCAGATATTCCCGAGACAATTTGGTTCCTTTCTGTAGTGCGAGGGCTCACAAACACATTTGTTTGTCTCGTCATTTCTGTGCTGCAGAGTCTCTACAATTGCAGTGAATATCCTCAGGTTTGCTAAAAACACATGTTCAAATAAGTGCACACCTATATTAGAACCACGGTCTGTATAAAAGTATTATTTTAACTTGCCTCTTACAGGCGCTCTGCAGCGTGAATGAACGAATTCCACCGTGTGACAGAGGACATCACCAGATTGTTTTTGCATTTTTTGTTCCGCGCGGCTGTCCAAAAGGGCGACCGCTTACAAGTCTACTATGGTGGCGATGCCTTTCACACCGTGCAAGGCATCACTGTAAAAACGTAATGCGGTATTTATATCGTGATTAGAAGTGTATGCGAAAACAGGACAGGTACTCCAATTTTTAAGCGGGCGCCGGAACCAGCATCAAACTCGCTATCGCTTTCGTCGCTAGAGCTTGCGTTGTCTTCCTCTTGGTACGCGGCTCTATTTTTCTGCAAAACACACTTCGATTCCGCTGTTTCATTGTGTAGAATGCGCACCTTGATAGCGTCGATTATATTAGCGGCGTTGTCAGCCATAACATAGCCAACCTTTCCTTGGTTCATAGCGGTAGCCTTTAACTCTTATCCAACTTTTTTCTCAATTTTCTCACCTGCATTCAATTGTAAAAGCAACCAGAGCAGCCAACGTAGGTTGGAAGGTACATTTAATCATAGTGACGCGGCAAGGCTGCCTGGAGCTCGAGCGAGGAAGACGAAGAACGCCGGGGTCACTAGACCGCTAAAACGTCCGGTAATGCAGTCCGGCTGCGTGACGGTGCTGCAAGAGTGATTGGAAATGAAAATTAGTCCAAATCTTTCAAAGGGGACGTCCTCGGCGCTAACCGATGGCAATCCGAGCAACAAGAATCATCGGTAGTGTCGGGTGGCTGGGGCGAACGAGCGGCTAACGGGCGTTGTAGGGCTTCATTTGTGCGACGTGTACCACTTCGGAGGTTGGCCGTCGAGACCGCCCTCTCATACGGATTGGGCTCCACACCCAAACTCGTTGTCCGAGCTCGTAACTTGCATTTCTGTGGCGTAGATTATACCGGTGAGCGTCTTTTGCTTGCTGGCGACGGACACACTGTCGAGCAAGTTGGCAGGTGGCCTCGGCAAGCACAACGAATTCATCAGAACTGATTACTGTTTGATTAGCACTATCAGGAAGCAGAGTTGTGTCCAGCATAGTCATGGCTTCGCGGCCGTGGACTAAACTAAACGTAGTGAACGTTTCGTTTCTTGCGGCGCAGTATTATACGTGAAGGTGGCATAGGGAGGTTTCGATGGCCCTCGTCGACATACATTGAAAGCATATCAGCGATTGTCTTATTAAGCCGAATTCGGTGAGTCCATTTGTTTGCGGGTGATAAGCTGTTGTTCTTCGGTGACTTGTGCCACTGAGGCGCATAACCTCCTGTATAAGTGCAGAGGTGAAAGCTGTTCTCCTGCCAGTTATAACCAATGCGGGCGCACCATGACGAAGCACAATGCTCTGGCTAAAAAAGGTCGCTAATTTAGCATCTCTTCCACGCGGAACAGTTTTCGTTTCTCAGTATCAGCTGAAAATAGTCTGACGGCGCTTGGACTTGTGCAACCGCAAGCAGGTTTACCAATCCCGATAGTTGTGTTGCACATAAAAGTTCATTCACTCTATTAAGTTTGTTTATACCGTTCCAAACAATATTTATCAACTACTACAAACATATTTACGGTAGCATACACACAACCACTTTTATCCTTTTATGCTACAAATAGAAAGACGTCTATTATTTTTCTTTCATTTTTCTAAAAAATTTCTTATCGAAGGCAGGCAGTCACCACGTCACGCTCATAAAATCCTCTTATTCATGCACTATGGGCCATACATGCACGAGCGCCGGCAACACATAGCATACGTGCTGAAGACGAAAGAAACATACTGCTTGCAAGACATCCCCGACTATATCAGCCGCAATGTTGTTGGTCATCTGTATTTCTTGCATAGCGCGTAAACGAGCGTAATACTCGTGTATGGCACAACCGCCATGTCGATCCGACGGCCGAGATTACCGGGAACGCTGGGTCATTCAGCTAATTTCGAATCACTGCATATGCAGACCTGCGCGTACATAGGTAATTTTCCGAAAAGAAAGATTAGCATGGCACATACGCAAGACAGAGACAGCCAGCGTACTTCCTTCGTTCGTATTGTATTGAGTTCCGTATTCATCTGTTGTATAACATTCTGCCACGCAAACTAGTAAACCGCGTGAAGGTCGATGTTTTCGATAAATGATTTATCACCTGAACATGCGCTCATTATCTGGGCGAAGTGCGAAGCAATGGATCACCGAGCAGAGCATAGGCGGGCATTGGGACTCGCCAAACGTGCGAAGCCTGTCTGCTGCACTGGCCACCACGGTAAAAACAACGCAAGTTTCTGCCTCAGCCGACTGCCAGATTTCTCCGATTCGGGAAAATGCAGTCAATACACATGTTAAATTACCTACCAAAAAAAAGAAGCCCGCAGAGCGTCACAAGGATGTTTCTGCTAGCGTTTTAACTAGCTGTTACCGCAGGACACATATCCAGGACAGTAATACGAAGCGCCATTGTACGTATTTAGAATCTTCCATGTTCTCGTTTTTTTCTTTTTTTTCTTCACCCAGTTCAAACTAGGCTCCCATTGAAAGCGGCATCGGCACATTCGCCAAAACAAATGGTTCCGTTCGTTTGATATGAATGTCAGTCCGTCTTCTCCAGACTGAGTGCAATCAGTTAGCGCGATTCATTTGCTGAATTCCAATCAAAACTCGCTATATACCAGGCATGTGCATAGCCCTCGAGCCGATAGCACCATTTCGAAAACAAACCACGTGGTGTGCCGTACAATTTCTGTTTTTATCTGCTTCACTGCTCTAGCGATCCGCACCAACACTTCTTTCATTGTTTATAAAAATAGAGGAGGCATTGTCTCCAAAAAGGCTACGTGAGCTCGTCCTATGTATGCATGCTCATCACACTACTTGAAAGAAACTTACCTTATTTACTCGATCCTGAGCACCCGCCCACAAATTATTTTTAACGCTTGAGCTATGTTCGCCATGACATAAAGAGCGAGAGCAAAACTATTTATTAGTAACCTCCTTGGTCACAAGGCGGCAGCCGACTAGTTCTCTTGCACTTCCGATATGGTCACCCATGTCTAGCAGTTCAATTCTCTCGTTCAAGGGGCCGTTTACTCCCTTCATAAGCTGTACCAACTGCTTGAGGAACACGCCAACTGATTCCCTATCTGGAATAGGTAAGAAAAGGTAATTTCCCAGGCTAGGAATCACACTCCAAAAATTTACTTTCACACGCGTGGTTCGTGCGTCGTATTTCGCCACCGAGCAGCAGTAAATGCATCATATACATTAATGTAGTCGTTAAACGCTGCACATCAATAAACCAATAGCTGAGCAGAGTTTTTACTTTTTATACGTTTTGCGTGTTCACGTAAAAAGAAAAAAGAATTTTAGAAAAGGCGAGAGCACAAAGTAAGACCTTTAAATAATACCCTTCGTGGGTCTTTAAGGTAATAAAATGAAATGAAATGCAATATGTAACTCCTCCACTTCTTACTGAACGCTGCGACCATTCCGTGAGCAAAAACAAAGTGAGGGACCAGGACGGGCATGATGGCTTGGAGCAAAAAAATGCCAAGACGGGAGAAGTAGCAGCTAGTCTTCTGGCACACACGCGCGCGCGCTTTCTCCGGTGCTCTCGATCACAATGTGCTGTCTAGCGCTCACGTTTTGTGAATCAAGAGTGTAAAGAGGAGACATATTCGTCGAATTGAGGCCGCTAGCTAGCCGACAGCACGCCGTGGCCCTTCGTAGAGCAGTCTGCCTTAATTACTTCCTAGTGCAATTTTTTTATTTTTTCTTTGTTTTATATGTTTGCATTTTCTTGATATACTTTTCTTTGTTTGCCACTCCTGCCAAAGCCTCATCGAGGCTGCAGTATGCTCAAATAAAATAAATAAATAACCCGCTGTGCATACCGAGTTGCCTCGGTTACGCAAAATCGGCTGTAATTTGTACTTGAAACATGATATCCGCATCACATTTCGAAATCGCTATGCATGAGGAATAAACATGTATGAAATCACATGATCAATATATACTGTTTCGAGTTGCATAAATATAGCGCCGGGTATTACGCAGTGCACCATTAGCGCGTCTGCAAAAGCTGCACGGAGATTCGAAACAAAGGAAAAACAATACTAGCACGCTGCAAATCCAATAAAGCATCAGTCTAAGAAAAAAGGACTAAAAGGGGTAGAGAGGTTAGTCGTTTTGGGAACCAACTGGTTTGCCACAACTGCAATGGGATAAACGCTTAATCTCCAAAGGATGAACTGTAGGAGGAGGAACGGTTGCTCCTTGCAACTGCTCCCCAAGAGACTAACATTTGACCCTTTTTTTTTTTTTTTGTTTTACTGGCACGCTTCGTACTGATGACACTGGTAGCCCGGGCAAAAAAAAGGCCGCAGATAAAAAGTAAAAGCTAGAAAGTAACGAAGCACCTCAAGTGCATTAAAAAAGCTAAAATGTATGAAGAAACCAAAACTAGGAGATAAAAATGTCTGCACTAGAGCTCTTCGAACTCGGTACCTCATACTTAGTAGCTTGCTACGCTAACCACTCGGTCACGCCGAGAATTTTTTTTTTCAGCATGGTATTTATGACATGTCTTTACATTAAGCATAGAGCTATATACACTATATACAAAGAATCACCCTGTAGGTGAAAAGTCCAATTGAAGCATATGACACAGCACCACACCGCTAGAATAAGACTTAGCACAACTTCACTAAAACGGTGGCAAGGAAAGACAACACATCAACAATGGCAGCCAATCCGGTTGATAGTCATTATCTTTGTAATTGTCTCTAAGCTGGTGCACCGTCTGGCCAAAATGAGTAGCGGGGAGACGAGAGGCTCAAAATTCCGATCCAACATACGCGTTTTCCACAGGCTGTGCAGTCCAAGGAGGAAAATCATGTCATAGGGTTTGTGGTCATGCTCGATGGGCATCAGGTAACGCACTCTTTGGGAATACAAAATAAAGTCTTACTTCAATGTTCTTTGCAGAATGTCCCAAAATAATATTGCATCTTTGCAGGCAATGGAACAGTGTTCGATTGTTTTTGGTGTATCACATAACCGACAATTAACAGAAGAAACAGATATTTTGTTTTTGTGAAGTTGCACTTTAACTGGCAAAACTTCGGCATGAAGTTTATAAAAAAACGTTTTAGTAGAAGGCAAGATTGGCATTTTGCGCACCCTTTTTAAAACATCATGCCCCATACAGTTCGAATAGAGTGAACGATATAAAGGAGGCGGGAGCAACATAGATATCATTTCTTTGTGTACATTTTTCCTTGAAACAGACGATAAACATTTTGCGCACCCTTTTTAAAACATCATGCCCCATACAGTTCGCATAGAGTGAACGATATAAAGGAGGCGGGAGCAACATAGATATCAATTCTCTGTGTACATTTTTCCTTGAAACAGAGAATAAGCATTTTGCGCACCCTTTTTAAAACATCATGCCCCATACAGTTAGAATAGAGTGAACGATATAAAGGAGGCGGGAGCAACATAGATATCATTTCTTTGTGTACATTTTTCCTTGAAACAGACGATAAGCATTTTGCGCACCCTTTTTAAAACATCATGCCCCATACAGTTCGCATAGAGTGAACGATATAAAGGAGGCGGGAGCAACATAGATATCAATTCTCTGTGTACATTTTTCCTTGAAACAGAGAATAAGCATTTTGCGCACCCTTTTTAAAACATCATGCCCCATACAGTTCGAATAGAGTGAACGATATAAAGGAGGCGGGAGCAACATAGATATCATTTCTTTGTGTACATTTTTCCTTGAAACAGACGATAAGCATTTTGCGCACCCTTTTTAAAACATCATGCCCCATACAGTTCGCATAGAGTGAACGATATAAAGGAGGCGGGAGCAACATAGATATCAATTCTCTGTGTACATTTTTCCTTGAAACAGACAATAAGCATTTTGCGCACCCTTTTTAAAACATCATGCCCCATACAGTTAGAATAGAGTGAACGATATAAAGGAGGCGGGAGCAACATAGATATCAATTCTTTGTGTACATTTTTTCTTGAAACAGAGAATAAGCATTTTGCGCACCCTTTTTAAAACATCATGCCCCATACAGTTCGAATAGAGTGAACAATATAAAGGAGGCGGGAGCAACATAGATATCAAATCTTTGTGTACATTTTTCCTTGAAACAGAGAATAAGCATTTTGCGCACGCTTTTTAAAACATCCTGCCCCATACAGTTAGAATAGAGTGAACGATATAAAGGAGGCGGGAGCAACATAGATATCAATTCTTTGTGTACATTTTTCCTTGAAACAGAGGATAAGCATTTTGCGCACCCTTTTTAAAACATCATGCCCCATACAGTTCGCATAGAGTGAACAATATAAAGGAGGCGATAGCAACATAGATATCAATTCTTTGTGTACATTTTTCCTTGAAACAGAGAATAAGCATTTTGCGCACCATTTTTAAAACACCATGTCCCGTACAGTTCGAATAGAGTGAACGATATAAAGGAGGCGGGAGCAACATAGATATCAATTCTTTGTGTACATTTTTCCTTGAAGCAGAGAAGAAGCATTTTGCGCACCCTTTTTAAAACATCGTGCCCCATACAGTTTGAATAGAGTGAACGATATAAAGGAGGCGGGAGCAACATAAATATCAATTCTTTGTGTACATTTTTCCTTGAAACAGAGGATAAGCATTTCGTGCACCCTTTTTAAAACATCATGCCCCATACAGTTCGCATAGAGTGAACGATATAAAGGAGGCGGGAGCAACATAGATATCAATTCTTTGTGTACATTTTTCCTTGAAACAGACAATAAGCATTTTGCGCACCCTTTTTAAAACATCATGCCCCATACAGTTGGAATAGAGTGAACGATATAAAGGAGGCGGGAGCAACCTAGATATCAATTCTTTGTGTACATTTTTCCTTGAAACAGAGGATAAGCATTTTGCGCGCCCTTTTTAAAACATCATGCCCCATACAGTTCGAATAGAGTGAACGATATAAAGGAGGCGGGAGCAACATAGATATAAATTCTTTGTGTACATTTTTCCTTGAAACAGGGAATAAGCATTTTGCACACCCTTTTTAAAACATCATGCCCCATACAGTTCGAATAAAGTGAACGATATAAGGGAGGCGGGAGCAACATAGATATCAATTCTTTCTGTACATTTTTCCTTGAAACAGAGAATAAGCATTTTGCGCACCCTTTTTAAAACATCATGCCCCATACAGTTCGATTAGAGTGAACGATATAAAGGAGGCGGGAGCAACATAGATATAAATTCTTTGTGTACATTTTTCCTTGAAACAGAGAATAAGCATTTTGCGCACCCTTTTTAAAAAATCATGCCCCATACAGTTCGAATAGAGTGAACGATATAAAGGAGGCGGGAGTAACATAGATATCAATTCTTTGTGTACATTTTTCCTTGAAACAGAGAATAAGCATTTTGCGCACCCTTTTTAAAACATCATGCCCCATACAGTTCGAATAGAGTGAACGATATAAAGGAGGCAGGAGCAACATAGATATCAATTCTTTGTGTA
Organism: Amblyomma maculatum; assembly: GCF_055883805.1. Taxonomy (NCBI): domain Eukaryota; kingdom Metazoa; phylum Arthropoda; class Arachnida; order Ixodida; family Ixodidae; genus Amblyomma; species Amblyomma maculatum. The sequence goes on along the minus strand of NC_139348.1, from coordinate 54,407,696 downwards.
CATTTTTCCTTGAAACAGAGAATAAGCATTTTGCGCACCCTTTTTAAAACATCATGCCCCATACAGTTCGATTAGAGTGAACGATATAAAGGAGGCGAGAGCAACATAGATATAAATTCTTTGTGTACATTTTTCCTTGAAACAGAGAATAAGCATTTTGCGCACCCTTTTTAAAACATCATGCCCCATACAGTTCGAATAGAGTGAACGATATAAAGGAGGCGGGAGTAACATAGATATCAATTCTTTGTGTACATTTTTCCTTGAAACAGAGAATAAGCATTTTGCGCACCCTTTTTAAAACATCATGCCCCATACAGTTCGAATAGAGTGAACGATATAAAGGAGGCAGGAGCAACATAGATATCAATTCTTTGTGTACATTTTTCCTTCGAACAGAGAATAAGCATATCGCGCACCCTTTTTAAAACATCATGCCCCATACAGTTCGAATAGAGTGAACGATATAAAGGAGGCGGGAGCAACATAGATATCAATTCTTTGTGTACATTTTTCCTTCAAACAGAGATTAAGCATTTTGCGCACCCTTTTTAAAACATCATGCCCCATACAGTTAGAATAGAGTGAACGATATAAAGGAGGCGGGAACAACATAGATATCAATTCTTTGTGTGTATTTTTCCTTGAAACAGAATAAGTGCTACTTAGAGAAGCGAACTGCCAGAAAACGCACTGAATCGTAAACTTCTTTCATAAAACCAAATAATAATGGCCGATCGGTAAAATTGGAAGAGACCATTAAGGTTGGAAGAAGGTTTACAAGGTTTGCAGGAATGCTGTGGCTATTGGATGGTAGGAGTTGAGTTCCCCTTAAGGTGGCGAGGTGAGGAAATACTTGATGATATCGATGTGGTTAATAAATTGAAGATTCGGACTCGCAACAATCAAGGTTACTTGATGGCACTACGGAAAGATTACAATTTATTTACTCATAAATAAAACAAGAAGACACAAGCAAGGAGAAAACTATTTACATGACTTAGCCGTTGGTCGGACGAAATAAGCCCTGGTTTAATCCAGAGCGCTTACTTTTAAGCCATATGTTTCCGCCCTTGGCGGGGACAGCAACCAATAACCAATAAGGCAACTTTTCTCACCAAAGAGTGGGGAAAGGATACTAACTTATCACACTACTTGAAATAAACTTACCTTATTTACTCGATCCTAAGCACCCGCCCACAAATTATTTTTAACGCTTGAGCTACGTTCACCATGACATAAAGAGCGAGAGCAAAACTATTTATTAGTAACCTCCTTGGTCACAAGGCGGCAGCCGACTAGTTCTCTTGCACTTCCGAACTGGTCCCCTTCTCCATCAGTTCAATTCTCTCGTTCAAGGGGTCGCTTACTCCCTTCATACGCTGTGCCAACTGCTTGAGGAACACGCCAGTTGTTTCCCTACCTTGGAATAGGTAAGAAAAGGTAATTTCCCAGGCTAGAAATCACACTCCAAAAATTTATACTTTCGCACGCGTAGCTCGCGTGTCGTATTTCGCCACCGAGTAGCAGGAAATGCATCATATACATTACTGTAGTCATTAAACGCTGCACATAAATAAACCAAAAGGTGAACAGAGTTTTTACTTTGCATACGTTTTGTGTGTTCAACGAAAAAGAAAAAAAATGGTAGGAAAGGCGAGAGCACAAAGTAAGACCGTTAAGTAATACCCTTCGCGGGTCTTTTAGGTAATAAAATGATATGAAATGCAAAGTAACTCTTCCACTTCTTATTGAATGCTGCGACCATTCCGTGAGCAAAAACAAAGTGAGGGACCAGGACGGGCATGATGGCTTGGAGCAAAAAAATCCCAAGACGGGGGAAGTAGCAGCTAGTATTCTGGCACACGCGCGCGCGCGCTTTCTCCGGTGCTCTCGATCACAATGTGCTGACTAGCGCTCACCTGTTGGAAATCAAGAGTGTAAAGAGGAGAGACATTCGTCGAATTGAGGCTGCTAGCTAGCCGACAGCACGCCATGGCCCTTCGTAGTGCAGTTTGCCTTAATTGCTTCCTAGTGCAATTTTTATTTTTCTTTGTTTTATATGTTTTATTTTCTTGATACACTTTTCTTTGCCCAATCCTGCCATAGCCTTATCTAGGCTGCAGTATGCTCAAATAAAATAAATAAATAACCCGCTGTGCATACCGAGTTGCCTCGGTTGCGCAAAATCGGCTGTGATTTGTATCTGAAACATAATATCTGCATCACATTTCGAAATCGCCATGCATGAGGAATAAACATGTATGAAATCACATGATCAATATATACTGTTCCGAGTTGCATAAAAATAGCGCCGGGTATTGCGCAGTGCACCATTAGCGCGTCTTATACAAATGTAAGAGCTGCACGGAGACTCGGAACAAAGGAAAAACAATATAAGCACGCTGCAAATCTAATAAAGCATCAATCTAAGAAAAAAGGACTAAAGTGGGTAGAGAGGTTAGTCGTTTTGGGAACCAACTGGTTTGCCACAACTGCAATGGGATAAACACTTAGTCTCCAAAGGATGAACTGTAGGAGGAGGAACGGTTGCTCCTTGCAACTGCTCCCCAAGAGACTAACATGTGACCTTTTTTGTTTTCTTTTTTTTTTTTTTTTTAACTGGCACGCTTCGTACTGATGACACTGGTGGCCCGGGCAAAAAAAAGGCCGCAGATAAAAAGTGAAAGCTAGAAAGTAACGAAGCACCTCAAGTACATTAAAATAAGCTAAAATGTGTGAAGAAACCAAAACTAGCGCTCTTCGAACTCGTTACCTCATACTTAGTAGCTTGCTACGCTAGCCACTCGGTCACGCCTTGAGATATATACATTATTTACAAAGTAATCAGCCTGTAGGTGAAAAGTCCAATTGAAGCCTATAACAAAGCACCACACCGCTAGAATACGACTTAGCACAACTTCACTAAAACGGTGGCAAGGAAAGACAACACATCAACAATGGCAGCCAATCCGGTTGATAGTCGTTATCTTTGTAATTGTCTCTAAGCTGGTGCACCATCTGGCCAAAATAAGTAGCGGGGGAGAAGAGAGGCTCAAAATTCCGATCCAACATACGCGTTTTACACAGGCTGTGCAGTCGAAGAAGGAAATTCATGTCATAGGGTTTGTGGTCATGTTCGATGGGCATCAAGTAACGCACACTGTGGGAACTCAAAATAAAGTCTTACTTCAATGTTCTTTGCAGAAAGTCCCAAAATAATATTTCATCTTTGCAGGCAATGAAATAGTGTTCGATTGTTTTTGGTGTATCACATAACCGATTACCAGAAGAAACAACGATATTTTTTTGTGAAGTTACACTTTAACTGGCAAAACTTCGGCATCAAGTTTATAGAAAAACGTTTTAGTAGAAGGCGAGATTGGCATTTCGCGCACCCTTTTTAAAACATCATGCCCCATATAGTTCGAATAGAGTGAACGATATAAAGGAGGCGGGAACAACATAGATATCAATTCATTGTGTACATTTTTCCTTGAAACGGAGAATAAGTGCTACTAAGAGAAGCGAACTGCCAGAAAACGCACTGAATCGTAAGCTTCTTTCATAAAACCAAATAATAATGGCCGATCGGTAAAATTGGAAGAGACCACTAAGTTTGGTAGAAGGTTCACAAGGTTAGTTTGCAGGGATGCTCTGGTAATTGGATGGTAGGAGTTGAGTTTCCCCTTCAGGTAGCGAGGTGAGGAAACACTTGACGCTATCGATGGTGTTAATAAATTGAAGATTCGGGCTCGCAACAATCACGTTACTTGATGGCACGACGGAAAGATTAACTATTTATTTACTCTTAAATAAAACGAGAAGACACAAGTGAGGAAAAAACTATTTACATGACTTACCCGTTGGTCGGACGAAATCAGCCCTGGTTTAATCCAGAGCGCTTACTTTTAAGCCATATGTCTTCGCCCTTAGCGGGGACAGCAACCAATAACCAATAAGGCAACTTTTTTCACCAATCAAAGACTGGGGAAAGGAAATTAACTAACAACACTTGGGAAAGGAGAGGTCCCACACAAACATATGAACAGCTCTGTCGTCAACACATTCCAAACCTCTGCCTTCCCTTGTTTTCTTTCGCACATGTACATGCGGGAACAAAGTTTGCCGCGTGAACAACAGCTTAAGTTCTTTATAAAAAAACACAGAAAGCTGTCACTAGGTGTAAAACGCCACCTGAAAACTCCCTATTGAGCAAGCGCTTCTTCTGAGCACGTGGGGCTCAATGACCCATTGCGTCTCATGGCGCGCTGGTCAGGCACCGCACACCTGCTACCCCACATGAGCAGAGGGAAAGACGTGTACATAGCAATACTAGAATGCGTACAAAAGAAAACCTCCACTAGTCCCCAATATGACATTCAACACTGAACACTGCCCTAAGGGAAGGAGCACTGCGCCGGCCACAATAGAGCTGCCACGGCTCCTCCTTCATGCGCCTGTGGTTCCTCCAATTTAGTAACCCTTCGACCGGGGACAGGTGCACATCATAACGTATCTACCTCGGGTCGTAGGCTCTGTGCGAGCAACCGAATGGCCCGAAAGTGCACCGAACTTCACAGTAGGTATTACGGAAAAAAGAAGAAACGAGAAACTAACTGTCTGACATAGAGATGTGTCAAACCTAGTCCGCCAGCAGAAACAGGCCTAAATAAGTTATCGCGCCGCATAGGCTTAAAACCGGACGACCATGTGTACGTCTCAAAAATTCGGTGAAAACTTCGGATGTAATTCCTCGCGCAATGGGTTACCTGTAAAACATAATACATTTTTGTAGCCAGAAACATGTTACATGGCTGTTCTTGGCCAAAAAGGGATAGGCGGTGAGAAACAAAAGTCTGAGCATAGCTTTGGAGAGAAAAGAGACATAAAAAACGACCAGATAAGACTGACGATGCCAAATTAGCCAGCTATGTTGGGAAACTGACAGAAGCACTCCCCACAATAAGCAATGAGCATGATGAATGCGACTTTTTAGCTCTATCTGTAGCAAAAAGACTAAAAAGGCTACCAGCGGCAGAACAAACCCGCATGCAAATAAGGATCCTGGAACGGTTCCAGGACCTGCCCCAATAAAAGGTGGGCATATTGATATGCATTCCCACATATGAGTAAATGAGTTTTGCTTGAACATTTAACTGACTTTTTATCTGATGCACAGAATATGAAAAAAAGCACGAATAGCTGCTTTGTTTCTGAGAAAAAAATCACGTATCTCTAGTGCATGTAGTACAATGGCAGCACTAATATGGCTAAAAACATTACAGATGTTTCAAGAAACATAAATGCATTGAAATCCCTAGGCAAGCTTGCAAGAACGCCATGATACAAAACAACTGGCGATGCAAGTAACATGCTAAATACGTGTACACAGTTCAAGTAGCCAGCCCCAGTGTGCCCTTAACAGATAACTTTAATGATGCTATGGAGCAATGCTAATTTCCAAGAATAATTTCCTCTTTTTTTGTAATAGATACGGCATGAAAACAAAGAGCATACTTTCAGTCAATGAATCCCGATTGGATGGCAATTCTCACCCTGCCCATCTTTTTCATGCGGAGCATTTATTGCTTTTTTAAGTCATGCATGCATGCAAACTTCATCAACCCAAAGCTTTTCTGACCTGCTCAAAAATTTGGCCCTAATATGCTCATGGATTCCTGCTACTTCACTTCCTGTCAGCTTATTGCAATAGAAACACAATATTCAAACGGCAAGGAAATACCCTTGTTATGATCAGGTTTGTGAAAAAGGAAAGATACATGAAGATTCAAGCACTTAAGCCTGACAGGAGCTTGTTACCTGGTTTAGAGAAAAGCCATAGCCTGTCAGCTTTGCTTGCTGTACACGAAGCTATCGAACATTTTTGTCACAGAGAAATAGGTACTGCACATAGGGAACCTGCACTGTATAGGAAGCACTGCAATTGTCCTGAAGCGCGACTCAAAAATGCTGCTGTTAGCCATTTGGTTCGCGATAAACGACCGAGCATGATCAGCAGCATTATAAATACGCGTATGACAGATAACGTCCTTGCCCAGACCTCTGGATCTAGTGCAGGTATCTGACACACGCCACGCACAGCTTCTACAGAGCGTGCATTATTATCCTGCAAGCTCGTGCAGGTGGCGTGAAAATGCCCTAAAAAGCTAAAAAGTCGCCTGGGAACTATTTGCTCTTCTGGCTAGGATATGTGTTCCGGCGTGGCGATCGACACAGCAAGCTTCATTGCATGTTGCCTATGGCAGAAAAAGAAAGATATGCGGGCTCTTTTCTCCACATCAGTACGCATAATGCGACTGATCATAAGGTGTTCAAGAGCCTCACGTGAAATGATATGTGCTTGGTGTGCAGTCTGCTGTGGATGCTCAAATTTTCACTAGAACCTCCAGCTTTTCCCCTTACTGCTGGCTCCAGTTGGTGTTGTCTGCTGTTAGCAATAATGCAACAAGAAATCATTGTAGTAAACAGATTTTGCTATAGGAAACAGCTCCATGGCTGTTAACTGTTGTGTGGTAATACTTTGTAACCAGAACAAAGTGGGCTCGACTATACTACCACAACTGAGTTCCCAATTAGCAAAGCCTGTAAGTAGAAGGCACAAGTTATAGTGCATCTTTATATGCATGTTACCTTTGTTAGCACGCATGAGGCTACTCGTTTGGCACTCGTCTCAATGCAGTATCCATCGAGACTTCTGGTTGTTGTCACTGCCAGGAGACTTCGTCAACAGCGCTGTAGAAGTAGACAGCAAACAAATCTCTGGCTGCAACGGCATCAGAATGGTGTTTTCTGGCATGTGTTGGAGCAAGTGAGAGGTACCGGGGCTGCGATCTACCCCCCAATGCCCCTTGGATGTGTTCCCAAATGCGTCCTCTCTGTCTGTGAACGTGTGCGCTCGAGGATATCTCACAGTTAGGAAGTTGTGCAAGACACAAGCGGCGTTGACAACATAGTCAGCATTCTCGGGGCGCAGTGGTATAGTCCACAATAGTACTCGCCACCTTGCCGCAGTTATGCTGAAAGCATTCTCAGCACACCTTCTGAAAAAGAGAAGACCAATTCAGCCCATAGTAAAGTGAAAAACTTACCATGGTTCAGCAAACATATATTTAAATGCATGCAGACAGGGGTATGCGGATACAGTCAAGGGAATATGATGCTATGAAAATGCATTTATTGGAATTTCTGGCTCAAAGAAGCTTTTGACGGTATGCTTCCTCCCCCACCCTCCAGCGAACTTCCTGAATTCAATGTAGGGCGGAAGCGGGTATCTGTATTTTCTTAGAAAAGCAAACCTCTGTACGTGTGTGTATTATTATTTGTTTGCGCTCTTGAGTGTTTTGTGTTCATGTCACTGAGTGGTGAACAGCATTACAGCCCACAGAACACACTGAAGCATTCGTGGGCTATGTCAGGAAACATTTTTGTTTGGCTGTACATGTGTGCGGAAACGAAAGGCATGAAGGAAAAGAACATTCGAGTTGAGTACAGGACATTTAAAATAGATAAATGGATTCCGCTGCTTTCCGTCGCGGGTATAGGGGACCGCAGCATCGCAGGGTGGCGCTGCAGGTGCCTCTGAAAAGCGCCCTCTCCGGCTGCCTGTACAGAATTGGTCCGGGAGGCCACTCACCCCTCCCATTGAAAAGCTGCGCGAGAGGCGCGATTGCTCGTGGAACATACCAGTTTGGTCTGCACGTGTTGGCCTGCTCGCAAATATTTTTTGCTCAGTCGCATGCTTCTTCCTTCGCGGTTGTGTGCTGACGGTCTCAAGGCAAGAAAAATGTACAGGCTAAGATGTGCAATCAAGGAAATAGCAGACACTGAAAACTTCTTTCGGAGCGCCAACTTGAAGAAAGAATATCTAATAGATCATGCTCACGCGGTGGAACAGATTATCGATGAATACGCCGTTAAAGCGACGGCGAAATGTGTAACGCAAGTAAATGACAAAACCATTTACGACGTGGAATTTGAGGTAAATACCTTTTTTTTGGCATGGTTGTGTTGGCAAAATGTTTTTTAATATATGGCTGAGGAGTTTGCTGCCCGTAACTTTGTCGACCAAATAGTCAGTTTTGTTATGTATTTCCTTTATTAAAAATTGAACAAAGTTTTTCTGTACTTAAGGTACTTAATTTGATATACGAGGCTGAAGAGATAAATGAAAGCACACTTGAAAAGCGCGTACGAGCCGTTTACTGTTAGCAGAAAAATATGTTCGTTTGGTTAATTACTACTGAATACGTAAGTGACTGGTACATATATATTAATGCCGATAAGCTCCTACGCGCGTCACAAAATTTATTTCTAGTCATGGATCATATGCGAACCTCACTCGTGTGCGAGCAAATATTGCCAATTTTTTAATACTTTCTTTCGGAAATTGCATTCAGCCATGACTCTGTGTATATTTTAGAAACTAGATGTGGGTCTCTACAAAGGACGAGATATTTTTGCTTTCAGCTTTCGTGGTCATGCCCACTAAAGAAAGAGCTCACAATAATAAGTGGCAAATGCTCTTGTAAGGCCGCCATTCAAGGTCAATGCAAACATGGTGCTGCTGTGTGCTTCTTCATAAACAATTATGAGGAGCATTCCTGCACAAATCAGCCTCAGGAATGGTGAAAGCCGAAAAGCAAGAAGCGGAAGCTCTCGGCAGACCTTATGAAAGTGCTTCCAAGTAAGTGTGCAGATGCGGTTGGTTTCAACTGTTTTTCTTTTTTGTTGTTGTTATAACCGCATTTATGTCAAATCTGAGATAGAAAAGCATTACTATGATAGTATCTTTATTAGCTTGCTTCTAACCTGTAAGCACCATAATTAATGTCATTTTGTATTGCTTCGTAAAGCAGGTCAAAATCCCATCTGCCGGGATGTCAAACCTGCGTGTCGCACCATCCTGCTGCAATACCCAGATGTTGTATGCCCATTGAAAGAAATAGTAGAGCTGTCGACACTTCACGAAGACGAAATAATTTGCAAAGAGGTCCTCAACGATGTTGTGAACAGAGCTTCATAATCTATTGAAAAAGAACATTTGGATATACTGCTGTCACCGATGTCGTCGAGACCTATTTATCACCATCTCGAAGTCCTTGAAGATGAGAATACGCAGGCAAAGGACTTCGTGTCAGAACTGAGTGCCGATCAGGCACGAAAATATTGATCCACTATACCTGCCCATGAAAATGTTGCAGACCTGGCTATTCTTACGCAAGGACAGGCGAACTGTGCACAGTATTTCGGATTTAACTGATCGTTTTTATCTCCAGTCCGGCTAGGTGCGGTCAGCCACGGCCTGTCTCGAGGGAGAGCGCACTTCTCTTCTCTTACGGCCTCGTCAATAGGGTCTGTGTCCACCGCCCGCCGCGCCTCGGTGGGTAGCCATCGCCCCACTGCTGCGTCTCTGCTACCGCCGTTCACGCGCAAGGGAAACGCGCGCTCGCTCTTCGCTCCGCCCGCATCATTTGCAACGGGTCCTGACATTTCACCCCTTATGGTTTATACAAAGACGCCATATTCAGCGTCTAAGATTTATCTTGTACGAGGAATAAAATACAGTCGATAATCCGCACGCGCGCGCCTTCGTCAGGTCGACCGCGCAGTGTCGAATGAAGCTTCGGGCACACTTCAACACTTTTTGCTTCCAAAATTTTATACGCAATAAAAAAAAATGTACCAGGCTATGCAGTGTGGCTTTGAAAGCTGTAAGTTGGTTTAGGGCGACCTGACGCGAGTGCATGGCAAACTGATGGGTGAAGATTTTGTCAACCGCTGCCGTTCTCGTTCAGAGCAAAAGAGGACCAGCGAAAATTCATGTCACGTCTCAGATCCAGAGTAAGGAACGAAAATTTAAGCAGCACAGCAGAAATAATTTTTTGCCGTCGACTCAAGGTGCCTTGATTTTGCTCTCAGATGAAACATCTGTCTTGACCGCATCGCGCCACTCTCTACGGGAGCGCGCGGCCGAAGAAATACCACGTGACCGCTGAGTAGGGACCGAAACAGCCGGTAGGTGCCGGCAAAACTCACCCTCAGAGGTGCTTATCGCCGGAGATTCTAACATGAACAGGTGCAAGCGAGATATCTTGGAACATGTAAGGGGTGATAAGAGAGTGTTGGTTGGAGCCTTCCCAGGGAGAACAATGAGGGCTGTGCTAAAAGAGTAAAAATAGGCTGTAGAATTCCGCAGAGCGCAGTATGGTAAAAGTAGCCGCGGGTCTAAACGATGTCCTAAATGGGGACGCTGCAGGAGTGGTGGAAAGTTTAGCTAAGGGAGTTGACGAGATCAGGGAGATAGCACAGCAGACGCAGATAGTTGTATGCACAGTGCCAGAGGTGCTAGGATTGAACGGAAAGATGGAAAAGGACGTGGTGACAGTTAATCAGGACATCAGAAAGTTAAGCCTGGAGAAGCGTTTAGAAGTGGTTGAGGTAAACAGGGAGGTACATAAAGCAGGTTTTGGTAGGGCTTTTCAGCGAGATGGCATTCATTTTAACAGAAGGGTCGGAGCAAGGATCGGCTGGCGCTTGGCAGGCAGGGTTGTAGCTTTTTTAGGGGGTCCGCGATGACTCCGTGCACAGAGGTAGTTAAAAGTGAAGCAGAAGAAAGTGTAATAATGGAGGCTGAGCCCCCAAAAATGGCAAAGAGTAGGCCGAGAAAGAAAAGTACAAAAAAGAAATTTAACACTAGGATCAGCTACATAAACATGCAAGGAGGTAGAAAAAGAGCGAAATGGCTAGAGATAGAACAGCAGTTGAAGGATGACAAAATAGGCGTGTACGCTCTTTGCGAGACTCATCTCAGGGATCTAGAAGATATATAGAAGGCTACGTCTGGGAAGGGTGCAACAGAACGAGAACGGAAAGAAAGGGTGGAGGGGTAGGTATTTTAATACACCAGGGAACAAATTGGCAAAGAATTAAATCATCTTTTAAAGAACATATCTGGGTTTCAGGAACCATTGCCGGCATAAGGACATGGCTAGGGGTAGTTTATTTAGGAACAGGACATCAATGCAGGCAAGAAAACAGAGATCTTGTTGAATGTCTCAGTGACGATATAAGCCAGTTTGGAAACGGGGCCAATATTATTCTGCTGGGGGACATGAACGGCCACATCGACGATCTGGATGGATACACGGATTGTAACGGGAAGCTGATGCTAGATTTCTGCGAGCGACACGGTCTAGTTATAGTAAATAGAGAAACAAAATGTGAAGGCCAAATCACGTGGGAATTCCGCAACAGGCAGACGACCATTGACTATTGTCTAATGTCGCAGGAAATTTATAGCAAGGTCACACAAATGAAATAGACGAAGAAGGGGAGCGTAGTCTGGGAAGTGATCATAAACGTATTAGCCTGCAGATGGGGCCCTTGATGAAAAGAGAAATGGAACTTAGACAAAACGTAAACGCAAAATTAAACGACGATCAAATAGCACAGATAGCAGCAGACATAGAGGAAGCAATAGAGAAAAGCCCAGTGGAAGACTGAGATTATGAACAGGTAGAACTACTCATAAGGAGTAAAATTCAGGAGGTTAAAGTAGCAAACCGCTGGAATGGAAAGAGGAAGCCACGGAGCTGGTGGAATAAGGAAATCAGGGAAGCTATTGAACAACGACGGGCTGCTTCAAGGGAACACCGAATGGCAAAGAAAGCACAGGCTTCTCAGGAGGAAATCGACCAAAAATGGGAATCATATCGACAAAAGAAACTTCAAGTGCAGGCCCTCGTCCAAAGTAAAATAAGACAGTCCACCGATCGCTGGATAGCTGATATACACGATGCCTCTAGAGGCGGAGCAAGAAAATTCTGGAGCCATATAAGCTGGCTAGGGAAGAAGAATCAAAGAAAGCAAGATCGGATTCAAGATAACGAGGGAAATCGTTTAAAGGGAGACAACGCAGTGAACCACATTACATCAGTTATAGCCAAGTCATTTAAGAACGACGATAGGGTAATCTCCGCAAATCAGGAAGCAAGACAAGGTAGCAGAATACAAAGCACCTTAGAACTGACCAATCTAAACTGGAAAAAGGCAGAAAAAAATATTCTTAAAAACACATCTACAGGAGTAGATGGAATTCCGATCAAGCTGATTAATGAACTCGGTCCAAAAAGTAAGGAAACGTTGTTAAAAGCTTTGGAAACAGTCATAACGAATAAGCAAATTCCGGACAGCTGGCGGCAGAGTAAAATGAATTTGATTTATAAAGGGAAAGGAGAAAGGATGCACATAAAATCCTACAGGCCGATTACCATAACATCTGTAATATACAGGTTATCCATGCAGGCGGTGAAATTAAAGGTGCAAGCATGGGTTGAAAGTAACAAGATACCCGGAGAACTTCAGAACGGCTTTAGAAATGGTAGGCGCTTAGCTGATAGCCTGTTCGTGCTTACCCAATGCATCGAAATATCTAGAGTGGAAAATAGACCTTTATTTTGGCCTTCCTGGACATAAACGGGGCGTACGACAACGTAAGCAGGGAACTCCTGTGGAACATATTAAAAGAAGAAGGTATCGGTTATGAGATAATAGAGTTCCTACAGGAAATATACCGGGATAACAAAGTAGAAATTACGTGGGAAGGGATAAGAAGTACGGAGGATGTCAAAGTATGCAAAGGATTAAGACAAGGCTGTCCTCTATCACCGGTGCTGTTCATGCTTTATATGATCAACCTGGAACGGAGGATACAAGACAGTAACCTAGGTTTTAACCTGTCATATAGTTTAGGTGGAAAGGCGGTAGAGCAGCGCCTCCCCGGTTTGATGTATGCAGACGATATTGTGCTGCTAGGTGAGAGTCTGGAAGAATTGCAAACTCTAGTTAAGTATTGCGGAGACGAAGGGGACGCTCTAGGCTTCAGTTTCAGCGCAGTTAAGTCGGGTCTAATGATTTTCAACGGTTCAACTGATCAGGGTCTTAAAATACAAGGCCTTGAAATACCTAGAGTAGCAGAATATAAATATTTGGGGGTATGGGTAAACGAAGGATTGGCATACAATGGAAAGCGTGAGCAATCACTTAAGGCCAAAGGGCGAAGGAATGCCGGGATGATGAAGCATAAGGCATTGTGGGGATACAATAGGTATGAGGTACTGAGGGGTATTTGGAAAGAAATTATGTGGCCCGGACTTACTTTCGGAAATGCGGTTTTGTGCCTAAAATCAGAGGTACAGTCGACATTAGAAACAAATCAGAGATCCGTTGGACGATTAGCACTAGGTGCCCACGGCAAAACTACAAATGAGGCGGTACAGGGAGATATGGGCTGGGCATTTTTCGAAGTACGGGAAGCTCAGAGTAAAATATTATATGAGGAATGCCAGAGGAAATTGGACAGTAACAGATGGGCAGCTAAGGTATTTAAATACCTGTACCTAAAAAGCGTTGGCTCACAATGGAGGAAAAGAACTAGGAAACTAACTAGTAAGTATGCTAGTAACAAGGGCGGAGAAATAAAGAGCATTAAGCAACAGGTGAAAAACACAGAAAAACACAGAATTGGATAAATTCGATGAAAAAAAAAAAAAAAACAGAGTGTGGAATTATACCGAAAGTGGAAAGTGCAGATCAGGAAGGAAGATTTCTTTGATAACTCAAGAGGCAGTGCCCTACTTTTTGAAGCTAGATCAGGGTGCCTTAGAACGCGAAGCTACAAAAAAAAGTTTAACAATGGAGATGACGCATGTGCTGTATGTGGAAACTCCAGTGAAACAATTGACCATATTATACTCGAATGCAATGGTATCCATCCGGAAGTTGATGCAGGCGCAATCACTGTTCCTGAAGCTCTGGGGTTTAGAGATAACAGTGGCCGGGTGAATAAACCGGCGGTGGAAACTAGCAAAAAACGGCTGGAAGATTGGTGGCTTAAAGGCAGAGAAGTGACATAATGTTAGTAATGTAGCACCAAAATTTAATAAATATAATGATGGATTAGTTAACCATTCTAAATCAATAATTAAGATATATGGAGAAAAATGAGCATGATAGCTACTGCTACCACCCCGTTTCAAAGGGGACGCTCCTATATTCCATCCATCCAGAGCAGCGTTTCACGCGCTTCGGCTGTGCCTGCAAGCGAGCGTCACGGAGTTCCGCGGAAGAATTTGTGGAACCATTGTTTCTCACGAGCGTTAGCTGCGGCAAGATAAAAGCGTGCGCCAGTGAAATGAGAGTGGTAGTGTCGGAGGTAAAAGCTCCGGGGACATCCTCGAAGCAGCCGTCGTCGTCCTTTCAACGGACGCGGTTGCGTTTCTTTAGTTTGTGTGCGATAGTAGCCTAGTTGGAGCAGACTGCCAGTCTCCCTTCGTGGACGTTCAGTGCAATTAAAACTTCGCCGAATATGCATGCTCGGCGCTTCCGTTTCTCATCATACGCGTAAGAAGCTTGTGAACACAAACTGTAGTGATGAGTCTTTTGAAAGGGCGAGATTGTCAACTTTAATGCATGCAATATTTGTGAAAAAAAAATTTCTCAGTGAGCTGAGATGCGAGTCATGCAGTTATAACAAATGATTCCGAAAGCATGTGTTTAAAAAAAAGCGCCAGTGGTGTTTTATTGCGTCATCAGAAAAAGTGGGCGCTATACTTTGAGTACTTTTCGCGAGCAAGGCTTTTTGTTCAACATTTTTCTTTTCGCATTCCGCTCAGTCAGCTGGCCAGTGAAGTTGGTGAGAAATGGCCTCATAAACGTTTGGCATATGAGCTTCACAAGCCTCATTCTGTGGGCCGTACTGTCATCCATGCAGCATTGAAATATTGGGTTCTTTGCAGCTGACTGTAGCACGACAGCTGTGAACCGTTTTAGTGGCTGCGGTCCTTTCGCGAGCTCTGAAGCTACCCTAGAAGCTGCGTTCTCTAGGATGGTAATGAAACCCACAAAAGCAATGGTAGGGTAGGAGAGCCCTCCTCTATCGATGCCGGCTATCAGGGCAGTTGTCGTCGAAACTGATGAAGGAGCTCGCAGCTTGTCAATGCAGCCAGTGCACTCAACATTATCTTGTATAGCTCTTACAAGAAAGCCAAATACTGCGAAATACTGAAAGCACTCGGACTCCAGCCATGAAAGCCTGCAAAGTTAAAAAAAAAATGCATGACTACGCCTCATGGAAACTTCAACACAGCTTTCATTGCAATATATATTTACAAAACAAAGAAAATAGTTTCAAAATGATAAACGAGAATCACTTTTTACTGCTTTCCACATGGGCTTCACGTGCCAGATAAGACTTCTAAAAATTATTGAACACTTTACCAACCACTGCATACCTCTCATCATCTGCATTGTAGAATGGCATCCTCCAGGCATTCCTGCTCACTATGTGGAACGTGGTACTCTTGACATTGTGGAGAGCAAACCATTTTTACACAGTCTCCATAAATTCTACAGTGGGCAGGCATTTATCGAATCCAGGAGCACCAAGGCGATGCCCATGCTGCTGAAGGAACGTGAGGACCGATGTGACCTCAAAGAAAAAAAAATACTTTAAGCATCTATAATGACTTTGACCCAAGGCCTAATCTCAAGATACCATTGCATATATTTAAGTGGCACAAGTGATTTATATCTTGCACAAGGTCCATAAGAGTGTGGCAACCATTTATTAAGGGTGGAGCTATATAATGTTCACAAGAACAAAAAAAATTGATCAATGCACACCTTACCTGCGGTGAGAAAATGTCGACGGCTCTACTGACATTCATTTTCTCAAAATTTCTGGGCCACAGATGTTTTCTTGTCAGGCATCGCACCAGCCTGAAAGCACCTTGCCGTTCTTGTATCTCATACAGTGACCTACAAAAAAGTAAAGTGTTAGCAAATTGCAAAAAATGTTCAAAAACAATAGAGTTTTGTGCAACCTTTAATAATCTGGAAGGATCAGTTTTCCTTTGTTTGTGAAGATCCTCTTTGTATCCAGAAACTGTGACCTGATGTTCTTCAAGATATGGCAGAAGTCAAATTACAGATATAACTGCCGACTTGAATCAAGAGGGGGCCTACAAGAGATGTTTAAAAAACAGCAGTTAATCTTCAAGATGCAATTAATGCTTTCTTTATACACATCTACCGGAACTCAAGTACAACACAGTATGTAGTCCACAAATATTAACAGTAACACATGCATTACATGGAACGTTAAATAACCACACTCATGTGATGACAGGTCGGATAGGGCCATTTGACAAACTTGAAAAAAATTTGCAATTGGCTTCATGGTTTTCTGCAACGAGTCGTACCACTTGAAATCCTGCATCTTCTACTGCTGCCATTACTCTGAGAGCAAGAATTTCAAGCTGCTCACCAGTTAAGGCCTTGGTAAAATAATACCCGACTGGTAGCCTGCAAAAAAAAAAGCAGTTGCCAGAAATTTGCTACCGTTTGTTCCTTCTAGGTGTTAAAGCCCTCAGACCAATTACCTACCAACCTAAGAACACAGCTGATAGATAGTTTAATATACCTGTAATGAGTGGCCAGCCCAACAAACACAAAACAAAGAAGGTGCATCGCCAATTCATCTTGCAGGCCAAAGTCTGCTTCCACGCCTCCCAAGTCAACCAGGTCGTGAACAGCATCTGAAAGCTTGTGATACGTGGTGGCTTGCTTCAGCGACATTTCATCCATAACCAGTGAACCACACCGTGCCTGCAGAGATTAACAAATAAACTTAGCTAACCCTTTCAGGCACTAGTACAAATCTTTTACCTCTTCAGAGTGCTGTCTTGCTTCCATATGAAGCCGCTGTTTGATAAGAGATGACACAACTTCTCTTGTGCACGCGCCTATGTACCGCTTCAACGTTGATCTGCAAGGCAGCTTCAGCACACCGGTCTCTCTGAGGAGTTCGTAGCACGATGGTGATTTAGCATGCCAAAGCACACAGTTGCGTATGGTCTCCTCACGCCAGCGGCCCTTTGCCACACTCAAACAAGCCAGCTGTTCTTGTATAAATAGGGCTTTTTCGTCACTTTGTTTCACTTTCTCCTGGAAGTGTTCAAAATTTGTTAAGATCGAGTTTCATGACAAACGCTAAGTATAATCAATGTGATAATGGATACCATACCTGAAAGACTACAAAGTTCGTTTTTTTTTTCAACACTGCCTCTGTTCGTTTCTTCTCTTTTTTCAGCAAGAAAACCTCCTCTAGCATCCTCACATTTTTCTTGCAAGCCTTCCACATGTTCTCGATAGAGTTGCAACCTGCCTAAAAAGCTTAGCAATTCTTGTAACTGCTAACCTAGTTTGTGGGCAACGTGCTTTGCACAATGGAGCTGGCTTAAAACCATTTGCTAGTGGCTCTTCTGGAAGAAGTACCACAGCAGGAAGCGAAGGAGGCACAGAGCAGGCTTGTTGCGTGGGCTCCGATGAAAGTGGTGGTAGCTCCAACTCAGCTTGTGGCGAAGGTGTTACAGGATCAGAGCTACCAGGCTCTTGAATAGGCAGCGGCTCACTGGTCCCATCAGGTGTGGTCGATTCTTGAGCGCCTGCTTCGGCATCGGGTTCGCCAACTCCAGACTTGTCAGTCACTGATTGAGGCATACACCCGCTCTGCCTGCAATATAGTCATCATGCGAATTTTGTTACATAAATTCAGACACCAATTTAGTTAAGCATAGAATTTAAAACCAGCGTGCATTACCTATGTTTTAATAAGGTTACTACAAAAATGGTGGAAAAGAATGGATTTTACCTGTTTTTCTTCGCACGTGAAACTGGAGCAGCACTCTTTCGTTTTAGTGGGCGCCGCAGTTGTTTTCGTGACGGTTGCAGATAGGCCGGGAATTGTGGAAAAATTGTCGGTACGGCATCGGCCTTTAATCTCCGTAACTTCAGGCCTTCTTTGTAGTCCTCCAGCTTAAAATGCAGGCTACACACTCTGCTCCTGTCACTTGGAATCCAGGGCTGTTTCCCTGGCCCTGAAAAGCAAGGAGTGCCATAACAGAAATGTTATTTCCGGACATCACTGAACGCAACGTCAACTCGACTATTACAGCATCAGCTGATGATCGCAGCCCTTTCCTTCTAAACTCATCTCGCTATCACAACTGACGCCGTCACCCGGAATGCTCGAGTAAGGCGACCTTATAAGCATGTTTAAAAGCTGGTGCAGATTCATAGCTTACGTTCCGTTTGCCGCGAGATGTTTCTGAGCCACGGATTGCGTACTTCTGTTACAGGGAACTCGTGGAAGGAGGTCCCTGCCGAGGTTCGCCCGCTCGACTTGCAGAGCGGCACGCAGCAGTAGACCATAATGATGCCGCAAACGCATAGGCATCCGCCGCCCCCCACAGGCACACGGCACGTCAAAACTGCCTCCGGTTAAGTTATTGACTGCCTGCTAAAAAGAACTCGCCGGCATCGAGCTTAGCGGCAGCTTCAGCATGTTATTGACGACCCACACGTGGTAAATCTTCGCGCTCCGTAGCCAGTTGCCGTCTCGTCGATTTCGTCGTGGGGGTGAGTTACAGCGCCACTCTGAACGGCGGCGGTTTAGAGAACTAAAAAAACACCACAAGCAAACCTTCGGTGCTGAGGAGGCGGCGCACGCGCAGGTCGCCCATTATACAGTAGGTCGTGGTCTTGACAATGTAGTAAAAAGTATCGCTAGCTGTATTCGGTCCTCGCATCTAGAATGTCGTTCCCTTCCGCACAGTAGCCTATACTTTCCCGAAGAGAGCCTCAATGGGGTCGCTATATGGCTTTAAATGTGTCTTCAGTGAGCGTGTTTCTCTTTAACCGCTTTAGAAGTTTCTTGCATACTTTCGATATAGCAGGTGAACTCATTTGTAGGCCCCTGCATCGAGTATCACCTGCGTCATTTATTGGCCTCTTTTTACCACTTCGAGCACAAATGGTCTCACATTATTAAATAATTTTTTATTGTTTTCATAATAAGCCTAATATCACGTAATAATTTTATTAAAGCAACGTTTTTTGCAAAATTAAAGTAACGTTTATAATACAACACATTTGCGAATATATGAACTATAATAACATTTAAAACTCAACCCTACAACGCTTATTTTGACTATTATACTAATACTTAAGCATTTTGCAGTTTACACTACATTTTTATGAAATTATTTTCATCTTCGGTGCTACCTGGATGGTTTCGAATCTACTGCTGAAAGACGGTTTTGCAGTTGCAGGTGAGATGCTGTCATGTTAGCCTTGAAGAAGATTCGATGTGATCACTGCTCATTCGTTTTTTTTTTTGTATTCCTATTCTTGTAGAGGCATGGGAAAATTCGTATTAAAATGGACAAAAGCAGCTACCATACTGCAATGTATGCCATATGCTTGTCGAACGTTTGCTGAGCGATAGTGTTTTTTATATAAAGACTCCGTTCACGTATAACCCGTGCTATGGTCTTTCCAGTTGTGATGTATGGATGCGAGAGTTGGACTGTGAAAAAGGCTGACCGCCGAAGAATTGACGCGTTTGAATTGTGGTGCTGGCGAAGACTCTTAAGAGTTCCTTGGACTGCCAGAAGGTCAAATCAGTCGATATTGTCGACCATAAACCCTGACTGCTCATTGGAGGGTCAAATTCTAAAATTAAAGCTCAGCTACTTTGGTCATCTGATGAGAAGAGAGGAGTCGCTGGAGAAAGATTTGATGTTGGGAAAGGTTGAGGTTCGCCGGAGAAGGGGTAGGCAGCGAACGCGATGGTTAGATGGCATTCTCGAGGCATTGCAGATGAAGCTATGTGATGTTAAGAAGATAGTGAGAGACCGGAAAGCGTGGCGTGACATGGTCCATGGGGCACGAAGAGTCGGACACGACTGAACGCCTGAACTGAACTGAACTGTTCACGTGTGTAGTACGTTGACGACATGCCGCTGCAGCATCTACCTTCTGTGTTCTTTCATTTCGGGGCTGCACTAACCCCCGAAACCCGCGAGCGACAGCGCGAAACAAGGCAAAAGCCGCCCGCCGCCGCTGAAGCAGACGCGAAGCGAACAGTGAGCAGGTCGCGCCTCTTACGGCGGTGGAGAGCGTAACTCAAGGAGAAACGTTCCCATTGTTCCCGCGGCGATTGAGAAGGCCGTAAGAAAGAGCGGGCGCTCACCCTCGAAGATGATGATAAACTCTTTACTTACTCCCAAAGAAGGCGAACCAGCCGAAAGACTGGTTGCACTGCTTAAGGGCCTGTCACACTAGCGCGACACGGCACCGACGCAGACCCGACAACGACACCTACAGTCGGCCAACTCGTCGGCCGACCGTGTCTGCGGCCGACCAAGCTGTCACACTAGGCCGACGACGACACCAACACGACCGAGAACCAAATGTCTTCCCAGTGTGACAGGCTTTGAGGCCGGGGACACCGACAAAACCAGTCTGCCGACTGTCGGTGGCCGAGTCTTCGTGAAATCGGCCGCTGATCAAAAATATGCCGAAGACAAGATCCAGTTCCAACATTTTGAATCTGTTGCGGCACTCATAAAATACTAAATTATCGTGACAGCCGCATTGACATCGCGTCAACATTGCTCCGCTCTCCATGCCTACCTTGCGTGAGGCCTGCGAAAGCGTGCACTTGATCACAACACTTCGGGTGTGCGATGTCGGCGGCTCTATTTTCAACGCAGACGGAGGCGGAGCTGATCTCCCTTGTAGAAGAACGCCATATAATATGGGATATCAGAGATAAACATTATCACCGCCGGGAGCTCAAAGAAGCGGCATACGCTGAGATATGCGAGATGCTGGGAGGCCAATACACAGGTATGTACGAAAACTTTGCGCTGAGATCCGGCGTTCATTTCGGGTGCGGTATCTGATGCTGTGATGTCTGTTTTTTTATTTTTTCCTCTACCCACACCCTATAATTTAGCACTGCTTGTCTGGTTGCTGTGGCGTCGGGACGAGCCGACCGTCAATTGCATTAATTGACTGGGCGCCGTGCGTACGAGAAGCCAAACACAAGTCGCCAACTTTATCGCTGTCTCCCAATACCCACTGCGCATTTTCTTACTTTTCAGTTGCCCAAGTGCGCTCGCGCTTCGCGAATTTGCGGACCCAGTTTATGCGCGAAAGGCGGAAAATCAAAGCCAGCTCCGGTGCCAGCCCGGACGACATATATGAACCGAGGTGGGCACACTACAAGAGGCTGCTCTTTTTATCAAGCTCCTGTACCTCACAGCCCAGTATGTCCACGTTGGACACGCAGGAAGAGGAGGAGGTATGTGTTATTCATCCCTTGCTAGCCGGGGGCCATGCAAGCGTCATTTATAAATGTAGTTTGTCTGGTCCCTTCATTGAAAGCTGCAGTTTATGTTTATAACATTCAGCTAATTTTTCAGGTATCTATGAAAATCCCATATCACTGAAGCTGATTTTTGTGAAGCAGATAATGAAATCTGGCTTGCTTTTTTGAAAAGAAAAAAAAAATGACAATCTTTTCTTCTGTCAAACTGCCTTGAAAGAAGTAGTAGTGGTCGACACAGACAATGTGAACTCAAATTTGCTCTGGGCCACAATACACTTTTCATATGCTGATATGGTTTCGCCCCTTCAAAGCAGTATTTTTATATGCGTGGCTCCAATTGTGACCATTTTTTTAGAGACTAAGCTTCCCTATGGATTTTAACCGAGAACTATTTCCAGACAGTGGACTTGGTGCAAATATACAGCGGTTATTTAACATGTCACATAAATATAGCCACCAAACAAAACATTGACTTCCTCAACGAAATATTTCCATTGAATTTTGAGAGCCGGACACCAGTGCAAAATCCCGTATGATGACTGTTTTGTGGTTTCTTGCTTTTCTGTGCCGTGTTGCCATGTTGACTGGCGTTACCATTTGTCATATGGCATGAACAGTTGCTTTTTCTGCTGCTTTGCTATATTGTAACATTGGCAAAAAGACGTGTGAAAGCCGCAGAGCCAGTAACACAAAGAGCTGGTGTTGACGAAGTCCAGGGACGTACAGTCCGAGCACGAGAGGAAACTCTGTTGTCTTCTACTTGTCTTCCTTGTCTTCATCAGACTGGCATAAATATTAGCGCTTTAAACTGTACGTCGTTATTTCAAAAGTAATGAATAGCACAATACCATAGTTGCAGCTGCCCGCCACTGTGCATTAAAACAGATATTTGTCATAAACGTTTTTTTCTTAATCTTTTTTTTCATAATTACTTCACGCTGAAAATACTGAAATGGACAAGGGTTTTTCTCACTGCTGTCGACATTCAGTGAGACAAGGTTACTTGAAACCGTATACACAGATGACATTCTTTATGGACCGTTTAGCTTGAGAACCAAAGTAGATATAAATGAAGCACAACTGCTTTGCCTGATGTCACTTTACATGTGGTGTAAAAAACTGTAGGTAATTTATGGAACTGTAGTGGTAATTTATGGAAGATTTGCAAAACATTCAGTTGAATAACAAAAATGTTTATTATTTAATGTTATTTCTCAAAACAAGTGTCAAAACATGTATTTCTTAATATGAGCAGAAGCTTATTCAACATATTGATAGTTGCTTATGGCATTATGCCATATAACATTCATCATATGATAAGCAGTCAGCATATGCATTGACAGCCTGCACTGGTGTTTCCACCTGTGTTCAGTGGCACAGAAGTTTTTCAATTTTTTTTTTATTCATGCTGTGTAGCTGTTCAAAGCCCTTGCACTGTGCTTTGCATTTTCATGTCTCATTGAAGCTAGCAGAAAGTATCACTTTGTTTATTGCAATTATGGCTTGCACACTTCTTATTCACAAACGAGCAAGTTAATGGGCGTACCAACAACAGGTTTGTACCTTGCATTATGATGTAGCTAACTTTATTAATGAAAGAAATACTCTGGATGCTTTTAGGTTGGTCACACAGATAATATACAGTAGGGCCTCCATCACAAAGCATTAACAAAAGACAGAAAAGGACTGATATGCTTGAGTTATTCGAAGGAAACAAGCAAAAGAAATTGGGCGCCAAAAACAAAAAAGAGCGCATAACCCTTACAAAAAAGCTTAATGAGTTTCTGATTAAATGGTAATTACATTCCTCATCATGCACATTAACATTTCTATACATTTTCTTGATGCATTTTTGATGAGTTTCACAAGAAAGTTGGCCACCGTGTTTCTGGTTGGTACCTAATGTGTGCATTTCTTGTGTGTTGTTCATGATTGTTGACCAATGAGCACTTTTGGATAAAAAGCAAAACCTAAAACGCAGCGAAGCACATCAACTACATTAAAAAAGCTAAAAAATAAAAAAAAAAAACTAAGCAAAAAAAAAACGTCACCTCTGGAGCGATTCGAACTCGGTACCTCTTACTCCGTAGCTTTCTACGCTAACCACTCGGCCACACGGGGAGCTGGTGATGCCGGTAACGTATTTGCTTCTTATGTCTGGACTGCATTCATAAGATTGGGACATAATGTTTCGAAGCATGTTTCCAAGTGTACAGGCCATTGCGGCTGCTCTAACAATTACAACTTCTTGACCGTTAGAACTTGCATCTAATGTTCTAGATACCTATGCGCACTATTTTGTCCACTGCAGTCATTTTAACATGTCGAGTTTGGCATCGCTGGCAAATTTATCAGCGCTGGCTCTTCGGTGGTTGCTACCTTGGGCGTAATTTTCGCTGAACACGGAGCTGTAGCACGAACCTTTAAGGAAAAAAGTGCGACCAAGCTTCAATACCGGCAAGCGCAGCAGCGCCAACACTATTTTACTGGTAACTAAATCTTATTTGTATCTAAACATTTGGGGAAGCGTTGCGATGACTGAGGGCTCGGCTAATCTATACGCAGAGCAAGGAGCTCGAAAGCTTAAAAAACACGCAAAATATCATGCATTATAAAGAAGGCATTGCTTCTCGTGTCCTGGTCGCGCACATGCTCCCAGGACGGTCCAGTTCCGAGTCAATGCACGGCTCGGGTTACGTCCGCGCGTCGTCGTCGGCGCAGGCCGGGTACCCCTGCTGGTCTCTCCAAAACGGCCTGCTCGCAGGTGCAAGGAGGCATTGGAAATGGAGCGGCCTTGCGTCCGTTAGCTTGGAGGCGGTGTGGCAGTGCGTCGGTTCGCGTACACAACAATATCCTTGCCCGTGACACCCTCAAGCATATTGTCCAACCACAGCACCCATTCGCTTGGCAAGAAGTGATTTGCAATGGCACAAACACCCAAGACGCAGGGTGTAAGCGTGTTTTGAATGAAACAAATGTCCAAAAAGTTGTTTTTGTTTTTACAGTGCATGCTAAACAGAAATGAAAACATAGTAAAGAATATACATTCGCTTAGTGATGTATAGTTTCCCTCATTTGGGAAAGTCAATGTATTTCCACATTAGCTCCTATACAAAAATACTGTTTTGTTTTCCAAGTACAAAACTTCTTGCGTAATCTCAAATGAAATTCTGTCGCGGATCTCATGTTAAAACACATAAAAATTGTTTCTTAGGCAACATCCTACATATGCTAATCAGAAATGAAAACATAGGGCTCTGAAAGTGTGCAGTTAACAAAGAAATAATATATATTCACTTAGTGATGTATACATTTCCTCATTTGAGAAAGTCAATGTATTTCCACATTAGATCCTACCCAAAAATACTGTTGCGTTTTCCAAGCACAAAACTTCATGTGTGATCTCAAAGGAAAGTCTGCTGCGGATATGATGTTAAAACACATCTAATCTTGAATCTCCTTTGAGTGGTTGATGACTCATCAAAAACACATTACGTGGGTAACAGAAATTCAATATCCATTTTTGTAAGGGAATGCCCCCGAATGCACTCTTTGCGATGCCAAAAAGGCCGACCTAACTCATATCTTACACATGTGCCCTAAGCTCCAATCCAAAGCCGAATGGCTATTATCTAACCCACTACAATGGGAGGCTGCGGTGGCCAGCTCCGAACCTGTGGTACAACTGCGGGCGGTGAGCTGGGCTTTGGAAGTCGCCGAATGACACGGTCTGACGGCCACATCACGAAGCCAACCGAAAGAAGCCCATTGATCATTTGACAAATGTCTTTTTTTTCTCTCTCTCTTTACGGAAATAAAGTTTTCACCACCATCCACCTTATGAGCCGAGTATAATTTAGGCCTGCACATTTTGATTTCTATACTTCTGTTATAAATTAACCCCATTTTTTTCCGTTCCATGTTGTCAGTAAAGGTGTTTGCTTTATCACCAATAATTTTGAAGTGCAATTGGTTGACATGTTCTTTTCTTGCATACTGCAGTAATACAGAAACTAATAACATCCATCACAACATCCATCTTGTAGCTCATTGTCTGAACAGGTTGCATTATTGCAGATCATTTTTTTCCTGGCATCATTTAGTTTTCCAAAACCGTGTCCGCAGTATTCACCGCAATATTTCAACGAGTGACTATGACCTTTTGCTCATAAGCCAAAGAGTGCAGAATTAAGTTCTGGTCTTAGCAGCTGCATGTTGATGAAGGCAACACATGAATTGCCCGCGTACTGTGCAAAGCCAGTACAGTGTAGGCCCAGGTAGTCAGTTATTTAGAAGCTGTACACTACACTATTTCTCATACTCTGTGTGCAGTTTTGGGTTTTGAGAAATACTGTACGGGATAAAATAATGACTAAATCTTAGCAGAAGTGAGGTTTCAGCTGTGGTCTCATACATTAAATAAAAAACACAGTGAAAAACAGTTCAGCCTGTGTTGCTTTGTCTCAAGCTTTTGTGTCCTTTATTTCAGGATATTGAACGCCAATACTGCAATCAAGCAAAGGATCAAGCAGGATTTCGGAAACGGTACTCTACTATCGATCATATCCATACCATCAATCAGGTGATAGAAAAATGCGCGGAATATAACCAGCCCTTATACATAGCATTCATTGATTACGAAAAAGCATTTGACTCAGTTGAAACCTCGGCGGTGATGCAGGCATTGCGAAATCAGGGTGAAGAGGAGCCGTACGTGAAAGTACTGGAAGATATATATAGTAGCTGCACAGCAACCATAGTTCTGCATAAAGAAAGTAACAAAATTCCCATAAATAAAAGGTGTTAGGCAAGGAGACACAATCTCCCCAGTACTATTCACAGCTTGTTTAGAGGAAGTATTCAGAGACTTGGAATGGGAGCAGTTAGGGATAAGGGTAGATGGAGAATACTTCAGTAATCTGCGATTTGCTGATGACATTGCCTTGCTAAGCAACTCGGGGGATGAACTGCAAATAATGATTGATGACCTAGACAGAAAAAGTGGAAAGGTAGGCTTGAAAATCAGTATGCAGAAGACTAAGGTAATGTTCAACAGCCTCGGGAAGGAACAGCAGTTTACATTAGGTAGCGAAATACTGGACATAGTAGGCGAATATGTCTACTTAGGACAGGTAGTAACCGCAGATCCGGACCACGAAAAGGAAATAACAAGAAGAATACGATTGGGATGGAGCGCATTTGGCAAGCACTCGCAGATTATGACTAGCAGCTTACCGGTATCGCTCAAGAGGAAAGTATACAACAGTTGCATCTTGCCTGTACTCACCTATGGGGCTGAAACGTGGAGGCTAACCAAGAGAGTCCTACTTAAGTTGAGGACTACCCAGAGGGCTATGGAACGAAAATGGTAGGGGTAACATTAAGAGATAGAAAGCGTGCAGAGTGGGTCAGAGAAATAACTCAAGTTGCCGACATTCTAGTAGAAATTAAGAAGAAGAAATGGACATGGGCAGGACATGTAGTGCGAAGAGAGGACAACCGATGGTCGCTGAGGGTAACAAACTGGATTCCAAGGGAAGGAAAGCGTAGCAGGGGGCGGCAGAAAGTTAGGTGGGCGGATGAGATTAAGAAGTTCGCAGGGGTCAAGTGGATGCAGCTAGCACAGAACCGGGTGAAGTGGAGAAATATGGGAGAGGCCTTCGCCCTGCAGTGGGTATAATCAGGCTGATGATGATGATTGAACGCCAGTGTGACATCTGGAATTCTGAAGCTCTTGTTCCGGAAGCCAGTCACGAGGTGGAAGATTTGCCACCAATGTGTGCTGAGTCGTCGGCTGTGACCGCATCAAGACCTGCTCAAATGAGGAAGGCCTATGATGAAGAAAAAGAGCAGAAAAAAGTTCTGCTGACGTCGGCGGTTGAAACTTTGCAGAGGAGTCAGCAACGTCTCGCAGCTGCCGATGAGTGCGATGCATTTGGCAGCATGATTGCCCATGCTGTGCGGCAAATACCGGCAGGACCAGAGCGCCAATTGGCAATGTTAAATGCCCATCAGGCTATTGTTAAAGTAGGCCTATCGAAGCATGCTACAGCAGTGGAGTACCTTGATGTAATTGACATGCAAGATTAAATGCATCTTTCTACTTACCTGGAGACAAGTCTCCATTGCCAACTGACTTGGCCTTCATTGCAGAAATAGTGCTTAAACTGTTCTCTGACTTCTCGAGCACTTCTGCTTGAGTTCCCACCAGTCTTTGGCAGGGGCTGCATGGCACCACAAGGGCCGGCTTGATCTCTCCACGTTCCTTGGCGGATATGACCTGCATGTGAGCAAGCAACGTGCAGCAGCAGCATGAAGCATGTGTTTTAGCACATGAACACAACAAAACCTTGTCATGGCTAAGATCCTTCCACATCCAATTCTTTTGCAAGAGCTGACAGTGCATGATTTATTTTGAGGTATCCAGCTTAAAAATATCCTTACAATACCTCATAACTGAACCATGTACTTTCCTGTTTTAGTTGAAGATTACAGATCAGCATCCACCAGTAAAAAAAAAAATTGTGGCACTGCTGAAAACTAAAAAACACCGGTTTCTGGTATGTTCGTGCTAGCCTATGACTTACTCTTGACATAAAGCTTCCCATTTCCCTTCCCTTCAGAGTACAGAGAGTGGCTACCAAGCATTCAAAAAGCAAGAAGTCAGGGAAGGGGGGGGGGGAGGTTCCAGAGGTTACACCCTGCTGGCTGCCTAAACACTTGCTAGCATCTCCAGTTATCAATAAGTCAGATTCTCCCCCAGGCCTGTTTTCTCACCGCAAGGACTAGTTCCCAGACAATACTCCCACATTCATTCTAGAATAGTAGTAGGAGAGCTGCTAGATGAATTCAGTAGGTACAAAAAGTTTGGCACATGAAAGAGTTACCACCAGTACACAGTGTGCGTTGCTGTCTAGCCTTCTTTGTTTTGGAAACTGCATGTGACTGGCCAGTATATTATCCCAAGTATTTTGACGTTTTCCTACGTCATGCACTAATGCTGAGCGAGTACTCTCAAAATTTCATGCTTTGAATACAAAGATGCACGACAGTCTGTCTAGGTATGCTTGTGTCTATTACAATAAGCTCCAATAGCAGTTACTCCAAAGTCAGCAAATTGTCTTCGTTATGTAAAGCTGCATGCTTTGAGAATTACTTTTCACCAATAATTGTCATGTTTTACAGTTTTGCACCATGAAACTAGTTTAAAACCACTGATTTCAAGAAAGCATATAAATTTTGAAAAATATCCAACAAATTTTCGAAAAACTTCAGAAAGTATATGGCATACACATAATCGCTATTGAAAAGCACTGAACCCAGCTTATCCTGTTATAAGGTGGTGTAGTGGCGCGTCGAAGAGAGAAGTATTCTGCATTTTGAATGAAAGCGTCACCCTCCTATCTTTATCAATGTTATATGATGGGCAGAAATGTACATTGTTCCTGTTGTAGGAAAACTTCTACCAGGCAACATGGACAAAAAGGTTGTGCGGTTGTGCCTCATAACTATGGGCAGGCCAGTCTGCAAAAAACTAATAGTGAAGGGGAAAATGTTTAGGAAAAGGACAGCAACTTTGTGATTAAGATCCCTGGACCGCCCGGTGCATTATCCGCGTAGCCAATGGCTGAATTTCACCATTGCACTTGCAAAACGATAAAGTGCTCCCTTTGATGACATCTGGCCCTGTGCATGCTCCAGCAAGCAGTACTCCAAGCAGATGGCTGCGTTAAGTCAGGTCATCAGCGACCTGTATGTTTATGCAGCCTAGGAGTGCAAAACTTTAAGGCAGACATTTTAAAATATTCACAGCACTAAAAAAAAAACTAAGGGTCAAAACATCGGTGTTGTTTCAAGACAGACAGACCAAGGTTTCTGCAAATATTACAAGGTAGAAGAAACTGGCATCTTGCCTGTAAGGACATCTTCAACGTCAAGGCTCTCAGGTGGCGTATACAGCTGCCTAGATGTCCTCTTCGACCGCAGGAAATTGTGCAAGGCTACAGTTGCTAGCACAAGCTGCATGGCCTTGATAGGCTTATGCCTCATTGGCGCGCGATATATCTGCCAGCAGCTGGCAAGAATGCCGAAGGCGTTCTCGGAGGTACGTCTGGCACGATATAGCCTGTAATGAATAGGTTCGAGCATGAGGACAAATGTAAAACAAATGAGCCCTCATAGCTGCTTTATGTGTTCGTGACTGAGCAGTAAATGCTCTCGTAAAGTGCATAACATTCCAGGGAAATGCTGAAAGCATGGTTTAACTTCACTATAAGACAGTCTGAATGAAAGAAAATGAGCTATAATGCAAACTAAGTAAGTTGAAACACCACTGTGCCTAAACTGCATCCAAAAACTGCTACCTGAGGGTAAATTCAGTTAATGTGCAACCTGCTCCCTTGCCCTCATCATCCTCAGCTCAAGACACAAACATAGCTCCCACCACCAAAAAGCTTGTTGCCATGAAACTAATAATTTTTTACACTAATTTCAGAAGTAACTGCAAAGGCTGAAAAAAAACGAACAGTTGAAAACAGTGAAATAATTTTTTATTAATATTACGTAGACCATACCTGTAGTTAAATATCCTTTTGCCTTGCTGCAGCTCAGCAACAGGATAAGGCCGCATAAGGTACGGCTTCAGGCCAAATCCTTCATCCCCCACTATTACATAGGGTGCACTGCTGTTTGAGTTGGGCAGGTGATCTGGAGGTGGAAGGCATGTTGGGTCTGACTCGATTCGCAACCGCAGCTTTCCTTCGGTCCAGACCCCACTGTCATTTAGGCGTCCGTTTTTGTCAACGTCAACAAATATGAAGTCGAGGTCAGCATCCACAAGTGCCATGAGAACTATACTAAATGTTCCCTTGTAGTTTCGATAGGCAGCTCCACTTCTGGCGGGTGGAGCGACAACAACATGCTTCCCGTCGAGCGCCCCCAATCAGTGTCGAAATTGCCACATTTCTTCAAACCCTTTCGCAATTACTTGCCATTCTTCATGACTCTCAGGTGTCTGTAAGAAAAAAAGTGCAATATTGTTTGATACTGTGCTCAACTATATTAGTACCGGTGCACAATTTCAGTGTAAAAATACTGTGCTGTAAGTCTCCATGATAACTTTTTTCAGTGTACTAGTTCATAGATAATATATGCACACATTTTCTTACTGCTAATCAAGGAACCTTAGCAAAATATGTATGCTTATATGAGCTTTTCTAGTGACGCACATATTTTTGTGCGGCAGTTTTGACCAGACTTGTACACCTGTGGACCGGGTCCAACATTACAGGCAACACATTAAACTATTGATATGCATCATTGATTACATGTGAACTGCAGAAAATGGCAGTGACAGATACACACCTTCAGCACCTTTGGCTTCAAAACTTTGTACACTGCTTTGCACACTTCAAACACTATTCCAGCAATAGTGTTGTGGGCTACATAAAAGGCGAACTGGAGCGACATTTCGCTGTTTCCTGAAAAAGAAAATGTGGGCATTAGTGTACTCTGGTCACCTGCATTTCCTCTAGCGATAAGATATGTGGATTTTAATACGTGGCATGTACAAAAAAAAATCCTGAAAGCCAGCTTGAAAACCACACCTGATAATGATTAAATATAAACTGCCCTTGCAGAAAAGTAGCATGCAATGCCTGCACTGTAGACATTAGGTGTGAATACTGGCAGGTAGACGGTGATATATATATGTCTGCTCGTCGGCGGCACGTACCGCGCCAGCGTTTGTTTTGTTTATGTAATCGGAACTCGTATTTCCCGAGTGAGGTCCGGTGACGTGCTCCGTAGACGGTTGAGTGCTCGCCGAACGCCAATGCGCTTATAAATAGTAATTTTCATCTCTGCCTTCATTTGCTTGAACACATCGCGACCGCACACAAGAAATGCAGCAAGCGATATGCTGAAATCATGTATTCGACTAAACTAAGAGTTCAGTTAAAAAGACGGAAAAGGCAACAAACTTCGCCGCCCACGCAGTCCCACCCATGAAGCTGTGCTGCTTTTACAGTGTGTCCGATGCCAAAAAATGTACCTGAGGCGCCATGCACGCTCACCTGTTGCAAGGTACCGGAGAGTGATCGCGAGCCTCTCTCCAGCCTGGATCGCTTCACGAAATGGTGTATCCTGCTTCGTGATAAGCGGCGAAACTGCACTCAGCAGGGACTCAAACGTAGCCGTGTCCATTCTTATCCAACGGCGGTAGTTTTGCGCTGTAGCCATGGCGACACCAAGGAAGTACGCGGCTTCTTTGCCGGTGGCTCGTCGAGTAGCTCTAGAACTACTAAAGCTGCGGTAGCAGCAGCCGCCGCCGATTCAATGGCTTCCATATTCGCGGAGAGCGGAGTCTGTGGCCGGTGCCGAGCAGCGCAATGACAAAGTGAGAAACAAAATCTCGGAACTAACACTGTAGTGCGCCCCGCTCGTGATATCGCGAGAATAGCGAGAACGAGAGGGCGTGAAGTCGGCGAGAGGTTTTCGAGGGCTGTCTGGCTAGTGCGACATGGGAGTTTGCAGACCGTCGGCCGACAGCCGTCTTGCGACCGACACGAGGAGGACGCCGACAATCGGCCGACTGTTTCCGTCGGCGCAGTGTGACATCCCTATTGCAAAAACCAGCGTTTCCAGTGCGAAACCAGTAAGATTTTCGCGCTGGTTTTGCACTGGATCTGCTGGGCACGCTGGAGGTCTGCGATATTCACTGAAGCAGTAACGGGAAGACACTGGCTGCACTGGTGCGATGGGAGAAAAGCGCTGGGATTAGACTTTTGACGCTTGGTGTGTCGCTGGCATCCGCGATGCACTGGGAGAAGCGCTGTATTGTGCGCTGGGCCGCACTGGTCCCAGTGCCCCAGTTAGCCGGTGCGGCCTGCGGCGTCAGCCGGAGTAGCATCCCTCAGGGGCCAACAGGGCAACAGCGTACTTTCAATCGACCATCGGGGGGCATATGAAAAATATGGTTCAAGCAAGCGCTTTTTGGCTGCGAAGTCGTTGCGCATTTGTAAGAAAACAAAGGCAGTATCTTTTTTCTAGAGTTTCCATGTTTCGATAGGTCGTTTCGAGCGTTTCGAGAGCGGCAACGATCGCCGCGCCTCGATCTCATGACAGACTGACGATTAACACACTACTAAAGCTGGAATTGAATAATGTCGGCTACCATGCATAACCAACTTCACAGCTGATCTTAAGGGCACTCTAACACAATGATTACTGCCAAAATGTTCAATGCGGGCTCAATCGCAGGCGAGCGTAGCCTGCACCACGGCCCAGTATCAACAGCAGAAAGAAAAACTAAAACGAGGAAGAGAGTAGTTTACTGAGCGATGGGTCCATGAGAGAAAAAGCAACAACATACAGCGCTTGTAATACATAATATTTGGCGTGTTTCTCAAGCTTTTGCGCTCCTTCTTACTCTGCGTATAAAGCAGCCGAACCCTCGGTCATCGCAACGCTTCCCGCAATGTTTACATACAAATAAGGTTTAGTTACACGCAATTAGGGTCATCGCTGCGGCGCTTGCCGGTATTGAAGCTTGGTCGCACGTTTTTCCTTGAAGGCTTCTACTAAAGCTCCGTGTTCAGCGAAAATTACGCCCACGGTAGCAGAGCACCACCCAAGAGCCGGCGTTGGTAAATTTGCCAGCGATGTCAAACTCCACATCTTAAAATGATTCCAGTGCACAAAATAGCGCGCATAGGCACCCAGAACATTAGTTGCCAGTCGTAAGAGCAGACAGCAAGCTAAAATGATCAAGTAGTTGCAATTGTTAGAGCGGTAGCAATGGCTTGTAGACTGCGAAACACGAAGTCCCAACCTTATAAATGCGGGTCATGCAATAAAATGCAAAAATGTTTATAGAAAACCCAGTTCTCGGCGTGGCCGAGTGGTTAGCGTGCTGAGCTGGTGATTGGTATGTACCTAGGGACTTAGTTCGAGGCACGCTTGGTGCACTAATTTTTTTTTATTTTTTTTTTTTACTTTTTTTAGTTTTTTTATGTACCTAACTTGTTTCGTTACTTTTTAATTTTTATCCCACGCCTTTTTTTTCGGGCGAACAGTGCCGCCAGCGCGGAGCGTCCCAGTATGCCGCGTCCCAGTGCGCCCAGTGTCCAGCGTCATGCTGGGACCATAATCAGGTATGGCGCTGGGGCGCTGGCTCCCAGTGGCACTGGTTTTTGGAATAGGGATAGACGCAGACATCAGGAAGACGCTCTGTTGGCAGACCAAATCGGCCTCGTGTCGCGCTAGTGTGACAGGCCCTATAGAGAAGGTCAGCAGGGTTCCCTTGTGACTCTGCGGCCTCCAATGCGCGAAAAATGAGCTGGCGCTGTTGGGCGAGCTCGGTGGTACGCAGGAGGGACTCCCACGCATCCACTGTAGCTGTATTGTCTGCGTTGTGTCGTGCACATGTCCACACCATGTGAATGAATGTGGCCGGTTGTGAGCAGTGTTTGCAGCTAGGTGTAATAAGATTTGGGAAAATTTTACTATATAGCCACGGGTTGGGAAAGGTTCCTGTTTGTATTTTGCGCCAATGGACGGCCTCGCGCCGGGATAGTTCCCGGTGTGCAGGGGGGTGTAGACACCGTTTGAGCCGATAATGAGACCGGCCGTCGGTCAGCATGGCTAATATTTTTTGCATTTTGCAGATGACATGAGGAGAAGAAGCTCCGGATGAGCAGTTCTAAGGCGCACACAGTCGCCACAAAAAAAAGTGACGAAGGACTCCAAAAGGCCGCAAAGCAGTTATCCAAATCTTCATCATATTCAAGTGTAGCAATGCGCTGCGGTTCGTTTCCTGACACAAGTATTTGCTAAAAAAAAAAGAAAGGAAATTGCAACACTGAATCTAATGTGGAGATGAAAGTTTTAATATGTAACGAATTATCATTTACAGGCGCGAAGACAGAAGCTGAAGCTCGGCAGAGCTTGGAAGGAAATCCTGAGACACGTATTTTCCAGGTAAATATTTTCCTTCCTTTGCTTTTAGATAGTAAGTGTGCTCTTGGTAGATATTTTTCCTTTTTTTTTTAGATTTAATGTCTACTGCCATCTTTAATTTTCCAGACCGGGCTAGTGGTGCGTCCCCAGCAACCCTGGCTCTGCTGCAGTCCTGACGGTCTAATCAGAGTGGGGGAAGAGACCGTTCTCATTGAAATAAATGTACATTTAAAATTAAGGATGCATCATTTATAAATTATGAAGACCGTATTTGCTATCTCCCCTATCTCACATTTATCAACGACATCCTCACACAAAAAAAAACCAATATAACACACAAATACTAGTGGCTATGTATGTGCTAAATGTGCAAAAAGCCATACTGTATGTTTATTCACCAAATCAATCGGTGAGTGTGAGTGTATTAAGAGATGGATTGTTTCTATGGGAGGTTATTCCAAAGATGGAGCGCTTTTACTTCAAGTTCTTTATTCCAGCGCGGTTTTGAACAGTTTTTATTCGCTAAGAAAGGAAATCTATAAATTCTTGCTTTTTCAGGATGCATTGTTTAGTTTTGAATACAAGTGTTAAATCATAGTGTGAATATTTGGATATTTTGTGTATAATGTATGCATAGTCTTTTGTGTATAATGTGTGCATAGTTTTACTAATTAGTATTATATTCTTGAGCATGCGTTTTAAAATGAATAAAAATTTGTTATCATTTGCAAAAAATGGGCCATGACTGAATAAAAATATACGAGCATTTGCATTTTGTTCTATGAGGACATGGTCTGTTCTTAAATGTCATTAATATTGTACTGCAAAATTACAAGCAAGCAGCACATCCCCCCCTCTCTTCCTCCTCTCACGCGCCGAAATTACAGGAAAGATTGCAGAGAAATTTTCCCATCTGGAAAAAAAAATAAAAGCTGGCTTAGAAGTGTGCGCGTGTTCTCGCTACTTCGCTGCTGTAGAGTGATCGGCACGTCATTTAAATATGCTGCTGATTGTTTTCTTTCACTGCGGTGCCGGCTCCATCCTAGGAGCGGCCGTCTGGTTTTTGGCTCGCGCGCCCGGATGCGCCAGCCTTTGGGCATGTGCGCATCGGGCGAGTCGGCGCCGTACGTGTGCCGTTTTCATTTGCGATACTTTTGAGAGTTGAAATTGAACTGCTTTTTGGACTGGGTGGATCATGAAGTGTGGGGTGCTCTAAGTGAGGTGCGCGCTAAGGGCAAGTTTCGGCGACATACTCCAGTAATCTTTATACACTTTTATTTTCTGAATGTTGCCATCTTTTGAACAGGACGCCGTTGAACATTGTCAGACCAAACCGGTTTTTTTATTATAGGTGGCTGCATGTTATCCAGATCAGCACACACAAAAAGTACTTTGCTCATCTGGAGGACCAAGCTGAGAGGCACTCTGTTGGACAGGATTTTGTAAATTTTTAGCCTCAGGATCACTCGTTCGACATGAATGCGCACTGACCTAATCTTGTAAGTTTTGCCCATGTCCTCCGCAGACAACTGACCTTCGGTCGAATTAAATGGTGGGATGAGAAGAACTGCACCTTTGACTTCTACACCTGCCCTAATGCAATGGAATCCTTTGTCACTTAGCACCAGATCTCCGGGCTCAATTAGCTCCAAAAACCTATAGACCTGCGTGATGAAGAAGTCTGTTTGTCTCCCTCCATATACTTCCGACACGAATGAAATCATTCCATTGAGAATAATTCCTACAAGAAATTTGACAATGTGCCTCCCTTGTGGTTAGAGTATAGTACATGCTGACAGTTTGGGTTTGATGGCATCTCTGTCCGGATTTCAGAGCAGTGTATGATAAAAGTGCAATTAGGCTAATTTACTTTAAATGCAGGCGGCATGGACATCCGAATGACCTCTCTTCAAGGGACATAGACCCAATCTCGTAGCACCACACTTAAAATATCAAGCGTTTTCTTGAAAACAGCTGATGCAGTCCTTTCATCGACTCCGAATATAATTGCCAAGGCACTGTATGTTAGCCCAAGCCGAAGTTTAGCAAGAACAGGCACAACTTGTCCTCCCATGTTACATCTGAGTTTTTGTATCTTGAAGCAGGCAGTAAGTTCAACAACAGGCTGAACACTGGCAATGTCACCCCGCAAAGGTCTTTCAGCGCTTCCCGGTCATCCTGCAGTGATGCGAAGCCTTGAAAACCCCATCTTCTCTGCCGACTTCCAACTGTGCTAGTGACCTTCATGAGTAAGAATGAAAATACGAATTAGAGGCGTCAAGACCAGATAATTCGTTGGAATAAAATATATTAGCAATCCCTATCAATTTTTAAAAATTCGTTTCTGTAGAACTGCAGACGAAACATGCAAATAAAAAGATGATAAGCTCCATATGAGTAGTACCTTATCAGTCTGCTCGATATGAGTGACCTGAGTGGATGCTTCTGTACAATTTGTCATTGACAAAAAAATATTCAGTTTTCCACTCCTTGAAGGTTCTGTTTGGCATGCCTGAAAAATAAATCATGTATTTTCAACAGGTGCTTCTTGGTATTGGAAATACTCCGAAACTAAATCTAAGTAAAACATAGATCGCAGTGAAAACTCGAATGCATTTAATGGGTTTACATCTGTTCATTTCAAAAGATGAGCAGGTGCTTAGACGTCAGTTTTTGTTATTGGCAAAAGATCTGTACAATGAGGTTGCAGCTCATCAGTTTCACTTCTTGTCACCCCACAATCCTCTAGCAAATCACTGCAGTCGCTTTTATGCTGATATTGCTGAATGTTTCTTGGGTCAGTGGTGTTGGCATTTCGTCTGACATACTTGCAGGCGACTGCTGCTTTGTTGCGCTACGTAGTTTAGAATTGGCCTGATTTAGTCCTCTTTGCCACCTGCATTGGAGAAGAAATACCTTGAATAACAACAAAATATTATTGCCAGGCGTATATGCCCAGGCATTTATATTGTAGGCAGCATATATTTGTCATGCACAGCTTTCTGGCATTATAATGAATCACAACTTCTGCCATAATGCATGCACCACAGCCACATAAAATATTTCAGTCGCTTCTCATACCTTTGTGTCCCTTCTTGGCTCGGGGTTTTCTTCCTGTACTTAGATGGAAAAATACTTGGAATGTATGATGGGGGATCCTGTATGTCGCTTTTGCCGTTGTTCACAAAGTGAGTGCTGCCAACTCTAGCCGCCGCTGTTGGAACCCACGGTGTTCCATCGAGGCTATATCAAGACAGTAAAAAATTATATTAAACTAGCATACAACATTCAGTATTTAATAATTTGTTTTCACACTAAACGCTTTAACGTTTATAAGTAAATACGATTAGTAAGCGTGAACAGCATGCCAATTACTACTACATTTACATGCAGTAAAACAGGCTTAGATACTGAGCTGGTCCTCGCAGGTCGGAACACTGTGGCGGTCTCTAACCTTGCTTGGTATGCGTCTGCATAAGAAATATGTTGATATCAGTCCCCCCAAAATAATTATTGCATTACCAGACACGCGGAGGGCTTACTGGCCAAAAAAAAAATGTCAACCATTGGCGCGATCTCGACTGCTAAAGGTACGGAGTTACAATGAACACTGCTCAGAAATAACATTACATTTCCAACATACCAAGTTTGCTTATCAAGAAATAAAAAAGAATCCCTTGACTCTGCGCACAGCATTTATCCAGGCTTGCTGTCTCTTTTTCATACTATTTCACCTTCAGCTCTCGGCCCCTGGTGTTCACGAAACTATTGTGAGACCCCAGGAAACAACAATAACTTTCTCCCCTCTTCGAGCGCCGCGAAATTACAGCCATGGCTGAAAGGTAAAATACTATGCTCTCCTGTGCAGCCGCGAGCACGACCGCACGTGCGCACTATGAAAGGACAGGTGAGAGCATCGCGAGCAGCGCACGTACCAGTCGAGACTGGGAGGTTCAATGCGCTCCTCCGGCGACGGCCCCGACCAGTAGTTCAGAAATGACCGCCAGGGGAGAGACGGCGCTAGTGTAGTGGGAGCAAACTTCATGTGCGCTCTCCTATTGCTCGTGTACCTGACCAAAGCACTGTGTGTGTGTGTGTGTGTGTGTGTGTGTGTGTGTGTGTGTGTGTGTGTGTGTGTGTGTGTGTGTGTGTGTGTGTGTGTGTGTGTGTGTGTGTGTGTGTGTGTGTGTGTGTGCGTGTGCGTGTGTGTGTGTGTATGTGTGTGTGTGTCACACCCAGAGGCTCGCCAGTGATCATCACTGTGGACATATGGCTTATTAGCAAGAAAATGACAGCGCATCGTAAATGTATCCTGTTTACCCATGGACTTACGAGAAATCATATCTAAAAATGCAGTTAAAACAAAGATAAAAGATGCACTACATTAAAAGGAAATGAAAACGCGGATGCTACATTTTTGTCGTACCTTGTTATGGCTGTCATTTTCTTTTTTTTCTTTTATGGAGCTTACTAGGGACGGATTTGGAAATTAGAAAACAGAGTGGGTAATTAATACAAAATAGATTTATCCATAAATATGTGCTACCCGTGCAGTATGCAAAACAAAGGTTAAACGCGCGTACAATATTTTAGACTGTTCTAATAGTCAGTGAACGAAATGTATGCAAGGAATGAAGCGCTTAAAAGGCCAGCAAATGAATTTGAAATATCAAACAAAACGTGAGCATACACGCCAACGATCCCCATGTGGTTGAAAGTAGTTTGCCCATGGTATATTTCAGTTCCGGTAAAAATGATCAGTGAGTAAAATATTTTTGTTTTGACAGTAATGGTGGTGCTTGAAACAGTATTCTGACAGTATTTGACAGTTGTGACAGTAATTTCTGTTGGCGCGGCATCCTAACTTGCCCAGAACATTTTTTTTAAAGAATTTTGTGCTTGTCGTGTCATTTTTGTGTGAACTGTCGGAAAGTGCAACGGTGAGAGGGGAGCGGCGCTGCCCTCTCCGAATAAATGGTGGCGGGGGAGGGGCGGGGGGCTGCTGCCCCCCTCTGTCAACACGATTCCGGAGTTCCTGCTGGTTGTCGAAGCGCCGGCTCGCTCGGCATCAGCGGATCACGCTGCGTGCATCCCAATCTGGAATGCAGAGCAAGATTGACTTGACTCGCTAGCGGGGTCAGCGGCATCTGTCAGTCGCTGCTATCTCTTCGCCGCGCAACGTTCCTAGGGGCCCACGCGCTGCCTTCTGCGACCTCCCGATAACTTAATTTCTCTCTTCACTTTTCCGAACGCAAAGCTTTCTTCGTCACAGTCAAGAACTGCTAGTGGAGTGTTTCTTCAATGAATATAAGTGAAAAGTAAAATGTTTTTAATTGTACCTACATATCTTGCTCAAAATATTTTCCTCATTCTATCGAAAAAGTGAAACAGCTGATGAGCTGCGCTCAAATTCCGCATTAGGAAGTAAAGTTATCCTCGGCAATCTTTTTTTATTTAACGGGCTTTATTTAGAGATAAAAACAGATATGATGCTTTCTTTATCTGAAATAAATGGAATGGGGTTTTTAAGGTGCTTTCTAACTTCACAAATCACATTTATTTTCTGAAGTCAATATTTAGACATTTAGAAAAACCTTAATATCTAAATATTGAAGTTAAGACGAAAACTTTGAAACTAGTGCTCAAGACGTATGGCAGCTCTATGGAACTGGTTTCCCTGGCCTGCCTCAAATGATTTATTTTAAACCCTTGGCTAAAATTACCTTGGACTGCCTGTACATCTGCATGTTCTTTAGTCTTTGCAGCAGCGGTTGCCGATTGAAAATGTAGCCCTCAAGGGTAGGTTAAAGCAGAAGTCTGCTGGTGGCAAAGGCTGAGACCAAAACAGGTTTAGTGCGACTGCAGTACAGGAAGGTCAAACACTAACTTGTAAAACTACAAATTAAAAAGCTACACACAATCACAAGAATAATAAACGTTGTGATACATTGTTTTATAAAGCAATTAGGCTTGCAATAAATGCTTCTTATCTTTTTTAATTGTGCAACACTCTTAATGTTCCATCGTCCTTGGTGCCACTGCAGGCATTCTTAGGTGCAGGATGCCACGAACAAGTTTCTAATCGCTGTCGTCCCGGAAATGGTACAAAGTTAGCTCGCTTGCCTCAATAGTGTGGTTGCAAAGTTATCGTCTTGCATGCAAGTTGCTTCGCTGTCATTACCATGTGGTAGGATGCTTCCTAGTTTTGTAAATGCGTCGTCTTCACTTTCTACGTGTGGCCAGCGCTAAGTCTTGTTGAGCGATTATGGCCTGCTTTTCTTTCCTTTCAGAGCGCTTGACGCTTCTAGAACTGAGGTCGGGGCATGCAAACGACTGATGCGCCGTGAATGGACTTTACCGTCAGTGTCGCACTACACTGTTTCCCGCGAAACCTTCGCACGTGAGCTCTCGTCTGAACATTGGTTACTGGTGCTCGCTGTGTTGGCTGGTGCTCGCTGTGTTGTAGCTTCTGTTGTATGCTTGATCATTGCATTCGTGAAATCGATGTAATAAATCACGAATACATACAGCCTGTACGCACGCCACTTATGCTAGTTTCCTTTTATGGCCGTCCTGGTTCTGCATCTCCTAATCTTGGATGGGTTCGTTTATATGCCTTCTACCTACTCGGGTATTTCTATTCTAGTCGGCAGAGACTTCAACGGCGCACACACCTCGTGGGGTTACCCATCGGTTTCTCCCAAGGGTGCACACATCCGGGGAAGCTTTTCAGATATTTCTTTTCATCTTTTAAACCACCCGCATACATCTACCCGTCCACGAGGTGGGCCTTATTCACCTGATTTGACTCGGTGGTTAGGCCCTGGTAGCCCTCGTTGGGCTGTTGAACCAGATACCTGGTGTAGTGATCACAGTCCTATCTTTATCTCTCTCACTCCTTCGCGGATTTCACCCCATTATCTGCATTGCCTACTCTCTCTGCTGTTCTTGCGTCCCACGCGTCCCACTGTACATGAAGACGAGCCAAACCCGCAGATCCACCTCCTGAATCTTTGGGCTCTGCGTCGCCAGGCAGATCATTATGCTGCTCGTAACCCCGATGACCCATCGGCTACGCGCGTGCGAGGCGGTATGAAAAGCGTCTAGGATGGCGACGTTGGGCTTCATGGTGTGAGCGCCTGTCCTCCAAGCAGAGTAATCGACAACTTTGGAGAGTGTTTCACGCCATGGAGCGCTCTTCTCAAGTTTCTGATTACACAGAGAGCATTCGCCTTGCGATGAATGTAGATGAGGACACATTTGCAAAACAGGCGGCCAGACAGTTTTTTCCCCACTATGATTCCACCTCAACTTCTCCACCTTGCTTGCCGGTTACCGAACCCTCCGATGCGATTACTTCTGACCTAACCATGGCAGAGCTGCTGGCCTCCATTGAACGCCTCAAATCTAACTCTGCTCCCGGGCACAACGGCATATGTAACTCCTTATTCCGCAACTTGGAAGGGACTGCTTTGCAGGCCCTGCTTGATGCATTGACATGTGGCATTTGGTGTCATGCTGGATTAGTGGAAGCATTTTATTGTTGTTCCAATACCGAAGTCAGGTCATCCTCCAATATCTCTGTCTGCCCTTCGTCCAATTTCCCTGACGTCAACAATCTGCAAGCTTTACGAAAACATTCTCGCCACTCGCTTATCGTGGTGGTTGGAATCCCATGATTGTTATCCAGAATCCCAAATTGGCTTCCGCCCGCAAATAGGAACGGAGGACGGTCTTGCTACTTTGGCTGCTAACATGCTTCACCACTCTCCGCACAGTCATCTTGTTAGAACTGTGATCGCTACAGATATAACAAAGGCATATGATAACATCCTCCACTCAGCCATTCTTGCCTCCCTACAAACTCGTGGTCTTCCTCACAGGTTTCTCCTCACCATTCACGCCTTTCTAACAAATAGAACCTTCAGTGCGCGTGTCCATGGAAAGCCCTTTGGTCACTTCCCCTCAAACAGAAGAGTGCCCCAGGGCTCCGTTCTCGCCCCTACATTATTTAATGTGGCCTTCATTCCACTTGTTCGAGCCCTAGAGGCCATCCCTTCTATACGCGTGCTTGCGTATGCCGATGATATAACCTTATGGTGCTGTCACCCAGATACGTCTGTCCATCAGGCGGCGACCCTCCAGCATGCGCTGGATGTATTGACATTTCGCCTCCCTCCTTTGGGCCTAACTCTTTCGCATACAAAATCCTGTTTCATTCGCATTGGAAATAAAGCTGGCTTACGGAAAGCTCCCACTATAAATTTTATGATAGATAATACCCCAATTCCTCAGGTACAAACCGTTCGCATTCTTGGTGTTCTTCTTCATTCCTCTGGGACTGGCACCCCGTGGCTGACAGCCATCCGTAAGACCGCTCACGCTACTTTAGGTCTCATTCGTCGCATAGCTATGCG
The DNA here is from genome assembly GCF_055883805.1 of Amblyomma maculatum. Taxonomy (NCBI): domain Eukaryota; kingdom Metazoa; phylum Arthropoda; class Arachnida; order Ixodida; family Ixodidae; genus Amblyomma; species Amblyomma maculatum. Next base: position 54,365,063 of record NC_139348.1, on the reverse strand, counting down.
CTCTGGCGGCGCGCGTGCTCACACGGCCCGCCAGCTTGTTCGCTCTGTCCTCCAGCCACGTATAATATACCAGGAACAATTTCAACGTCTCACCCGCAGACAGTGAGACTTCCTTGAGGCCATCAATCGTGAGGCTATGCGTGCAATAACCTATCTTCCTCGTCTAACACCCATACCAGTACTTCAGGAGTATGCCCAGCTAAATACGCTCACTGAACTCGTTGATCAGCGGATGGTAAACGGAGCTAGCAAACAGTCTTTACAATTACATCATTTAAAGACACTACCTCGATGGTCATACTGCTAGCACACGGACAATCGCCCCACTGCTTCTTCGTCGGTATCATCCGCAAATCTGCCTGAAGGGTGCATATTATATACCGATGCATCACATACTGCAGAGCGAGGAGTTACTTCTGTGTATAGTCCCTCTAATCCGCATCTCAACACTCACGTCACATATACCGCGGATACGTGCACCCCTCTGGCACTGGAACTTCAAGCATTTTACAATGCCATACATTCCCTTCCCCCAGTTCTTACATTCAATGCAGTCCATCTTACCACAGACTCTCTCACTGCCCTTAAACAGATTAAGGCCGTTCGACGCACATTCCAAATAACACAGTCCATGCATTTGCTCTGTTCAAAGTATCCATGTCCTATTCGCATACACTGGATTCGCGGCCAAGCTCGCGATCCACGTAATATTCAAGCAGATGCTATGACGCATATAAACACATCAGGCGATCCACCACCTTCCCCTCTTCCCCCAGATCCGTTCCTGTCCCACGTTTCCGATTCGCAAGTTCTGCGCCAGCGAACACGCGCTCTCATTCCTCCGTGTTCGCACCCTCTCCCCCGTAGTCTTACTCGGCAGGAGGAGGTGACAGTGCGCCGGATCCGGGCAGGGGCGGCTCTGACCCCATCTGTTCGACATCGATGGAGGGAAAAAGATCTACCAGTGACTGACAGGTGCCCTCATTGTGACGCTCCACCTGAAGTCTGCGATGTGCGTCACTTGTTGTGGACGTGTCCATCAACGACTCACATTAGGCAACGGATAATCATGAAGGTGGGCCTGCGGTGGAATCGCGATTGTGATTATGAGAAATGGACAATCGCTATACTGCCGACCTTCTCGAATACATAAGCACAACTGGACTTCACTCCTCCTTTTAACTTTCCATCTCCTGTATCCCATTCCCCCCTTCTCGACTTATGCCTTATGGCAAACTCTTCGAAAAAAAAACAAACATACGAACCATACTTTTTGGACACTATATTGCGCTTCACGCGGTTACGCCAGCGCTTTGCAGGTCTTGCTATAACAAGTGCTCTGAGCTTGACCTTTTCCAGGAGGTGCAGGTTCGCTCCCTTTCTGTGCCACTTTCTTTACCAGCTTTTACTAAAAGCCGCCCTTAAAGATACCAGGGTTGGGTTTATTTTGCGACCAGTAGCTGAGTGCAGGACCTACTGAAAATGTCCCATATGAATTTTGAACATACGATATTATTGGATATGGGGCATATGGTGGTATGCGTGACAGATGGGGAGTACGGGTGATATATGCAATATGTGCGATATGTTCATTATGGGCGATATGGGTCATATGTGCAATATGGGCATTATGGTGGTGGTGGTAGTGGTTGATTTATTTTTTTTTTTATAATAATCAAAAAAAAGGAAAAGAGTATTGCCTGACGCGGCAACTGCTATCTAAAAAACTGAAGCACTTGAGCTGCGGCCGGCGGGAAGGAAAAGGGGATAGGGAGAGGATAGCGAGGGGAAGTAGAGAGGGGAGCGATAGGAAGAAAGGACAGGGGGAGCTTTGTACATTATTTACAAAGTGCAGACGGTTAACGAGTTCGCATCGCTCGCACGCAAGTGTCCGAGCACTGTCCACAAATGCCTGTGCGCGAGCGGCCACTGCAATAGTTTACAAATATTATATATATATATATATATATATATATATATATATATATATATATATATATATATATATATATATATATATATATAGATATAATACCATTGATATATATACATAGTCGCGCGCACTTAGCGTCCTGTCGCAGACAGATCGCGCGCGCGACACAATGCACCAGCTGCCGGGATGGGGCGCCCGGCAGCATACGTCCAAGGTAGCACACACGGAGCGTTCAGGTCACGCACGCACTACCTGGCGAAGAGCAAGTGAGGCTTCAAGCCCGCCCGCTCGATTAACGCACAGAGGCTCACCATTGCCCTGTCACGGGTGCGCGCACTGCCTCGCGGCCACAGGAGCGTCTCGATGCTGTCCGGGATGATTCCGAGCACCCTACAAGCCGCGAGCATCTCGCGACGTGGCTCTGCGGATGAGTTACGAGAAGCAGCATGTGCTCCAATGTGTCCACTGCACCGCAATCACCACACACGTCGCTCGACGAAAGTCCGTGGCGCACCCGTCTTACCCCGGGCCACACGCAGCCGACGCGCACTCGGATGGGCATTACACGCTGTAGGCGCGACAATGAGCGCGCGCCGACAGTAGGGATGCGCTCTCCTTGCGCGATGCGTGGGTCCGGGTGTTGCTGACGGAGGTGGTCATAGACTACCGCGCGCACGTCCTCCAAAGCGAGAAGTTCGTCGCTGGGAGGGAGTTGATGTGCGGCGGTGACGAGTTCATTGGCTTGCTCATTGCCGTGTATGCCGCAGTGGCCGGGCACCCACTGCGCGCGAATGCTGCACTTTCGCTCTGCGAGGTGCTTGAGGCGCTCGCGTATCGCGCACAGCAGCGGTGTGCCACGGCCGGGAGTCTGCAGGCGGCTGAGGGCGGCGCGGGAGTCACACAGCAGTGCACACCTGGGTGGTGGCAGAGAAATGGTGAGCAATAGGTCCAGGCCCATGCGAAGGCCCAGTAGTTCCGCCGTGGTCGAAAAGCCCAGGTGTGCCATTCTTTGACCCCAGCGAGCACCGCTGCTACCGCACACCTGAACCTGCCGGCACCTTGACTCAATCTAGGCTTTCAAATCCCCGCCCGCCTTCCTGCCCCCTACCTTTTATTTTTGCCGGGCCCGGGCTGGGCTCGGCCTAGAAGTTGCGGGCCTGGGCCGGGTCGAGGACTGGAAGCAGAAGCATGCTAAGTCAGGCCGGGCTGGGCCTGGCTATGTACGGCTTATTCTTTCGAAAACAAGGAACATGAGTACTAAAGTCGTCGAAGTGGTTTGTGAATAAACCGCTACCAGTACATTTGTTAACGCCGAGTGAGAGAAAGCTCATTTTTAGACCAAATTTAATCAGCGGCACTTAGTGGTTTGTCCAAGTAACTTAGACAAACACGCCCGGCGGAGTACAACGACATAGCGAAAAAGTTGAAAAAGCGAACGACCCTGCAGCGGTCTTATGAAGCGCTGCAACGAACATGGCTCGTTTGCCTGAGCACGCGCCTGCTAAAATACACAACACTGCTGGCTTGACATTTTTCAGCAACCAATGAGCACACTCTGTCGGATCAAGCAGACTCGATCGCTTGTATCTTCTCGATATTGTGTTACCAGTAAAGACAGGACATTCGAAGCCTCATAAGAGCAGCCGGAGAAGGTTCTTTAATCGACTGCTTGGCAGGCAGCAACTGATGCATCAGTACAAAGGTAGCCTTTGCCGGGCTTCGCCCCCTCCCTCCTAAACAAAGAGAAAGAAACATCTATACGCTGCGACAAACGCCATTGGATAAGCGCGCACCGCTTTATGGCTCTGGGGGTCTCCAATCGCATATGTATGCACAAAACAGGCGTTTTGCTTTTCGTCTTTATAGAGCTAGATGAAGCACCGCAAAGACTTCTTCAAAAGAATATAGATTTTTGTTTTTTTCCTATACCACAACTCACACAGGTTGGTGTGGCATAGTAGCCCTGGGCAGTAAGTCTCTGTTTTATTAAGCAAATTATTTGCCGCAATATCGACCTATTATATTTAAAACGCCTTTAATATATAGCTCTTAAACGTACAACGCACATCAAGCACAATATCATTCAATAAAAGGGCACGCCAAAAATTGCTTGACGAAGTATTGTCGTATGTCGGTACTTTAAATGCCCTTCTCTGCTGAGAATATTTGTCAGATTGTTATGATATCTTGATTTGTTATTGTGTACCTTTTAAACAATATTATTTATTTATTTTAACAACCTTATCCGTACTATTCGGGACTTAGATGGCGTTGGTTACACGAAAAGTGCGCACATAGTAGCAATTACGAAACAATTACACATGAAGTACAGTCCTGACAGAAGGAAAAAAAAAATGTTATCAGCATGTCTACAATCGCTAGTTTAGGAATTTAGATAACAGAGATAATTACTCACGGCTCTTACGGCGTATATTATTATTGGTAAGTTTGTTACAGCTAGCTCGCTTCCAACATAACGCCTCGCACACGTGAAAGACGCTTACAGAAAGTAGGTGTACGTTTTCTTGTGCACTATCCTCTACATACGAACCTATAGCAACCAACTAGCCCAATTAAGAGCCTTGGTACACAGTATTTTAAGGAGCCCGCGCAGGCTATCTTTGCAGAGCCTTGGCCGGGCCGAGTCTCGGAAGCTCATGTCAGCATGAGCCCGGGCTTGTAGCCATTGGCTCGGGCTGGGTTCGGGCTTCAAACAATGGGCCGGGGCCGGGCCCGATCGGAAATTCAGGCCCGTGCAGGGCTCACCATTCCGCGCTGCGGCGGTTGTCAACGACATAGCGAAAAAGTTGAAAAAGCGAACGAACCTGCAGCGGTCTTATGAAACGCTGCAACGAACATGGCTGGTTTGCATCAGCACGCGCCTGTTAAAGTACACAACACCGCTAGCTTGGCATTTTTCAGCAACCAATGAGCACACTTTGTCGGATCAAGCAGACTCGATCGCTTGTATCTTTACGATATTGTGTTACCAGTAAAGACCGGACATTCGAAACCTCATAAGAGCAGCCGGAGAAGGATCTTTAATCGACTGCCTGGCAGGCAGCAACTGAGGCATCAGTACAAAGATAGCTTTTGCCTGGCTTCGCCCCCCTCTTAAAAAAAAAAGGGAAAAGAAATATCTATACACTGCGGTAAACGTCATTGGAAAAGCGCGCATTGCTGTATGGCTCTGGGGGTCTTCAATCACATATGCATGCACAAAACAGGCGTTTTTATTTTCGATCTATAGAGCTAGATAAAGCACCGCCAAGAATTCTTCACAAGAATATAACTTTTTTTCCTATAGCTTTAATCACACAGGTTGGTGTGGCATAGTTGCCTTGGGCAGTAAGGTTTTCTGTTTTATGAAGCAAATAACTCAAAGACTTAAAATGTCTTTATTCCATAGCTCTTAAACGTACATCGAGGACAATTTCCTTCAATAAAAGGGCATGCCAAAAATTTCTTGATAGAGCATTTGCTTCTGTCGGTACTTTAAATGCCCTTCTCTGCTGAGAATATTTGTCAGATTGTTATGCTATCTTGATTTGTTATTGTGTACCTTTTAAGCATTATCATTATTTATTTTAACAAGTTTATCAGTCCTATTCGGGACTTAGAGACGAGTGGGTTGGTTACATGAAAAGTGCGCACATTGTAGTAATTACTAAACAATTACACATGAAGTACAGTCCTGACTGAAGGAAAAAAAATTATTAACAGCATGTCTACAATCGCTAGTTAAGCAATTTAGATAACAGAGGTAACTACTCACGGCTCTTAGGGCATACATTATCATTGGTGAGTTTTTTATAACTAGCTCGCTTCCAACTTGATGCCTCGCAAACCTGAAAGACGCGTACAGAAAATAGGCGTGCGGTTCCTCGTGCACTATCCGCTCCATCCGAACCTACAGCTACCAACTAGCCCAATTAAGAGCCTTGGTAGTACAGTCTTTTAAAGAGCCCGCGCAGGCTGACTTTGCAGGGCCTAGGACGGGCCGAGTCTCTGCCGCGCGGGCTCAGTTCGAGCCTGCTCCAAGTCAGCGTGGGCCCGGATTTGGAGTCATGTGCCTGGCCGGGCCGGAACTGGCTTTGGGCTTCACTTCAAACAATCGGTCAGGGCCGGGTCCGGCCGGGAATTAAGGCCCGTGTAGTGCTCACCATTCCGCGCTGCGGCGGTTGTGGTAAGTTTCGTTGGTCGTGCGGCGTGCGATATGATGGAACTATAATCAAGTGTTGAGCAGACTCATTAATGAGGTGTTCTTCAAAGGGAAGCTACCCATCTGACGTGAGCCTGAGCCCAAAAATAATGGCGATACCTGTTTATAATGCGAATTTTCGTGGCTTCGCGACTTACGTTGTATAAGCAGTATACACTATATACTGCGCTTCGACTGCATATAAGAAATTTCTTGAGAAAACACGCGACACGTGCCTTAGATATAGCCAAACATTCCATACTCTGAAAAAAAAAACGTCCAAGAACCATCTGTGCTAGAGACCGAGACCAATTAATAATCGGAAATAACGCCTTCAGTTAGATGGCCCCAAACCACGTGAACTGTACGAGCTGACCACAACGCAGAGAAAAAAACAAATGACCCCAGCGAGAAACGCTGCTACCGCACACCTGCCGGCATCTTGACTCAATATAGGCTTTCAACCCCTCCCCCCTCGCCTTCTTCATACCCCTTTAAAACCATCTCGCTCTCTTCTCCTTTCCTGCATTCGTCTCTCCTTGCCTGTTTTCAACAAGCCCTGCTTCACTGGTGCAGGAGTCGAGCTGGTTCACGTGGTTTGGGGTCGTGACTTCGAACGAGCTTGGAAAACAAAAAACAGACAGAACGAAGGAAGCAGGGTGGTATGCATGGGATGAAGGCGATAGAGAGGACAGTAATGTATGCGTGCGCAAAAAGACGAGACAAAGAGGAGTAGTGGACAACGACGGCGCAGAACTGACAACTGATTTAATCGAAGAACGGAAGAAAGGACAAGCTGGCGGTGCATGATAACACAAAACAAATGGGGGGAGGGATAAATCTTCAGTGCCTCCCCGCCTCCCCCACCCCTTTTCCGCTGCGCTCGTGTACGGCAACGCGAGGCGCTGATGACATGCGTCAGAAGTTCATAAATTGAAGGTTTGGTGAGCGGCAGGCTCAGTTCGAATCGTGGAAAACAGCAGAGCATCTTTACTGTGCCCAGCATAAGCGTGTGTGCCGTGGCATATATCAGTCGTGTTCTGCAGTGATGGTTTAAATGAACGCCAGTGACGGATTTCTTCGGATCTGTATGATTTGTAGTAACGAGCGTGCCATATCCAACTTGCCGCATCGCGGTTCTTTGTGTTCGCAAGTCGTCGCCGTCAGCATGAGCCAAGAAGGTGAGAAGAAACGGCGGAAGCTTTACTTGAGTCCTGGGTCCTCTTTTGTTGTCCCTCGCTCAACACTATAATACAACAAATCTGTAGCCTCTTCTCTCAAACCTAGTGCTGCTGAGACTGAAGGTCCTAAATCCGTGTGATCGTCGCCTCCAGGCAATGAAAGCTGTACAGAGAGCTCTTCTGACAGTGACAGCGCAAATGAGTCCAGCCCTGAACATGCTGAACACACGGATGACGAAATGGTGAGCACGAAAATTTCTGACAGTGAGGACAAAGATGCACCCACAAGCAGAGAAGATGGCTGCAGTGATAGTGACGAGCACCATAGTCACAATACCGTGCCGCCTTTTGAGGAATCGGAACTGCTGGCTACATGTGTGGGAGACTGGTGCAAAAACTCTTCCTGGATCAAAAACCACAGTGGCAGTAGTTATAGTTCTGATAATGTCTTTTATTGCATCACATGGATTGCCCTAGACTGCAGTTGATGACTTATTGAAGCTTGGGGAAGCTTTGTTCGGCTTTCAGAACACCGGCCTACCTCGCTCCAAGTATTTATTTAGAAAGCTGTGGTCAGCAAACTGCGCCTTACTGGCCAAATATCATTACTGCTGAGTGAGCGTGGCGAATTGATGCATATATTCGACGACAAAAAGATCCTGTCCTGCTGTAGCTGTCATAAAAATTCAAATGTGTCTGACATGAAGAGCGGAGGATTTTCACTATTTTAGGCGTGAGGAAGCAGTTTTCTGCTTTGATTCCAAGGCTCTCAAGTGTGCTGTATGACAGCCTCTGTGAACTAAGGCAACAAGCAGAAGACAGTTCTCGTGCAACGAAATACTTTACAAGTGGTCTTACATGTCGCTCCCTCCATAAAAGAGGGGTGTTAAGATGGAGTGACTTCACAGTCATCATGAACACTGACGGCAGTCCACTGTATAAATCATCAAATTCTTCAATATGGCCTATACACGTTGTGAATGAGACACAAAAGTGTAATTCTAGGAGGACTGTGGTTTGGCCGCAAGCATCTAGATATGAAAATATTCCTCGGTAAATTTATTGAAGCAATGAACACTATCGGTGAATTTCCGTGGAGATAATCATCGATGTCAATATTCACAAAAATCTATCCAGTGTGTATGTGTGTGGATGCACCTGCAAGAGCAGCTTTGAGCAATCATGTTCAATTTCATGGCTTTTTTGGGTGTCCATGGTGTCTAGCCTGTGGAGAAAGCCAGGAAGGTAAGTGTACTTATGGCACACTTTAAAATGAAGTGTAAAATTTATGTTCAATTGCTAATGTTTAATTGTAGTGAGCATAATGCATGCTTTATAAAGTATTTCAAATGTGTCTTTAAGAATAGTATTAAATATTGCAAGTCACTCATGTACTGCCTTGCTCAATACGATCTTGAACATGTCGCTATTAAATCTACTCAGGTTATTGTATTGTAACAAATGAGCCTAATTGTACAATGAATACTTAACCAGCACAAAATTTAGGGTACTTTGCGCATTTTATTGGGCAATAAAAGAACCACTTTTCAGCACCCCTATGAATGCTCATTGCATTAATTAACCCTTGAATATATCATAAGCTGCAACCTATATTGGGTGTGACAGTGCATGGTAGCTTATACTGGCATGTCTTATTTCATCTTAATGTAATTGAGAGTAGCAGACAAATGGGCAAATCGCACCTGGAGCTCTGCATAAACTAGAGCAAGTGGCCAATAGTTTCACACCTTCTGATAATGATTGTACTGAGGGTATTCTGTGCTTTTGAATAAAGGAACATAATCTAGGAACAGGTAAAAAATGGGAATTATAATGGTAGATTAGGAGAATCACGCTACTGCCATTTTCTAGAAAACGTCCTTTCTGTGAAACTGTCTCCATTGCCACTCTTCACCAAAGGTGGTCCTGTTTGCCAGAATTAATCAATTCTTGCTCAGAATTCTGCTGCCTCAAAGTAACCTTGAGGCACTTATCTGTTACGGTGAGTGATTGTCTCTACTGTAGCATACTTGTGCTTTTAGGCTATGTGTTTAGATTGCTAGGCTTAACTTGTAGCGAAGTGAAGGGTGATAATAATGGAGGTTCTATGGAACGACCTATTAAGAGCCTTCTTACATTCCTAAGTAAATCTTGCATGCCATAGATGGCTCCGATTGAGCTGCTAGTACAGTAGATTCATTCATTAGCTTTATAATTTTTACTCCTTCAGGGCGGCGGCTGTACAGCAACCCAAGACCTGATGTGGAAAGAACAATGGCAGGTGTCTTGAGAGACATGAGACTTGCATCCAAGAAAAAATCTCCTGTGAATGGACTGAAAGGGATGTCTCCACTGCAAAAGCTGCCATATTTTGACCTTGTCACACTGTTGAGTACATGCATTCTGTGCTCTTAGACATGACAAGGGAATTCACTGATTACTGGCTGGACTCCTCAAACAGTCAAGAAGCCTATTGAATTGGTAAGTACAGCACAGTTGTTTTTAATTGCTTCCTAACAGGTTAACTACAGCAGGCGCACTTGCTTGGTCACAGTAGTGTGTAGGGAAACTCGACCTTGTTCTTCATGCTTTGACATGTACCACATCATTGATAAGGAAGCATTGCTAGTACTTTGAGTTGCTTCTAGTTTATTATACTCATGACTGCAAAGTAACTTAAAAAGAAGCTTTCTATGGGTTAATGATCCAGCATTTGCGACTGGCAAATTTATTTGGCTTGCTTATTTTTTGCACATGCTGCATGACAATCACTTGTGTGGACCTCTAACACTTCTAGTATAAACAGCACCTTTAGTTTTATCTTAGGCTTGTCTTGCAGGCTTAATCTTATCATTATTGTGACAGATTTTATATTGCTCAAAATCCTTGCCCTGTTTTCACACTTTCAATAATTGCTCTGTCATAAACAATCCAGGCTACCCACTTGGAAATTGACTATGAGGCAGTCAGGTAATTTAAAAACAAAAAAAAAGTCTTCTGTCCAGGAAAGCCAGCATATAGGCTCAATATTGCCACCTGGCCCTTCAAGTAATGTAAATTATCAATAGATTCAGTCGTACAATATCTCTACACATGCGAAGCAGTCTTGTGACATGTCCAACTATTTTTAATGAATGATGCAGTTATGTGGCAAAGTTTGGATGGTTCCTTTTTAACAAATGGGTTTCACTATATTTAGTAAAGAATTATTTGTCCTTACTTATACCCAGCTATCGATCTTTGAATTTTGCTATTTTTAACCTCTTGTTTACATTGTGCATTTTGAAGTTTGCAGATGAAATTTTAAAAAATCACCCATTGTAGATTATGTGAAGCTATAGCGTATAAGTGATTAAAATGTTTTGCTACTTGCAGGCCGCCCAAAGACACTTGAAGCAATCAATAAACGCTTGCTGGGCATACGTCCTCCACATCATTTCACACGCTTGCCCTGGGCACTTCGAGAGAGGTGCTACTGGAAAGCCCATGAATGGCGCAACTGGTTGATATTTTACTGCTTACCCTGATGCTGCCGTATTCTTCCTCCAAGATACCTTCGGCACTTCTCACGCCTGGCTGAAGCAGTTTTTACCTTGCTGCTGGAAGAGCTCTCGGTTCATCAAATTGATCATGCAGGTATGAGCACTTTGGCTGTAGTGAACCAAAGTTACTAAAATAGGGGGTGGTGCTTTGTGTGCCACACTAACATATATGCGCTATACTGAATAATCCCCTCCGTGGTGGCTTATTGGCTAGAGTGCTCGACTGCTACACATAAGGATGTGGGAATTTATCCTGGCTGCAAACTCTGCTCTTCAGTAGAGACAAAAAGCAAGGCACATGTTTACTGTCAGATATCAGTTAACATTTAAGAATGCCGGGTGGTCAAAATTACCAGAACCCTTTCTAGTATGTCTCATATAGCCCGTGTTTTTCAATTTTTTGTTTCTTTAATCAACCAATTCAACAAATATATGTGATTTTATTGCCTTATCATTACTATCATTTACCACTCAATGGTCCATCCCTAGAAGAACAAATTACCATGATTTTTATGCCGCCTCTAATTTCTGACACGTGGTGCCGACTACTACAAAAATGGCTTTTAGACTGAATGAGCTGTATAAGCTATTGCTTAAAGAAAGCTTTAAATATCACCATTACTGTTTACACCTTTGGCAGCTAAAAAAGGGCTCGCATAACATTTAGCTACACTCTTGCACATTGTGCCAACCACAGGCACTCTATCTCCGGAACCATAAAGATCAGTGCAGGATCCCAGACGGTGCAAATATTAAAAAATGCTCACTTGAATTAACAGCAGACCAAAGTGGTGTATTATGTGACTGTTTGTTAGGGGTGAAATGACAGCAATAAGCAAATATGTGGTTATGCTTACATGTGATCTACATCAAATTATACCTCAATGTATCTGACCTAAAAGCAAAACCCATGAATGCTAGCAATTAGGTTTACACTGCATAATGCTGGTATATCAGTTATATAACTGTAGTCACCTTGAATGCTCTGGTAAATGTACAATTAAACTGATGTTTATATGCAATTTTTTGTTTAAAACACCTTCTGAGAAGCTTCCTCTCCCAAGCACCTAGACTCTATGGACAACGATGCATGACATTCAATGCCCATCAGCTTCCGCACCTGGCACAAGCTGTTCGCAACTTTGGGCCTTTTTGGGCACATTCAGCTTTCACATTTGAGAGTGGGAATGGTGCATTTGTTAAATTCGTGAATGCAGCTTAAGGTGCGCCCGAGGAAATTGTTGAAAGAGTAGTGATGTTGCAGGAGCTAGATATTCTGTTATCAGTACTGCCATTGCCTTCTAATGTGCAATCTTTGTGCATGACATTTATTGACCACCCAAAAACAAAGTATGCCAGATGTATCGGAACTGGATGGACGTTTGGTCAGCCAAAAGCTGCGCCTTCCCTCTCTAATCGAGAAGCTGCACGCTTACAGTTATATTTTGGTCATGTATTATCTTTGCAAGAACACTTCCGGTTTCATGCCGCAGAAAATATAAAGAGCTCTAAAAGAAGTTGAATAATACATCAGTAAACAAGCACTTTAACCTGAATGATTAATCTTATAACCTAAGGTAATGTTGCACAGCCTCAGGAAGGAACAGCCATTTACATTAGGTAGCAAAGCAACACTAATCCATAGAAACTATCCCGGTAACTCTCTTAATATGGCCCTCGAAAATGCAAGCACTTTAAACCACAACGATGCACTCATGAAACGACCAAAGGCCAACACTGAATGCCAGCCTTATTTTGTAACTAAATACTTCAATGCCCTTCCAAACATAAACAATATTCTGCGGAAATACCATCCCATATACTAATGTGTAATGAACGCCTGATGAAAATATTTCCAGAGGCACCAAGGGTAACATACAAACATAACGCAAACCTCAGAGATATTCTAGTACATTCTAAACTCGACAACAAGCATTCAACACAGCCACACCCTTGCTCTCGACCTAGATGTAAGACATGCAGTCACATACAAAAAGACACATGGTTTAAAGTAATGCAAGTGATTTCACTTTTCACGTATCAGGCTTTAACTGCACATCTTCAAATGTTATCTACCTTCTAGAATGCTCCTTCTGTCAAACAGTACATCGGAGAGAGAGGGCAACCAATGAACATAAGGCTTAATGGACATCGAGCAGACATAGGCAAAAACCTCCCAAAAGCAGTTTCCAAGCATTTCAATCAGAAAGACCATCAGTTCGAAGAAATTAAATTATTTATTCTCCAGTCAGGCTTTAAATCTGCAAGGGACAGAAAATATAGAGAGGCATATCTAATTCATAAATTTAGAACGTTGGAACCAGCAGGAATAAATATATCTAAGAGAATGTTAGAATCTCTTAGGTATATTCCCTCTGCATCATAACTATTCGGGAAAACAATCCCATATAGTGTTAATTGTAGTTTATTCACAACATATGTACACTCTATTCCCTTTCGCTATAGCATAAGCTGTACATGTTTCTCCCAACACATTTCCTCCTTATCACTTGTTGCTTGAGTTTCTCCTCAAACTTTTTTTTTTCACTTCAGGAGTATCTGCACCAAACCAGCTTAAGTGGTGACTAGTCATCTACCCAGTATTGTAGTTTTTCCTGGTACTACCGCTTTTACTTCGTTTGCAGGCCACAGGATCCCTGGTTCCAGGCTGCGAAATACACACTGAAGAATGTTTTTAGTTCACTGTATGACCTACTTTCTTCTCACCCATCCTCCCCTCCCCATTCCTTCACGAACTTTCTTCTCACCCACTTTCCCCCCTCCCTAGTTTTTCTTCTTTGGAAGCAAAAGAGTATTTAAACCCCTGCTAGTGATGATCGCTTTGCCCAGACGAAGACAATTCCACTTGTCAAAACGTTGGCTCGCCTGAAAACTGAGGCGTACACCCTTTACCCTTGTTCACTGCTCCTTCATACCGTGTAAACCATCTTCTTCCTCTCGTTCTACCTCATTTGAAGTAGTAGGCGAACATGTCTACTTAGGATAGGTAGTAACAAGTGCATGCAGCTAGCACAGGACTGAGTGAATTGGAGGAGTGTGGGAGAGGCCTTCACCCTGCAGTGGGTATAGTTTGGCTGATGATGATAACAGGAATTTTTAAGTAGTCAAGGGTTCGATAAAAGTTCGTCTGGTCAGGCATGGTAGTAGAGCAAAAAGGAATTGCAGTCACTGACCAAGTCAACGTGAAAAAAGAAGACGTTTCGGAGCCCGTACGGGTTCCTTATTGACAATGAGGCGGACAAGGCGAGGGAATGAAAAAAAATTCCATTCCCTCACCTTTCCGCCTCATTGAGATCAAGGAACCCGTACGGGTTCCGAAACATCTTTTTTCATGTTGGCTTGGTCGGTGACTGCAATTCCTTTTACTCTAGAAATTTTTAAGCTCTACTTTCCCCTTCAGGCTGTCATTAATTATTACGGCACTGAAATCCATCTGGCATTCAATCTATTTTATAATTATTTGCAATATCACAAACATATGAAACATTCTCTATCTGAAGGAACACACACTGGGTGACGACATTATCAGGTGAGAATAGATGAAGATTTCGATTTGGAGGAGGACGCTTACAAATGTGCATGTACTTGATATTTTGGAACACTGGCTCACAGATCACCAATTTTTGGCAAACAAGTGCAACCTTTCGGACATCTACAGTGAAGGAACATATGACTATTACAAGCCAATAAACACCATTCTGCATCTTCAGATATTCAGGGACAAACATCTCAGCCACAGTCTCTTCTAGAGGAACTGACCTCAATGAAGCTCCGAGCAGATGGGTACCGGTCCCTCTTATGGCACGGGTCTTTATCATTCTATTTCTCTTTCTAAAAGATGTAATGAGAGTTCCACAAATCTGTTTGTATTCCTCAGCCAAGTCTTCATTATACAACGTTCTGCGACCTGCAGAGGCACACCTTGTGCAGCAGTCACATGCTTCAATAACTGCCCGTTTCCATTCTCAAATGGAAATGTGGAGATCCCCCATAAAGGCCCCAACATTTCAACACTTTTTGAAAGATGTAACAGCTGCTGCACATTGAATGTTGCACTGCTTTGTCCATACAGTACCACTACTCTATTAACAAACAATGACAGAAGCTGGTCTGCTTCAATTAAATCTGCATCACTGACACATGTCTCGATCAGAAGGAAAATGCCTTGGCACAATAAAGAAAAATGATGCAGATACTTGTCAGGAATCAAATCCTTTAAACAAGCAAGAGCACAATACAGCATCCAGTACAGCCATTCGGTCGCCTTCCAATTCTTGCGCTCACCAATTGGCCTAGGCAAGCGGCAGAATAAGCTCCTGAATATGTCTACCAATGTAAAAAGGTTTACCAACAGCAGTTAGCCACACCTCAGTCAGCTGCTGTGCAACTCCCTCTAGCACACAATGCATATAGTCGGGTGGCAAACTCCACACAAGGTTAAATCCTTGGAGGCCCATGACAGGAGAAGGCCCTTTAACCCCATGCACAGGCTGGCGCTTACTGTGGGCATCCTGCATGTCTCGAACCATGTTGGTGTGGGTACGTGGCAATGCCGACTGGCTGCCTGGAAGGTACCGAATAGTTCCTGCGAAAGATAAAGCATGAGTATTTTACAACAGAGTTATATTATGACGAAAAAATAGTGAAGATAACCACAAAGAAATAAAGGCAAATTAGTTTTCATTTTTATATGTCATTCCGTGCTACATTTAAATGCACAGCAACCAGTCCAATTTTCAGCCTTAGCCAGGTTATATTTAGGTAAAAGTTGCTAAATTGAAATATGCACATTCAAACATCCAAATAAATGCAGTAACAGCAATTAATAGATGATTTTCTATATAAAGCAACTGCTAAGAATCAAAGGGGGAACAAATTCCTTTAAGTTATGTAGTGCCCTAGAGGTGTTTTGTAAAGTACACACAGTGGGATATCAGAACACGAACTCTGAGCAGCCACTGTCTGTGAGGGTTTAATTTGATGAAGCTGTACCATATGTAGCACATGAGACTTTTCAGTAACCTTGGACATGAAAATAAAAACACTATGGGCAAAACTGATATTGCAGTAACAGCAATGTCGTACAGCACTGTATCGGGATTCAAAATGCTATACTTATACAATTAAATGTCAACAGTGAACATTAGGTACCAGGATGGGATAAATGTAGTTACTGTTTACAAAAGCCTATCTACTTCATCCCATTCCTGGATTAACGTGCTGGTCAGTTCCAGCATTTCTTTGCATGACGAAATAAGGTAGGACATCCAAAAGCCATGACATGAATGATGGTGTGTTTATTAGAGCATCCATTCACACTTCCAGGCTACTAAGAATGTTTATCAGATGACGCATGCCATACAACCAAATGCAGGCTCATGACAATACCAATATAGGTGGTGAAGAGAACAGTACAAAACCAGGTGCCATAGTCTCAAAGAGTGTGTCCGTAGTAACAGAAATGGCTGCCAATGAATTTATTGCAGATGTCCGACTTCCATGCATTATTCCTGTCACATTTAATCACTGTACTAATAAAAAATGTTGTCCTAATGTGCATCGAACAAAACAATTAAGTCAGCTGGTTGTCTACTTTCACAGGATTTTACAAATAAATCACAATTCAAAGTGAACATCATGCAAAATGGCTTACCATCAACAGCTGTTCCTGTGTGAAGGCACCAGGAGCACCCCAATCATCCATTAAACTGCTTCATGTTCAGCAGTGTTGCTCTGGCAGGCGAGTCGACGCAGCAGCATGCCACAGCCACCCTAGACTGCACAGTTTCGTTGCCATGTCTCCACACTATGGTGCCAATTTCGTTAAATGCCTTCACAAATGCCTTCATAAATAAATATTGAGGAGGATGAGTTTTGGCAAACCACAGTGCTCCTACAATTACATTCTGAAAGCGAACATTAAATGACAGTTCATTATTAGGCAGCTGAACTGGCCGCACGCTTGCTTTACTTGATTTGAACACTGGTGATCCATCGATATATATGGTGACTGTCAAGTCACTCCACTTCGCTTTTACTCTGTTTCTTATGCTCCGGTAAAGCCGCCCGTCTGTAATGTCTGCAAACATTCCAGGTGAAGATGAGGCCATCCCTTTCAAGCGTTCGAATAGTGCCATAGAGCAGTTTGACACAGCATTGTAAATTTGTTCCTTTAGGTCGAAAATAAGAAAGAAACTGTCTTTCGCTGTGAGCCACCGCACCGTTCTCGTGGCACTGCAGCGCTTGCATGTGAATGTGTCAGTTCGTTCTTTTCTACTTTTTCTGCCAAAGTACTCGAAGCAATCCTGGCAAAAGAAGTGCACCTGAAGTGAGTCCAGTTCGGTCTCCCACAGCTTCCGAAACATGTGCGTGGAGTCGGGCACAACATCACACCCACAAAGTGTGTTGATCAGCTTCAAGAGCCCTTTGACCTGTGCCCAGGAGAGACCCGCATGAACGATGTAGGTCAAAACAAGAATGGCCTGTGTTTTATTGATGGAGAGGTTCGGCAAGGATTCACTTGAACATTTTTCGAAGTATTCTTTCAATTCCTCATCACACGTGCTGAATGATGCTGACGCGTCTTCGCACGGACGGCTGTCTTTGTTTCCCGTGTCATGCTTAACGAATGGCGATTCGTATCCGGGATGCCCGTCTTCGCTGTCTTCGCCTACCTCAGAAAACGACCTCGTCTCATATTTGTTCGCCTCGCCTTGGCAGTCGAAATAATCTTCGTCGTGCTCACTGAAAGATGCTGACTGGCCGCCGTTCGGAGCGCCGTCGTCGCCAACCTCGCCGTGTGGCGCAGACTTGTCTCCGCTCGAAAGGCCGTCGTCGCCATCCTTGCCGTGGGGTGCAGACTCGTCTCCGCTCGGAGGACCGTGTTCGCCACCCTCACTCGGCGAGGTTAACTCGTGAACGTTTGCAGGGCTGTTCGAACTTCTACTAGCGTGAGCAACGTCCGGCTCGTCGCCTCCTGACACACTACCACTCAGATCGCTAGCTTCAGCTCGCTTTAGCTCTTGGTACCGCAGCGTCTGCCTGGGTACAACTTCCAGCTTCCCAGGCTCCAGGTAGCGGCGGTAACATTTAGCTTGAGGAGGACTCATCACAGTACCTACTTCATCAATGAACCCGATGACTTCAGAAAACACAACGTTAAAATATATTGTACACTAGATTCCCAGCACCTCAGGTTCCGCTCGGAACAAGGAGGAAAAAAACTGGGAAGTTAGAAATCAGTAGAGGCTCGAGCAGAGAAAGGAAGGTATTGGATTGGATCGGAAAACATTTATTGTCAGCAATGAGCGATTTGTGGGCTCTTCATGTCCGGCTTCAAGTCCGTCCTTTGGGTCTAACTCTTACGCATACAAAATCCTGTTTCATTCGCATTGGAAATAAAGCTGGTTCATGGAAAGCTCCCACTATAAATTTTATGATAGATAATACCCCGATTGCTCAGGAAGAAACCGTTCGCATTCTCGGTCTTCTTCATTCCTCTGGGACTGGCACCCCGTGGCTGAGAGCCATATCCGTAAGGCCGCTCACGCTACTCTAGGTCAGATTCGTCGCATAGCTATGCGCTCTGGCGGCGCGCCTGCTCACACGGCCCGCCAGCTTGTTCGCTCTGTCCTCCAGCCGCGTATAATTTACCAGGCGCACTTTCAACGTCTCACCCGCAGACAGTGGGGCTCCCTTGAGGCCATCAATCGTGAGGCTATGCGTGCAATAACATATCTTCCCCGCCTAACATCCATACCAGTACTTCAGGAGTACGCCCAGCTAAATACGCTCAGTGAACTCGTTGATCAGCGGATGGCAAACAGAGGTCGCAAACAGTCTTTACAACTACATCATTTAAAGACACTACCTCGATCGATGGTCGTACTGCCAGCTCACGGACAATCGCCCCATTGCTCCCGTCGGTATCATCCGCACATCTGCCTGAAGGGTGCATATTATATACCAATGCATCACATACTGCAGAGCGAGGAGTTACTTCTGTGTATAGTCCCTCCTATACGCATCTCAACACTCACGTGACATATACCGCGGATACGTGCACCCGTCTGGCACTGGAACCTCCAGCCATTTACAATGCCATACATTCCCTTCCGCCAGTTCCTACATCCAATTCAGTTCATCTTTACACAGACTCTCTCACTGCCCTTAAACAGCTTAAGGCCGTTCGACGCACATTCCAAATAACACAGTCCATACATTTGCTCTGTTCAAAGTACCCATGTCCTGTGCGCATACACTGGATTCGCGGCCATGCTCGCAATCCACATAATATTCAAGTGGATGCTATGACGCACATAAACACATCAGGTGATTCACCACCTTCCCCTCTTCCCCCAGATCCGTTCCGGTCCCACGTTTCCGATTCGCAAGTTCTGCGCCAGCGAACACGTGCTCTCATTCCTCCGTGTTCGCACCCTCTCCCCCGTAGTCCTACTCGGCAGGAGGAGGTAACAGTGCGCCGGATCCGGGCAGGGGCGGCTCTGACCCCAACTGTTCGACATCGATGGCGGGAAAAAGATCTACCAGTGACTGACAAGTGCCCTCACTCACACTCCACCTGACGTCTGCGATGTGCGTCACTTGTTGTGGACGTGTCCGTCAACGACTCACATTAGGCAACGGATAATCATGAAGGTGGGCCTGCGGTGGAATCGCGATTGTGATTATGAGAAATGAACAATGAACAATCGCTAAACTGCCAACCTTCTCGAATACATAAGCGCAACTGGACTTCACTCCTTTTAACTTTCTATCTCCTGCATCCCATTCCCCCTTCCTCAACTTATGCCTTGTGGCAAACGTTTCGAAAAAAAGGCCCGTTGCTTTCGGCGACCTTTTGAGCCCCCTCAGTAGCCCGAACTTGCTGTAACGGGTCTGAGCTGGCCAGTATAGCCTCCCACCGCTCCAAAGGGACTGGTAGTAGGTCCGCTGGTGGCGGTGCTTTTTTGCAGCTCCATAATATGTGTTCGTATCCTGCTATTTCACCGCAGTGTTTACAATTTGGATTGTATTGTGCTGGGTACATGGGCGCTAATTTAGAAGGGCTGAAGAAGGCACGCGTCTGGAGCCGACGCCAGATTACTTCTTGCCTTTTGTCTAGTTTCTTGTCTCGTGGAGGATATATCCGCCTTTCTAGTTTAAAGTGATTAGTGCAGTCATGAAATGAGATTAGCGCATCTCTCGAGAAATTGGGGGAATCAACCTGGCTCATTGCTCGGCTGACATAACCTCGAGCTATACTGTGAGCCAAAGCGTTTCCTGTGTTCCCCGTGTCCGTTCGTTATGCATTGCGGGTAAAAGGAGCCAAAAGCATTTTACGCAAATAGCTTTAACTTGCTAGGTTGGAAGCACATATTTTGGACAATTTTGTTGTTGTTTTTTTTGCTGGAATAGAAGAACATTTTCAGTGTTTAAACTGTTTGGATATTTGGGGCATTTCGCGAACTGCTTCAGTGCACACTGCTGATTATCTGCTGCGTGCTTTTTGTATTGTTTGCAAGGCAGCAAAATAAAATGCCCAAACAAGAAAAAAAATCATGTCAAATGTACAACGCATTACTTAAGAGTGCTCGAGAAGCATGGAATAAGTTTGTCTCCGCAGTGTTTTGTTTTCCCTCTAGGTAAGGAGGTTTTCCTTGTTTTGGCTTCCTGCCATAACCAAGCCGTAACTAGCCACAGACGTATCCGTACCTGAATCCGTCTTTGTGTTTTATGCTTTTACCGCCTCGGGCACTTCTGGCATCGCCATAGTCTTGCTGTTGTTTTATTGTCGTGCGAGGTCATTTTCGTCAAGGAAATTCTCGTTATCATCCAATACGACGCAGAGGTTAAAAAGTACGTCGTCACAGAAGACGATGTCAGAGGTTTTAAACCTCACGATATTGATGATTTCGAACGTGGGAAGCTGTACGACGTGTTTTGGGAAGGCGACCAACACACTCGAGGAGGATTTTACAAAGCGCGGATAATTCACATGACGGGTAATTGTACGATGCGTTGAAGCGTTCCTGAACATTGTCTTGACATCCCTTAGTTATTATTGTATGTTGAAAATCGCAGACACAGAAGAAGAAATGAAAACCTGGCGCGCTAACCGCCATATGGCAGCACGCAAGAGTTCGTGAAGCGTGGGCCAACCACAAAAGAAGGTCTGATTTTTGTTTAATTTTTTACGGAGCTTCATGCATTTAGCTTGCAGGAGTCAATAAATCAATTATCACCGAACCTGTGGAGTTTTTAACAGTTACAGTGGGGTCATATTTAACAGGTCATAATTAACTTTTGAGTTGTGCATCCTGTTGCAAGGAAATATGCCTGCACGTAGTCCACGCCTTGTCCGTTGATACTTTACGTGTGATATTGGCCGTAGTGAAGTAATAAATCTGTTCTACTAGCAAACATATATCGAACCGGGCAAAAAGCACGGGTTAACCATCCTTTGAAAACACGGCTAACACCCTTGCTATGAAACTTCATGCAATAAGAAAATTCAAGCAGCGCAGTTCAATGCAGAGTGTGCAGCTGAATAATTGTGAGACTCGTTTTGTTCTTAGCATTGAAGTAAGGCACAGTCTTGTATTTTCGACTGTAGCACATGACAAAACAAATGTTAGGAGGAACATATTAAGCTTGTAAAGCCGATTAAGTGAACCAGTAGGAGAGTTGTACTTTACTAGCGAGTACAACATCATGCTGTTAAGTATGGAAGTGAGGGAAGGAAATTATGGTCATATTTTGACTATGAATAAACTTATAGAGCAGCAGTGGGACTGCCACATGAAGACGTGAGGTTGAAAAACTACTGATTTTGCTCCAATACAGCCAAGCATTTTAAATTGCAGTAAGCTCTATCTATAGCAATTACTTGGTGTTATCGTCTTCCCATTATTTCACTTTTTCACCTCTGGGTACCTTCACTCACAGTGGTTAAACTAACAGGTGAGTTGGTGATACATTTCAAGAGCCACAGCATAAGAGATGTGAACAGAAAAAGAGAAAACACAGAATAAATGCTCATCCTGTGCTTCTTCTTTCATCTATGTCTTTCACACTGTTCCCCTTAAAATTTCATAACAGTATCAAGTGGATGTCGAGCAACTGGCGATACAGCACTCTGTGGCAAAGCAGAGTGCAGAAAGAGGCAGCAATCACTTTGCATGCATATGCAGTCATGGACGAAAATTTACGGGATGCAGATTTACAGAAACAAAATTCGCTTCTATGTTGCTTCACCAGCCGGTCAGATCGCATTACTCAAGCAGACGTAAAATGCATGTCTGTTCATCTCATTCATATGCTGTGCCTGACAGCACCGCTATAACTTTTTCTTCACGCGTCATCTCACAAACTTCTGTCGATCACTGTGGAATGTCAAAAGCAGGTGAGATAGATATCTTATTTAGTGACTAAAGAGTGTCATTGCTTAGCCAACAAACAGGCAGCCACCTACCTTTCTCATTTTGCATCGCCTTGAGAATAACTTTGTTTCGAGAAGCATACTCCTGAAACAGCAGAACAAATCCAACAGACCCCATTTCAGGGGACCACTGACATCTGATTTGCAAGATTCTGTCTGTTTCAGCCGAAACTACATTCCAAACACAAAGTTTGTGCAAAAAAAGCATCAGAGGATGATGTGCTCCAAGAAGCAATGTCGGAGAGAAGTGTGGATGGCGGCGAGACCAGCACGGTCACCAGAAATCAAGTCGAGATTCAGAAGCTTCAGACTGAAGTTGAATCGCTTCAACAGGAGAACAGGCGTCTCTCAAGCCTGAACGAAGCCTTGCAAAGGGCTTTATGATCTAACATTTTTGACAAAGGTATACCAATAATTTAGGCTGCAATTGCTTGCATGTTGTAGCGTCCTATCAAAGTCTGATTACTTTTCCTCTAGTTTCTGTCTGCTGCTTCACGTGTGCTATCATTAGGGTCACTAAGAGCTCTGTAGAAGCAAAAGTTTTTTTTTGTATTGGAGAAACTAAAACGGAAATGGAATTGATTTTCTGCCTCAACTGCTTATCATTGCTAGGATCTGCCCTATGCAAGAACTGCATTCAAAAGCTGCTTGCAAGATGCATCTAAGTCGCATGAAAATTTGCTGTGCAACATCAGATTGTGCTATTATAGCCATTTATTCTGTTCATTGCTGCAAAACTGAGAAAAGCAAGAATTGTTTTAGTTTTTGAGGTCAACCGATAGCATCTCTTGTTTGTTCGGCCTAGTATGTTCTGTAAACGTGCTTCCCTTTGAGTTTCCTGTGTCTGTGATGTCCGTGCATTTTAATCTTCCTTCTTTTGCTAGCTCCCTCCTTCCTCCTTCATAGCATGATCAATGTATTGGCCCAAGAGTAAAACATTTGCTGCACCTTTCATTTTCTGAAAACCGCTATTCTTTTTTCCTCCATTTTAACTTCTCGTTGAATGCCTTCATATCAGAATGTTGCCGAGAAAGCGTTCTCAGCACTCATCTGCAGCCTAAGGATGCACCACCATCTAACATACATGGAGCCATCAGAGCGAGTAAGTGAGCAGATGCATCTGAGCAATTGTTGGTAATACAAATATGGAATAACTGTTACTTGCTTACAAGGCATTGGTTTGTTACTTGAGCTGAGCTTGGTTGCACATTGGTGTCGTTGGCCGGGTGAGGCCAGTGCTATACTGCCAAAACTGTGCAACAATGGTGTGATATAGTGCATGTTTAGGATGAAAGTGGCCAGTTGTTGATTATGTTCACTGTAATTCGATCAGGCTGTTTTAATTTCAATGCAAGGAACCCACATTGACCAAAAGTGTTTAAAAAAATCCTGGCAGTAATGAAAATATTTTCTCATGCGGCGAAAATTAACACTACAGTGTCAGGAAAACAAAGATGTATAATTTTAATTTGCTAAAGAAAGTATAAAATAAACAGGAGTGCTATGCATTCATGAAACCTTAGCATTATTGTATGAATAACTGAACAAGGGTAAATGGGGTACGCCTCAGTTTGCAGATGAGCCAACGTTTCGACAAGTGGACTTGTCTTCGTCTGGGCAAAGCAAGCATCACTGGCAGGGGTTTAAATATGCTTTTTCTTCCGAAGAAGAAAAGCTGGGGAGGGGAAAGTGGGTGCGAAGAAAATGGGTCATGAAGTGAAAGAAAAAATAAAAAAAAATCTTCAGTATGTATTTATCAGCCTGGAACCAGGGATTCTGTGGTCTGCAAAACAAGTACAAGCGGCAGTAGCAGGAAACACTACAATACCAGGTAGATTATTAGTTACCACTCAAGCAGGTTTGGTGCAGATACACCTTACAAAGGGACAGACTATGCTAAGGGGGGCAATTCTTAAAACTTTCTGCAAAGGCGGCAGGGAGTACAAAGTCACAGGATAATAACCGCACAGAGAACCGCAACTGACATGAAAAAAAAATGTTGAGGACGAATGCAAGCAGCAAATGATAAGAAGAAAATGTGTTTAGAGGAATATGGAAGTTTATGCTATTGCGGAAGGGAATAGCGCGAATGCCAGCCATCAGCGTCTACTGGCATCCAAATGTGGCTCTGGCATATAAAATGGCATTTTGCAAAGCTGCATATGTTTTTCTTAGCCGAAAGTAGATGCATGTGTGGGAGCGTTTCTAAGACGAAATGCTTCTAACATTACCTTTCCGACTCGGACGCAGATTCAGGCGTCCCTAACGCTCTGCCTAGTATAGAAGTCACGAAACCCGTTGAAGTGTTTGCTTGTTGACTGCCTTGCTGCTTGCGAACCTAGTACTCGGTTTATTCTTGATTGTGGTGTAGAGCGTTTTCGGTTCTCTCGAGAATGGTGAGACCGATGATTCGGGACTGTATGTTCCAGCCCCATATTTTGAACCTAGCAAAAACCAGCGTCTTCCAGCGTCCTTCAGTGCGAAACCAGAAAATGTTTCGCGCTTGTTTCGCACTGGATCTGCTGGGGATGCTGGAGGTCTGCGATATTCACTGAAGCAGTGGCGGGAAGACACTTGTTGCACTGTTACGATGGGAGAAAAACGCTGGGATTAGCTTTTTGACGCTGGGTGTGTCACTGGCATCCGCGAAGCGCTGCATGTGTTCTGGGGCCGCACTGGTTCCGGATAGCATCCCTCAGGGGCCAACATGGCAACAGTGTACTCGCAATCGACCATCGGGGCGCATATGGAAAATATGGTTCAAGTAAGCGCTTTCTGCTGCGAAATTGTGGCGCACCTGCAAGAAAACAAAAGCAGTATATTGTTGCTAGAGTTTCCATGTTTCGATAGGTCGTTTCGAGCGCTTCGAAAGAGACCACAATCGCCGCGCCTCTGATATCTCACGACACACTAATGATGTCGTGCAACCAATACTGGAATTGAATAATGTGTGCTGCCATGCATATCAAACTTCACAGCTGATCTTGATGGCACTCTAACATAATGTTTACAGCCAAAATGTTCAATGCAGGCTCAATCGCATGCTCCAAACAGGGCCTATGCATTACAGAGAGTGGCGTACAGCGCGGCCCAGTATAAACAGCAGAAAGAAAAAATAAAGCAAGGAAGAGAGTAGTTTACCGACCGATGGGCCCATGAGAGAAAAAAAACAAACAGTTCTTGTAATGCTTGATATTTTGCGTGTTTCTGAAGCTTCTGACCTCTTGTTCTGCGTATAAATTATCCGAGCCCTCGGTCATCGCATCAGTTTCCGAAATGTTTACATATAAATAAGATTTATTTACCAGCAAAATAATGTCCTCGCTGCTGGGCTTGCCGGTATTGAAGCTTGGTCACACTTTTTCATTGGAGGTTTGTGCTACAGCTACTTGTTCAGCGGTGAATTACGGCCAGCCACAGTGACAGAGCACCACAGAATAGCCGGTGCTGTTAAATTCACCAGCGATGCCAAAGGCAACATGTTAAAATGATTCCTGTGCACAAAATAGTGCGCATAGGCATCCAGAACATTAGTTACAAGTCGTGAGAGAAGGCAGCAAGCTGCAATGGTCAAGAAGTTGTAATTGTTAGAGCGGCAGCAATGGCCTGTACACTTCGAAACATGAATTCCTAATCCTATGAATACGATCATGACATAACATGCAAAAATGTTTCAAATGTTCCCAGTCCTCACTTCACACATCAACCTTGCCTGTCAAAACCAGGCTCCTTGCAGAAGAGACCTTTGTGCCATGGTCAGTAGACTGTCGCCTGTGTCAGCAGCTAGAAACTGTAGATCATTGCTTTGTATATTGCCGTGATGCAGTGGTTTTTTGAGACGTTCTTCAACGAACTCTCAAGAAGGACATTTATATTACGCCCTGTACTATAACCTTTTTTTGCCTACAAAAGAAGCTTCTGAGGCGCCATGTGACCTTCTTGTACTCATGGGACAAACTATGTGGAAGAGCTGCATGACCGGTCGCCACTCAGAGCCACCACGTTCATCGAAGTGTCTGTTCAGAGAACAATATGCTATGTTGCGTTGGGTATAGGCTGCGCAGGATCGACCTTCTGCCTGGTTACATTTACTTGATGCATGTATATGTCTCCCGGAATTTTGATGTGTGATAGTGAGAGCTTGATGCTGGTGTAACTATGTATTGACAGGTAGCGAAATGCGACCTGGTTAAATTGCTCCAAAGAAAAAGAAATCCTCAGCGCGGCCTAGTGGTTAGCATATAAAGCTGCGGAGTAAGAGGTACTGAGTTCGAAACGCGCTAGTGCTGCAGTTTCTGTTTTTGCCTAGTTCTTATTTTTTTATTTTCTTTAGCTTTTTAAATGTAGTGTGGATGCTTTCTTACTTTTCTGCTTTTACTTTTTGTCCGAGGCGTTTTTTTTTCTCCGGGCGATCACTGCAACCAGTGCGACGTGTCAGTATGCCGCGTCCCAGTGCGCCCAGTCTCGAGCATCATACTGTGCCCATAATCAGGTATGGCACTGGGGCGCTGGGACACAGCAGCACTGGTTTTTGCAATAGGGGTGGGGCAGTGGAATTTGCAATTTTAGCTTTCATAAGTGCGTTGATTCACAGCAGTATATTCACAATATTGCTTTGCATTCTTATGCTCGAGTGGTAACTGTACGGGAAGCTTGACGCAAGATAGTCGAGGCTCCCAGTAGCTGGTGGAAACCTTCCTTCCGAAAGGGAACTGCCCATATTCGCTCGTGGTCAATAAAAAAAAGGTCTGGTACATTCCCGCTGCTTGTCTGCGATTTGTTTTTCGCCTGAATAATCGTATTTCCTCTTAGGACATTATATTCTTTCACAATAGGTGTTTATACTGCTACGAAGATGACGAAGCGGGCAGTGGCGCGGGGCAGAGCGCTCGCGCCAGGCCTGCTGGCCATTAAAGCATATTTCACCGTCATGTTATCGCGTCGTTCTGTATTTGTTGTGTCGTCGTGTTCCATCACTTGTCATGCCACCACGTAACATTTGGTTGGAGGTGCGGTTCATCCCCAGCCTCGCCTTGCACCGTCGAAGCCAACAGTGCTCCGGGTCCATCTGCCGAAAGCCGGTGGGGATCGCCGCCAAGCTCTGCCGCAGCCCTTTTTGCTCAGACTAGACCAGCCACTGTCCCCAGCCTCGTCCCCAGCCCTGACCACAACACACGACAACCAGGAAGAGCCCAAAGCCGACCCTACCGACCCCACGACGAAGCGACCTCACGACCACTCGAGCGAAGACAGCACCCCCGCCCATGCCATTCGGCGTGTCCATCCCAGTCGAAAAAACTACAGAAGATTTCTGATGTTCTGTAGTCTTGTCGTATTCTTGACCTGTAGTCTGACGTTCTGTATTTTGACATTCTGTAGTCTGTTGTTCTGTGTCTATAGTTTTGTATTGTGACGTTGTCTGTAGTTCTGTATTGTGATGTACATTGTCAGTAGTTCTGTATTTTGACGTTCTGTAGTGTGTTGTTCTGTATTGTGACTTTTTATATTGTGACGTTCTGTATTTTGACATCATGTACTTTCATGCCGGAAAAATTTTTCTAATGAAATCATGGGCATTATTAGTTAGGCAGCTCACCACAAAAATTTGCGAGCCTGCCAAAAAGACATGTAGAACTGTGAGAATTGCCGCCATTTATTTGACATCTATGGACCATCTTGATCAGCACCTGGCACTTGAACAGGAACACCTGAATGAAAAAAATGCAGATTTTAAATAAATATATAAACATCTAAATCTGCTTTTATCAAAATCGATTTCAATGAAGGAAGACTGCCGTCAGATATCAAGAAAGTACCTATGAGTTGAAAACAATACTTAATGCTCTTAACACTGGCTTTGAGGAATGCTGTAGTGGAAGGCTCCAAAATAATTTTAGTCGTATTGTGTTCGTTAATGTACATTGCCAAGTCACAGCATGTCAATGCAAAGCACTAGACAATTTCCATTTTTCAGCTTCAGGAAACCAGGCTTGGCATTGCCTGGATAAATCCCACGACTACAAGATGAGCAGTCAAATGCCAAAACACTAAGCTTCTGTTTCGGGCATCAAACAAGCTGTTTCACAAAAAAAGCTTAAATAGAAAAAAAATCAAAAAGCTTATATGTTCCACTTATTTAGCCACTTCTTAACAATCTACACAGGCCTACATAAGATCAGTCAGCAGTTAAAGCTCTTACAGATTCCGGCTCATGCGAACCAGTGTTCCTCTACTATAACGGCCTTATGGAAAGGCTGCAGAAGTGCTTATTACCTTTTGTCGTTTACTGCAGCGTCACATTTTCTGATTGGCTATACGTACCCCAAAGCAAGCATAACTGCACAGAAAAAAGTGCTTAGCACGCAATTGCTCTGTTACCCAGCACAAGGAATTTGCTGCAGAACTTACTCTACCGGCGAAGATCTGAGCATTTCTGGGCCAAGTACCGCGGCAACAACTTGTGGCGCTTGGTCAGTTCTTCATCGCTGCAGCCCCGCTCCACCAAATAATGCCAGAAGGAATCTGCACAGTAAAATCATTCATAATAGATACATTTGCTATAGAATCTTATATCTGGTTTTTTAACTCTAAATATTTAACAACTTTAAATATTTCCAGCAAATATTATTGGAAGAATTGGCCCACTACTTCAACACTGTTTAGCCCCGACTACTACAGTTAACCCTGGTTATAACGAAATTGTAAAATATCCGCGATTATTCGTTATGCACAGTTTTCGCGTGTAGATCCAAAAGGAGGAAACCAGATTAATAATTGATTCTAGAAGAAACCGTGCACCATGGAAGTGTTCACAGTAAATGAGCACCATTCGTGGTTATAGAACCGGTGAAATGTTCCTCGACTGAGCGAATGGCGCTGCGCGCCTGCGGCGGCAACCTCCACCCCGCAGCTCGCGCGACTCATCTACGAGGGAGCAGACAAAGTGGACGGGAGGAGGAAACAGTCTAGGGGAGAGCGCACGCTTTCGCACCGCCCCTTTCTCACCGAGCAAGGAGCTGTCTGCGTGTTCATGTATGTTCCCGCTGGCCCATCGCTCTTGCTTCATGAAATCGCCTCTGCCTCGCATCGCGGGCACACTCCGCAACCGCGTGGCAGCGATGGATACGCACTTCTCACGCTCTGCATTTTTCTGTTAATTTTTGCCGCTATTAAGCGCGAACTGTTGTAGTGAAATGTTCTGATAGCAAAGTGGCTTAATGGGGGAATTGGTTGGACGTTATGTTCGAATAGCGCTAGAAACACACAGATAGATCAGCGCAGTGTGTGTTTGTCTTTCTATCTCTACGTGTTTCTAGCGCTGTTTTAACACAATGTTCTGACAGCAAATGCAGTGGAGACTGCTGTGTCTGGCACGTAGATGCGGCGTCGGCGCTGAAACATGGCACGTTCTATAAACTGCATTCGCTTGTTACTCTCGTAGACGTTCCTTTCAATTCAGTACGTGTTTTCACGTCCTGAAACTTGGAGGGTCTGCCAAAGTGCCTGTAATTCAGCCCTAGCTAACAGACAGTTGGCGCTGCGAGTTCATATCAAGTTCAACAGCCACGACATGTCTGTTACATGAAGTTTTGAAATGCACGCACTTCAAAGGGGGTGGCATTGGGGAATTAAAAATCTTCGTAATATCGAGGAATTCGCTACATGAAAGTTCGTTACATAGAAGCTGAACTGTTTATTGCATGTGTTAGTATGTAAAAATGCATCTATTGCACTGATCACAATGAGGTGACTCCCTTGTACAAATTTGTGACTGAGAAACGCATATTGTTTTGTACTGGTAAAGACTTGCAGAGGAATCAATGCAG
The DNA here is from genome assembly GCF_055883805.1 of Amblyomma maculatum. Taxonomy (NCBI): domain Eukaryota; kingdom Metazoa; phylum Arthropoda; class Arachnida; order Ixodida; family Ixodidae; genus Amblyomma; species Amblyomma maculatum. The sequence goes on along the minus strand of NC_139348.1, from coordinate 54,334,919 downwards.
GTATGGCTTTATTTTCACGATAACCAAGTTAGACTATGAAAATGATACAGAATATTTATTATCACTTTGAGTTCCTGCCAGCGAACACACACACGAATGCAGTCAGACACTGATGATGACAGAGCAGTTTTGCATGCTCCGAACGCCCTCACCCTGAACAGCATCCAAAGAAGTAGACACTGTTATAACTGCTATAAGCAAAACGTTTTTTCAACTTGTTGATGCGTACTAATTAGCTATTACTACTATCAGTTAAAAATATACCTAAAATAAAAATTGGTGTTCACTATTTAAACCATGCAGCCATAAAACCCAATGAAATCATTACTGCAGTACACAGAAAAGTGTTTTGTTTACCTGACACTGACGCCACTTGCACAGGAGAAAGTGGTGGGAAACCTTTTGTTGCACCCTTCGAGATTGCTTTGTTTGAAAGGGCGCCAGTCACACTCCTTCCGGCAAGGACTTCAGTTACCCACAGGTACACAGCCATCTGCTTGCAGAAGGCAGAGTCCGATGGGAGATTGAAAAGCCTACACCATGTCTCTTGGTCCATGAACCTGTAAATACATAAGGGAATTGTAGTGTGGCTTACAACAAAATAATGAGAAGAGGCACTTGATGCAGCTGATATTTAATAAATCTGACTATGTATCACTCGTAACATTTTATTCCACTTGCTGAAGGGACAATAGCACCTGATTGAACGAAGTTTAAAACAAACAAGAACAGATTATTTATAACCTACTTTACTCATTAAAGCTAACCTATCGGATTGGACAATAAGATCATAAATTGAGGAAAATGGAACAAACTTTGGAAAAGAAAAATGTAGGTGTACATATGGGGCCAGAAAAGCAAAGATTTGTCAACACAGAAATGAGAGTTCAGAAAACCGACTTAAAAATCGAATTGAAGAAAAATGGGGATCGGTAGTTTTGCAAAGCCAGGATAACCAACGGTTGTTAGGTTGATGGTCTGTATTTTAAGAGAAGGCATGCCTATAAGGTGGGGGAGGGTCAGCAGGGTAGAAAAAGTTAGGAGGCTTAACTGCCGAGATAAGGTTAGCACAGCTAACACAGGAGCGCAATATGAGTTCTACAGGGTGTCAAGCTAACTACAGCCAATAATTGAAGAGTAAAACATTTGATATAGGCCTGAGAAATCACTTGCATACAGTTTGCCATCTGGCGAACCGCAGGCAATTTCTATTATAAAATTTAAAAATAAGTAATTCAGACAGTTTTTCTCATTTGCTATTACCTTTCGACAAGAAATGTGAGTTGCAAAGTTGGATAGCACCTTCTGAAACCCCCATTTAATTTATTTCCGATAAACAAAGCCTCAGATGTATAATTTTTCCAAGCTTTAAAGAAAGCCTGCAAAATACAAAACTATCACATGACTGACGCATTCGTGCGCCATGATTGTGGTGCTTTCAATCGTGGTTTAAATGAACGAAATTAGTTGGGGTCGTGTCCACAGCCCCATTGTAGCCGCCGGCCGATATGTGTTTGATGGTTTCTTTGCTCACTTCAGATAGTCGGCGCACGTGACGGTGCTGTTGCTGTGAGCTCACCACGCTCGCTACAACCATCGCCAACATATCAGCCTACTGCTGGAACTGGGCCGTCTAGTCGTAGCCGCAACTAATTTCGTTCACTCAAACCATGACAGACCGCACCAAAATCGTGGCGCGCGAATACGTTAGTCACGGGATATTTTTCATATTTCACGGGCTTTCTTTAGAACTTGGAACATACGCGTGAGCCTTTCTTTATTGGAAATGAATGAAATGACGGTTTCGGAAGGTGCTTTCCAACTTTTCAAATCACATTTATCGTCTAAAGGCAATGGTTAGTAAATTAAAAAATTTTCTTAACTAATAATCAGTTATTTTGAAAATAAGATATTGCCTGCGGTGCGCTGCAGCTGTATACAAGTGGTTTCTCTGGCCTACCTCAAATGTAGGAGTTTTTAACCCTTGGATATGTTAGCTTGAACACACTGTATATGGGAGAATCTTCCGTACAGTGCCGCTGATACAGTGTCGCTGATGATGATGGCGTATTTAAAATGAAAACACTACCATTTTTTTTTAAATTACATGCAATAAACTATAAGACATCAATGGCTTTCTTGTCTATACTGCCTCTGTCCATAGCCATCTTTCAAATTTGCAAAAGCTGATATGCTCGCCAAGATGCACTCTAAAATGCAGATCCTTTCCTTTAGTTTCTCTTCCACTTATGTGCCTTACAAACAGAACATTGTTTGAAGCTAAAATAATTAAATATAGCAGCACCAACAAGTTAAACGCCCTTCCAGCTAATGGGCAGAGACCAGGCAGTCATTCCTAATTACACGCAGTGTAGTTTAAATGTCATTACAATTAAAGCAATAAAGTTGTGTAGGATTTATTTCGGGCCATAAATAACGAAGTTTTGTATTGTATTGTATTGTATTGTATTGTATTGGGGTTTTATGACGCATAAGCAACTGAGGCTATCATGCGCCAAGAGCAAGGTTAAAAACTGTTCTTATTTGAAAAGGGGAAAAAGGTTCGTTAAAGTTTACAGTTTATTCAGAACGTCTGCTTCTTTTTAAAAACTAAGAACACAAGCTAAGTTTATTATTGCTCTTTCTCCTAAAAGTAATTTGGGATGGAAAGGGATGGCACGATCATAAAAAATAGTGAAATGCTTTCTCCGTGGTGTCTCTAGTTTTGGGCATGTAATAAGGATGTGGTTGACGGTGAGTACTTCTCCGCATTCTCCACACGTAGGCTTATCTTGTTTCATTAGTAAAAAGTTATGTGTGAGATGTGTGTGCCCGATACGCAGACGGCATACTGTAACCTCCATGAAGCATTCCTGATGAGTGCTTGTTTCCCATTCTTCTATTATGGGCTTTACGAGGTGCAATTTATTACTTTCTTGGTTATTCCATATAGACTGCCATATATCCTTTTGTTTTCGTTTAATTAACTTTATGCAATCCTTATAAGGTTGTTTACTTTCTCTATTTCTTTCCTGCCTGCTTGAGCAGCACACACGTCCGCTGTATCATTTCCTTCAATGCCCATGTGGCTTGGAACCCAACAGAATATTTGTTATGTCCTTGGGTTAAGATCTTTATTACATCGTGTATTATGTTACCGAGTAATGGCATGACTGCATTTCTGGAGTTTAGAGTTGTGAGTACACTCAGTGAATCTGTATAGATAACACTGTTCTCGGTGCCCTCGTACACAATTTTTACTACAGCTACCAGGACAGCATAACACTCGGCTGCAAATACTGATGCACATTAAGGAAGTCGAATAATTTTTTCGGAGTTCCGATCCACTACAGCGCAGCCCACATAGGAGGCAGTTTTTGATCCGTCTGTGTAAAACTCTGTGCATTTTCTGTATTTCTCTTTTAGTGCGCGATATTCTTGTAATATATGTTCTGTAGGAGTATCGCTCTTTTTGAACTGTGTAAGAGTGAGGTCACAGACTGTTGGAAAGTTGTACCATGGGGCCAGGGGCCTGTTTTCTTGAGCGTCATCAGGCAAGGTGTCCAGAATATGGAGCTCACGGCAAATGTCTTCAAATCGCATTATCAATGGTCTTGTTGTCTGAGGCTTATTTGTGAATATTGTTCGGGAGGGGCAAGTTGTGACAATTGGGTAACCAATGTGTTTTTTCCGTGTCCTTATTTTGAGAACATAAGCGCATGTGAGTGCATTTCGTCTGTCTTTCAGTGAAGGCTTATTCGTTTCCACATAAAGACTATTTATTGGTGATGTTCTGTATGCTCCGCACGCAAGGCGAAGTCCTAAGTTATGTACCGGGTCTAATTTTTTAAGGTATGAAGGTCAAGCTGAACCATGTACTATGCTCCCATAGTCTAAGCGTGAGCGTATAACAGAGCGGTATATATGTAGAAGACATGCCCTGTCGGATCCCCAACGTTTCCGCGAAAGAACTTTTAGTATGTTAAGAGATTTGGAAGCTTTCTTTTTCAGCATGTTTATGTGTGGTAGAAATGTAAGTTTCCTAGAAATTTGTGTCCAGTTTTCACCGGTAATTTTTTTTATTTAAGTGGAGGACAGGGCTGTTCTGAATACCTCGCTTGAGCGAAAACATAACTGCCACCGTATTTTTGTCGGCCCATTTCGCTAGTTTATTAATTGTTATTTGTCTTTGCCTCTCACATGTTTGTATGTTTGAGGATGTGCAGGCTATCTGAAGGTCATCTACATAGAGCGAAAACATAATTGAATTTGGTGTTTCCCTGCAAATGGAATTCATTTTTACAACGAAAAGGGTTGTGTTTAGAATGCACCCTTGTGGCACCCCGTTTTCCTGGACAAAGCTTCTAGACAGGGTGGCGCTGAGGCGGACTTGGAAAAAACGGTGTGAGAGAAAGTTCGGCCTCAGATGCCTAGATCTGCTAAATCCCGTAGGATCCCGTACCTCCAAGTTGTATCGTAGGCTTTCTCTAGATCGAAGAAAACTGCGAGGCAATGCTGTTAATGTATAAAAGCCTCTCGGAAAGTGTTTTCAAGGCGTACTATATGGTCAGTTGTTGAGCACCCTTTCTTAAAAGCGCACTGATGAATATTAATAAGTTCATGAGATTCTAAAACAAAGGTTAATCGAGTATTTAAAATAGTTTCAAAAGATTTCGCTAGACAGCTGGTTAGAGCATTAGGTCTATAACTGTTAGGAGAAGTTGGCAGTTTTCCTTGTTTTAAGAATGGTTCAATAATGGCCCTTTTCCAAGCTTCCGGCAATTTCCCTAGAACACAAATTTTGTTAAAGAATTTCAGGAGTGCCTCTACAGAGGCTTCGGATAGATGAGCAAGCATCTCGTAATGAATTTGATCAGGACCTGGTGCAGTTTGTTTGCCTCTAGCTAGGACTTTCTTCAGTTCTTGCAGTGTATAAACTATTGTATGGTTTGTTTGTGCTGCCACTTGTTGGAAGCTTTTGTTTTTCAGCTGTGCTCTTATATTTTAGGAATGTTTCTGTGTAGTGTGTAGAATTTAAAACCTTATGAAAATGTTCCCCTAATATATTCGCCTGCTCTTAAATGCTCGTTTGCATACCAGGTGCTGTGAGAATCGGAATCGTATATGGGGCGAAGCTGCCATTTAGTTTGTGGACTTGTTCCCACATTCTTTTAGATGGTGTTGAGCTGTTTATAGATGTCACGAATTTCTGCCATGATCGTTTTTCGGTGTTGCGACGAATATAACGAGCTTTAGCTTTAGCTTTTTTATAAACTGTCAAATTTTCATATGTTGGGTATCTCCGAAACTTACCCCAGGCTTTATTTTGTTGTTTTTTTTGCCTCCCTACATTCCTGTGTCCACCAGATTTTGCTATTTTGTTGTACCATTGCTGAGGTTTGTGGAATGGCAAGGCGCGCGGCATTTATAATGCAATCTGTGATGAGTTCATTAATTTGATCTATGCTATGCTCCTCTGAAAAAATTATTTCCAAGTCTGCTTCTGTTCTAAAAAAATCCCAGTCTGCTAAATTGAGTTTCCAACGTCGTGGTTTGGTCGGTATGACAGATGTTGAAGATGATAAACTGATTAGTGCAGGTAGGTGATCACCCCCATATGGATTATTTAAAACATTCCATTTAAAATCGTTAAAATAGAGGGCGAGCAAAAGGATAGGTCTAAAACGGTCATCTTTCCTGTGTTTGGAGACCAGAGAGTAGGTTTTCTGGAGTTTAACAAACATGTATTACTGCAGAAAATAAGCTTCTCTATAACTTGGCCTCGCGGATCAGTTTTCTCACTTCCCCACAGGGTTGAGTGCCCATTAAAATCGCCTACTACTACGTATGACTCTGGAAGCTGGCTAAAAGATGTTCTACATCATAGTTATTTTGAGGTGAGGTTGAATATACACAAAACACACAGTAATGATTTTATATAAGTAATGTGGCTGCCACAGCTTCTGATCTGGTGTTTAATTGGTGTTCTCGGGCTGCAATACCATTTTGCACTATAATGGCCACTCCACCGGAAAGTCTGCTGGCTTGCTGTAGGTCTCGGCGGAAGACTTGATGTTTCTTTATATTTTTGTGTGCTTAGGACCTAGATTTGTTTCTTGCAAGCAAAGCGCAACAGGTGAGAGTGTGGTTAGGGCATCTTTTATGTCGTTTATGTTGGTTAAAAGTCCCCTGCAGTTCCATTGCACTAGGAACACCATCTTATTCTTTTGTGAGTTTAGAAGTAGAGTTATGATTTTTCAGGGCCCGCATCACGGGCCCTGTCTTTCTTGGATCGCTCCAAGGAGCTTCGCCGTCTGTGTAACGACGAAGGCACATGGCCATCTTTGCTGGATGTGTCCTTCACCTCTTCAGAGGAGGCGGACAACTGTGCCGGAGGCACGTGTTCATTGTTTTTAGACCCCGCCTCAAGGGCAGAGGTCTTGTGGGCCACCGCCCCTGAGGTTTTGGGGTGGAGTGGTACTAACCACTTCCACCAAGGGCGCAGAAGGCCCTACCTCAAGCTCACTTTGTGTGGCCTGGGCAGGTGTTGAAGGCCGGTGTGGTGCCCCGCCCCGTCGCACCACTTCGACGAGATTTGGCTTTGCCGTGAACTGGAATGCTGTGCGTTTTGTCTGGGAGTATTTGGTTCGTGCTTCTTTGTAAGTTATGTTCTCAGTTGTTTTGATGGTAATGATTTGCTTTTCATCTTTCCAAGTTGGACAAGCTCTTGAGTAAGCGGGGTGCTCCCCGTCACAGTTTGCACAGTGCGATGCTGCAGCACAGTTGTCTGAATTATGTTCGTTTGAGGCACATTTGGCACATGTGGTACGGCCGCGGCAGCTCTGCGATCCGTGACCATACCTCTGACATTTGAAACATCTTGGATTTGGTATATATGGCCTGAAATTTACTTTTATGTATCCCACTTCAATTGATTCTGGGTACGTGCTGCTGTTAAAAGTCAAAACAAGATGTTTGGTGGGGATTTTCTTGTCATCCTTTCGGATCTTGATTCTATAGACACCTATAACATTTTGGTCAGCAAGTCCTTCTGCCATTTCTTCCTCAGTCAGGGAAAAGAAGTCACTTTCTGATATAACAGCTCGGACAGTATTGAGAGATCGGTGGGGTGTGATGGAGATGGGTATGTCCCCAAGTGCCACAATATTTTTCAGATAGAGAACTGGTGTTTGGTCCTGACTTCAAGCAAGAGGTCACCATTTGCTAGTTTGGTTACCTTGTAACCGGGGCCTAGGCTTCCTGTGAGACATTTTGATACCGTAAATGGAGAGATTTTCCTAGCTGGGCTTTCTGACTGTTCACTATGAACAATGTGGTATTTCGGAAAGGTTTCTTTTTGTTTTTGCACGAACTGGCCTGTTACATCGGTCCGCCCTCTTTTGTTTGGAGGGCGATCATGTGTTGAAGATAGAGAGTCCATGAAAGGGTTTGCTTTTTCGGTAGTTGTGCCAGCCACCCACTACGGAGCCCAACAATGGGGCGAGACAGGAAACTTGCAACAAGCCCTGCCGACGCCAGCTGTACACCTCTACTATAACCGAATATGGGTAACTCAGGGCAGCTACTCCACACAAGGTTAACCCTCGCCGCCAGGAAAAAGGAAAAACAAGAAAGGAGGAGGAGACAGGACAGTGGCAAGAAAAGAGAGAGGAAAGTGAAAGATAAAGGGGAGGACAGGAAAAGGCGACTGCCGATTTCCCCCGGGTGGGTCAGCCCGGAGGTGCCGTCTGTGGGAAGCCTCCGCCGAGGGGCTTTAAAGGTCCAAACGCTCGGCATCGGCTCAACCACCAGGATCCCCTTTTCCCCAGACACGGCGATGCCACGCACGGCTAAGCGTGGGTGCTGGGGCCCGTGGTGTTGCACAGCACACGCAAACACCTGCTTTAACTGGTGCCCCCTGCTTGGAATAACGGAGTTGGGATCGATATAATAATGTTTCAAATGCATCACAGCCCAGAGGAATGCCTTTGTACTTATTGACCGACATTATAGTAAATGTGCATAATGCTTTTTAATGACACTACCTCAGTACAGAAATTCTGACGTTTTTTAAAACCTGAAGTGTCTGCTTAACCAGACTAGATTACACATTGAGAAGAATGACAATGAGGTTTTCATGTGTCTTTCAATTGACTCAGCCAACAATCATTAGAAAAAACCTAAATGTAATGAACGGAAAGCAGCACTCACCTGACCATCTTCACCAACAGTTCCAACCGTCTTATCTATTGATTCCGCTTTCCCCAAAACTGTAAAACATTAGAATACAACTGTTACCTCTCTTACGCACACAAGAACAGCTAATGTGGTTATGTGCACCTAATACTCCTGACATGCTGGACAGACTGCCTTTTTCCAGCTCCAGAACTAAGCACAAGCAAACTGAACTGAATTTGATGTTCATGGTCAACTGCGCTTCTGCACGTGCAGCAATGGTTCATTCCCCAACATTGGATACTGGCATGAATTCGATGGTCTTCTTAATCATTACTGAATCCAGCTTTTTTTTTTATCGCTGCGCACAATGAAAAACACTAAAAGCCTAAAATTAAAACAAAACACCCATGCTAATTTTTTTAAATGGACAATAGTCCAAAGTGGAGAAACTGAAGTAGGTATTCTTAAACATTGTAGTGCCAGGGTAAAAAAAAAACAGCACATTTTTATCAGTTTTCAGCTTCCAGTGTATAAAAGGAGCTTTGTTAAGCATTTCCGACACTTGCATCACAGACGTTTTATATTTGCCCCTTCATGCTGAACTTAGTATGGATTTGTTATATCAAATGTGCTAATAAAACTTTACACACCTTTTGAAGGGCGCTTGAGGACCTGTTGACTCATTTCTCCCATTCCAGAGCAGGTTCCGGACGCTATGAAAAGAGAATAATAAATTGAATTTTCCTGCACTACTTACTGGCACCACTTAAGCAACATAAGATATGTTTTTAAATCTTTTATGTATGACTTGCTTACATCTTAACTGCACCGTATTCACTGCATTACAGGCTGAGTACTCAGTGATTCCGAAAGCATATTTTAAGTGGCGGGCGAACAAACCTCCGTTTTGTTTTTAATTTCTTCGTTTTTTTAATTTTATATATTTGAAAAATACTCGATCACTCATACCCTTTATCACATTACTGCGCTGAACGAAGCTCGCTAGCAAGGCTAGCTTACCTTGGTGCCTGCGCTAGCCTATTCTTATTCTCAATATGCTGTTTGATAAAAACCAAAATTACGGCTCGCATCTCTTATTCTTGCCTGTTTTAGTATTTTGTGTGCGTCAAAAATGTAAAGTATTATGAAAATGCGGAAGGCTGAAGTCAGGCTACAGGAAAAAAAATGTAAGCATTCAAGTCAGATGAAGGAATTAGTGGCTGAGCACCAACATAAAATTATGAGGGACACAAGGGTATGACGCGACAGCGCAGGTGATCAGCCCACAGTATAACTCCCCGCTCCTAGCCATTTGAACGTGCCTGCGTGGCCTAGGGGTTACGTGAATGCAAGAGTCCCAGCTGGCAGCCTGATTCTGGTGTTACCGTCACATGTGAAAGGAGAGGCCCAAGTTGGCAGCTCCTGCCAAACGTAATGGGAGGCAGCGAATACGTCCAGTAAGTGTACGACCATGTCAGCTGCCAGCTACTGACTGCCAGTACCATGCTCGTGAATTCGTGATTTTTCTCTGACAATGCCAACGCCGGCGGACGCTCGCTGATTTTCGATGAACGGGGCCATTAAAGCAGTCACGTTAACAATACTTCTAGCCGGGCGAGGAGGGGGGAGGACATCGGCCCTCCCGCACCCCTCCCCCCCCCCTCTCCCCACCCTCGATTCCGGCGTCCCTGTCAGCATTCTTTGAACACAGAAACCGCTGCGCAAACGCAATGTCTGCTGATGGCATTTTACTGTGCCTGTGTACGGTGCCCAATCCGAACTGCTCGCAATATTGTTCTTCATCATGCAGATACTCTTCTTGCTTTTCAGAAAAGTTCGATACAGGAATAAGAGAAAGCATATCATCAATGTTTCGGGCATTATGTGCGAATGATACAGCTAGCAAAATAAAAAGGGAACAGACCGCTCAATATGACACCATAGTTACCAACATATGCCAGCGTTCAGTTCCTGTGTGATTTACGTCTTCATTATGTTTTGGTGTGATGGTTGGCGTCAATTAATTCAGCTGCTTTATGGAACAATTTTTCTGATTTTCAGCAAGTGATATATTTTTGTTGTCTACGACTTAAATGTACCTATCCAAACTCATCAATGAAGTCTGCTCACTAAGCAGTTAGTAGTGAATTTGAAGTTATAATCTACATAAATAGTGGACTATTTTTATAATAGCTGATGTCTGTCCTGGAAGTAAGTGCATAGGCAAAATATTTGTTTTTCATCATAATGATTCTGTTTAGAAAATTTTTGAAGTGGTAGCTGGAATAACTCTTAGAGGGATAAATTCGGAAGCTTCAAAAAAGGGGTATAATTGTCTTCCGACCGCCTGTACAAGTTCTAAAACTGGAGTACGAGCTGTCAACAGCACTGGTAGCCTTAAAAAAATTCTTTTTTTCTCGAAAGTGCAAAAAAGGCTATATTCCCTATTTACCAGCTGGCTGGGCATCTGTGGATATCGCACTTTCCGGAAGATTCGTAGGCTGTAAGACAAGCCCAGCATGTGGTCCTCCCATTACTCGTGTTGGCTCAGGAAATTGGGATGGGTTTTCCGTAACCAGGCAAGTTGAAGCGTCCCCTGCATTGTGAGCAGCAAAATTGCTTCCTGATGGCAGCGCTACTACAAATAAAAAGCTTCAAATATGAACCAGTTGAAACCTGTCAGCTTAGGTGCGACCATACTGAGTCATGCTAGGAAACTGCTGATTCAAATAATGAGGAAAAATTATTACGAAAATGATGAAGCACACAATACCTTGTTATTAAAACTTATATGCATATTGCTAGTAAGGTCATGTCATGTATGAAGCGCTGTCTAAAGCTTTCCAAGCTCAGATGTAGAAAGCAATATCTCTTCAATATTTGCGCAAATATCGAAAGCCATAAGGGTTTTGCTTCAGAGGCTTTTCATTTTGGAGTAGTTTCAACAAGCTCTTAGGAAGAATGAGATAGCCATAAAAGAGCAAAAAAAAATAATTTTCTATGCTCAAGTACCTCCAAGCATACAGGTAGTGACACTAATGAAAGCAAAAGCATAAATCGCAGAATTGTGACAAGCATTTTTTCATTAGAATAAGATCAAAGCCTGAAATTCTTCCTTTTCCAAAGCTTCATGAAAACTACTTACCATCAGGGTGGCCATGAGCATTGATCACATGTGCTCTTAAGATGCTTGATGGACCTGCAGCTGCTGCTATGGGTGACGAGTTTTGTGCGTCACCTACTGCCAGTTTTGCATCAGCAGCAGCAGCAGCTCTAGGCTCTAAATGGGACCTCTTCTCGGGAATTCCTGTTCCTCTGCGTTCTACGAAGGAAGCAGGAAATAGAAAAAAATGTCGATGAAAAGCAAAGATATTGAACCATATTAAAAAAAAAAAACATTTCCCTAAAAAGAAAAACTATCACTCGTGGTGCAGGTTGGCGATGTTAATAATAGGGATCTAATATTGCGTAGACAAGTGTTCAAAATATATCAATTGGTTTTTCTTAGCGAGGTCAGATATCTAGTATGAAGTGTAAAATGTGGCGGCCCACATATACAGAAAGGAGCCGCTTCAGTTTTTTTAACAACTGCAGAAATCAGGCGCTTTTCTCTCCACAAATTAAACCGCAACTGGGTGCGTGTGATGTGAAGTAAGCCGGGTGTAAACGCAACAACCGTTGATAGTTGCAGTTTCTATGGCCCTTATTTTGATCTTAAGACAGTGTTGTACCACGCATGCGCATTTTTATCGTTCGAGACTTTGTGAAGGAAAAAAGAGTCAACGCCAACTACGTAGTCGTTATAACGAATGTTCCAGCTATAGTAAACCAGGACTCCTAAAGCAGAGATTTCAAGATGGCTTCATCGGCATTACTGAAGATTTTGAGGGAGGTGTTCGTAATAACGATATCCCCTTTCTTCTTAGATATCAAAAGCGCGACTTCCCTCGCTACCGTGGCTTAACAAATTTTCGCGGGAACTGCCACCGCGCGCCCGTTTTAAAAAGCCCGCCTTTTCGGTGATTCGGAATAGCAAATTTCCTTAGAAGCCGTTGTTACCAATTTCAGACGCTAGTGCCCACCCTTTCAAGCTGCAGGGGGAAAGCCTTACTAACGCTTTTTATTGTTTTCATGGCGACAATATTAAACAGAAGAAAAAAAAAGAAACGTTTGTCGTCGTCGAGCGCAATGCAAATCGCCGCCGAAGTACTTCAAATGCCTGCGCCTTAAGGCTGGTTCACATGCAAGCGATTGAGTGAACTGAGCGGCGAGTGGCAGCGACAAGAGCGAAAAATTTCCAACGAGTTGGAACTACGTCGCTCTCACCGCTGGAGCCGCCGCGACAGCTCAGAACAGGTATTTGCGTCGCCGCGGCAGAAATCGCTAGCGTTTTCATTTGCATGTGAACCAGGCTTCAGACAACTCGGGCACCACCACTTTTTCTTTACAACCAACTTTAAAACCTCATTTTACACACACAAAATGATACGCAACCAACAAAGGACATCGACTTTTTTCAGGGACTTCGTACCTTACTGAGTAACGTTTTAGAAAGTATAAAAGCAAACAAGAACAGAGGAAGTACAATGAATGGGCATGTTTCCATACCTGCTTCAAAGATCATGCTACAGAGGGCCCGCTGCAGGTCTTCGTTTAATATTTCTACGTGGCCAATTTTTTTCAGATTGGCCTTGAACAACTTTCTCTAAATGTGCCACCTTTTCTTGAAGTTCACTTTTTCCAGGTGATGATAACAGCTCCGTCTCAGCACTTCTTTTACTTTTTTCCTTCGTCATGACGTCGAGTTTTGCCTGTAATGAGGTAATGAATGCAATCTTATACATGAACTGTTCGCTTCTGAATACCCCGAGCCCACTTAAACTAGCGCTCCCGATAAGTTACAATGCCCGCTAAGTTTTGGCATTGAATCTAAAACTGTAATTCAGTGAAGAATGGGCAAAACCAAATCATAGACGCCGACGCCAAACATTCGCGCGGGGGACACTGCACTGCTGCGAACCACATGGCGGTCGTACACAAGCATAAAAAACAATGACGGTTGTCAGCGGCAAAACAGTGTTATAACCGATAAACGCGGAGAACTAAAAGTGCGTTAAACGCTACATGCATTTAAAAGTCCTGCTCTACCAACAACTGCAATCTTGCTCAGGTAGGAAACGACCTCGTGGCTGGAAAGAGAAGCGGCATGTTCATGACCAGCAAATACTATCTATCCTCTCTCCATTCGCGTGACGTGAAGATTCTTCTTATGATAGCCAATACATAAGAACACCTATTATACCTGAATCTACCTGCTACCAGAAAGCGATGAAATTTAACAAAGCGCCTTTGGTGGCATCACCTATTAGTTCTCCGTATGCTTCGATAAGCGACTCCGCGGGCAAGCAATAAACGTTGCAAGTTCTGAAGCACGTACGCCTACCTTGGAACACCTCTGCGTTGTCAATCTATATTGGCGATTGCACCGCGCACTTTTGACATTCGCCGTTGGCCACAGTAATAGCGTCATTCCACAATGGCAGTTTTCTTCACTACATCAGTTCTGAACTTGGCGAAAGCTTGCGCCTTACGAGGCATGCGCCGCAAGTGCAAATGTGTAACAAATGCGGAGAGGAGCGACAACACGAAAAAGAAAGCTAAGAGTGCTAAAACATTCCAGAGCCTGTTTTGCATGAAGGCGGCATAAAAATTGTGTACACCGCGAAACTCACCTTATCACTCGGAGCGATTCGTTCGGCCGCCACGCCAGTCCGATCCGAAATGTCATCGGAGATACAACGCCGCTTGGGCCAGGCAGTGAGATTGGACGGAGCCCGCCTGGTCCAGGCTGACGCAGGGACCAGCTCGCCGCAGCAGCAGCAGTCACGGCATCTCCTTCGGCCACCGGGACGCCGCCAGGAACCAGGGCGCCGGCAGCCACGGTCTCGGCTGGTATCGCAGCAAGGGCCGCAGCAGCGGGGCCTTCGGCGGCTTGGGCCACAGCAAGGGGGCCCGCAGCATCGGGGCCCGCGGCCGCAGTGGCCGCAGCAGCACGAGCAGCAACCGCAGTGGATGCATCAGCACGACTCGCAACCGCAGTGGCCGCAGCAGCACGAGCAGCAACCGCAGTGGATGCAGCAGCACGACTCGCAACCGCAGTGGCCGCAGCAGCAGCAGCCGCTACAGCAGGAGCGGCCGCGGTCTCCGCGACGGGCTCCAGCGACGGCGGCTGAACCACGGCAACGGGGGTTCCGGTCCGTGGCTACCTGGACGAGCTAGGAGGGCGCCGAGCCGCCACGACCGTATGTAAGTGTGGCGGCCTGGGCAGACCAACTCCAGGTGGCGGCGGACCTCGCCCTGGATCGGGTGCCGCGGGTCTTCCGCGGCCGCACTGTGCGGGAAAGCTTGGCGGCGCACACGACTTCAGGGATAGGCTGCGATCCGGGAGCAATCTACTGCGGCATGTGCGGCGTGCTGGTGGTGAACGAGGCCGCACACAGGGTGTCGACTGTCCACCGGGACATCGCGGACCGCAGCGACACGAGGCAGGAGGCGATACGAGCCAGGATGGCTCGAGACCCTGAATTCGCCACTCTCATACTCCGGGTGGACGTTCCAGGCAACTAGAACCCGGAATCCCTCCTGCCTCGCCTCGAGCCCGCGGATGACCGGTTGGTCATAGACGAGGATGAGATGGCCCTTGAAATGGACCTGCTGGGGGGGGGGGGGGTTAAAGGGAAGCGAGCTCGGATCCCCCCACCCTCCCCGGCTCCCTCAGCTGGAAGAAGGCGGCAAGGAAGTCGTTGCCGGCCTACCGCCGCCTTAATTCAGGTTGACGTTCGGTCTTTAGGGAGGAGGAGTGTAGCGATCGTGGAGAACTGCGCATCCCTTCGAAACGCCGCGCGCTGCGCAGGATGAAGGGGACAATAGTATTCCTTCTCTCCCGAGGATGAGTAACCCAAACGGGCTGCTGAATAGCGCCATGTTTCCCTCTTCCCTCGCCAGGCGCTGGAGCGCACCGCTAGCCATCGCAGATGCGACGCTCATTGGCCGAAAAAGGACAAAGGGCAAGATGCGCCGAGATCGGCGGGAACCGGCTACCGCCGGGGAGAGACGACAGCCAGTCGCGACAACGGAAGCACGCAAGGTAAATACTCCACGCTCTACTTTGTTGTCGCCTTCTTGCCTTTCTGTCAGGCCCCATCCAAAAAGATAGGGTCGCCAGTAAGATCTTCAACAGCGTTCTTTTGGGAAGACCCAATAAACATCTGGTTCCGGGCAAAGTCCTGTTCTATGTTGTGTCGTACTTTGCATTACCACTTTGCGGCCGTGAGAACGGCTGCCCGTGGTGTGCGATCGCGAAAGCTCGCTGTTTGCGGCCTAGACCTCAGAAGAGGCTCGACAGCTTAGTAAGAACCCCCACACACTGTTTTTTTTTTATTTTCCCCCCTCTACTCGGGCGCTAGCCGCGCCGCGAGTAGAGGGTGGAAATCGCGCTTTGTTGGCGCGAAAACTGCGGTAATCTCTACTGTGTTCAGTATAGTCTATAAAGCCTATACCGCCTTAGATATTTGCCTAGAAAACACCGTTCTTAGCGTTTCTGCGAAAGTGCTACCGTAAACAGCATTTTGCATATGACATGTGAACGCTCATTAATGCGTACTTAAGGTGTGATAGACCAAGAGCCGCCCAAACTACATATCACTAGTTTCAAGTTGTCGCATAATAATATGAATCACTTAGAGATAATAGAAGTCCACCTAGTTACTAATGCGACTGCAGGGACCATAGTTTTGAAAAATACAATACAAATTCGCGATGCCGCTCCATGCGCACCTAAAGCAATGAATCAAAACTTGGTCTTGTTTCAATTTGTGCTTTACTTATATTCGTCAGTGTTTTGAAGCCTTCAGTTGTTACCTCATTTCTGATTTTATGCACTTTCTCTTTCTTAGGTTTCTTGGTGAGGCCACACGCTAAGAAGCCTGTCATACGACTTTTTGGTGGGCAGATCCACTGCCTGCACAATTGTAACTGATGTGTGTAAGGCACTGTGGCAGATTTTGAAGCCATTGTACCAGGCCAGCCCAAAGACAGCAGATGCGTTGATCAGGGTATGTCAGCATGTTAAAAAACTCTGCATGTAACATTGGAGCCATGCCTGCAACATTTTTTTGCATGGGAATATTTCGTATTCATGTTTTACGGATTTGATCTTATTGTTAGTAAGTCATTGATATGACTGTTCTTGCATTCATAAAACTTTTTATTCATTAAACAGGTTCCAGCACAGTTTGAAGAGAGGTGGAATTTTCCACATTGCATTGGGGCCATTGACGGCAAGCATATCCACATTGATTGCCCGGCCAACTCTGGAAGTCTTGATCGCAATTAAAAGGGTGGCTTCAGCAAAACACTTCTTGCCGATGCCCAATATAGGTAAAATTGCCCCTTCCCTTTTCATGTGTGAATGCTTATTCAGCAGTTATGAAATATAAAAGCACCAATTATCCCAGCAAGGCATGTTTCATGTATACATCAGTTAATCCTGAGTGAATGACACCACATCTTATTATATGAAGTCAGGTTGATGGTGATATGACTTTGTGTATTATCATATCCAGAAAGGCGCATATCATTACAAATGGTTCACTACTGTGAAAAGTCAGATGGAGGATGAATGGCTTGCAACTATATATTAAGGTATATTGATTATAGATCATGAGCAAGCTACCTTTAGGGAAAAGAGGAGGCATATTGCCTCTAGCCAAGTCAAATTACTGAAAAATGTTCAGCTTGTAGGAGCCATGTATGCGGGAGCATGGCCTGTTCTTTCTTACGAGTTGTATTACAAGCAATACCTAACATAATATTGGCTCACTGCTGATTATACCATGCTCACCATAACTTTCTAGTGAGCTCAGAATGTATTACATATTTCAGCTGCAGTTTTTTGAAATGGAACATAGTGAATAATATAGCTAATTTAGTTGAACTGGCATTGTCGTGCATTCTGCATTGTCGCTTCAACATGTAGATGCCTGACTTTGGCTAGCAGGCAAGGCAGTAGAACTAACAAAAATGGCATATTTTTATTGTACAGGTTTTTGTATGTCGAGCATGGACATCACGGTAGCGACAACGACGGGGGTATATTTTCCTGCTCAACATTTCAAGAAAGGTTGCTGGAAGCTTCCCTGGGTGTGCCTCCACCAGACAATGTTGGAACTGAAGGACCACTGCCGTACTTTATTCCCTTCAAAAACCTATGTGATGCGGCCCTACCCCAGAAGGTGTAAGTACAGTGTTTATGAGAAAGATCTCATCCACCTCAACTTCTGCATCTCTTTATTGATGCATAAGAATACACACTAGGTAACGATGTTATATTCTCGATGACAGCTAAACGATCCATGATAAAATTTCTTCTTTTATGCCATTTTGGTTTCGCCGACTGAGCTATGGCTATGAAATCTTAGATGCATTTAGGCCACATAAAGATTGGAAGAAACTGCACTACTAGCACTGATGTTTGGTGCCATTCTGATGCTTGAAACACAGTATTCTCATCATATTAGTGGTGTCAAATGTATCAGAGGCTATAATGCAGTTAATTCGTGGCTTCATATGCCTAAACACACCCCATACACTATAGCCGCTGTTTTATCTTTTCCACTGAGACAGTGTAAAAAATTCAATCATAATAAATAATTTAGTGGTCAAAGTGGAATACCACGATATGTTCCAATGCTTACTAAAGCCTAACATGTCATTTGAGAGAAGAATGCATCCAAGAAAAAGTTTGGTGTTGGTTATAAGCTACTTTTAGGCAGATTTCACTTTCAAAAACACTGAATAAAAATGTCAATGACATATTTTCTCGATCGATGGCTTATGTGAGTAGCACAAACAGCATTTCTTTATTAATTCGTCGCTGTCTCTTTTTTCTTCGAACAGCATTATACGAGAATTCCAGCCAGCCCTCCTGGAAAGAACGGAGAGTTTTTAATTACAGTTTGAACCGGGCACGGCGCGTTTTTGAGAACGCTTTTGGCATAATGGCTCAAAGGTGGTGCATACTACGCCGACCATTCCGGGCCAAAGATGGAAATGTCAACGCAGTTGTCGGAGCTTGTGTAGTGCTCCATAATATTTTGCTCAAGGAGTCTACAACATCTGCTGCTGCCTATTGCCCGCCTGACCTTACAGACAGTGAAGACTGGGAGGGACGGCTCACACCTGGCAGCTGGAGAGAAGACCAGCCGCCAACAACTGCTTTTGCGGCCATACTACCTGTCGGCGGTAATGCGGCACGGTATGTTGGCAACTTTAAATGTTCTTAGACCATCACATGCTTTCAATGATGCAGCCTTCACCGCCTTTCTTTTGTTACGGTTCACTAGGGGCCAGCCAGACTAGCTTTGTCATAGCCTTTATTAATCACACTCAATGTTCTCTTGTTTATGTAGCCAGAACCTCAACTTACGCACAATACTGAGTAGCACAGGCTCTACTGCTGAATCATCTATTTAGTCATACTATATATATATATATATTGAATTAGACCAATAATGATAAAATATTTGTTATCTTACAGGTATGCCCAAGCCATGCGCAACCATCTGTGCCACCATTTTGCAACAGTTGGGCAGGACTGCATGGTCAGTGGCGGCCAGCAGTAACAACAGTTACAAAGAATTACGAAAACCAAATTATTTATTTTATTGCCTACAACAGGGTCGTGTCCCGGTGCTGCAGTTCAACGTTGTACATCATATTTTCTATGCTATGCATGACGTCTTGGGCAACATTCCTGTCAAGTCTTCTCAGTCTGTCATCCAGACCCATACAAAAATGGAATATCCTGTCCCTTCTTTTTGCTGTTCTTTGCGCACTGATTTCATTCAGGCGCTCAAAGCATGCTGCCGCAAATTCTTGTTGAGTGCAATTTTCAGATCCTCTGTTGAAAAAGGAATCCTCGTCTCACAATGGGTGTCAACAATTAAGAAGCGAATGTTCATCATTACGGTGAAAACTGAAAGCTTACCGACTTGACTGGCGTACATTCAACCTTTTTTGGTGCTCGAATACTGGAAAAAATTATTTGTCATAAGAAACATTCAGCTTGCGTTGTGCCTCTAAATGGTGATTACCGTTTACAAGCTGGGGAATTCCCTTCTATGGCCCTAGGAGTTTACTTGGATGGCTCATCTCGAGATATCCTGCATAAGTGGCATTATTATCATGAAACATGCATGCACATGTTTTGTTTGCAGATATGTCACAGGAAATGTGTTTCCATCAGTATCATTATTTGTGTCTATTGTCTCATGTTGCAAATAGGGATGAGCAACATCATTTCAGTTCAGGCGTTCAGTCGTGTTCGACTCTTCGTGACCCTATGGACCATGTCACGCCACGCTTTCCGGTCTCTCACTATCTTCTTAACATCACATAGCTTCATCTGCAATGCCTCGAGAATGCCATCTAACCATCGTGTTCGCTGCCTACCCCTTCTCCGGCGACCCTCAACCTTTCCCAACATCAAATCTTTCTCCAGCGACTCCTCTCTTCTCATCAGATGACCAAAGTAGCTGAGCTTTAACTTCAGAATTTGACCCTCCAATGAGCAGTCAGGGTTTATGGTCGACAATATCGACTGATTTGATCTTCTGGCAGTCCAAGGAACTCCTAAGAGTCTTCGCCAGCACCACAATTCAAACGCGTCAATTCTTCGGCGGTCAGCCTTTTTCACAGTCCAGCTCTCGCATCCATACATCACAACATACTTAAAGTTATATTTACTTTTTTACCTGGATTTTTTTACCTGTGTTCAGCTTGTGCCCCTCAGTCCAATGGGTCTATCTCCAGGGCTGCAGGATCTGGCTCCTGCAAGTTTGATGCTCCTGGCTCCTTTGAGCTCGACGGTCCTGGCTGCTGTGAGCTTGATGATCCCAGGTTCTGGTGTCTCCATGTGCTTGCCTCAATAGCATTTCCTCTGATGCTGTATTGCAATAAATAGAAATTTAGTTATTTAGTTTCTTTTCTTTTTGTCTACCACTAATAGCTCTTTTTGCAACACATGGCATTCAAGAACATTTCCTACTGCTGTGTATGTCCGGTTATACTGCATTCCGCTGTGCTGTAAAAAGGAATTTTTTATGAAAGTTCCAATAAAGTGTAAGACTTCAAAAGTGGTTATAAGTAAAACCAGTATATCTGTGTCATAGTTGGAGACATTGATGAAAATACGCTGAAAAAGAGAATGAACAAGAGGTACCATAGTGTAAGGCTACAAGCTAATTTGTATTATCTTGAGTTATTTATTGCAAACTGAAAATGAACACACTTCACGCTTTGCCTTCATTGAAGTTCTCTGACCTAACGTCACTTTTGCCGGATATGATACATACAGGTGTTCAGGTTTTTTTTTCACTTGTTTGATTCTTTTGTACACTGGGAAGATAAGCACATAGATGCAAATAACAAGGAGTTCTATAGATTTCATGAACTCTTTGCAGATTTTTCATTTGCTTCAAATGGAACCTCAAATTGCGATGTTTTGATATGCATGTATAAATGAAAGACACAGGTCATCTGTGGCAAAATACATAGTAGCTGGCTCTTGCAGGGCAATCACAAAATTAGAATGTTATTGCTCACCTTGTGCTGCTCTCTTCCAAGCTGCTGCAGACACTGGCAAAAATACAAAAAAAGAACATGCAATTTAGCACCAAAGTTTAACAACAGTGTGTAAACGACATTTCATGTTGTTTTTTTTTTGGTCATAGCAGTGGCATTCTAACACATTCTGTGCATTGTTGAAGGCATGCAAGCAGAAAGAATACATAAACTAAAGGTCGAACATTTTCACGTGCTCACTTTATTTTTTGCACTCCTCGTATGTGTCTCATCTAGTCTCTTTGAGCCAGGGTGGCTGCAAATGATTTCAGAATAATGTGTTAATCACCTAATACATTAGTTTAAACTTTGAACTAGCTGGAAAAAAACGAACATTTGAGTGCCTATTCTTCAATCATGCAACGATGATTGTGTTGCAAAACGCTAAATAAGAAGATTGCACTTACTCTGCAGACTCCGATGAATTTTCGACAATCTCCCGCATGGCCCAATAGTGGGGCCATTTGATGACTGGGATGTCCGACGCCCCGGCACCGCTTTTATTTTTGGTTTTTACCCCGCTTTTTATTCTTGAAAAGACGTCTTTGAGATTCTTAAACTTTTTTTCGCATTCGAAACCTGTGAAACAAAAATCAACGTTATCGCTCTACACTTGAAGCAAAAACGGCAAATAAGGAACATGGCTAACAAATCTTTTAAGCGACCATTTACTATTTTGTTTGCGCATATGCACCATCCAATTCAGTTTTGCTCGTCAAAGTAGGAGTTGAGAAATAAACAAAACACGCCGTAGCGATGTGTAACAATACGGAGGATTTCCGCTAGCAACAAAATGCGCCTACACGAGCGCGGCGCTGTTGCCCTCTATTGCATTTTCTACGCCTCTTAAAAGCAAGCCAGCGATTTTTTTCCTCCTGTGAGTACAATGCCGTAGCCACAATATAATTTCAACGAGTCGCACATGCACTACTACTGTCAAGGATAAATACATGCATTCTCGCATCGTCTTCAGGGCATGTAACATAATCGAACTAAACTATAGTTATGTCAATCCGCGGACTTCGCTTACGTTTATTGCCTAGCTATCACAAAGCATGTTTATGTGCACTTGACAGCGCCATACCTGTCATGTTGAATAGATTGCCGATTGCGTTCCATGCGTCTTGTTTCTTCTGTCGGTATTTGTGGTCGTGGTGTTGCTTCTGATAGAGGAACGGATAATGTTTCACGGCATTTATCAGAGCCTCTGGCGAAAATTCCATCACAGCTTCTATTGCAAACACGAATTCGTCCGTAGCACTACCGTAGTAGCACGCACCGTACACACGCGAACACGTGTGCTTGTTTTTCCTTCGCCGGAGAAAGAAGGCGGAAGAAAGATAGAAGGAAGAAAGACGTCGGAAACGTCATGTCATACAGCGCTGCGCATTGGCTGAGGAGCTCCGCGACTTGAAGTCGCGTCGCAAGACATCGGTCAGCGAGCGACTCCCTCAAACCTGTCGCCCCCGACTCGTTTAGGTCGCCCCCTCTGCGACGAATCGTGTCGCGCGACCTCCGCGAGTCACCAGTGTGAACTAGCCTTTACGGCCTTCTCAATCTATCTATCTATCTGTTGCTGGAGGAAGGAGGGAGCAAAGCGCATTCTTTTGCAGTCCTGTCGGAGTGCACTGCTCTGCACCCGAAAGGTCTGGGAGGGGATTATAGGGGGAATTAAAGTTTGTATGAAAGAGGAGAAAGATAAGGTGGAGAGGAGAGGACGTGGGTCTAGACCAGTCATTAGGCTGGTTTCCTCGATGAAGGTGAGGAGACCCTGGAGGGCGGCGAGATGGTGGGACGCGGGAAAGAGGAGATGTTGCTGCGTGGAACAAGGCAAGCCTAACTCACTGAAGGTACTTTGTAAGGAGGCTCTTTGTGTGGAAAAGGAAGGACAGGTGCAGAGGAGATGCTCCAATGTTTCTGGTTGACCGCATCGGGCACAAGATGGGGAGGGCATTATGTCGTGACGGTGCTTCCTGACCGCAGGCCAGCAGGCTCCCACCCGGAGGCGAAGAAGGATTGACCTGTCCTCCCTACTGAGTTTGTTGGGAAGAGGTCTGGGAGGTATTCCAGAGGCAACTCGGGAGTCCGGATGGAGAGAGAGAATGTTGTTGAATAGAATGTGATGAGAGGCGTCGAATTTGGTGAGGGAGGTGGTGAAGGGGGCATTGAAGTGAGCTGCCTTAGCTGCGGAGTCAGCAGCTTCATTGCCCTCGATTTCGGAATGAGATGGGATCCAGTGGGAGTGGATGTCGTGCCCCATGTCAACAAATGAGTGAAATCTAAGTACAAGGGAGGTGATGCCTTCAGTGGAGACCTTTGTGGTCTTAAAGAGGAGGAGAGCTGCCTTGGAGTCAGTGAGAATCGAGATTGGACGGGAGGGTTGAAGATCCTGGATAAGGTCCGCGGCCAGGTGTAGCCCTGCGATTTCTGCGAGGGTGGAGGAGGAGGGGAATGGGAGCCGGCATTGTTTTACGATGCCGAGAGAGGGAATGACGCATGACGCAGCGGAGGAACCGGTATCAGGGAGGACAGATCCATCAGTGTAGAGAAGGAGGTGATTTCCCAGAAGCTCAAATATGAGCTCACAAGAGCTGGATAGGATGGCACAATGAGGTGAGGCTCTTTTTGAAATGCGGTCAAGGCCATCTGAGATGTTCAGGGGAGGAATGTCGGGAGGAGGGGGAAGGAGTTGATAGGAGGGCGGGACTCCTATGATGTCTTCATACAGATGGGCTATGGATCCCATGCGGGAGGAGGGGCGAGAGCGAAGGTTGTCGACGAGCGTGTGATCATCAGGGGCTTTGAGTAACCGGTCAATATGGAATAGCGCTGTCCTAAGGAAACGGAGGGAGAGGGGCCAAAGCTTGGCTTCTGCGAGGGTGGGTCCGATGGGTGAGTAGCGAGGGAGGGCAAGGAAGGAGCCTATAGCCCTGCGATGTGAGATATCAAGTTTTTGGCGAGCTGCGATGGAAAGCTTTAGGAGTGGGAGGGCATATGTAAGACGGTATGTGGCTGCGGCCTCGAAGAGCCTCACCGCCCAGGCTGGGGAGCATCCGTTGCCGCGTGTCAGGAGGAGGCGAATGGCTCTCGCTATTTGTGCTGTCTGAGCCAGTCGGGACATGACCTCTGGTCTCCAAGTCAGGCGGTGATCGATTGTGAGACCAAGGTATGTAACCTGCCGTTGCCATGGTAGAGGGATGCCATTGAGGGTGAGGGGTATGGTGGTTTGTCTGGCGGCTGCTCTAGGATGGTAAAGAAGAGCAACAGTTTTGGATGCCGAGGCGGTGAGGCCCATGGATGCCAAATCCGCAATGATGACGTTTAGGGTCAGCTGGAGTGAGGAGCGCAGGGCAGACATTCTACGTGTGGGACCGGTAACCCACAATGCAATGTCGTCCGTATAGAAGGCAAGAGA
This sequence comes from Amblyomma maculatum, assembly GCF_055883805.1. Classification (NCBI taxonomy): domain Eukaryota; kingdom Metazoa; phylum Arthropoda; class Arachnida; order Ixodida; family Ixodidae; genus Amblyomma; species Amblyomma maculatum. Next base: position 54,310,645 of record NC_139348.1, on the reverse strand, counting down.
AACGGGGAATGGAAGGGATAGTGATGAGGCGTGGGATATGCCGGCCATGCATAGGTTAAAGAGGAAGGGGCTAAGGACGGACCCTTGAGGGACACCGGTGGGGAGAGATCTGGGAGAGCTCAGGGATGTGCCAATACGGACTTGAAAGGTGCGGTTTTGTAGAAAGGAAGTAATGAAGAGGCGAAGCTTGCCAGTCATAGAGATATGATCAAGGACCCCGTGTATGGCTGAATGCTGGATGAGATCAAAGGCGCTCTGAACATCGAGAAGTAGGAGGGCTGCTTGGCGTTTGGTGCGGGCTTCTTCGAGTGAACTGACGACGTCAGATATGGCGTCCGCTGTGGCGCGGTGTCTGCGGAAACCGGATTGCGTAGGCTTGAAAAATTTAAGGATGGAAGTGATCCACTCCAGGCGCTTGAGTGCAATGAATTCCATCGCCTTGCACGCAGCTGAGGTGAGGGAGATGGGCCGGTATGAGGAGAGAGCGGTTGCAGTTTTCTTTGGCTTTATTATGGGAACAATGAGTGCGTTTTTCCATGACTCTGGTAGGATTCCTGAGCGCCATATGCGGTTGAAGGACTCGAGGAGGCGTTCTTTCTCCGGCGCGTCAAGGTTCCGGAGCATTTGGGTGGTAATACCGTCCTCCCCTGGAGCGCTTCTGCGGCGGTTGTGGGAGAGGGCCAGATTGAGCTCGTGAAGGCAGATTTCTTCATTGCAGAGTGCAATGATACGATCTGCGAGTGGAGGGAACGATGCAAGGAGTGGAGCTTGAGGGGAGGAGGCTGTGGGGGAAGCGAGTTGAGGGGGATTGGTGGGAGCAAAGCGGTCTGCAAAGAGTTCCGCCAGTGCTGCGTTGTCTATTTGAAGGGTGATGGCTACGGCGAGGACGGGACGGAGAAGGCGGATGGGATGAATAAGTGCGTCAAGCAAGCGCCAGACGCCCGATGAACTTCTGGAGCTCTCCAGGCTGCTGCATAAATTGCCCCAGCTCTCTGAGCGACGGTGGCTGGCGTGCCGGCGGCACTGCGCATCACAACGGTTATATTCAGTCTTGTGCTCAGGACGCGACATGCGTATGACGCGGCGCTCGGCCCGTCGCCGTTTGGCGCGTAGGTTGAGCATCATCAGGTCAGGTACGGGAGCTGTAATTCGGGCGGTGCATAATTTAGAGGATCTCTCCGCGCAGGAGACGACAACTTGGAGGATGTCCTGATCAGCGGGTATGCTCTTTATGGCGGTTCGGTAATTAGTCCAGTTTGTGATCTTGTAAGATCTTGTTGGCTGTTTTTGGCCCCATTCCGGCGTGAGAAAAATGGGGAGGTGATCGGAGCCCCAGGTGTCCGGGGAGGTCGCCCAGCTGTAGGAGCACCTCTCAGGTGCTAGGGAGAGGTCAATGCATGTGGGGATGGTATTGGGGCATAGGAAAGTTGGTGCGCCGCTGTTCAGGATCTTCAGGGCAGAGGTATGTATGGTGTCCAGCAAATGCCGGCCTCTGCTCGTGCAGCAGCGGCTGCCCCAGTCCCTATGATGGGCATTAAAATCTCCACATATGACGGTATCCCTTCCAAGACTACCACGAAGCGAAGCTAGTGAGGAGACATCCCAGGGTCTCCCTGGGCGAACGTAGATGCTAGCGACTGTGGTGTCCAGGCCGCCTAGACGCACCGTCACTGCTCAGCACTCTAGAGGGGCTCTGGTGTAATGAGCAAGAGGAACTGCGCAGTGCGGGAGGGATCTTCTTACGTAGATGGATGCCCTGGGATTGCCCTGAGGGTGAGAGAGGTTGGAACAGGGGGAGTCGGGGCAGGAGCTGACTGTGCAGTCAGTGAGGCTCGCGTAACCTATGCAGCCGGGGAGGCGTAAGGCGGACGGTTGTACATATGATTCTTGGAGGGCGATGATGTCGTAGGGGGTGTGGGGAAGAATATGGGCGAGCTCTGCGTGCCTCCTACGGAAGGATCGGATGTTCCACTGGAGGATGGTGGGGCGATAAGGCTTTCTTTTCTTGTCTTTAGCCATTATGGGCTGCCTGGTTGGCTACCACTGCCTCGCAGGTGGCTCGCGCTGGGGAATAAGTTGAGAGGAGAGGGAGGAGGGCAGTAACTGCCATTAGGAGGGCGGCGGTGAGGGGATCTTCTTCTTTCCTGCTGTGTGGGATCTCAGCTGTGGAGGAGGAGACAGGGGGGGATGCAGGAGAAATCCCAGGACGAGGGGCAGGCGGAGGGCATTGAGGGGTTACAGGTGCATCTGCTCTACGTGGGGAGGTCGTGGGGGATCGTGTCACTCCCGCATACGAGCCGTCTGCGCGGTCCGGAGTGCGTTCATTATTCAGAGGGATGTTATGGGTGGTGACTGGACCTGAGACTTGGTCGGGAGCAGCGGCCTTGCCCCGGTGGGAGGCTATAATTTGTTTGCGGGTTAGGGGATCGCTGACCCCCCGCAGTGCGGCTGTAATTCTGCTCTCAGATTGGCAGCGAGCGCATACGGGATCAGTAACATGATGCGACCCTTTGCAATGAATGCAGAATGGTGTGGAGGAGGAACATTCTCGCTGACAGTGAGGTCCTCCACACCTGATGCACCACGGGGGAGAGGCAGCTAGCTGCCTTGTGGTTGTATGCCCCACAGTTAAAACAGATGGTAGGCCTCTCCTGTGTGGGGCGGACTCTAAAGCGGATACCATAGATGTGCACATACTCGGGAGGGGAGGCCGTGGCGAAGCGCACTATTACTGAGCTCCTCTGCTTCCGTATGGATAGAACTTCGATGCTGGATTCCATTTGTGCCGCTACGTCCGCTGCGGAGATCTCGTCATCAAGGCCATATATGGATCCCACACAGCCCTGGTTGGGAGTGGCCTCAAAGGCACACACCGGTGTGGATCCTAGGGTGGTGAGGGAGAGTAGCGGAGAGAGGAAGGACCTGGATGTAATGTCGGCCGAAATTATGTTCTTCTGCCTATTTACCCTCACCTCCATGACCCCCGGCTGGGAATAGGGGTAGCCCGAGTAGTCCTCCTTCACTGCGCTCCTGAAGGAGAGCTTTGGGGACAGGGGGGAAAGAGTACGGTGGCTGCTCTAGTGGCAGCTGTTGGAGGTGAGGGGCGATGTGCCTTGCGTGTTACATGTACCCAGCCGGAGGCATCAGGGGCGGAGGGTTGCAAAGGTGCTATGTGCGCCTGCGGGCTGAGAATAAGGCGAGCTGCGACATCTTCAGATGGTGGGGCCACCATTGATGCAGTGGGAGGAGCTGCTGTGAGTGGAGGAAGCTGTGAGCTATTGGATATGGCTGGAGAATCAGCTGCCGTCGCGCTCGAGGAGGTTGCCGCTGGCAGTAGTGATCATGGGGGCTGGGCTCTGAGCCCGCTCTTTGGAGGGAGGGGGGGCGTGTACGGGAGTGTCTGCCTTGACAGGAGATCTGGGAGTCACAAGGGGCATGGTTTCAAGTAGGGCTGGGAACTCAGTGTGCTCAGAGGTATCAGGGTGCTTTTGGTCCTGTGAGCTAACTGTGCTAGCGCGCGGGAGATGCTTTTTGGATTTTTTGGATGAGGGGGGAGGCTTGGAGGAGGAGGGAGGGGGACTCGGGTCTTTGAGGAAATGGGCGCGGCTTCTTGTAACTGGAGGTGAGGGGTCCACGAGAGGGGATGCACCAGATTTATTGGAAGGAAGGCTATCAGGTGGATCCGATGGAGGAAGCATGACGGGGGGAACAGTATCGAGAGTCACAGGGGACTGGGCGACTTGGATGATATCCTTGGAGGAGGAAGACTTAGCGATAGGGATACTCTTATGGGTGATCTGTTCAGAGGAGGGGGTCACATGTGGAATCCAACTGAGTTAGGTGGACGAGAGGGAGGGACGAATCGCGTATGGAGGAAGCTGCCTTAATGACCCGAAGACCTGCCAAATGCTCGCGGAGCAAATAGTCGACTCTATGGACAAGGTTATGCATAGCGGGAAAAGTATCGGTGCCGATACTCACGCTTCGACGCCGATCGGGATCTAGCGACAGGCGACGACTGCGGTGGGATAAGTCCAAAGGGTAATCCATGTCAGCGGAGGTTATATCCATGATGGGTAAGACTTATCCGTTTGGTGCGGCGCACATGATGCGAGGGGTAATCCTGGATAGTTGAACTGGCACACCACAGCACTGCACCAATGGAAGCGAGTGGCAATGAAGAAAATGTAGATCGTTGGAAAGTCCAGGCTGTTGTAGGAGGTGGGGCTGAGTGGGGTGCTGGCGAGGCGGAATGGAGGGTGATGGTAATCCAAGCGATGGAGAATCCAGGCGGGGAAGTGGCTCCGAGTGGAACAAGGAGCAAAGGAGTAAGAGGAACAGAATCTGTGAGTGCTGGGTGGATGGGTGAAGCAAGATAGAGATGGGAGGCTGATGGGAGAGATGGCGAGCCGTAGAGGAACCGCAGAGAGGCCACGCGTCCTCCAGTGGAATGTGAATTCCCTACGCGCTCGCCACGCTGACCAACGAGACATGATTTTGCAGGGAACCATGAATGTTGACGTCCTGGCACTGCAGGAGACCAGGATACCTGTAGAATCTGCTCGCCTTCCGGGCTACATTGGTTACTCTGGCCTGTCCAGCTGTGCCCTCGGTTCATATGCAGATGCCCCCCGCCTGGACCCGTCCCACCCTCAGGACCGACCCCGCACCGCCATCTACGTGCGTAACACCATCCCGCACACGGTGCTAGATGTCGCTGCCAAGGACCTGGGACACCTCGAGATTTGCGCCATCCGTGTCCGTCTGCGCAACACAGACACCTCGGTGGCCTCGGTCTACGTCCCCCCGGGCGTCCCATGGGATCCTTCCTGCCTCACGGCCCTGCATTGCCGCCTAGGTAATGATGCCGTAATCTCTGGCGATTTTAACTCTCACCACAGGGCCTGGGGCAGCCAGACATCCTCAGCCAGGGGCAAGAAGCTGCTGGATTCCATTTCAGCCGCTGGCATGCGGTTCCTGAGGCCCACGGCCCCAGCCTTCATTGGGCCTCGATGCTCGTCCATCCTCGACCTGGCCCTGCTGACGGAGGCCTGCTTCTATACCGGGGAGCGAGCGGCAGACTCCCTGGGCTCCGACCACTTCCCCATCTACCTGACACCTACCAAGCAGCGTCGACAACGAGGCAGGGTGTATCGGGTAACGAGGTGGTCTCAGTTCAGGGAGCTGACCAAGGGTATCCCGCACGCAGGTGACTTCCTAACCATTTTAGGAGAATGTGCCCAGAGTGCCACCGTGACTGGCCATATCTCCAGACTGACCCCGGTGCCTGACCTCCGGCTACTGGGTCTTCGAGCAGCTAGGCGAAGGGCGGAACGCTCAGCCAAGCGGACGGAGCTTCCCAAGAACTGGTCCAAATGGAGGAAGGTCGACTCCTGCTGCCGCCGACAAGCCAACCGACGGGGTCGAGAAGGCTTGGCCAGCCTCTGCCACAAGCTTCAAACCGCCCGACAGTCAGCGACAGCATGGCGTCTCTTCCGATCTCTCCTGCAGGTGACCGTCAACCGCCATCCTGTCCTGGGCGCCGCCATTGCCAGAGGGGTGTCATACCAGGTGTTAGCCGAGGAGCTGGCTGACCACCTGTCCAAGGCCGCCCGCCCTGCAGTCGGCCCTCTTCCAAGCCCTCCACTACGTGAGCCTCAGACTCGCCACCCCCTTCCTCCCGCAGCAGCGTCCATGGTCGCTGCTTAGTGCTCGGATCCCATCACCACCCACGAGCTTCTTCGTGCCCTCAACCGGTCCAAGAAAAAGACGGCTCCAGGTGCAGATGGGATCACCCTCCAAATGCTGCGCAACCTAGACTCCCCAGAAAAGGCCCGCCTCCTGCAGGTGTTCAACGGGATCTGGGAAAGCGGCATCCTTCCCGAGAGTTGGACTACGGCCATCGTGGTCCCCATCCTCAAGGGGAAGAAACCCCCCCAGCAGCTCTCGTCCTACCGCCCCGTGTCCCTGACATCTGCAGCCTGCAAGGCCATGGAGTTCGTGGTCCTGGAGCGCCTCTCTTGGATCGCACGGGTGAAGAACTTTCTCCCTGAAAGCCAGTCCGGGTTCCGGAGACAAAGGTGCACAGCGGACTCCAACGCGGATGTGGTGTCCACCCTGGAAGAGGCACAGTACATGGGCGACGTCGCCTTTCTCGCCCTTCTGGACATCGAGTCTGCCTTCGACCATTTACCACACCAGGCCATCCAACAGGCTCTGGATGACCTGGGAGTCACAGGTAACCTGCGGCGTTTCATAACAGCCTTTCTTTCCAATCGTACCCTGCAGGTCCGGGTTGGACAGACCCTGAGCTCGCCTCGCCCCATCAACACCGGAGTGCCCAAGGGGTCTGTTCTCAGCCCCTTTCTGTTCAACCTGGGGTTGGCCGGTCTCCCGAGCGCCATCAAACAGGCTCGGGACCACAGAGTGCTGACCTCGATCTACACTGAAGACGTGGCGCTCTGGGTCCGGGCTCCAAGGAGGAGGATGATCTCTGCCAGGAAAGCCCTTCAACGAGCCCTCGACTCCGTGCAGCAGTTCCTTCGCGACAGGGGGCTCAAGCTCTCTGCCGCAAAGTCGGAGGCCCTCATGGTGCATCCTTTGGGAGCACGAGCGTCAGCGCATGCAACCACCCTGATGATCGACGGCACCAGCCAACCCTGGAGACGCCAGGTCAAGTACCTGGGGCTGGTGATCGATCACCGCCTCACATGGATCCCTGCAGACAAGGCCTACCTGGGTCATCTGAACCGGGTTGGCCGAGCAGCCCAACGTCTTCTTGCAGGGGGCAACGGCTGCTCCACATCATGGGCAATCCGGCTGTTTGAGGCGGCCGCCACCTCTTCCATACTTTATGCCCTCCCTTTTGTTTCCCTCAGGCCCACCAGAGTGAACATCCTGGACGGAGCACGCAGGAAATGGATCCGACGCCTGCTGGGAGCAACGCAGTGCTCTAGGATTGCGGCAACACTGGTGGAAGCCGGTGTCTACCCCCTGACCCTGCAGCTCCTCCAGAGAGGCCTCACTCTCGTGGACCGCCTTCACCATGCCCCTGACGGAGCTTCCCTCCTGGCACGGCTGTGCAGCGCCCCCCATTCACGGATGGGGCAACTGACGGCTGTATACAAGGACTTCATCAGAGATGCCCCAGGGTATTCCATCCTCCCTCCTCCACCAACACGTCCTCCTTTACAGGTCACCCTTGACCTGGAGGGGGTCAGCAAGCGCCGCACCCCAGTTGCTGCCCTGGGCCAGGCTGCCGCAGCCCTGATTGAAGAGTGCAAAGGGAGCACCCTCCTCTTCACCGACGGCTCGGTCCTGCCTTCCACGGGCCAGGCTGCAGCGGCTATGACGGCCCCACAGGTGGGGGTGTCCAGCTCTTGCAGGCTCTCCTTTCCAGGTAGCTCTACTGCAGCCGAGTTGGCGGGCCTCCACCTGGCAGCGGACTTCCTGGAGACTGGTCAGCCCCCAGGCTTCTACACCATCCTGTGCGACTCGAGGCCGGCACTGCAGCTCCTGCGCAAGCCGTCCTGCTTCCAGCTATCGGCTTGCCACCTACGAGCGCGCCTCCAGGCCCTGGAAGATGCCGGCTTCGTCATCTCACTGCACTGGATCCCGGGCCATGCGGGCATCCAGGGCAACGATGAGGCCAACGCACTTGCCAAAGCGGCCCACTCCGACCAGGTAAGTATGACTAATCATGTATCTGCCTTTGACTTTTCCAGGCTCCCCCTCAAGAAGGCCGTGAGGGCCCTGCACCCCGATCGGCGGATCGCCGAGGGGAGGACATTCCACCGCCTGTCCGACAAGCTCGCCCGCAGGGAGCGAGCTCTCCTACGCCTACGCCTCCGCACCGGAGGTTCCTGCACGCCCACGGAGCTGTATGTCCGTGGCCCGGGCCCCCTCCCCAGCATGCCCCTCCTGCGGTGATGCAGGAACGCTGGGGCACCTCCTGTGTGTGTGCCCGGCACACGCCCACCACCGTCGCAAGATGGAGGCAGGCTACCGGGCCCTCGGACTTCCTGCTGCCACCGAGGAACACCTGCTGTTCCCGGCCAGGAGCCCCCTGGCGGCCCACCGGCTCCTGCTGGCCTTCCTGGAGGAGTCCGGCCTGGCTGCAAGACTAGCCCACCACCGGGCCTGCTGACCTGCTGGCCACAGCGCTGGCGACGGAGCCGATGACAAGGACGACGAGAGCGACTCCACGACGACGATAATGACCCCCCCTCCCCTGCCAACTTCCCATCTCCCCTTCCCCCGGACACCAAGAGTGCCGCCGCGAATTAAGGCCGGCATAACCCGTGTTGTCCGGTATCCCCCCCCCCCCCCCCGAGAATAACCCAAAGACCCCAACCAACCAACCGGTGGGGCAGGTGGTGAGCGCGGAGACGGCGGCCGATGGATGCAGGGACGCGATCGAGAGGAGACGCGAACCTCTCTCCTCGGTATAGTGTTCTAGAATTGAGAAGTGTGCCGTCTGCCGCCGGCGAGCTGGTCGTTTCAGCGATGACAGGAGAGAGGGCGCTGTGTGCAGGAGGAGCGCAGTGAGCGCGGAGCAGACAGCTGGGTGAACCGCCTTCGTCACCGCTAGTTCAATCGGACTCCGAAGGCGCGTAGCAATAAATTGTGTCGCTTTAGCTCCCACACGCTTGTCTAAATGTAACAAAACAACTAGTTCCCTATAAAATAAGCGGCCGTCGTCAGGGAACGGCAATACAAATACAGGCAATGTAAGATACAGATTGCCGACGAACTGACAAGCAACGGCAAGGTATATTTCCTGAACGTATTGCGTGCTTTATTTCTCGAACACTAGCGGGAGGTTCAATGACGAATGTCTAACGTATTTCAATGATCATGTAAATTTTTAATATTGGATGCACCGGTTTATGCGGGCTAGACTGAAGTCTCCCATCGACGCTCGCACGTACTGAAAACGCAGTGAATGGTGTTTTAGGCTAGACAAGCGTACTTTTTGCGCCACATGTAAATAGAGGTATGCGAAGATTGCTTGAAGACAGAAATTATGCCAGCGCTTACTGATGACTTTATTTAAATGTGGGCGAATACATATGAACTGGCAGTCCTACTCAAAACGAAATGAATGAATGAGAGCACATAGCAATGAACGAAACCACATAATGGATGACGTGAAAAAAAATATCGCGACTTAGTGCAAGAATATGGTACAAATTTCGTATAAAACTGTGCAGATCGAACTATATGAGAATATTAATGAACTGTACTAGGCCGTGAATAAATTAAGCTGCTAAATTTGAAAACACACAAGAGAAAGGCAGAATGATTAAAGTCCTCAAACACGATTACTTGCACCTCCTCAGCTTTAGGTGCTTTACCTGCTCTGCTTTAGAGGTCTGCTCTTGGTTTAGCGACTTGGCATAAAAACGCAATCGCATGAGGACGTAGAACTTCACTATGTTAAGTGACATTTCTTTGTCATATGAGTAGGACAACCAAACTTGGAAACCTCTTCGCTTTGCAAAAGCAAATCAAATTCAAGCATGCTATTTGCGTTAATCTTTCTTGAACTAAAAAAACCGTGAAAGACTCTTCCAGCGTGTGCACGAGCTTTGCAAGCTCCGAGGACGGATAAAGAAGACCTCCGTGGTCGAAGTTTGAGATAATTTGATTTTCTTCTTTTTGTGCCGCGCACTATTTGCTTGAAATGAGATAAGCGGAGCAAGTACTGCATTTTGACTTTTCCATGAACTTTCTAGCGACATATCCTGCAAATAAGCTATGAGACGGCTAGAACTGTGCCTAGTGACATATCTGTGGCCATCTGAAGGAAAAGAATTCAAAGTAGCTTCGACGTCCTCGAGCCTTCCCTCGTCAGCCAAACGGTCAAGCTCATCAATAGGATTTGAAAGAAGCCTTGTACGGCTAATTCCAAGTAAGGCATTTACGATTTCAGCATTGCAACCTCCGGTCTTTGGGGGCTTCGCTAAGTTGTAAAATGCCAGGGCATTAACTGTCACTAAAAATTGAGCTGGCGTGGGATGATCGTTGCAGCCATTAAATTGCCTCACGATGCCGAAGAGGTTTTCTAGTTTGTCTTGGCTTATTCTCGATGTGATAATGTATGTAAAACCGCGTTTTGTAGATAAGTATAGTCAACTAGGTCGACTGTGGACTGCAAAGTTACCCGAAGGCCTCCCGCGGTGCTGTTGCTTAGGAAACCATGCTTTGAGTCAACCATGCTTTGAGTGTATTTCGAGAAGGGAAGGGTTCGAATAGGAAAGGCAGCAGAAAGAGCGCGCAATGAGCAAGAAGAAAGAACGAAAGGAAGTAAAAGAGCATTCAGTAAAAGAAGGGAGACGGACAGAACTGTTACTGTGCTCTCTGCAAACATGTGTTTTCCTGGTTGACCAATCATCGCTCTTCGCCCAACAACGCGCCATAGTACAACAGCCAGAGAAGCAACGCGATGCAACAAAATTCACGCAGGAAACGAGCCGCAGAAGCAGACGCCCCAAGCGTTTCCTCTGCGGCGCGCGCGCTTGTGATGCGCTCCTACGGCTGACAGCGCCACCTACGCTTTTCATCGCTCCGGCGACCACGTCGCTCCCATTGATGCGCGCCGAAGACGGCACACTTCCCAATTCTATAACACTATATCCTCGGTAGCGTGGACGAAACCCCCCGTGCCGCGGGAACAATGGGAACGTTTCTCCTTGAGTTACGCTCTCCGCCGCCACAAGGGGCGCGACCTGCTCACTGTTCGTTGCTTCAGCGGCGGCGGGTGGCTTTTGCCTGGTTTCGCGCTGTCGCTCGCGTGTTTTGTGGTGAGTGCAGCCCCGAAATGAAAGGAAGAGGAGGAAACCACTTTTTTTAACGCATTAATTATCGTCAAGAATGTTCTGGGCCAGGGTGACCAAAGCCAACTGATCATTCAGTTGGTCAGATGCTAATCAAGCCCGCCACGTTGGAGGAGGAGGGTGTGGATAGTGGGGTGATCGAAATGAAAGAACAGAGAAGGTATACTTCGTTTCATACATCAAGTGCAACACTGCCAAAGCTACAGCTCTTGTTTGCGCTCTCCGCATCCGCGATGAAAAATAGTGCCTGCTCTTGAGGAGAGGAAATTATAGTTGCTTTGTCTTTAAGCTTAATGCATCTTACATTTGCCATCAACTTCATGAAAAGCACATTTTTTTAGGGAGAAAGGGTCGGATTCGGTGAATTTGTATGTTTTTTATGTCATTTTTGTTCGTGCCGCGTTTTCGCTGCCCCGCAACCTTGCCAGCTGTGCCACTAGATGGCGCTGGCTGTGCCTTCCACGCTGCGCATCTCTTTTTGAAAAAATGATTGGGTGCGCATTTTTTCTATAAGATCCGCACTGCGAAGATGTCTAGGCATGCGAAGCAAGTTATTGCAAACGTGTATGCTCGGAATAGTGCCCGTTTCCGCAGGAACCACTCGGCCACAAAACGAGCGCGTAGTGATACGCCTCCTGTTTTTTTTCTTGCGGACCTCTTGCGTAGCTTTCGCTGCGTTGCACCTGATGTATGAAACGGAGTATAGATGCTGCAGCGGCAAGTCGTCAGCGTACTGCAGACGTGAACAGATATAAAAAACACGGTCGTTCTGCAAACGTTCGACAAGCATGATATACATTGGGGCATGGTAGCTACTCTTGTCCATTTTAATCCGAATGTTTCCCAAGCCTCTCCAAGAATAGGAATAACACAAAAACTGAATGAGCAGTGATCATATCGAAGCTTCTTCAAAGCTAACATGACAGCAACTCGTCTACAGCAGCAAAACAGTCTTTCAGCGCTATAGATGCGAAACCATCCATGTAGCACCGAAGCTGAAAATAATTTCATAAAAATATAATGTAAATTGCAAAATGCTTATATGACATAAAGTATTGGTATAACAGTCATAGTAACCGTTGTAAGGTTGAGTTTTAAATGTTATTACAATTCATATATTAGCTAATGTATTGTATTATAAACATTATTTTAATTTTCCAAATAAACGTTGTTTTAATGTAATTTTTACATGATATTAACCTTATTATGAAAACAATAAAAATTGGTTTCATATTCATGACACCACTTGTGCTGGAAGTGGTAAAAAGAGGCCAATAAATGATTAAGGTGATACCCGATGCAGTGACTTACAAATGAGTTCCCCTAGTATGCAAGAAACTTCTAAAGTGTTAAAGAAGACATATTTCACAGAAGACACATTTCAGGCCCTATAATAGCGACCCATTGAGGCTGTCTTCTGGAAAATAAGGCTAATAACGAAATGCTACATGCGAGGGCCGTAACAGCTAGCGGCACTTCACTACATTGTCAAGACTGAAATTTCATCTGAAAGCGAAAGTCATTTCTTCTGTGCCGTAATCAGTAACCGAGCAACTGAAGGAAGTGATGGCATCTCCACACATCCCATTCCCACTGTTACTTATTCCGGTTTACCATTATGTCGCTAGATGTACCGTTAAGTTAATCAACTTCGGGTGTGACGCTTGCGCTATTCTTCTTGAAACTAGCGACAGAAGCAGCCCCATGTACTAGTGCCCACAAAATAAAGCGGAGCGCGAGTGTGGGGAATAAGCGGTCTCCTTCGTCCGGGCTGCTGAAGGCGAACACCAAATGTGTTAAGCTGAACATCCGGGTGACCCACACACATTCAAGCTATACACATGCGCATCCGTTTGCAGGACGCGCCACGGAATGAAATTGTAGTCGTATGTCTGCGCCGTTTTATTTTGCGGGTACTAGTACACTCTTCTACGAGGGCAATATTCTAGTGGACTGCGTTATCCGAAACCAGAGCTTGTTGCCCTATTGGACAAGCTTTTTTTTTTAACAAAAAAGCTGCTGTACGCCTACTACACACAAATGTTCTCGAAGTACTTAAGGTCCGCTTCTTCGAGATTTGAAAAATTTCTCAGAAATATTCTTCCCAATTAATTATACCAGGAAAGTGACAGAGAAGAACGAGAGGCCAACTACTTATGTGCACAAGCCGTACAGAAAGATTTTGAGACAATTTTCTAGACGCAGGTCGCATTTTGATTAAATGTGTAACTATGAAGGACAGTTTTTGTATTGTCTGCCGCTCTTTTTAATTCAGCTTAACTGTTTATGCCCATTTCCTTGATTAAAAGTAGTCGCAAAACAACTTATCCATTTCCTGTCTTTTACGTTTGTTTTGAACGAAGCTAGAATAGCCCACTCCACTAGACAAGTGAAACTAACTATACGGGTAAATTTTTGTTCTTTACTCTAAATCTGAGACGCCCATGCATTTTCGCCGGTGTCTTTTTTATCTATACGAAAACGGTAGCGGTTGACAGAATCTCCACCCAACAGTTCACCATGCACTCACGTCAGGTAGCGCTGCACCTGCTTACAACATTCAAACGAACATTGCATAGTCTGGTAAATTTATTTGTACAAAACTTAGGGGCAAAAAATGTTGAAGTGCACCCGAAGCTTCATTTGACTGTGCACGGCCGCATTGACGAAGGCGCGCACGCGCGTGAGCGGATTGTTGACTGTAGTTTATTCCTCGTACGCGCTAAATGCTCGATGCATGTTTACGGCCTTTGTATAAACCATAAGGGGCGAAATGTCAGGACCTGCTGGTTGCAACTGACGCGGGCGGAGCTAAGAGCGAGCTCGCGTTTCCCTTGCGCGTGAATGGCTGTAGCGGAGGAGCAGCAGCGCGGCGGGCGGTGGAAACAGACCCCATTGGAGAGGCTGTAAGCGAAGCGCGCTCTCCCTCGAGGGCGGCCATGCCCTGCCCCAAGCGCTCACTAAATGTCCTGCAGAAAGCGGCAATAGGCGCGGCCCTTGGCCCCCCATCAGTGACTTATCGGGTGCGAGCAACGGCGACTGTACACTTCTCTGGGATAGTGCAGCCCCCCTCCTTTTCTCTAACGGGACGGCTGGGTGGCCTAGTCCCCAGATCCGCGGCGTTTCCTTCAGAAAGGCGTCAGTTACAAGGTCGCGTCGCAAACACGCCGGGGAGGGGAAGGAAAGACAGGGGCAATGTGAGACGGTTTGGGGACTGGCGAGTGGAGAGAGTGTGTGCTTTGAATGTTGTATTTTTATTTGATGTAATTGAGGACCTGGGTTCAAGACTATTCCCAACCCACCGGGGTTGGGGCATGTTTTTTAATAAGTTGATTGGCTGCTTCATTTTCGGGGCGGAACACCAAACGTGACCGCCCTCATGTCTTCGTTGATGTTTGTCATCAAAAAGCGGTCCTCGGGCCATGTTCGGCCGTCAAGATTGAGGCTCCGTGCTTAGTACGTATCTACAGGCCCTAGGCCTTTAACCGAACGCTCGGTATGAAAGTAAGGGCTTGTAGAGGGACTTCTCTGTGTGAGAGTCTATTTTCTTTTAAGTTACAGTTGTCTGTGTGACACTGGTTGCTGTAATTTACAGTTTGCCAATGTATACCATTTTTCTTGTGTAAATATAATTCTCCTCTTGACCATCATCTGATCATCGTCTATTGCTTCTTCACTGCCGAATGACAGGCGTCAGCCCCTCCGAAGTTTGGCAACGAACGAGAATAAAATTTCTCGTGCGATGAATGGATAGGGGAAGACTCAAGGCTCTGTGCCATGACGTACGATATATGCGCCTACAGCTACAGGCGCAGAACATACATCACATTTCTTGTCGCCATTTTGATGGCATATTAGATTTCTTTTTATTCGTGATAGTTAATACCACGCGTGCTCACAAAATACTTCCATACAAAGTTTTGAGGAATGCTATGGAAACAAGGATCGTGCACAAATACCGGATGCACTGTCCGCACGGATAGAGCTCCGCATCGCGCCGCACGGCGGCGCATTCGACTTCGGCAGCTGTGTCTACACACATTTATGTTTTTCGCTTTGAGTTGTCTGCTACCTTAGGTCCACTTCAAGTTTGGCAGTACGCAACTTCTGGTTGCAATTATGCTTACCGATGGTCCCGTCACGGTGGGTTCCTCAGTTGTGAAGGACGCAAAACGCAAGGAGCCGCGTTGGATGTCGGCATCTATGCTGCCGTGTTTTGATTGATGTGAAATACAAAGTTCCCGTGTTTTGGTGCGACATTATTGCCCTTTGCACTATACCAGGTGGACGCCATGTCGTTACGGAGATGTAGCATAGCCTTAGGTAATAGATCAAGCTATGATGAACGCGTAAATGAAGTCAGTAGTCGAACGGTCGAACAAACCATGCACTGAAGTACCGAGCGGTGTTGTGCTTAAGTAGTGCACATTTCCGCGAGTTTCTTGCGGTGACAGATGGTCGAAAGATTTGGGTAGCGGCTGTTCAGCGGGAGAAAGCTCAGTGACGGGCGACAGATGAGCTAAGAATGAATAACGCCTGTAACTTTCTCACTACTCACGTCGTGAGTTTTGGTGAGACGTATATAGGCATGCACCGCTGACTGGACTTGCCGATGGGGCTTAATTCATGTGTCCGAGCCCTGTCATCCTGTGAAGAGGCCAAAACAGAAAGCGTCAGTAAAGTCTTTCAAGAAGATGGTGCTTCGCAGCAGACGACAGTGGCCGGCACCTACGTTAGTTAAGCAAACAAATTTGTGCGCATAGCGTGTTTTCTTATATTTAGGCTATACGCACAATTTGTGCATGTAGACCGGAAGTAAGAGCGGACCCATTGTGTGCCTATATCATCCCCCGAAATATCCAATTATATATTGTGGGAGACTTAAGACGCGAATGAGCACATATTAAACTAAAGTAAGAATTCAGTTCATATGATTTAACTCAAAATTACCTACTTTAATTATCATCCTTAAATCACCTTCGCGTTATCGTACTCCAGCAAACTTTCAACAGATTTGCAGAGCTCTGTTTTAGACATTGTTTTGCAAAACAAGAAAAAAAGTATGAGCCAACGTATATTGCGCTCGAAGAGATATGCCCGGGAGGCATACAGGCGCTGCCATTATGAACGAGTTTGAAACGATGCCTTGAGGAATTCGACATGGTGGCAAAGGAAATATGCGCAGTCGCTAACACCGGTTCAAACATGAAGCGCGCAGCGAGCCTCGTAGACAGAGCCCCCATCCATGCATTCCTCATGGCTTAGATAACATGGTTATCAAAGATGAATTTGGGAGTGTTTTAGAACTCAACGGTTTGCTTGTCAGATGCCGCGACATTGCCAAATTGTCCTCTACCAAGCCTCCGACCTGGAGGAGATCGCGAACACTGAACTGAATGCGGCAACACTGCCGTTGGTGAGTACAACTGAAGCACTTGAGCGTGATGAAAAGAATCCTCTAATTGACGAATGCTGTCAAAACAGTGACCCTGTACAGTAACACTTAAATCGGACATTTCCGACCAGGTGGCATACCATATCAGCTATGTTTGAAAAAAGCTTGATCCCTAATAAAACCGCGCTTAGGAAGCTGTTACCTCGGCTACGGCGGCCGTTCCCTGATGTCGAGGACTGGCATTTATTTGCTAAGATTTTTACTGTTTTGACAATGAGCATGAATTTTTGTATTCGCACAAGGTGCATGTCTTGTGTATTTCCATGTTACAGCTGTGTTTATATTTAGTGCTGCTTTTCAGTTTTGTATGGGACATATGTATGTTTTCAACATGCACATATTACTTGCTAAGTTTGTCATACAAATTTTTATTGCTAACATTAATATTTATTTATATCGTGAATTTGTTTTGTTTGCAGTTTAAAAAATAACATAAATGTTATATTTTAACGTTAGATTAACAGTATTAGTTAGCAAATACGTTATTATATGTTTTTCGCGACTTGCAATGCCGGGCAGCCATGCGCACCGCCGTGCAGCTGAGCCGCATGCAATACCGCATTCAATCACATCGTCACCAGCCCTTCGCTCATATTGTAATCAATGAGAGAAAAAACGATTAAATCACACGAAACTTTATTGCTTCAAAAATGCTAATTTAAAAAATGCGTAACAATGTAATAATTACAAATAATCAATTATGCTCAATCCTTGGTTCCGACACGGCGCATTAGGCTTTCACGATCAGTCTCCTTGGTATGAAGCTATCAGCTACCTCCAATATTCGGCGACGCCACAAGGCAAAGTTAACTTGAAGAAAACCTGCCCGCTCTTCTTTCAAGCCATGTATCTGAGGTCGTGAGGCCGGCGGCGGCTGCGTTCCGATACGACAAAACGGAGCGGCGCCGTGTGCTGTGCAATGTCAGTGCTATAGTTAAAGAACCCCAGGGGATCGAAATTTCTAATCTTCCACTAAGGTGTCTCGCATAGCCTAAGTCGCTTCGGGCCGTTACCCCTAAAACCCAAACTAAACCATACGCTCCCTGACCGCGCCCTATTTTTTAAACTATTGTTACAATGATACCTTGTGTTGGGAGACGATGGTACCATTCCGGTAGGCAAATTATTTTTTGAAAAAACGAGCAGGTAGGGGGTGGAGAGAGAGCAATGTTGCTGGGCCTTGCTGTCGTGCCAAAGGTGCACCCTTTGGAGAATTTTGATTTTTTTTGCAAGGGTAGGGTTGGCCTTGGCTGGGTATCATCAAGAGCCCGGGTGTTTCATCCGTGGGCTACGCATGAACGCGCCGATTACTTGAGATACCACTATGGCCAAGGACGTGGACTGTGTTAAATTGTAAGATGATGCATGGCAGCAGTATATGTGTTAAAGGGGAACTCCGGTGGGTTTTTCATCATTTTGTGTTTTTGGTTGAATTACATTCCTCGGCACGTCCTGACGCCAACACAAAAAACTGTGTTTCGAAATTCCAATTAGAAGTATATTTAAAACAGAAAAACAGCAAATCGCAACCGAAGCTGCTTTCACGGCCAGAAACGCCGTCCCATTTGACGAAATGGTGACGTCACACTCAGTATTAGAAAAACACTCGTACGTGCGTAAGATGGGGAAAATATTGTATGAAAATCATGACGCACTGCATAAAATGTCTAAGGTACTTCAATATAGGCCTCACAGTGTCGTAATCACGCGGGAAGTGGACAGTAACGTCGGTATACTGTATACTCAGTGTTGCCGGCAGAAATAGTCAAAACTTAATCCTTGAAAACAGCATAGTTTAAAGTGTTGCGCGCGAACGGATTATCGTACGGCGCCCAAAATTTGTCGAATGCGTCAGAACGGTGAGGACCATCTACAGTAAATTTTTTATTAGAATATTCGAATGTCAAAAAACCTCCGGAGTTGCCCTTTAAGCCCGGCCTGCATGGGGCGTCGCTCCGAGCGATTCGACAGTGTAGATGGCAATGGAGCGACCATTCCGAAGCCTGCCAGGGTGTTATCGCAAGAAGTCCAGCATATGGTAAAACAAAATCGTCGACGCCGCGCAGCCGCCGGGAGACGGCAGAGGGTCAATGAGAGCCGAAGCAGCCACCACTTGGTTTCGGTCGGAGCCACGCAGGTCGAGCGATTCGCGCCCCGAGAGAGCAGCAGTTCGTCTCGTGCGCGTCCTATTGAGTTCAGCATGAAACGACTGGTGGGCGTTTAATAAAAAGCTGATCGCTGAGGTTGAAAGGTGGCGCATCCTATTGAACGTCCGTAGCAAGGACTGCAAAATTACTTCCAAGAACGAGCAGGCATGAAAGGTCATACACACTAAACACGAAATACACGAAACGGGTGTACTAACGGCATGCCATCCGCTTTTTAGGCCCGTTCCGTGGGAACAAACTTCGGTTAAACGGAGCACAGAACCTTGTCAACCTCGAAGCCACTCCGTCTGGCCTTCTGCGGAGCTCTGGCAGAGGTTTGACGGAACTCTGAATCCACAATTTTAACGGCGTATAAAATGAGAACGTATGGCAATTGAGATCGAGAAAAGCCGAAGCATATATGTCAGTGGAAAGTAAGCTACTTTGCATATTTGGCTTATCAGTTTCGCTTTCGAACCGGCAAGTTTTTGTTTTAGGCGAGAGATGCGCTCAATAGCAGACAGCGCAAACATCGTGTTGCGCGCTGAACGAGGCCGACGGTGCAAGCAGCAAGCCTCGTAGGTCTAACATCTCGGAATGCGCCGCTGAATGGAGTCGGGCCGGCTGTACGATTTGACTGCGGCGTCTTTTGAAACAGTTATCGTGAGCGGTGCCATCGTGTTTTCATGAGTTCGACGTGAGACTTGGAGGGCAAAGACGCCTGCGCGAGTGACGCTAAGGACCGAGTGATGGGGCCTGCCCCTGCGCAGCGTAGGGGCAGGCCTAACATTCTCAAATTGCTCTTTCCAATGCAAGCAAGACTAACCGACCGAATTTCCTGCGGCCACTGTTGAAATCGATACGTTAGCGGCGGTACCTTTGCGTCAGCATCCAATGGTTTCCAAGTGCTACTGAGAATGAAAAGATGCCTGCGCGAGTTGTTTACTTGAGTGTACATTATCACCGGTGTGTTGGCTTTTGCTTCGCTCTGACTTGACATCGTTGTGTGCGCAGCGTACCGGCACAGGTTCTTGTGCGTGCTTTGTCGCGCTCCTGATCTGTGGAATATGCTTGAAACCCATTCTTGTGTCTTTCTCGTGTTTTTGCATTTGTCTGCTTGGACAGAAAATCCCCTATTATTTTTTTAATGCGTCTCATTCGCGTCGAGCCGGCAGTCAAGAGCGCTTGAGGTTGATACAGAACAAAGGGGCGTATTAGAGCAAGTATACTGTTTTAACGACTCGTTGGTTTTGTCATTTGCATGATCATACGCCTGCGTTCGAACGAAGCATCGTTAGCGCATTGTCAGTGAAGTACCTGCGGTAAATTTTGCCGAGCTCAGCTCGCGCGCTCTGTGCTAGTCATCTCATGTCTGCACTGATGTTTGCTGTTGCCAATGGGGATAGCTTTCTGACATTTTATTCAATTAAGCAATCTCAGGAGTAATTAGAGAGTTTTAGCTTACCGTGATCCGCTACCTTGATCCGCCACCACGCGTTCCACTGCGCATGCCCAGACCCCCCTTGACGCCGATAGATGGCACTACATACTGGATGTTGGCACACAGACCTACGGCGTCGAGACCAATCAGCTTGAGCGCCCCGCCCACGCGCGGTAGAGAGTCACGGTGGCGGATCGCTGATCACGGTAAGCTAAATCTCTCTATTATAATATTTGTTTCCGTGCGTACATTTACATCTGCGGTAATTCGCAACCGTTTTCCTTAATCGCGTAACGGGGTGCACGCAAAGCTAGAACTTAGTGTTTTGAACTGATCGCTTTTTCTTTAAGCTACCAATAAGGACAAAAGCATAGGAGTTGTGGACAAAAGTGGTATACAGTCGTGCACCATTAATATGGACGACTCAAATTATGGACAGTTTTTCTGCGGATGAAACTTTTCAATGTATTTATGCCTCGTTAACATAGAAACTTGCTGTCTGGACAATGCACAGGGGAAGAATGCACACTGCTCACTTGAGCCCATGTATTTTTACCCCGTTAATATGGACATTGCTTTGAAAAAGCAGAGGAGTCCGCGAACCTACGCGACAGCCCATACGGACAGATGCCTGAACGAGTACTGTGTTGTTGGAAAGAACCAAAGCGGGCATGTCGCCGTTTTAGGGGAAGAGGGGGGGGGGGGGGAGGTAGGGGCGAGGGCAAGAGCGCAGAGGAACGACCACAGCAAACCGAGGGTCACCTATGTAAGAAAAGCCCCGAAAAAGAGGAACCAGGAGATTTCTTGGTGCAGCGGAAGTGCCGCAATGAGAGGCCGCAGTCGGGAAAAGAGAAACATGTGGTTGCAACAAATTCTGCTGAACGTGAACAGAGAGGCCGGTAAAAGCGTAAGAAAGAAATGGCAGGAAGAAAGACAAGTGCCTAAAGTGGCGGCGGGAACTGAAGTTTTCTTTCCCAAAGCGCACGAAGCCGTTAACGCTTTTCGGTCAGAGTTACTCAAGGTAGAGCGACAAAAAGGCGACGAGCATGCAATCGGAACCGGGTGTCCCGTCCAGGACGTGCTTCCCTCTCATGCTCCATGGTTTTCGTCCCTGTTGGGCTGCCGAACTGCCACATTTTGCGCCTCAGATGGTGCTCATGTCGGCTTCGCTTTGAGTCAACAATGCGGCCTTGGCAAGGTCTGAGCTGTTCGTTCGTTCGAAACTGTATTTCAGCTCGCCGTGTTTGCTTCTAGAAACGGCACCAGGAAGAAGGGATTTCGATAGCCTTCTGCATAGCAGCTTGCCAACTTGACTCCCTCGCTTCCTTACGGAAACAGTACAAGGCAAAAAAGAGAGAATCAGAAGAACGGAAAGGCTGAAAGGTTAACTAAGCAAAAAAGTGCAAAACATCAGGAGCCTGTAACCCTCAACTTGAGTCTGGCTTGTTCGCGATGCGGGGGTTAAAACGTAACAGAACAGAGCTGAACGTAAACGCGAAGCAAGCAATCGGTGAATACAAGCGGCAAAAGCCATCTCAGCCAATCCAAGCAGTGAGGGACTGGGCCCAAGTTAAACTAGGCCTAAGCCTCGCTAGGTCGACGATAGCATCGACATTACAGGACTCCAATAAATAGCTCAACGTCGGCATCACAGCGTCAGCCACAGTCTGAACGCCCAGCACAGTTCGAAGAAATGGAGTCAGCCTTGTTAATGTAGCATGAGAATGTGCACGCGAATGGTGCGGTCGTGAGCGACGAAATGCTTCAAGAGAAGGCTCGTTGTTTCGGCAACATTAATGGGCACGTACCGTTCCTCATCCTCCGTCTTGATATGTTTTAGCTGTGATGACTTGCGGAATATTTTGTTCAGTAAAACAGGGTGATGTTTACTGAGAAAAATTATTCTACGCTCTGTCTAGGCATGAGTAATCAAGAAGATGGCTGACACGTTTTAAGAACAGACAGCATCTCGAGTCGACGGATTCATAGAGAAGGGCGTAGTATAGACAGCTAGGCTGTTTCCTCGTCTCAGGAGAACTTGGCGGCTACTACTCAGTGACGAGGCCATTTTGGAAGAGGCGGTGAGTAGAGAATCGGACGCTGATTCATCGGCCAGTGAGGAGTTCGTGCTGGAAAGTTCGACCAACACAAAGCCCACCATCACGCGTGTCATGGTGCGCGTGTCGCTTCAGACTGCACTACAATTTTTCGAACACCACAATTACAAGGATAACGCACTCGAATTTCCCGGTATTCTGTCAAATTTTGAGCACAGTGCACACCGTTATGTACAAAAGCAGTCAATAATTACAATTTTTTTTTCTGAATAAAATCCTTTTCGTTTTTATTCATGACTAGTTATTATGGATGACTCGCTTTATGGACAGTTTTGGTCGGAAACCAAAGTGTCCATATTAACGAGGCATGACTGTATTTCACGCAATACGCAATATATTAAGGAGGGTACGTTATGCGTATAGCTCAGAAATAACTGCTTCTCTGTCGGAAAATTTTGGCGGGCAGCTTTATCGCAGCACGTGGAGTATACCACTTTTGTGCACGGGGGTGCATTCCATATGACATGCAAGCGGCTGTGGGAGCTCGGGAAATTCTGGACATAAAGCGACTTAATATAATCGCTTGCTTTGTAATCCCAAAATAGGTTAACAATGCAGTCTTGTTTAGTGAAGCCGTCTATGCCTTCTAAACAATAAATCATTCGCCGCTACTTCGTTAATCTTTAATTCAGTTTAACAAAGACATGTACACATGCCAACTGTTGGTTCCGTGACGAGATAAATTTTACTACCCTATGTTGTAAAATGCAGTGCTTTAGTCACTGTCCTATTATTCCTGCTTATGTAGCGTATCTTCTAGCCTTTACTCGAAGAGCCAAGAGAGGCTTGCCTTCCAGCTTTTATGACAAGGGCTTTAAAGACTGGAAATGGAAACGATGGTAGAAGAGCACTCCAAGCTAAACCTTGTTATTGACACAGTCAGTGCAGATGTACCATGAGCATCAGGTAGCGAAAAAAATTATTATATTTGCAATGCCCAATATTTTATTTCATGTATACCATAGTAGTTATACAGTTTGGAATTCTTATGCGGTCTGCGTTTTAGCATGGCAACACCACTCACTATTGGATTTATTTTTCATTAAATCATAATGGAGAATTTGTCAAACTTTGTAGGTAGTCCGTCAATCAAGGCAAACGTAGGTCAACGAATGACAGCGATACGGCCACCTGATGTCGTGATACGGCTGCCTAGATCGCTGCATGAAACAGCCTTCTGGAAGGCAGCTGAGTGGAGGAGCTGATTACTATTCTACTGTCTGCCATACTGTCACGACATTCTTCCATGTCGGTACTGGAACCACTTTTCCCACCTTGTGGAATGCATTCATCTTCTACTGAGTGAACAATGCCTTGAAGACCCCACTCATGCTGGTAAGCTATTTTATCTGCCCAGCCAGAATGAAAAGCGTTGTAAATAACTGTGTGAAACAAGGCGGAAGTGATATAGGAACAAAAAACATCACGGGCACAGACTTGCAACTGTTTACCTGTAAACGAAATCAGATACTGTGTATGTAATGAACCAAGACATGCAATCACTGCTATTATTGACACAAGCGAAAAACGTTGCTCTAAAATGTATGGATAGAATGTGATACCTAAATGAACCCCAAGAAGTTAAATGAAATGACCGAGGGCCGCGTATTGATCTTGCGGGGAGGATCTGCATTTGAAGGCATTTTTATATCATGTATAAGTACACATAACCTAAATAATTTTCTTGTTTCGTGGGACAGTCAAACCTGAAGCTTAATTTTATTACCTGTGTAAAAGCATCGACACAATTTCGGTAGAAATATGGCGTCCCAGCTAGGGCTCCACGCATGTGCAAAAAGGATTGACAAGGAATTTTTTTCTGTTCCTGATAGCTTTCTTGAAGGAGGCTTAAGAGATTTTGAAATGCATACAATCTTGAAAAGAAAAACAGAAACTGAAGGATGCTTTTCTTCTTGCCAGTTTCCCAAGCATTGCATGATGAGCAGAAAACTCTAGGTAAACGATGTCCGAAGACCCATTACCTTTCTTCATTATTTACTCTAATTTTTCAGGTGCCACCAGCAGCTCAATTAGTTTTTCAGTAGCCTGCTGCAATTGCAAGCATATCTTGAGATGGCTAAATTGCAGTCCCTTTACTTTTATTTAGTAAAAGGTAACATCAAAAAACCCAAAGGCATGCCAGGGCTCGCTTGAATTAATAAGTATGCTAGATATCTCAAGGAGCAGAAAAATGACTTGTGATGCACAAAACTTCTTCCTTGAAAGACGGGCGAAATTTTCTAAACATACTTTTTCTTGAAGGAAAACAAGCGCTAGTGACTACTGTCTATCACATTTACCCACATCTTATTTACGTTCACATGCTCCGCACCTAATCAAACTAAATTTTACCACATGATTAAAAGCAACCACATCTCAATTCATAATCTTAGGAGGCAGTTAGTGCTGCTCTGTGATAAATTCTCCAAAGGGAAGCAGCTGGACGCTGAAGTTTCAGGACGCACCATAAACATGAGGACATCTTAACCTTCAGATTCAGGTTTTCACAGCAATACTGAGGCTCAAGAGGGGAACTCATGTGGAAGGTTTTATTCATATGTTGCCTTGGTGGGCAGCCCAGATGTGTAGAGTAGAAATAAATAAAGGAGGTGCTAAGAGAGAAACATGATTTCACTATACATTGAGGGGTGGAGGAAGAATGCAGACTCATATTTGCTCACAGTCATCTTCAGAGACTGCGACAAGGCCTGACTCAGTAAACATTCTACTTGGCGCAGTTTTCACTATAAATTTCATGAGGAATTCCTGCCAGATTGGTATGAATAGTCTCCATGCTTATCACTGGAATGGAACTTTTTCTTGTTGCCATAAGGAAACTTAGCTTATTTTAGCTTGACTGAGACTTTTTTATCCTTTTATGCATCCATGGGTAACTAGGAATATTTTGTACTGTTGTCTGGGGTCGTGTTGCAATATTTTACGGCTCCAGATGATATCATTCATAAGTTTGTGGAGCGAGCTGCGGGACTCTATGATGTGTGCTGCATGACATTTATTGTGCATCCTCTGCAGCACCTTGTCAGCAGCGCAAGAAACATGGGACCATCGTTGTGCAATTCTGCATTTGTATTAGAGGGGGGAAATGGGGCAATAATGAAATACATAACATCAGCTAAAGGTGCGCCCAGTCAAATAATTGAGTGCATCGCCATGGCCCAGCATCTGAATGAGTATCCTGTGACAACCCCACCTATTCCCAAAGTTTTGGACTTCTGCCAGAATTTGGGCCATAAGAGAATTCCTAATTCATGAATTATTGACGATGTTAGAGTGTTTGGATCATCATGGTCATTAGCAGGGCTGTCAGAATCAGAAGAATTTGCCCTTAACACGCTTTGTAGTGGATTTAGCCAAGTGGTAGAACACTTTCGTTTTTTGTATTGTGACAATATTTTGGAGCTGCCAATATAAGCAAAAATATTTCACTGTTTTTCAGTGTGAAGCTGTTATATGAACATGAATTGCAGCTGTTATATGAATAACTGTATTGTTCAAGTTTCATGTGGGCGGGCACATGATAAGCTTATGTTACTTTGCAAAAATTTCGCTGATGTGGAAAGTGACAATACTTTTCCTCCTCACATAAGACAGTGCTTCTTTTCTTTGGGGCAGAAATAGGTCACAGCGCAGGAGAGGCCTCTTGTGAAAACAATGGCCGTGTCCATTTCCTGCATCCCTCCGCCTTGTGTTGCTGTCGTAATTGAGGAACTTGCATCTGCCTTGCAGTTATAATTACCATTCATTAGGAGCAAGCTATATAGTTACAAATAGCAGGAAGCACTAGCTGTCCGCTGTATATATACCTAGCTAGCTGTTTTAATGTGTTTCCACTTGCTCAAACGAAAATGGGCAAGTTTTTTGTGCTTGACTTGCTTACTATACCAGCAAAACGATGGACAAAAATGCCACAAGGTGAAATAAAAAATAGCTGGTTATTTTTCTTGGTACATATCTTGTTAGAACAAAATGCAAGATACGAATATAAACAAAATAAAAGCTGTTAAATTCAAATATATGAAGAAAATAGAAAAGTATGCTGATTCGGGCCTCTGTCTCCTGGAACATATGGGCTGTTACTTTTATTGTATAGTTGCGAGTTGGAGCTAAGGAATTAAGGGAGGCCTTTGATGAGCTGCGCGACATCTAGCAACACTTAGTAGCTTCGGAAGAGAAAAGTAAGTATTCTTGCCCGCTTTGCGAAATGTGTTAACTGTTCTCATTCGGCAAAGGATCTTCATCTAAGAACAAAGCACCCTGATGAGTGCGTATCCTTTGTGGCAAATGCAAAGCCTTATGTATGCGACGTTTACGACGATGCCCTGTTTGCTAACCGTTCTCTTCTGATGCCACATTGTCAGCAATGCATGGATTTGTCCGGAGGTACACAACGCACAACCGAAGGTGAGGACGGAGCATGTGCATTATTTTTACCTGTGCGCTTTTGATAGCAGACTCCTGCAGTTGCAGCTCATTGTTGCCACGAACCAATCAAATCCTTGTTTGCTGTTCTCCCACAGCCGCCGGCATGCAGCCTTGACACTGTGATTGTGGTGAAATGACCCATTTTGGCTCATTGTTCATGACCAGTGTCGCGAAACGCGCCTTTATTCTTTATTTTAGTGCGAGAAGCGCTGAGATTGGTTTGGAATGGTTGCAGGCAAGCGCAACTTCTCCATATTATTCCGGACTTTTCCAGTATTCATTGGGTAGATTATCTAGACGTTTCTGCGTCGAGTTTAAATTTAGCACTGCCGAATGTAACGGGCACTCTTTCTGCCATCGCCGCCACCGAATTTGCTTAGTTCTTTTGCAAGCGCAAGTCAGGCGAGTAAAAAATTTATTTCACTAAAATCTCACCCTCATTCGACATTTGCCTATGGCTTTGTCTACCACGTGACAATATTGTCACGTAGTGGTGACGACAAGACACCCGAGTGGCCGGAACCTTCGAGACAGATCTCGGTGCGTCTTGCGCTACAACAAAAACTGATAAAGTTGTGACTCGCGACATCGAGCAGTAACAAACAAAGTTTACGAAACTGATACGCGGTCCAGAATCAGAGTGATAAGCTTGTATGCCGGCGGCTGTTCAAAAACAACAAATACTGTTTTGAAGGTCTCGCGGCATTACTCCCCCCTTAAAAAAAAACACCACCTCGATGTTCCAAAACAAAGAAACTTAAACATAAACACTGCAAAGTTTAAACACCACAGATTATTTAACGCGCGTAATAACGCTTCAGTCATACATGTACAATTTCTGGGCGTGCGCGTCGCCGTTGTAATGCTGACGTTCCGTCGGGAATGACTTCATAGTCCAGTGGTCCGACGCGGCGAAGGATTTTGTATGGCCCAAAGTATCGACGCAACAACTTTTCACATAATCCGCGACGGCGAATTGGTGTCCAAACCCACACTTGGTCTCCTGGATTGTACTCTGCGTGGTGTCGTCGTAAATCGTATCGTCGGCTGTCGGTGCGCTGTTGGTCTTTAATACGCAGCCGTGCGAGTCGTCGGGCATCCTCTGCACGCTGCATGTAGGCGGCAACGTCAAGGTTGTCTTCGCTGGTTACGTGCGGCAGCATTGCGTCGAGCGTCGTCGTGGGCTCCCTGCCGTACACAAGCTTAAACGGGGTCGCTCTGGTCGTCTCCTGGACTGCCGTGTTATACGCAAAGATCACGTACGGCAAGATGGCATCCCAGGTCTTGTGTTCAGCGTCGACGTACATAGCGATCATGTCCGCGATCGTTTTGTTCAGGCGCTCCGTAAGGCCATTGGTCTGGCTCGGTGACCTGTAGGCTGGTCTTCCAGGGCGTCAGGAAGACGGCTTGGGTCTTCGCTTCAAGGCAGCACCAAAGGCAGCACCTCCACCAGATGTCACGTAGTGGTGACGAGGTCGACGACACCAATGAGGGGTCGATGATTGCACTAAAGAAACTTTATTTGGGCTGACTTGCGCCCGCAGAACTAAACAACTCGGCGGCGGCGATAGAAACAAACGTGCTCGTCGATCGTTGAACAAAGAAGGCCCGTTACACTCGGCAACGCTCAATTTAAAGGCTGCACAGAACAATCTAGATAACGTTGCTAACAGCTACCAGCACGGGCTGGAACATTGTGGAAAGACACCCGAGTGGCCGGAACCTTCGAGGCAGATCTCGGTGCGTCTTGCGCTACAACAAAAACTGATAAAGTTGTGACTCGCGACATCGAGCAGTAACAAACAAAGTTTACGGAACTGATACGCGGTCCAGAATCAGAGTGATAAGCTTGTATGCCGGCGGCTGTCCAAAAACAACAAATACTGTTTCGAAGGTTTCGCGGCAATATTACGTGTAGCGGTAGCATATTCGAGGCCCATGGGAATGCACGTATTGCTCCCGCCTTCACTCGCCTCAAGTGAGATGACACGGCAAGGTTTGCTGGCGTTCTTTTGTCATGGATTAAGTAGATCAAGTGCAGGAGAAACGTGTGTGAGAGTGTAACCACAGTTGACTTCCGCGTCTCTACACATGCTAAGCGGGAGACCAGCGCTGTACGGTTTATTCATTGGAAAGTAAGCGCATCCCGCTATTGCGAACCAATTTGACAAAAACCATGCCAGAGAGCATCGGTGACCAACCCAACCGTACCTCGCCTGCAGGGACAAGAGGGATGCGATTCTGAATAAAGTCCATTTTGCAACGGACTAGAACTTACACTTGTCAAACAATATAGCATATTTGTTAAGGTCTTTATCCTCGCTTTACTGGTGGCTAGTGATGCCTTTATTTATGCAGCGCAATATGGGGTTCACTATCAAAAGAGCACATTCTAACGTTCTTGGTAACTATATGTATGCATGCACTCCTATACGCACTTCCTACCTTTGAATGAATAGATCAACGAGCGCCTTTTTAAAGAAAGCAGCAGCAGTTATTAACAAATAGCAGTACAAGCATCTGCCCAATGCTGAACTCTTAAAAGAATGTATTGCGCTATATTTAACAGAGTGCTGTTTTCCCCGGGCAGCATCATGCGCAAGGGCAGCGAGCTGTACCCGGAAATTTTGTGGCAATAAAGCTTAGCACAGTCAGGAGGCATAGGTAATAAATAGCACAGTTCAAACTGGATGCTTTCCTGTGCCATCCAAATGCGAGAGCATCTGTACGAGCTCCCATGCAAAATCGATATGCCTGTTCACAAGGCGCCTTTGCTGTTAACAGACGTTTCATTTTCGAGATTCGCGCTATGCTGCCACTTCTCGCGTCTCTGTTATTGCTTGCTCCTGACCCCGACTTAGCTTTGGCGAAAGCTGGTCATAACCGCTAGAGTCAAAGCATTCGATGCTAAAGTTGCCTAGTGATTGTAGAGAAGCAAGAAGGCTGTGTACACAAAACCTACTCTTTCTGGGGAACATATGTCATTCCATTCACAAGTTACAGCTGGGGAAGAAACGTCAGTGCTGCCGGATTGAGGTCGGGTCGGGCCTTAAGTCAGAGCACTGATCCGGGCTAAGCCCTTATTAGTGTTGGGCCATTCTCGGGCCTGTACAGTAGGGCCCGGACCGGGCTCGGAATTTCAGCCCGTGCACAGCTTCCAATAGAATACATTTGTTATATAGTTAGGGTGCGTAGCTGACAGGTTATAAATCATTTCAAGTGTTACCGGGTTTAATTTTTTTTGTAGTAATAAATCAATTCCTCTATGTACACAAGAGCAAGCAGAAAACTTCTGTGCCCAAGTCGCAAACATTATGAATTATGCAAAGCTAACAATGTGCTACCTCTGAGGCAGTTGCAAATAGTTTCTCCTTTCTAACATTTCAGATGTTAGATGTAACCAACCACCCGACCATATCTCGGACTTCGAAGTCAGGGACAGCTTTCTTTGACTGTGATGTGGCCGGTCACGCCATTTGAGATGCTGCAGCGCGCATCACTGGCCTTATAGTTTTATTTCGGGATGGTGTCACATCATTCTAATGCATACTCATATTTTTCTCTTGCATGCAAATGCTTCTTCCGCTCTTCGAGTACGCTGAACCGTTTCGGTTCGAGGATGCTTCACTGCACGGGTCACAACGCGACGGGGCCGTTTGAAACGAGGCATCCCTTCCACTGCGTCGCACTGCAAAAGAGCCATGGTGGTACTTATAATTTTAGAGCAGTACTTCTGCGCTGTTTTAAGTGCCGCATGCTTGTAATCAATATGTCTAGTTTTTTATGCGGCTACTGGAGGTTTTCCGTAGTTTGTTGGTTATTCATGTACAGGGGTTATTCATGAACACTTAACAAGGTACGGCAAACAGCTTCTTGGAGCTGCCACCAAGAAAAAGAAAGAGGTTAATTGGAAGTTTGTGTGGACTAATGGAGGCAAAATATTTGCCCGACAAAATGAGACATCTACAGTCCTGCGCATTTTTTCTGGCGATGACCTTGACAGCATGACCGCGTAAAAAGAAAAAAAAAAACATGCCGCTGAAAAAAACAATGAGAACAAGTAATGGCTGAGCATGCCACCACGACCATGCCTTGTGATGGCATGTGCAGATATTACGACTATCATTCCTTTAACGACACATATGCAAATATTCATGAGTGTTTTTCAATATTGCATCTAAATATGCGCAGCATCAGAAACAAACACGAAAAACTACTCGATTTATTCGAAAACACTGTAGTTGAGTTTGATCTCATGCTTATTTCAGAAACCTGGTTGACAACAAATGATAACCCACCGCATCTTGATAACTACGTGTGTCATGGCCTTGAACGAAATTCTGGGCGTGGTGGGGGAGTCGCTATCTACGTTCGAAAGCATCTATCTCATGAAGTAGTGTCTGAATTTTCTTTTATCGACCAACATGTTGAGTGTCTAACCGTGCGTCTCAAATCGGTTATCGTCGCAGTGGTGTACCGACCACCATGCGGAAATAAAACAAATTTCTTTTCTTTTGCCGATGATATGTTAAACCACTTAAGTAACACCGGGACTAAGTTTGTTGTTATGGGTGACATGAATGTAAACCTAATGGCGGGGGATGTGAATTCCAGAACTCTTAGCGATATAGTGAATTCCTATGCATGTTCTAATCTTGTCTCCTTAGCCACGCGCATTACGGAGCACAGTGCTACATTATTAGACGTCTGCATCACAAACGTGGACCCGTTGCACGCTTCGTCTGGCGTATTATCAGTTGCCATAAGTGATCATCTGCCCATTTTCTCTTTTATACCGATCGTACACAAAGAAAAGATTAAAAACGATTCACCTTCATGTCGTAACATATCTAGCAAGGCACTAAAGGATTTTCGCCGTTTGATAGAAGACACTGATTGGGAATCTGTTTTCAGTGAATCAAACCCGAACATTGCGTATTTCAATGAATCAAACCAGAACATTGCGTACACTCTATTTGCCGAGAAACTGAAACACTGCTACAATAAAGCATTTCCGTTGAGTGCAAGGAGCATAAAATACAAAAACAAAATTGGGAAACCATGGATAGATGCAGTACTCTTAGATAGGATTAAACACAAACACAAATTGTACCATTCCTTTAAAAAAACTCGTGATGTCAGTAGGCTTGTAGAATTCAAAAAATATCCCAACCGACTTAATAAAGAACTTAAGCAAGCAAAGTTAGATTACTATGAAAAGTTGTTTACCCGTGTTTCCAATAACCCTAGGAAAATTTGATAAGAGGTCAGAAACCTTACGCACTGCAGTCCTCGTAAGGAAACTTTTCAGGTTTCCGTTTCCTCGCCACACGGAAATCTTAGTGACACAACAGCTGCTGATACCCTCAACAACCATTTCATAAAAAGCGGAAAATACACTTCCACTTGCCCACCTGTACAAGAGCTTGTCTTACCGAAACCTGATATTCTGAACTCATTGGCAATGTCGCCAACCACACCACTTGAAATTGAGCGACTGATAGAAAATCTTAAAAATAGCACTGCGGCCGGCATTGATGATATTAAGGCAATTCCTATAAAATATATTTCCGATCTAATCTCTGTTGTTCTTACCCATATAGTTAATAGTATGCTGGAGACTGGAATATTTCCTGATCAACTCAAAATAGCAAGGGTGAGTCCAATTCATAAAGGTGGGAGTGATTACTCAGTCAACAACTTCCGTCCCATATCAGTGCTCCCCTTTTTGTCAAAAGTTTTTGAGGGCGTTATAAATGTCAGAATGGAAGATTTCATAAGAAAACATAACATAATCTATGAGACACAACACGGATTCCAAAAGAATAAGTCAACTGAACAGGCTTTACTAAACATTAAAAACGAAATATAATGCGCAATATTGAACAAAGACTCTACACAGTAGGTACATTTCTGTATCTTCAGAAGGCTTTCGATTCAGTGGACCATGAAATATTATTAATGAAGCTTTCCGGCTACGGTATACGAGGTGTCGCATTAGATCTAATAAGAAATTATTTGACTAATCGTTCCCAATATGTTACAATAAATAATGCGCATTCATCATTAATAAATGTACTGTACGGCGTACCGCAAGGATCAATTCTAGGACCGATATTGTTCGATTTATACATTAATGACATCTGCAATATACCAAGTTCGCCAAAATTAATTATGTACCCAGATGACACTAATCTTTTCTTCGCAGACTGATCGCTCATTTCGCTCCAGGACAAAGTGAATAACTACCTCAACTCACTATCCCTCTGGCTCGATGTTAATAAATTAAGGTTAAACATACACAAAATCAAATATATAATCTTTGCACCAATAAATCAGCCTCTATGTTGCAAAATCGCCATCAATTTCCGTAATAAGCTGCTAGATCAGGTATCGCCACAAAAATTTTTGGGTGTGTGGTTTCAGAATAACTTATCTTGGAATACGCATGTTAGTCGTCTAGCAGGGGACTTAATTCGGGCTTTTGGGTGTCTGTACAACATTAAAAACCTCGTTCCACTTTGGCTGAAAAAAATGTTGTATTATACCCTCTTCTACTCTCGACTGTCTTACTGCGCACTCGTCTGGGGAACTACGACAGCCCAAAATTATAAGAACTTAATTTTATTGCAGAAGAAAATGCTGAGAATATTTGAAAACTTTTATGGCAAGCCCCATCTTCTCCCAACTCATCCGCTTTTTTCACAACATTTAATAATCAAAGCAAACCAGGTCTACTACTACAAGCTCGTACAGTACATTAACAACAATAAGTTATATAAAGCTTCTGATTCAAACACAAGTTCACAGTATTCTTTTCGCCGAGTACTCAGAAGGACACCTGCCACAAGAACAAACTACGACCGGCAACACACACACTACCAGATACCGTTTCTGTTGAATCGTGTAGATACGCTCGTAAACTTTAACAAACCTGTCACCAAAGTTTCTTAAAGCCCTATTACTCAAGCATGACATCGCAATTGCATAGTTAATTTTTTGTTTTGTGTTTTTTGTATCAGAGGTTACATGTGCTTTTCTTTATTATTTTGCAAGTGTTCTATGCTGTATCACTAAGTTCAACAAATGGTTTTATTGATATCGCCTACGGCGGTATGTTTAATCTGTTTCATTAATTGCAGTTGGTTTATTACATAGCAACCTGCAATAAAATGCCAATCTTTTGTATCTCTTTTTTCCTATCCATAGTTATCTGGAGTGACTCAGTTTCATGCAATCAAATTTCTGTATTTGCGCGTTGTGTTTATGATTCGAAGTGCTCTTTTGTATGTTTTGTATACGTTTTTCAAACTGCACGCTGAACGTCATCCGGAGCGGGAGCCTTTGTCAGGCTTTGTAGCCTTTAGCTTTCGCTCCGGCTTTCTGTAATAGAAAGAAAGAAAGAAAGAAAGAAAGAAAGAAAGAAAGAAAGAAAGAAAGAAAGAAAGAAAGAAAGAAAGAAAGAAAGAAGGAAAGAAAGAAAGAAAGAAAGAAAGAAAGGGTTGTCTTTGTGTTGTCTTGTCGACAGACTCACTTACCCCTCCTCAGATAGTGTAGGAGGTGCATCAGTTATATGTCTTCTGTGTTCGTGATAAGGCAATGTGAAGTGGAAGAGGCATTTTTAAGACCCTCATATCATCTTAACAAGTTGGACTTGTCATTATTATCTTTATGCCACTGTTCCTAGCCCCCTCGTCCTCAAATGTCTACTTCTGAAACTTTTCTGGAGAGAACCCGGGATATTATGACTGCTTTTTCATGGCCTGGTTAAGCAGGCGTAATACCAAATGGTAGGCTCTCGAAACTACTATTTCCTCCTTACTAGTTGTAAGTTAGCTAGTTGAACGGTGATTCCAGTGCATAAGCGTGTCTCACATAACACAAGCCTAACACATACCCACTGAAGACTGGAAATAATTATCGAAGTAATGACGGAATTAAATAGTGCGAGCTTTGGCATACAACCGCATTTGATGATGCCTGCCGGCTCGTACACTGCGGGTTTTATGGCTACTTATACTAAAAAAAACATTACATAATTCAAACCAAGAAGGGAACAAACCCCCATTAAATATGTTATTTATTTCAGCTTTGTAAATTGTAAAAAACTGAGAGCAGAAGCAAAAAGCAATTCAGGAAGTGGATTCGAACCGCTCTTTCAGGATTGGAAACGCATTGTTAATCCGTTGTGCCACAGTAGCGACGAGACTAGTAAGCTTGAATTGCGCTATTTTTTCTTTCTACCAAAAGGAAATAAGCTTTTTGCGCAAGTTTATCTCCTTTTGCTAATTAGAACAAACTCGCCCAGAATAAAGTACTTATTGTTTCTACCATATTTCTGCATTTGTCGCCAGGTGACGCTGCTCAGAGGATCCTACCGGGAATGCCGGGAAAAGTCCAACCAAATTATGTCCCTGCCTCAAGATAACACTGGCGCACCAAGCTTCACCAGAGTGCCGACGGACGCGGGCTCCGGGACTCTGCGAGCTGCCCTGACTCGACCCGATGGATTGGGGACGGTACCACACTGCTGAACAGGAAAGAGTTCATAAACCTCTTGAAGCTCCGGATGAATGCTCTTCCCAACCTGAAGAGAACCAAGAGAGGGCGTGACCTTCCCACCAGCTGCCGGGCCGGGTGCCAGTCGCAGGAGTCATTGGGACACATAATCCAGCAGTGTCCTCGCTCCCATCATGCAAGAAGAATACGACGTCACGATGATATAGTGCGGCACATTACCAACCGTGTTCGTGCCCAAGGCTGGCCAGTGCGTGAGGAGCTCCACTTCAAGACATCGAAGGGTAAGCAAATCCCCGACCTGGTACTCAGAAGGGAGGACCGGGCGCTGATCCTGGACGTTCAAGTCGTGGGGCTCTGAATCTCGTTTGCCGAAGGACACAAGAAAAGGGCGTCCAAGTACCCAAACCAGAACGCTGACGGCCCTGTCGAGGTTACCAGTGCCACCATCTTGTACCGCGGCTGCTGGGCTACGCAGTCGGTCCGAAGCCTGCGGGACCTGGGTATGACGCTCCGGCGCCTTTCGCCTACATCAAATGATGAACGCGAGAGTGTGAAGTGGCAGCACCGAACATCCTGGGACGGCGCCCACGCTGCGGAAGCAGAAATGTACGGGGTAACACTCCCCCAGACGAGTGTTCAGAGTTTCTTGTAACTTAGTTTCTGTGAAATAAAAAAAGACCCTTTGATCACAGCGAGAGAGATCACAGCACGCCCTTGCGTGCTCGCGGCGCGCAATCCCTATCACTGCGAGCGCGCAGGTGAGCATTGCTCCTTGCGCGCTTCCGGTACGCGGTGACTGAGTGTTTTGTGTGTGTACCGCTGGAGGATGGAGTTTCAATAAGCGTCTCCTTTGTGAACTTGGAGGCTTGCGTCCTTGCAGCGAAATGCTCTCCTCCCTGTGGAGGTCGAGTGAGCGCTGTGGTGTTTTAGTGTGCGCGTGGTGACGGCTGATTGAGGCTTCGGCTCGCGCGACGCTCGAACCCGCGGTGGTTGGTGGGCTATGCCCACGTAAAAAAACGCAAGAGAGATATAGGCTGGGCATCTTTCGAAGTACGAGAAGCTCAGAGTAAAACAGTATGAGGAACGCTTGAATAAATTGGACAGTAACAAGTGGGCAGCTAAAGTATTTAAACACCTATACCTAAACAGCGTTGTCTCACAATGGAGGAAAAGAACTAGGAAACTAACAAGTAAGTATGCTGGTTACAAGGACGAAGAAATAAAGAACGCTAAGCAACAGGTGAAAAACACAGAAGGTAAAACTTAGATAAATTCGATGGAAAAGAAACAGAGTGTAGAATTATACCGAAAGTTGAAAACGCAGATCAGGAAAGAAGCTTTCTTTTATGACTCAAGAGGCAGTGCCCTGCTCTTTGAAGCTAGATCAGGCTGTCTTAGAATACGCAGCTACAATAAGAAATTTAACCATGAAGATGACACATATGCAGTATGCGGTAAGTCCACAAAACAATTACCCATCTTATACTAGAATGTGATGGCATCCATCCGGAAGTCGATGCAGTCGCAGTCACTCTTCCTGAGGCTCTGGGATTTAGCGATACCAGTGGTCGGGTGAACCAGCCTGGGGTGGAAGCCAGCAAAAAACGATTGGAAGATTGGTGGCTTAAGAGCAGGAAAATAACATAATGTTAGTAATGTACACACAAAAATTCGATAAAGAGAATGATGGTATAGTTTAGTTAAAGGTCCCCAGAAACGGTCACCAAGAAGGGTAAACAACGTCATAACACTGATAGATAATGAACCACCCATCATTATCCAGCAAAAATTTTATCGGCGATTAAAAATGACCCTTCTAATTTTCCCTCGCAACTCGTACGCCAAAGGGAGTCATAAAAAAAAATAAATACAAGCAAGCTCAAAGCTCCGCCCAGAAATACGTCACTTCGGCGAACTTGCGGTTCCCACGCGCTCGCTCGCTCGCTGGCGTACTCGGGTGAACCCGTCCTCGCTAGCACACGCCTGAGGATTTTGCCAGTTCGCACAGTATATCCGCGGTTACGTGAAAAAGTGGTTGGTCCATGTTACATGGCCGACCAAACCTTGGTTACATCACTAACCGCGGTTTTCGCAAATCGAGCTTGGCGACCTAGGTTTGCGTCGTTAGCAGAAGTTATGGCGGCGTCTGTTGACGGAGGCTACTCGAAAGCGCCAGAGTGCGCGAAACATACTAGCGGGTCTGCTTCACAAAGTTATTCATTTGCCCACTGTATCACGTTTAAAGATCGATGTTTAGATTATACGGTGTCTACTGTGCCGCCCGACGTCTTCGATTACGGCCGAAAGCGCTGCGACTGCGTACTGAAGCCTTGTCCTGCCTGCAGTATCGTTTGAACTTCAAAAACTTCAAACAATGCGTGGCCTTAGCTGTAATGAAAGTACACGAATTTGCAATGCTTGCAGCACGGGATGCCGCGAGCAGGCTGAGGTGCGTTATACTTTACCGCAGGGGTAGGGCGCGCGAGCGCGGCGAACGACGGCGCCGTGCGTGATCGCCCCTGGTCGTCTCTAGGCCTAAATTGTTTCGCTTCGAAGCCGCGGCCGTCGGCGCTTTAGAACTGATCAATGCTGTCGTAACTCGTCTACATAATATGAAACTCCCTTATTGTGAATCCTATCCTACCATAGTAAAATAATCATAGGATCAACTCTGGCAACGCATTGAAGGCAGAGCTAGTACGAGCAGATTGGATGAGCCGAAATGCACAAGCGGCAGCTGGCTTGAGCAGAAACTTGCTTGTATCACGGCTATCGCTCTTGCCAGCAATTTGCTGCTGGTCAGCGATCATCACTAGGGCTTCATACTTGATATTCGGCTCAGTATTCCAGACGGCAACAAATATTAGCACGCTTTATTTCGGACATCGGAGCTAACGATCCGCCGTGTCGTTCGCGTACAGTATGCGGGAGGAGGGGCCACAGCGGCGGTGTTTACGGCGGTCGAGGAATTGCAGCCATCGTGTGGTGCTTGACCGCCTGAATAGGCGCCTGAGGAGCTCGCGCAGCGCACGACTTTCGCAGCTACCGGAAGTGTGTCCGTGACGTCATTGCTGCAGTGGCCGCAGAGAATGGCAGCTTATAGCAAGCCTTACCAATCAACTCAACCGTGACGTCACGGTTTAAGGAAATAGTTCCATGCTACACCGCTAAGCGACCACCTCTGCCCGCGAATTTCAAAAAACGCTGTTTTTAAAAAAATCATAATAAATCGCTGGTTTTGTTTCATGGCGTTATACTTTGGGTTAATGCTCAAAAATATTCGTTCTGCACACTGAACCCGTTTATCAGTGGCTTCCTTATGACCATTTCTGTGGACCTTTAACCAATCTAAAACAATAATTAAGATATAGAGAAAAAACTAGCATAATAGCAACGGCGCTACCACCCCGTTTCCAAGGGGACGCTCCTATATTCCATCTCATCCATCCATGCCGTGGAGTGAGTGTAAGCATGCGTTATGGAGTCTGGAAATGGGCAGCCTCGAACTACATGGATTGTTTCACTTTCGACAGATTTAAAATTTTTATCAAAACTGGAAATCATGAAAAGTGTAATATAGCAGATATGATGACTCTTCGAGCGTGTGGCCTGGAATTGCCACAAATACTTGTGATGACTGTTTTCATAGCAAGGTTAAGAAGTGTCGTGAATGAACAGTTAGGTGCATTGAATTTTGTGCACCTTATCAAATGTTACCTCACTTTATTTGTCGTACCATTTCATTGCCTCTGGAATCTTGTTTATTTATATAAAAAATTTTCCCTTTCCGCAGAGTTCAAAGCTTGGAAAGGCATCCAGGAAACTCGAGAAACAGTCATTTTGTTACTTCAGGTGGGCCAAAACAGCCAACACCAGGTGTGACAAAGAGTTACTTTGCCATTGGTCTGGTTTCTACGAGAAAAAAAAGGTTTAGGAAAATGGAGGGTGTTAGTGTAAAGTACAGCAGTCACTGTTTTCCTACTATGGCAGTTACCACAACACACAATGAGGTGAATATATAATTTCAGACTGAACACTATGTTCTTCAAAAAGAACTGAAGCACCAGTGCTTGTCAGAGACTCATAAGATTTGCATGAAGGAAAAACTTCTTTTGAGCGTGTCATCAAGAGTTGTTGTTGGGGAAGCACAGTCATTTTCTGGCCAGCTGATCGAGCCATCTGCTAACATCAAAAGAGGTGAGAAACCTCCGCGTGAGGCACGAAAATGGCTTCAAAAAGTAGAAAAAAAATATATTGTAAGTGTGGAGATATATAGATTGAGCAGCTTAGAAAGAGCTCAGACGCAATTCTCCTGTATACAGTAAAGTTCACGGACAGAGGCATATTATTTTTATTATTTATGGGTAGCCTCACCATAGAATAATCATGGTGTAAAGATAAGCTGATTAACCAAGAAGTGGGTGAGTTTTGAAATAGCACACATGAACATTTCGCAGCAAGATGAGTTGATACAATGTAGTCCACAAGCAGTGCGCATTCACTCAACATATGGCACAAATGGGTACAACCTCTAGCTGACAACATCGATGGCAATTCGAGACAGTGGTTCAGGAATTTCATATGCCTACCTTCTCTCAAAAAGTACGCCAGAGATGACAATGATCAGATTTTTTGAAGCCA
Organism: Amblyomma maculatum; assembly: GCF_055883805.1. NCBI lineage: Eukaryota > Metazoa > Arthropoda > Arachnida > Ixodida > Ixodidae > Amblyomma > Amblyomma maculatum. The sequence goes on along the minus strand of NC_139348.1, from coordinate 54,271,043 downwards.
TCAAGGAAAAGCTTGGTGGGCCACTAAAGTGCAAATTCTTTACTTGAAATAGTGCATATGCATATGCCCATAAGGGGACCCAGGACTTGAGTCATGGGAGCTCCTGGCAGATGTTTGCTCTGCAACTTCCATGTGCGGCGAAGCTGGGAGACAAACATCAACAAAGTAATTGAATCTGAAAACAAAAAAATCTGTAAATGAATTGCATGCATTGATATATTGCCCAGATGAGTCATATTTCTAGGCACTTCTGTCAAAATTTCAGCGAAAACTGAACCTAGACTGATGAAATTCGTAGAATACTTTGAAAGGGTGAACAACCACCGAGAGCAGTGAGCCCTGCGCAAAGGAGCGTAGACTGGTCTTACTACAAATAACCATATTGAGTCTATGCATAATGACTTCAAGAGAAATTATTTTGAAGGAAAATGCAAAGATAGGCTGGACAAGCTGCTGCTTGTATTGTTCGAGCTAACTCATTATCATCATTTATCATCATTTATTGAACCTTAAAGACCCCTACGAGGGTATTCTGCTGGATCCCTGCAGCCTATCGACATCCCAGCAGACCCGTTCTCCCGAGTTGGCCTTGATCTCCTCGGGCCTTTCTCCCTTTCTGCGTCGGGGAATAAATGGATTGCGGTGGCCATGGATTATACTACGCGCTACGCTGTCACCCGAGCGATATCCACCAGCTGTGCAACTGACGTGGCTGCGTTTCTTCTCCCCGACGCCATCCTGCTTCATGGTGCTCCACGCCAGCTGCTCACTGACCGTGGCCATTGCTTCCTTGCTCGAGTAGTCGACGAAATTCTTCGGTACTGCTCAATTAAGCACTATTTTACCACCGCTTACCGTCCACAAACGAACGGCCTCACCGAATGCCTCAACCGCACGCTCACGGACATTTTGTCAATGTACGTGTCGGATGATAACCATGACTGGGATATTAGATAGATTTAGCTTACCGGAGACGTATGACGTTTGCCGGAGATGTACAGACGTAGCCGTATCGGACGCCTACCGCGCATGCGTGAGAACTGCCGATACGTACAGGGGCTGGAGACGTATTCCGGAGACGTATGTCGCCGTATGTCCAGCTTGCCGTAATCAAGCGAAATCTCACGAGATCTCTCGAGATTTCAGCAAAGAGAGAGGACGAGGGAAGGCAAGCCGAGCCAATGAACACTTTGACCTTTGGCGACCATGACGTTCTACTGTGAGCACGTGCTTCCCGTCCTCCCAAAGTTTTCCCGGCCATCCCGAAGGAAAAAAAAAAGGAATGGCGTCATCGAGTGCTGCGAAGCCATTGCCCGCGCCAAGAAACATCTCGCGTAATCGCTTCAGTGCGGGGGACGACATCGTTATACTCAAGTGTTTTGGAGCTTGACCAATTGCACGACGCCAGCAAGTGGCTGGAGATTTCTGCCATATTGTGCGGTGCCACAGGAAAAATCTTCACTCCACAAAGTGCAAGAGAAAGGTTTGACCTAATGATCTTACACTTCTGGCAGATGACATGAAGAACGTGAGGAGGTAAGTACTTTCGACCTCCCTTCTTAAACGCTTGCATACAGTGCCAAGATGCTGATATACCCCCACCTGTTCCAGATTAGATCCTGAACAGAGGAAGAATACACCTCGCGTTAGCTCCTGCTCCTGGAGGCAGCAGACCTGGCGCGGGAGTGCGGCTATAAGCCGCGCGCTGTACAGCGCAAGGCGAAGGCGTCGTCCAAAGAGGTCTCGGTCTCCAAAGAGGTCTCCAAAGTGAACGAGCGCTCCACTGCACTGGAAGAAATGAAGGCGTACACAAAAGTTTTTCCGAATCCTCCAGCGTCAGAAAAACAGCTTGATTCCGGTAAGTCACTACGTCCTCTGTTCAGACGAGCGCAACGGATAGCGGATGGTCCGAGCGGAACAATTAATTACCATATGTGAAGAAAACGACACTTTTTAGCAGCTCAGAACGCAGTGACTCGGTGCCGCCGGATCGCGTGCTCTCTGAAAAGGAGTGGTGGATGATGCTTTCCCATAGTAAAAAAAAAACTTATGTGCAAATTAGATACATTATATTTCTGCATTTTCTCTTACTGAGCATTGCTCGAGTTGCATAATATAATACACGTCACGCACCTGCTTTAAATGTCCATGCAAATGTGCACAGCCGCCAGGAGCCACAATAAATGAAAATTGTTTCCAAGATGATTTGCTTTGTCTTCTCAGACAATTGACTGGCACCATTAGCAGCGCACGCAGAATGCAGTGCCACAGCCAAGTATATCAAGAGATCTTTTCAAACGTTTTTTTTTTTCTTGCTCCAGGCTTATGAACTTGTGTCGCTGTGTCAGCATGTGGAATGAATTGCGCTGGGTATTTTATACTGTTGGACAAATTCGGGCAGTAGAAATAATTTACACGAGTTTCTAATATATGCCTTATGGCAAGCTTGCGTAAAACAATGTCCTACGTGCATTTACAAGTGGCAGAGGCTGAGCTTGTTTACTCACTGTGCTATAAAAATACCTGAAAATTAAATAAGGACTCTTGTTAAGGAACATTGCAGCGAATTAATACAACAGTGTCTGCATTACGGTACTTTGCTAGTGTCCTGGCACAACTTTCACTTACTCTATTGGATCCTACAATATGTTGGCCAGTTAATTACCAACGGTTTCTATCGTATGGTTATTCCCTTTCATATGAAAAGGAACCTGCAAGTTCAGCGCAGCAGCTCCTCAATGACATGGTATCCGGAGAGACACATGATGACGAAAGCAATCATGACAACTCCTTGGATGGTAAGCGACAACGCTTGGCACATTACTTCCTTCTATGTTCTTGTTGAGCATGTTGCGCTATTTATAAAACACTGTTATTTTCAGTTCAATTATGTTCAGTCTCTATTACTGCAGTGAACAAGGTGTAGCTCGGGAGCTAAAGTTAAGCTCATGCATATATAATTAAAGTGCTATGCACCAACTGTACACAATGCTGCTGTGTATGCGCAGGCAAACAGCCCAAGATCTCATGGCTGCAGAAATATTTATTTTTTCGATTTGGTGCTTGCTTCTATGGCACAGCCACAAGTCTGCACGAGGTGGAGCCGTTAAAGTCGACTCCAAGCCTGGAGTCAGCGCCACTGAGGGGTGAGGACATATTTACATTATTTTGAGCAGCACCAATTTCTAAATGATTTTATTCCTCCAAATACATCAACAAGGAAGTAAAGTTTAAAATTCAAGACTGCTTAGTACAGCTGCAGTAAAACGTGGTTGTTAGTTTTTGCATGCATGCCAGAACTATGCGCGGACCAGCCGCATCAACAGTGCATTATATAAAATGTAATGGTTTATGAAGTCAGCAATAAATGAAAATAAATGAGCGGGAAAACAAATCATTCACACATTTTCATGTTCACTGTAAACACTCACGAGACCATTCTAATGCTTTATGAATTGGTATACTTGTATGCTATGTTTTGAACCTGCACTCCATTTAGTGGCGTGACTAAGTTTTTGGTTTGAGAGAAGAACAATATTTTGAAGACAACAGAACAAAAGCAATGAAATTTGATAGCTTTTCCATAGACTTATGTAGATACTTAAAAGATTTGAACAGCAGGTCAAGAGCAAGGAGCTTACAGCAATGATAGACTTGACGCGCCTCTTTCTTGGGGTCAATGTCGTCTTTTTTTGCACCACAACAAACCTTTAAACACTTGGTTCAGCTCTCTATCGGAACTTTGGCCAATAATACACGGCACATCTCTCCAGGTCAATCAGCCGGTCATTCAAACAGTATTGTTAAGCAATTTTCCTGTAGTCAGATCTTGGGAATGCGTGGGGAGGCATACAAATTCCCTTTTTCACTTAAATAGTGTAGCAGTAGTCGTGCAAGGTGTCTATCTGCCACAAAAACACAGGACATGTCTGATGTCACACACAGCGGATCAGGACAGCGTCTGTAGAACTATGCTCCTAATGAATCAGTGTAATGGCTTTATGACCATGTCCCTTCTCCCAAACAGCCACCGTTTCTTCTTGGGTGGTGTGTCCTGAGGCACCCCTCTCCAGGGTGTATTCATCATCAGGCAAAGCGTGAGAAGTTCCCATATGCTTTTTTTTCGTGCGGCGCTATGCTTTTGTGTGTTGTTTGGCTGGACTTGATGCATTTCCAGTTCTAAGGTCATTGCAGCATATGAATAATCAACGCGAAGGCTCAGAAGTAATATTTTACGGAGACATTTCTACCCCAATTACCCATTCAGTGCATGTTATATATCCCCAAGAAAGGAATGGCAAAATTATGATTTTGTTTACTCCACCCTCCACTGTGGCCTTAATGCAGTGGTAGATAGAATAAATGATTCAATTCGACTTGTTTTCAATGCACATCAATAGGAGCGTTGAAATGACATGAAATAACATCAAATACCTTGATAATTATTTTGCATATGCCAGCCACAGGCAAGGCTCAGTTTAGATTGCTATCGAATGTGACGCTTAGTATTTTCTGCGAGCCTACAATTGTAATGTCCTGGCCCTCATTGGTGACAGTATGATCAAAATATTTTTTTTTCGCGGAAAATAATTAGCGTCATCTTCGAAGGATTTATATTAAGTTCGTTTGATTGCAAGCCCAACAATAATGTGAACAGGAAGACTGCATGCATTGCTTTGTCAATGTGTCTGCATCTGTACCAGGCATAATAGAACAGTTGTCTGCATGTGGTGGTGGTATAACTTTAATATCCAACCGATACAGCCGTCAACCTATTCGTATAGATAGCAGCCTGGAGTCCTTGAACATGGGCGGTGTATTCGGCCATTCGGATTAGACCTAGCAGGGCTTCAGGGTGTGAGTTCGACAGTAGCCTCCTAAAGTTTTTTTTTCTCTCGCATTAAATTTTACATTTCTGGACATCATCATCATCAGCCTGATTATACCCACTGCAGGGCGAAGGCCTCTCCCATATTTCTCCACTTAACCCGGTTCTGTGCTAGCTGCATCCACTTGACCCCTGCGAACTTCTTAATCTCATCCGCCCACCTAACTTTCTGCCGCCCCCTGCTACGCTTTCCTTCCCTTGGAATCCAGTTTGTTACCCTCAGCGACCATCGGTTATCCTCTCTTCGCACTACACGTCCTGCCCATGTCCATTTCTTCTTCTTAATTTCTACTAGAATGTCGGTAACTTGAGTTATTTCTCTGACCCACTCTGCACGCTTTCTATCTCTTAATGTTACCCCTACCATTTTTCGTTCCATAGCCATTTGGGTTGTCCTCAACTTAAGTAGAACTCTCTTGGTTAGCCTCCACGTTTCAGCCCCATAGGTGAGTACAGGCAAGAGGCAACTGTTGTATACTTTCCTCTTGAGCGATACCGGTAAGCTGCTAGTCATAATCTGCGAGTGCTTGCCAAATGCGCTCGATTCCAATCGTATTCTTCTTGTTATTTCCTTTTCGTGGTACGGATCTGCAGTTACTACCTGTCCTAAGTAGACATATTCGCCTACTACTTCTAGTATTTCGCTACCTAATGTAAACTGCAGTTCCTTCCCGAGGCTGTTGAACATTACCTTAGTCTTCTGCATATTGATTTTCAAGCCTACCTTTCTACTTTTCCTGTCTAGGTCATCAATCATTATTTACAGTTCATCCCCCGAGTTACTTAGCGAGGCAATGTCATCAGCAAATCGCAGATTACTGAGGTATTCTCCATCTGCCCTTATCCCTAACTGCTCCCATTCCAAGTCTCTGAATACTTCCTCTAAACAAGCTGTGAATAGTACTGGGGAGATTGTGTCTCCTTGCCTAACACCTTTCTTTGCCCAGACGAAGAGAAGTCCACTTGTCTAAACGTTGGCTCATCTGCGACCTGAGGCGTACCCTATTTACCCTTGTTCGGTTCTTCTTTTTTATACCTTTCTTTATGGGAATTTTGTTACTTTCTTTACGCAGAGCTATGGTTGCTGTGCAGCCACTATATATATCTTCCAGCACTTTCACGTACGCCTCGTCTACCCCCTGATTTCGCAATGCCTGAATCACCGCCGAGGTTTCAACTGAGTCAAATGCTTTTTCGTAATCAATGAATGCTATGTATAAGGGCTGGTTATATTCCGAGCATTTTTCTATCACCTTATTGATGGTATGGATATGATCGATAGTAGAGTACCGTTTCCGAAACCCTGCTTGATCCTTTGCTTGATTGCAGTCTAAGGTTGTCCTGATTCTATTAGCGATTACCTTAGTAAATACCTTATACGTAACAGACAGTAAGCTGATTGGTCTGTAATTTTATAAGGTCCTTAGAGTCCCCTTTCTTGAGAATAAGGATAATGTTTGCATTCTTCCATGGTTCCGGTACCGTCGATGACACCAGGCACTGCGTATACAGGGTGGCCAGTTTTTCTAGCACGATATCCCCCCCCCCCCCCCCCCCGTCCTTCAGCAAATCTGTAGTTATCTGATCCTCTCCAGATGATTTCCCCCTTTTGATAGTTTCTAGTGCTTTCTTGACCTCGTCCTTTGTCACTGGTGGAACGTCTGACTGTTTTTCCCTACCGCCAATCTCATTACGGTCTTGACTACTTTTGCTACTGTAGAGATCTCTATAGAACTCCTCGGCTACTGTGACTATCTTTTCCATATTAGTGATGACATTGCCCGCCTTGTCCTTTATCGCATACATTTGGTTTTTGCCTATGCACAATTTTTTCTTTACCGCTTTAAGGCTTCCCCCGTTCTTTACAGCACGCTCAATTTTCTCCATGTTATACTTCCTTATATCGGCCACCTCGCGCTTATTGATTAGCTTTGATATCTCGGCCAATTCGATCTGGTCTGTTGGATTGGAAGCTTTCATACTCTGGCGTTTCTTAATCAAATCTTTCGTCTCCTTAGACAGCTTGCCGGTATCCTCTCTAACTATCCTACCGCCTATTTCTACCGCGCACTCAGTAATGATATCTCTGAAATTATTGTTCCTTGCCTCTAGGGTAATGTCGCCATCCTCAGTCAGAGCTGAAAACCTATTCTGTAGCGAGATCCTGAACTCTTCTGCCCTCCCCCTCACCGCTAATTCGTTGATGGGTTTCTTTCTTACTAATCTGTTGCGTTCCTTCTTCAGATTTAGGCTAATTCGGGACCTCACCATCTTGTGGTCACTGCATCGCACTTTTCCGATTACCTCTACATCTTGCATAATGGCGGGGGTTGAACACATTATGAAGTCGATTTCATTTTTAGTCTCCCCGTTAGGACTTTTCCATGTCCATTTCCGGTTCTTCCGTTTGCTGAAGAAGGTAATCATGATTCGTAAGTTATTGCGCTCTGCAAACTCAACTAGTAACTGCCCCCTGCTATTCCTAGAACCAATGCCATAGTCACCTACTGCCTTGTCTCCTGCCTGTTTTTTCTCTACCTGGGCATTGAAATCGCCCATTAGTACAGTATACTGCGTCTTTACTTTTCGCATTGCCGATTCTACATCTTCATAGAAGCTTTCAACTGCCTGGTCCTCATAACTACATGTAGGTGCATAGGCCTGTACAACCTTCGGTTTATACAGCTTATTAAGCCTAATTACGATGCCTGCAACCCTCTCATTAATACTATAGAATTCATCTATATTACCCGCTATATACTTATTGACAAGGAAACCTACTCCTAGTTGTCGCCTCCCCTTACAAAAAAGCTTAATGAGTTTCTGATTAAATGTTAATTACATTCCTCATCATGCACATTAACATTTCTATACATTTTCTTGATGCATTTTTGATGAGTTTCACAAGAAAGTTGGCCACCGTGTTTCTGGTTGGTACCTAATGTGTGCATTTCTTGTGTGTTGTTCATGAGTGTTGACCAATGAGCACCTGATGGCTTTCACTTTTGGATAAAAAGTAAAAGCTAAAACGTAGCGAAGCACCTCAACTACAATAAAAAAGCTAAAAAAATAAAACTAAAGAAAAAAAAACTGCACCTCTGGCCTAATTCGAAATCGGTACCTCTTACTCCGTAGCTTTCTACGCTAACCACTCGGCCACTTGGGAACTGGTAACGTTGGTAGCGTATTCGCTTCTTATGTCTGGACTGCATTCATAAGATTGGGACTTAATGTTTCGAAGCATGTTTCGAAGTGTACAGGCCATTGCGGCTGTTCTAACAATTACAACTTCTTGACCATTAGAGCTTGCATCTAATGTTCTAGATACCTATGAGCACTATTTTGTCCACTGCAGTCATTTTAACATGTCGAGTTTGGCCTCGCTGGTAAATTTATCAGCGCATGGCTCTTCGGTGGTTGCTACCTTGGGCGTAATTTTCGCTGAACACGGAGCTGTAGCACGAACCTTTAGGGAAAAAAAGTGCGACCAAGCTTCAATACCGAAAAGCGCAGCAGCGCCAACACTATTTTACTGGTAACTAAATCTTATTTGTATCTAAACATTTCGGGAAGCAATGCGATGACTGAGGGCTCGGCTAACTTATACGCAGAGCAAGAAGGAGCTCGAAAGCTTAAGAAACACGCAAAATATCATGCATTATAAAGAAGGCATTGCTTCTCGTGCCCTGGTCGCGCACATGCTCCCAGGACGGTCCAGTTCCGAGTCAAAGCACGGCTCGGGTTACGTCCGCGCGTCGTCGTCGGCGCAGGCCGGGGTACCCCTGCTGGTCTCTCCGAAACGGCCTGCTCGCAGGTGCAAGCCCTTACGAAAATGGGTTTTGAGTTTCTGGTTTGGCCTTAATGTTTTCTTAATGAGTGCAAATGAACTCAACAGACACTCAATACCTTCTGTGTTTTAGCAACAGCTTTAAACCAGATTTTCAATTGACATTTCACATTATTTTTTCTTGTTTTAAAAATCAAAGGCTTTTTTTGTGAACTGCTAATGTGTAATCACAGAATGTGAAAAGTCAACGGAAAGTATGATGTGTATTTTCTCAGTCATTGCGACCACCCATTGAGAGAACACGGTGTGTTTCAACTTGAAACACAGTGCAAATTGAAACGCAGTGCAACTTGAAACGCAGTGCAACAATCACTACATGTGCATTACTATTACTGCTTGATGATTTTGGAGGACGTAAACATAATTAATGAGGAACAACATAATTTTAAAATCGTTTAATGAATGCTACATGCCCTTGCATTACTACTGGACAGGAAGGTGGCCTGAAATGATTGAATTCAAAACTAAGCTTTAAATTGATCATTTGACAGGAATGTGCGTTTACATTTCCTTTCACACATGCTATGTTTACAAAGTAATCATTAAAAAGGAGACAAGGAAGAGAGTAGTTTACCAAGTGATGGGCCCATGAGTGAAAAAAACAAAACAAAAAACACTACAGCGCTTGTAATGCATGATATTTTGCGTGTTTCTCAAGCTTTTGAGCTCCTTCTTGCTCTGCGTATAGCTTAGCCGAGCCCTCGGTCATCGCATCGTTCCGCAAAATTTTTGCATACGAATAAGATTTAGTTACAAGGAAAATAGTGTCGTCGCTGCTGCGCTTGCCGGTATTGAAGCTTGGTCGCTCTTTTTTCCTTGAAGGATTGTGCCACAACTCCGTGTTCAGCGAAAATTACGCCCACGGTAGCTGAACACCCCCGAACGTCCGGCGCTGGTAAATTTGCTATGCCAAACTCGACATGTTAAAATGATTCCAGTGCCCAAAATAGTGCGCATAGTATCCAGAACATTTTTTGCAAGTCGTGGGAGCAGGCAGCAAGTTTCAATGGCGAAGAATTTGTAATTGTTAGAGCGGCAGCAATGGGGCCTGTACACTTCGAAACATGCTTCGAAACATGGTGCAAATCTTATAAATGCAATCATGGGATAACAAGCAAAAAAGTTTTCAGCAGACTCAGTTTCCGGCGTTAACAGAAAAAAAAAAAATCCGGCGTGGCCGAGTGGTTAGCGTGGAATGCTACGGAGGAAGAGGTACCGAGTTCGAACCACGCTAGTGCTGCAGGTTTTTTTTTTTTTTTTTTGCCTAGTTTTAATTATTTCTTTTTTTTTAACTTTTTAAATGTAGTTGAGGTGCTTCGTTACTTTTTAGCGTGTACTTTTTATCTGAGGCGTTTTTTTTTTTCTGTTTGAGAGACCAGTGCCGCGCCTGACAGCATGCCGCGTCCCAGTACGAACAACGTTGGTACGAACTGTCTCCAGCGTCATACTGGGCCCATAATCAGGTATGCCACGTTTGCTGGGACCCAGCGGCACTGGTTTTTATTACCTCAGCCCGCCAGCTTTGTGCTTAATTATGGCCCTAGACGAGACTGTACGCTGCCTTTCAAAAAAAAAAAAAAAAAAAACATTTATCGCCAAACCAGCCAAACTGCCTTTCGAAACCGAAAGTCCCTCTAGGAAGCGGCCGGCAGTAAAAAGAAGCCAGAAAAGCCACCGGTAAGTCAATCCGATCCGATCCGAAGCCGCCAGCGGCAAAAAGTTGCGAGTCGCGACGGTAGGGTCCCTAGAAATATTGCTAGTCTGTCGTCCGCCGGCCGCGGCGGGGGCTGCCGCTGAATGATCGCCGCGGTGGCGCTGCGGTGAACCGGAGTGCGCCACTGCTGACGGAGCAGACGACGCGCGCGCCCGTGCGCTTCGAAATGCATTCGCTGCATGCTCATTGTCAGGTGCCTTGTGCATGCGATGCCGCTCTTTAGTCTTTGATTTCAGTTTAGTCGTAATATTGAATTCGCAGCCGTGTTGTTGGCATATCCACGGATGCGACTTTTTTTTTTCGTGAGCGAAGTTTTGCGCGCATGCCCCTGAGCCGATGTAGAAACGAAGCTGCTTTTTATAACCTATTATCCTGCTGAAGCTACCGCCGTGCCGTAGTGTAATGAAGACTTCTGAGGATTTTGTGCAAACAATTGCGCTTGCATGGAACACTATACTAGACGCACATTCTAGGCTCCAAGGACCATGTGTGCGAGCAACAGAGCGCTGTCGGCGGCGTTTTCATTCACGCTATAGTTTCATCTTAACTTCTTCGGACGTTTAGCTAAGTTATAACACGTATGTAGAACTAGAAACTTTCGGATGCATGCACAATTAAAGCACGCAAGATGGGAATCCGAGCCCTTCAATTCGCACCGCGCTTCAGGCAAACTGCTGATAGGCATTCTTTGGTACTTAGGAAGCCTAGTAGCCACTCATCAGAATATGCCATCACTTTTGTTGACTTCCGTTTTGCAACCTCTAAAACATATTTTAACAGCCAGCTCTTAGTTGAGACGAAGGGCACTAACACTTCTTTCAAACTCTCTCCTTGAAGGTGTTCATTTTCATTTTTCATTTCACCGAGAGCTTTTACCAGCTTTGCCACCTTGTCCTTCGTACGACAAACTGCTCGAGGCATAGAAGTCTGTTTCTTATTTTTTTTTTCTTCTTGACAGGGTGTTCTGAGTTAACTTTCGCAAGTATTTGCAGGCTGTATGCATGTTGCATCAGAAATAATGGTACAGTTCGTCGCAAATTAAGTAACGCCCATTGTAGGTGGGAAAGGTCTTGGTAATAGGCTTCAATCCGCTGCCAGGACACAAGCTGAGTTTCGCAATGTCCTGAATAAGATTAATTACCTCTTCTGTTGACTTTACAGCTATCTCATTGACTTTGTTTCCTCATTCATGGCAGCTTCACCACTGCGATGGAACAGAACTCGCCGATGGCAATTGCCTCCGGAGATTCGTCCTCGCTTGAGTGGCACTATGCGAATGTTCATTGTTCAACATCAGAAAGATCGACATTTGTCCCCAGTGGCGGTGGCATGCAGCTTTCTGCATTCCTGGAGCAGGCTCACGTCACACGATCCACCACCGCTGTATTCTTCAACTGGCTCCACTGATGCTTCAGGATCAGTGCACTTTTTTTTTCTCTGCAGGTCTCCCTGCTGGCTGTTTTTGCTCGTACAAGTTGCGCTCCTTTCTCTTGAGAGGCAGGGGTTTCAACAAGTATTTTGGAGTGTCAGGAAACAGCGTTGAGATGGCATCCTTCGTGAGTTGCGTAACATCCCGTGGAATCTCAATTACCTTTACCTGTCTTAAAACTTCGCTCAATAAAGCAGGGTTTGAAGGGTCGCTCACAAACTTCGATACTAGCTTATTCGTGTTACAGTAATCTGAGGGCAACCCCGATCTGGATCATCCGATATTTATATATACCGATATTTATATTGTCGCATAGCTAATATCAACGTCCAGGATTCCCTGTCTGCAACTCACAAAATAATGAGGAAGATATTCACCACTTGTGGGTTTGTCCGCCACTGAAGCCGACAATATCGGCATCTGACGGCAGTGGGCCTTTCACCGAGCAACCCATCTTCGTACATTGCTTGCACGGAAGGGCCTTATCATCGTTCTCTCTTGAATTTTATTAGAACACAGCCAGTCTATTTTCTTTCATTTATTACGCCTTTTAATTTTCGTTTTGCATATTCCTTTATGCGCTAGCTGAGACAATAAACAATGTTATTGCCTTTGCAGCCGCGCTTGATGTTGCGCTCCCACTCTTGCCTCTTCCCTGCGTCTTTCGATGTCCTGAAGAGAGAACATTTCACCTTGCACGAGCGCTACCCGGTCTTGCACCCGGGCAAGAAACACGTGCTATCACGCTTACCCCGTTTTCTGGACATGACGCGATCACACATCCATAAAAAAGGCACACTTGCACACATGCTAGCTAATTTGCGCGCATTCCGGCCCCCGAGCGAAAAAAAGCGCACGTGGTGCACGAGCCTTGTCACGGCACCAGCGGATAAGCGCGCCGCAGATTCGCAGTACGGCACAACCGCCACAGCACCACGTACACAACGCGACCACGCTCCGAATGCGTACAGCGCCCCCTGCGCTTTCATCCGGGAAGCGGCCAACCGGTTCCATAGGGAACCCCGCTCGGACGGCAGACTAGCAAATACTTCTAGGGACTCTAGCGACGGCGCCATGCTGCCTTTGTTGTCATGCGGTGTGATTGTGAACGCTATTTCCTCACGCTGTGCTGTTTTTTTGTTCCGTGGTACTTGGAATGGGCCGCAGAATTGATATTTGATATGTGCACTTTGATAGACGTCCTGAAGTACGTGATGTAGTGATAAATAGGTTCTGTGCCGCACACCGCTTGCACCGCGCCGTGGCAACGCCGGCATCAACACGGAAGAAGGAAATGGACTGGCGTGATTGTTTGCAAATGTGAGTACACTGCTTGAAATTATTTTTATTTAATATTGCTATTGAATGAAGTACGCGTTGTTAATACTGTTGTGTGTGGTCTCAAAATTCCTTCGTAATACAAGCTACGAACTCGACCCAGCCTGCTTTATTGTGAGGGCGAGCCAGTCACTCTTCGGAACAAGAAGCGTGAACGTTTGGGCGAGTTGGTCAGACATACTTGACATGAACGGCGCGGCAGAAAGATTTGGCGCTTGTCCGTGTGTGTTCTCTGTCTTCGTCTCTTCCTGCCGCGCCGTTCAAATCAACTCTTCAAAAGCCGCCACTTTTATATGTATGCTCGTCCCTAACGTGAAGCCGTTGTACGATATAAGTAGTGTTCTGAAACTTTATCGGAACCGTCATGGAAAATTTGGCCGCCTCGACCGGTTCCGATAAAGTTGCACAATACTGTATAATGTTATGGTGTATACTTCTAGATATAGTTGTAGCTGCAGTGTATTAGATGCACGACCGGCTTCGCGATTGTGATCAGCACCCCGAACGAGTTTTCAATCTTTTTAAAAGCGCCTATTTTTTCTAACTGTGAGTGCATTAATACGATGAGTACAACCAGCGCGCGAGAAACAGGTTGTTGCTGTGGCGCATATCTCACAGTGGTCGCTGCATTTATTTTTGGTGCTTGTATGCTTCAACAAAAATAATCTAAATCATGGCTGACGCCAAGGTACAAGCTCGTGTAGTACTACTGTAGTAGAATGACGATTAGAAATAATTATTCGAGTGACCACATGTAGTAAAATGTGCATGTCAAGAATAATTGCTTTCATTACTACATAGTCTTGTATTTTTGACAAATTATATGTATCTTAGTGTTCACAACAGAGGCAGAAATGAGCTTTCAGTGGGCAGTTGCATTCTTTGGTACTTTGTGTCGTGGCTTTTCATGGAAGCGTTGAAATGATGCAGTAGTAAACAGTTTCAAACCAGAAATGAAAAACATTTTACCTTCCTTAATGTTATGTCTGCTATGGTTCGAGGTAATTTGACTTTAAAGGCCTTTATTTGTGTAGAGTTCGTTAGTTGCCTTACACATTGTACACACATTTCTCAATACACCAGCAGTGAAATTAGTTTTGTGCTATTGCTAGTATTTCGGAAGAAAAAAGTTTGGCCGACATCATGGGCAGCTCTTCTCTGCATGCACATTTTTTTGCAACTTTTATATCCCCTAGGATTGAGATATGCAGGCACTGATAAACATATTTTATGTGCTCAGAGTAAAAAGAAGAAAAAGTGTAGAATGTTAATCATATTTCTGATTGCGTGTGAAAGTCACGACTTAGAAAAAAAAATTAAGAGGTGCTACAGATCTGAAAGGAGGCTGTTTTAATTATTTTTTCTCTGCGGCTGTAAGGCAAACCTACATAAGAATTGCAGAATATACAACCACTTAGATGGTAAAATGTTTACAAATTTTTTTTTTTCATATATGGAATGCAACGCATTAAACACGGTCCCAAATTTGGCGCAATCAAGCATAGTAGTCTTATTCAGTAATTAAAGGAAGAAACACCATTCCTAATTTTTCTTATAATTTAATAATCAAGTTTCTAGGAGGAGATGAAAATGAATATGAGACAATATGTTGCATTGTACTGTTTCCAGCAATGTTATCAAAGCTGAAACTTCTTGTTTTTTCTCTCATTGGGAGAACGGCCTAAACTGACGGCACAAAAGCAGCAAATAGGCTCCCTGCTCCTCAAAACGTTGCCCATAAGCTAACCCTGTGACCTTGGCCATAAAGGAAAAGCATGCCTGATCACGTTATTGCGAGCCAATGCTGATCTGTGACGTACGCAGGGTGTGGCGGCATCACTATTCGTGAGTGTGCATAGACGCTCGTAGCACCGCCTTAGGAATTCAGTTGGAAATGACAGTTTTCAGTATTTTTTTTCGCAGTGCATAAACGATGGCCTTCGCATCCCCAGTTCTTTGCTGTGTCTTTTTGCTGTTGACATACTTGCTTTATTTTTCTTTTGTAATAGGTGTTTATTCATAAAATACATGTTGGGATCTTTTTGCCCCTATTAGGTAAATTTATTTGTTTCTTCGTAGCTTTGCTAGAGCAGTAATTTCCACATTATTTATTAGTTTACTGTTCAGTTTTGCAAGTCAGAAGTCATACTAGATAAGGAAATCAGGTTCTGTTGCTTGAGAAATTTGAACAGAGCTTAAACAGAATGGGGACGTGTGGAACATCCGACAAGGTCATGTTGGAGTGATTTAAAAATATTCGCTTTGAAATGACATCATACACACCTTTTTTTTTTTTTTTTTGCTCTAGAATGCACTTAGCTATGCTAAATGAAGAAACTTGCCATAGTTGCAGTCTGAAGGTTGGAAATTTCAAAACAGTTGTGTTTATGCTTTCATATGGGTGTCACTTTAAGCTGCTGCTTGCTCCCACAAATGGCTTGTACCACTGCATACTGCTTATGTAACAATCCGACAATTGCTCATAATGGTGTAGTTTCATATGCAATCTCCTCACAGTACAGGTCTCAGTCTTGACATAAGGGTAAAATTTTAGCAAAGGGCATTGTGTTCGCTACTTATGCACCTCCATTCAAACACTTGCAATGATGCTTGAGAAGCTGCATGTTTCACCTTTGATAACATTGTTGGAAATAGAATAACGCAATGTGTTCTCTTGAACTATTTTTTTTTCATTACCTCCAAGAGTAATTTATGGGCTGATGAGGTGGTTTGAAGGAAGTTTTGAAGGAATATGCTCTGTTCAAACATGCCATAATTGGGAAAATGTTTCACATGTTTTCATTTTATACATAACAGAAACATTCGTACTCCTTTTAAGCACCAATTTTCTTATCTATTCTGTACCTTTAAAGTAGGTGCACCTCACACTCGTGGAGAAAAAATAGGCTCTTTTGAAAATGACCTTATTATCTTTAGGGAAACTGGAAAGGCTCTCCTATACAAACGAGAAGCACACCATGCAGGCTGGTTACTTTTGTCAAACAGTACATTGCATTGAGGTTGAAGTCCAGTACTTACTTAATTATGCTTTGAGCACTCGTCTTAAAGCTGTTTGCCCAGAATCCTTATGATTGTAGCTACTGAATATATAGCTGTGTCACTTTTCATTACAAGGAAAGGAGTTGTGTGCTCGGTCTCACTTGTCGGTTTTTCTCTCTTTATATACCCAGTTACCTGATCACTTCAGACTGGCCGATGCCTGGAGCCTACCTGCTGCTCACCTACACCCCACAGCACAAACGAGGAACACACTAAATCATCTACCAGCAAGCACACTGCAGTGCCCTTCTGCAAGCCATCACCACATTCTATGACATGTTCAGGGATGCATGTTTAAGCACACATCCTAAGCATAGCTAAAAATGGTGGTATGAATGGATAGCTGCCTTGGTTTGGTTGCTTTATTTCTTCTTTGAAATCTTTGTTTTACTAATGGTATAGTCAGTGAAAAAACTCATTCTGAAGAAAACTTGTTTGCATTGTTGTGAATAGCAAAACCAAACCTTGTACCATGTATGATGTATCTGAAAGTTATGGTTTTGTGTTTTCTCTGTAAACGGTGCAGCATGTTTCTTCCACCAACTGCTAACTATGAGGGTTTGAAATGTACAGGTGCCAGAAAAACACAATGGGTCATGCCTCTTGTGTTTGAAATTATCTCGTGAGTCTTGTTCCACAAAACTTGGTTCCACATATGAATGCTTCAACGGCATGTGCTGAAGTATGTGTAAGCTTATCCATGAGTTGGAAATGAAGCTTGAATTATTTTAAGTATTGCGAACAGTAATACAAAGCGATTTCATTTTGTATTTGTTAGGGTACACGTGCGACTACTTCATGACAGTGCCGCTTCACCTCAAAAATGGCCCGTCTTCTATGCTGTGCAGGAAAATAAAGTAAGTTTATTTCCATGCATAGCATAGAAAACAGGGATGCGAATGGCATCCAAGCTGTGCTGCACATTATGAATAAAAAAAGACCATTTTCACAAAATGCAATGTCTGTTTTTGGTTTCTGTAACTAAATATACCGGCACTAACTGATTTGCATGTAGTGTCGGCAACCAAGATCACATCAAAAACTAAAGTGAAAGCCACCAGACGCTCAATGGTCAATACTCATGAAGAACTCACAAGAAATGCACACATTAAGTGCCAACCAGAAACACGGTGGCCAATTTGTTTTAGACACACAGTAAGAACTCAAGAGAAAATTCACTTGAAACTCAGAAGATACTCTGGTGTCTCCATTGTGAAAGAGCAACATACTCTCATCAGACACACACATAAAATTTTTATAAGGGAGAAGGCATTGGAAATGGAGCGGCCTTGCGTCCGTTTGCTTGGAGGCGGTGTGGCAGTGCGTCGGTTCGCGTACACAACAATATCCTCGCCCGTAACACCCTCAAGCATATTGTCCAACCACAGCACCCATTCGCTTGGCAAGAAGTGATTTACAATGGCACAAACACCCAAGACGCAGGGTGTAAGCGTGTTTTGAATGAAACAAATGTCCAAAAAGTTGTTTTTGTTTTTACAGTGCATGCTAAACAGAAATGAAAACATAGTAAAGAATATACATTCGCTTAGTGATGTATAATTTCCCTCATTTGAGAAAGTCAATGTATTTCCACATTAGCTCCTATACGAAACTACTGTTGTGTTTTCCAAGTACAAAACTTCTTGCGTAATCTCAAGTGAAAGTCTGTTGCGGATCTCATGTTAAAACACATAAAAATTGTTTCTTAGGCAACACCCTACATATGCTAATCAGAAATGAAAACATAGGGCTCTGAAAGTGTGCAGTTAACAAGGAAATATTATATATTCACTTAGTGATGTATACATTTCCTCATTTGAGAAAGTCAATGTATTTCCACATTAGATCCTACCCAAAAATACTGTTGCGTTTTCCAAGCACAAAACTTCATGTGTGATCTCAAAGGCAAGTCTGCTGCGGATATGATGTTAAAACACATCTAATCTTGAATCTCCTTTGAGTGGTTGATGACTCATCAAAAACACATTACGTGGGTAACAGAAATTCAATATCCATTTTTGTAAGGGTCTCTGGTAAGCCTCGATAACACAGTACATGCCCATCCTTCAGTATAGTATATGCCTCATTCGGCCTCCTAACCTCACTAAGCCCTATGACATCCCATTTCATGCCCTCTAGTTCCTCTAACAGCACTGCTAAGCTAGCTTCACTAGCTAGGGTTCTACCATTAAACGTTGCCAGGGTCAGTTTCCAATGGCGGCCTGTCCAGCGGAGCCAGGCTTTCTTAGCACCCCCTGCTGCGTCACAGGTCTGACCGCCGCCGTGGTCAGCAGCTCCGCAGCCGCTGGTGACTGAGGGCCGGGGTTTTATGGAGCTTATTTCTGGACATGTTCGCATCATATGTTCCAGATCCGCCCTATATATGTACGACAAGCTTTATGGAGATATTGATGTGGGCGATGTCTGATGAACACTTAGAACAACAGTGTCCATAGCAGGCTTCCTTGTCGAACACTGTTAGTGACTGTTAGATCGTTCAGCTGATTATTACTCAAGCATGCTGTTTACACTCATTCTCTTAGGAAGTTAAGAGGGGTTTAATCACTTCCAGAGGTGCCCCAAGAGCTCCATATTCAGGGGTGCAACAGCTGCGCCATTTGTGCCGCTTTGCCAATTGCACCACTGCAACTGCATCGCACTAAGAATTGGGCAGTTAGGGTACTTGTGATTTTGGAGCAATTGTTAAACACTGTGTTTTAGGTGCTGCATGTTTTTAACGGGTGTAGCTCGTTTTTTTTATGCGGCTCTTGCAAGTTTTCGGTATTTTGCTGGGCAATTCATGTACAGCAATGTTTTTCTTATGCCTTCTCGTCGATAGACTCACTTTCCCGTCCTCACAAAGTGTAGGAGGTGCGTCAGTTATGGCTTCTGTGTTAGTGCTAATATAACTTGTGTTGGTACACGTGTAATTTATTTCGGGTGCCAGCAGGTTGGGAAACGTGCAACAGCACTGAATTCAATAATGCCAGAGTGGAGCCCAAGGCTGCCAAAATGAACATTTATGGATGCTGGAAATGTCAAATTACTATAAATTCTGCTCTGTGCACGAGATATATAGCCTAAACTCCCGATTCATCGCCTACCTCCCCTTAATCAAAATATTGTGTCTAAAACCACCGAGTCCTCGCCAGGCCATAGAAAGCATAAATCACGGGCTGAAGGCTCGCTCGCTCATCAGTTTTGTTTGCTTACGACTTGCTTTCTTACCTATTTTCACCATTTGCCCTTTCGACATTTGTGTTTTTCTTCTTTAATTTTTGTGTATCCGCTTTTAATTAATTGTGTTCTGGCCTAACAATTGGACTCAGACTGATCGCAGTTACGACTTTGAATTGAGCTCTTCCGGAGCCACCCTCGCACGACACAAGCTGTCGATTTCGCAGAGAGTAAAACACTGTTTTATGAGTCTTGCGAACAATCTAACGTCCAGTGATTAAGACTGTCAAACTGCGCTACATGTAAAAAAAAAGAAATGCATATTCTCTAGCTTTGTTTTCTTTTTCCGGTACCCGAAGTTTGGAAAGTTAACAGCAATTTTATGGCTCACATTCCTTTTGCAGTTTTTTTGTGTGATAGTATGCCTTATTTACAACAATAGGTACACATTGTGCCGGTGATAGGTGGCCCTTGCGAGATTTTTTTTTTTTTTGATGACATTCATACAGTCCGATATTCCCATCTTTTCATTTTTTGTGCCAAAAGTAAGGTTTCTGCATTGTTTATGGCTCCAAAATTTGAATTCGGGCTGCAAAGTGCAATATTTTTTTTATCTCTGAGCGGCTGCAAACATGAATTTTACTTCTCCGAAACTAAGGTATTGCTGCTCTAACAATTTCTACAAATCTTATTTGAGTTGTTGCGCCCTGCATATTTGTTAGGAATTTCATATTTATTGGGAATCACCAGCACACCTCCATACATCAGTGATCTCTCGGCACAGGTGGCAGCAGGAACTGCCATATTTCCAAGGGCTTTTAATGTTCTAATAATAATAATAATAATTGGATCATAAGAAAGGAAAGGCGCAGAGTATCTGTCACACTTCTTTCTGTGGACACCTGAACCGCGTCATAAAAAAAGGGAGGAAGGGGGGCAGTGAAAGTGGAAAGAGAGAAAGAGGAGCCGTATTGGGGGGCTACGGAGTAATTTCGACCACATGGGGATGTTTAACGTGCGCTGACATCGCTCAGCACACGGACGTCTCTTCGTTTCGCCTCTATCGAAACGCAGCCGCCGCGGTCGGGATAGAAAACCGGGTACTCCAGCACAGTAGTCGAGCGTCTTACCACTGCACCAACGCTGCGGGGCGTTCTAACTGCTCATATATGGGAATATGCGACTTTTACTTTTTGTACTAAAAGACTGGATAGCTAACTACAGAATTTTCCAAATAAAAGTTCAAGCGTTTTTGTGGTGTAGTTTGGTTAAATCACTCCGTTTGTAGACTGACCTGCATGCTAAGTACTAGACAGGTATTCAAAACTACTTTTGGAGATTATTTTTGCACTATATGGCAGAGTATTGATAGAAATTAGCACTTCAACATTGCATGAAATAAATGAAGCATACGCTGATGCCATTCTGCATTTGTCGTTTGAGAACTGCAAGTAACTCCAGCGGTTACTAGGCCAGCAGCACATGAAAGCCTGCAGTTGGCCCTGACTCTTTATGCACGGCCTACAGCAGCAAGAGGTAAGCAAAGGACCATCACATTCATTTTGGAAAAATGTTTTCATAAAGGCACACTTGTGCCTAAAATCCTGTAGCATGCAAGCTATGATGGTTTGAGCCGAACAAAATTGGTTTATAATTGCATCTTAGAAATGCCATGCAATCGGCATTTTAGCTAAGAAAATTTATGTGTGACATTGCTAGAGGACACATGCATCATTGCTTACATCGCCTTTGGGCTATAGCGTACAGCTTTCATTCTCAACTCATTTCGTTAGGTTTCCAAAGGCAGAACGTAGGCAAGCTTTAGTTCCTTGACGAAGGAGCCAAACGGGAACTCGACATCGAAAGCCAGCGCCTGGCTCTTGAAGAACGAAAGCTGGCTTTCGAACAGCGTAGACACGAGGACAAAATAAGGCTCAAAAAGCTTGAAACCTAGGAAAGGGCGGAGGAGAGAACTCTCGCTGAAGATCGACGGCAAGAGAGGGAGGCGATGGCTGAGGAGAGACGGCAAGGGCGGGAGGCGATAGCTGAGGAGAGACGGCAAGAGCGGGAGGCGAGGGCTGCAGAGCGGCGCCAAGCTCACGAAGAACGGCTTGCAGTGGCTGAAGAACGCAAGCAGCGCTTTGCTATGAAGAGGCTCAGCGGCGCCTCATTGAGAAACTCCTTGAGCGCATTGAAGACAAGGAAAATAAAGACCCGGCTGTCTGAAACCTGAAAATTTCAGAAGACAAAATCATTGAAGAAGACGCAAAGTATATTTGATTTCAAATGAATGAAGAGAAAGTAAGATTTCGCCAGAAGATGGGTTGGTTTGGTTTATCGGCAAAGCTCATACCTTCTCAGAAAAGGAATGGAATAAAATGTAAATAAAATTGAATTGCAAATTTCCAATACATTATCGCTATTATCTGCTGATGTGGGACTATGTGTTTTACGTATTATAGTTTAGTTCTTTCATTAAATCGTAATGGAGAATTTGTCAAACATTGTAGGGAGTCAGTCAATCATGGCAAAAGTAGATCAACTAATAACAGCAATATGGCCACCTTATTTCGTGATACGGTTGCCTAGATCGCTGCATGAAACAGCCTTCTGGAAGGCAGCTGAGTGGAGAGAATTGATTACTATACTACTGCCTGCTATGCTGTCACGGCATTCTTCCATGTGGGTACTGGAACCACTTTTCCCACATTGTGGAATGCATCCATCTTCCACTGAGTGAACAACAATGCCTTGACGACCTTACTCATGCTAGTAAGCTATTTTATCTGCCCAACCAGAGTGAAAAGCATTGTAAATAACTATGTGAAAAAAAGGCAGAGGTGATATAGGAACAAAAAGCATCACAGGCATAGACTTGCAACTTTTTAGTTGTGACTGAAATCGCATACTGTGTATGTAATGAACCAAGACATGCAATCACTGCTACTATTGACGCAAGAGAAAAGCGCTGCTCCAAAATGTATGGCTAGAGTCTGATATATCTAAATGCATCTCAGAAAGTTAAATGAAATGACTGAGGGCTGCGTTTTCATCTGGCTGGGAGGATCTGCATTTCAAGGCATTTTTTATATCATGTATAAGTACACAAAACAAATAAATAATTTCCTTGTTTCTTGGGACAGTCAAACTTGTAGCTTAATTTTATTACCTGTGCAAAAGCATCGACACAATTTCGGCAGAAATATGTCGTCCCGGCTAGGGCTCCATGCTTGTGCAAAACGGATTGACAAGGAAATGTTTTCTGCTCCTGATAGCCATCTTTAAGGGAACTTAGGAGATTCTGAAATGCATATCATCTTGAAAAGAAAAATATAAACAGAAGGATGCTTTTATTTTTGTCAGTTTTCTAAGCATTGCATGATTAGCAGAAAACTAAATAAAAGATGTTGGAAGATTTTGCCTTTTTTTATTATTTACTCTAATTTTTCAGGTGCCACCAGCAGCTCAATTATGTTTTCAGTAGCATGCTACAATTGGAAGCATAACTTGAGATGGCTCAGTTGCAGTCTCTTTACTTTTATTTAGTAAAAGGCAACATCATGAAACCCAAAGGCACGCCAATGCTCGCTTCAATTATAAAGTATAAATGATATCTCAATGAGCAGAAAAATGACAATGTCATGCACAAAACTTCTTCCTCGAAAAAAGGGAAACATTTTCTAAACATTCTTTTTCTTGAAGCAAAACAAGCCTAGTGACTACTGTCTATCATATTTACCCACATCTTATGTACGTGCACATGCACCGCACCTGATTAAATTAAATGTTACCGCATGATCAAAAGCTACCACATCCCGATTCCTAATATCACAGAGTAGCACTAACTGCATATGAGGTAAATTCTATAAGGGAGCAGCTGGACGCTGAAGTTTCGGGACGCACCATAATCATGAGGACATCTGGATTATCCATTCACTGAGCAATAGTACCCTTGTAAAGCTGTCAAACATAAAGCATATAACTGAGACATATTATCAGACTCACTTGCCAAAAAGCTAAAGGCTATTGTAAAGCCACCTTGCAAGAGTTAAAAAAGTAGTGTAAATTCAGTATTTGAAGAAAAATGTCAGTGAAATTTTATCCTTGTGTGCAAACAAGCAATAAAATAGGCTCAACTCTATCTTAACCTTCATATTCAGATTTTCACAGCAACACTCAGGCTCAAGACGGGAACTCATGTGGAAGGTTTTATTCATATGTTGCCCGCACTCACACGTGGTGCGCAGTTATGATGTCTAGAGTAGAAATAAATATAGGAGGTGCTAAGAGAGAAACATGATTCCACTATACGTTGAGGGATGGAGGAAGAATGCAGGCTCATATTTGCTCACAATCATCTTCAAGAGACTGCGACAAGCCCTCACTCAGTAAAAATTCTTCTTGGCACACTTTTCACTATAATGCTCATGAGGCTTTTGTGCTTGATTGATATGAATAGTCTCCATGCTTATCACTGGTATGTAACTTTTTCTTGTTGCCATAAGAAAGCTTAGCTTATCAGTTTAGCTTGACTTACATTTTTTTTATCCTTTTACGCATCCATGGGTAACTAGGAATATTCTGTGCTGTTGTCTGGGGTCGTGTTGTAATATTTTACGGCTCCAGATGACATCCTTCATAAGTTATGGTGTGTGCTGCATGACATTTAATGTGCATCTCCTGCAGCACCTTGCCAGCAGCGCAAGGAACATGGGACCATTGTGGTGCAATTCTGCATTTGTATTCGAAAGGAGAAATGGGACAATAATGAAATACATGACATCAGCCAAAGGTGTGCCCAATCAAATAATTGAGTGAATCGCCATTGCCCAGCATCTGAATGAGAATCCTGTCACAGCCCCACCTATTCCCAAAGCTTTAGAATTCTGCCAGAATTTGGGCCATAAGAGAATGCTTAACTCATGAATTATTGGCGATGTTAGAGTGTTTGGATCATCGTCATTAGTAGGGCTGTCAGAATCAGAAGCATTGGCCCTTAACACGCTTTGTAGTGGATTTGGCCGTGTGGTAGAACACTTTCGTTTTTTGTATTGTGAAAATATTTTAGAGCTGCCAATATAAGCTTTAAAATTGCACTGTTTTTCAGTGTGAAGATTGCAGATGTTACATGAATAACCGTATTGTTCAAGTTTCATGTGGGCGGGCGCATGATAAGCTTGTGCTACTTAGCAAAAAACTCGTTGATGTGGAAAGTGACAATACTTTTCCTCCTCACATAAGACAGTGCTTCTTTTCTTTAGGGCACCCCATGACTGCCTTTTTTATTTCAAGAAATTGCGTAGCTTTGCTAATGTGCCTAAAATGAAAGTCCGTGGAACATTGATTGCTTCAAGAAAGTGTCCTTCGCAAGGGTCAAGTAGATGCATCTAGCCCAGGATGAGGTTAATTGGGGTACGCAATATGGGAGATCAAGTTCGCCCTGCCGTAGGTAGAGTCCAGCTGATGATGAATTCTCAACTGGGCATGGTCCCATTTGTGTGTTGGGAAAGTAATGCTGCTACACTGCTACCGCACGAATCCCATTGATTGCATCTTTTTTGTTTAAATTTGCTCAAATGAAGCTTTGAGTACTTCCAGTAGTGTACATAATTAAATTGGTTAAGGACAGCCAAGAAGGAGGGGGAGGGGGTGCTATTTGCGCATAAATAGGCCTCGGGCATCTATTCTTCATTATCCGGCCTTGATTTCGTATGAAAACGAATTCAAATCATCCAAGGAATTAATTTCACTGAGGAGGCAATCATTAAGAAAAATGCAACCAAATTGAGCGCACCAAATGTGTGTTCACACAAATATGTAGTGCTTTAGCACTTGCGCTTCTTACAAAACTCTGGAAGTCAGCTTCTCTGCACAGTAAACCCCCTTCAATATGGCGGCCAAACCTGTTTTGGGGGCAGAAATAGGTCACAGCGCAGAAGGTGCCTCTTGTGACAACAATGGCCGTGTCCATTTCCTGCACCCCTCTGACCTGTGTTGCTGTCGTAATTGAAGAATTTGCATCTGCCTTGCAATTGTAATTACCATTCATTAGGAGCAAGCTATATGGTTGCAAATAGCAGGAAGCACTAGCTGTCCGCTGTATATTACCTAGCTAGCTGTTTTAATGTGTTTCCTTTTGCTGTGTTTTAATGTGTTTCCCTGAGTGGGCTCACTACGTAACACATTTGGTTTAAAGTTCTACCCTTCCAGCTGATTTCTGCGACAAACTTGCCTAGCACATTGAGGCGAGTTCCGCCTATGCTAGTTAAAACTTCGTGCACTTTATCGAGTTTTGTGAGGCTGCCCGGAAACGTTGCTGGCAAAACCGAAACTTCAGCACCAGACTCTACCTTTGCAAAAACTGGCACCGAATTTATCTGGACCTGCGCGTAACGTGTCTTACTTCCCGTGGCTTCTACAGTGGCCAGGAACCTTTCTCCCGTTTCCTCCCCGACTGCATAAACGCGCCTTTCTAAAATGCCCCTTGTTGCCACATTTGTAGCATTTTTGTGCTCGAGCTGGACACACAGAAAACGGATGAGCGTCTCCGCCATGCTGCTGTCGCCTGCGTCGGTAGACGGCATCTACGTTGGGACGATTTTGGTCGACGGCATCCACATTCTGCAGGATCCTGTTCCCTCTGGAAAACCGCTGCACGGGCATTCACGGCGTCTTCATAAATTCGTGCTTAGAGGCTTGCCTTCTCTAGTGTCAACTTTCAACTGCTGCACAGTTTGTCCAGCAGGTTTGTGTCACAAAGACCGACGACGGATCTGTCTCCAACCAGAGGTTCTTCCACATTGGCTGAGTCGTAGTTGCATTTTTTCTCAAGCTCGAGTAGTGCAGTGTACAAGTTGTCAATGAATTCGCCTTCCTCGTGCATGCGCCGGTGAAAACGGACGCTTTCGTAGACCCCGTTGGCCAGGTGGATGAAGTGGTCGGTGAGTTTTTTTCTCACCGCCCCTAGCGAGCTCCATTCTTCCGTGGTCAGCGCTCAAGTGTCAAAGACGCGACGAGCTTCTTGGGAACCCATTGCGTATAGCAATGTCCTGACTCGAACTTCGCCCGGTGCTTGTTACAGGCCCGAAGCATCGCGATAGTCTTCGAATGGGAAATCCTATTCTTTCCATGCGCTGGGGTTCGCAAAGTCGAATTTTGGCCACTGAACTGTAGAGCGTTTTCCCCGTCCAACATGGCGGCTTTTGCAGGCAACACCCGTTGTGTTTTCGCTGCCGCTTTCATGTGTCGCTCAGGTGAAAAACCGTCCGGCCACCACGATCCCACTTCTGACACCATGTAGTGTTTGCGGTATCCGTGTCAGCATAAACCCTGACTGCTCAATGGAGGGTCAAATTCTAAAGTTAAAGCTCAGCTACTTTGGTCATCTGATGAGAAGAGAGGAGTCGCTGGAGAAAGATTTGATGTTGGGAAAGGTTGAGGGTCACCGGAGAAGGGGTAGGCAGCGAACGCGGTGGTTAGATGGCATCCTCGAGGCGCTGCAGATGAAGTTATGTGATGTTAGGAAGACAGTCAGAGACCAGAAAGCATGGCGTGATACGGTCCATAGGGTCACGAAGAGTCGGACACGACTGAGCTGAACTGAGTGTTTGTGGCGCCTGTTCAGCATGCGCCTCTCAGGAGCATGTTCCTCGAGGCTACTCGACGCCGTACATCTGGAGCACGGTGCTCCGCGGAGCGGCCAGAAACACGTCAGCAATCGGCGAGCGAGAAGATTCCTTCCCCCCCCCCCCCCTTTATTCGTTCCTCTCGGGACATATGAGACAAACACTCGTGACTGCTGCACGCAGAACGCATGAAGAGGCTACCAGCACATGAACCACAATGTGAAAAAAAAAGAATCCCAGGCGCGTAGCCAAAGGGGGAAGGGGGGGGGGGGGCTTCAGCCCCCCCCCCCCCCCCCCCGAAATATTTTTGTGCTGTCATGCACCGCCGACCAAAACAACCACCGGCGCTCGAAAGCATTCTGGGTTTTGTCTACAATATCTTTTTCCGGTTCGTTCGAAAATACATTTTGGCACGAACATTACGAACATGGGGGCTACATTTCGCAGCAACGCCCATGCAGACGAAGTCACGTAAAGCCAGGAACCATTTCCGAGCCCTAAGTTTCAAGGGCGTTTAGATAGCGAGCGGGCTCGTCGCGTCAACTCGCGCCGGCGCGGAGGTGGGGGTGGACGACGAAACAAGACAGGTTTCCATTCCCGCTCAGTGTTTCAAAGGCGGTATTTCCCTCGCCTTCTACTCCACGCTTCCTCAAAATCCCTGTGTCTCTCTTTTGGGGCTTTCTTTTTTCTCGCGCCTTCTCCGAATCCTCACCGTGCTGTAGCAGCTCTTTGTGGTACTCCCTCGCCATTCTCCCCGTACACTAAGCTCTCACGGTGGTTGCGCTTCTTGTTTGTGGTTGTTTTTTTTTTTCGTTTTAACGCTTCTTCCTACGCGCCGAAGAGAAGAAGCTGAACATTGGCCCAGGAGTGTTTTGGTCTTTTTTTTTTTTGCACCGCTCTACGCCGCCCTACGCATCTTGCGGACGCCGGTGAGCGACCGTGACCAAAAGGCATCGAAGCGGCGCCGATGGCGGCGGAGTGACCGTTTGTCTCCTGATGAGGCGCCCCGCCACCCCGTTTTTGCCTGGCAGCCCTTTGAATGCTTTCTGGCTATGGCCGTTCGAGTTGCAGCACGAAGGTAGCTGCTGCTGCGTCCAATCTTGCTCAGGCGTGCATTTTCACAGCGAGTTTTCGTTTTCATGGGATGAGATATGTTTATGTTCGTGAATCGTGCGCGCATTCAGCCATGCTTCTTCGAGTTAGCTCTCCAATGTGTTCCTATCGAGTTCATTGCTTCGCCTTTTCGGTGAAATTATGAGTTTTTCTAAACATGCCCCAGAACTCTTGAAACCACACCATTTGTCCATTAATTCATTTATATATAAGATAGACAAATAATTTCGATAAGTACTTCTTTTGTTTATCATAAAAGAGACTGACAGCTTCACAATTTGAAATGTCGCTCATGACTGACTGACCATTTGCTGTCTTTGCGTTCGAATAACCGGTGTTTTAAAAACAACTAGGGCTGCGAACGTTGTGATAGAGTGCATAAATATTTTGTAAAGATTGTGCTTAGCGCCACTAATACAAAAATTTATATACTTCACCATAAACTATCTGTTCAGTATTGTTTAAAGTTGTTTTCTGGTGATTATCAATTTTTCAAAACGTTGCGTTTGTTGCTGAATTTCGTGTGCATGTTTAGTTCTTGCGGTCCGAAATTGCTACCCCTTACTTTCTTACCAACGCTCCTTTCATGTAGAGGCCTTGTACCGCGTTCATTGTGACCTATAGCCTGGTTTTTAAATTCCTTGTGCACTTTCCTTTATATGTTATGCCCCCTCACCTCATGCTCCTCGAGGCCTGCGAGGCATAGATAAATAATTCACCAATGAAACATTTACTTGCCTAGGGCATCGGACGAGTACCGAAGTTGATGCTGGGCAGGAAGGTGTCCCGCAAGTCCGGCTCCTTCAAGGGGGTGAAGAACCTACTCCCGGTAATCTACCAACTCTGCTCTTCGTAGCGTTCTTAATTCTGAGGTGGTGAAGCTACCTAATAAGCTAACCTACCCGTGTAGCACCACTGCTTGCCGAATCGTGCGAAACGTAAGACAGACAATTATTACCTTTAGATGTTGTGGGGCTTCGCTGCCCCTTGAAGTTTTTTAAACCGCGCGCGCGTTTTCCTATTTGTATTGTTTTCGTGGGCAGCGCGAGTGCGCATGAGCGAGCAGCTAATCTTGCGGGCGTGATGTTAGCACCGAAGAGACGAGGGTAGATAAGCGCGTCGGAAGCAATGCGCGGGGCTTTTCGCCCCTGCGGGGAGGCTAGCGTGGGGCTGCCAGCGAGCGTCACGGGCCAACGAGGTGTGTACGGACAACGGAAAGACCGGCGACACGAACATGGTAGGAGTGCCTGCAGAAACGGCCTAGGCGTAATCGCGTGAGTGGCTGCCACGCGAGGAGCAATGTCTGTTGTGCCGCAGCTAGTGTATTGGCCCTGTTGCTGGCCCTGTTCGCGCCGCAGTGTGTTTTTGTTTGCCGCGGTGAAGCCCTGACCCTCGTTAGGTTTTATCCTTGGCAGTGTATTGTCGTGCGCGTCGACAGCGCAGTGGCGTTTCTTTCGTTTGTTGTCCCTTTTATTGAATGGTTTTGCGTTTATCCGGAACTAAACCGGTGTTTTTAAAAGAGACTGGAATTAATTGTCACTCGTAGGGCAAGACCACGGCTTGCGAACCCCTTTTCTGAAGGCGAGGCCTTCAATGTTAACTATTTCTTTATAGGGTATAGACAAAGATGTACCGCGATATTAGCACTGATAATTTGCGGTGATGGCAGGATGCATGTTGGCAGCATAGTACATCCGCCGCTTTAATTTTGTCACCCATTACAGTGATATCCCGCACCACTTGCGGAATATCTCACGCTATCTGTGTTCCTTCACGCATGCGCAAAAAAATCATCGCAAAGAAAACTTAACACGGGCGGTTTCCGCCAGTTTGTTCGGAAACAGATTTTCAGTGAAGTCGCGAAACCGCCAGCCATCGCGTTACGCTACTAGATGCAGGAAAGACTTCACTCATGGAGGCAAAGATGCATTTCACACACAATACTGCTGCCATGCATGACGTTAAGAAATTAAAAAACAAATGTGACATCTCGTACGGCTTGCAACATACAAGGGGAACAACGACATCTCCAAGCCGCTGCTTACTATTTTTTTCTTCCGGTTTACACAGGTACTGCTTCTAGACAAAACACTACAACCGCCACTGAAGACGAGAGGCTGGCTTCAGAGACTCACCTGAAAATTGTGCCGCCGGCGCTTGCATCGCCTGTTCCAACATGCTCCTCTGGTGAGAATCCGCGCCTAATCTTTATTATTCGTTGAATCAGGACACAGTTCGAACTATGAAAACAGCGCGTTCATATACCGTACTAAATAGTGGTGTCTTAAATCTTTACTCCCCTTAGATCCCCAGAAGGTGGAAACAAGCAAGTTTGACATTGGGATGTACGAGAGTGGCTCCAGAATAGAAAATCAGACCAGATATCATCTGTTAACTTCTCGTTGGATTCCTCCGAAAGGTTACGTGTTCAAATGTACGAAAGATCTGAAGCAAAAACGGAGGTTTCAGTCCGCTTGGCTAGACAGGTACCGATGGCTCAGCTACTCAGCGCTAAAGAAGGTGCGTTTTGCCGAGTGTGTGTCCTTTCCTGCAGACACGAGGTTGGTAAGGGCCAGCATGCGCGCACTGGAGCTCTCGTATCCAAGCCCTTCCAGAAATGGAAACACGCCCTCGAAATCTTTGACACTCACGAAAAGACTAAACATCACCGTGACTGTCAGCTGGCGGCTGATAATTTTCTCCAAACATTCTCAGGAAGCGCGCCGAATGTGATCGACCAGCTCGACCAGGGCAGGCAAACTCAAATAAGAGACAACAGACGAAGGTTAGGGCCTATTATTGAGACAGTTCTTTTTTGCGGGCGACAAGGTCTGGCCCTTCGTGGCCATAGGGACAGTGGTCCTATGATTTAAGCACAGGCTGCTCTGAAAATACTGGCATTTTCAAAGCGCTTCTTCGCATGCGAGCTGATTGTGGAGATACAAATCTGAAGAACCATTTAGAAAGTTGTCCCAGTAATGCATAGTATTTAAGTCCAGATGTGCAAAACCAAATTATAGAAATTTGTGGGGAAATTATCAAAGAAAGCCTAGTTGTAAAAATAAACGCTGCAGGCAGCTTCTCCGTACTTGCTGACGAAACGGCAGATATTGCTAGAATCGAACAGTGCACTGTTTGTGCAAGGTACCTAAACAAGGATGCCAACGATATCGAAGAAGTGTTTTTAGGTTTTGTGCCAATTCAGGACCAAAGTGGCAGGGCCGTCGCAGACACCATTATAAAATTTCTGCTAGACCTTGGAATTATTATGCATAATCTTCGTGGGCAATGTTATGACGGTGCCAGCTCGATGGTTGGTAAAGCGAATGGTGTGCAAGCTGTCGTTCGGGAGAAATATCCAGCCGCATTATACACCCATTGCGCCAGCCACTCCCTCAACCTAGTTCTCTGTGCGGCGTGCTCCATCACAGATATCCGAAACTGTTTTGGAACGCTAAAGGCAGCGTCAAACTTTTTCCGCAAATCTCCTAACCGCTCGCACGTTTTACGAGAAATGATAAGCTTGATTTCTCCTGAGTCCAGAAGGCAGCGACTTTTGGGATTATGTGAAACGCGCTGGGTGGAAAAGCATGATGCAGTTCTTTCATTTGTGAATCTGTTTGAACCGGTGATCGCGGCACTAGAGGAGATAAACTTAAATGGCAACGGCGAAAGTCCAGTTCAGGCAAATAGTTTGGCGTTGGCACTTTTGTCACCGGCATTCCTTGTGAGCCTGCTGGCGGAGCATGTGCTAGCGATGACCCTGCCTCTGTCAAAGAAGCTGCAGACCAGGAACATCGACATGAGCGCCGCCATTGACGACATAGATGTGGTGCAGCAGGCGATCGAAAATCACCGCAAGAATTCGAATGTTTCTTTTTCAAAAACCTTTGCGCAAGTGCAAGAACTGGCAAAAAAAAAGAATGTTGAAATCACCACCCGACGAGCCAGTGTCCGACAGCAGGATCGTGGGAGCGTTACATCAGAAAATGCTGAGGAATATTTCCGGAAAACTGTATACATTCCATTCATGGACCACGTATTAGCACAGCTACAGCAACGGTTCGAAAAGCGCAGGACAATTTTAAAGGGCTTTTCTGTAATTGTACCATCGGCAGTACCACCAATTCAAGATGACCGACAGAAAGGAGAAGAAAATCTCCTGTCCGCTTTTGCGCAGGACGTGGATGTGAAGGCTGCTTTGGGGGAACTGCGGCTATGGTGGACAAAGTGGGCGAACAAAACAGCAAGCCAGCGTCCCCGCACAGGAATAGATGCCCTCTCTCACTGCGACGGCAGCTTCTACCCAAATGTGTACAAGCTGCTGCAAATTCTAGTCACCCTTCCAGTGACCACTGCCAGTGCAGAGATCATTTTCAAGCATGAGATTGCTAAAAAACTACTTCCGTTCTACAATGTCTGAAGAACGCATGGTTGGGCTGGCGCTGCTATACGCCCACAGAAACGTCGACATCAACGTGTCCGAAGTGATTGACCGCTTTGCTAAACTGCCCCGCCGAGTAAAGTTTGTCCTTTAGATAGCGAAGCAGGAAAAATAATGCAAGTAAAAGCACGCTTCCTTGGGGTTCATAAACGCGTAATTATAAAAACATGATTGTTCATTACCTTTCAAAACCGCAGACATTTTTGTCTTTTATTGTAACAGTCAGCATCTAGATCAAAATTATCACATGAATGCGAAAATTGCGAGGACATCAATAACCAATTTTGACCGACCTGCTCATTGAAAACCCAGCCAGCGCGGCGTTTTTCAACAAGCACACTCGGATAATGGGTAGTTCGAATTGTCGCATCGTGTCAGGGTTTTGTTTGTCCCTTTCTTTCTTTTTTAGCTACCTGTCCGTCATGCTTGGTACCTGTAATATAATGCAAATATATATGCCAACTCACAGCTGTATACACCGCAACAATGTGCCATATATACTGTGCATCTGATTCCTGTATATGTTTATATCTATTTTATTTGGCAAATTATTCTAATGTCTATACCTTCATGTACAGTGGCGTTCAAAATTGTATATATCATCACAAACAGCCAAATTTTATTCTCCATGTAAATACTGATTTGTGATGTATTTATTCGTTAGGCTGTATTTTATGTGCACTTTCCTTTGTTCTTAATCATGTGCATTTCCTGTTTCGGTCATTTGTCGGCGCCCATGTGATTGTCTAATCTGAATGTGTAATGTGTAATAAAACTTTTTCTAAACACACCTGTCCTGCTTTTTGCCACTTTTTTTAACCAAAGCAATACCCTTCTTTAATTTTGGGTACAGAATAACCGTTGTCGCTGTGCAGGCAGTTAAAATCTACATTTAATGTATTGATTTTTTCCATTCTTCCTCCATTATTCTACCCATATGGGGCTGCCGCTACCGAAGCGTGGCGATCATAGCTTTGTTCTTGCCTAGATCGTCTGTCTTTCTGTGCTTAAACTTTACTATCTGTTATTGCGCAACATGTTTATGTGCCTTGTTTGACGCATCATATGCAGTGACTTTGCTTAGTTGCATAGATATATTGGAGACTTGTACGTATATTTAAATGTCATGTTGCGAGGTTTTGTGCATACATATAGTGAAGTTTGTTTCCAGTGGTAATTTTTTGCCCTTATCAAGTTGTATCATCTCATTTATAATATTCCATTATATCTTCGCATTTGTATGTACATATGTTTCGGAACTCTCCTGCTTTTTCTGTGCGCTCTCTGTTGCGACTATAATTTCACTTAAATTATTCACAGTATACGACCGGTGACAGGTGTTCCTGTGCAATAAGTGGAAAAAAGGACAGCGTCATTGGCCATTGGACGTGTACGAAAATGTAAACAAGCTTCTTGGATGACAGATTCAATAAAGCATTTCCCGTCAAAGTGTTCATTTCTTGGCCTTTACGTTTTCATATCAGCGGTATGCACTGCTTTGCTGGTTTGAGCTGATATAGTTCTAGATTTCGTTTAATATTTTTTACTTATTCAACAGACAGAATCAGGGAAGCATTGATGCCAGTTATTTCTGCCACAATGTTTGTCACATACATATGTTCTTTTATAATAAGGTTAGTATTTTACCAAAACTTGAAGTTGGGCTAGATGGTGCATTGTAATTTGACTGAAGATAAAGCGCACGGGAAGACACGCACAAGAGAAGAAGACACAGGACACGCGCTAACTCACATCTGGTTTATTGCAGCAATAACAGCAAATATATGCTGAAAAGGGGTCATGCGCAGTACATAAAAATCGCATAAAGACAGAGGAAAAAAATATAAGGAATATTACAAAACATTATCAAGGAATATCACAAAACCCGATCAAGAAAACTGATCTCTGCCTTCCAGAGCCGCACCGACGTATCGCTGACACACCTATCTCCCCTTTTCCCGATATGGAATGCCTCCAAAAGCTCACGCGCTGTCTTGTCACGGCCTCTGCCCAGAATCTTAATGTCAGCCAGTCGCGGCTCGCACGCAGTGCAGTTCGCGCAATGCGCTGCCAAATTTGACCCTCCACTCCTTAAAGCCCGCAAATGATCCCCTGCTCGATCATTAATACAGCGCCCGGTCTGGCCAATGTAGGCCTTCCCACAGGTCAGCGGGATCTCATAAACGACCCCCATGCAGCAGTCGACAAACCGCTTAGCATGTTTTTTCTCACAACCGCTCGGTTTTCCAGCACGCGAAATGCGTGAGCAAAGCTCCGCCATCTCCTTCGGAGCGGAGAACACCACCGGCACGCCATGTCTGTACGCCACTTTCTTCACGTGGTGCGCAACCTTATGCATATACGGTACCACAACAGGTTTAGCCGTATTTCTCACCGGAGGAGTTTTCTTTCCAAACATGGCTCGCTTGGTTTTCTGGAGCAGGGCTTCCGTCACTGACATAATGACCGCGCAGGGGTACCCAGCAGACAGCAACCGCTGTGTTTGCCTATTAAAACTCGACTGCACAGCATGCGGGCACGACTTCG
The DNA here is from genome assembly GCF_055883805.1 of Amblyomma maculatum. Taxonomy (NCBI): domain Eukaryota; kingdom Metazoa; phylum Arthropoda; class Arachnida; order Ixodida; family Ixodidae; genus Amblyomma; species Amblyomma maculatum. The sequence goes on along the minus strand of NC_139348.1, from coordinate 54,235,861 downwards.
TGAGGGCAGACCCTAAGCATTGGATAGCGATAGCTCTTTTAACAGTTTTAGAATGTGCCGAAGAGTAGGGCAAAAGTTGTTTCTGTGCCCGCGGAGCGTACACCCAACAAACATGATCATTCCCTAATGTAACGTTAATATCTAAAAACTGTAATGAACCCTGTGAAGGAAGTTCATGAGTGAAAACCAGACCTCTCCCATTCTGCCGAAAGTTGTCCGAAATCCCACCCACCGCGTCAGTGTACGTCGAGTTTGGTAGCTTGTTAAGAACAATCAGAAAATCATCCACGTACCGGAATACTTTTAGAACACCTTTCCCAGTAAAGCTCTGCTCAAGGGCGCGGTCAATAAAAGCTAAAAACACATTACAAAGAACCGGGGCAACACAGGAACCAATACATATCCCTTGTTTCTGGCGATAAAATCTGTTCTCAAAAGAGATAAACGTAACACCAATATAAAACTCAAGCAAACGTATAAAATTATCCACTGTTAGACCAATACAGTTCTGAAATTGCACAACCCCACTTTCTTCAATAGCATATCTCACAGCAACGAACAGGGCAGCATGAGGCACCGAATAATATAAATCTTCCACGTCTATAGAGAATACATAGCCAATCGACTTATTATCCTCGAGAAAGCTCACCACTTCATTCGAATTCTTCGTTAAAAAGGGGTCTTGAAACTGCAGTGAATTTAAATGCTGAAGGTACTTGCTTAAAACATGCTGCCAAGTACCATTTTCACTAACAACAGACCTAAAAGGCACATTCAGCTTATGTGTTTTAGCCGTAAAGAACACTGAGAGGGCACATGCACCTAGTACTAACAATATCATTTGCTAACCTGTCGAGAACCAAGTCTTTGCACAAGGCAGCCGCTTTACCCTCCACTCTAGTGGCGCTGGACTTTACTTCCTCGAAATTCTTGGCGATCGCATCTTGCGCTCTCCTGTGGTATTCCTCTTCAGTCAACACCACGAAGCCTCCTTCCTTGTCAGACTGAAGCAGTCGTAACTCATTGTGCTGGAAGAAGGAAACAACCTTCCCCCACCCATCCTTGGAACGGCCCGCGGAGGTCCTGGCAGTTTTCATCAGCGCGTCCACACCATCAAGAAGGCATCTTTCTTGGTCTTCTCCTGCAGCCTTCCTAGCTATTTGCCGATTGAGGGCGAGCAATTCATGGCCCGGTACACTTGGTTCCTGGCAGAATTTGGGACCCTTGCTTAGGAAATGTCCCCCGGCAACACCGCATCACCAACCACTGCCACATCAGTAGCCCGACGAACACAGCTCTGCCTGCCCTCAGTCGAATGCAAGGCTTGGTTCAAGGTCTGGGCCCAGAGGAATTCCGTCAGATTAGCCGCATGGCGTCTAAAGGCACGTAGCTTGATCTCGGCTAACCAACCAGGGTCTAATGCATAACACAGGGCCAGCAAATGGTCCTTACATCTTCGCACTTGTCGCCACAGCTCGGACCTCAACAAATTAAAAAAACTCTTCAAAAAGTTTCCAGGCGGTCTCAGAAATCCCAGAAAGGCACTCACGTCCATCGGCAACAGACTATTCCGAAGGCAGAAACCAATGAATCTTGCACGGCAGGTTAAGACGGCAATGAAGGAAACACACATGTTGACCTCCGCGGGCCGTTCCAAGGATGGGTGGGGGAAGGTTGTTTCCTTCTTCCAGCACAATGAGTTACGACTGCTTCAGTCTGACAAGGAAGGAGGCTTCGTGGTGTTGACTGAAGAGGAATACCACAGGAGAGCGCAAGATGCGATCGCCAAGAATTTCGAGGAAGTAAAGTCCAGCGCCACTAGAGTGAAGGGTAAAGCGGCTGCCTTGTGCAAAGACTTGGTTCTCGACAGGTTAGCAAATGATATTGTTAGTACTAGGTGCAATGCCCTCTCAGTGTTTTTTACGGCTAAAACACATAAGCTGAATGTTCCTTTTAGGTCTGTTGTTAGTGAAAATGGTACTTGGCAGCATGTTTTAAGCAAGTACCTTCAGAAGCATTTATGTTCACTGCAGTTTCAAGACCCCTTTTTAACGAAGAATTCGAATGAAGTGGTGAGCTTTCTCGAGGATAATAAGTCGATTGGCTATGTATTCTCTGTAGACGTGGAAGATTTATATTATTCGGTGCCTCATGCTGCCCTGTTCGTTGCTGTGAGAGATGCTATTGAAGAAAGTGGGGTTGTGCAATTTCAGAACTCTAGTGTTCTAACAGTGGATAATTTTATACGTTTTCTTGAGTTTTATATTGGTGTTACGTTTATCTCTTTTGAGAACAGATTTTATCGCCAGAAACAAGGGATATGTATTGGTTCTTGTGTTGCTCCGGTTCTTTGTAATGTGTTTTTAGCTTTTGTTGACCGCCCCTTGAGCAGAACTTTAATGGGAAAGGTGTTCTAAAAGTATTCCGGTACGTGGATGATTTTCTGATTGTTCTTAACAAGCTACCAAACTCGACGTACACTGACGCGGTGGGTGGGATTTTGGACAACTTTCGGCAGAATGGGAGAGGTCTGGTTTTCACTCATGAACTCCTTCACAGGGTTCATTACAGTTTTTAGATATTAACGTTACATTAGGGAATGATCATGTTTGTTGGGTGTACGCTCCGCGGGCACAGAAACAACTTTTGCCCTACTCTTCGGCACATTCTAAAACTGTTAAAAGAGCTATCGCTATCCAATGCTTAGGGTCTGCCCTCACGAAGTCGTGCCCGCATGCTGTGCAGTCGAGTTTTAATAGGCAAACACAGCGGTTGCTGTCTGCTGGGTACCCCTGCGCGGTCATTATGTCAGTGACGGAAGCCCTGCTCCAGAAAACCAAGCGAGCCATGTTTGGAAAGAAAATGCTCCGGTGAGAAATACGGCTAAACCTGTTGTGGTACCGTATATGCATAAGGTTGCGCACCACGTGAAGAAAGTGGCGAACAGACACGGCGTGCCGGTGGTGTTCTCCGCTCCGAAGAAGATGGCGGAGCTTTGCTCACGCATTTCGCGTGCTGGAAAACCGAGCGGTTGTGAGAAAAAACATGCTAAGCGGTTTGTCGACTGCTGCATGGGGGTCGTTTATGAGATCCCGCTGACCTGTGAGAAGGCCTACATTGGCCAGACTGGGCGCTGTATTAATGATCGAGCAGGGGATCATTTGCGGGCTTTAAGGAGTGGAGGGTCAAATTTGGCAGCGCATTGCGCGAACTGCACTGCGTGCGAGCCGCGACTGGCTGACATTAAGATTCTGGGCAGAGGCCGTGACAAGACAGCGCGTGAGCTTTTGGAGGCATTCCATATCGGGAAAAGGGGAGATAGGTGTGTCAGCGATACGTCGGTGCGGCTCTGGAAGGCAGAGATCAGTTTTCTTGATCGGGTTTTGTGATATTCCTTGATAATGTTTTGTAATATTCCTTATATTTTTTCCTCTGTCTTTATGTGATTTTTATGTACTGCGCATGCCCCTTTTTCAGCATATATTTGCTGTTATTGCTGCAATAAACCAGGTGTGAGCTAGCGCGTGTCCTGTGTCTTCTTCTCTTGTGTGTGTCTTCCCGTGCGCTTTGTCTTCAGTCAAATTAGTATTTTACAATTGTTTTGGCAGTGCGTACTGCGTGGCATTCAAGAATTCGTTTGCAGCACCTAATACACAATGGCAGCACCTAATACACAATTCCCAAGCAACATCAAGTTCCTTCGTGGACGCACCTTAAAGAAAAACATTATGCAACGCCAACTAGGCCGGCCGACCTGCGAGCATGGCGTGCGGCGCTGGACTCGAAATTGCTCTATTTACTGCTGGAAACAGACGCATCAAAAGAGCCTCCGGAATACAGAACTGCGTCGCAGGGGCCCCATTTACATTTGCAAGCAATATCGAGTCCGTTCGTGGACGCACTTGAAAAAAAAAAAATTATGCAGCGCCAACTAGGCCGGTGCTTTTTCCTCCGGGATAGGTCAGCAAAGCCGGGCGGATTCCGGATATATTTTGGGTACTTTGGACAAATGTTCGAAACTATTCAGCCCCTGCGTCAGCAATGCTGTCTACAGATACAGCCCCATCTTGCCTAATTGTCGTATTTGTCGACAATTGCAAATCTTTCCTGCATACCCGGGAATTCCTCTAATGGCCGTATTCGTCATGCTCCTTTCTTGTCCTGTACGTCAGCTGACGTGTCACTCTGGTGTCTCCTTTGGACAATAGGCATTCCTCACTTAAAAGCGCTTCTCGATGGGAAGGGTGAACAATTGAACAAAAACACATCCGGCTATTTCTCACAGGGCGACGTTTCTTTGTATTTTTCTTGATGTTCCCTTGACAGGGCAAATTTGGCATTTGCAGGGTCTCGACAAAGCAAAGCAGGCTCACACAAAAAAGATTCATGGAAACAGGCTCAATTAAAGCTCTTGCACCAACAGCACATATCCACAGCACATATCCATGCCCACAGGCGAACAATAGTGCGCGCAAGTGCATACCATGCACGGTCATAACACCCATTACACACGGCATTTTGACGACTCGAGTCACTTCACTTTTTGGAAGTGCCATTTTCGTGCAATACCTTGCGAAGCGTTTGTGCTTCCTGCGCCAATTCAGGATGTCGTCGGTTCGCTGGGACCCAAAGTTCAATGAGATGGGCCACATCATGGAGGGCGAAGCGTTGCAAGAAGAATTTGTGCGACGTTTGCGACTCGCACCTCAGTCGTCTACTATGCGACCGCATCCCTCCTCCACATCGGCAGGCCATCCGGCTACGTCAGAGTACTGGGGAGTTTGCGGCCAACTGGGCTTTAACGACACCAAGCCGAACTGCAGTGGCGAAGTGGTGAAGTACTATCGCGCTTCGACGAAAGGAAGACGTGCACAGTTCCGATGCAACAGGTGCCGCAAGCAACTGTCGCAACTTCACGGCATCGCTGCTTTGCAAGGATCGGCTGGCCTACAAGCCGCCGGAGGTGATTCGGCCAGTTTTTTTGCCCGTAAGGACCGCCTAGGCAGTCCTAATGTAAAGCTGCCGCGGTCAACTATACTGTATTTGACGTTCTGCATGTCTAAAGAGATATCCAAGTCCCTCGCCAGAGAGATGCAGAACGAGAAGATTTCGAAGCAGACGTGTACGGATTGGACCAATTACGTCCGCGAAATTTGCTGCGCGGAGCTCGCGGAGCAGCCCCCAATGAGTGGACCGGGGGAAGAAGTGCAAGTAGATGAATGCCTCATGAGGGGCAAACGCAAATACAATCGTGGCCGGCTTTTGGCAGGCGACAATGTGCCACCACACCGCCAGAACAACTATGGCGGTGTAGTCGACCGCGGACCGTGGATCTTCGGGATGATCTGGGTGGCCACCAAAGAACTTCGCCTGTTTAAAGTCGACAGACGAGACGCGGCGACCCTGGGAAAGATTATTGCCGACAACTTTCGACCGGGGACCATGATAGTCAGTGATGAGTGGGCGGCGTACCAGTGTGTACCGGGGCTGCAGGACAGCAGCGGTGTTAACATGAACTTCACCCACAACACCGTTAATCACTCACAGTTTTTGTGAATCCCGTCACTGGTGCCCACACTCAGGACATTGAGAGCTGTTGGCGGAAGGCCAAGGCCCGTCTTTTAAGAAGCGGCCGCAAGCTGACCCCAGCGCTTACAGAGTCCTACCTCGGGTGGCTTTGGTGGCTGTCTCTAAATGGTGGACGGCGCTGCCATGACCCCTTCCTTCGACTGATGGAGGTTATCGCAAAGCACTACCCCATGTGAAGTGTTCAGTCGTCATCTGCCATCAACACTTTGAGACCCTATGGGCCGCAAAGCTGCTTTGCCAGCTTTTTTCTTTTTTTAACGGTCCCTCTCGGGGCCACCAAACGAGCCTTGGCAGAGCAGGCACGATGCGCACCACTGTCTCTCGCCCCACTTCCTCTCTCTACACCAAGTGGCGTTTATGCCCATACCCGGCGTTTTTGCTGCTACTGCTGTTTTGGTAAGTAGTGTCTTTTTCACTGCCTATTGTAATTTTCAGTACAGTGGGTAGCGAATATGCCTACTTTGGGAATAGGTAGTACCCGCAGATCCGGGTCATTAATGGTAAATAATGAGGGGAATAGAATGGGGATGCATCCCATTTGGTAATTACTTGCAGATCAACGCTAGCAGTGGTATCGCTCACGAGGAAAGCTTAAAACGGTTGCATCCTACCGGTATTCATCAATAGGGCTGTAACTTGAGGGTAACGAAAAAGGTCCTAACTACTTTAGTTGATGACAACTCAGAAAGGTAATGTATGAAATGTGGTAGGCGTAACATTTCGAAATAGGCAGCGTGCAAAGTCAATGGCATTCTAGTCTAAATCAAAAAGAAAACATGGGCATGGGTCGGACATTTTCGCTAAGGGTAACGAATTAAATTCCGAGGGAAAGAAAGCGTAGCAGCGCGCGATAGAAAATTAGGTGGGAGGATAAGGTTAGGACGTCTGCAGGGGTCAAGCGGATGCAGCTAGCACAGGATTGGTTTAGTTGGAGGAGTATGTGAGAGGCAATAGAGGAATTTCGAGTCCAGCGCCGCACGCCATGCTCGCAGGTCGGCCGGCCTAGTTGGCGTTGCATAATGTTTTTCTTTAAGGTGCGTCCAAGAAGGAACTTGATGTTGCTAGGGAATGTAAATGGAACCCCTGCGACGTGGTTCTGTATGCCGAAGGCACTTCTGATGCGTCTCTGTTTCCAGCAGTAAATAGAGGAATTTTAGATCGGCGCAACGTGCCCCCAAACTCAGCGCACGCCGCATAGGGCTGGACATCCATCGGCGCAAGCACCGCAGCCACCACCAAGCGCACGCCGCTGAGCTTGCAAACGAGCCCGGACAGCTGGAGAGAGAGCCATGAGAGGAGGAGACCGCGCATTCATCGGCGCGCACCACCACCAGTTTACGTGACCCCCAACTCTGCGCCATTGCCCCCCCTCCCCCCCCCCCCCCCCCCCCCCGTTGGAGGAAGAGTCATGAAAGGTGGACAGGAGAGTGAAAAAATAGAGAGGGAGAAGGAAAGAGAGAGGAGGACAGTCGGGAGTGGTAAGGAGAAATAAGGTACACCAGTTAGGAAAATGCCCAAAACAGGTCCCGCCGTCAAGCCGGAGACTTGTTTCCCGAGACGCTTGTTTCCAAACAGCTTGTCACACTACACAAGCAGCTGTGAAAGAAGGCAGGTTGCCGGGGTGTTACATCGGTGTGACAGAGTTGGGTCCCGAAGACTAAATGCGAACAGCACCCGCTAGCAGTGTTTGGCTCGTTCGCTGGCCGAGCGAAAATCCCAGTGATAATACACCACCCTAGCATGCGCTTAACCATGATTGATGATTTTTTAATGGTTTTCGTACTCGCAAACAGTGCTTGAAAAAAAGAAAGCTCCCCTTCATCGCTGTGTTGTCTGCCGCAGTACTGTGTTTTGCAAGCAGTTGAGCGGGGGGCCGTAATTGTCACCAAATGTGGTGGGGTCACCCTGGCTCTCCTCTTCTTTGGTGCGCCGGTCTCCGGTGTCTCCCGCGGCTAGGCTAGACAGGCAGCAGAGGAGCGTCGCCGAAGTTATTTTTTCGGTGTGACAAGGAGTTCGCCAAACATTCCTACAGATCTTTTCGTTCTGTGGAGCCAGGCGACAAAGACATACTTCCAGACAGTTCGTGTTGAAGCAGTTTGACAGGGTAGATGACATTATGCGAACAGGCTGTCGCCAGACAGAGTCGACCAAATGTTTCCGCAGCGTGAACCGGACTTAATTACGCGAGTGTAAGACAGTTCTGCCAACCACGTAGTGCGCGCACAAGTTTTCAGTTGCATGCGTCGTGTGTGTGATATTAGTATTGCACAAGTATCCACTGAAAAATATCATGCTGCGTTTCGTAGCGAAGCAGCCACTGGTTAGGACAAATTCCAGCCTTATCTCTGGCTGAAGTAGATTTCACAATCATGGACAGCATCTTCCCGATTTGCAAACCTCGCATTGGTTGCGGAAAAAGCCGGACTGGTTCACGTACCATACAAAATAAAAAGAACAGTGTCGCGCCCATTCGGCGGACGCGAAATATTTTCGTTTTACGAATATTACCAGCTTACGGCACAGGCAGATGAGCGTTCCCAAAAGTGTTGCGTCACTCACGTGAGATGCGGGGCGCTTGTTTTTGGAGAAATGTGCAGCAGAGTCCACTCCAGACGCCGAGCAACAAATGGACGGCGCCGAAGAAGAAAGGGCCCAGTCGACGAGCACTACCGCCGGAATGTGCGCACTACACAAGGCATCCAGGCCTGCGAGCCTCGTTGCCGCCAAAGCCACTTGCGGCGAAGCCCGACGATTTCCTTCTGTCCGTCCTACCCGACTCCCGAGCGCAAATGCAAAGTACTTCCTCGGCTGACATGTGGAAAGGGCGGAAGGGTGAGGGGCAAGGTGGGAATAGAAAATACTCGGGGACGTTTCAGACGCAGCTTGAGATGTAGAATGCATACCCATGGCCTCCGCGATGGGGGAGGGAAGGCTGAGCTGAAGTGAACACTCATTTCTCCCTACCACCAGCTTTGCTCACTGACGGCATTCCCCAATCCTTTGGCCTTTTTTTCCCTCCATACTGTATGTGAACACAAGGCAGAGGACTACGCCTTTCTTTTCCATGATTTTTTTTTTTGGAAAGGCCAACCTGAAGGCGCCGAAAGTAAAAGGGCGGAGCCAGCTGGCAGGCTTTTTTTTTCGTTGTTTTTTCTTGAGCCTTTTTTTTCCGCATGCGGTGCGACGAGACATGAAGGCTCCCTAGTTTTAGCTATTAAAAAACCGCCGCAAATAAAAAAAAAACAATTTTCCGAGAACACTGCAGAATCTGCCGTGGAAAAATACCTTTTCCCACTCCACTCGTTGCTGCACACGATACATCGTGCGTCTTTTGTCGACCACAACCAGAGTTCCATTGCACGCATCAAAGTTCACCTGCGTTCTATAATTGCTTTATACCTGTCAGTCGCGGAATATCATTGACACATCTCGCAGCCGCGAGATTTTCATCATGGGTGACAGATACTGCGCCTTTACACGTCTCCCATTCGCAAGTTCCACGTACGATCTCGCTGTGCCGCTGCTTCGACTAAGCTCCGGCTGCCTCTGGAACAGTGCAAAGTGTGGTAGCAGCGAAGACGCCTGGCTATGCTACTTCTATGCTACTCGTCGCATCGCGTACTGCTTTTAGGGTGCTGCTCTGCTTCGAGTGCTGTTTTTGACACAGTCACAGGTTCACGCATGCGTATAAGGCGCACAGTCTAGGTTAAACTGAAAATGCAGTTACCAAGCATAACTTTGCTGTCTTTCGCAGTACTCGAATTGTGCAGCCGAAGACGACATGAGCCCGCATACATATTCTCGCTCAAGATGGTAATCTCGAGAAGGAGTGGAATTGCAAATACCCGTAACATAAAAGCAACCTAAAAAGGAACGGACACGTAACATAGATGCGCAAACGACATTAAAAGAGCTGCCTGGTGTTATTGTATTTTTTTTAATTCGTCACTATTCGCCGGCGCTACTTCAGATTTCTTGCGTAATCAAGGCTAGCATCGAAAAACATCGGAGCTAGGCTTTGACAATTTTTGGCGTGCGTTTCTGCTACGCATGGGCGAAGCCTGCTGGCCGGCATTTTCTCCTGGATGCTATGCGAAAATGTGGGGAGGAGTTCGCTGCACGTACTTTTCCACGAAACGACGTCCCTCGCTTCATCGATGCGTGGAACAATTGCCTCCGATAGCATCTTCTAGGACCTCGGAAAAATTCATGCAGTGTATTTTTGCCGTCCCTAGGTCGACTGAAAAGAAGACAAATCAGGAAGAGGGCTTTGTCGGGCTGGTTGGTTCCCGTTGAGTGGAAGAACGGAACAGCTCAAACGGACGGGACGTGTAGGAAGGCGAGACAGACACATGAGCTGACTCAGCTCATGTGTCTGTCTTGCCTTCCTACACGTCCCGACCGTTTGAGCTGTTCCTTTCTTCCACTCAAGACAAATCCGGGTTGGCTAAGGATCTTGTCATGCATTATAAAAAAGTAAAGGGGGGGGGGGGGGGGGGGGGGGTCAGGGTAAAATCAGTAAAAACCAGCGAGGGTAAAAGCAAATCATCTGTGATAAGCTGGGCGCCAGGGGAGGGGAAGCTTTGCGTTACAGCATTGTGTTATTGCACCCCCTAGGGACATTTTTTCCTACTTTGCAAACGGACACGTTTTTACCGCATCCCGTCCACAGGTCACTCATGCGTCTCTGTACAGGCTACGCGAGGCCAGCCCTGCACTCAGCTAGCGTTCGCAAAATAGGCCCAGCCCTATTATTGTTAAGGGGGATTTAGCTGGCAAAGAAAGCGGTACAGGAAGGGAGCCAACCAGCACCTATTCAGAAAGGACGAGCTCTGCGCACTCATTGCAGTACGACCTATAAAGCGCTGGCGTAGCCACGCAATGCGTAATACAGCGTCGAACAAGACAGGTTCGTATGTATTCGTGCTTTATTATATCAATCACGCCATACGATGATCAAGCATGCCAACAAAATGTACAGCACAGTCGCGCAATATATATGTGAGCATTGTGCATTACGTAAAGCCGAAAAACATGCAGACGGCAGCTCACGTGCGAAAGTTCCTCGGGTAACAATGTATTTCGCACCGACGGCAAAGTCCTCGATATTTCACGGCGCATCAGTCGTTTGCATGCCTCGAGCTCAGTTTTAGAAGCACTCTGAAAGGAACGAAAAGCATGCCGTAACATCGAGACAAGATGGCACTGGCCACACGCAGAAAAATAAAAAGACGGATTTACAAAACTAGGAAGCATCCTACCAAATAGTAATGACTGAGAGGCAACTTGCATCTAAGACGATAAATTTACAACCGGCACATTTGAGACAAGCGGGCTAACTATGTACCATTCCCGGGAGCATCATCGCAGACAGCGGGGTCCTCCTTCGAAAACACCTAACTAACAAAGCCTGCAAAGATTCACCAAGGTCCACTTAACATTAAGAGAGGGCGCATTAAAAGTGTTGAAGATTATTTAAAAAAAGAAAAGAAGCATTTAATTAAAGCCTATTTATTTCATAAAACAATTTATTGAAATATTTTTTATTCTTATGATGGCACTTAGGGTTTTAATTTGTAGCTTTATAATTTAGTGTTTGGCCGCCCCGCCTATGGCGGCTGTGGTGCACTCGCACTAAACCCTTTTTGGTCTCAGCCTTTAATTGCCATCAGTGGAATTACATGTTTGCCTGCTTTTGGGGCAACATTTTCAATAGGCAACAGCTGCTGCAAAGACTAAGACCACGCTGATATGCCCAAAGATATTTAGCCAAGCGTTAAAAAATTGTTTATTTCATATAGGCGAAGGAAACCAGTTTCATAACACGGCCACCCGTCATGTTTGATGGGCATCAAGTAACGCACACTGTGGGAATTAAAATAAAGTATTTCTTCAATGTTATTTGCAGAACGTCCCAAAATAATATTGCATCTTTGCAGGCAATGAAACAGTGTTCGATGGTTTTAGGTGTATCACGTAACCAAGACTGAATGCAGGTGGCATGTCGCGGTGCGCCTGCGGGGGCGCGTCAAGGCGCGTCCTCGTGCGAGAGAAGGCGCACGGCGCACACCGTGAAGGCAGCGAGCTGAGCCGGCAGCGTCCAGTGTGCGCCCGCGCAACAAAGCAGCGCGAGACGTCTGCACGTGCGCAGAAGCGAGCGAGCGAAAGGATAAAACTTGCACGGGATGCCTAGGTGGTACCGCCGCGTGTATCCCTAGTTTCTATTTTACTGTCACAGATGGCCCTCGCTGTCGGGAGCAGCAGCGCCGCTCGACGGTGCTTTGGAAGCCTATTTCTTGCAGAGCGTGTAAACAAACGTAGCACTCGTGCATGGCACAACCGCGGTCGAACCGACGGCCGAGATTACCGGCAACGCTGGGTCATTCAGCTGATTTCGAATCACTCTCTATGCAGGCCTGCGCTTACATAGGTAATTTTCCGAAAAGAAAGATTAGCATGGCAAATACGCAAGATAGCGAGCGCACTTCATTCGTTCGTATTGTACTGAGTTCCGTATTCATCTGTTGTATAACATTCTCCCACGAAAACTAGTAAACCGCGTGGTGGCCGATGTTTTCGATAAGTGATTTATCACCTGAACATGCGCTCATTATCTGGGCGAAGTGCGAGGCAATGGATCACTCAGCAGAGCAGAGGCGGGCATGGCGCCCATCACGATGAAAACAACGCAAGTTTCTGCTTCAGCAGACTGCCAGTTTTCTCCGATTCGGGAAAATGCAGTCAATTCCCATGTTAAATTACCTAACAAAAAAAAAAGCCCGCGTAACAAGGATGTTTTTGCCAGCGTTTTAACCAGCTGTTACCGCAGGACACATATCCAGGACAGTAATACGAAGCACAGCTGTACGTATTTCTTTCATGTTCTCGTTTTTCCTTTTTGTTTTTACCCAGTTCAAACTCGGCTCCCGTTGAAAACGACATCGGCACATTCGCTAAAACAAATGGTTCCGTTCGTTTGATATGCATGTTAGAGTTCGCGCGATTCCTTTGCTGAAATCGAATCAAAACTCGCTATATACCAGGCATGTGCGTAGCCCTCGAGCCGATAACACCATTTCGAAAACAAACCACGTGGTGTGCGGTACAATTTCTGCTTTTATCTGCTTCACTGCTCTAGCGATCCCCACCAACACCGCTTTCATTTTTTTTTTAAGAATAGATGAGGCATTGTTCCCAAAAAGGCTACGTGAGCTCGTCCTATGTGTGCATGCACATCTCAACACTAAAAGAAACTTACCTTATTTAATCGATACTGAGCACCCGCCCCCCAATTATTTTTTCAGGCTTGAGCTTTGTTCAGCACCATGACAGAGAGAGCGAGAGCCAAACTATTTAGTAGTCACAAGTAACCTTCTTTGTCACAAGGCGGCAGCCGAATAGTTTTCTTGCACTTCCGATATGGTCACCCATGTCCATCAATTCAATTCTCGCGTTCAAGGGGTCGCTTACTCCCTTCATACGCTGTACCAACTGCTTGCGGAACACGCCGAATATTTCCCTACCTGGAATAGGTAAGAAAAGGTAATTTCCCAGGTTAGGAATCACACTCCAAAAATTTGTACTTTCTCACGCGCGGTTCGTCATTAAACGCTGCACATCAATAGACCAAAAGCTGAGCAGAGTTTTTACTTTGCATACTTTTTGCGTGTTCACGTAAAAAGAAAAACGAATGGTAGGAAAGGCAAGAGCACAAAGTAAGACCCTTAATTAAATACCCCTCATGGGTCTTTAAGGTAATAAAATGAAATTAAATGGAAAGTAACTGCCCCACTTACTGAACGCCGCGACAAATCCGTGAGCGAAAACAAAGCGAGGTACTGTAGTGGACAGCACCGGAATAATCGCGCAGCTTGAGTGTCCGTTTCATCAGCAATGAAACGAGGCCGCAGGACGGGTACGATGGCTTGGAGGAAAAAAATACCAAGACGGGAAAAGTAGCAGCTAGTATTCTCGCGCACACGCACGCGCGCTTTCTCCGGTGCTCTCGATCACATTGTGCTGACTAGCGCTCACGTGTTGTCAATCACGAGTGTTAAGAGGAGAGACATTCGTCGAATTGAGGCCACTAGGTAGCCAACTGCTCGCCGTGGCCCTTCGTAGGGCAGTCTGTCTTAAAAACCTGCTGTGCATAACCGAGTTGTCTCGGTCGCGCAAAATCGGCTGTGATTTGTATCTGAAACATGATATCTGCATCACCTTTCGAAGTCGCAGTGCATGAGGAGTGCACATGATCAATATATACAGTTCCGAGTTACATAAAAATGGCGCCGCGTATTGCGCAGTGCATCGCAATTTATCGGCCATTAGCGCATCTTATACAAATGTCTGAAGAACTGCACGGAGACTCGAAACAAAGGAAAAACAATATCAGCACGCGGCAAATCCAATAAAGCATCACTCTAAGAAAAAAGAACTAAAAGGGGTAGTGAGATTAGTCTTTTTGGGAGCCAACTGGTTTGCCAGCACCATTAATCCTTTTGGGGACCAACTGCAAGGGGATAAACACTTAGTCTCCAAAGGATGAGCTGTAGGAGGAGGAACGGTTGCTTCTTGCAGATGCTCCCCAAGAGACTAACATTTGACCTTTTTCTTTTTTGTTTTACTGGCACGCTTAGCACTGGCGACACTGGAGGCCCGGACAAAAAAAAAAGGCCGCAAATAAAAAGTAAAAGCTAGAAAGTAACGAAGCACCTAAAATACATTAAAATATGCTAAAACGTGGAAAAAAACAGCTAGCAGACAAAAAAAAAGAAATGTCTGCAATAGCGTTTCTCGAACTCGGTACCTCATTAGCTTGCTACGCTAACCACTCGGTCATGCCGAGAATTTGTTTTCTTCAGCATGGTATTTATTACATGTCTCTAAATTAAGCATAGAGCTATATACATTATTTACAAAGTAATCAGCCTGTAGGCGGAAAGTCCAATTGAAGCATACAACACAGCAACACACAGCTAGGATACGACTTAGTAAAACTTCACTAAAACGGTGGCAAGGAAAGACAACACATCAACAATGGCAGCCAGTCCGGTTGATTATCACCATCTTCGTTTTTTCTCTAAGCTCGTCCACCAACTGGCCAAAATGAGCAGCGGGGGAGACGAGAGACTCAAAATTCCGATCAAACATACGCGTTTTCCACACGCTGTGCAGTCCAAGGAGGAAAATAATGTCATAGGGTTTGTGGTCATGTTCGATGGGCATCAAGGAACGCACACTGTGGGAATTCAAAATAAAGTCTTTCTTCAATGTTCTTTGTAGAATGTCCCAAAATAATATTGCATCTTTGCAGGCAATGAAACAGTGTTCGATGGTTTTAGGTGTATCACATAACCAAGACTGAATGCAGGTGGCATATCGCGGTGCGCCTGCGGGGGCGCGTCAAGGCGCGCGCTCGTGCGAGAGAAAGCGCACGGCGCACACCGTGAAGGCAGCGAGCTGAGCCGGCAGCGTCCAGTGTGCGCCCGCGCGACAAAGCAGCGCGAGACGTCTGCACGTGCGCGGAAGCGAGCGAGCAAAAGGAGAAAACTTGCACGGGATGCCTAGGTGGTACCGCCGCGTGTATAGGGAACCCAAGCTCAAGTTTCGCCGCGCGATGGCAGCGCCGCATTCCTGGCATGGTGGCGAAATGGGAAACGATGGGACGTCGCCGTAGCAGACGCTCCGCTAGCTCCCTGTGCACGTGCGGCGATCGAGTTGCGCCTGGTGGTTATTTGGCGATACAAAAACGCTTCCGCTGATGCGAAACGGAGGTACTAAGTAGCATTGTGTCATGGGTAGCCACAATAGTAGGCGAAGCGCCAAAAGACGAGGCTCACGTGTGGAACTTTGCAGATTTCATTGGAAGCGTTTCCACAAGACCTGTTTTCCAACCGCATGACAGCATTCTGAGAAGTCTGGCGTTCTTTGTGGAAACGAAAAGGGCCAATTTTACCCTTCTCCATAAACTCAGAAATGTTCGACAGTTGACAAAGACGTCTTAGAGAGGCATCAAAAGAGTACAATGGTTTAACACAGTGAAAGGGGTAGAGGATTATCCTGCTCTTCGCTCCGCGCGTGTCTTGCTTTGCCGATTTTCTGTGCTCTCTCCCTGCTTTGCGAGTGCTCTGAAAGCAACCAAATCAACAGATATCCAGCGTGCGACGTCCGCGATCGATAATGATGTTTGAATGTGCCCTACGACCAAGAAAATATCTAGGAACGAGGCCTTTTTTTTTTTTTGGGGGGGGGGGGGGGGACTTGCTTGACTGAGCCGCTTTTACAGATTTCCGCAAATTGGCCAATAAATGAACCAACATTATCATTATTCATAACCAAGATATGTTGGAAGTGCAATACAAAAGCGATCCTAGTTATGGCTCGATTGACACTACTCGCACGGAGCACCCTATTCGCGTCTTCGCGTCACAGGTTTCGTAAATGCAAACCAAATATAAATAAAGCACAACCATTCAGTAAGAACCGAAATAAAGCACGACTGTAGTACGAGCTTGGATTTCACCTCCCTTCCGAGCCAGCGAGCCAGCGGAGCACGCATGTGCTTTTGAGACTGCTAGCGTTCGTGCCTTTGAAGAAACATCTCCTTCGGACTATAGCTTATTCTTCTACTGCAAGATTTGCTTTAGTAACATCGTAATAATAAAAACAAAACCGTATATAGATCTCATGCTACAGGCCAAAACAATAATCAACAAGCGAGCAACTTTATCTCAGAGTACTGATAATATTTCCGCAGTTTTTAAACATATTATATACGACAATATAGTTGCATAGCTGACTTACCTCGAGATAAACTTCCTACGTTTTCGCTAACGTGGGAAACGCATTCACAATTTACTCTCTACAGTGCTGACGTGAATAAAAATTTTCTCGCCTATAATTACGTTTCCTCCATGGAAATACGCGGCAGGTTGTCCAATAATCAAGACGGAATGCAGGCGGCACGTTGCGATGCGCCTGCGGGGGCGCGTCAGGGCGCGTCAGGGCGCGTGCTCGTTCGAGAGAAAGCGCGCGGCGCACGTCGCGAAGGCAGCGAGCCGAGCCGGCGGCGTCCCAGTGTGTGTTTTTCTGCCACAGATGGCGCTGCCCTTCAGGAGCCGCAGCGCCGCCCAGCGATGCTTTGGGAGCCTATACCCAGTTTCTATTTTTCTGTCAGAGATGGCGCTCGCTATCAGCAGCAGCAGCGCCGCTCGACGGTGCTTTGGAAGCCTATTTCTTGCAGAGCGTGTAAACAAACGTAATTCTCGTGCATGGCACAACCGCAGTCGAACCGACGGCCGAGATTACCAGCAACGTTGGGTCATTCAGCTGATTTCGAATCACTGCCTATGCAGGCCTGCGCGTACATAGGTAATTTTCCGAAACGAAAGACTAGCATGGCACATACGCAAGACAGCGAGCGCACTTCATTCGTTCGTATTGTACTGAGTTCCGTATTCATCTGTTGTATAACAGATGAATACGGAACCGCGTGGTGGTCGATGTTTTCGATAAGTGATTTATCACCTGAACATGCGCTCATTATCTTGGCGAATTGCGAAGCAATGGATCACTGAGCAGAGCAGAGGCGGGCATTGCGCCCATCACGATGAAAACAACGCAAGTTTCTACCTCAGCCGACTGCCAGTTTTCTCCGATTCGAGAAAATGCAGTCAATTGACATGTTAAATTACCTACAATAAAAAAGCCCGCGTACAAGGATGTTTTTGCCAGCGTTTTAACTAGCTGTTACCGCAGGACACATATCCAGGACAGTAATACGAAGCACAGTTGTACGTATTTCGTTCATGTTCTCGTTTTTCCTTTCTTTTTTCACCCAGTTCAAACTCGGCTGCCATTGAAAGCGACATCGGAACATTCGCCAAAACAAATGGTTCCGTTCGTTTGATATGCATGTTAGAGTTCGCGCGATTCATTTGCTGAAATCGAATCAAAACTCGCTATATACCAGGCATGTGCGTAGCCCTCGAGCCAATAGCACCATTTCGAAAACAAACCACGTGGTGTGCCGTACAATTTCTGTTTTTCTCTGCTTCACTGCTCTAGCGATCCGCACCAACACCTCTTTCATTTTTTATAAGAATAAAGGAGGCATTGTTCCCACAAAGGCTACGTGAGCTCGTCCGATGTGTGCATGCTCATCACACTACTGGAAAGATACTTACCTGATTTACTCGATCCTAAGCACCCTCCCCTCCCCCCCCCCCCCCCCAATTATTTTTTCAGGCTTGAGCTTTGTTCAGCACCATGACAGAGAGAGCAAGAGCCAAACTATTTATTAGACACAAGTAACCTCCTTGGTCACAAGGCGGCAGCCGACTTGTTTTCTTGCACTTCCGATATGGTCACCCATGTCCATCAATTCACTTTCCGCGTTCAAAGGGTCGCTTACTCCTGTTACGACCAAGCATCCGCATTTGCGCGCTCTATTGTTCGCCTGTGGGCATGGATAAGTGCTGTGAATATGTGGTGATGGTCCAATGGCTCTAAGTGAGCCTGTTTCCAGGAATCCTGTTTTGTAAGCCTGTTTTGCTTTGTGGACACTCTGCAAATGCCAAATTGACCCTGCCAAGAGAACGTCTGGAAAAACACAAAGAAACGTCCCCCTGCGGGAAATGCAGGAAGTGCTTTCTTTCTTTTGTTCACCCTTCCAGTCGATAAGCCCTATCGTCCAGTGAGGAATGCCTACTTTCCAAAGGAGACGACAGAGTGACATGTCCGCTGACGTGCAGGACAAGAAAGGAGCATGACGCATGCAGCCATTAAGTGATTTCCCAGGAATGCAGGAAAGATTTGCAATTGTCGAAAACGGACAATGCTGGGAGCGGATGCGGCGCCACGTGCACTCGGGTTTCTGAGAAGTAAAACCACTTGTCAGAACCAGCCTGTGGTTTCTTTGCTGAAGAATAGAAATGTACCTCCTCTCCTCGCCGTTCCCAAGCTTTTCCCGCCAACAAGTGATCACGCCCAACGAATGAATGCCGGACCAGTCAGTGCTTCAGACCATCAGTGCAGTGATGTGTTCGATTGGATGCCGATACCTGAGGGGCGTGCCCTGGATTTGGTTGGTCAGCATCTTCAGAGAGGGGCTGGACATAGGGGGTTTTAAGGACGCTGCAGAGCACGAAATGTCGCTCTGGGCCCTGGGTAAACGGCTCATCCAGTCGCTTCTCGCTATGAACTCTTAACGTTTGCCATTTTGCTGATGTACCCTTCTTTTTCTTGTAAATATTCTTGTAAATAATCTTGTAAATAAGTTTCTCAAAGTGCCATTAAACCTGCTTGTACATATTTCACCAACTTCGAAGATTAAATCCTACTTCAACCCCGAGTCTCTGCACGCTACCAAGTGAAGGCCGGGTCGACATAGCCCCAGCGTCACGACAACTGGTGACCAGCGTTGGGATCTGAATCTACAAGCCACAACATCTGATGACTGGAGGTGGGATCTGGATCTACAAGCTACAACATCTGGTGATTCGAGGTGGATCAGAATCTACAAGCCACAACATCTGGTGATCGGAGGTGGCATCTCAAGCAACAAGCAGGAGCAACAATCGGCCAACAAGAGAGCAGCTCGGAACATCGATCGCATGTGTGGGTGAGTGCTTGGCTTTTCTTCTGATGTGGACCAGGTTCTAGAACAGGGTTAGATTTTAGAACTGGTAAAAAGTGTTGAAACGCCTTTAGGTTTGGTAGTTTGCACTGTTGTTTTGGAAGTAGCCGACACTCGGAGCGATCATGGACCTACAAAAGCTGCAGAAACCGGAACTGTTGCAATTGTGTGAGGAACTGGGAATTGATACAAGTGGTTTGGCACGAAAACCTTTGATTATAAAGGCAATCACAGATTTGGGAGCCGATGATGAGGAGCTCAGTGAAGCATGGAACCTCATCGGACAAAAAAAGGAGGAACAACTCAGACAGCAGAAAGAGCGGGAAAAAGAGGAAACGAGGCGTGAGCGTAAACTTGAGCGGGAAAAAGAGGAAAAGGAGCGCGAACGTGAGAGGGAAAAAGAGGAAAAGAAGCTAGACATTGAGCTCCGGAAATTAGAACTAGAGTTGAGCAAGAGGTCGGGCGATCGTCCCCAGCTAGCGGTACCTCGTCTCAGCAAGGAGGCAGATTTCAAGATGTCTAAGTACATGCAGCCATATGTGATATCAGGGGATATCGGTCTGTATCTGGCTAACTTTGAGCGAACCTGCGAAAAACTGTCCTTCCAGCGAGACACTTGGTCTCAGAGATTATTGACGGTTCTGCCCTGCGAGGCAGCGGAGGTTGTCGCGCGGCTAAGCAAGGAGGACGCGGACAACTACGAGAAGGTCAAAGCTTGCCTTCTGAGAAAGTATAGGCTTAGCGCCGAGGCGTTCAGACAACGTTTTCGGAACGCTACTAAGTCCAGGGACGAGAGTTACCCTGAATTCCTGTATAATTTAAGAGTCAATTTGGGCGAGTGGCTAAAGAGCACTGATTCCTACCGTGATAGGGACGCTGTAGTCGAGCGAATTCTTTTGGAGCAGTTTTATACCTGCCTCCCAGAAAAAGAAAGAAATTGGTTACAGGACCGAGGCGACATTAAGTCGGCAACTGAAGCTGCCGAACTCATTGAGGAGTACACTTCGCGCCGACAATTCAGCAACCCAGTAGTGGATAGGCCCCGCAATCCCAAGTTGAGTGTAAACAACCGTCAGAAAAGGCACTTTGCTAGATTTGCAAACGAAGAAACGAAGGCTTCTTCAGGCAAACGCCCTAGAAAGGACGGCAGTGAGAAAAGTGGGGAAGTGACCAACGCGCAGAACACAAAGAACAAGCTTGGCGCTAGGAAGCCGCTCACATGCTTTAGGTGTAATGAGCAGGGTCACATTGCCGTCAACTGCCGGAAAGAAAAGTTTGCTTTCTCGTATGTCAGTGACTGCGATGAAAACATGCAGCTTTTAGAACCCTACCTGCATGACCTAGTAGTCAACGGGAAGCCTTGCAAGGTACTGCGCGATTCGGCCGCAACGATGGATGTTGTCCATCCGGCGTATGTGTCGCCTTCCGACTATACAGGACAGTGTGCATGGATCCGACAGGTAGTTGAGGAACAGAGTGTGTGCTTGCCGATCGCGAACGTGGTCATCGAGGGCCCTTTCGGCGAATTAATAACCGAGGCTGCCGTTTCAGGAAAGCTTCCTAAGTGCTATCCGTATTTGTTCTCCAACAAATCGGACATGCTACTGCGAAAGAGGGGCCTCCTGTTCGGAGACAGAGTTGTGCAAGCCTTAACACGTTCAAAGGCGCGAGAACTAGCTACACTGCTCACACCAGAAAATTCCACAGCGGAGGAAACGGCAGTTAAAACAGTGGTCGATGTGGAAGATAGCGGGTCAGAAAACTTCGAGAGCGAGGCATCTCAGATAAGTCAACTTGAAAGTGAGCTTGATGAGACGCGGAATGAGGACGTTATTGAGAGTAACCTCTTGCCGCCAGTGTCTAGTAATCTCACGAGACTTTTAAGTGGAACCCGAGAGGACTTAGCTATGGAGCAAACCATGGTAAATCTAACGTTAAACCTTCCCGAGGAGATGGGGGACAACTTGATTTGCCTCAGCGGAAAAGGAAGCAACGCTCAGGAGCTTCTCAGAAAGACGGAGCAGAGAGGAGAACTAAAGAAATCCCAGCTGTCCGATCTGGGCGAAATAATAACAGAGTTTGGGGCCTGTTTCGTGGACAGGCCAGGCAGGACTGATTTGACTGAGCACGATATTGAGCTGACTTCAGACGTGCCAGTGCGATCAAGGTGCTACCGATTCTCTCCAAGGCAAAGAGAAATTCTGGATAGGGAAGTAACTCGCATGCTGGAATTGGGAGTAATAAAACCCTCGGAAAGCGATTATGCTTCGCCTATGATCTTAGTAGAAGCTCCAGGTAAAGATCCTAGGCCTGTGGTAGACTACCGAAAGCTAAATTCTCTCACCAGGGATCAAGTGTATCCTATTCCGAATATTGAGGAGAGAGTAGAACAGGTCAGTAGAGCGGCATATGTGACTACGCTGGACCTTACTCGAGGATACTGGCAAGTACCGCTCACTGAACGCGCCAGCAGATACGCGGCTTTCGTCACTCCGACGGGCAGCTACCAGCCAACAATGATGAGTTTCGGGCTCAAAAATGCTCCATTTTGTTTTTCCCGACTCATGGATAGGGTTTTAAAGGGGTGTGAAACATTCGCGGTGCCTTATTTAGACGACATTGCGGTTTTTTCCGACTCATGGCCGGACCATATGGTACATCTAAGAGCTGTACTGAGCCTTTTGCGTCAAGCTGGACTAACCGTAAAGGCCGAGAAATGTTGCCTGGCAAGGGCGACCGTGGACTACTTGGGTCACAATGTAGGTCAGGGTTTCAGGAAACCCAGCGAGATTAAGATTTCTGCGGTAGCAGACTACCCGCGGCCGAGCACGAAGACGGAAATTCGAGCATTCCTGGGTCTGACGGGATACTACAATCACTACATCCCTAACTATTCAGCTTTGGCTAGCCCTCTGACCGACGCTCTCCGCAAGACAGAACCGACAAATGTAGTCTGGGACGAACAAAAGGAAGCCTCCTTCGTAAACCTGAAGGCTGTGCTGATTAGCCGTCCGGTATTGCGAGCTCCAGACTATGCCCGAGAATTCACGGTCCAGTGTGATGCCAGTGATCGAGGGTTAGGTGCTGTTCTCTGCCAGAGAGATGACGACGGTAATGAGCACCCCGTGCTCTACCTGAGCAGAAAACTGAGTTCTAGAGAAAGGGCTTATTGCGCGTCAGAGAAAGAGTGCGCTTGCATTGTATGGGCCATTCAAAAATTGCAGTGCTATCTTGGAGGGGCCAAATTCACCGTAGAGACGGACCATTGTCCCCTGGCTTGGCTGCAAACTGCGACATCGAAGAACAGTCGCCTTCTTAGGTGGAGCTTGATTTTACAGCAGTACAATTTTGAAATAAGATACAAAAAGGGGAAGTTAAATGGGAATGCGGACGCGCTTAGCCGCTCTTTCTAAGCGGTCCGAGATGTTCCTCACCATGTATCCAAATTGATAATCAGGTTTTTTTTTTTTTTCGTGCGCTTGTATATGTGTGGCTATGTAAAGCAGCACGTTTGGTTTTCTAGGAATACGTGGGTCCCGAACGTCTTGAGAGTGGGCTTTTCTCGAACAACAATGGCAGTTTTCTTTTAACCTGGTCTCTTCAGACGGGAGCCGAGTGCTTGCTTCGACTTGTGGTTGAGTTTCAGACAGCTCGAGCAATTTGGCCTACAACAATCGAGACAACGCGACAAGCAACAGCGAGCTTCAAGCGTTCACGTGCAGGCCATTAAGTCGTCTCTTCATGCAGCAGCTGGGACTGCTGCCCTCCGAGACTCTTCTGGCGGGGGAGGAGGCTGTTACGACCAAGCATCCGCATTTGCGCGCTCTATTGTTCGCCTGTGGGCATGGATAAGTGCTGTGAATATGTGGTGATGGTCCAATGGCTCTAAGTGAGCCTGTTTCCAGGAATCCTGTTTTGTAAGCCTGTTTTGCTTTGTGGACACTCTGCAAATGCCAAATTGACCCTGCCAAGAGAACGTCTGGAAAAACACAAAGAAACGTCCCCCTGCGGGAAATGCAGGAAGTGCTTTCTTTCTTTTGTTCACCCTTCCAGTCGATAAGCCCTATCGTCCAGTGAGGAATGCCTACTTTCCAAAGGAGACGACAGAGTGACATGTCCGCTGACGTGCAGGACAAGAAAGGAGCATGACGCATGCAGCCATTAAGTGATTTCCCAGGAATGCAGGAAAGATTTGCAATTGTCGAAAACGGACAATGCTGGGAGCGGATGCGGCGCCACGTGCACTCGGGTTTCTGAGAAGTAAAACCACTTGTCAGAACCAGCCTGTGGTTTCTTTGCTGAAGAATAGAAATGTACCTCCTCTCCTCGCCGTTCCCAAGCTTTTCCCGCCAACAAGTGATCACGCCCAACGAATGAATGCCGGACCAGTCAGTGCTTCAGACCATCAGTGCAGTGATGTGTTCGATTGGATGCCGATACCTGAGGGGCGTGCCCTGGATTTGGTTGGTCAGCATCTTCAGAGAGGGGCTGGACATAGGGGGTTTTAAGGACGCTGCAGAGCACGAAATGTCGCTCTGGGCCCTGGGTAAACGGCTCATCCAGTCGCTTCTCGCTATGAACTCTTAACGTTTGCCATTTTGCTGATGTACCCTTCTTTTTCTTGTAAATATTCTTGTAAATAATCTTGTAAATAAGTTTCTCAAAGTGCCATTAAACCTGCTTGTACATATTTCACCAACTTCGAAGATTCAATCCTACTTCAACCCCGAGTCTCTGCACGCTACCAAGTGAAGGCCGGGTCGACATAGCCCCAGCGTCACGACACTCCCTTCACACGCTGTACCAACTGCTTGAGGACCGCGCCAACTGTTTCCCTACCTGGAATAGGTACGAAAAGGTAATTTCCCAGGTTAGGAATCACACTCCAAAAATTTCTACTTTCTCACGCGCGGTTCGTCATTAAACGCTGCACATCAATAAACCAAAAGCTGAGCAGAGTTTTTACTTTGCATACTTTTTGCGTGTCCCCGTAAAAAGAAAAAAAAAAGAATGGTAGGAAAGGCAAGAGCACGAAGTGAGACCCTTAAGTAAATACCCGTCATGGGTCTTTAAGGTAATGAAATGAAATGCAAAGTAACCCCCCGACTTACTGAACGCCGCGACAAACCCGTGAGTGAAAACAAATACCTAGACGGGAGGAAACAAATCCCCAGACGGGAGAAGTAGCAGTTAGTATTCTCGCGCACACGCACGCGCGCTTTCTCCGGTGCCCTCGATCACGATGTGCTGACTAGCGCTCACGTGTTGTGAATCACGAATGTTAAGAGGAGAGACATTCGTCGAATTGTGGCCGCTAGGTAGCCAACTGCACGCCGTGGCCCTTCGTAGGGCAGTCTGTCTTAAAAACCTGCTGTGCATAACCCGAGTTGTCTAGGTCGCGCAAAATCGGCTGTGATTTGTATCTGAAACATAATATCTGCATCACCTTTCGAAGTCGCGGTGCATGAGGAGTGCACATGATTAATATATACGGTTCCGAGTTACATAAATATGACGCCGCGTATTGCGCAGTGCATCGCAATTTATCAGCCATTACCGCGTCTTATACAAATGTCTGAAGAACTGCATGGAGACTCGAAACAAAGAAAAAACAATATTAGCACGCGGCAAATCCAATAAAGCATCACTCTAAGAAAAAAGAACTAAAAGGGGTAGTGAGATTAGTCTTTTTGGGAGCCAGCTGGTTTGCCAACACCATTAATCATTTTGGGGACCAACTGCAAGGGGATAAACAATTAGCCTCCAAAGGATGAACTGTAGGAGGAGGAACGGTTGCTTCTTGCAGATGCTCCCCAAGATACTAATATTTGACCCTTTTTTGTTTCCTTTTTTTTGTTTTACTGGCACGCTTCGCACTGTTGACACTGGTGGCCCGGACAAAAAAAAAAAGGCCGCAGATAAAAAGTAAAAGCTAGAAAGTAACGAAGCACCTAAAATACATTAAAATATGCTAAAACGTGGAAAAAAAAAAACAACTAGGAGACAAAAATAGGAAAAGTCTGCAATAGCGCTTCTCGAACTCGGTACATCATACTTAGTAGCTTGCTACGCTAACCGCTCGGTCATGCCGAGAATTTTTTTTCTTCAGCTATACATTATTTACAAAGTAATCAGCCTGTAGGAGAAAAGTAGAATTGAAGCATACAACACAGCACCACACAGCTAGAATACGACTTAGCACAACTTCACTAAAACGGTGGCAAGGAAAGGCAACACATCAACAATGGCAGCCAGTCCGGTTGATAGTCACTATCTTCGTTTTTTTCTCTAAGCTCGTCCACCATCTGGCCAAAATGAGCAGCGGGGGAGACGAGAGACTCAAAATTCCGATCCAACATACGTGTTTTCCACAGGCTGTGCAGTCCAAGGAGGAAAATCATGTCATAGGTTTTATGGTCATGTTCGATGGGCATCAAGTGACGCATACTGTGGGAATTCAAAATAAAGTCTTTCTTCAATGCTCTTTGCAGAATGTCCCAAAATAATATTGCATCTTTGCAGGCAATGAAACAGTGTTCGATGGTTTTAGGTGTATCACATAACCAACAAATAACAGACGAAACAAAAATATTTTTTTTATGAAGTAACAATTTAATTGGAAAAACCTAAGCATGAAATTTAAAGAAAAACGGTTTACTAGAAGGCGAGACTGGCGTTTTGAGCACCCTTTTTAAAACATCATGCCCCATACAGTTAGAATAGAGTGAACGATTTAAGGGAGGCGGGAACAACATAGATATCGATTCTTTGTGTACATTTTTCCTTGAAACAGAGAATAAGTGCTCATAAGAGAATCGAACTGCCAGAAAACGCATTAAATAGTAAACTTCTTTCATAAAACCAAATAACAATGGCCGATCGGTAAAATTGGAAGAGACCACTAAGTTAGGAAGAAGGTTCACAAGGTTAGTTTGCAGGGATGCTCTGGTAATTGGATGGTAGGAGTTGAGTTTCCCCTTCAGATAGCGAGATGAGGAAACACTTGACGATATCGATGTTATTAATAAATTGAAGACTCGGACTCGCAACGATGACGTTACTTGATGGCACGACGGAAAGAATAACTATTTAATTACTCATAAATATAACGAGAAGACACAAGTGAGGAGAAAACTATTTACATGACTTACCCGTTGGTCGGACGAAATCAGCCCTGGTTTAATGCAGAGCGCTTACTTTTAAGCCATATGTCTCCGCCCTTAGCGGGGAAAGCAACCAATAACCAATAGGGCAACTTTTCTCACCAATCAAAGACTTGGGAAAGGATATTAACTAACACTTGGGAAAAGAGAAGTCCCATGCAAACATATGAACAGCACTGATGTCACCACATTCAAAACCTCTGCCTTCCCCTGTTTTCTTTCCCACACGTACATGCGGGACCAACGTTCGCGGCGTGAATAACAGCTTAAGTTCTTATAAAAAAAAAACAGAAAGCTGTCACTGAGGGGTAAAACGCCACGTGGAAACTCCCAATTGAGCAAGCCCTTCTTCTGAGCAACTGTGGCTCAATGACCCATTGCGCCTCATCGCGCACTGGTCAGCCACTGCACACCTGCTACCCCACAAAGGCTGTATGCCCATGAGCAGAGGGAAAGACGCTTACTTAGCAATACCAGAATGCATACAAAAGAAAACCTCCACTAGTCCCCAATATGACATTCAACACTGAACACTGCCCTAAGGAAGGAGCACTGCGCTGGCCACAATAGAGCTGCCACCGCGCCTCCGTCATGCGTCTGTGGTTCCACCAATTTAGTAACCCTTCGACCCGGGACAGGTGCACATCTTAACCTATCTACCTCGGGTCGTACGCTCTGTGCGAGAAACCGATGACCCGAAAGTTTACCGAACCTCACTGTAGGTATTATGGAAAAAAGAAAGAAGAAACTAACTGTCTGACATAGAGATGTGTCAAACCTAGTCCGCCAGCAGAAACAGGCCTGTATAAGTTATCGCGCCGCATAGGTTCAAAACTGGACGGCCATATGAACGTCTCAAATATTCGGTGAAAACTTTGGATGTAATTCCTCGCGCAAGGGATTACCTGTAAAACATAATAAATTTTTGTTGCCAGAAACATGTTACATGCCTGTTCTTGGCCAAAAATGGATAGGCGGTGAGAAACAAAAGTCTGAGCATAGCTTTGGAGAGAAAAGAGACATAAAAAACGACCAGTTAAGGCTGACGATGCCAAATTAGCCAGCCATGTTGGGAAACTGACAGAAGCACTCCACACAATAAGCAATGAGCATGATTTATGCGTCCTTCTCGCTCTATCTGCAGCAAAAAGACGAAAAAGGCTATCGGCGGCAGAACAAACCCGCATGCAAATAAGGATCCTGGAACTGTTCCAGGACCTGCCCCAATAAAAGGTGGGCATATTGATATGCATTCCGACATATTAGTGAATGAGTTTTGCTTGAACATTTAACTGACTTTTCATCTGATGCACAAAATATAAAAAAAAAACACGAATAGCTGCTTTGTTTCGAGAAAAAAATCAATTATCTCTAGTGCATGTAGTAGGCACTACCATGGCTAAAAACATTAAAGGTGTTTCAAGAAACATAAATGCATTAAAATCCCCAGACAAGCTTGCAGGAACGCCATGATGCAAAACAATTGTTCATGCAAGTAACATGCTAAATACGCGTACACAGTTAGAGTAGCCAGCCCCAGTGTGCCCTTAACAGATAACTTTAATGATGCTAAGAGCAATGCTAATTTCCAAGAATAATTTCATCTTTTTTGTAATAGACATGGCATGAAAACAAAGAGCATACTTTCAATCAATAAATCCAAATTGGATGGCAATTCTCATCCTGCCCATCTTTTTTATAAGAGTAGGGCTTTCTGTGCGGTGAAAGTGTTGAGAAGACAATGCAGGTTCGGTACGTGGATAATAACAATAATTTCCACTACTGCACATGGAAGAAGTAAACAGAAAGTATACATAGTTTTCACGTGACGTCACATCCTGCTCCGGTTCCGTCCGCCGCCATATTGGGGTTTACACCTCACGTAGCTTACCCGTTCGAGCGGCCTTTCGCAGGGGCCGAAGCTGCGTGTACGCGACTGAACTGTGTCTTTAGCTGGTGCCATGGCAAAAACCAGAGGCGAGGAGTTTTGCCCATCTTTCTTTGAACAACTTGTGGGAGCTACACGGGCTCGCTACGAGTCAAAAGTAGCGATTTGCGACGGCATTGATCCGTACAAGCTGCACATCGGAAGAGATGCAACCGCAGATGCCGAGCTGTTGCCCCGACGACGAACATGGACATAGTTAATTACCTTGTGTGGTCAACAAGCTACTCGTCGATGCAGCAGATGAATGCCTACAAATCACTCGAGGCACATAACTACTTCACTAGTGGTTGGGTGAGGAGCCTGATGGCGAAAGAACTGCCATCGAAACGCATCGTCGTGCTTTGCGAGGCGAGTGCTTAATGAAAATCGCATTTCTTCGTGTGCGTTCCCATAATCTAAAGCAGGATTTATTTCTCTGCACTGCGCGCGCTCGAGCATTTGCCGAAGCTACAAAATCGCGGGTTTAGTGTGCCGTTACAAAACGTAGATGAATCCGCAGGGCGCTCCGCGCTAAGAAGTCGGCATTTACCAATCTGTGCTCTTTAGTGTGCAGTGTTCAAGAGCACTGTAAATTTTTTTTCGTCTGGTTCATTTTTTTCGTCTGGTTCGTCAGGGCCATGCGATTCTTTGGAGTGCTGCGAAATCTGAGTACACCAGCAGTTTTACATTTCGGCTCGACCAAAATGCATTGGAGATCGCGCGGCCTTAAAGGCGCATTCACAGTGGCGAGCAGCGGAGGTCGCGCGACAGGTTTAAGCAGATTCCCATTACTGTTCCTCCTCGCTTTCGTAGGGCGCCGGGGCCGCAACAAATCGACCGATATCAGCCGCGCGACGTATGCGACTAGCACGTGTGAATCTGCCCTAAGGTGACTGGTGTTATCTGGTGTCCCGCATTTACACCTAGATTGAGCAGTGTGCATGCAAAAGCAGTATTTTTTATGTTTGGCGCATGATGGCCGTAGTTTCCTATGTGCCATAAAACCCGAATCAAAGCAAAAGCAATTTTAGAGAGGCAGAACCTGTTTTAATTCGGGGCAACAGAGGATGTAAGCATCAGTTAAAGCCTCACATCCAACACAACTGAGCAGAGACAGTTTTGTAACTGGTCATTTTATTTTCAGGTCAATCATTCCCAGCGGTTACGAGATGCACCACTCAAGGCATGGATTCTGGCCAACACTGACGGAAGCATCATTACAGCACACTGCACCTGCATGGCAGGAGCAGGTGAAGCCTACTCACACGTTGGTGCAGCGTTGTTTGCTGTTGAGACAGCAGTGCGCCTAAGAGATTCAAGAACATGTACAGAAAAGTCCAATCTGTGGCTCCCTGCACATAAGCCAGGAGTGGAATTTAAGAGGCTACGGGACATAGATTTCACATCATCCCAAGCAAGAAAGAAAAAAATGGACGAAATGAATGTTGAAAACATCCAACCTAATGGTCAACGTACAGCAGCATGCTCTAGGCATTCATCCCTGTTTGTGCCATCTGCTCCAACTGTGGAGGAGCGTAATGCCTTTTACGCAAAAATCGCTGCGTCGGGAGTGAAACCTGCAATTTTTATGGTGCATCCGCAATACCACACAATGTTTCAACCTCCTCACAGCAAAGAACCAAAGCCTCTTCGTGGTCTCTCTTTGAAGAAGCACGGTCAGAAGACTTGCACCATCTCACTGACCGTGCAAAGAAGTTCATGGAGGAGTTTGCCATTACACATGAAATGGTGGCCTTCATTGCAGAGATTACAAGAAAGCAAGCGAAATGTGAAAAATGGTACACGAACCGTGCTGGTCGCATCACAGAATCTGTGATAAAAAGTGTGTGTGCTACAAGCATCACCAATCCTTCAATATCAGCGTTGAGTCAAATATGTTATCCTGAGCAGCAAAACTTCTCAAATGCAGCCACAGAATGGGGGAAACGACACGAAACAGATGCTGTCCGCAGTTACGTGCAAGAAATGGTGAAGACTCACACTGACTTCAAATGCACAAAAGCAGGACTGTTTTTGAGTGTAGAACACCCGCACATTGCCGCAAGTGCGGATGCATTAGTATACTGCAGTTGCTGTGGCAAAGGCACTGTTGAAGTGAAATGTCCCTACACCCTAGCTCAGAAAGGATTATTTGGTGCAGAGCATGATCCACGGTTTTGCCTAGAAAGCATAGATGGGAATGCAAGGTTAAAGAGAAACCATGCATATTTTTTCAAGCACAAACACAAATGGCAGTGTTTGATGTGAACTACTGCGATTTCGTGGTTTGGACACCAACGTCAATGCATATTGAGAGGGTGCTTAGGGATGAGGCCTTCATTAGTGCTTTCATGGCATCTGCAACAGTTTTTTGTGCACGTTGTTTTGCCCGAGCTATTTTCAGGGTACTTTTCAAAGAAACACAGCACAAGGGACAGTGACAAAGATAGGTACTGCTACTGCCAAGGTCCAGACACTTGCAAAATGCTTGCTTGCGATGGCAGCGACTGCAAGTACAAATGGTTTCACTACTCTTGCCTTGGGATTAAGCGAGCCCCTAAGCAGAAGAAGTGGCTCTGTGAGGACTGCAGCCAATCATCAATTGCTGCGGGGCAGTGACTGGGGCAGACTTACTGAGCACCAAGAGCAGCCTGGACAAACAAAAATATATGTAGAACCCCAATTCAGTCATGCGCCAGCAAAATATGCTGGTGGGAGCAGACAATAAAATCAGATCGTACCACAGCTCTGGTTGGTGTGTGTGGAGCTTTTTCGGCTTGGAAATGTTTCCTATCCAATGGCGATAGCAGCACCTTCACCCTTTAATTGCAAGACATGTACTTGAAGAGAGTGAGTTGACGGGATAGTTGGTTTTCCATTTGTACAAATTTCAACAGCGCATGCTACACAAGAACACACAAAACAGAAAAGACACACGAGCGCTGAGTACAGTCAGCGCTCGTGTGTGTCTTTTCTGTCTTGTTTGTCCTTGTGTAGCATGCGCTGTTGAAATTTGTACAATTGCAAGAAACTGGTTTGTGGGAGTTTGAGAGAGAGAGAGTTTATTGACAAAGAAAGGCAGAGAGGTCGGCACGTCCCAAAGCAACTCAGGCTATGATAGACGCCGTAGCGGAGGGCTCCGGAAATTTTGACAACCTGGGGTTCTTTAACGTGCACTGACATCGCACAGTACATGGGCCTCTAGAATATCGCCTCCATCGAAATTCGACCACCGCGGCTGGGGTCAAACCCGCGCTTTTCGGGTCAGAGGCCGGGCGCCATAACCACTGTGCCACCGCGGCGGCAATTGCAAGATACTCTCCAAAAAATAATATTCACCGAATACTTTGTATTCTGAGAACAGAACGAAGTTTTTTTATTGGTGCTTGCCAGTGTGTCCTGGTTTCAAATTTAGGTTATTTTCCTTGTCAATGACAGCATGTAAGCTTTATTGATGAATTACAATGCATGCAGAAAAAACCAGATATGCACTGCCTAGAATTAACATACACATACTCAAAAATTTCAAATCTGCTCATGCTCATACGGGAAAGCTGTGCTTTCTGAGACACTTTGGTTAGTTTTGGGGAAATCCGAAATGGGGCAGTGACAACAAAAAAATGATAGTATGCAATGCAATTAAGGCATGTAAATAATAGATACCGCGTCCTGGCATCTTCAGAGAACGTATGTAAACCTGAGAAAACTGCGAATCGGAACATGGATAAAGCACGCTGTTTCCTCAGGTATGCAATACCGACTAGCCCGACACCTCGCTCTAATGTATGCAAATTTAGTTTTGTTACATTACATTCATTTTAAACATTACAGGCAACTTATAGAGTGCTGGAAACTTGCACTTTAGACCCTAGATGCAGCAATTGAGTCAATTCAACCGTTGCCGCAGAAGCAAGGTCCAAAACTCGAATCATTAGTACATAAGCAGGCCAGCAAGCCCTGCCAAAATCACAACCATACACTGGGTTAAAAGCAAAAACGCATTAAAGAAGTTCATGAAAGTAAAATCCACACAGCACAAAACCTAAAATCACTGAAATCGATTTGCTCACAATAAAGTACCAGAAACACTTGGCCAAAGCAAGAACGGTGCCACATATTTTATCTGTGTACAGGAACGTAACTGAACACAAGGGCAGTGATGAAAGCAGTGTGCAAAACACCCTTGCAGGACTTCATAACTTGCATACAAGCCTGTCTACTGATCAAAATATTATGAAGGAACAAGTATTTCTGAGGCTTGGACGAGGAAGGATCAGTAGAGTTTTGCGGGGCAAGTTCTTTAATTGCCATTAGCATGGTACTAAGAAACGCATCAACAAAAGCAGCATAGGAAAAGTGCTTGAGTATCTTTCAGTGGCTCTTCCATATTCATAATTTTCATTCCTTGACCTAGTAACATGGAACTAAATCATGATTTTCGATAGAGGCGAAATTCTAGAGGCCCATGTACTGTGCGATGTCAGTGCATGCTAAAGAACCTCAGGTGGTCGAAATTTCCGGAGCCCTTCACTATGGCTTCCCTCATAACCTCAGTTGCTTTGGGACTAAGACCCCCATAAACCAAACTAAATCATGATGCTTTTGCATAACGTAAACAGCAGGTCCTCACACTTCAAGGTAAATTATTTTCGATAAGGGCTACACCTGAGTGATACATGCTGAACCGTCACCTGAAATATATATGAATGAAAGAACACTGCCATATCTGACAACTAATGGGTCAATAATGACACAAGGACAGTGGAACTGTTCTCATTCACAACTATTTTGTTCACCACTTCTATGGAAAGAAGATATGTTCTCCTAAATAGTTCATGCAGGCCTCAAGAAAGCCAACTACCTTTGTAATGCGAGAAAGCAGCTGTTAGTCGGCCACAGGCACATACCACATTTTGTTCAAAGCATCACCATTGTGATAAATTAGAACACATCATCAATATTTACAGCTGAATGTTATTCTATCTTGATAGCTGTAAAAAAATACCAAACGAAAGCACCGAGAAGAGAATTATTTACACTGAGTCTCTCAGTGTACTCACAGCACTACACTCCTGAAACTCGGTCATACCATTACTTGGGGAGCTACTACATAATATCGCAAAGGTCACAAATCTACGACACAGCATAAAGCTCTGCTGGGTCACAAGCCACATGGGAATCGATGGAAATGGGAAAGCAGACGCATGCGTAGCACAGGCTCACCAAAAGGAAATTAAGAAAGTAAACATTCCCCACAAAAATTGTATGATCTGAAATAGTACTGAACAAGGGTAGAGGTGCGAAGCCTCAGTTCGCAGGTCAAGCCAACGTTTCGACAAGTAGACTTGTCTTCGTCTGGGCCTAGCGAATCATCATTGGCGGAAGTTTATATAGGCTTTTGCTTCCGAAGAAGAAAAGCCCGGGGTATGGAGGGCAGTGAACAGAAAGAATGTCAAGGAGAGGGGGGGAGGTGAGTGGGCCAGAAATAGTGTCCAGGAGAGGGGGGAGGTGGGGCGGTTCATTAGACGAAAGGTCAGGCAGAAAAAAAAAAGAAGTTACTTCAGTTTGTTGCTCTTGGCCCGAACGCGAGGATTTGTGGCCTGGAAAGAAAGTAAAAGCGGCAGTACCAGGAAAAACAAATGCGGTGTAGATGACTAGCCAGCACCAAAAGTAGGTTTGAAAAGGACGAGGATTTTTCAAGGGTCTGATAGGAATTTGGCTGCTGGGAAATCAGTTTCAAAATACTTTCTTGGCCGAGTTGGATTTCATTGTTCTCTTCGACATTCTTTCTGTTCACTCCCATACCTATCCCCGGGCTTTTCTTCGGAAGCAAAAGCCTATATAAACTTCCGCCAGTGATGATTCGCTTGTCGAAACGTTGGCTTGACCTGCGAACTGAGGCTTCCCACCTCTACCCTTGTTCAGTACTATTTCAGATCTTGTAGCCATCTTCCCCCTCTTGTTCTACAAAGAGTGTATGTAGTTGGTACATAGCAAACTGAAGGATATATGGCAGTCTACATGGGCAAATCAAGTAAATAACAAGCTACACCTGATAAACCCATCTCGGGAGAGTGGACGTCGTGTACGCATCAGGAACGCTATATTGAAGTGATACCATGTCATCTACGTATTGGGCGCCGGCACTTTACACACTTCATTCTGACCAAAGAAGACACACTTACATGTGAACTCTACGGAGATGTGGTAACCACATTCTATGATCATGCACTGAACTCGATAAACTACGGAAAAAGCACTTTCTACAATTTTACAGTGAACAGATCCCCTTGCATCCTAGGTTACTCCTGGAAGTAAATGCACTAGATGAAATCTGCAGTGTTTTTACGTTTTTATAGGAAGCAGAACTTCTGCGCAAATTGTAACATATTAAAACATCTCAGTTCGTTCTCACAATGCAAATACATTAGCCCTGCATTTGGCACATGATAGCATGAGTTGCATATCTGCCATAAAACCCAACAACACATAACCTGTTGTTTTTAGCATGTGCAGGCCACTTGAAACCAATAATAAAATATTGTGGGTGACAAACCTTGCCTTCATGACTAGTTGAAGGCCACGATGACAAGCAGTTGCGAGGAATGTCGTTAGCTAATGTAAAGCAACCCATCTTCAGCATGAGGAGCGGTCATTTAGTTTGAAACAAAGAAATTACTGCGAGTGTAGCAGCTTAGTGCAATTTGTGTTCTTTATATTGTGCGCATGGCATCGGAAAGAGATAAAGCTCGGTCACAGTACAAGGGCCAATAAATAAAAGGGACAAGCCCGCTGCGGTGGCTCAGTGGTTAGGGCGCTCGACTACTGATCCCAAGGATGCGGGTTCAATCCTGGCCGTGTTTCGACTGAGGCGAACCTAATAAACCAAACCAAATAAAAGAGACAGTTTAACCTAGCAATCCTGTATAGTGATTGTGTCAGGAGAAATTACACTGTCTGCTGCTTTCCATCTGGCAACAAAGTTCATATTGTTAAACCACACATACCCCAACTCCACCCAATGAAACCCATATTAGGAAGGAGCCATTTTTGCCTCTAATGAGACAAAAAGAAATGTTATCCATATTGCATGTTTCTGTACGCAAGATAAAGGAGCCTATTGCAAGGTTCCACTTCTGTACTAATTCGATATGTCCCACCAAAACCTACACCTCTTGATTTGCGACGACCACAGAGGAACAAAGGTTTGTGAGAGTGCAGCAGACTGCCACAATCTTGTCCAGTGGTGTGAACTTGTCCCCAGGCCTGGCTGTCACAAAGTTAATTGGCTGAATATCCTTCATGATTACATACTTGTTGCGAACTAAGCCAATCACTCGCTCGACGTGAATGCGAACATTCGCCAGCCTTCGAGTGCTTTCAACTTCCATGGCTGAGAGCTGCTTTTTGCCCTTTGTGAAAGCAGGTATGTGCAGTTTTGCACAATACAAATCCAATGAGTCTGCAATGTCAAAGCCCCTATCTGCCAGGACTACATCTCCTTGCGTTAAGTTGTCTAGAATACCACAGTTTTCAGTGATATGCTTATCACTGGCTTTTCCACCCCAGCCTTCTGAAATAAAGGTAATTACACCCTGTGGGGCAATTCCTATTAGGTACTTAGCAGTGTTGCTGCCTTTGTACTGCGACCAAGTCTCACTTCTAGGCTCGGGGGAAGATGGCCGTTCAATTCTCACCTCAAAGCAGTCAATGATGATCGCTACCTTGCTGCCAAAAGAATCATAAAATGCCTGTGGCATTGTGCTCTGCAAGAGCTGCCGTGACGGCCATGCAATCTCTGACCTTAATATCCAAAATGCCCCATGCAGCCACTTTTCGAAAATTTGGCTCACTGTTGAGCATGATATCCCAAACCTGTATGCAAGATGCTGCAAGGGAAAGTTGCATTTCAGCTTCATCATGAAAATTATAAATTCAACAAACTTCTCGACACCATTCTGCTGTGTGTGCCTCACAGAAACTCCGACTATGTCAAAAACTGCCATGAGCGTTACAAAATTTGGCAGCCCGATGTAAAATGAAACTTTCCCTGCATCTTGACGCAGTGATGCCTCGGAGACATATGTGCTCTTGCTCCTCAAAAAGAGCAGCTCTGACGAGAGATGATGGTTGTCAGCTTCCAATGCTGTTATCTGGTATCCTGTGAGGTCTGTTTGAACAGCAGTTTCTGCAACAATGTGAAAAGCAGAAATGTGACCATCTCTCTCAGTGCAGCAAATTTTAGCAAAAGTGAACAACATTCATAAACGCGGGAAAAGCGTACTGTGCCACAAACCTACCTCTGGTTTGCTTCAAGCCCAATGCACTGCATGGAGCTACCGCTTGGTTCTGTTCGGAGTCGGCCGCGACGGATTGATCCGGATCCGAATCTGTACTGGCTTTTTGTTCCATGGCGTCGTCCTGCTGACATATTTCTTCCATGGACTCGTGATCTTCGAACGCGTTGTCATGAGAGAGGGCAGCGGTGGCGACTGCTGCGGGTGCGACCGCTGTGGGTGCGACCGCTGTCTTCACTGCGCGTTGCTTGGCGCGCTCGTACCGGGCGCTCGCATCAGCTACGCCAGCTACGCGTTGTTCACCGCCGCCGTAGCCCAGCTCTACGCTCTGCGCCCAGTCCGGATTCGTCTCGTCCATGAGACGGGCTGGTTTGCCTGAAAGCAAACACACATTCATGATTTTGCCGCAATCGATGTCTCAGCATTCCGAAATAAGCCAATGCACCACCGCTGCTGCAATCAAAGCACGACTCAGTACCGGCGAGTTTATTGCAGTAGTAAACAGAGCAACGTTCACTTTGCTACCGAAGAAACGTGACTTTTAGCGGGAATAAACGGTTTAGTCACGCGCGACAGCATAAAATTAGCGTGGCATTGCACTATCAGGCAACTTTTCGGCTGGCGGGGAAGCACGAATGATCTCGAAAAGTTACGAGCTCTATTTGATTTACACACGGTAGATTCGCGCATTTTTTATCTGTAACGAAGTGACGGCCGCATACACGGATGTTGGCCAGATTTTTTAGGTCTTTTCTGTTCAGGCGGGCAAGCCAGACGCTCCGGCGCTTTGCGGAGAGCGTCTCCGTGAGCTTGCACTGCCACGTAATGATTTTCGGTAACAGGAACATTCCTGGGGGTGGCTGTGCACTTCCCGGCCTTCGTCGGGACTTGCTTCTGCTTCCGCAGCCAAACACGGCACAATTCGGCATGTTTGCTGTGTAGAAACAGGTGTCTTACATGCAAACTAGGTAGAGTTTACATGCATGCCTGGCTTTCCGTACACCTAAATATGGCGCCCACGTATCCCAGAAGGCCCTGTGACTGACATCCGGTGACGTCCGTGAAAACTATGTATTCTTACCGATGTTTCTGCGCCTCAGGCCAGAAACCCGCTCCGCTAAACGCATAAGCATACTATCACCAATTAATTGGTGATGGTGTAGCGAAGCGGGATTGTTTTGAAGCATCTGCATCAGATAATTAAAAAAGACTGAGAATTTGTAACGTGGTTTTAACAGCAGGGAGCTGGCGGAAAATGTTGATTAAGATAAGTGTACTTACCGCAGGCGCCATGGCGCGTGAGGAGCCCTTGGGATAGTTTGTCTGGGCACGATGACGAAGATGACTATCTTCGCTGCACAGCACGAGAGTGTGTTGAAATTTGACACAAGCTTTACCGGCGATAGCCTAGCCACCGCACAAAACATTTTGCAAATTGTAAAGCAGCATGGGGTATTCTAAAAGCAAAAGTCTTCTCAGGTTTCTGGAAAAAACGGTTTGCATGACTTTTTTTAGTATGCTTTATCGAAAGTTAGCGAAATAAACAAAAAAAAATGAGCACCCCCCCTCCCCCTTTTCTCGCTGGTAATGACTGCCGCACGAGTACTGAAACATCATTAACAAAAACGATAATTGAGCAGTATGTTGTGACAGTAGGTATAAGGACGCGCCCTGGACGCCTCATGCCCACACGCAGGGACGCGGGTGAGGGTAAGGGGGTGCACATGAGCGACACGTCTCCAGTAATACGTACGTCTCCGATACGCGAACAGAGTCCGTAACAGTAATAATAAGCAAAAATAGTTTGGATATACATAATTAAGTCATCATCGGTCGCTGCACTATGGGACAGGAGCAAGAATGAGAATAGGCATTCGTGTATAC
Organism: Amblyomma maculatum; assembly: GCF_055883805.1. Taxonomy (NCBI): domain Eukaryota; kingdom Metazoa; phylum Arthropoda; class Arachnida; order Ixodida; family Ixodidae; genus Amblyomma; species Amblyomma maculatum. The sequence continues at coordinate 54,197,365 of NC_139348.1, read as the reverse complement.
GAAAACATTCTGCCATTGTACGCTCTCTTTCTCTCTCACACACTTTTCTAGAGCGTGTGTGTTTTCTTGATTTGCAGGACTATCGGCTGAAGATTTATAGAATGACATCTTGGAAGAAGGCCGCAGAGCAGGAACAAAACAGGAGAGGCACACACAGACACAAGAAAAACGCTGCAGTGGCAACTATATTGATCTCAACGCGCACATGCTAGACCAGCTAGCTCAACGTTGTAGCCTATTATAATAGAATGAGAGTATCAGGTGCTTCTTGCACGGAGATTCTGATACAGGGCTTTGGACATTCGAGGATTGTGGCACCGGGAAATCGTTACGGAGTCATTGCGAAGCTGATATAACAACGTGGGGTGTGGTGGACGGGTGTCTTTTATATGGGGCATTCGTGGTACAACAACCAGTATTTGTGTTCTAATTTCTTAACAGTGGTTTCATACAGGTCCTTTTATTGACACTGCAACACACGGCGAAAGAGTGGGGAAAAAAGGCGCATGGAATTGTGCGTAGGAGTTATGAGCGCTGCTCCTGATATCTGCCCGAGAATTGTCCATGCCGTCGTGATAAAAGGGTTCTCGCTCTGCAAACTAACAGACTACCACTTTTGAATTTTTGCAGACGGCCCAATGAGCAAGTAAATATAACCGCCAAAGATATATTTCTTTTGGTGTTTGATTGAATCACTCGTCATGTATAAAAGACGTATCTTCGCTTTAAACAGGTGAGCAGAATGGAGTACAGAGTCGTGCGAGGTGACGCGCTCAGCTACCGAAAAAGCGAGGGCATTGAGACGCGCTATAGCGCACCGAGTGCCAGTGCGCCCCCAGAGACGCATCTACTGGGAGTAAATTGAAAATGCTATGACGTTTTATATCCGGTAGAGCACAGAGTGCAAGCAGCAGCGGTCAATATTGGCATGCATACCGCGTACCGTTCTCACGTGCTCGTTCTGGATAAGGTGGTAATTATGCTTTGCTTTCGCTATAGGCGGTTACTCAAAAGCGTTTGGAGAGGAGGGAGCATGACACAGGACACGTGTATTCATAAAAATACATAGTCTGAATTCACATAACGATTAAAAACGAAACGTTTGAGCAACATGCAGAAGTGGAAAATGAACTTGTACGCATACGTCCGGTGAACGTTATCGGGTACTGGAACGCCTATTAGTACGTGCTGAAAAGCCCGGCCCGACACACGGTAGAGAGAAATATCGAAGTAAATAAACGAAACACAAACGTGCGTGCTTCGTGGTGCGCACCCACAGGACAAGCATTCTTGTAATTTTTTTCACTGCCTTCATGCCAAGTCAGTTGTAGAACGGTTTATTGTAGCCTAAATTTTCAAAAACATTATTCGCTGAAGAAGCTGTAGTAAAGCGCTACATCAATTTCTTCAATCGCTGATTTTTTTTTGGAGGGGGTGGGGGGGGGGGTGGCACTGCTGTTACATATGGTTATTAACGGTATAAAATCCGTTCTCAGCAGATCATCAGAAGTGCCGGAATTCGATTTTCTTATTTTAATTTTGATTACTTAAAACACTCAGCTTCTATGGCCAACTTTGCAGAAATGCTGCCGTGGACCATACTGCACTGCGTGGAAATAACAGTTTCGAATGCAGACAACATAACATAAGCAAAGCGACGCCGCTGAGAGAACAGCTCGGAGCATTTCAGTGCGATAATAAAAAGACAGCATAGCAGAGAAGCGCTTGCCTAGAAGTAAACAGAATTACCGGAATCCTTCGGCCCGCACGCAGTGATGGGGCTGTGTGTGTGTGTGTGTGTGTGTGTGTGTGTGTGTGTGTGTGTGTGTGTGTGTGTGTGTGTGTGTGTGGGAAGGGGGGTTGAGGTGTGCAAGAAAATTACGCAGCAAAGTACATAATGAGTACAGTTACTCGGACTGCAGTTGCAAGACTTTTTTGAGTCACTTCGATTCTTTTTGTGAAAAAGCTGCTGTCATACTGACCATTTCCTATCATGCGCATGCTCGAGAGCTTTTCAGCTCCCATACTTGCTCACCATTCCAGGCGAAAATGGAGAAGTTCGCTTCAAGAGCTTTTTACGAAATGTTTCCTTGATCATCGCGCTGACAAGTTGCTGGAGAATAAATAGGTGCAGCGAAAGCCCATTCCAGGCTTTCAGAAATGCACAACGGGTCTCTCCGCCTGTACTTCTCACGCCAGAATGCCTGGTCAGGTTTGGCAGTGTCCTTTTGTGCCAGAATACATATAGCGCGAAAGTGCTCTGAGGTGTGTCCGCAGATATCTCACGTGCCTGTGCGCACTCTAAATACTGGCTGGCAGGTTTTTGGACCTCTTCAGGTGAAGGTAGGCAGGCGAAGGGAGACATGCGCCTTTGTCACACTGCCATGAGATGCATTGTTTGGAGTAGGGGTCGGGTGGGGTGAAAGGGGGACTTGAATGAGGAGAACCAGTCAGAAAAGGACGAAGAGAAGAGATGTACACCAGGACGACTGAGGTAGCCCATTGTCCACGGGCAGGGACTGAGGCCAATGACCTTCGCCAAGCCCATCACCACTTTGTAAATGAATTTTCGCCAAGGTGAGCTTGAGCAATACAGCCTGGCAAGCGCAATTTGCAGTCTGTTTTATTGACTAGTCTATGCACCTCATGATCAAAGTGATGCGCCGAAGCAAAATCTTCAAGAGGCAGGATAAGCAGATCAACAAAATTACTCATCATCATCATGACTATAAACAGTACACAGTAAAAGTCTCTTTGATATCCTTCAGATATAATAATTTGCCATCTGCATCAAAACGAGGGTGCATAGCCCTCAGGACGAAGCGGCAGTTTGAGCCACTTGGTAGTACAAATGAAAACAGGACGTAATAGGAACACAGTGCTTTTCCTGTGTGCCTTTCATGCCCTTGTTCCTTTTGAGCTAAAACTCCCTCTAAACATAATTCATCAAGCAGGCATGTTTAGCCGCATTCGTGCTACAAATTGTGTCAAAACGCGCTCTCAGAAATGTCATTGTTTTTGTGAGTGGAGAAACGTCTAATAATTAAGAGCTGATCTGCTTGTGTACGCGACTGCTCCGTCCAAAATCTACCACCTGTGGCAGGCTGAGATAAAACTTATCTATATGCATGTAATGTTTCGTTTTTCTTTCCTTTTTTTGCAGTTCGAAGGCAAATCCTTCATAATTCAACTTTACAGAACCGCGCACCGTGCACACGTACAGCGCAGTGGTCGCCGATAGCCTACATAATGTCCTTGTTTTCGGCAAAAGGAGCCCTGCCAAATGGAAATTTCTTGTTTGTTTTGGTACATTAAGTCCACACCACTAACCAGGCCGGCTTACTCTTTTTCAACTCTGTCCAGGAGACGGTCACAGGCGCTAAGGCTAACGCAGGCACGCCTCGGGGCGTTTTTGCATGCCTTTGCTGTGCAAGGTTTTACTGAGTTCAATCAGAAAATCCTTTTCCGTTGTTTGAAAGAGTAGAGAACAAGGGTAGAGGGAGAGCCTCAGTTCGCAAGTGCCGCCAATATTTCCACAGGTGGACTTGTGCAAAAAATCATTGGTACTTTACACATTTTTTTTTTCTAGGGATAGGAGCAGTGAAAGCACCTCAGTTGTGGCCCAAAAAGAAACTCACAGCGTTTGCTTCCGATTTCCGCTGTGGGAGCCTCATTTAGTAGCTTTTACTCGCGAGTTTTGCCAGTTACCACAAAACCCTGCAAATGTATGAGACGTATGTTGCTATACACACACACACACACACACACACACACACACACACACACACACACACACACACACACACACACACACACACACACACACACACACACACACACACACACACACACACACACACACACACACACACACACACACACACACACACACACACACACACACACACACACACACACAAATATATATATATATATATATATATTTATGTGTGTGTGTGTGTGTGACGGTGTGCGCACTCAATGCAACATACGTTGCAGTTGCAGAAAAGACATAGGGTGCGTATTTTTTCCAAAGGCGAAACGGCTCACTCTTAAGCTAATGAACGGAAATTTTTATGATGAGCAACGAGACATTTGCGGGGTTCTTGGCATTATGCTGCGCGTTTCAGGCCCTGCAGTAAGATCCTGCGTCTGTAATTTACTATGCGACTCTTTGACTGTTTGTAGTTACCGAATGTCCCTGGAAATTGTCCGTTTCTGAACGTTATATTACGTTAGCACGTTGTTTGTACCGAACGAAGTTTCAATTTCTTTACATTTTTCCGGGCACAGTGTCCCTTGTTTTGAAGCAGTCATGGCTTCTTTGCCAGTGTGCACTGAGTCTCCTCACAAGTTTCTGATATCGAAGAATCAGTGCTCGGCTACGTCAGGTGACAGATATCCCCTGCCAGCGCCATGCCTTTGATTGTTTTTTATCACGACGATGAAACCGACGTCGCAACTGCCATTAAAATTCCTTCGCCTACCACAACACTCTTTGTGTAATAACCATGCGATGACTTCTGAAACGCATTTGTCGGCTTCTGGCGAAGAGAGCATATTTCCTCTGATGCCCCTGTGCTGTGGCCTGTACCTACCAGACTGGAGTTCGCTAATCATTATTTATTGTTATCCATTTAGCAATAATTGAAACAGCACACTGAAGGTTGCACTATTTTGTGCACGCTCAGCAATCGGCAATTTTCCGTTTGCTAGCTAGACCTAGCCTCATGGGAATCCCGGCCTTAGCTCTATGTCAAGTAGTATGGAGATAACAGTCAATTTGTTTCATAGAAAGGCGCAAATGTTCGTCATAGTACGACTATTTGCCGCTCGTGCTTTTTGCAGTTACCACACCGGCCCTACGATGAGCTCACACTGAATTGCTATAAGATGGCGTGACTGAGCGGAATAATTGTGAAAGAATCAGGGGAAGGACGAGACAGCATATCGTGGTGGTGTCTTTTTCCTGCAGCCTTTGGTGAAAAGTAGACCTTTTTCCTATATTTGACTGCCATAACTACCATATCTGGCTTCTAATCAAAGCAGCACCACTGAGATTTCGTGGAGGAAACTGAACTTACGGTCTTCGAGACTTCACGTCGGCTTTGCTGCAGGAACCTTTCCGTCCCGTCATCCCTTCGCTTACGGCGCTGTTCATGTTTCCATTTTCAGTGGGTATGCCTCGTAGTGCTAAAAATTACAGTTGTTTACTAGCTTCTAACACCACGTACTTGATCGTGTTGAGCGTCTAGTTCGCTCTCCTCCGTTAGACGAACGAAACTTTTTCGAGTAGCGCCACTGCGTATGCCCAAAACCTCCTTCCCCGATTTCGCCGCGATGCCACGCGCAAAGGGGGAGTTCGCTGCAGGTGCTTTTCCAGGAACCGACGTCCGTGGCTTCATGGACGCCACAACGCTGCACAATAACTGCGTGTAGTTATTGTGCACTACTGGAATACATAAGCCCCGAGTCCAAACACACACGTGTCATGTACTGCCGCGCCAACGTCGTCGCACGCGTCAGCCAAAGCCAGTCTGCGCATGCGCGCAACGCCTGACACATGCATCGCGAGCGCTGAAGCTGCGATCTCTCCCTGCCAGATATCTGGCGCGCTACACGCGTCGGAAACTAGCGAGGGGTTTACAACAATAGGAAGGGACCGCGCGGCTGTCCCCTACTCCTTTCTTCTCGTCCTGAAGTCCACTTAGCTCCCCCTGCTTCTTTTCTTCACAGAATGGTTTACTTCACGGTTTTCAAATTTTCTCAGTCCGCACGAGAGGGTGAGCGAGCCAGCACCACGAACATGCAGGTGCATTCCCCTTTTGCAAAGCCTGCCGTGACGCCGGCGTTGACGCGTCGCGGTGCCTGGAAAGTGCTTTGGAGTCCCCGCTTTATTTACGGCAGTTACGAGGGTTTAGCTACAGAGGGAATGTGAGAATAGACCTCTCCCTGTTTGCAAACAATGTGACGTCAGAGGGCGTGGTGGGCGTGGCCTGGTGGGCAAAACATATCTTTCCCGGTCAGGCCTACAGCGGTGTGGGCGCTATGGAGCTGTCGGATTATGTGCGCTCACTGCCGAAAAATGCTCGCCAACGCTACTTAGAGAAATTACAGGTGCGTGGCACACAGTATCCGGACCCCTACGCATTAGGGAACTGGAAGAACGATCCAAAGTGCTGGCCAAACGTGCGCTTCGGAGACGTTTATGTATACCTTGTTAACACTCCCGGCCCGTACAGTGTGGATGCGTTGAAGTCGTACAAGTCTCTCAAAGCCTACGGCCTTGCGATGGAAGGACATGTTCGCACGGTTCTCATTTCTGACCTGGACACCGAGTGCTGCTTCGTAAAGGCCATGGTGACACCGTCCCAAAGGACCACCGCCGAGCCCTACGAGGCATGGGCGCTTGTGGACTAAGACTGCAGCGTTCGCACGGCGCACTGCACCTGCATGGCGGGGTGAGTTCATATTTACATATCAAGTGCAGCAATGAGCAGCTGTTGTTACCGAAGCGGGCTCGTCCATTTTTTTTCTCTTTAGTTCGTGTCCCACTTCTGCGATGAATGCGTCCGTGCGTCCAGGACCAAGAGAAAGCATCGCTTTGAGACGCGTTGTGTCCTCTTCTCTCCAATGTCGACGCGCTTCTTTCTTGTGTTCTAGAATTTGCACTAGTACACACTGTTGTCAGATAAGGCCAGATGTTGGCGTAGTAGAATGGGTTACCGATACGGGCAACGTTTGTCGCAGAAGCGAAGCATACTGCGATTCCGTTCTGGAGCGTTAGTGCACTTGAGCAAAGGTGTTGCTTGAGTGCATTTTCACGGTGTTGCGTGACGTAGGCCACCTCGTTGAATGCGATTGTTTGACCATAGGGCTGGAGGGTACTTCGAGGAATCAGTGTCGTCCTAGCACGTGAACGCGCAGAATTACGAATAATGTAACCACGCGTAACGAAATGTCCAAACCCGCCCTGTCTGTAGTGAAAAAAAAAAAAAAAAAACGAGTCTTCAATGTTCGTCGCATAAAGTTCCTGTTGTTTGTTCTTATGTACTAGTAAGTGCCTCTGTAGCGCGAGTATCTAACAAATGCTGTTGTGCCATTTATATAAACTTGTAGCACTTGCCATCGCTGTAAAACTGTACTGGCGAGCGGAGTAGTCGCTTTCTGTACTTAACATTTAAGATGCATATCAAATATTAACAAGTTCTACTTGGCTTTTGAGTGATTTTGCTACCATTCCTTTTTGCAGGCTTGGTGAAGTGTGCTGTCACGTGGCTGCCCTCCTTTTCAAAGTTGAGCTGCTTGTGTCTTCAGGACATGCAAGGTCATCTACATCCCAGCTTTGTGCCTGGAACAACAAGTTCCGAGAAAGTGTAATGCATTTTTTTCTGTGCTTCTTAGTCTCGTGAAATTGTACATAATTACTTTGTATGAACAGGTGTTAGTAGGAGCATAAGCAGCAGCTTAGTGAATGAATGCTAGAATGATTCCTTTCTTAGCACACAGATAGGTCATTGAAGAAAGGTAGGAAACGATCCTCATCCTCATTAATGTCAGCTGACTGAAAGTGCCTTACTGGGTATGTATCACAATAACACTATGCAAGTAATGTATTTTGCTCTATCCTAAAGGTTCAGCCTACCCGCCTGAAGGACCTGGTCATCGTCAAACACAAGCCCGGAAGGCCATCAAAGGGCGTCAAAAGACTGCGGTCGGTTGTTCACCAGACAAAAGCCAAGTACCCTGCGTCGCTGGATTCACTGCATGCCATTATTCCTGATGCTGCAATATTTACGGCATTTGCCAAGTATGTCGTCCCAGATGAAGACACAGACACTGCTGATGAGTGCCAGGGAAGTGCTGACCTTCCGGAAAGCTTGTATGCACTATTTGACCCGCACTGGGAAGAGCTTGATGATGATGAGAAAGCCAAAAGAATTGATTTTTTATTGAACAGAAGGATAAGTGAGCTAGAAGTTGTCGAGATTGAAGCACAGACCAGGCAGCAGAGAAACTGTATTCAGTGGTTTGAGCAGAGATGTGGCAGAATTACTGGGTCAGTCATCGCAAAAGTGCTGAAATGCAAGAGTGCTACGAGTGCAGCACGCCTCGCGGTAAATATTGCACAGTCTCCACTGGTTCAGTATCAGTCGCGCCAGAGGAAGCCGCAAGCAATCAGATACGGCATAGACCATGAACATATTGCAAGGCAGCAATATATTGATTACCAAGTGCAGCACCATCAGGGCTTTAAATGTAAAGATGCAGGGCTCTGCATCTTTCCACAATGGCAGTATGTTGCGGCCAGCCCAGATGGGTTCATTGAGTGCAGTTGTTGTGGGCGTGGGGTGCTTGAGATAAAATGCCCCTACAAGTATAGGGACACAGTAATAAGTGATATCAGGGACAAAGCCTTTTACCTTGATGAGAACCTGAACCTCAAGGAGAACCATGAGTACATGTTTCAAGTGCAGACAGAGTTTGCATGTGCCAATGTTGACTATTGTGATTTTGTTTGCTGGGCAAAGGCAGGCTTTCTGATTGTCCGTATTCAAAGGGACCACGATTTTTTTGATAAGCACATGCCAGCTTTGCAGGCATTTTGTAGGAGTGCAGTGCTTCCACAGCTGCTGTCAAGAAAGAGCAACCTCGAGCATTAAGCAGAAGTGACCAAAGGGGAAATCGCCTATGCAGAATGAAAAAAAAAATAAGGGGACACACAAGCTCTACTTTTAAGGGTATGATGCGATGTTGTTATTGGCTGCCATCTGCGGCTTCTCTTGCGGATCCTCGTTCGATTATATGCAATTTGCTACTAACTTAATCTCTGATCCTTTAATTTTTGTGTTTATGTCGCATATTCATTCATATAGTTGCAAGCTGCCGAGTAATTTGAAAAAGGCCACTCTACGTAGATATCTATAAAGCCCCACTTGAATAAAGCCCTACGAACGTGCCTATGTGACCCAAGAGTAGCATGTCTTACTCATAACCCCAGGGTCCTCGAAGGTTTGATTTCCAATTTCCATCTTTCCCACCCATCTGAAAGCAGAAGTCCCAGTTGGCAGCTCCCGTCATGTAATATAGTCTCATGACCTCGTATAAAACCTGCCGGCCAGTCAGTATGCGGCCATGTCACCTGCCAAATACCATCTGCCATAGCCATGCCTGTGATCTTTTGCTGAAATGCCCGCAGTAGAGATTTTCTGCAAAATGGGGCCTTTCGTTCGGTGGTTCCTCGGGTGTTTACTTCTTAAATGGCTTGCTCGAAAGCTTTATCATCGCTGCTCTGTAGGGGGCGCACGTGAAGCTAAAAATACGCGTTGTGGCATAAACTGATGCGCCAGATTATGGTGTGTGTACTGATATGACAGTACAGCGAACATTCAGGAAGTAACATATTCAGATATACCTCCACAAAATCCGAAAAGTCTATCGCTGCAAGTCATGGCACTTGTACTTGCAAGAATGGGCTGTGGCAGCAATACCTGTATTTGTTATCTGTGTTTTCTACGTTACAAGAGCATTGTTTGCAGTAAGAGTGGTATTTTTGAAATTAGGAGCTGGTATTCTGTCGACAAAAGCAGACTTCGTTTTTCTCTTCAGTGTCCAATTAATGGTTCGCATTTGCGGGCTGCTCTTGTTGATCTTGGTTCGCCTCCTTTAAAACCTTCGCATTAAATAAGTGACGCAACACAGTGCATTTGACGAACCACATTTTATTTCAATGACATGTCATATATTGCTGCTGTGTACAGAAACAGAAATAAACAGATTACACACACCAAAAAGGAGTCATTATTGGCCAGATGAGAAAGTTCCTTCACCATTTTCAAACTAGGAATGGGCGTTCTCGTAGGGGTGCAGCATGGGTGCTGCTTTGGCTTCTGTGCTTTAACTGAGGGTGAAAACTGTCGCTTTCGTTCAAAAGAGGCACTCTATGAAATGTTCGTTGCAGCTCACACAGCAGCTTTTGGCAGGAGATGTGTCCCAAGGAGGCGTTATCAGTAGAGTTGGCAGACCAGAATTAGTTATGGATTTGAATACCTTCTTTCGTTAACAGGAGAAATGAGTGTGGAAGAGCCCCAGTAGGGAGACTAAAAATGAAATAAGCTTTACATTGTGCGCTCATCTGAGCATCATGCAGCATATAGAGGTGCTTATCAAGATGAGATATAATGACAAACAGGATGGCGAGTCAGAATATGAAGAGAAAATGGAAGAAAGGTAAGGAATGACCCTATCAACAAGTTAGCAGTAAAGGGATTCGGGATCTAGCCGCAAGGCAGATGTTCTACTTTAACCGCAGACGATGGCCTTGGTGTTAAAATACAGGTAAGAACAGAACTGGTAGAGGTGTTAAACCTGACATATGGGACAATAACATGAAGCAAACTGAGCATGCTCTAAGCAATGCAGGTAGCCTGAACTCTCCAAGAGAAAGCTTGGCGTAGGCAAAAATCAGATGTATGCGAAAAGAGACGAGGAAGGCACGGTGATCACCACTATGACTCTAGGTAATCGTTCATAAAATAGGGGACTACGTTTCGAAGGATGCGGAACCTCTTCATGCGTCCTATGGCTTGTTCCACTCTGATGCGGCGGCGGGAAATCTCTCGGGATTCGTTTACCTCTTTTTGCGGCAACTGTCTTTTTCCCTTGGTGAAGGCTGGTACAATCAGCTTTACACCTAGTGTTGCTAGCTCTTCAGCCACAGTGAACCCTCGGTCGGCCATCACCTCATCTCCGTGTTCGAGCTTCTCGGCGAAGTCCGTGAACAAGACAAGCTGCTTGTCGCTGATTTTTCCTCCCCAGCACGACACATACGATACTAACCCGTACGGGGTTATTCCTACCAAGAACTTGAGGCTGGTCGCATTTTTATAGCTTGAGAATGTTGTGCTTTGTGCTGTTGATGCACTTGCTCTTTCAAGCCGGACTTCAATGCTGTCGATGATGACCCTTACATTCCTATATTTCCCTCTAAATAGTTTTGGTTTGCATGTGTGGAAGGCCACATCGTCTGGCCACACAACAAGCCCCTTCAGCTCAGCCACCAACACAGTGATTGTTTCCTCAAACAGCTTGGAGATCGAGTTTTTCCCTAGACCAAACAGGTCTGCGAGGAAACATAAGTGCACGTCAAGTCTCAGCCTCATGAGTACAAGTAGCACCTTGTCCTCTGGGTCAAGCACCTCGTTCCAGGGCTCTTCGGTGGCATTTTTGTATAGGCTCACTACCCAGAGAAATGCTTGTTCATTTGGCAACCCGGTATAATAAGCCACCTTTCCTGTCACACCTGTGATGGCAAAGTATCCCCACCTCCTAGGGCCTTCATTCCTTTCTCCTTCCCGCAGAATTTTAAGTTCATTTACGAGACTCTCAACATGCTCCTTGAGTTCGTTGAACTCTTTGCACTTAGCAAGGTATTTTTCTTGCATGCACTCTTGTAGCTGACGCCACTGCTGGTACCATTCTTGTTCGGGCTCATTCAGGCTTGGCGTTGAATGCAGTGGTGGTGCACACATGTGAGTGGGTCTCCCTCCTGTTAGTGAAACAAAAAAGGTCATAAGTTGCGAACCTGCACATGCTTTAAGGGGGAGCTGCAAGAGGTTTTGAAGCAAATCTGTTTATGCATCAGATGCATTTACAACATCGTGCTGGTAGACCCAAGGACTACAGACACTGCACATAAATGCATGCCATTCAAGAAACAAAATATACAGTAATGCAGGCAGAGCATATAATGCTTTATTCCATGCTCATAGCATTATAGCTTTATTATATGATGATAGCATCATTATAGAATTGTAAGCTAAAATGCTTTTACGTTGAGAACAAAGTACTACTATCTAAAGGAAAGAAAGCAGCTAAAGACTACAACTGGAAGTTTGTTCGGTTGTCACAAGGCAAAATTTTGATGCGTAGGGCAGACAACTCCACTTTTCTGCACATCACAAGTGAAGATGACTTGGCCAACGTCGTGTGACTGTTCTTTTTTTTTTTCTGTCATTCTTAGCATGACATTTTTTCTGTTTCTTTTGACATGGCTTTTACATTTCAACAAGTTGACGATTTGATGCGTAATAAAGGTTTTCAATTTTCCATTGTAACATGCGAAGCAACCTAAATAACTTGATTGTAATCTGGTTTTGATGTCATAGCCGTGAGTGAAACTTGGCTCAAGCGTGGTGAAGCAGTCTCTTTCCCGGGTTATAAATTTTTATCCCAGCCACGGAATACATGGGCAAGGGGAGGTGGGGTAGGGATGTTTGTCAAGGATAGTGTCTCCTACCAGGTAATGTGAGTGGCGTCTATTAGTTTTGAATGCATTGAAACCCTATTCATAAAACTTCAGGATGGTTTGATAGTTGGTGTGGGGTATCGGCCACCAAACACATCAATAACGCAGTTCCTTGAGAAGTTTGAAATGATCCTAACAGAATGTTTTCATGGGCGGCGCTCTAATATTGTCATAATATTGTAAGCTCTAATACTGTAAGAACTTTTTAGACATCCTCAAAAGTGCCATTGAACAGAGCTCTTGCATAACTCTTGCATTGTATAACAGCGGGCAGCTTCCCGCCGCTCCTTGCAGCAGGGAGAACCGGGTGAAAGGAGCACTTTTGTCCACCAAGCCCGGCGCGCCCCCATCGTCACGTGCCTCCCTGATGTCACATAGTTTGCAAACAGGGAGAGGTCTATTAGATTGTTTGTGTTAATTTTGAAGTTTTCCTTTACAAGGTCTGCAGTAACATTGCACTTGTTTTGTATTTGGACCCATCACTAGCCGTAAAAGCTATGGGTCCAACCAACTGTTCGTGTACATTTCTTAGAACAAATAAAGAAAAAATAGAAAAAAAAAGTATAAATGCTCTGTGTTGAGTCAACACAAAGCAGCAAATAAATTTGCAGTTATGCTTAATGGTGCTGTCATTACCACAACCTGATAGCTTATTGTTTGCCCCCTTTTTGCACAGTAGAACATGGCTACAAACTTCACAGGAGCCAAATCATTCCTTCTGCTTCATATCTTGTTCATACTCTTTCACGCCATTAAATATCTTGCATACTGCTGCCAGCAAACATGGCACAAATGCTTGAGCAGTAGCATGGTCTCAGGACCAGCAGCCAGTGCTCAGCAGAGCTAAAGTAATGCCAAGCCACGGATTCAAGCATTCACGTTAACTTTGCGGGCGGCAGTGTATGGGATGACAGCCACTTTATCGTCTTTTCAGAACACCACCTGAAGGTTTCTGTGGACCAATACTGGCATTTCCAATGAGTCTTTCAGAAACACAAAAATGGGGCTATCAGGAAACTCAAAACCCCTGGGACTATCAACATGCACCTAAAAAACGGAATGAGATACATCAGAATTTATAGCTCAAGCAACAGGCCTGTGTTGCTAAGTTGATTAGGAGAAAAAGCTGGGCAAGTGGTTACACGTACATGGCAAGAAACAGCACAGTAGACAAGCACTGAAAAAGGAAAGAGGCTAGGTAAGTGCTTGCTCCAACTGAACTTAATTTCGAGAAGTTCAAAATTTTTTGATGAGTACAGTATGCCAGAAAGCCAAAAGACAGAACCAAAAATAAAGACTAATAGACACTCAAAATTCCCAGTTGTCAACGGTGTGCACATGCATTTATGCTTATATAATATGACAGTTTTCAGGCTTCTCACCAGCTTCCTCCATTCTGCACTTCATGCAGTCACGGTGTATAATAGTGAAACAGACAGGAAACGGAAGAAGCAGCAGGCTGGCCACTGCCATCCAAAGCTGGCCACTGCCATCCAGAGGCACATTGCCTAAAAGGTCCAGAAAAAAAAAAACAGGGAAGGGAAGTAGAAAAAAAGAGAGAAACAAGTGCAGTATGATGACCAGCACAAAAAGTAAGCCACAAAGAATTAACACACCAAAAGGAACAAGGCATGCAGCATGAAGTGTAGTACTGGCGCAAAGACTGCAACTGTTGTCCACTCTGTAATGGAGTACAGTAAAGAACATTTGCACGCCATACCAGTTGGGGCTTCACGTGTTCGGCTGAGCTCCAGGAGCGCCTCGACAGCATCTGCTGTTTCCGACTGATCTTCTTCACCTCCACTGTGAGTGAGTGCAATGGGCTGCTGCCCATCACTAGCCGGATCAGTGTACGCTGCAAGGATAGACATCTGATTATCTAGGCTGATCAGGAGTGCCACGTTCAATCTGATCTTGCCAGTAGTGAGCAGATGGCATTAAACAGTTGCGAGAACTGCTATCTGCCGACAACAAAACTGGTGCAGTTTCTTGAAATTGAAGTTGTTTCCCACATTCTTATTGAGCAGGAGTCGCAGCAAGTGAGAGAAGTCGACTAATTGGGGCAAAAAATGGAAGAGTGCAATTCTGCAATTCTTTCTGTGAAATGCACATTTTTAAAGAGGTACAAGATGCACATTGCTCAGGCGGGTGCATATTTTAAGAATGTAATGGAAAGGATATAAATGGATTAAAATTTAGGATAAACAAACTAAAATCTCTGGCGCGTGCATACGTACACAGCAAGATGCATTGCATGTTTAGCTTCGCAAATACTAAAACGCATGCCAATCTCCAATATCATGGGTGTCAAACTTGCAACCGGACACTGTCACTGCAATGGCCTAACATAGGCGCACGCAAGCGACTAATCGCGGGCAGCTGTGGCCATACAGTGGAAGGAAGCTGAGGGCGCCAGCTTTCACCAGCATGCTGTTTGCATACGCTCGCGAGCGAGATACAGGCAGGCTGGTTTACGTGCAAGCGATTGAGCCAACTGAGCGGCGATGTGCATGCGACAAGTGCGAAAAATTTCCAACGAGTTGAAACTACGCCGCTCTTGCCGTTCATGCCACCACGACAGATAGCGACAGCTCAGAACAGGCTTTTGCGCCGCCGCGGCAGAAATCGCTATCGTTTCCGCTTGCATGTGAACCAGGCTTAAGCAGGCGGCGCGTAACGTCCACTGCATGCCACTGCGCAGTCATGGAAACCTGTCTGCGACTACAGCTGCCAGGAAACGTAATAAAAACCGCGTGAAAGTCCTTGCGTACAGAACAGCGACATTATAGATTAAACCGAGGCGTACCTGGGCTTCGTTTCCGCTTCAAACTTCGCTCGAAACGATCACACTTTTTTTTGTCGCCGTCTGGATTAGGCTTCGTGAAAACAAAGCGGCTCGGCACCCAGTCCGGATGGTCCGGGTGCAACGATGGTGAACCTGCGTTCGGGACAAAGCAAACACATGATTGACCGCCCGTGCTTCGTGTTCACTCATCAAACATGCGTGTCAATGCTTGTATATGCGCATACGCGCTGTGCTTACCAGCAATGAAGTGCGCGCCACAGATCCGGTCATCTTTTCCGGGCGCCCAATTCGCTCTCCGCATGGCTTGTACCCACTGTTTGCACCGCTTTTCATCCTTCGGAAATCGAAAAAAACCTATGCCATTGCCCTTCTTCACGCGATTAGCGCATCCGACCGCGCAGCAACTCAGCGGCATGGGGAAAAACAAGCGAAATCTGCCGCTTATCCTTTGTTAACATACTCCCAACGTAGCGACGCGGCCGCACGCAGGCGAATGTTTTGCCCACCAGGCTGAAAGCACGTGCTCCGAATACGTCATCGGTGACGTAGGCCGGGAGAGGTCTATTGGCAGCCATGTTTGCCAGTTCTTCGATTTTTCGTACCGTTTCCTTCGGCTGGATTTCTTTTTTTTTTTTTTCATCAATGATGAACCGAACAGCTTGCCTTCACACATTGGTGGGGACAATGTTTGCGAACAGTGTAGGTTCGCCAGTACTAGCCTAAATGGGGCGATCCCCCCCCCTCCCCCCTCGCCTTCTTCCCCCAATCTTCATTGGAACCGCTGATGAACCAACAAGAGTATCTTATTGTACGATCCCCAGGCATGTAAAAAGAATTTCGGGGCTGGTTAAATTCAAATTATGAAATCATTGTCAAGAAGCATATGTGCTAGTTGCAAAGCGGCGCATATTCGGATAACTGCTCGTGATGTCTCACTTTTCTGGTCGTCTTATTGCTCAAAATATATTTATTTATTTATTTTATTTACATTACCCCTCAGGGCCGAGGCATTACATATATTTTGCATATATTTTACATTTATTTCAGCAAAATCATGTTGCACTCACGCTCTCGAGTGTTGCTAGTTGGCAGTCCGTTTTGTTAACTTACCTTATAGCTAACGGTTGACCATGCGCGAACTAACAAATGTCGCAGCAAGAGCGCAGACTGACTTGAAACTACAGCTCGCGGTAGGTATTATAGCTGGATTACCATTACCAACGTACGCTTACTGCCAGCGCTGGTGCATTCGCCTTCAGCCCTCCTGCTCATGTTGCTATATACAGCACAAGGAGCTCAGTCTAAAACATAAAAACAAAAATGGGTGCGGGGGAGGGGTTACCGTTAGCTTACCGTCAACGCTATATAGCGTGGTGTGTTTCAATGTTCAGACGGGTACAGCAGCTCAAACAGGCGGGGGCATAATGCCGGGGACGAACACAGCACTGCTTTTCAAGTGAACTTCATTGGAAATGAAAGGGTTTTTGTACAATCTTTGCTGTCATGTGACTCAGCCCTTTGTCTTCCAATAAAGTTCGTCAGCGTTGTACACGTTTATCTACGCTGCCATACCTGTCTAAATGGACTACCAACCAATCCAACAAAAGGCCTTCCACTTTTATTACAACAGAAATTTGAGCGCATCTCATTGGGAAACAGCTTTTCGATAGATTGAGACATATATTTCGAGCAAGACATGTATGTACAGTCTTTTTTTTTTTCACACATATTTCTTCAAGAAACACTCCACTAACAGTTCTTGACTGTCATGAAGAAAGCTTTGTGGATCGGCAGTTCGCGGAAGGCAGCGAAGAGATAGCAACGACTGACTGATGCCGCTGACGCCGATGGCGAGTCAAGTCAACGTGGCTCTGCGTTTCGGCTTGGGATGCATGCCTCGTGATCCGCTTAGAGCGGAGAACACCGTCGCCGCCACAAAGGAAAAAGGGGGTGACACGCAGCCGCGAACGGTGGCAGGAGCGCGCGCTGCACGCCATTTTGCCAAATCAGGGCAGCGCGAGGAAGTACATGTTCGGACAAATTCTAGGGGCAGTAAGTAACCGAAGTGACGTCTTGCATTATTATTTTGTTGCACATAAATGACAGAAATAAATTCTTTGGCTCTAAATGCCTCAGTGGCAGCCAGTTATACATTTTACCATGGTTATCGCTAGTGACTGCCATTCTATGGTTGTTATGAAAGCAGGTGATTCTGGTAGTGAATAAATAAATAAGTAAATAAATACATAGAAAGCACTCTGGATTCGCATGCAGCAAAGACGTACCTCTAACCAATGAAAAGGACAGAGCAGATTCAAAGGGGAAGGAGCGGTCTAACGCGCTTGCGAAACTAACCCGCTTCTACTGG
Source organism: Amblyomma maculatum (assembly GCF_055883805.1). Classification (NCBI taxonomy): domain Eukaryota; kingdom Metazoa; phylum Arthropoda; class Arachnida; order Ixodida; family Ixodidae; genus Amblyomma; species Amblyomma maculatum. The sequence continues at coordinate 54,179,884 of NC_139348.1, read as the reverse complement.
CAACGTCGCCTCATAACTGCCTGCTACGCTCCCCCCTCCACCTCATTGCCCCCAAAAGTTAGCCTGAATGCATTGCGGCAGCTGCGTGGTGCTTACCCTGTTGGTAGGTATTTCACACCCATTTCGCAGTGCCGATTCTCTTCTCTAAGGTAAAATGAAATTGGCCATCACCCTTTTTTAAGCTGTCTCTAGATTACCAACACCAATTTCTATGGTTAGAAAAGCCCGAACTAAAAAAAAATGATGACTGTTGATTGAAACCGACTTTATTGCAATTGTATTATATTGAAAGTTTGATGAAAATAATTTTGCACCAGAGAGCTCGGAAGAATATTGCGACTCCTACTATAATTGCTATAAGTTCAAAAGTGATAACAGCTTGAAAAGATGGGTATCAAAGGAAAGACAATACAGGTGTCGATTTCAGCCAGAGTTCCTGACGAAACCACCAACGATGTATACTTCGTCTCACAAAATGTTTGCAGTACTGCAAAAGGCCGGGGCGCCATGGACCAAGCGCACTCGGACAATCGCGCGCGAGTTAGGCGAACTCGTTTTCACCTTTTTTGTGTGTATTTTGTAAATAATGTACAAAGCTTCCCCTGTACTTTCTTACTATAGCTCCCCTCTGCACTTCCCCTCGCTATCCTCTGCTCATCATTTTGCTTTCCCGCCGGCTGCAGCTCGGGTGCCTCAAATTCTAGACAGCAGTTGAAGCGGATGGCAGCACTCTTTTTCTTCCTTTTGTTTGAATAACCACTACCCACACCACCTCTAATAGACAATTGTGCTCCCACTGTCGCCTTTGCGGATTCGAAGGGTGCATTGGTGTACAATGATCTATTACAGTGCGCATTTGAATGGCCCAGGAAGCCCCTGCATTTCGCAGTGGTGCAAATCTTTTGTGAGTATAAGCATCCTATACAAGGGCCACATAAATATTTTCCATCATATGGCCGCGAAACCTTCAAAACTGTATATGTTGTTTTTTTAACAGCCGCCGGCATGCAGGCTTGTCACTCTGATTCTGGATCGCGTATCAGTTCTGTAATCTTTGTTTGTTGGTGCTCGATGTCGCGGGTCACACCTTTATCAGTTTCGTTGCAGCGCAAGATGCACCGAGATCTATCTCGAAGATTCCGGCCATTCGTGTGTCTTTCCACAGTGTTTCAGCCCGTGCTGGTGGCTGCTTGCGACGTTATCTAAATTGTTCTGTGCAGCCTTTAAATTGAGCGTTGATGAGTGTGACGGGCATTCTTTGTCCGACGACCGATGAGCACGTTTGTTGCTATCGCCGCCGCCGAGTTGCTTAGTTATTTTGCGGGCGCAAGTCAGCCCAATAAAGAGTTTCTTCAGTGCAATCATCGACCCTTCATTTGTGTCGTCGACCTTGTCACCCCTACGTGAAAATATCGCTCCTTTCCATTTTTGGTATCCACTTGAGCTATCTTGAATGTATGTCGACGATGTATCATCAACTCGCTCAAGCGTCCACTCTATCAAGAACAGTGAACAACAACAAAACGAGGTGACGATCAATGTACTTTTCATTTACGTTACGCACATTCGGTCATGGCAGGCGCGTAGCCAGGGGGGGGGGGGCTTATGGGGCTTCAGCCCCCCCCCCCCCCCCCCCCCCGCCCCGAAATGTTTTCGTGCTGTCTGGGTTTTGTCTACAATATCTTTTTCCGGTTCGTTCGGAAATACATTTCGGCACGAACATTACGAACTCGTGGGCTACATTTCGTAGCCACGCCCAAGCAGACGGAGTCACGTAAAGCCAGGAACCATTTCCGAGCACTAAGTTTCAAGGGCGTTTAGATAGCGAGCGGGCTCGTCGCGTCAACTCGCGCCGGCCGCGGAGGTGGGGGTGGACGACGAAACAAGACAGGTTTCCGTTTCCGCTCAGTGTTTCAAAGGCGGTATTTCCCTCGCCTTCGACTCTCCGCTTCCTCAAAATCCTTGTGTCTCTCTTTTGGGGCTTTCTTTTTTCTTGTGCCTTCTGCGAATCCTCACCGTGCTGTAGCAGCTCTTAGTGGTACTTCCTCGCCCTTCTCCCGGTACACTATGTCCTCTCCGTGGTTGCGCTTTTTGTTTGTGGTGGTTGTTTTTTTTTCGTTTTCTCCCTTCTTCCTACGCGCCAAAGAGAAGGAGCTGAACATTGGCCCAGGAGCGTTTTGTTTTTTTTTTTAATTGCACCTCGTTTTTTTTTCCTACACCGCTCTACGCCGCCCTACGCATCTTGCGGACGCCGGTGAGCGACCGTGACCAAAAGGCATCGAAGCGGCGCCGATGGCGGCGGAGTGACCGTTTGTCTCCTGATGAGGCGCCCCGCCACCCCGTTTTTGCCTGGCAGCCCTTTGAATGCTTTCTGGCTATGGCCGTTCGAGTTGCAGCACGAAGGTAGCTGCTGCTGTGTCCAATCTTCCTCAAGCGTCCATTTTCACAGCGAGTTTCCGTTGTCATGGGATGAGATATGTTTATGTTCGTGCGCGCATTCAGCCATGCTTCTTCGAGTTAGCTCTCCAATGTGTTGCTATCGCGTTCATTGCTTCGCCTTTCCGGTGAAATTATGAGTTTTTCTAAACATGCCCCAGAACTCTTGAAACCACACCATTTGTCCAATAATTCATTTATATATAAGATAGGCAAATAATTTTGATAAGTACTTGTTTTGTTTATCATAAAAAAGACTGACAGCTTCACAATTCGAAATGTCACTCATGACTGACTGACCATTTGCTGTCTTTGCGTTCGAATAACCGGTGTTTTAAAAACAACTAGGGCTGCGAACGTTGTGATAGAGTGCATAAATATTTTGTAAAGATTGTGCTTAGCGCCACTAATACATTTGTTCTACAAAACTTATATACTTCACCATAATCTATCTGTTTAGTATTGGTTTCGAACTGTATAGTTCTAGATTTCGTTTAATATTTTCTGTACTTATTCAACAGACAGAATCAGGGAAGCATTGATGTCAGTTATTTCTGCCACAATGTTTGTCACATACATATATGTGCTTTTATAATAAAGTTAATATTTTACATTTGTCTTGGCAGTGCGTACTGCGTGGCATTCAAGAATTCGTTTGCAGCACCTAATACACAATGGCTATTGGCTATTGGCTGGAATTAATCATATTTGATCCATCGACAAATTCTATATGGAGGAGGACGCGCTGCAACGTGAGCCCCCCCCCCCCCCCCCCCCCCGAACAAAATTTCTGGCTACACCACTGGGTCATGGCCGAATCGAGCGGCGGACCGCTCAAGTTCAGCCGTGGTAAGGCAAGCTAGCACCCCGCAGTCCTGCTATCCGCTGTAGTCAAGCTAAGAACAGGTGAACACTTCCCCCTGCGCACAGTGGGCAGAAGAATGGGGCTTTGAAAAATCCACCCTCCAACACGTGTATCGGCGACTCCGTCGCCGATACAGCTAATGTCTCCTACGGAAAAAAGAGGAGTGCGCCGTGCTCCCGTGACTCTGCGGCATCTTCCTACGCTCTACTCCCGTGAGTGACACGACACATTCGGGCACGCTCATTTGTCCCTGCCGTCAGCAGGTTATATCATTTCTAATGTTTTTTTCCGTAGTCCGGAAACTATTTCCCGCCCGCGCAACGCGACCGCCGTTTTCATGCTGTTTTTTTCCCTTTCGTTTGGAGCCTGAACGGGTTTGGCTTTTCGCAACTAGACCACGATGTGAAAATCGAGATGGTGCTATATGATTCTGAAAACTGCGTCAGCCAGAGATAAGAAGGTTGGAATTTGCCTTAGCTTGTGTCTGCTTCGCTTTGAGACGCAGCATGATACTATTCGTTGAACACCGCTGAAATATTATTGCATACGCACGCCATATGCAGCTGAAAACACTGTTGGCAGCACTGGCTTGTACTCGCGCGTTTACGGGATACCGTTCTCAGAAATTGTTTGCGTCAAACAAAGATTGTGATGACATTAGAAGCCCACAGTGGAGGTCGTGACCTTTGCATCTCCTTTTTCGTATTTTCTGAAATTTTTATCATCTTCGGAAGAGGTACGCTCACTTTGTGGCAGTGTGCCGATTCACTTATAATTTGGCGTGTGTTCCCTTTTGTAACCGCGTCTGTCGGGTTGTCTTAACACCCATCCCGGCGACGTTTATCCTGTATTCCGTATATGATGTCCGTTGCTTTCATTACAAGCACAGAAGCGGAGCCTAGTCGCAGCAATGCAGGTGACGGCGTGTCTAATTTTGCGAGATCTTTTTATTATTTTCATGCGCTTATCTCGCGGCAATGCGTTACGGTGTAATCCTAGCATATTCTTGGCTTTGGCAGCAATCCAATAGGTTGCGAAGAATCTTTCCACATGGATCTTTTCTACATTCCTCAGTGAAATCTTGCGTCAGTTCTGTCTCCAGATTACCTTTGAAGTGGTTCAAATTCGCAAGTACGCCGACATCGATTGCGGTCGGCAGTGTGCCATCTCTCACACGCGTAAGCATTTTCATGCGGCGCTCCTCGCGGCAGCTCTGATGAATCTACTAGCTACACAAAACATGGTTCTTTTTTCTTCTTGTACTTCTTCGCCTCCCGATTCCACTGGATCACGTATAGAACTTGCGATGTGCAAACAACGTTTATTTACATTATGTAGTACAAGCTAAGTAAAGGCTGGACGTCTTCAGAGTGCGGCCTCTCTGCACGACACCCGAGTCGCACCTCGCCCCTTGTCTTCTCTATGTCGCGTCTTTGTCCTTCCTCCTCTCCGGGTCCTCCTCTCAACTCCCCGCCACTATTGCTGTATCTGCGCTCCAGGCCAACTGCAAGCCCCGCTCGGTTCTCGGAAGACGCGCGGCTTTCACGAAGCTCTCCGCCGCTACGAGACGTGGGCCGCGGCCAGCGATGCCACCCTCTCAGGGGGCCGCGCGCACAGCGAGGCGCGCGTTCGAAGGCGCCGGCCTGCAGGCTCCCTCTACGCTGAAATCTGGGCGTACCACTCCCCCATGATGCACAAACACGAGTCGCCCACGACAATCGTCCACAGAGCCCGTTTCGAGAAACCCGTCCACGACATCTCCTTTCCAAGTGTGCTGCAGAGCATCTGAATACCATCCGGGTTCGCGCTATGCTTTCCAGATCCAACAATATGCCGTAAGAATTCAACTTCTCGCCTTGCAAAACGGCACTATTTCGCAAATCGCGTAGGTGGTGGTGGTAACTATGGTTTATTTTTGGGAGGGGGGATACTGGTTGCGTCTTATGTTAGCCATCTTTGTGGCATCACTCTTGGTGAAACAGCTGCCGCTTTGTCGGCACTACTGTGGGTTGCCCCTCACTGTGATCTGCTGTCACTGCACCCGCTAGGGTCTCATCAACCCGCTTTCCACTCTCATTACTTTCTTCGCCAGGAGTGTCAGTTTTTCTCTCTATAGCTTACACACGATCTTTTAGAAGCTGCTCATTGTCGTCGGGAGTGATTAGCGCGTTTATCCCAGTTAGCAACTCGTCAGTGATTGCGCACAATACGCCCCACTCCGAGGGGTCGAATGACACCAGCGATGCATCCTGAGCTGCGACAAGCGGATACGTACGCTAGTTCCGCGACGACCTGTTTCCCAAAAGCGCCCATGAGCTTTATTGTGCACTCAGCCCGTTCGTATTGCGGCAGGAGTGACCTGCGGATAACTGTTATGTCGGCGCCTGAATCAATGCGTGCACTGATGGGATTGCCGCTACTCAGCAATGACACCTGTCATGAGCTAGCTTTCTCGTTGGTGGACTTTACATCTGCAGGGGTCTGCAAAGCATCCTTTTCTTGGCAGGGCACAGATATTCGGACGCATACGTGGCAAAATTTCTTTTCAAAATGAATTATATTACATTACCAGTAACTTTTCCGAAAGCCTCGGAAATATAATTTAATTACATTATTAAATACTTCTTTTAAAACGTCAGGGCATTTCATTACAATTACTTCAGAAAAGTAATGGAATTACATTTCAATTAACCTTGATTCTTTAACTTGCAAAAAAGTGCACAGCTCTCAAAGCATTTCAGATTTCTTTATTGCAACGCAAAAGCAACTGTGCATTAAAATGGGCGTTGGAAATTTTGCCCCGCTTTGAAGTAAGCGTGTACTTAGCCATGGTCCTTGGAGTCGTTCTTCAGAGGCAGATGAAGGTAGCCCAATGTTACACATCATAAAGAGCTTTTTTTTTTTCATTCTTGGGTATGATTTAAAAGCCCTAAAGTCGGTGACTGCATTCTTCATCCATCGATGAAAGTCGTCGTTCACCGAGTTTTGTGGTCCCGCCCTCTTGATGTTGAAAGGATCATCATCAGCGTCAATTCCGGGTGGCGCAGCGACATGATCTGGAGATTCCTAATCAATGAAATGCGCCTGGTAGCAGGAGCGGACTAGGTTCCATTTCACCCGCTCAAGTTTATCGCCCTGGAGCCAAGCCAACTAGAAACGTGAATGTGTGGCAGCGGCAATGGTGTATTCCGGGTCAGCAAGCTGGTGTGCAAACCTGAATAAATCATAAGATAGTGCAATATAAGTAACCAAGCAGTCATCTGCATTACCATCAATATTACAGATGTTCTGTAAGTCAATTATCGTTGCATTTATTTCTGGGTAATTAGAACTACGTGTATACTAGCAAAGCGTTTTCCGTACTTCTGTACTACACCTGAAAAGTTCACTTTAACTTAAAAATTATGAAAAGTGCCAGCTTGTAGTGAGAGCAACGATGACGACGGTGTCAGGTAGTGCCACCTAATAATTAACTGGATGACGCAAAAGCATGAAAACAAGACTCGGAGCCAACAACGCCTCTGTTTGTTTGTTTTCGGTCTTGTCTCACTCTTCCACACAACTATTTCTTCTAATGCGAGCGATGCTTAAAAGTTTACACTTGTCTACAACGTAATAAACCAGCTGGATATGACGTTCAGTTTTGTAGCGTATGACACGCACAAATTTCCACACCGATCAACCATTTAGCTACGCATCACCGCATAGAACACAAAGGTATAATCAGATACTCTACACTTCTGACATGCTAATTGCTGTTTCAGGCTTTTGATGCACATATATCAACTCCATTCTCACGGCCTCGTAGTGGCATCCGCTCATTAACACGCTAGAAGGATTCCCTGCCTTTGAAAGATCATTGTTATAATAATTTATACAACACAGAACAACTTCGAAAAACTCATCTCTTCAAGACGCCGCATTTCACAGCGTCAAGAAGTGGTTGGCAATATTGTAGCGCCTGAGGACAGTGCAGCACCGTCAGAGAGACTACAGCGTCGGCAAAAGTGCCCCCATGGACATGTATCCCCCCTGCAAAATTTCCAGGGACCGCGCTAGTTTCCGTGGAACATGAAAGAGCGGGATTGAAGCAGTACATTTAAGCACAGCGTAATATTGTCACATGCCTGTACTGCGTTAATTGCTTTAAGAACTCCGCGATATTGATATCTTATAATGAATATTTTTCGCACGCATAACCAACATTATCAACGCTTACTTGAGCCTATATAATAATCGCAAATAATTTCATGTAGAAATAAAAATATCATCATACCGACGTGTACTCTTCCAAAAAGACAGGTTATCTCCAAGGGTCTGGATTATGTTCAGGGTGTCGAGAACCTTATTGATGCGTGTTCCTGCTTCCCTGATCTGGTCCAAGGCGTTGAACAGGGAGTTTCACCTTGTTGCAAAGGATAAAATTAGAAAGCGCCTCAGATTCTGCTGCACTGCTTCTGAGGCTATAGAGGAATGCAGCTGCTTATCAATAAGGCCTTACAGGTGCTCATAATGCGCGTAAATGCACGCCAGTACCGAACGTCTTGTAGGGCCCGTTCAGCGTCAACGGTGGCAACGAGATTAAGCGTGTGCGCCGCACAGCGTTCACGCTTTGGCAGCCTTTGTTCGTCTAAATCGGGAGCGGTATCTGAGTCAGGCACAACTTGGAGAATATCCTGCACGCTCACCATTTCTATGTCTTCATCCTCTTCTGTCATTTGTTGCGGTCCAAATATTCTGCAATCAGTAAAATGAGGGCTCTGTTTTTAGAATGAGATACTATAAATCATTAAGGTGATAAGTAGAAAGACATTTTACCTGAATGATTTCGCGAAGCTTGATGCGTTGTCTTTGACGGTCACAGTGACTTTGTTCAGAATTGCATAGTCCACTCAGATACCATGCCGTGCGCGCGCGAGTACGTCGTACGTATGGTGTCCAGGGAGACGCATGTATGCTAGTACGGCAGACTTTCTTGTGCAGTATTCGCCCAACCAGTGGACGGTTACACCAAAAAAATTCGTGCAATGAATAAGTTCTGGTTAGAATACCACAAAATGATTTGCAAAAAAATATGCATGCTTCAAATAGTGTTAACGGGGAGGTCGCATTGTAAGCTTACTTACCGACGAAAGGATATCCAGCAGTCGGCTGTGCAGCACACAGATGACATATCTCGAAGGGTGGCACGCAGCTTGTCCTTCCTTTGTTCGTACATTTTGTTGACTCTCTCAGCTACCGTCAGACGGGAGAGCACTTTGGTGCCAGGTTGAAGTGTTTCTAAGAGACCGATAAAATCTTCGTGTTCAATAACGGAGAAGCTTTGGAATGATCCTATAACCAGCTTCGTTACAGCCGAGTCTACTTCCTGCTGCGACGGAGTGGGCACTCTTTTTCGAAAACGTTCTTCCAGTCTTTTCTGCTTAAGCGCAGCCGAAGAGCCTTCATCAGAGCCGTCTAGTAACCATTTCTGTTTTTGAACTTCACGTTCTTGCAAAGCGCAGGAGTGTTTTTCTGAAAAAAAAAAGTAAAAAAAGAAAGAACTGCGTCCTTACTCTGCAAGGTAATACTTGGAAGTATGAGACTATACGTAATGAGAAAGGAGATTACACGGCTAATTATTCTTTTTTTGCTCGGCTGATATCTGAGTGTTTATATGAAAACCGGCAAAACTGAGAAGAAAGCAGTACGCGAAGAAAAACACTTTGCACGGAAAAATGCCTTTGATCAGCTCTCGAGGCTAGATGTGCTTTTTTTTTTTTGCAAATTACCACAAAATAAAGAAGGCACTCAGTGCGTCGCAGCTACTGGATCCAAGCATATGTCAAGTTCAAGTAACACCAACAAGGCGCATACTGTTCTATTTGGCACTCCCCAACATTTATTAGAAACGCCGTCATGTTAAGTCAGTTAAGAATTAAGCTGTAAAAAAAAATTGAAATTTGTGTAAGAACAATATGCACGAACTGGCATTTTGCATTCTCAAAACTGTTTCGTAAATGCGCAACAAGATGACCCCAATATCAAATATCTGAGAATTGCTTATCAGCTGCGCAGTTCACGCCACAACGAACGCAAAACCAATGTCTTACACGCACTGGTAATACTACACAGTTAATAGCGTGCCTCAAATCGAAGAAAAGCAGTGCCTTCTAAGCTGCTGTGATGTGAGCAGCACATCCGCGGTGGTTTCGTCATGGGTCACATCAGCTAGAAAGCATCGGACGGTGTATATCTCTTCTCCGTTATGGAGGGTGACAGCATAGCGAGCACAACGCATAGACATACGCGAAGAATCTGCGGTAATGTGCTTCGCTCAGCAGAGATACTATAATAACGCCAGTGTGCAATGAGAGAAAACGGACGTTGCCCTATCGTAAATGCAGCACGAATTTTTTTAGGTGGGCCATCCTTATCGTTGACGTAGTAAGATTGCGATGGCGTTCGCTGTCTCAACTTTCGGGCACGGCGCTCTTTTTCAAGCACTTTTCTTTTTCTTTGGCTTGCAGACGCATGAAAAATGTCTAATCTTTCCACAGTTGCGGAAGTGTTTGGTTTTTGCTGGGAATCCAGATAAATTTGCGAGATGCGAATCCGAACCACAGCGATAGCAGGCGCCATGAGAGGGGTTGAATGATTCAATTTTTGTTTCTCGAACGCGGTTCAAAGAAGCGCTGGCATTGAATTCTTCTGACTGCCTCTCTGCTTCGTCAATCTTGTTTCCAATGTCAACTGCGCGTTGAAGGGTGAGAGACGATTCTTCGTAAAGTCAGCACTCTCGAATCTTTTGCGACGTCTTTGGATTATGCTGTCAACTGAAGTTCCGAAATTGCACGTAGTCGAAAGTTCCCCTAGGCCGCTTACGTAGGCTTGAAAATTCTCACCGGTAGTTGCTTGCGCTGACGGAACCGGTGACGTTCCACCAGGTCGTTGGTTGCTGTTGCGAAGTGACCATCTAGCGTTTCGGCAGCAGCATTGAAGGGGTCTTCGTCAGCACTTGACCTTACACTTAATATGGTACACACGTTGGCTGTGGCTGTGACTCTTGCTGTGGTTCACGGGCACAGGCTGCGGTACACACGTTGGCCTTCTATTCCGATGCAGTTCAGAAGTATTGCCTTCCGACGCTTGGGCTATAGCTCGTCGCCTCCGGCTGCTTACAGGAAGTTTAGGAGGACCAGCTTCCACTGTTGCCAAGATACTGCAGGTTCGTCTGGTGTAGGCAGGAATGGTGGGGGCGGCGGTAAGGATCCGCCCGACATGATTCCAAAAGTACAGTTTTCGGAACGGAAAACTATGCTTGAGTCCTCGTCGTCATTTCGTGGTGTCCGGTATCTGGGCGGAAGGAACGAATAGGCTGTTACGACCAAGCATCCGCATTTGCGCGCTCTATTGTTCGCCTGTGGGCATGGATAAGTGCTGTGAATATGTGGTGATGGTCCAATGGCTCTAAGTGAGCCTGTTTCCAGGAATCCTGTTTTGTAAGCCTGTTTTGCTTTGTGGACAACCTGCAAATGCCAAATTGACCCTGTCAAGAGAACGTCTGGAAAAACACAAAGAAACGTCCCCCTGCGGGAAAATGCAGGAAGTGCTTTCTTTCTTTTGTTCACCCTTCCAGTCGAGAAGCCCTATCGTCCAGTGAGGAATGTCTACTTTCCAAAGGAGACGACAGAGTGACATGTCCGCTGACGTGCAGGACAAGAAAGGAGCATGACGCATACAGCCATTAAGTGATTTCCCAGGAATGCAGGAAAGATTTGCAATTGTCGAAAACGGACAATGCTGGGAGCGGATGCGGCGCCACGTGCACTCGGGTTTCTGAGAAGTAAAACCACTTGTCAGAACCAGCCTGTGGTTTCTTTGCTGAAGAATAGAAATGTACCTCCTCTCCTCGCCGTTCCCAAGCTTTTCCCGCCAACAAGTGATCACGCCCAACGAATGAATGCCGGACCAGTCAGTGCTTCAGACCATCAGTGCAGTGATGTGTTCGATTGGATGCCGATACCTGAGGGGCGTGCCCTGGATTTGGTTGGTCAGCATCTTCAGAGAGGGGCTGGACATAGGGGGTTTTAAGGACGCTGCAGAGCACGAAATGTCGCTCTGAGCCCTGGGTAAACGGCTCATCCAGTCGCTTCTCGCTATGAACTCTTAACGCTTGCCATTTTGCTGATGTACCCTTCTTTTTCGTGTAAATAATCTTGTAAATAAGTTTCTCAAAGTGCCATTAAACCTGCTTGTACATATTCCACCAACTTCGAAGATTCAATCCTACTTCAACCCCGAGTCTCTGCACGCTACCAAGTGAAGGCCGGGTCGACGTAGTCCCAGCGTCACGACAACTGGTGGCAGCGGTGGGATCTGAATCTACAAGCCAAAACATCTGATGACTGGAGGTGGGATCTGGATCTACAAGCTACAACAACTGGTGATTCGAGGTGGATCAGAATCTACAAGTCACATCTTGTGATCGGAGGTGGCATCTCAAGCAACAAGCAGGAGCAACAATCGGCCAACAAGAGAGCAGCTCGGAACATCGATCGCATGTGTGGGTGAGTGCTTGGCTTTTCTTCTGATGTGGACCAGGTTCTAGAACAGGGTTAGATTTTAGAACTGGTAAAAAGTGTTGAAACGCCTTTAGGTTTGGTAGTTTGCACTGTTGTTTTGGAAGTAGCCGACACTCGGAGCGATCATGGACCTACAAAAGCTGCAGAAACCGGACCTGTTGCTATTGTGTGAGGAATTGGGAATTGATACAAGTGGTTTGGCACGAAAACCTTTGATTATAAAGGCAATCACAGATTTGGGAGCCGATGATGAGGAGCTCAGTGAAGCATGGAACCTCATCGCCCAAAAAAAGGAGGAGCAGCTCAGACAGCAGAAAGAGCGGGAAAAAGAAGAAAAGAGGCGTGAGCGCGAACTTGAGAGGGAAAAAGAGGAAAGGGAGCGCGAACGTGAGAGGGAAAAAGAGGAAAGGGAGCGCGAACGTGAGAGGGAAAGAGAGGAAAAGAAGCTAGACATTGAGCTCCGGAAATTAGAACTAGAGTTGAGCAAGAGGTCGGGCGATTGTCCCCAGCTAGCGGTACCTCGTCTCAACAAGGAGGCAGATTTCAAGATGTCAAAGTACATGCAGCCATATGTGATATCAGGGGATATCGGTCTGTATCTGGCTAACTTTGAGCGAACCTGCGAAAAACTGTCCTTCCAGCGAGACACTTGGTCTCAGAGATTATTGACGGTTCTGCCCAGCGAGGCAGCGGAGGTTGTCGCGCGGCTAAGCAAGGAGGACGCGGACAACTACGAGAAGGTCAAAGCTTGCCTTCTGAGAAAGTATAGGCTTAGCGCCGAGGCGTTCAGACAACGTTTTCGGAACGCTACTAAGTCCAGGGACGAGAGTTACCCTGAATTCCTGTATAATTTAAGAGTCAATTTGGGCGAGTGGCTAAAGAGCACTGATTCCTACCGTGATAGGGACGCTGTAGTCGAGCGAATTCTTTTGGAGCAGTTTTATAGCTGCCTCCCAGAAAAAGAAAGAAATTGGTTACAGGACCGAGGCGAAATTAAGTCGGCAACTGAAGCTGCCGAAGTCATTGAGGAGTACGCTTCGCGCCGACAATTCAGCAACCCAGCAGTGGATAGGCTCCGCAATCCCAAGTTGAGTGTAAAAAACCGTCAGGAAAGGCACTTTGCTAGAGTTGGAAACGAAGAAATGAAGGTTTCTTCAGGAAAATTCCCTAGAAAGGACGGCAGTGAGAAAAGTGGGGAAGTGACCAACGTGCAGAACACAAAGAATAAGCTTGAGGCTAGGAAGCCGCTCACATGCTTTAGGTGTAATGAGCAGGGTCACATTGCCGTCAACTGCCGGAAAGAAAAGATTGCTTTCTCGTATGTCAGGGACTGCGATGAAAATATGCAGCTTTTAGAACCCTACCTGCATGACCTAGTAGTCAACGGGAAGCCTTGCAAGGTACTGCGCGATTCGGCCGCAACGATGGATGTTGTCCATCCGGCGTATGTATCGCCTTCCGACTATACAGGACAGTGTGCATGGATCCGACAGGTAGTTGAGGAACAGAGTGTGTGCTTGCCGATCGCGAACGTGGTCATCGAGGGCCCTTTCGGCGAATTAAAAACCGAGGCTGCCGTTTCAGGAAAGCTTCCTAAGTGCTATCCGTATTTGTTCTCCAACAAATCGGACATGCTACTGCGAAAGAGGGGCATCCTTTTCGGAGACAGTGTTGTGCAAGCATTAACACGTTCAAAGGCGCGAGAACTAGCTACACTGCTCATACCAGAAAAATCCACAGCGGAGGAAACGGCAGTTAAAACAGTGGTCGATGCGGAAGATAGCGGGTCAGAAAACTTTGAGAGCGAGGCACCTCAGGTAAGTCAACTTGAAAGTGAGCTTGATGAGACGCGGAATGAGGACGTTCTTAAGAGTAACCTCTTGCCGCCAGTGTCTAGTAATCTCACGAATCTTTTAAGTGGAACCCTAGAGGACTTAGCTATGGAGCAAGCCAATGATCCTAAGATACAGGAGCTTCTCAAAAGGACGGAGCAGATAGGAGAACTAAAGAAATCTCAGCTGTCCGATCTCGGCGAGCTAATAACAGAGTTTGAGGCCTGCTTCGTGGACAGGCCAGGCAGGACTGATTTGACTGAGCACGATATTGAGCTGACTTCAGACGTGCCAGTGCGATCAAGGTGCTACCGATTTTCTCCAAGGCAAAGAGAAATTCTGGATAGGGAAGTAACTCGCATGCTGGAATTGGGAGTAATAAAACCCTCGGAAAGCGATTATGCTTCGCCTATGATCTTAGTAGAAGCTCCAGGTAAAGACCCTAGGCCTGTGGTAGACTACCGAAAGCTAAATTCTCTCACCAGGGATCAAATGTATCCTATTCCGAATATTGAGGAGAGAGTAGAACAGGTCAGTAGAGCGGCATATGTGACTACGCTGGACCTTACTCGAGGATACTGGCAAGTACCGCTCACTGAACGCGCCAGCAGATACGCGGCTTTCGTCACTCCGACGGGCAGCTACCAGCCAACAATGATGAGTTTCGGGCTCAAAAATGCTCCATTTTGTTTTTCCCGACTCATGGATAGGGTTTTAAAGGGGTGTGAAACATTCGCGGTGCCTTATTTAGATGACATTGCGGTTTTTTCCGACTCATGGGCGGACCATATGGTACATCTAAGAGCTGTACTGAGCCTTTTGCGTCAAGCTGGACTAACCGTAAAGGCCGAGAAATGTTGCCTGGCAAGGGCGACCGTGGACTACTTGGGTCACAATGTAGGTCAAGGTTTCAGGAAACCCAGCGAGATTAAGATTTCTGCGGTAGCAGACTACCCGCGGCCGAGCACGAAGACGGAAATTCGAGCATTCCTGGGTCTGACTGGGTACTACAATCACTACATCCCTAACTATTCAGCTTTGGCTAGCCCTCTGACCGACGCTCTCCGCAAGACAGAACCGACAAATGTAGTCTGGGACGAACAAAAGGAAGCCTCCTTCGTAAACCTGAAGGCTGTGCTGATTAGCCGTCCGGTATTGCGAGCTCCAGACTATGGCCGAGAATTCACGGTCCAGTGTGATGCCAGTGATCGAGGGTTAGGTGCTGTTCTCTGCCAGAGAGATGACGACGGTAATGAGCACCCCGTGCTCTACTTGAGCAGAAAGCTGAGTTCTAGAGAGAGGGCTTATTGCGCGTCAGAGAAAGAGTGCGCTTGCATTGTATGGGCCATTCAAAAATTGCAGTGCTATCTTGGAGGGGCCAAATTCACCGTAGAGACGGACCATTGTCCCCTGGCTTGGCTGCAAACTGCGACATCGAAGAACAGTCGCCTTCTTAGGTGGAGCTTGATTTTACAGCAGTACAATTTTGAAATAAGATACAAAAAGGGGAAATTAAATGGGAATGCGGACGCGCTTAGCCGCTCTTTCTAAGCGGTCCGAGATGTTCCTCACCATGTATCGAAATTGATAATCAGGTTTTTTTTTTTTTTTTTTCCGTGCGCTTGTATATGTGTGACTATGTAAAGCAGCACGTTTGGTTTTCTAGGCATACGTGGGTCCTGAACGTCTTGAGAGTGGGCTTTTCTCGAACAACAATGGCAGTTTTCTTTTAACCTGGTCTCTTCAGACGGGAGCCGAGTGCTTGTTTAGACATGTGGTTGAGTTTCAGACAGCTCGAGCAATTTGGCCTACAACAATCAAGACAACGCGACAAGCAACAGCGAGCTTCAAGCGTTCACGTGCAGGCCATTAAGTCGTCTCTTCATGCAGCAGCGGCGACTGCTGCCCTCCGTGACTCTTCTGGCGGGGGAGGAGGCTGTTACGACCAAGCATCCGCATTTGCGCGCTCTATTGTTCGCCTGTGGGCATGGATAAGTGCTGTGAATATGTGGTGATGGTCCAATGGCTCTAAGTGAGCCTGTTTCCAGGAATCCTGTTTTGTAAGCCTGTTTTGCTTTGTGGACAACCTGCAAATGCCAAATTGACCCTGTCAAGAGAACGTCTGGAAAAACACAAAGAAACGTCCCCCTGCGGGAAAATGCAGGAAGTGCTTTCTTTCTTTTGTTCACCCTTCCAGTCGAGAAGCCCTATCGTCCAGTGAGGAATGTCTACTTTCCAAAGGAGACGACAGAGTGACATGTCCGCTGACGTGCAGGACAAGAAAGGAGCATGACGCATACAGCCATTAAGTGATTTCCCAGGAATGCAGGAAAGATTTGCAATTGTCGAAAACGGACAATGCTGGGAGCGGATGCGGCGCCACGTGCACTCGGGTTTCTGAGAAGTAAAACCACTTGTCAGAACCAGCCTGTGGTTTCTTTGCTGAAGAATAGAAATGTACCTCCTCTCCTCGCCGTTCCCAAGCTTTTCCCGCCAACAAGTGATCACGCCCAACGAATGAATGCCGGACCAGTCAGTGCTTCAGACCATCAGTGCAGTGATGTGTTCGATTGGATGCCGATACCTGAGGGGCGTGCCCTGGATTTGGTTGGTCAGCATCTTCAGAGAGGGGCTGGACATAGGGGGTTTTAAGGACGCTGCAGAGCACGAAATGTCGCTCTGAGCCCTGGGTAAACGGCTCATCCAGTCGCTTCTCGCTATGAACTCTTAACGCTTGCCATTTTGCTGATGTACCCTTCTTTTTCGTGTAAATAATCTTGTAAATAAGTTTCTCAAAGTGCCATTAAACCTGCTTGTACATATTCCACCAACTTCGAAGATTCAATCCTACTTCAACCCCGAGTCTCTGCACGCTACCAAGTGAAGGCCGGGTCGACGTAGTCCCAGCGTCACGACAAGGCGCAGACGGAAGCTCAGTGTAGCCTCTTTATATACGACAGAGAGTGTGAGCTCGAGAGAAGAGAGGAGGAAAAGTGTGGATCATGATAGCACTACTGCATAGAAAGCGAAACCGAAACTTGTGCGGGATACAATAATTACCAGCAACAAAATTTCGGTACTGGGGACTCCTGTGCAGCACATGCCATTTTACGGATTGGTTGATTTTTTAGCACAAGAACTTCCTGTCGGTCTACAAAATCGTGTTGTTCCTTCCACACACTACTCAGCCGTGTGTTGTGAATGCCATTTTCCTATTTCACTTATTTTATTTCTGTATATATATTTATTGACTGCTTGGATTGCTTGCATGTGGGTAAAAGAAACCTTCTCTGTGTGTTGCTGCTAGTGCCGCTGACTTGTGTTCTATTACGCATCTGCTGTAGCCAATTGAAGTTTGTGTAATGTGTCCAGCTTTTGCACTACTGTGTCTTCTTCTAGCCCTGACACGTTAAGGTTTTCTTGTGTGCACAATTAGAAGGCATGTTTCTATCCACCTCCTACTAGTTTATCACTTAATATGATGACTAAACATGGTATAATAGACAGGCAATTTGTTGGCTTGGTTGGTTGGTTTGTGGGGTTTAACGTCCTAAAGCAACTCAGGCTATGAGAGACGCCGTAGTGGAGGACTCCGGAGATTTCGACCACCTGGGGTTCTGTAATGTGCACTGACACCGCACAGCACACGGGCGCCTTGCTTTTCGCCTGCATGGAAAAGCTGCCGCCGAGGCCGGGATTCGATCCCGCGTCCTTGGTAACAGTAGTCGAGCGCCGTAACCACTGCGCTCGACTACTGTTACAGTCAAGTATTAGACTCAAGGGAGGAGTAGAGATATTTTAATTTATTTTTAAAGTTTGTAGAGATGTTCGCTCGTGCATTCCGGACCCATCGCTAGTGCATTGTCTGTCACGTAGTTCAATGAAAAAAAAAACACATTCAACTATTTGTGACGTCACTGCACAGCTTTCTGACGTAAAAGACGATGCTGTTGGTCAGCTCGGTTTTGCTATTCTATTGCACCCGCTATATTCTAACAGTTCTAACGCACGGACAGCACGACGGCTCACTGTAGCCAAAATTATGCTTGATGGCAGTATTCATTCGCTAAAATTTGCGAAGGATGCTGCCGACGGCGCGGCAATGGTCGGTTAACAGCATTGTTGTCGGTCTCATTAGTGAAACCGGAGTGGTCGGCTGAACCCAGTGAGGCAATGTAGCACTCTTCGGCTTTGTACCAGAAAAGAGAAATGTGACCGGGACTGCTGATATACTCGTACAACACAAGCATGCCTGCCCAAATGCGGCGACTTCGGCAACGGCGCCTCCCGCGGGCGCGCCAGACGACGAATTGCGCTATTCCCTGCCTGCCCTACCCGTCGCTATAGGCCTAGTGGGTTTGGCCGGTCGGCACTTCGGAACGGGACTCAACGCTGTAATAAAGGTTCGTCTTGCGTCACCGCTTTACTACAGAAAGCCTATCTCATAATAAAATAAGCTCGATAAAACGTGCTTATTGCGACTGTTCTCAATCGGCCTAATTTGCATTCTACAAGTTGTGATGGCCATTGTTCCGGGCCGCTTGCAGCATGCTCGGCGCACCGGAGTCACCCCGAAGCTTCGTGGTGATTGTACACACATACTGCAATGTACGCAATTGTCGATTTCGGTTCATCGTTGCAAAAACAATACTCGATGACCGTTTTCATTCGCTAAAATTTGTGAATTTCTCTCAACAATCAGCAGGTTCGCACACATGAAGCAGCGCTCAAAACTGCGCACGAAAGCGGTGCCTCGACCAGTGCATGCGATGAAAAACTATAATACCCGCGACCATTTACTCGCCAGCATTTACGCGCGCTCCTTCATAGTCAAAGCCTCCGCTAGGCGGCCTGCTGGGAGGAATAAGTTTTCACAGAGCGATTTGGATACAGCTGTTCGCAGGCGACAACGGCATGTTTCATAATATTTCGTGTTGGCTCGGCGTGACAGGATCGCCAAAACGACGCCAATATCATGTTTGGATGAAGTCGACCAACTCTTTCCGCAGTGGGACTCTGCCATAAGAGCATATGTGGAGTCACACTGCAAACAGAGCAGACGACGCGCCTACTTGTTGACGTCACCAGTTTTTGACCCATGTGACATTTGAATGTTATGTGTAGTGTTTTTACATCAAGTAAAAACCTAGCAACGAGAAATCAAAATTGGAACTGCTGCGTACTAATAATAACATAATAACTTGTGTAATGCGAGTTTGCGCTTTTAAGACCGTGCTCTATGCTTCAAGAATCGCTACGCACTATTTACGACACAAAATTACGGCACAAAGGTTTGGTGTCCCCTACCCCTTTAAAAGCCCACTGTCCACCCTCTGGTCGAAAATATTTTCTTCACCGGTGACTGTGAGACTTCGCCCTCAGAACGCAAGGCCGAAAAATGTTTTTGAAAAGAGTAACTAATAACGCAGTTACAGCCACCGCAATCATCCGATTCTGTCGTGTTTCTCTTCTCCCGTTCCCTCGCAAAGGTTTTTCAGTCCTGCCCGGTCATCTAGCCTCTGCAAAACGAATTCCCCTTCCTCCTCCGCGTTTGGCGGTAGGTGGGGCGTGGCACTCCGCGGGCGCGAAAAAAAAAATAATAAACGAGCGAGGAGCGCGTGCCGCTGCGAGCTGGATTCAGTCGGGCCATGGCGAGGGAAAAGCGCATGGATGGATGGATGGAATACAGGAGCGTCCCCTTTGAAACGGGGTAGTAGCAGTAGCTATCATGCTCATTTTTCTCCGTATATCTTAATTATTTATTTAGAATGGTTAACTAAACCATCATTCTATTTATTAAATTTTTGTTTCTACATTACTAACATTATGTCACTCCTGTGCTTTTAAGCCACCAATCTTCCAGTCGTTTTGTGCTAGTTTCCACCGCCAGTTTATTCACCCGGCCACTGGTATCTCTAAACCCCAGAGCTTCAGGAACAGTGATTGCGTCTGCATCAACTTCCGGACGGATACCATTACATTCGAGTATAATATGGTGAATTGTTTCACTGGAGTTTTCACATATAGCACATGCGTCATCTCCATTGTTAAATTTCGTTTTGTAGCTGCGTGTTCTAAGGCACCCTGATCTAGCTTCACGAAGTAGGGCACTGCCTCTTGAGTTATCAAAGAAATCTTCCTTCCTGATCTGCATTTTACACTTACGGTATAATTCCACACTCTGTTTCTTTTCCATCGCGTTTATCCAATTTTTAACTTCTGTGTTTTTCACCTGTTCCTTAATGCTCTTTATTTCTCCGTCCTTGTTACTAGCATACTTACTAGTTAGTTTCCTAGTTCTTTTTCTCCATTGTGAGTCCACGCTTTTTAAGTACAGGTATTTAAATACTTTAGCTGCCCATCTGTTACTGTCCAATTTCCTCAGGCGTTCCTCATATAAAATTTTTTACTCTGAGCTTCCCGTACTTCGAAAGATGCCCAGCCCATATCTCCCTGTACCGCCTCATTTGTAGTTTTGCCGTGGGCACCTAGTGCTAATCGTCCAACGGATCTCTGATTTATTTCTAATGTCGACTGTACCTCTGATTTTAGGCACAAAACCGCATTTCCGAAAGTGAGTCCGGGCACCATAATTCCTTTCCAAATACCCCTCAAAACCTCATACTTATTGTATCCCCACAATGCCTTATGCTTCATTATCCCGGCATTCCTTCTCCCTTTGGCCTTAAGTGATTGCTCATGCTTTCCAATGTATGCCAATCCTTTGTTTACCCATACCCCCAGATATTTATATTCAGATACTCAAGGTATTTCATGGCCTTGTATTTTAAGACCCTGATCAGTTGTGCCGTTGAAAATCATCAGCCCCGACTTAACTGCGCTGAAACTGAAGCCTAGAGCGTCCCCTTCGTCTTCGCAATAATTAACTAGAGTTTGCAATTCTTCCAGACTCTCAGCTAGCAGCACAATATTGTCTGCATACATCAAACCGGGGAGGCGCTGCTCTACTGTCTTTCCACCTAATCTATATGACAGGTTAAAACCTAGGTTACTGTCTTGTATCCTCCGTTCCAGGTTTATCAAATAAAGCATGAACAGCACCGGTGTAATCCTTTGCATACTTTGACATCCTCCGTACTACTTATCCCTTCCCACGTAATTTCTACTTTGTTATCCCGGTATATTTACTGTAGGAACTCTATTATCTCATAACTGATACCTTCTTTTTTTAATATGTTCCACAGGAGTTCCCTACTTACGTTGTCGTACGCCCCGTTTATGTCCAGGAAGGCCAAATACAAAGGCCTATTTTTAACTCTAGATATTTCGATGCATTGGGTAAGCACGAACAGGCTATCATCTAAGCGCCTACCATTTCTAAAGCCGTTCTGAAGTTCTCCGAGTATAATGTTACTTTCTACCCATGCTTGCACCTTTGATTTCACCGCCTGCATGGCTAACCTGTACATAACAGATGTTATGGTAATCGGCCTGTAGGATTTTATGTGAATCCTGTCTCCTTTCCCTTTATAAATCAAATTCATTTTACTCTGCCGCCAACTGTCCGGAATTTGCTTATTCGTTATGACTGTTTCCAGAGATTTTAACAACGTTTCCTTACTTTTTGGACCGAGTTCATTAATCAGCTTGATCGGAATTCCATCTATCCCTGTAGATGTGTTTTTAGGAGTATTTTTTTCTGCTTTTTTCCAGTTTAGATTGGTCAGTTCTAAGCTGTTTTGTATTCTGCTACCTTGTGTTGCTTCCTGATTTGCGGAGATTGCCCTATCGTCGCTCTTAAATGATTCGGCTATAACTGATGTAATGTAGTTCACTGCGTTGTCTCCTTTAAACAATTTCCCTCGTTATCTTGAATCCGAGTCTGCTTTCGTTGATTCTTCTTCCCTAGCCAGCTTATATGGTTCCAGAATTTTCTTGCTCCGCCTCTAGAGGCATCGTGTATGTCAGCCATCCAGCGATCGGTGGACTGCTTTATTTTACTTTGGAAGAGGGCCTGTACCTCAAGTTTCTTTTGTCGATATGATTCCCATTTTTGGTCGATTTCCTCCTGAGATACCTGTGCTTTCTTTGCCACTCGGTGTTGCCTTGAAGCAGCTCGTCGTTGTTCAATAGCTTCCCTGATTTCCTTATTCCACCAGCTCCGTGGCTTCTTCTTTCCATTCCAGCGCTTTGCTACTTTAACTTCCTGAATTTTCCTCCTTATGAGCAGTTCTACCTGTTCATAATCCCAGATTTCCATGGGGCATTTCTCTATTGCTTCCTTTATGTCTGCTGCTATCTGCGCTATTTGATCGTCGTTTTATTTTGCGTTTACGTTTTGTCTAAGTTTCATTTCTCTTTTCATCAAGGGCCCCACCTGAAGAGCACCAGCGCCGCCTCCTTCCTTTGGCGGTCCTTTCTGAACTACTGGTCCGGGGCGTCGCCGGGGGAGCGCATTGAACCACCCACGCCCCGACTGGTACGCGCACTGCCAACACCTCCCAGGTGTTGGTCAAGGCGCGTGCTCGTCCGAGAGAAAGCGCACAGTGCACACCGTGAAGGAAGCCAGCTGAGCAGGCAGCGTCCTGTGTGCGCCCGCGCAACAAAGCAGCGCGAGACATCTGAACGTGCGCTGAAGCGAGCGAGCGAAGGGAGAAAACTTGCACGGGATGCCTAGGTGGTACCGCGGCGTGTATCCCCAGTTTCTATTTTTCTGTCAGAGATGGCGCTCGCTGTCAGGAGCAGCAGCGCCGCTCGACGGTGCTTTGGAAGCCTATATCTTGCAGAGCGTGTAAACAAACGTAATACTCGTGCATGGCACAACCGCGGTCGAACCGACGGCCGAGATTCCCGGCAACGCTGGGTTATTCAGCTGATTTCGAATCACTGCCTATGCAGGCCTGCGCTTGCATAGGTAATTTTCCAAAAAGAAAGACTAGCATGGCACATACGCAAGACAGCGAGCGCACTTCATTCGTTCGTATTAAGTGATTTATCTCTTGAACATGCGCTCATTATCTGGGCGAAGTGCGAGGCAATGGATCACTGAGCAGAGCAGAGGCGGGCCTTGCGCCCATCACGATGAAAACAACGCAAGTTTCTGCTTCAGCCGACTGCCAGTTTTCTCCGATTCAGGAAAATGCAGTCAATTCACAAGTTCAATTACCTACAAAAAAAAAAGCCCGCGTCACAAGGATGTTTTTGCCAGCGTTTTAACCAGCTGTTACCGCAGGACACATATCCTGGACAGTAATACGAAGCACAGTTGTACGTATTTATTCTCTTCTGCTCTAGCGATCCGCACCAACACCTCTTTCATATTTTATAAGAATAGAGGAGGCATTGTTCCCAAAAAGGCTACTTGAGCTCGTCCTATGTGTGCAGGCTCATCACAATACTTGGAAGAAACTTACCTTATTTACTCGATCCTAAGCACCCGCCCCCCAATTATTTTTTCAGGCTTGAGCTTTGTTCAGCACCATGACAGAGAGAGCGAGAGCGGAACTATTTATTAGTCACAAGTGACCTCCTTGGTCACAAGCCGGCAGCCGAGTAGTTTTCTTGCACTTCCGATATGGTCACCCATGTCCATCAATTCAATCCTCGAGTTCAAGGGGTCGCTTACTCCCTTCATACGCTGTACCAACTGCTTGAGGAACACGCCAATGTTTCCCTGCCTGGAATAGGTAAGAAAAGGTAATTTCCCAGGTTAGGAATCACACTGCAAAAATTTCTACTTTCTCACGCGCGGTTCGTCATTTAACGCTGCATATCAATAAACCAAAAGAAGAGCAGAATTTTTACTTTGCATACTTTTTCCGTGTTCACGTAAAAAGAAAAAAGAATGCTAGGAAAAGCAAGAGCACAAAGTAAGACTCTTAAGTAAATACCCCTCATGGGTCTTTAAGGTAACAAAATGAAATGAAATGCAAAGTAACTCCCCTACTTACTGATCGCCATGACAAATCCTTAAGCGAAAACAAAGCGAGGTACCGTAGTGGACAGCGCCGGAATAATCGCTCAGCGCGTGTCCGTTTCATCATCAATGAAACGAGGCCGCAGGACGGGTACGATGGCTTCGAGGAAAAAAATGCCAAGACGGGAGAAGTAGCAGCTAGTATTCTCGCACACACGCACGCGCGCGTTCTCCGGCGCTCTCGATCACAATGTGCTGACTAGCGCTCACGTGTTGTGAATCACGAGTGTTAAGAGGATAGACATTCGTCGAATTGAGGCCGCTAGGTAGCCAACTGCACGCCGTATCCCTTCGTAGGGCAGCCTGTCTTAAAAACCCGCTGTGAATAACCGAGTTGTCTCGGTTGCGCAAAATTGGCTGTGATATGTATCTGAAACATAATATCTGCATCACATTTCGAAGTCGCCATGCGCTGCCTCAAGGTGCTCGCGGAGCTTTGCCGCGTACTGCGTAAGCGGAGGGGGCGCGGGCCCCGCCGCGTCAAGTAGGGCGTTCTCTAGCGGAAAAGCGATCTCTCTCCCAAAATTCAAGTAAGCAGGTGTCATACCCACCGACCTGTTCACGGTTGTTCTAGTGGCGAAAGCCAGTTCGGACAGCCGTGCGTCCCAATCTCTGTGCTGCTCGGTCGACGCAACCAGCATACTCTTAACATTCCGATTCACTCTCTCGGTTATGTTGCTCTGAGCGTGGTAGGGACTCGTTTTCCTGTGGCGGATTTGAAGCGCCCGACAGGAATCAACAAAGACTTTGCTTGTGAAATACGAATCATTGTCTGTAATGAGGTCGGAAGGGAAGCCGAAACGAGTGAATGTCTCCAACAGTTTATCCCAAATCCGTTCTGACACAAGCTTTCTAAGGGGGAAAACCTCAACCCACTTGGAATAGTGGTCCGTTATTACCAGGATATATTGGTGTCCGCGCGCGGAGCGAGGGAGGGGTCCCATGATATCGCACGCGACCACTTGCCACGGATAGTTGCTAACTACAGGCTTCATCATGCCAGCGGGTTTCCCGCCCGAGGCTTGGCTACCTGGCAAACAGGACATGTACGGGCGTAACCCAGCACATCCTTTCTCATACCTGGCCAGGTCGCGACACGGCATAACTTATCGTAAGTCTTACTGCCGCTGCTATGGCCTGCCAGCGCTGAGTCATGGAAGTACTGGAGGAATCGTTTCCGCAACTTCCTCGGGACCACGACTAGGAAGGGGGATGCAATCGCCTCTTCCTCGTCAAGTTGGGGGATGTAGCGGAGCAGTAAGCCATCATCGCCCAGCAGATACGCGTCGTACTTGCCCTCAGCGTTCCCGGTGCAAGCTGCACTATTCGCAAGCTCTGTCAGTACCCGCTGGCATAGACCGTCTGCTTTCTGGGCCTCAGTTAGCTCTTCCCTACTGACCGCTACTCCCCAAGACAGATTTCTCTCTGCCTCGCTTCTTGGCAGGCGAGTAGTCGCCGACACCAGCTGCTGCGCCGTCTCTCTCTCGCAGCACAGCGCGGCAACTCTGTCCGCCTCCTTTCTCTCTTTAACTACGCAGGGCGCGACACTCGTGTCCGCCCTCTCCTCCTCTCCACTAGCGGCGACGCCGCTTTCAGCAATGCTGGTTTGCGCCTCTTCTGCGCTTCTGCCAGCCTTCAACGGTGCGCGCGATAAAGCATCGGCCACCTTATTCATGCTGCCCCGGCGGTACTCAATGGCGTACGCGTAACGTTGCAACGTCAGCGCCCATCTCGCGAGTCTGCCTGCGGGGTTTTTCAGCCTCTTTAACCACGAAAGTGCCTGGTGATCTGTCTGCACGGTGAAAACCGCTCCGTGTAGGTACACGTCGAACTTTGACAATGCGAACATTATCGCCAGGCATTCCTTTTCGGTCACGGAGTAATTCCGCTCCGCCGATGTGAGCGTGCGGCTAGCGAACGCGACAGGGCGCAGTTTGCCCTCGTGTTCCTGCAACAAAACAGCTCCTACACCGGCATCACTAGCATCTGGCTGCAAGACAAACGGCTTGTTCAGGTCGGGGAGGCGTGAACTAGCGGTGTTCGCTATCGCGTGAGCCAAGGCAACAAAAGCGTCGTTCTGTTCCTTGCCCCAGACCCACTTCGAGCCTTTCCGCAACAGCTGGTTCAACGGCCTAGCGAGCTCTGAACAACTAGGGATGAATTGTCTGTAGAAGGCAACCATTCCCAAAAACCTCTGCAAGCTTTTCACGTCCGTCGGGCAGGGGTAGTTCAGAATTGCCTGCAGTTTGTCATCGTTCGGTCTCAAAGTGCCATCATCAACCACAAATCCCAAGAGGTTCACTCTCTTCGATGCCAACTGCACTTTCTTTGGGTTGATCGTTATACCCGCACGTCTCATTCTTTCAAGAACGGAATTCAAGTGAATGAGATGCTCTTCGAACGACTGTGAGAATATCACGACGTCGTCGAGGTACGCCATCGCGTAGTTGAACCTTGCATCGCCCAGCACGATGTCCATCAATCGCATGAACGTGCTCGGTGCATTAGACAAACCAAACGGGTGTCGAGTAAATTCGAAGAGCCCGCGGTGACAGGTGAATGCGGTTTTCTGAATGTCACCTTCCGCCACCTCAATCTGCAGGTACCCTCTGCTTGCATCCAGGACTGTGAAGAACCTTGCGTTCCCTAACGCGTACATCACAGCCTCGATCGACTGGAAAGGGTACGCAACCGTAGGCGTCAGTGAGTTGAGCTTTCGATAATCAACACACAGCCTGACCGAACCATCTTTCTTTGGCGCTAGAACCACTGGGGACGCCCAGGGACTTTGTGAGGGTCTCACCGCGCCGGTATCAATCATCTCGTCAAGGGCGCTGTCGAGAAGCTGTCTCTTATGCGCGCTTAACGGCCGCGGGTTACATCTGAAAGGGCGCGCATCACCCGTTTCGATCTCGTGCTGAAGCAAGTCGGTCCTGCCTGGTTTCTCTACAGGCGAGGGGGACAAAAGCCTCTGCGCCCCCGGGGCGGTCGCCCGGTGACGCGGCGTGGGAGTACATTTCCCATTTTCCGCCGTGGTTACCACGAAATTCTCCCGCCGACGGCGACAGGCCGGTGTTACCAATTAGGGCCGCCGGCGGTCCGCGTTTCCCTGCATAGGCCTTGCTTGACACTCTCGTGCCACGTGGCCCGGCTGGTTGCAATTCCGGCAAAGCCGATCGTTCACCTGCCGCGCGGTCGGGGGATGCCGCGTTCCACGAAGCGGTTGGGGACGTATTTCCCCTCTCTCCGCGCCTATGCGGACGTCGCTGGCGAGCCCAGCTCGACGCCGCTGCTCGAACGCGTACGGGTCAAGAGCGCGAGGAATATCGGAGCCTTCCGCTGGCCTTTCCTGCCCAACCGTCATTACGTCTGCGCCCCTGGCGCGCGGCGCGGAGTCTTGGCCTCCGGCCCAGGCGCATCGCGGCTCTAGCGATTCGGCTGGCCTTGGGGGTGGCTGGTAGCGCAATTCAGCGAGTAAATCCGCCTGTACTACCTTCGTTTCCTGTGCTAGGGCCTCGAGGTTTGCAAAACCACGTCCCCGCAAATACGGCTTGAAGCGCGGATGGCATTGCCTCATCACGCGTGCGACCTGTTCAAGATCGGTTGCCGTGGGATCTGCCCTCTTGTAGAGCTCCTGCATTGCGCGTACATACTCGAGGAGGCTCTCCTCTGGGTGCTGTGTGCGCAACGCTAGCTCCTCAAGCATCCGGCGTTCGTAATCGGGCGGCAAGAACTCGGCGCGGAAGCGATCTGTGAAGTCTGCCATCGACTGGAAGGCCGGCTGGCAGCGTCTCCACCGCGCCGCGCTCTCAACAAGTGCCACGGGGATTACCTGCGCTAGCACCACGTCGTCTGGGGAACCCAGTGCCGTCTGATAATCCTCGAGTTTTTGCAGGAACTCGTGGACTGACTTTACGTCCGTGTAACCGGAAAAGGAGGGAACCTCTACATTTATCCGCGGACGCGACACTGCCGCCGCAGCTCTGGCTTGGTTGGCGCTAGCCACCGAACCGAGCTGAAGGGTGAACACCGACCACACCTCGTTCATCTGCCTCATCAAGGCGGCCGCATCGGTAACCTGCACAGACTCTACCGCGTCCTTTACCTCACTTCCTGACGCACTGGCGTCCGAAGCGGCGGCCCTATCTGGCACGTCTTTTCTCGGAGGCATTGCACTCAACAACTAAGGCCGGTCGGGAGCCTAAACGCGCACGACTACCTCCTAGCCCGCATCAAGAGGCTAGTCACAAAGGCTAACCACTTCATAAAACTAACATATGCACAAAAAAAAATTAAACACAAACCGCCCGACACTAACAAACACGCACATAACCCAAAACAAGATAAAACACTGTACAAACACTGCTATACTACACTCCGTGTCATCTGCACACAAGATAGCCCTAAACTCAAAATGGCGTCGCGCCTAACATACAAAGGACCGGCCCGTCGTGTTGCCGTGCGCTGCCACGTTGGCAGAAGAATCGTCCACATGGGTGCTAATTCAGCCCCAGTTGGGTGCCAGTTGTGGGCGATTCCTCTGCCCGAGGGATGCGCACGACAAACACACAGTGGGCCGTATGATAAACATCTTTAATCTCACAGGGATCGGGGATCGTCGAAGTCGGTGTCGTCGTCCGGGTGGCTGCGGGTCGTTGAGCGCGCCGGAACGAAGAGCCAGGGACCAAGGAGCCAGAGACCAAGAGACAGCGACGGCGGCGCGAGGCTTCCTTTATAGCCCCCTCGCGCGGGACCGCTTATCCCCGAACGAGCGGGGAGAGGGAAACAGGCACCGCGCAGGGGGCATTGGGATAGTGGCGCGGCCTTTGAATGCGCGGCGCGCCACGAGCCCTACACCCTTCAGATAGCGAGGTGAGGAAACACTTGACGATATCGATATTGTTAATAAATTGAAGATTCGGGCTCGCAACAATCACGTTACTTGATGGCACGACGGAAAGATTAACTATTTATTTACTCATAAATAAAACGAGAAGACACAAGTGAGGAGAAAACTATTTACATGACTTACTCGTTTGTCGGACGAAATCAGCCCTGGTTTAATCCAGAGCGCTTACTTTTGTGCCATATGTTTGCGCCCTTAGCGGGGACAGCAACCAATAACCAGTAAGGCAACTTTTCTTACCAATCAAAGACTTGGGAAAGGATATTAACTACAGAATAACTGCCTGGGGGGCGAGTTGGTGCATGATGGAATTGAACGGCGGCGCAACACGGAAACGGACACAGACAAGAAGGGAAAGGAGAGGTCTCACACAAACATATGAACAGCACTGACATCACCACATTCCAAACCTCTGCCCTCCCTTGTTTTCTTTCGCACACATACATGCTGGACTAACCTTTGCCCTGTGAACAACAGCCTTAGTTCTTATAAATAAAAAAAAAGCAGAAAGCTGTCACTGAGGGGTAAAACGCCACCTGGAAACTCCCAATTGAGCAAGCCCTTCTTCTGAGCAACTGTGGCTCAATGACCCATTGCGCCTGATCGCGCGCTGGTCAGCCCCGCACACCTGCTACCCCACAAAGGCTGTATGCACATGAGCAGAGGGAAAGATGAGTACGTAGCAATACCAGAATGCATACAAAAGAAAATCTCCACTAGTCCCCAATATGACATTCAACATTGAACACTGCCCTAAGGGAAGGAGCACTGCCATGGCCACAATAGAGCTGCCACCGCGCCTCCATCATGTGTCTGTGGTTCCACCAAGTTAGAACCCTTCGACCCGGGACAGGTGCACATCTTAACGTATCTACCTCGGGTCGTACCGTCTGTGCGAGATACCGACGACCCGAAAGTTCACCGAACCTCACAGTAGCTATTACGGAAAAAAGAAGAAACGAGAAACTAACTGTCTGACATAGAGATGTGTAAACCTAGTCCGCCAGCAGAAACAGGCCTGAATAAGTTATCGCTCTGCCTAGGCTCAAAACCGGACGACCATGTGAACGTCTCAAACATTCGGTGAAAACTTTGAATGTAATTCCTCGCGCAATGGATTACCTGTAAAACGTAATAAATCTTTGTGGCCAGAAACATGTTACATGCCTGTTCTTGGCCAGAAAATGATAGGCGTGTGGAACAAAAGTCTGAGCATAGCTTTGGAGAGAAAAGAGACATAAAAAACGACCATATAAGGCTGACGATGCCAAATTAGCCAGCCATGTCGGGAAACTGACAGAAGCACTCGACACATTAAGCAATGAGCATGATGAATGCGACCTTTTCGCTCTATCTCTAGCAAAAAGACTAAAAAGGCTACCGGCGGCAGAACAAACCCGCATGCAAATAAGGATCCTGGAACTGTTCCAGGACCTGCCCCAATAAAAGGTGGGCATATTGATATGCATTCCGACATATTAGTGAATGAGTTTTGCTTGAACATTTAACTGACTTTTCATCTGATGCACAGAATATGAAAAAATCACGAATAGCTGCTTTGTTTGTGAGAAAAAAATCAATTATCTCTAGTGCAAAGGCAGCACTAATATGGCTAAAACATTAGAGGTGTTTGAAGAAACATAAATGCATTAAAATCCCCAGACAAGCTTGCAGGAACGCCATGATGCAAAACAACTGTCCATGCAAGTAACGTGCTAAATACGTGTACACAGTTAAAGTAGCCAGCCCCAGCGAGCCCTTAACATATAACTTTAATGATGCTAAGAGCAATGCTAATTTCCAAGAATAATTTCCTGTATTTTTTTTTGTAATAGACACGGCATGAAAACAAGGAGCATACTTTCAATCAATAAATCTAAATCGGATGGCAATTCTCATCCTGCCAATCTTTTTCATGCGGAGCATTTATTGCTTTTTTTAAGCCATGCATGCATGCAAACTTCATCAACCCAAAGCTTTTATGACCTGCTCAAAACTTTGGCCCTACTATGCTCATGGATTCCTGCTACTTCACTTCCTGTCAGCTTATTGCAATAGAAACACAATATTCAAGTAGCAAGGGAATACCCTTGTTATGATCAGGTTTGTGAAAAAGGAAAGTTACATGAAGATTCAAGCACTTAAGCCTGACAGGAACTTGTTACCTGGTTTAGAGAAAAGCCATAGCCTGTCAGCTTTGCTTGCTATACACGAAGCTATCGAACATTTTTGTCGCAGAGAAATAGGTACTGCACATAGGGAACCTGCACTGCATAGGAAGCACTGCAATTGTCCTGAAGCGTGACTCAAAAATGCTGCTGTTACCCATTTGGTTCGCGATAAACGACCGAGCATGATCAGCAGCATTATAAATACGCGTTTGACAGATAACGTCCTTGCCCAGACCTCTGGATCTAGTCCAGTTATCTGACACACGCCACGCAAAGCTTCGACAGAGCGTGCATTATTATCCTGCAAGCTCATGCAGGCGGCGTAAAAAATGCCCTAAAGAGCTAAAAAGTCGCCTGAGAAGTATTTGCTCTTCTCGCTAAGATATGTGTTCCGGCGTGGCGATCGGCGCAGCAAGCTTCATTGCATGTTGCATTGCAGCAAGCTTCATTGCAACTTCAAGGTCACTTGTTCGCGTCCTCGCATTGCACGTGGGCCTTGGCGCCCGATCTCGGCTGCGTCGTTTCTTCAGGTCATGGCTGGGGCATACCGTTGTTACTTCGCTGGGCGGCGGTGTCTGCTTACACTCTGGTCGTGTTGTCGTCGATGTCGTCGTGTGGAGCGGCGATGGAATGGTTGCGTCGTCGTTAGTGGTCGTCGGCGGCGGAGGATCTTCGTCTTTTCGCCGTTGAGCAACCTCACCTCCAAAGGTTGCTGCCTTTAGTTTCCCCTGCGCGGGCTTGGGGACCTTCCGCGCATACTCTCATCATAGTTACGGCCTGGCGACGCAAAGCGGGCCCTGTACGGCGATGGAGATCTGAACCGACGGCTTGGTGGTGCAATCTCACCGCTACGCAGGTAGTTGTCAATTTCTTGTGGCCGTTCACCTGGGCGTGGTCGTGGAGCGTCGACTGCAAATCCGCGGAGACCGATTCGTCGGTACGGGCAGTGGCGTAGAATGTGGCCGGCCTCACCGCAGTGGAAGCATAATGGCCGGTTGTTTGCAGTCCTCCAGGCGTCGCACCTCCTGGGGTTTGGGGGTCGTTGGTAGGCTTGGCGGGCGGGGGCCAAGGGGCGGTTTTCAGTAACAGGACGGTAGCGGCGAGGGCTGGGAAAGTCATCACGTCGGGGCGGAGGGCGACGTAATGCACCAGCGTAGTTCATCGCTGTTGCTTCTTGTGCTGGAACAGTCGCAGCCGTCGCTTCAGGAACGCCCAGCGCCTGCTGAACTTCTTCACGGACGACGTCCGCGAGCGTCGCCACCTGGGGTTGTTGCGATGATGGCAACATTCGGCGGAGCTCCTCTCGCACGATCTCCCGGATTAGGTCCCGAAGGTTCTCTCCGCTTGCAGATGTGCTGAGGTAGTGGCATGAGTAGTTTGGTTGAAGTGGTCGCTCGTAGTGGCGCATCCGGGTATCCAACGTCTTCTCGATGGTCGATGCTTCACTCTCAAAGTCTTCAACAGTTTTCGGTGGGTTCCGGACAAGCCCCGCAAAAAGCGACTCTTTAACGCCTCGCATTAAGAATTTCACTCTGTCATCTTCGGTCATGTTAGGGTCGGCGCGGCGAAACAGGCGTTTCATCTCCTCTACGTAGGCCAGGACGGGCTCGTTTGGTAGTTGAATTCTTGACTGGAGGAGGGCCTGAGCTCTTTCTTTTCGAACAGAACTTGTGATGGCCATCAGGAACTGTGCTTTGAATATCTCCCAATCCTTGAAAGAAGTCTCGTGATTTTTAAACCAAACTCGGGCATGTCCTTGAATAACAAAGTAGACCTGCCTGAGTTTCGCAGCGTCGTTCCAACCGTTGAATTCGGCCACACGGTCGAAAAGGTCCATCCAGTCTCCCGCATCTTCATCCGGTCATGCATGGAAGCAGGGGGGCTCACGGGGTTGGACGAAAACAACCGGTGCTGTAGGCTGGGCCATTGTCAGCGTCGATGCCTTCCGAGATCGAAGGGGGTCAGGAAGTAGACCGTGTTCGGGTTGTAGGCCTTGGAGTCGGCGGCTGGATCGGTGACCTGTAGGCTGGTTTTCCAGGGCGACAGGAACAAGGCTGGGGTCTTCGCTTGAAGGATCAGAGGCAGCACCTCCACCAGATGTCACGTAGTGGTGACGAGGTCGACAACACAAATGAGGGGTCGATGACTGCACTAAAGAAACTCTTTATTTGGGCTGACTTGCGCCCGCAAAAGAACTAAGCAACTCGGCGGCGGCGATAGAAACAAACGTGCTCGTGGATCGTCGAACAAAGAATGCTCGTCACACTCGGCAACGCTCAATTTAAAGGCTGCACAGAAGAATCTAGATAATCTCGCAAACAGCTACCAGCATGGGCTGGAACATTGTGGAAAGACAAGCGAGTGGCCGGAACCTTCTAGACAGATCTCGGTGCGTCTTGCGCTACAACAAAACTGATAAAGGTGTGACTCGCGACATCGAGCAGTAACAAACAAAGATTACGGAACTGATACGCGGTCCAGAATCATAGTGATAAGCCTGTATGCCGGCGGCTGTTAAAAAAAACAAATACTGTTTTGAAGGTTTCGCGGCAATACTGATGGGTAGGAGGCTTAGGACGAGAGTCCCAATGCTGCCTTCACACCGCAATCCGGGACAATGCTGTGTGCAAGAAGCGGCAGCCAAGGACCGTAAAGTCAGAAAGGAGCAAAGCCGCCACTTCGACCGACGTCACCGGTCTAAAAATCTCCCAAAGCTGGAAGCAGGTGATGTGGTGTGGGTGACGGATCTCCGTACCAAAGGCACAGTGCTCGGAGCAGCACCACAGCCGCGTTCATACCGTGTTCAAACGGAAAACGGGGTTGAAGTCCGTCGAAACAGGAGAATGCCTAACCGTCTCCCAAAAGACCGGGTAGATAGCGGGAACAACGAGTTTCCGGATAGTCAGGAACAGCCCAGCAGGGCCGAATTGGTAACTGCAGTAGACAACCAATTTGACGAAGCTCCGGAAGCTTTGGTGCCTCTAACTCAGACGGAGACTGACGGTGGCAATTCTCAAGCTAGGATTGTAACTATACGACCAGATTTGGCAGAGTTGTTCGCAAACCTATAAGGCTGGGCGTGGACGACTTATGCTTGGAGTGACTGTGTTCTGTCTTGTTTTCTTGGATGTGTTCCAATTTCATTTTGAAGTGTATGTGAGTAAAGTTAATAGTGCTTGAAAAGGGGGGATGTGCTGTTATTATCTGTTTCGGCTTGGCGCGCCACGTCAGCTGCCACTGGCAGCTGCGACTGCGATTGTGGATCTGCGGCGCAAGTGTATAAAAGCCGAGTGCGATTATAAACGGGGGGTCATTTTCGTCGCTTGGGAGCAGGGTGTCTGGACTGCTTTCTCGGACAGCGCTCCGGCGCGTGTGCGGCTACGCCCCCCTGCCTGGGCTAACACGACACACTGCCCAAAAGATTTGAGGAGGATGAGGGGGGGGGGGGGCGGGATCGCAGAGGTATTTGGCAGTGCAGGGAAGCACTGAAAACATTTTCTCTTTGTCAAATTCCACCTTTCCAAGACAAGTTGAAACTGCTTTCTTCTAGACATTTTTCCTTCTCAATCAGAAACAACAAAAGGAAAGACGAAAACGCAGAGGAAAAAAGTACAAGTCAAGTCCCACGTTTCCCATTGAAAACTCGCTCTTCCTCTTGAATAACCAACTCGGCATGCAATATGTCAAATTCATGTAACAAGGCTGCAGTCCGGAGCACCAGAGCTTCCTGGGCCCGGTATATTTGTGCACTTCTCCCTAGCATGGTCAGCACTTGCACTCGCATTTTTTGAAGAAGTGAGCAGAGGCAAACCTCCCTTTCTAAGTAAACTCTCGAATGTGAAGTTGACTTCAAGATGTCTCAGGGAGACATGTCAAAAAGGTACAATGGTTGAATACCACTCCTTCATATGTAAAAAAGAGGGTAAAAGGGGTGGAGATTGTCCAGCGCCTTGCTGCTCCAGTGTGACTGGTTTCGGCCCATTCGTCGCTCTCCCTCCCTGTCTCACTTTCGCGAATCGCCAGCATGAATGCGCCATTGAAAGGCTTCTGTCACTTTTCGTTTCGACAAAGACTGCGAGAGTGGCGTCTGGGAACAATACCTTTTGGTTGGAAAACAAGCCTTGGAAAACAAACTTCCTCCCCCTATGTAAAAGCTACAATTGACATTATTGCAGTAGCGCAACTGTTTTGCGACCGGCAAGAATAGTATGTTTTACAGGACGGGTTATGGAGAAAATGCCCACAAATTTGTTTTCCAAGCAGTGGTTGAGTGCAGGGCCTCCAAAAAGTTTGCAGAGGGGGCTCGCGGTGGTGATGGAAACGCTGAACACAATTTCCAAAATTCATTGCCTGTCGAAACAACTTTTATGGGCAGCAGATCCGGTTTCAAACACTCCACAGAGGAAGAATTTTGACAACTCTCTCACATGATGCAGAGGCTACAATTCATGATCTAGAGGAAAGCAGAGAGTGTCAGTGGAGTGAAAGGAATGAATGAATACCTGGAAGCCCCACTCGATCAAGGACGTGGTGCGAAAAGTCCGAGATACCACTGGTACTTAGCACAAGAAGACCAGCCACTCAAAAGTGACAACACAAACAGTCCATTAGGGAAGGACGGCGGAGTGAAAGTTCTTTTAGGTGATAAGACATGACACGCACGCTGCGTGCACGTGTTTTGCGCGCATACACTGTGGTTTATGCGGGGGCTATTCTCGCGCACGAAGATCCTGAACCGCATCACCCTTTGCACCTCTGCATTGTGTGCGAACAGTGGACGCTAGCCTGCAGTGCTAAGCCGCTAACCTTCACGCGCAATCTCTGGGGAGCTGCGCGCCGTTTCGTGCTTTCCTGTACTGGCCCTGTACTTTCTTTCTCAAGCATTCATATTTCGCTACCAGGCTCGGACAGCAAGTGACACGGCTAGCAAAAACCAAACAGAATGCGCAGAATCTTCCGGTAAATTTACATGACTCGGGTGTGCTTTTAGGCTGGCGAATTTATCAAAATGAAGACATGCCTTGACAGATTGCAGATTGCGTCCTCGAGGTTCTTCATCCGTGCGCGTGCTTGGTAGCCAGTGGTATTTCTCGCAAAATCTAGACATTATGTGTTTGACAGCGAGTGCTACGGATGTCGCCACGTTATGCTGCATGGTGTGCTGGCAAAAGGCTCGCACGTGACATCACGATACGCCAGCTTGCATACCACGCGTATGATCCACCGCTTAGGTGTTATGTGCGTCATGCGACTTTCAAATATTTGTTGAAAAAGGAATAGGACAGTGGGTCACAAGAAATAGTTTCGGCAAGCGGTATCGAGCTGTTGTCTCCTTTCCATCTTCGTTGGTGCGTGCTGTTCCCTAGAGCTTTCAGTGGCACACGTGCGCCTGTAACTGTCCTCTCGGATAGCACCGTTTTGAATGCAGCTTCGCAGCCGCTACAAGAAAATCGACTGCAAAAGGACGGCTGCAAATGCCTAAGAAACAAATAAAGAAAGAGAGAAAGAAAGAAAAAAAGAAAGTACAGATGAAAAAATAAAGAAAAACGAAGGGATTCAACGCTGCTGAACCGAATGTCGAGCGTTAGCTGAAGTGGGAATAGACACTGTATTGGCTTATTTTCCCATTTATTTTACATGTGCATGATGTCCCGCCATCTTCCTTGCCAATTCCGTTTCGTGAAGTGTTCTGTCCCATGGATTGGTCGGAAGCATTGCGGCATCCACGGTGAACCATAGATGCACAGGACCCGAAATCTGGTTCGGCGTCCATTTTTTCATAATACCAAGTGCCTATAGCACCACGTGGCCTCCGCGCTTAGCCGCAACGACGACGAAGCAGCTGTTGACGCGTGAGGAACACTTGGGATAGTTTGTCTGGGCACGATGACGAAGATGGCGGTGTTTGCTGCACAGCGCGAGAGTGTGTTGAAATTTGACACGAGCTTTACCGGCGATAGCATAGCCACCCCAAATTAAGGAAAATATTTTGCAAATTGCAAAGCAGCGCGGGGTACTCTAAAAGCAAAAGACTTCTCCAGTTTTTGGCAGACAAGGGTTTGCATGACTTTCTTTAGTATGCTTTATGGAAAGTTAGCGAAATAAAAAAAATGAGCACCCCCCTCCCCCTTTTCTCGCTGGTAATGACTGCCGAATGAGCACTAAAATATCAATAAAAAAACGATAATTGAGCAGTATGTTGTGACAGTAGGTATAAGGATGCGCCCTGGACGCCTCATGCCCACACGCAGTGACGCGGGTGAGGGTAAGTGGGTGCACATAAGCGACACGTCTCTAGTAATATGTACGTCTCCGATACGCGAACAGAGTCCGTTACAGTAATAATAAGCAAAAATAGTTTGGATGTACATAATTAAGTCCTCATTGGTCGCTGCACTATGGGGCAGGAGCAAAAATGAGAATAGGCATTCGTGTATACGGAAAAACTATGCCATTGTACGTTCTCTCACTATTTCTAGTGCGTGTGTGTTTTCTTGATTTGCAGGACTATCGGCTGAAGATTTATAGAATGACCATCTTGGAAGAAGGCCGCAGAGCAGGCAACAAAACAGAAGACGCACACACAGACACAAGGAAAACGCTGCACTGACAACTATATTGATCTCAACCCGCACATGTTAGACGAACTAGCTCAACGTTCTACTCTATTATTATAGAATGAGAGTAGCAGGTGCTTCTTGCACGCAGATTCTGATACAGGGCTTTGGACATTCGAGGATTGTGGCACCGGGAAATTGTTACGGGGGCATTGCGAAGCTGATATAACAACGTGGGGTGTTGTGGACGGGCGTCTTCCGTACGGGGCATTCGTGGTACAACAACCAGTATTTGTGTTCTAAGTTCTAAACAGGGGTTGCATAGAGGTCCTTTTATTGAGACTGCAACACACGGAGAAAACGCGGGAAAAAAAGCGCATGGAATTGTGCGTAGAAGTTATGAGCGCTGCTCCTGATATCTGCCCCAGAATTGTCCATGCCTTCGTGATAAAGTGTTCTCGCTCTGCAAACTAACAGACTACCACTTTCGAATTTTTGCAGACGGCCCAATGAGCAAGTAAATATAACCGCCAAAGATATTTTTTCTTTTGGTGTTTGATTGAAGCACTAGTCATGTATAAAAGACGTATCTCCGCTTGAAACAGGTGAGCAGAATGAAGTACACAGTCGTGCGAGGTGACGCGCTCAGCTACCGAACAAGCGAGGGCATTGAGACACGCTATAGCGCACCGAGTGCCAGTGCGAGTAAATTGAAAATGCTATGACCTTTTGTATCCGTGAGAGCACAGAGTGCAAACAGAAGCGGTCAATATTGGCATGCACACCGCGTACCGTTCTCACGTGCTCGTTCTGGATCAGGCAGTAATTATACTTTGCTTCCGCTGTAGACGGTTACCCAATAGCGTTTGGAGAGGAGGGAGCATGACACAGCACACGTGTATTCATAAAAATACTTAGTCTGAATTCACATAACGAATTGGGAAAATGGAAAGAAGTGGAAAATGAACTCGTACGCATACGTCCGGTGAACGTTATCGGGTACTGGAGTTTGAAAAGTCCGGCCCGACACACGGTGGAGAGAAATATCGAAGTAAATAAACGAAACACAAACGTGCGTGTTTCGTGGTGCGCACCCACAGGACAAGCATTCTTGTAATTTTTTTCACTGCCTGCATGCCAAGTCAGTTGTAGAACGGTTTACTGTAGCCTAAATTTTCGAAAACATTATTCGCTGAAGAAGCTGTAGTAAAGCGCAACATCAAATTCTTCAATCTCTGTTTTTTTTTTTTTGGGGGGGGGGGGGGGCACTACTTTTGCATATGGTTATGAACGGTATAAAATCCGTTCTCAGCAGATCATCAGAAGTGCCGGAATTTTCTTTTCCTATTTTTATTTTGATTACTTACAACCCTCAGCTTCTACGGTCAACTTTGCAGAAATGCTGCCGTGGACCGTACTGCACTGCGTGGAAATAACAGTTTCGAATGCAGACAACATAACATAAGCACAGCGACGCCGCTGAGAGGACAGCTGGGAGCATTTCAGTACGATAATAAATAGACAGCATAGCAGAGAAGCGCTTGCCTAGAAGTAAAACGAATTACCGGATTCCTTCGGCCCACACGCAGTGGCAGTGATGGGGCTGTGTGTGTGTGTGTGTTTTGGAAGGGGGGAGGGGGGTTGATGTATGCAAGAAAATCGCGCAGCAAAGTAGGGGTTGAGTACAGCTTCTCGGACTGCAGTTGCAAGACTTTTGAGTCACTTTGATTCTTTTTGTGAAAAAGCTGCTGTCATACTGACCATTTCCCATCATGCGCATGCTCGAGAATTTTTCAGCTCCCATGCTTGCTCACCATTCCAGGCGAAAATGGAGAAGTTCGCTTCAAGAGCTTTTTACGAAACGTTTCCTTGATCATCCCGCTGACAAGTTGCTGGAGAATAATTAGGTGCAGCGAAAGCCCATTCCAGGCTTTCAGAAATGCACATCGGGTCTCTCCGCCTGTACTTCTCAAGCCAGAATGCCTAGTCAGGTTTGCCAGTGTCCTTTTGTGCCAGAATAACAATATAGCGCGAAAGTGCTCTAAGGTGGGTCAACAGATATCTCACATGCCTGTGCGCACTCTAAATACTGGCTGGCAGGTTTTCGTGCCTCTGCAGCTGAAGGTAGGCAGGCGAAGGGAGACATGCCTTTGTCACACTGCCATGGGATGCATTGTTTGGAGTAGGGGTTGGGTGGGGTGAAAGGGGGACTTGAATGAGGAGAACCAGTCAGAAAAGGACAAAGAGAAGAGATGTACACCAGGAGGCCTGAGGTAGCCCATTGTCCACGGGCAGGAACTGAGGCCAATAACCTTCGCCCAGCCCACCGCCCCTTTGTAAATGAATTTTCGCCAAGGTGAGCTTGGGCAATACAGCCTGGCAAGCGCAATTTGTAGTGTGTTTTATTGACTAGTCTATGCACCTCAGGAACAAAGTGATGCGCGGAAGCAAAATCTTCCCGAGGCAGGATAAGCAGATCAACAAAATTACTCATCATCATCATGACTATAAATAGTACACAGCAAAAGTCTCTGATATCCTTCAGACATAATTTGCCATCTGCATCAAAACGAGGGTGCATAGCCCTCAAATGAAGCGGCAGTTTGAGCCAGTTGGTAATACAAATGAAAACAGGACGTAATAGGAACACAGTGCTTGTCCTGTGTGCCTTTCATGCCCTTGTTCCTTTTGTGCTAAAACCCCCTCTAAACATAATTCATCAAGCAGGCATGTTTAGCCGCATTCGTGCTACAAATTGTGTCAAAACGCGCTCTGAGAAATGTCATTGTTTTTGTGAGTGGACAAACGTCTAATAATTACGAGCTGATCTGCTTGTGTACGCGACTGCTCCCTCCAAAATCTACCACCTGTGGCAGGCTGAGATAAAACTTATGTATATGCATGTAATGTTTCGTTTTTTCTTTCTTTTTTTGCAGTTCGAAGACAAATCCTTCATAATTCAACCTTACAGAACCGCGCACCATGTACACGTACAGCGCAGTGGTCGCCGATAGCCTACATAATGTCCTTGTTTTCGGTAAAAGGAGCCTGGCAAACTGGAAATTTCTTGCTTGTTTTGGTACGGTATGTCCACACCACTAACCAGGCCCGCTTACTCTTTTTCAACTCTGTCCAGGAGACGGTCACAGGCGCTAAGGCTAACGCAGGCACGCCTCGGGGCGTTTTTGCGTGCTTTTGTTGTACAAGGTTTTACTGAGTTCTTTCAGAAAATCCTTTTCCGTTGTTAGAAAGAGTACTGAACAAGGGTAGAGGGGGAGCCTCAGTTCGCAAGCGCAGCCAATATTCCCGCAGGTAGACTTGCGCAAAAAATCATGAGTACTTTACACATTTTTTTTTTTCATAGGGATAGGAGCAGTACCTTTCCCAATGGGGCAAATTTTTTGTTAGTATAACCTCCGTATTCACAAACCGGCCTAACCTTTACCTTCCTGCAACTGCAAAGGCGACCTTCATAAAGGTAACAGAAAGGGGATGGTCACGCAAAAGCCAAGCCGCGTTTCAAAGACGCACCTTAGGGCAGCCTTCCGGAAGGGGCGGCTTAGCGCGGTTGTAAGCGATATGGTAGCGAGGCTAAACAAATAATAATGTTTCAATCAGCAGCATATGTTCGCGTAGCTTGTTTTTGTCCTAGAAATTGCAGTTAAATATATACAAGAGCTGTCATGTGCTTCGTACTGAATTGTGTGAGCGTTCGTTTTTTTTTTTTTTTTTTTGTGCTGTCTCAGAATGTGAACCAAAAACAAAAAAAAGATGCTCATTTGCGGAGAATGAGCGTGGCGTTCTAGTAGACCTTGTCAACAGTACTACAAGATAGTGTGCGCGTCGTCTGCTAGCCGGAAAACGTAGTACAAGTGGTGATCGTGGTTATCATTGCGCGAACGCCAACCTTTCTTTTTTAAAGAAGAATTTAAGATAAAGCTCCGCGAGTATCGTTTTTATTTTATTGTCTGCATATTCACTTGAGAATAAGTCGACAGGGGCATGCAGACGGCAAACCACGCAGCGAGATCACCAGAACGCAGATGGTACGGCATACAGCACGGGATCACCTGTCGCAACTTGAAATGTCCCTGCACCATAGAAGCACAGGGCGATCAGCAGTCACAGGAGCGGACGGGCAGGGTTAACCGCGGTTACGCGAAACCATGCTACGGCGGACCAAACCGTGGTTCCGCGGTTATCGCAAACCGAGCTTCGCGACCTCGGTTTGCGTCGTTAACTGCGAGGCGTCTGTTGACGGAGGCTACTCGATCGTCGGCGCCCGAGTGCGCGAGGCATGCGAGCGGGTCCGCTTCACAATGTTATTCATTTTCCAACTTCATCACGTTTAAGGATCGATGCATAAAACAGGCGTTGTCTACTCTACCGCCCGACGTCTTCGGTTACGGCCAACAGCGCAGCGACTGCGTACTGAAGCCCCGTCCTGCCTGCAGTATCATTTGAACGACTTGTTGCTGAACGGAACACCAAAAAATGTGTGGCCTTAGCTCTATCGTGAAAGTACACAAGTTTGCAACGCTTTCAGCACGGGATGCACGTTACACTTACCGAGAGCGCGGCGCACGACGGCGCCGTGCGTGACCGTCCCTAGTCGTCGCTAGGCCTAAATATTGTTTCGCTTCGAAGCCGCGGCGGTCGGCGCTTTGGAACTGATCAACGCTATCGTAAATAGTCTACTTATGAAACTGCCTTATTTTTAACCTGTTCTGCCATAGTAAAAGAATGATAGGATTATGTCTGGCGACGCATTAATCGCAGAGCTAGTACAAGCAGATCTAATGAACCGCAATGCACCAGCCGCAGCTGGCTTGAGCAGAAACTTGCTTGTATCGCGGCTATCGCTCATACCAGCAATTTGCTGCTGGTCAACGACCCTCACGAGTGCTACATTCTTGATATTCGGCTGAGTATTCCAGACGCCAACAAATTTATCACGCTTTATTTCGGACATCGGCGCTAGCGATCCGCCGTGTCGTTCGCGCACGGTTTGCGGGAGGAGGGGCTACCCCGCGGCGGTGTTTACGGCGGTCAAGGAGGTGCTGCCATCGTGGGGTGTTTGACAGCGCTGTTGACGCCTCGTTGGACGGCACTCCGGTACTCCTGAAACCACGTTATAAATTATGATATTTGTAAATGCACCTTCGTTCCACCGATCACCGAAGCGGTACCGTGGTATAAAGGAGCTGCTGAAGGTAGGTCAGACGCTACCTTAGCGAACGCTCCCTTTCCGAGGCCGAAAGGCCGGCTAAAGGTCTAGTTTAAAGGGAAGGCTGGTTTCTGAAACGCGATAAGGAGGCGCAAAGGTGAGAACCTCGAAAGGGAAGGTAAAGGTTGGTTCGTGAATACGGGGAAGGGAAGGTTGGTTCGTGAATATGTATGTGGCCCTTGTATAGTATACAAGGGCCACATACATATTTTCCATCATATCGCACCTTTCCAATTTTGGTATTCACTTGAGCTATCATGAATGTATGTCGAGGATGTATCATCAACTCGCTCAAGCTTCTACTCTATCAAGAACAGTGAACAACAATAAAACGAGGTGACGATCAACGTACTTTTCATTTAGGTTACGTACATGCGGTCATGGCCGTTCGAGCGGCGGCGTTCCGCGTCGCTGCTCAAGGTCAGCCCTGGTAAGGGAAGCTAGCACGCCGCAGTCCTGCTATCCGCTGTAGTCAAGCTAAGAACAGGTGAACCCTTCCCCCTGCGCACGCGGGGAGAAGAATGGGGCTTTGAAAACCCACCCTCCAACAAAAGAAAGTTTCTCTACAAAGCAAAGGTTTGGTCGTTCGGCCAACTGGGGGCAAGGCCGGTAGGCACATTCTCAGTCCTGAAGCAGTGGCATAGCATGGTGATGGGATTTGAACAAATCCCCCGATGGCCGCGGTGGGACCCCCGTCTTAACCCACGGCCGGCCACGAGAAAGAGCGCGCTCTCTCCCTCGAGACCGGCCGTGCTTAACCATGCTACTTGACAAGCTGTGTTCCGCCGAGGACCTTCTTTACGCTCTTCTTCCCTCCGTCTTCCGTACTCCTCCGTCCCCTCCCAAACCCTCAGCAGCAGAAGTAGAGGGGATGCGGCACGCCGGAAGTTCCGCTCGGACGAATGGACAGAAGCCGATGGGTGGATTTCGCGCAGTCTGCGCAAGGATCTGCGAGTGCTGGGATGCCTGTGCAGTGCGATGCTCGTCGAATTGGCGCCGTTTGTTGCTCGACGTGCGCCGTGGACTCCGTCGCCGATACACGTGCGTTCGTTGTCGGAGCCGTAAAGTGATGACCTGGCGCAGCAGCTAATGCCTCCTACGGAACACAGAGGATTGCGCCGTGCTACCGTGACTCTGCGGCATCTTCCTACGCTCTCCTCACGTGAGTGACGACACTTTTGGGCAGGCTCATTTGTCCGTGCCAAGCGGTAATATCATTTCGAATGTTTTATTCTATAGCCCGAGAATTATTTTTCGCTCGTGCTATGCGAGCGCCCTTTCCATGTTGTTCTTTTTTCGTTTGTTTAGTACGTGTGCGGATTTGGCTTCTCGCAACCAGATCATGGGGCGAAAATCCAAATGGTGCCTATATATGACCCTGAAAACAGCGTCAGCCAGAGATAAGCAGGTTGGAATTCACCCAAACCTTCTCCGC
Organism: Amblyomma maculatum; assembly: GCF_055883805.1. Lineage (NCBI taxonomy): Eukaryota > Metazoa > Arthropoda > Arachnida > Ixodida > Ixodidae > Amblyomma > Amblyomma maculatum. The sequence goes on along the minus strand of NC_139348.1, from coordinate 54,135,954 downwards.
TTCGCTATAAGACACAGCGTGATATTTTTCGGAGGACACTCCTGAATTAATGGTTGCTTACGCACGACGTATAAAACTGAGAGCTTGTCCACGCACTACGTTGTTGGCAGCACTGGCGTGCACTCGCGCGTTTACGGGATACAGTTTTCAGACCACGACCTACTGTTAGGTCGTGTTTCAGACATTGTTCCGTCAAAACAAATTCCAAGGACGTTAGAAGACATCTGTCTAACATAGGAGGTCCTAACCTTTACGTCCCCTTTTTCATATTTTTTGTCTTATCTTCGGAAGAGGCACGTTCACTTTGGGCCAATGTGGCGATTTATTCGTACTCTGGCACGTGTTCCCTTTTGCAAGGGTGTCTGTCGGGTCGTCTTAACCCTCATCCTCGCGACGTTCATCATGTTTTTCGTATATGATGTCCGTGCTTTCATTACAAGCACAGAAGCAGCGCCTATTAAGAATGGTTGCCGCAACACTGGTGACGGCGTGTCCACCTTCGCGTCATCTTTTTATTATTTTCGAGCGCTTACCTTGCGACAATGCGGGGCAGTGTAATCCTGGCATTTTCTTGGCTATAGTAGCAATCCTAGATTCGAAAAAAACTTTCCACGTGGTGATTTTTTACATGCCTGTGCGAAAGCTTGCGTCAGGTATGTTTCCAGGGGCCGTATTGCGGGCCGCTGTACAACTGAGAGCGCTATAAAATGCCCGCTCCTATTGGTCGCAGTCGCCATCTTGAAAAGTTGCGTCACGGGATGCTGCGATTGCGTCGCGGGGGCGAAAAAACAGATGACGTTGCGCATCTAATTATGCCCGTGGTTTTAGACTAAAGTGCGCGTGGTATAGAGCGCGATGAGGGGGCCATAAACGCTTTAGAGCGAAAATGGCGGCGGCGGCATCCGCGGTGTGGTGGTGTGAGTGGTGGCTGTGGCGCTGAAGCGGCAACGAAGTTGCGAACAACGATGAAGGACGGCGTGTGAGAATGTGTTCTACTTGTTCGGCGAGTTGTTTCGACGCCTATTTCGACTTGAAAATGCGAAAGCGGAATGGTGGTGCGACGAATGCACCGGTGAACTGTGATGAAGCTCGCTGTCGACCGCTCTGTCGGTGCGTCTGCCATGCGTGCTCCGATCTTTTTTTTTTTTTTTTTTTTGCCTCCGGAGGATTTCAAGTGTCTGAAGGCAATCGGCCTCTGATAACTGACGGTGAGCAAGTGCGTGCATCAAATGGCTGAACTCAACTGCTGTAAAGTTGGCGCTGAAGGGTGGTTGGTCTCCGCAGTGCACCAAAAGCAAAAGGTGGGAGCGAAGGCGACATACAGTACACAACGAATGAAAACGATCGAGGTTGGTAGTGTACGCTCAACCGCGTTGCTTTTCCCCGTGTTCGTTCTGACTGAACCATTTGTGTGTGAGACGTCCGTGTGGGCATGAAAGTTTATTTTGCCTGTGCTCCGCGGTCGATCTTTCTTTTGTTTCTGTTTCTTAAAGAAAAATAAACAAAGCCACGATTACACTGCCTTCGATATGATTTCTCCACGCATTTAGGACAATCACACAGTACCACAGTACGCTATATGCATATAAAGTTAGCAAACGGCTCCTTGACATGCTAATAAACCTCTTGCCGTGAAAATAAGCGGCCCGGGGCGGCAGCCTGGTGATCATTGGTTGATTCCAATTCTCGTCACGGCGTTGTCATTTTGACGTCACGCTCTAAAACTTTAGAGGGAGTCCCGTAATTCGGCCCCAGGTCACTTCTGAAGTGTTCATGCTCATCTGACGCTCTTCATTTTATTCATTGGGCACGAAAATCTTGTCTGTGCACCAAGCTAGAGTGAACTCTACACCAACCATTCCAACCGGTCACAACGCTACACTGTCGTCGCGAAGAGAGCTTTCGAATTTTTTCATGGAGTGTAAACTCACATTCCTAAAGAAAGAGGAATGCGGATATCCGCGTGCACCTATGCTGTGTTCCCCCCCTGACCATGGGGGTCATACTGAGGAATGTTTTGTTCGCACTTGGCGCTTAGGTAGAACAGCAAAATAATTTGAGACGAGAGAAAGAGGAGATAAGGACGATGCTCCGCTCAAGGGAAAGGAGACGGAAGAGTGTTCTCGAGGGGGGAGGAGATTGCTGTCAGCAGCCCAACAGGCGCGGGAGGCAGCCGTCTGCAGTCCAAGATCAAAAATGCTGCTTACTTTCCCGCTGGTCGATTGTGGCGGCGTCTTCAAAAGACGAACTCTGTCTATAGTGACCGGGCGCCCGTTGTATGGCGCCACCGTCGCCTCGGTGGACAGCGCCGCCCGCGGCGGAGTGCCAAAACAGCGGAATGCCGAGGCAGCTGAGCGGCGGAGTCGTTTCCGTTCTGCGAGGCGTTTTTGAGCCTGTCCGTATACCCTTCGTTTTGCGGTGTGGCTTTAAGAGCTTTGAGCTGCTTTGAGTAATCGCAAGGAGTATTTTTTGACCGGGAAATCTTGAAAATGAAGAGGGCCGTTCTCGGCAGGGCGTGCGTGTTTTTTTTTTTTTTTTTTTGAAACCGCTCGGCGCATGGTATTTCTGTTATATACTCGTAAATGCAGCGCGCGTGATTTCACCATGCGCTAGCAACACCTTCGTTAGGCACTTGTTAAGGCGACTTCGAAGACGGGAATTGCGCCTGCACTGCGCGTCCATGTTATATTAGGTCTAGTCGAAACCTGCCTGAAGATCAAATACCGCCGAACCATGTAGCCGTGGCACCGTAGTAGTGGTAGTTGTAATGGTCAGCGATCAAGTAAAATGAAAAAGATGCTGCACCTGTCTTTTTTGGTAATAGCTAGACTCAAACGATTCAGAGTAGAATAATAGCAAATGACATTCCAGTTTCAACCTTGGAACGAGAGCTGTAAAAGGAGAAAAATAAACAAGCAAGACAAAAGTAGGATCCTATTTATGGTTGGAATAGCAAACACACATATACTTCCAGGACTTCCTACACAATTACGCTACAATAGCTCACTGAACCTGGCCTTGAGACTATCAAACTTAATCATAAGTCAAATGAGTAATACCACCTCAGCATCATTTTTACATATACGACAATGCTCTTGTTGAACACGTCACAGCTGCTACATATAATTGACTTAGAAAATATTATACTATACATGCCTTTCTCCCGACATGCTGCGGAGGTTGTGAAAAGAAAAAAAAAATTAAATTTCCTGCTAGCGTTCTCTCAGCGCAGGAAGTTCAATGCGATTGACCGCACCTGCCTTGAACATCTGAAGGCAATAGTCCAATACTGTCAAACTGTTAAATGCAATCGAAAAAAAAAAACACACGCAGTGTGATGTAAGATAAGACACCGACAACTAAGAGGGCTTTCTATTGTTAAATGAATCCCTTTGATGGCTCGTTCGCCAAGATGGTCTCCTTTCTCAGCGTACCACGAACTTGCGGGGCCGATACCTAGCTGACCTTGATACCTGATGTGTATAAGGGGACACGACCATGTATGTAGTTTTCTATTTGCACGTAAAGGAATCCGGATAACTGAAAGCCATTTCTTTTACAACTTTGTCACTGCAGCTTGCCGGACTGCTGCTAAATCTGTTTACATTGGCCATAGAAGGAATTTCTGAGAGAGGTAAAACGGTCTTGTCATACTACACCACAATCAGTAAATCTCACGTTAACTAAAACGCCGATGAGAAACACATGTATTAAGGCGGGCCAGGAAATGGACGCTGATGAGAAAATACGTAAAGCCGTGTCAGGTGCAACGTGAATGCGAAAAAAAAAAAACTGCTACACGGCCTTCGAAATTTAGAAAAAGAAAATGCTACGTTTATGCTGGTTTCCACAAATTAAATTGTATTTTTTTTTCTTGTTCGACTTTTATGAAGCCGATAGCAGATTTTGTGACCATACGGTATTGATTGAGCTCTGAAATGAGTGATTTTATTAGGCGAAATGAACGTGCCACAAACAAATGTTAACAAATGTTAAGAGTATCAACGCAGAGCTCTCAGCGCATTTTCATTGGTTGACAAACGAAAAGAGAAAAAATCACAAGATCATGGTAATAGGAATCGTTCATGTCTCCTATCTGCTCTTTCTGTTAAGAGAAAAAAGTAAATTATCTTTGACTATGTCAGCGAAAGTATCTGCACAAACATTGTCTCTGTCCATCACTGAATATCGTAACGCAGCCCGAACGACGATGGTGGAGCTGCCTTTTCTTTTTCCGTGCTGGGGTTTGCTTGTACACAGGCGGGGAAATGCTAGCGTTGTAACTTACGCTGTTGGGTCACTTCGATTTCTAATTGTCAATAAAGTGACTACAGATGAAGGAGTGCGGCTTCGACTCCGAGACTCTCGTTCTGTCACTCCTGGGGAACAGAAGGCACAGAGCATCCGGTAGCAAGCGGAATTTTAAAAATTCGGCACTTTCCATGACCACACAGTAACCAAATACGTAGGTTCGTGCCTTTGCCTTTCAAAGAACCATGCTTAGGTCACCCGCCACTCATGCTTCTGTGGAAACCCGAAGAAATGAATCGATTTAAAAACGTCCGACGAGTTTGCGTAGCTGCCAGTGGAGCCAACAACGCACCACGTTTCGCCAGCCTTGTTTGGCCAGACTTCATTTCACTGGACATATTCACACAACTAGCCCAACTTTCGGTTTCCTTGAGGATATATTCACGCACAACGTCATCTAAACCTTAGGATTTCCAATTTCCACACAAACCAACGACAAACAGTACGCACCAATTCGCTGGCAATGCGCCGGCCGGGGCCGGCGCATTCCAGCGATTGAGCGATGCGTACTGTTCCATTCCAGAAGAGGGCGAATGCGGGCTGGTTGGTACATGTTGAAGAAGAGAATAAAACAGGGCGAGGCAAGACCGGCCAAGTGAACGACAGACACGTGCGCTGAGTCAACGCATGTGTTTGTCCTAGAGCAATGCACGGGCCTGATTTTACAGCCCGGACCCATTGTTTGAAGCCTGGGTCTGCGCTGATATGGAGCAGGCACGAACAGAGCCAGCGCTACCAAAACTCTGCTCAGGACCAGCGGTCAGTCTGCGAGCACTGTTTAAAAATCTACAGGTGATACTAGGAACCATACCCGCTTTTTCATTTCATCATAAATGACCTAGTTTTGATTGGTATAAAAAAGAAGAACCGAACAAGGGTAAATAGGGTACGCCTCAGGTCGCAGATGAGCCAACGTTTCGACAAGTGGACTTGTCTTCGTCTGGGGCCTGATGCAAGTACCTCTCGTATATGGTTGATTGACATGCAACCATATACGAGAGAGTCCCCATCCCGAATAATTGCAACAAAAATTTCCAGCATGTAGAAGAAAAATAAATTTTCCCAAAAGACTGTATGTAGCATAATACAACATTTTGGGTGAGTTGGTCACATACATTCATTATTACAGCGCAAAGACGGCACAGAACAAGAGGAGGACACAACAGCGCTGACTGTCAACTAAATTTTATTCGAGACCAGTAGGGTATTTATACCGCCTGGCGATCAGAAACGAAAAAAAAAAACAGGAAAACATGCAAGATTAGCAACAAGAATGTGCAAGGGTACAAGAACCGAGGTTGGCCGACACGTATCAGATTTCACGTTCTAAATATTTGACCTCTTTCTGGGACAATGCCACTGATGGTGCGCTTATGCAATCGTCCTGCAATCTTATAATCATACAAGCTTCTATAATCTCTCTTGTTAATGCGTCTCGGTGTTTCCCTATGACACTGCATTGCCTGTACATAGGTTCACATTGATCGTCACTATAATCTTCTGCGCAGCAGTCCCTGCAATGTTTGGCTACGTGGCCTAAGGTAGCAACACGTTCGACATTATCACTGTGCTCTTTTAGCCTTTTGTTGAGACAGCGGCCAGTCTGCCCGATGTACTTTTTCCCACAGCAATCCTCAAACGTACCAACAAGGCTAGAAAGGTGTCCAGATGAATACAAAAGACCATTTGCGACAATTTTGTAGCTAAACTCTGACCTAGCATCGGGCATAGGGCAGTCTTGTTGGTCAGACGTCTGGTGCAGGCCTCACAGCATGTCTTTCGCTGCATCTTACGAACAGCATATTCCGCCATGTAGTAAACTAACGGTCTCGAACTCTTCCTTATGTTATAATTATGCTCTTCCTGGAGTAGTAAATTCACTCAGCCTTCTTAAACTTTCAGTCATCGACAAATTTGTCGAGTTGTGCGGCTCTGAACTTGTGATACAGTGCACTAATCATCTCAGAGCTACAGTTTCCGGTGCTAGGCGGGAGCGCGAGGTGATAAAAAGAAAGCGCATTAATAGTGTGGGGCCCCACAGCCCCTTTTAGTGTTTCAAACCGCGCGCGCTTTTTCCTGTTTGTGTTGGTGTCCGCCCCGGCAGCGCGAGTACGCATGAGCGAGCTGCCCGGAGCGGGGGCGGCATGTTATCGGCGCGAGACCGAGGGTAGATAAGCGCTTCGGAAGCATGGCTCGGGACATTCGCATTTTCGCCGGGGGGCCGGCCAGCGAAGGGCGGCGAGGCAGCGTCCCTGGCCAGCGGGACGTACACGGACGACGGAGCGGGGTCCCGCCAGACGAAGGCGGAAGCGGTGCCTACAAGAATGCCTTAGGAGTATTAGCGTGAGTGCTGCACGCAAGAAGCAATGCTTTTGTACCGTCGTCAACTCTTTGGCCCTATTACTCGCCCTAGCCGCAGTGTGTTTTGTGTTGCCGCAGTGAAGCCCTGGCCCATGTTCCGTTTTATTCTGCATAGTCCGTTGTCGCACACTTCGACGGCATGTTTTTAGCGCAGTTTTTACCAATGCTGTTTCTTTTTTATTTTATACTTTCTGTTGATCCGGAATAAACCGGTGTTTTTAAAGAAAGACTTGGTTTTTCACTCGTCGGGCGAGACCATCGCTCGCGGACCCGTATTCTAGAAGGCGGAGCCTTCAATGGTTGTTAAATACTGTGCTGATGTGAGGTGGTCGTTTGCTTCATTTGCCTTCCTCACAAAATCGAAAGCGCTTTCAAATTTACCCCGAGAGAGATGCGAGGTCAGAATATATTTGAAGCTGCATTTATAGCAAAGGTAATTTTCAATCTCCATTGTTTGTGGAATTTAAGGTCACTCGTAGTCCTTCGGCTGCGCTGTCACTTAGGAAGCCAATTATTTAGTTCTTTTTTTATGCGTTCAGTCGCTATTCATCAAGGAAGCCCGAAATTATTTCGGGGATTTTTCTTTCAAAGAATTGGGCTTTAATCCCTGCCCTGGAATTTTTATTTGTTTCAAAAGCTTTGCTAATTCTTCTGTCTCACTAGCTGAACCTTGCGCCTTTTGGACCTCACTTCGATATATAAAAAGGCTTTTTAGGACCTCTTGCCGTACCAGCTCTCATCTTTTCAAATCCATTTTGAAAAGGATGAATTATATTAATGTGAGGCATAACTTTAAACTTTGTATTTTCATTGTAATTCTTCTATGCCTCTTTAATGTATCCCGCATGCACGCCACCGTTGGCAAGTTGAACCCTGGTTTCAAAAAATGCATTGCTCGCAATCTTCACCAAGTGCGGCAAGGCCGAGAAGAAGTGGAAGGGACGAGTTTCATCCGCTCGATGTCGGCACTTCGACTTGATGTTTGCCAGGGCGGCTGCGCATGGCAAAAAATATGCGTTATTTCAGATAACTGAATTTCAGAACAGGCAGCATAAAATGGTCGCATGTTCGCACATATTTGTTTTTCATAAATGTATGGACGGTCTTGTGTCACTATGAATATATCTCTCTGGCTCCGCTAGGTTATTTATATTTTAGGTGAAACATTAGGGGGCCATGCGCACTTTCGTGTCGACCAAAATGCGTTGGAGCTTAAATTAAAGCTAATTCCTAATCAAACTAATGTCTTTGACACTTCAAAACCTGGACATACAAGAGATGTAACAAACAGAACCATTGCAACTGGGCTTCTGATATATTCCAATCTTTTTCTAAGAGTGTGTAACATGACCTCCCTACATAAATAAAATCGACGATGTTGCCACAGAGAGCAGCATCAAAATTTAAAAAAAAAATTTGTCCTACCTTTTATGGTAAAAGCCTGCCACATCCTCCGATTCCAGCTGGTGCCATCACACTTGACTCAATCAAAAAAGAGGCCAGCCTGTTCTCATAGGAGCGTCCCTTGGAGCACTACCTTTGCCAGGACGCTTGCTTTTGCGTTGCCCTTTGAGGCAAAAACGGCCAAGACGAGTTCTCCTGCTTGCAAGAAAAATGAAGGCGCTGCGAAAACGTTACAACACCGAATCTTTGGAACACGCTTTTCGATCGAAGAGAGTAAGAAAAACAATGAGGCTTCCGATAGAAGATTACCTTTAAAAGGCTGGAATATAATCACCAAGCCGTGGTCACGTAGTTTAACCGCAGAACCTCTAGAATGATCCGAAGTGGAATTTCCTAAACCAACGAACCCCTCCCGCGATCCTGCACAATGTCAATCAAATAACGCTAGAAAAGTTACAGGTTACTTAACTTCAGAGCTATATATACTGAAACATTGCCTCCCAATTAGTACTTTTGATAGAGTAGGAATAATGCATACCTGAAGTCGTTACATCGATCTGCTCTGAAAGCTTTTTCTCATCGGAGACGATAATTCCGTGCCGGGAATACTCATCTATTGTTTGCATATTCTCTCACAGTGCCCCAATAACATTGTTGTTGAAACCAAATCAATTCTTAAAATTTTGCGTGCCTTTCTTGAGGCAGGTGCGGCTGGGTAGCGTCAGACTCTGGTGTCTGTTTAAGTGTTCATACACCTTCGGACTCTGCATACGCACCGATATCCATTGCAAAAGCCATTCATTGTCGTACCTCATCCGGTTTTTCGGTTTTCTTTGGCAGCTTCGAAGCATGTGTGCATAGTAGGTGTTGCTTGCTTGGAAGGCCTTTGATTGTTTCTGAAAGTATTGTTCGAGCAGCTGCTCGTTTTTTACCTTCATATCGCTCGCACTCACCTCGGCTTTTTGTAGCTTCAATTGCAATTTCCTCACAGACCGATGTATCCTAGCTTTCGTTTCCTTCACAACTCTTTTACACCTTTGCGATAGCTGGTTTAAAATAAGCTTTCGCTGGTACTTGCTAGGAACACATTCGATGCCTGGATTGGTTACCAGGTGACTATACGTTTTGGAAAGGAAGTTTCCATTAAATTATGAATTCTCCTGACACAGGCTTTACACCTGCTCCAGGACACGATTGCTGATGCGATCGATCAACGCTTCTGCATCAGCTGGTGTCGAGACATTTCGTTTGAACAGTGTTTGTTATCTTATAAAGATTTCATCTAGAGGAGTCACTTCAGCTTAGAGGAGTCACTTCAGCTGTTGTAGGAATGGCGGATGTATCAATTTTTAGCAACTTCCTCTAGACTAATGCATTCACCTGTTTAGTGGCATAAGTGCGCCTTCAGCGTAATAAAAAGCATCCTCACAACTCGCAGCTCTGATTATCGACCACAGGCTGAAATTTGCAAGGCGTCAAATAATGAACACTGGTTCTGTCAAAAATCGTCTTCTTTGACTGATCTTCGGCTATCACTTTCATTTGCATTAAGCGCGGAGACTAAGGTGCTTGGTTGCTCCCCTGTTGGTTCGTCTGCTGAGATCGGATCATTAAGTCGCTCACGCTTTGGCGCAGGTAGCTTCTGCTCAGAAAGATTTCTTGCCTTCCTCTTATTTGGCAGGGACTTGGAAATATAGCTTGGGGCGTCCGGAAAGAATGTATAGAATGGCATCGTTTGGTAGCAGCCTCAATCCCCGAGGAATTTCCACGATCACGCCCTTAATTGGGGTCTGGTATGTCTGTTGGACGAAGTGCGCATCGAAGTCACGTTCGCAGACCACGCTGGGTTCGTCCAGGGCTTTATCGCCCATCCTGATGTTGCGGGACCATACCTCTCGCCGATTAGCCTTCAGCGCGGCACGAAAAAGGGATCGGCATTCCTTACAACTCCGATCGCCGCTGTGGCAGTCTAGCACAAAGCACGTCCTGTCCTTGATGTCTCGACTACGTCCCGTCATACTTTCATTCTAGCAGTGGGAAGGAACTACGCGCCGACTGATAGAGGACGAAGAAAGAGACACTGGGCGAGCGCGAAGTAACCACTGCTGTTTTGTTCTCAACTAGTGGAACTTAAATGGAGAATAGGTGAGTAACTTTCACACTTTTCAACAAGGATGTAAGCAAAATAGGGGGCGTTCAATGCGCCAACTATGGCCCACCTCTTGCAACCAGAAGAAGGTCACAAAGGGTGCACGCACAAAATGATGAAAACGTGCTTTGGAAGTCGAAACTATGCCTTACATGGGGCTATAATGGCCAGCGATGCGCAGTAACTTTAACAAAAAAGGCTCCAGTGGCGGGCGTGCGCGAGAGGCGGCGAGGAAGGAAAGCAAAGCAACACCCAACGGGGAAGTAAGGATACCAACTTATTTAAAGTTCTTTCCCTACCAATTTTCGGCGTCTAGCTTTCACGATTCTTATCTCACATTTTCCCACGTGCATTGCTTGTTTTCGGATTTCCAAAGCGGCGAGTGGACGTGCGCGGCGAGGAAGAAGGAAAAAAAAACAACACTCACGTGGGATAATAAATTTATAAACGTATATAACCTTTCCTCCCTTCGTACTTCTTTTTGGCGTCTCTTCTGTCATTAAGTCCCACCTACCTCACGGCGCTTCGGTCACATTGTTGCCACATGCGGGGCTTGCTTTCGGATTTCCAAAACACTTACTTCTCGCGCGGAGGGTGCGTTCGTTTTTTTTTTTTTTTCTTTTGATAGAGCAGTGCGAATACTGGGCGTAAAGTGACAAACAATTCCTTCGAGCGCTGAGTAACAGGTGGGTATTCGAAAGCAAGCAGCATAGCCTGGTTATACTATTCTATTGCAATTAAACGATCAGGGAGTCCAAACGTCTTCATAAAAGGGAGGGAAGAAAGGGCCTGGTGGGAGGCTGCATTGGCCTTCCGCGAGATGAACAAAAGGATAAAATCATGCGGTGCGGCAAACGACCGCCTAACGAACGGCCAAGCAAGAAAAAAAAAAAGACATGAAGAAATATGGAGGGAAAGGAAGGGCTGCAAAGATATTTACTGCATTTTCTTTTCCTCCGCATAGTCTCTGGAAGCCAACGGCTGTATGCAAAGAACTTTGAAGGCAAGGCGGAATCGGGTGGTTATAATAATATGTAAAGCGTACTGCAAAACTGTAGATACCGGTACACACGGTACGTCGGGAGTAAGTTTCCAATTGTTTTTCCTGTTTCAAAAAGCCTGAAGGACTCATCCAGCCAGCAAAAACTTTGCCATCAGCCTTGCTGTGCGAAGTATGGGCACCGTGCATGAGTAACTCGCGGCTCGACGCGCACGCCCCTCGCGGCGGGAAGAATCCGTTCGTGGTGGCCCATGCGCCCGGCCGTGCAGCGGAGACGCGGCGGATCTGCTGTGCGTGGGACGCATTCGCCATTCGTTCTCTAATCGCGGTATTCTGTGGTCACAAATGAATTGCTAGGTAGCAGTCCCTGGGTTGCTGCTGTAGCACACATTTTCACTGGCCTGATAAAATATTTTCACGCCACCGAATAAGCTTTGCGAAGCGAAGCGACGCTAACTTTGGATCGCTGCCCAATCATGCCCGTGTATTTCCGCGTCCAGATTTACCGGGAAGCAAAAGCTTCCCGGTAAATTTATCCGAGCATGATATTGGTGCAATCCTGCGCATGTGCTCGTGGTTATAACAAATTGGAAGAATTCAATATTTCCTAAACAGTGACTGTGGCTATGAACTAGTTCAACACCCGAAGACAACTCGAGCTATGAGCAGATGTTTTGTGCGCTGACATCGCGCATTTCACGGGCGTTTGTTTGTTTTTTTTTTCCTTTTATACCGCGTCCCTGGGCTCAGAATTACTTCAAGTGCCCTAAGCGCTTAGCCAGCGTGGCGGGGCAAAGGAAATACAGCGGAAATGGCAAATTAACTTTTTATTTTCACTTTATTGCATCAGGTGTATTTTCATTTTTCTGTGGGATGTCTTAGAGGCCTGCACATTCATGCAATGCCTTTAAAAAAGTGCTCGAAGTGAAAGCGTCGCAGCTTTGGTACCGCAGATGACAAAAAGCCGTTGTCCTTTTTTACAGGTGTCGTTAGAGCGTCGACACTTGAATACACATAGAAGTGGCAAAATTCCAGTCCTAGCACATGCATGCAAACTTGATCTTTGCGTGTAGTACTGGTGGCACCGTCTCAGGGAGATCTCCCTGTCAGCGCACAATTAATTAAGCAAGGGCTTACCCTTCACTGTCTTGTTTTTACGGCTGTAAGAACTCTTGATTTCGAGTAGGACTGTTCTCTCTTCTTAATCCCTGAAAAGAAACACAAAGAAGGGTGATCGGTTCAAAAGAGAACTGATTCAGAGAACAACTTACCTGAAAATTTCATCAGGGGAGCATGCTAGCCATGGGTCCTCAGGGCACGCAACAAGACCAAACTGCGTGACTTTAATGTCACATTCTTTTCCAAATTCTGCGCTAACTATCGGTTCCATTGAGACGCCATATCGAATTGAGGGAGCGCTGAGTGGCGCCTCTGTTAAAATGCGCCTTGCGCTGTCATGAAACCGCTTCTCAGGGCAGGTCAAGATCCTGTGTGCCTGTAAATATTCAGTGTCGAATATTAAATGCCCATTGATTTTGCAAAAGAGTGTTTGGCTTTTCGAGAAAAACAAATGAAACGAGTTGTACCTTTGTGGCTGTATATCCCGGGAACCTTCTCCCCAAATAGCTTCATTCTTTCCTTTCGATAGACTGGGAATATCGTCTCATAAAACTGCAACGTTGTTCCGGTAGAGTTGCAATAGCTGGTCTGACAGCATACATAAATCAGATAACGTAAGTTCATCGGCTGTGGCACATGTTCGAAGAGTATGAGAGAGCATTTCACTCTACTAGGCCATATCCGGCCGGATAAAAAATTATACTAACATAGCAGGCATGCAGACAAATTCACCTACGTGTTAATGAAGTTGGTCCTCTTTACAACCAGACTGTTATCCCCCTGTTCCGAAGAAAAACAGAACTTTATTGCACACTCTTTCTAAGTGAAATAATTAAAGTCACTGGCAGTCAACTGCAAGGTCTGGTTGGCTCTTTGGAGGAGAATTTTCAGATTCAGCACGAAGTGTATCCACTAGTGTGCAGTCAATCTCGCCCCCAAAAAATCTAAGACATAAAACACACGGAAGCTTTCGGCCCGGGCTGAAACAAAACATAATTGCAAGTGGGTGCAGCTGTACTGACTCATTTATTTTCATGATTTTAGAATTATTTTCTGATGCTATGAGCAACTTAATTCACACCAAGAGCCATGACGTACCCTGACCTTGTTCTTTTAGGGAAGCTCCAATCACGGAATGCTTGGGATAATGTTTTCGAGGCGACGGAAAGTCCCAAGCTCGCGTCGGCTCGTTTTGCTTTCGCAGGTGGCGGAATGCACAAATAACGCAGTAGCCGCAACATGCTTGCACTTCCCGGATACTCCGGCACGGCAGTCGCATTCCGCCGAAAGCAACCTTCGGTTCGTGTCAAACTGAGAAGAGTACATCACTTACAAATCTAAAACGTAGAATTAATGGTAGGAAAACTTACGTTAATCATCACGCTTGCAAAAGCATTGATTCTGGTTTGTGGGAAGCATTTCGCCGTGATTTCCGAACCGTCATTGAGCAGCAGGCGTGGGCGGCGTCTGAACCGCAAAGAAACGAGCCCTCGCCGGGAATACGTGCGGGTGACCGAAACACTTCACCGAACGGACGCCGGCTAGTAAACACGCACACACTCTGTCCTGCGCAGCAACAGGCTGCTACTCCCATAGTTCAGTCGGTTTGGTGCAAACTGTCGAAATTCCCGACCAATCAAGCCGAACAAGTTGTAAAGATTTTAAAGCCAGTATTATGATTGGTCGCAGCCAATATAAATTTTAAAACATATAAATCAGCAATACATATACTCATTTTAAAAAGAGAAATAATACCAAGCAGTAAGGGTATATAAAAAAAAGACAAGACATTGCTGTCCTATGCAAAGCATAATTCTGTAGGCCATAATGTTCTAGTAAACTATGAAGGGCGTGCAGCTTTTTTTCTCAACTAGGCTATTGCAGTACAATGGAAGACTTGCAATAACTGATAACAAGAAAGGGTATCATAAAAATTTGAGAACTATCACATTGGGTTATTGTTCATGTTGAGAAACGAAACAGCGGAAAACTGGCAAGAGACAAAGGAGAAGAGGACATAAGCCCCAACTAGCAACTGAAGGTTCATTAAAAAAAACAAAAGAACTTGTGACCATATAATAGAGAGCATGCTAAACTGTAAAAAAGGCAAAAAATCAACTAAATGCAGTAGAAGGCACTTATTCAAGAAAACCATATAAATTTTCTGTAAAGCGACAGATGGTTTTGCCATAAACATGTCCAGATGCAATAATAGAGTATGCCTTGAAGATTTATTTGCCTATGTATTGCTGTTTGTACATCCAATTGTTAGTGTTTTGTCTGTTTTGTATTGCCAATTTAGGTACTACTGCATTTCTATTGTTATTCATCATCCCTTCTTTCTACACATTATCCTGATGTGAAACACTCAAGTACAAAGACTGGTGTGCCAAACTATGTTTTAGAGGCTATGGAATTAAGCTGTACGTATTATTTTAGGTGCATTTTTTATTTTTGTTCTCACTGCTCTGTTCTCGATTAAAACAACATTCAGAGGCAGAACAGTAATGTATGCAGTCCCTCACTCAAGCCCTTATTATATTTGCACCATAAAACATAGCCTAAAATTATTTTCAAACTCTCCATATTACTGAAATAATGAAAAACAAAACTGCAGTTACACATAAAAACATTTCAATAATTTTCGCAAACAAAAAATTCCTTCATGACATTTTCTGTCTGCCGCTTTACGTTGGCCAGCAGACGTTAAGTCATGTAGTCGGAGCTGCGACACTTCATTTTTGGCTGCTCCTCCCGTGCGGGTGGCTCTGGATCCTCGCATAACAATAGAAGTTAGTATGTAATCCACAAACCTTCAGAAACTTCAGAAGAGTAGCCAGAATGGTGAAGATCAATGCAGGCATTCCACCAGAGCTTGGCTGAGCACTGGCGACATTCCCAGGCTGCAGGCTTCAATGTGGCGTGCAAAAATTGTCAATGACTGATGAGGACAGGCTGAGAATTCAGCGCTATAAGAGGACAGTTCAGCCATGCAAATACCAATTTTAGTTGCAAAGCTTTCCTGTAGCTGGCCCTTCAGCAACACTGTCACCAGCAGCACTGCCCAGTCGAAAAAAACTACAGAAAATTTTCTGATGTTACGGCAGAATTTCTGTGCGGTTTTTGACGGGAAACCTGTTGTAACAACAGAACATTCTTTAGTAACATCAGACATCTCTGTAGTTAGAACAGAAAAGTGCTACAGAACTACAGACAACAGAAATATACTACAGAAAAACTACAGAACTACAGAAAAGTACTACAGAACTACAGAAAAATCTGATGGTTACGACAGAAGTACAGGATATTTTGTTTTATTTTTGACACAGTTCTGTTGCTTTTTTCGACTGGGTGATGCTACTGACTTGGGCCGATGAGGCCAGGCGTCGTGGAGATATAATTGGGCGGCCACTCATGTCATCATCAAGGAGCCCAAAATAGGGGAACTCGAGCTCCCCATGCTCACTGCCTGTCCCAGATGGGGGATTCTTGAGCTCCTGGGAGCAAGAAGCCTTGGCACTGAGCATACTAACTGCAACAATAGTCCTAAACTTTACAGGCATCTTTAGCAAGTGCCAAGAGAAAGGTACAGTCGTGAGCAAAAGTGGTATACAACACTCAGCCGGTGGCAGAGCTCGAGAAAACTGCACCCCAACTTTATCTAGCAAAAACTATCTAAGATCGAGACAACAGTGCCGGTGCCTCACCTTATCCGCATGCATGTGCGGATGTCGCTGTCCCTGCCACTGTTGCTAGATGACATTTCGATGCAGCTTTCCCGGGCTCTGTCACTGACTGAGTGTTGTATACCACTTGTGCTCACGACTACGTGCACAGTACGCATTCGAAAAAATTAATTAAAGTTGCCTTATATTGCCTTAAGAAGTTGAGCCATTTCTTAAAGCATTGTTCAGGTGTGGCTCCCCACAACTACGGTTCCTCAACGATTCGACTAATAAACATTAAAATGTTGCTGGTAGATGATGCAGGAAAGTACTGAAACTTCATGCATAGACTTTTTTGTTCAATGGAAGCAGTAAAACTTCGCAGGTAGATGACGCCAACATGCAAACAAAGTGATTTTGAAAAAAACAACTTAGAGTATAGGCTGTGCTGCTTCATGGAATACATAACAAAAATAGATTTGCTGTCAACTACCTTTCATTGGGCCTAGTTTCTCACACCATGATCGCTGTGAATGCAGGCGGGAAATTTGCGATATACGGAAAGGAAAGAATACATGGACAACAGCAAAAGGCAAGGTAAAAGTTCAATGTATACAAAAAACATGCACATATCAAATTCATTCTTAGGCTACGCTACTTGGCTAACAGGGCTGCAGTCATGCTACGCACACACGCGATTGCTTTCTTGAACAACACTTAGAGCCAGGCTTGTTTGGAAGAATTTCTTTTCTCGGTGAATGCCGCCTCTATTTCAAAGCGCTTCACAATAAAACGCCCTCTTTGTTCCATTTAGACTATGGCAAGGTGAAAAACGTGAATCTGATAAAGATTCAGGTTTTCCGCTTTGGACATTAGGAGAAAGCGAAACCCAATAAAATAAATTGTTTTAATTTTATACAGAACAAAAGCCCGCATGTTCAATCGCCACCTCTTGGCAAAGGCAAACCCGTGATATTACATCCCGCATTATTTACGTCCGAGTAGTCGCTAGTACGTATAAGAATTAACCTAAATGAATGACTTGCATTTGAAAGCTGACGATTCTCCGTGTTCCGGCGCGCGTGGTGAGCCGCCGACATTACCCTGTCGGCGGCAGGCGGCCCCGACGCCAGCATTGAGCAGCAGCTCCAGGAGGCTGTTACTGCCAACGAGCAACACCTTGACAGCACAGGCCTCCGACTTTACCCTGTCGGCGGCAGGCGCCCCGACGCCAGCATTGAGCAGCTGCTCCAGGAGGCTGTTACTGCCAACGAGCAACACCTTGACAGCACAGGCCTCCGATATTACCCTGTCGGCGGCAGGCGGCCCCGACGCCAGCATTGAGCAGAAGCTCCAGGAGGCTGTTAACTGCCAACGAGCAACACCTTGACAGCACAGGCCTAGTATGCTCACCTGCCAAATCCGAGCTGTTCGTCCTCACACCATTACAACCGAGACTGAAACGCGCTCCCCCTCGAGAGTGCGATCGTGACTGCATCGGGGCAGTGCATCCCCGAAGTTCCCAAGATGAGGGTCCTGGGCCTGCTACTAAAGAAGAACGGCCGCAATGACGAGACCATCAACAAGATTACCACCTAGGCAATGGATGCTGTCCGGCTCAAACACCGAGTCTCGACACGACGCGCAGGCAGCGTGAAGACAGCCTTCTGCGCCTCGTACAGTCGTTCGTGATCAGTCACATCGCCTACGTTGCGGCCTACCTCAACTGGCAGGTCACTGATAGGACGGGTTGCAAGACGGCGGTGGGATTAATGGGGACCATGAATACGGCTCGGCTCGTGCAGCTCGGCGTCCATAACAACTTCGAAGAAATAGTCGAGGCGCTGCTCACTACTCAAATGGAGCGCCTCTCTACCACCGCGACAGGCCGCAGTATACTGACGTCCCTGGGTTACAATCCCTGATCTCCAAGTCGGCAATCGTGCGAGATCAGCGATGAGGCGTGGGCCCACATGCACGTGGACCCCATCCCGAAAAACATGCGCCCCGAGTACAATCATGAACGGCGGCAGGCGCGGCCAAAGTCCTCGTCGAGCAACACGCCCAGGACCCGCACGCCCGGTTCATGGACGCAGCGCAATACAAGCGAGAAGGATTAGTGGCAGTGGCCGTTGAGGCGGCTACCGGCATCAAGATAAGGTCATTAGCGTGCGGTTCAGGGACGCCACAGACGTCGGGGAGGTTGACATTGCTCTGGCGATCTCGGAGGCCGAGTGTCGCACCGTGCTCAGTGGCTCGAGGAACGCTGTGCGCAACTTTGCAAAGGGCGAGTGTGCGCGCCGGCGGCCGCCATCATCAGTAAGCTCAAGCTCCAAGACCGCCGGAATGCTATCCCCATCAAGTGGTTCCCGGCGCACGCGGGAGATTGTGCATCCTCACCGAATCACAACGAGACGGCTCATTCGGCGGCGCGAGCGCTTACCTTCCGCGCCTCCGAAGGGGACCGTTTCGAGTGGTGGTACGAAACAAAAGACCGATTGACCAGTTACGATAAAGGGGCTAAATTTTACCGCCTAGCTCGACGGACAATGCCGCCGCCTCACCCGGGACGTAGTCGGGAGGAGGCCGTCATCCTAAGGCAAATGCAAACCGGGTCACTCCTAGCCCCGGCAGTGCTACACGTCCTCCACCGAGACATCTACACGAGTGATATGTGTTCTGTATGTCAAGTGGGTCCGACAGACCAATGGCACATCATGTGGGATTGTGCCATGTTCCCGACCGAAGCTGCATCCAGGACATACCCGCGGAATTTCAAAGTGCTGTGCCAAATACAGACAAGGACATTCAACTATGGGCCGTCCAGCAGGCCTGGGGTGCGCTCGAAAAGCACAAGCCTCACCCCCCACCACAAACGGACCAAATGAGGTAGTGCAGAGTAGGGCATAACCCCGGGTCGACGCTTGGCCAGCGTCACGACGTTTTAACCTGTCGTTTGCCGGCTCCTTAATAAAATTATACATACATACATACGTAGAACGAATGATAGCGGAAATGTTTTCGACTCACCAATGCACCCGAGGGATGCTGGAACGCGGCGCCAAGCGGCAGTCTTTCGTGGTGTGGACTTGTAGTGCGTGTAACTCAGGTCGCACAGTACCCTTTCTTTTTTTCATCAATCAGTCGTTCAGTGAATTTCTGAGAAGGCGCCATCGCTGCCATTTTCAGCTGCGCGTCGGCTGCTGCTCCGATAAAAGCGGGCCAAAGCGAAAGGTTCTCGTGCTCAAAACGGGTCGGAAGTTACGTGCCCCCAACGCCAACATCCATTGGCTAGTCTCGTAAGGCACCTCCGGGCAACGCGCGAAATCTTCTACAAACTAGAACCTGAGCGACAGCGGCGAGCGGCAAAGCAGCTAGGGCTTAATGGTGCCTGTGTATACGGCGTGTTGAAGATCGGGTATATTTTAGAGTACCTGTGCTAAACGAGTTAGAGCGATGTTAAAGAGGATGGGTGAGAGGACAGCCATGAGGTGTCGCAGTTGGTTAAGTTGATGGTCGGGGATGTACAGGAGTCGAGTGTGATGCCGGCCGTGTGTTCGGACAGGAAAGCGATCACTTAGTACAAGAGGCATATTCTGCATTTAAGTGTGGCAAGGGTAGACAGAATGTGGTCGTGGGTTATGTTGTAAAGTGCTAATTTTATAATAAGACCAAGTATAGCTGGTGATGCCTGCACATGGAAATCGTTGTTGAGGACGGTCTTTTTCAGGGGTAGAGGTACGGGTGGAAGCCGAATTGAGTGTGAGGAAAAAGCCGGTAGATTCGTGTTAAGGTTTACATGCTCGTAGGGTTTGTCGAAACAGCTTGTCAGACAAATGGGCCGTCGTAAAGAGGTTTTCCGGGAGTTAGAATGAATTTGATCGTGGCGTGCTCCCAAGATGCCGGTTAGGTTACTTCCCTCCAATGTTGGTGTAGTAATCTATGAGTTGCGACAGTGACCTATCGTTGCGGTTTCGAAGGAGTTTATATGTAGTTATGTAATTTAGTCAGTCCCGGGTGCGGTGCTACGAGTGATGTGGGTGAGGGTGGCCCGTACTTCTGCACTGGTTACGTCTTCATCCAGTCTCGGGTTAGTTGAAGGAGTTTCTTGTTGTGCCGTTCAATACAAAACTAGCCTTTGGACCACAGAATAAACAATTGAAGGCCCGTGCGCAAAAAGGAGCAAAGATGTTTACTCCGACTATAGCGGTCGATAACCTTTAAAAGAACGGTTAACTACCTAGAGTTCGCGGCGCCGTTAAGCGCTGGTCCCGCGAGGCCACTCGATGCCATGCGTCCGGTTCTCCGTGCAGCTGATACAAACAGGACTGCTCTCGGCGAGCGAAGAAAGAAGACTCCCCCTGTTTATTCGTTCCTTTCGGGTACATGATACGAACAGTAAACACGCCTGAATCCTGCTGGCTGCGGCACGCAGCACACATGGAGGTGGTCCCAGCACAGAATGGATCTAATGTGTATAGTTAAGCCCGAAAATCCACTTTAACAGCTCTGGACCATGTATATCATTCCGGCTTAAGATTTGCTTTGGGCGCATGCAGAACATCGGTAATAGAGGGCGCATACAGGGAATGCTATGAACGATTTTTGAAATCACGAAAACGTTACTCAACATTGACATACGCATAAAAGGTATTTTTGCTCTCGGATCACACATGCAAACCTATCTTTGAACACAAACGTATGATCACTCCCTTCCGGAACAAGCCAAACCGTATACCGACCATAAGATCTAGGCTAAACCAGATAGGAATATAGCATGAAATTGATGTTCCTCTAAACACGTGTTTTTGTACGAAAAGGACGTTGCTGCATGGATGAAAACATCTCTTCAATGTTATTTTACACTTGCCAAATGCAATAAGAGCTTCGCGTCGTCAACAATAATCCAAAGCGAATTAATGGAAGTGAAAAATAATACACTCATTTTGCAAATTTCTACCTAGATCACTCCAAAACACATAACCGCGGTAGAGCACTGCCGTACAGAAAGATTCAGCCGGCCATGTCATCATCATCAACTCAAAAGGAAGTGTGTACAAGGCCAAGCCGTACGGTATGTTAAAGACGCTAGAAAAGGTGAGTAGTGAATACAATAAAAATTCCGTAATTTAAAAATTGTTGAAGTGCTATGACATCAATTAGATAAATGTTAAGAAACAACAGCCTTTCAGTGTATGCAATTCAAAATATTCATCAGCTTGCGATACGCGGTTCTACTGTGCACTTTTGCTGGGTTCCAAGTCCTGTAGGTATTGTAGGAAACGAGCTTGCTGCTCCACAACAGAAAACGCCGCCGTGAGCGACGTGCGAAAAACGACAATTCTCTATCAAGACTAAACAATCAATTAAACTTCTGCTGACGTGAAATTTTCACCTCAAATCGAACCGCCAACGAGATAACAAACTGATTTTAGTCAGACACCAATAAAAGAACGGAATGATTGCCATCAAAAAATCGTTTTATGAGTGATACACCCGTGACTACGAATTTGGAGCACACATCTTACACACAAGTACTTGCTTTAGGAACACAGCCACCGCAATGTGACAACTGTAGTGGCCTACTTTCAGTGCCCATGTTCAGCTTACGTGTCCATTTTATCAGTACATCGTCGCTGCCATTTTAGAAGCTTTTGCGAACATTATGCACCATTTCATCCTTCACTTTTAATACGGGATGTTCCCATTGTGCCATTCGACGGTGTCGTGCACTATTTGCATAACGTCGGCATTTTAAAGAGTATATATTGTTTTCATCTTTCGATTTTACAATGATTTGCAACCTGGCACCGAGCGGGATCGCGTCGTAACCAAGCACGGTAGGAGGAAACTCCTCGCTTTCTTGCTCGTGCCAAATCAATGCTATTAGCTTCGATTCACATTTTACAATAAAACGAAGACAAGCTAGTTGGTACATATGTACTAAAAGGAAGGTACTAGGAAGGGAAAGGAGACTATCAACAGCTGGCTTCCTTTTCTAAGGAGACGGCCGCTATCTACCGCCGCTTCTGAACGGCCATCGATCGTGAGCGACTGGCCGGTGACCGTAGCTGGCAGTGAGCCGGAAAACACGCGATGTAAAGGAAAACATACCTCTCCCCGTTTTCGTGCGCTGCTCTATTTTTTCATTTCCCTCACCCCGCATGTGGTAGAGACACTCCTCGCTGTGATGCGGTTGCTGTGAGTGTTGCCGTACGTAATTGCTTGAGGTCAATAAAGTCAGCTACTAAACTCAGCTGAGCTAAAGTCCGATAGAAACCTTTTGAGGCACTTCGAACACACACAGCCCGAGGCCGGGGCTAGTGCGACAAAATTCATATTTTTGAAATAGGATGCATATATAGAAAAACAGAAGTAGCAGTTGAGGCACTTTGACGAGCGTCCCTTCTGAATCCCATTTTGAGCGCGGTATCCTGCTGTATCTGCAGTAGCCAGGTATCTGGTACCCCTGCTGAATGCTACCCTGGTGTGCAATAGTTGTCGGAATTTCACTGAAGCTCGCTAGTAGCTACATTTTTCCCCACTTAGTCGCATGGTCAGCTGCTTTACATCGCGTTTACCGGCTGCTTTGTCAGCTCAGAAAAATTTGTTTACCCTTCCTGCTTTGCTTTTCTTCGGCGATTTATCTGCCCCTCTGCCAGCAATCTTATGACTCTTCGATTGGGCCCACAGTTTCAGCATGCTTCAGGTTGTTGGCACTGAAGTCAGTAAGTAATCATACAAATGATCTAACTCAAATTATACCTGGCGGGTGGCGCAATGGTTAGGGCGCTCGGCTACTGTGCCCAAGGATGTGAGATCGAATCCAGGCCTCGGCGGTCGCTCGTGCGATGTCAGTGCACGTTAAAGAACCCCAGGTTGCCGCAATTTCTGGAGATCTCCATTAGGGCATCTCCATAGACTTAGTCGCCTTTAAAAGTTGAACCTCACAAGCAAAACTAATCAAAATATTATACTAAAAAAGACTCCCACCAAAAACTGTCACCTATGCGACATCGTACTCAATGTCGCACTCGAAAGAATATCTGGGTTGATGATAATTCCTTGGAACTCGCTTTCCCTCAAACTACACGTAAACCAGTGGCTGCCTTAACAACAGGTTAACTAGTGATAGGTTAAGTGACTTGCTGCAGACGGTATGCAATCATACAGGAACACATTGTCTGCAAGCACGAACAGTTTCACTAAGCACGGGCAATTTTATTCCACTTTTGCGTTCGCCGTCACTTTGAGTCAACGTGCTCTACCAGTGCTGTTTGAATTTATTTCAATTTTCTGCGTTTATGATGTCTGCACAGGAGAATGTCTGCTATGCAGCAATATGCCGTGCAAAACATCCTTTCTACCTTTCCATATGAAGCAGGTAATGGACAGAAAGATTTCTGCGACCTGGCTTAGTACTGGCAATCTGCAGGCAAGTTTCGTCACAGATATGTCATTCTAAACTTCGCATGTGTGATGGTTCCCCCTTTTTGCCATCTTGCTGCAGGTTGCTGAAGATACCACTGGGTGTGTTCTGACGTGGCCATCTGCGCGCAAGAAAGCATAATTCGTCTACTAATGAAAAATGAACGCATCTAAAAACAATAACACACAGGTAGCGCGCCAGTATGGGTCGCAAAAGTCGCACGAATAATATAATCCACCACGCGTGCGCGCGTGTGTGTTATGTATAATTTTCGTGATTTTCACTAAAATCTAACAAGCAGTGGGGCGTGTAAGAAACTGACTAGAGGAATGCACAACATTTGATTCCGCCTTCTCTTTTCCTCCACGAGCCTTCTAGCCACCATGTATGAGCAGCGTGCCAGACCTTCAGGACATATAGCTGCAGGTTGGACTGCTTTAACTCGGTTTTGGGACACAGAGTGGAAGCTGCTATATTTAGAGGCTCTACGAATGCAGGACCAAATATGTCATGCATGTTAGGCTCATAAAGGGCCTGTCCTCTTTCGTCTGGATGCTTTTGCAGGTTGAAAAAGTAAAAGAAAAAAGAACAATAAAGGAGCATCATGCATGACACCCGGGTACACTTACTAAACGTCTTCGGAGACTAATATAATCGGTAGATGAAGTCGCAGGTGTTTGGCATTCATCTGTGACGAGCGGGATAAGTGATGACGTCACGCCGCTTCCTTGATGAACGTCAGTGGCTTCCCCCAGTAGTTTCAGTTATTCCCGAGACACTTTTGGTTCCTTTCTGTAGGGCGAGGGCTCATAAACACATTTGTTTGTCTCGTCATTTCTGTGCTGCAGCGTCTCTACAATTGCAGTGAATATCCTCAGGTTTGCTAAAAAGACGTTGAAATAGGTGCACACCTATATTAGAACGACGGTCTGTATAAAAGTATTAGTTTAACTTGCCTCTTACAGACGCTCTGCAGCGTGAATGAACGAATTCCACCGTGTGACAGAGGACATCACCAGATTGTTTTTGCATTTTTTGTTCCGCGCGGCTGTCCAAAAGGGCGACCGCTAACACGTCTACTACGGTGGCAATGCCTTTCACGCCGTGCAAGGCATCACTGTAAAAACGTAATGCGTTATTTATATCGTGATCAGAAGTGTATGCGAAAACAGGACAGGCACTCCAATTTTGAAGCGGGCGCCGAAACCAGCATTAAACTCGCGATCGATTTCGTCGCTAGAGCTTGCGTTGTCTTCCTCTTGGTACGCGGCTTCTTTTTTCTGCAAAACACTCTTCGATTCCGCTGTTTCATTGTGTAGAATGCGCACCTTCACAGCCTCGATCATATTAGCGGCGTTTTCAGCCATAGCATAGCCAACCTTTCCTTGGTTCATAGCGCTAGCCTTTAACTCTTAGCCAACGTTTTTCTCAATTTTCGCACCTGCATGCAATTGTAAAAGTAACTAGAGCAGCCAACGTAGGTTGGAAGGTACATTTAATCATAGTGACGCGGCAAGGCTGCCTGGAGCTCGAGCGAGGAAGACGAAGAACGCCGGGGTCACTAGCCAGCTAAAACGTCCGGTAATGCCGCCCGGCTGCGTGACGGTGCTAAAGGAGTGATTAGAAATGCGACATTAGTCCAACTCTTTCAAAGGGGACGTCCTCGGCGTTAACCAATGGCAATCCAAGTAACAAGGAACATCGGTAGTGTCGGGTGGCTGGGGCGAACGAGTGGCTAACGGACTTTGTAAGGCTTCATTTGTGCGACGTGTACCACTTCGGATGTTGGCCGTCGATAGGAACGAACAGTCCCCTGGGGAAGAACTTCATAGTTCACCTCGCTGAGTTGGCGGACTACCTCATATGGGCTAAAGTATCGCCGAAGCAGCTTTTACGACCGCCCTCTCATACGGATTGGGCTCCACACCCAAACTCGTTGTCCGAGCTCGTAACTTGCATTTCTGTGGCGTAGATTATACCGATGAGCGTCTTTTGCTTGCTGGCGCCGGACACACTGTCGAGCAAGTTGGCAGGTGGCCTCGGCAAGCACAACGAATTCGTCAGAACCGATCACTGCCAGATTAGCACTATCTGGAAGCAGCATTGTGTCCACCATAGTCATGGCTTCGCGGCCGTGGACTAAACGAAACGTAGTGAATGTTTCGTTTCTTGCGGCGAAGTATAATACGCGAAGGTGGCATAGGGAGGTTTCGATGGTCGTCGTCGACATACATTGAAAGCATATCAGCGATTGTCTTATTAAGCCGTTCGGTGAGTCCATTTGTTTGCGGGTGATAAGCTGTTGTTCTTCGGTGACTTGTGCCACTGAGGCGCATAACCTCCTGTATAAGTGCAGAGGTGAAAGCTGGTCTCCTGCCAGTTATAGCGAATGCGGGCTAACTGTGACGAAGCACAATGCTCTGCGTAAAAAAGGTCGCTATTTCAGCATCTGTTCCACGCGGAAGAGCTTTCGTTTCACAGTATCAGCTGAAATAGTCGGACAGCGCTGGGAATTGTGCAACCGCAAGCAGGTTTACCAATCCCGAAAGTTGTGTTGCACATAAAAGTTCATTCACTCTATTAATGTTGTTTATAACGTTCCAAACAATATTTATCAACTACTACAAACATATTTACGGTACCATACACACAACCACTTTTATGCTTTTATGCTTTTATGGTAAAAATAGAAAGACGTCTATTATTTTTCTTTCATTTTTCTAAAAAATTTCTTATCCAAGGGAGGCAGTCACCATGTCACGCTCATAAAATCCTCTCATTCATGCACTATGGGCCATACATGCATGAGCGCCGGCAACACATAGCATACGTGCTGAAGCCGAAAGAAACATACTATTTACAAGACATCCCCGACACATACCTGCCAACTCTTCCGAATTTTCCGTAAAATGTACGGATTTTGATCAGTCTTACGAGTTTACGAATCTTGCGGGAAATTTTACGGGGAATGTTTTGTTTTCGAAAAAAAAAAAGTGCGGACATCTATTGACATCGTGGCCTCCGAGATAACACCACACGCGCGGAAGGGTAATCTCAGAGGCCATGTTAACACTATTATGGTACCTTTGGCGGCCACGAGAGGGCAACACATATTTGTAATATCATCATCAGCAGCTGCAAACGTTGTAGTGACTTCTATCGTCTACTCGGGGGAACACGAATCCATATCCAAAACTCGATACCGCCTCTGCCAGGTTAGTGGCTGTTCCTTTGTTGACGTATTTGGACAACTTTGGTGTAGGCCTCTGTTTTTGCTTGGTCTGCGGCCGCGTCCGACTCAGTGTGACTCTGAAGTTTTAGTAGTAGCGGTTTCGCTGTGCAATGGCGGGCTCAAAGCCGCGACAGTACTTCCACGTATTTTTGAACTCGTACGCGGCAGAATTTACGTGCTTCGTGCCGTCTAAGAAAGGAGAGAAGTTCGGATTTTTCACCATGTCTGCCTGTGATGTTAACATTTCATATGGTGGCAAGTCCGACATAAAGATCCACATCGCTTCGAAAAAGCACCAAGGATACGTGAGAGCCGCGGACAGCCAGCCGAGCATGACAAGTTTTGTTCGCAGTGATAGCGACCTCGGTGTGATTTGTGCAGAATGCCATTTCATGGCGTTTTTAGTTGGACACAACATACCGCTCAGGGTCAGTGATCACGCTGGACCACTTTTCCGGAAAATGTTCCCCAAGTGCGAGGAAGCCAAACGCTACGCCTGTGGACGGACGAAGACGACGGCAATTGTTCGTGAAATGGCCGCGAACGCAGACTTCTTTGCTGGATGCCCTAAAAAAGTAGGTATTTTCGATTGCTGTGGACGGAAGTAACAATAGAGATACGCAGCTTTACCCTATTGTTGCGACATACTTCGTTAAAGAGACCAGCAGAGTTGAAAGCCGCCTCCCTTTCCTCGGTACAATCCAAGGGGAAGCGACGGGTCAGAAAATTGGAAATCTGATTCTGGACGAAATGAAGTCCCGAAGTTTTCCTCTTGAAAACCTGTTGGCATTGTCTTCGGACAGTGCCCATGTCATGATTGAAAAAAACAGCGTTTCGACTGTATTGAAAGAGGCCCAACCAGCTTTGATCAGGGTTGGTTGGCCATGCCACCTCATCAACTTGGCCGTCCAAAAAGGAGCTGTATGTCTTCCTGTAAAGGTTGATGAGGCCTTGGTTGACATTTTTTTTACATAGAGAAAAGCTCAAAGCGGAAAGATTGACTGAAATACTTTCAAAAATTGCACGACGTCGACGTCAGGAAGATGCTGAGGCATTCGCCGACACGTTGGCTGTCTTTGGGGAAGTGTTTTCAGAGGCTGCTGGACCAGTGGAAACCACTACTTAGCTTTTTCTTGAATGAAACAGAACAGTGCAATAAGCAGAGCTTGTTTTTGGAGTCTTACCAGATTCCCAGGACTTCTCTATAGATCGCCAAGAAACCTGCGCCGGCCTCAAATACTGCAGCATACCTTCCCAAGGCTGCTGCAGGTGTTGAAAAAAAAAGCACCGATTGTGATGGACCTTCATTAATAAGAAAAGGAGTTCATTCTGCACCACAAGCAAAGAAACTGAAACTTCAATGCGAGGCATCTGCAAAAACTAGCCACGTGACCCGTGAAGAGCGCCTATTTCTTTTTCTGTCATCGGAGCTAAGCAGGGCATGTTGTCTTTTTCTCCAAAATGTTATACCTCTTTTTGAGAAGAGAAACTGCCTACTTCAGTCACAGGCTCTACAGATTCATGTGCTCAGGGGCCTCTTGAACCGCCTTCTCGAGGATCTCTTGACTCGATTTGTGCGGCCAGGTGTTCTCAAGGGATGCCATCCAGACGGAAAAAAGTACAGAAACTTTTCTGATCTTACGACAGAATTTCTGTGCGGTTTTTGACGGGAAACCATTTGTGACAACAGAACATTCTGTAGTAACATCAGAAATATCTGTAGTTACAACACAAATGTGCTACAGAACTACAGACAACAGAAATATACCACAGAAAAACTACAGAACTACAAGATATTTTGTGGTATTTTTGACAGAGTTCTGTAGTTTTTTTCGACTGTGCATTCATTGCCTGAAGTTGCCTATGGAGCTGTAGAGAATCAAAAAGATGATAAAGACATCGTCATTGGCATGACAACCTCCTCTGTAGTTTAGACGCTGACCTCAAATGAGAAAGAGCAGTTCTTCTCGGCTGTACGTCTCTACTTCACTGCAGCATGTGATTATATTCGCCACAAGTTCCCGCTGGAAGACGTTAACCTGAAGATGGCTAAAGTTGCCCAAGTGCAGGCTCTAGAAACTGCTTCATTCAGCAGTGTACTTCATTTTATTATGGCGTTTCCTACTATTCTGCCCCAGCAGAGTGGGGAACCAAGAGAAGAAACAATTGATGCACTCGAAGTGGAGTTTGCCAACATACAAGCTTACCAGATTCCAGCAGACATATTGAATGAGCGACATGAAGGTGCGACATGCAGTGGTCGCAATTGAAAAGCATTCGAGATGTCGACGGATCGCCCAGATTACGCAGAATCTCAATAGTTATGCTGGACATACTCTCCATTCCCCACAGTAACGCATAATGTGAGAGAATATTCATCTCGTAACTATAACGGAATTTCGCTCATCTGTTTCCGACAAAACTCTAGAAAATCTGCTGACGGTGAAAGGACAACAGAGTGGCACCTGCTTTTGAAGGAGGTGCAAGAGAAGTTTTTGAAGCAGGCGAAGTCACCAACTGCAAAAGCGTTGCAAAAATAAATCGTGACACAATGGAGCTTTCGCTCATTACTCTACGGGACACGGATTTTGCTTGTGGGTGAGTGAGCAAGGGTATAGCTAAAGATAAATTCTTGGAAAGTAAAAAAAAAAACTGCTCCCCCTCCCCCCCCCCCCTGGTCGCGGAGGTTTTACGAATTTTGAAATCTTCAGGTTGGCAGGTATGCCGACATATCAGCCGCAATGCTGTTGGTCATCTGTATTTATTGTATAGCGTGTAAACGAACGTAATAATCGTGCATGGCACAACCGCCAGGTTGAGCCGACGGCCGAGATTACCGGCAACGCTGGGTAATTCAGGTGATTTCGAATCACTGCATATGCAGACCTGCGCGTACATAGGTAATTTTCCGAAAAGAAAGATTAGCATGGCACATACGCAAGACAGAGACAGCGAGCGCACTTCCTTCGTTCGTATAGTATTGAGTTCCGTATTCATCTGTTGTATAAAATTCTCCCACGCAAACTCGTAAACCGCGTGATGGTCGATGTTTTCGATAAATGATTTATCACCTGAACTTGCGCTCATTATCTGGGCGAAGTGCGAGGCAATGGATCACCGAGCAGAGCATAGGCGGGCATTGGGACTCGCCAAACGCGCAAAGCCTGTCGGCTGCGCTGCCCATCACGGTGAAAACAACGCAAGTTTCTGCCTCAGCCGACTGCCAGTTTTCTCCGATTCGGGAAAATGCAGTCAATACACATGTTAAATTACCTACCCAAAAAAAAAAGCCAGCAGAGCGTCACAAGGATGTTTCTTCTAGCGTTTTAACTAACTGTTACCGCAGGACACATATCCAGGACAGTAATACGAAGCATCATTGTACGTATTTAGAATCTTCCATGTTCTCGTTTTTTCTTTTTCTTTCACCTAGTTCAAACTAGGCTCCCATTGAAATCGGCATCGGCACATTCGCCAAAACAAATGGTTCCGTTCGTTTGACATGAATGTCAGTCCGTCTTTTCCAGACTGAGTGCCATCAGTTCGCGCGATTGATTTGCTATAACAAGCATATAGCACAGCACCACACCGCTAGAATACGACTTAGCACAACTTCACTAAAACGGTGGCAAAGAAAGACAACACATCAACAATGGCAGCCAGTCCGGTTGATTGTCACTATCTTCGTTTTTTCTCTAAGCTCTTCCACCATCTGGCCAAAATGAGTAGCGGGGGATACGAGAGACTCAAAATTCCGGTCCAACATACGTGTTTTCCACAGGCTGTGCAGTCCAAGGAGGAAAATAATGTCATAGGGTTTGTGGTCATGTTCGATGGGCATCAAGTAACGCACACTGTGGGAATTCAAAATAAAGTCTTACTTCAATGTTCTTTGCAGAAAGTCCTAAAATAATATTGCATCTTTGCAGGCAATGAAATAGTGTTTATTGTTTTTGGTGTGTCACATCACCGACAATTACCACAAGAAACAACGATATTTTTTTTTTGTGAAGTTACACTTTAACTGGCAAAATGTCTTCATGAAGTTTATAGAAAAACGTTTTAGTAGAAGGCGAGATTGGCATTTTGCGCACCCTTATAAAACATCATGCCCCATACAGTTAGAATAGAGTGAACGATATAAAGGAGGCGGTAACAACATAGATATCAATTCTTTGTGTGTATTTTTCCTTGAAACAATGAATGAGTGCTACTAAGAGAAGCGAACTGCCAGACAACGCACTGAATCGTAATCTTCTTTCATAAAACCAAATAATAATGGCCGATCGGTAAAATTGGAAGAGACCACTAAGTTTGGAAGAAGGTTCACAAAGTTTGCAGGGATGCTCTGGCTATTGGATGGTAGGAGTTGATTTTCCCTTCAGGTGGCGAGGTGAGGAAACACTTGATGATATCGATTTTGTTAATAAATGGAAGATTCGGACTCGCAAAAATCACGTTTCTTGATGGCACTACGAAAAGAATAACTATTTATTTACTCATAAATAAAACAAGAAGACACAAGCAAGGAGAAAACTATTTACATGACTTACCCGTTGGTCGGACGAAATCAGCGCTGGTTTAATCCAGAGCGCTTACTTTTAAGCCATATGTTTCTGTCCTTGGCGGGGACAGCGACCAATAAACAATAAGGCATTTTTTCTCACCAATCAAAGACTGGGGAAAGGATACTAACTCATCACACTACTTGAAAGAAACTTACCTTATTTACTCGATCCTAAGCACCCGGCCCCCAATTATTTTTTTCACGCTTGAGCTTTATTCAGCACCCTGACAGAGAGAGCGAGAGCAAAACTATTTATTAGTCACAAGTAACCTCCTTGATCAAAAGGCGGCAGCCGACTAGTTCCCTTGCACTTCCGAACTGGCCCCCTTCTCCATCAGTTCAATTCTATCGTTCAAGGGGTCGCTTACTCCCTTCATACGCTGTACCAACTGCTTGAGGAACACGCGAATTGTTTCCCTACCTGGAATAGGTAAGAAAAGGTAATTTCCCAGGCTAGAAATCACACTCCAAAAATTTATACTTTCGCACGCGCGGTTCGTGTGTCGTATTTCGCCACCGATCAGCAGTAAATGCATCATATACATTACTGTAGTCAATAAACGCTGCACATCAATAAACCAAAAGCTAAACAGTTTTTACTTTGCATACTTTTTGCGTCTTCACGTAAAAAGAAAAAAAGAATGGTAGGAAAGGCAAGAGCACGAAGTAAGACTGTAATGTAATACCCTTCGTGGGTCTTTAAGGTAATAAAATTAAATGAAATTCAAAGTAACTCTTCCACTTCTTATTGAACGCTGCGACCATTCCGTGAGCACAAACAAAGTGAGGGACCAGGACGGGCATGATGGCTTGGAGCAAAAAAATGCCAAGACAGAGAAGTGGCAGCTAGTATTGTGGCTCACACGCACGCGCGCTTTCTCCGGTGCTCTCGATCCCAATGTGCTGACTAGCGCTCACGTGTATGAAATCAAGAGTGTAAAGAGGAGAGACATTCGTCGAATTGAGGCCGCTAGCTAGCCGACAGCACGCCATGGCCCTTCGTAGGGCAGTCTGCCTTAATTGCTTCATAGTGCAATTTTTATTTTTTCTTTGTTTTATATGTTTGTATTTTCTTGATACACTTTTCTTTGTTTGCCCACTCCTGCCATAGCCTCATCGAGGCTGCAGTATGCTCAAATAAAATAAATAAATAACCCGCTGTGCATACCGAGTTGCCTCGGTTGCGCAAAATCGGCAGTGATTTTTATCTGAAACATAATATCTACATCACATTTCGAAATCGCCATGCATGAGGAATAAACATGTATGAAATTACATGATGAATATGTGTTCCGATTTGCATAAAAATAGCGCCGGGTTTTGCGCAGTGCACCATTAGTGCGTCTTATACAAATGTAAGAGCTGCACGAAGAGTCGAAACAAAGGAAAAACAATATTAGCACGCTGCAAATCCAATAAAGCATAGTTCTAAGATAAAAGGACTAAAGGGGGTAGTGAGGTTAGTGAGGTTAGTCCTTTTGGGAACCAACTGGTTTGCCACAACTGCAAGGGGATAAACACTTAGTCTCCAAAGGATGAACTGCAGGAGGAGGAACAGTTGCTCCTTGCAACTGCTCCCCAAGAGACTAACATTTGATCCTTTTTTTTTTCGTTTTACTGGCACGCTTCGCACTGATGACACTGGTGGCCCGGGCAAAAAAATGGCCGCAGATAAAAAGTAAAAGCTAGAAAGTAACGAAGTACCTCAAGTACATTAAAATAAGCTAAAATGTGTGAAGAAACCAAAACTAGAAGACAAAAAAAGTCTGGAATAGCGCTCTTCGAACTCGGTACCTCATACTTAGTAGCTTGCTACGCTAACCACTCGGTCACGCCGAGAATTTTTTTTTTCAGTATGGTATTTATTACATGTCTTTAAATGAACCATAGAGTTCTATACATTATTTACAAAGTAATCAGCCTGTAGGTGAAAAGTCCAATTGAAGCATATAACAGAGCCACACCGCTAGAATACGACTTAGCACAACTTCACTAAAACGGTGGCAAGGAAAGACAACATATCAACAATGGCAGCCAATCCGGTTGATAGTCATAATCTTTGTAATTGTCTCTAAGCTGGTGCACCAACTGGCCAAAATGAGTAGCGGGGGAGACGAGAGGCTCAAAATTCCGATCCAACATACGCGTTTTCCACAGGCTGTGCAGTCCAAGGAGGAAAATCATGTCATAGGGTTTGTGGTCTTGTTCGATGGGCATCAAGTAACGCGCGCTGTGGGAATTCAAAATAAAGTCTCACTTCAATGCTATTTTGCAGAAAGTCCCAAAATAATATTGCATCTTTGCAGGCAATGAAACAGTGTTCGATTGTTTTTCATGTATCACATAAACCGACAATTAACAGAAGAAACAAACATAATTTTTTTTTTGTGAAGTTACGCTTCAACTGGCAAAACTTAGGCATGAAGTTTATAGAAAAACTCTTTAGTAGAAGTGGAGATTGGCATTTTGCGCACCCTTTTTAAAACATCATGCCCCATACAGTTTGAGTAGAGTGAACAATATAAAGCAGGCGTGAGCAACATAGATATCAATTCTTTGTGTACATTTTTCCTTGAAACAGAGAATAAGTGCTACTAAGAGAAGTGAACTGCCAGAAAAAGCACTGAATCATAAACGTCTTTCATAAAACCAAATAATAATTGCCGATTGGTAAAATTGGAAGAGACCACTAAGTGTGGAAGAAGGTTCAAAAGGTTCACATGCTCTGGCTATTGGATGGTAGGAGTTGAGTTTCCCCTTCAGGTGGCGAGGTGAGGAAACACTTGATGATATCGATGTTGTTAATAAATTGAAGATTCGGGCTCGCAACAATCACGTTACTTGATGGCACTACGAAAAGTTTAACTATTTATTTACTCATAAATAAAACAAGAAGACACAAGCAAGGACAAAACGATTTACATCACTTACCCGTTGGTCGGACGAAATCAGCCCTGGTTTAATCCGGAGCGCTTACTATTAAGCCATATGTCCCCGCTCTTGGCGGGGACAGCAACTAATAACCAATAAGGCAACTTTTCTCACCAATCAAAGACTGAGGAAAGGATAATAACTCATCACACTACTTGAAAGAAATTTACCTTATTTACTCGATCCTAAGCACCCGCCCCCCAATTATTTTTCATGCTTGAGCTTTGTTCAGCACCATGACAGAGAGAGCGATAGCCAAACTATTTATTAGTCACAAGTAACTTCCTTGGTCACAAGGCGGCAGCCGACTAGTTCTCTTGCACTTCCTACTTGGCCACCCTTGTCCATCAGTTCAATTCTCTCGTTCAAGGGGTCGCTTACTAACTTCATACGCTGTACCAACTGCTTGAGGAACACGCCAACTGTTTCCCTACCTGGAACTGCTTTACTCAAGTATGATTTGCCCAACTATATCTTGTTCCAAATGTCTAATCATGGATCATTTGGTCAATGCCAGTTCATGGACACATGACTGTCTCATGATAATAGTCTAATAGGTGCAATTTTACCTTGTAGTTGTAGTATCGGATTAAAGAATTTGGAGGGCAAACAATGTCAACATGTTTCCCATCCACTGCTCCCAAGCAGTTCGGGAACTGCCACCGAATGGGAAAATCATCGGCAATTTTTTGCCACTCCTATTTTGTTAGTCTGAAAGAAGGCAGCAGCGCTATTTTAAGGCTGAAACCAGCAATCTGGCAAAATATGTCATCTTAAAGAAAGTCAAAAGCCAACAAAAGATATGCATAACTCAATTTTCTCAATAATTTTCAGAGCTAAGAACCTTCTCAAAAGTATGGCTTGGCAGACATGATAACAGATATGTTTAGAGCCTCTTAAGTCTTCCTCTTTTATTCAACTTCCTCTAATTCATAAACCTATAGCAGTACTTAGTGGCATAGATGTCCATTTCTACTGCTCATAAATAATTGTAGTTTATAACTATTATAGGATAATAGTGTCATGTACTGTCTTTGTCAATAATATACGGCCCAAGGTGTTCACTTATAAACCCTGTAACAAGGCTCCTGTAAGCATTACTGGAATATAATAGACAAGCTAGAGAAGAGTTCGGACGACATTTGTAATCTACGAGGTTTCGAATGCTGGAGATGTGCAATGAGCCCAGATATGGTGCTTAGAGTCAAAGCCCGTAAGCCGTATACATTTGACAGACTTTTGTCAAGAGTACATAATTTGCATATTAACTCGTAGCACTGCTGTCAACAGACTGGAGTATAATCAATAAGAATGGTATATCGGGACACAAAAACAGTTTTGGATTTGCTGGCTGTAAGCTAGCCAAGAATAGATTAGAAACTAGAAAAATGTTGAGTGCTGGGAACTCTCACAAAGCCACTGTGAAGCTTAGAACAAAGCACTTTAAAATGAAGGGTGCATGTCTAACAGTCCACTTCTAATGACTTTCATAACAGAGTGGGCGAGCAATAATGAAGTTGTGCTGTAGCACTTGTCTCACCATACAGTAGTTTCAATGAAATGCAATGGGTGAAAAAGATTTCAGCAAAGGTGCAGGCACACCTGCATGGAGATTTCTTTCAGTATTTCCCAGATGGCCCCGCATGTTGCATGAATGCAGCGCCTCGCAGTCTAGATCCCTTCACGGAACGCAAGTGCAACGTTGCAGATGTCCTGCCACGAAGCCAGGTAAGCTACAAGACAAGCAGAATCAATACATGCAGAAACTTCATCTTGATCATCTGGTTTTTGTTCGACGTTTGACTTTTGCAAGCAGCTTTTGCACAGATAAGGCAGGGAAAGGAATTTCATTATGTGATACTTCTAGGTTTTAACAATTCAATGCTGCATTATGTGGGCGATTCCTTTGCTCGAGGGATGCGCACGACAAATACACAGCGGGCCGTGTAACAAACATCTTTAATCTCACAGGGATCATCGAAGTCGATGCTAGGTCGTCGTCCGGGGGGCTGCAGTGTGCGGGTCGTCTCCCGTGCAGAAGCTCCAGGCGCGAAGCAGGAGCGAAGCAGGAACGAAAAGGCAGGGACCAAGAGAGGGCGAGACGGCGGCGCGTGCCTTCTTTTATAGCCCCCTCGCGCGGGACCGGTTATCCCCGAGCGAGCGGGGAGAGGGAAACAGGCACCACGCAGGGAGCATTGGGAAGTGACGCGGCCTTCGAACGCGTGGCGCGCCACGGGCCTTACAATTATTAGCACATTAATACGCTAAGTAATTATGCCAACATGATATAATCGTGTAAAACAAATTTAATGTATCTACGTAAAACGAAGCATTACTATGGCAAGTAGATAAGTGAAATCAAATAGACTTGTAACAAACCTGAATGGAAAGGAGTCCAAATGAAAGATGCGCACTTTTTATTGGGTGTTATGAAAGAATAATATTTCAAGAAAACAAACATAGTGCCAGATGTCAACAAATCATCTGTATATTTAAACCTGCTTTGCGCCATAGTAATATTTGCCACAGAGAAGCATGTGCATCTGCCTGTACTGCCTGCCTGGAAATAACACTTGCACTCTAGCAAAACAATTGTACTTCTAATTGATAAACCAAGGTGCAATGAAAGGGGAGCATATTTCTCCTTTTCTCGCGTACTGGGTGGCACACGCTCGGTGGATGTCGCTTACTGCAGTGTAATCATAACAAAATTCTTGTATACATTGTGCAAAACACTACTTTATATCTATTTTGTCTCTTGTTATAGGAGTTTAGCGCTCCTTTTTATACATTACCCTTAATAATGGAAAATTTGCTGGTCTCGGCTGTCTTTCTCAATTTCTTTTCATTCATGTTTGTTTATTTATTTACAATACCTTACAGGCCTCCAGATTGTGCAAGGGGGATACAAGAAGTATAGATACATATAATAGTGCCTAAAAAAGCAGCAAAATCAGCAGGAATGAACAGTGTTAAATACGAAAATAATAATATGTTCTCCATATTAAGAACAGCACGTTACTAACTGTCCTAATGCTAATTCTTGCAGAGCAGTACACTGTCTTCGACACCTTGTGGGCGATTTCTATGCCCGAGGGATGCGCATGACAAACACACAGTGGGCCGTATGACAAACATCTTTAATCACACAGGGATCGTCGAAGTCGGTGCTAGGTTGTCGTCCGGGGGGCTGCGGCCTGCGGGCGTCTTCCGTGCAGAAGCTCCAGGCGCGAAGCAGGACCGAGGGGGATGCCGCGTTCCACGAAGCGGCTGGGGACGTCTTTCCCCTCTCTCCGCGCCTGTGCGGAGGTCGCTGGCGAGCCCAGCTCGACGCCGCTGCTCGAACGCGTACGGGTCAAGACCGCGAGGAATCGCGGAGCCTTCCGCTGGCCTTTCCTGCCCTACCGTCATTACGTCTGCGCCTCTGGCGCGAGGCACGGAGTCTTGGCCTCCGGCCCAGGCGCATCGCGGCTCTAGCGATTCGGCTGGCCTGGGGGGTGGCTGGTAGCGCAATTCAGCGAGTAAATCCGCCTGTACTACCTTCGCTTCCTGTGCTAGGGCCTCGAGGTTTGCAAAACCACGCCCCCGCAAATACGGCTTGAAGCGCGGATGGCATTGCGTCATCACGCGCGTGACCTGTTCTAGATCGGTTGCCGTGGGATCTGCCCTCTTGTAGAGCTCCTGCATTGCGCGTACATACTCGAGGAGGCTCTCCTCTGGGTGCTGTGTGCGCAACGCTAGCTCCTCAAGCATCCGGCGTTCGTAATAGGGCGGGAAGAACTCGGCGCGGAAGCGATCTGTGAAGTCTGCCATCGACTGGAAGGCCGGCTGGCAGCGTCTCCACCGCGCCCCGCTCTCAACAAGTGCCGCGGGGATTACCTGCGCTAGCACCACGTCGTCTGGGGAACCCAGTGCCGTCTGATAATCCTCGAGTTCTTGCAAGAACGCGTGGACTGACTTCACGTCCGTGTAGCCGGAAAAAGAGGGAACCTCTACATTTATCCGCGGACGCGAGACTGTCGCCGCAGCTGTGGCTTGGTTCGCGCTAGCCACCGAACCGAGCTGGCGGGTGAACACCGACAACACTTCGTTCATCTGCCTCATCAGGGCTGCCGCATCGGTAACCTGCGCAGACTTTACCGCATCCCTCACCTCACTTCCGGACGCACTGGCGTCCGAAGCGGCGGCCCTATCTGGCATGTCTTTTCTCGGAGGCATTGCACTCAACAAGTAAGGCCGGCCGGGTGCCGCAGAACTGCTGCACGCCACGACTACCACCTAGCCCGCGTCAGGAGGCTAGTCACAAAGGTTAAACACTTCATAAAACTAACATATGCACAAAAAAATTAAAACACAAACCGCCTGTCACTAAAAAAACACACATAACCCTAAACTCAAAATGGCGTCGCGCCTAACAACAAAGGACCGGCCCGTCGTGTTGCCGTGTGCTGCCACGTTGGCAGAGAAATCATCCACATGGGTGCTAATTCAGCCCCAGTTGGGTGCCAGTTGTGGGCGATTTCTCTGCCCGAGGGATGCGCACGACACACAGTGGGCCGTATGACAAACATCTTTAATCTCACAGGGATCGTCGAAGTCGGGGCTAGGTCGTCGTCCGGGGGCTGCTGCCTGCGGGTCGTCTTCCGTGCAGAAGCTCCAGGCGCGAAGCAGGAGCGAAGCAGGAACGAGGAGGCAGGGACCAAGAGGGGGCGACGGCGGCGCGAGGCTTCCTTTATAGCCCCCTCGCGCGGGACCGGTTATCCCCGAACGAGCGGGGAGAGGGAAACAGGCACCGCGCAGGGGGCATTGGGATAGTGGCGCGGCCTTCAAATGCGCGGTGCGCACGGACCTTACGGATACGCGGTGCAGGGCCCCACAACCTTAACTGACAGAACTCGAGCTCTACAAACCTTAGCGCTATTGTCAGCTTTTTTCCTGGCTCCAGGGGCTCTCTCACAACGTGCTGCCGTGTGAGGTCCGTAGCCACATAGCCTAGAAGCTCATCGAACAGCTATGGGGTCATACGGGAAAAATTTGTAGAAAAGACCGTGGTCTTCTTCACGCATTCGACGCATCTGTTGAGAAAAATATGTGGTTTGTTGGTCCAATACACAAATTCACATCAAGGCTGCGATAATCTGTAATATGACAAGGCAGACCTGAATGTTATGAATAATTCCTACCTCCAAGTGAAGACTTTTTTAAATATATTAAATAGTTCTCATGGCAGATTCTGTTAAGGTGAGTACTGCACTTCTACTACATCTTGTCATCGTCTCAGGCGGCAAAAAAAAGAACAATGTTCGGTAAAATCAATAAAGGGTTGAACCTGCCAGGATCAGCACCTCAGCACTTGTTCATGAAAAATTCGCATGATGAGAGTCCTTCACATAGTATGCAGAAAACTTTGACGCGACTAATTTATGGCTGCATACAGCCAATAATGCCACCAATGCAGCGAACTTGCTGACCAAGTGCAACTCAAAGCTTTCCAGTTGCTGAGTGTCCAACATCCTATCCAAGTGGAACGACAGCTTCTACAAATATGTATATGCAAACACAGCATTTCAGGTTGCTGCATTACTAGAGCCCACATATATTTTGAAGCTAATATACAACAATAAAATGGCCCTTCAGATAGCAATATCTCAATCATATATGCCCTATTACCTGTCATTACAAAATCTACAATAGTAAATTGCTGCTAGATTTTGTTTGCATAGCCCTCAGTCTCGCTGGCACCGAACTCGTTGCATTTTGCTTTTCCCTGAACATAGTGGCTAATTTTTCATTTGTGCATGTGTGTCTGCGCGTGTGTCCAGCATTCCATCTAAACAAAACAACATAGCAGCTGCAGTTTTGTAAACAGGCACCAGTGCAGAGCATCACGATATATGTACTGCTTAATAGTTTTGCCTGATTAATTACATCACACACATTTACATTGCTTGGGAGAAGTTACTTGCAAGTTATAGGGTTTACTAACTCGAAACAACTCGCCCTATGCACTCAGCGATTCTCACTTTCTGATCCAGAACTTTTGTCCTCATGTCACGTCGTATGAGGATAAGAAAAAGAAGGAGGGGGGGGGGGCAGTCGACATCTGATTTGGCAAAAAATCTAACACAAGGACAAGAGAGAAGAAAAAAACCAAAAATTTAGGAGAGGAGTATATGCGACACCTGATCTGGCGTTCGAAAAAAGAGGGAGGGTGACAAATGATTTCACGCAGACACCTGAAATGAGAATGGGGGATACAGATATTGTGTATATATAAACATGACATGAGGACACGCGAGAAAAAAAAGGGCGAGGGAAGCGTTCGATACCTGACATAAATCTGGCATGTGGGGAAAAAAATAAACGAGGAGGAGAAACAACTTATAGCGTGAGTTGTTTCGAGATGGTAAACCCTACGCGAACGTTCCCATGAGAAATGATGGCCACTGAGCTATGTGGGAACTCACACAATTATAATTCTTTAACTAGACGATGGCAGATCACTGAAGCTCGAGTGGACGAAATCAATCTAGTAACAGTCTTCAAGCAGCGTAAGCTCCGAAGTTGTCTGTAGCCTGCATACGTACGTAATTAAATGAATAGCCCCACGCTTACCAAAAAGTTAGCTTCTCCTACGCGTGTTGGCGAAGCTTGCTGAAACTAACTTAAGCAGCTGGAAAAGACAGCGCGCTATATGCTTTCCTTGGTTTCGAATAAAGTGCAAAGTGCGTCTTAAAGAGTGATCAAAATGGGGCAAAGAGGAAAACGCGTTATGTTAGTGTAATACAGCAATGACAAGGTCCAACTGGACAAATTGCGTTACCCTCAGACAGAGGCAGACAGAGTTAAAATGAGCATACTAGCTTCATGAAAACGCGCTTGTAAAATTGTTCAAATGAACGTTTATCACACTGAAAGGAGCGAAGGTACTTACAGCTACGTGGTAGAGTCCTTCTTGCTTGCGCGCCAGAAACACTGGCAGAACCCACCACCGTGGCTCTTTCCACTGGCGTCGGATCTCTTTCCTCCTCAGTATGAGAAGTGCTACCCTTATCGAGAGCTGTACAACACGTTTTCTTGCGTTCACTGCTGGCATGATTTGAAATAAATGTGCACGCACACGGAGTCTAGCCTTCAAAGCCGATCGGGTGACCACAGCCGTGGAGGACAAAGACTTGTATTAGCTTCGGTAGCGGAAAACGGGACAGATTGATGTTGCGTCGATGTCGTTGCAGATTGTATTGAAAAGCCGAGAAAAATGTGAAAGATGCACGTTTATTTGAGCAGAAGTAGAATGTGTAATCTGTAATTACGTTTCATATCTAAATTACGTCTCCTAACGCCTTAAAAAGCAGAAATCTTTCAGTGAATGGTAAATCTGTTTGGGCAATGTCTGCTTGTTAAGTGTAGCAACAACGCACCAGCGCGAGTACAAGCGTCAGCAGTGAGTGCCAATGGCCCCAGCGCCGAGTACCATGGAGATGCGCACCGCATGTGACGCCCACCGTGGCACGGCGCTGACAGCACCGACGCCATAGCGACACCCAGGATATGTCAATGGAGTTGGACCTTTATGTATTTTCTTGTATTCCGCATTATCGCATAGATTTATAACTTATTGCACTTGCTGATGTCACAAATACTGATAATTAAGTACCCTCTCTGTACAGCTTGGACACGCGACATGACCGCAGTATTTCATAAATGAATAAACCCTTCTATTCGTCTTCTACACCTTTTTCTTCCCCCTACGCAACCAATTTTCCAGACTATTTTACTTTCGCTGTTTCGGCCTATGCCCAGGAATGCTTCCTCAGGTCATCCCGCTCTGTTGATATGGTGGCGCGTTCGACCCTGGCTTTGTGTGAGTGGTACTACACATGAAAGAGGGAGAAGGAAAGAGAGGGGCTTAATGGTTCTTTTTGCTTCACTTTATCTTGCTCGTTTTTTGGCCTCTTTCCTTGGAGGGTGGAAGTGTGTCCCCCGCAGACAGCCAGGGCCCGTCGGCGCCTCTCGTGTTGCCGTTCCCGTGCTGTTTACTCTTTGCTGTGTCACCTCAGTTACAGCGCACGCCCTGTACTATCCAAGCGGCCGCGCCTCTCCCGTCAAGGATCTTTCGGCTCCAAAGGGTGTTTTTTGAGTAGCGCTCTCTTTGAGGAAGGAACCCTTTTGTTCGAAAGTAGAGAGAAGCTTTTGACAGTATGCTTCCCCCCCCCCCCCCCCTCTAGCGAACTTCCTGAATTCAATGTAGGGCGGAAGCGGGTATCTGTATTTTCTTAGAAAAGCAAACCTCTGCACGTGTGCGTATTCTTATTTGTTTGCGCTCTTGAGTGTTTTGTGTTCATGTCTTTAAGTGGTGAAAAGCATTACAGCCCACAGAACACACTGAAGCATAGGTTGGCTATGTCAGGAAACATTTTTGTTTGGCTGTACATGTGTGCGAAAACGAAAGGCATGAAGGAAAAGAACACTCGAGTTGAGTACAGGACATTCAGAGTAGATAAATGGATTCCGCTGCTTTCCGTCGCGGGTATAGGGGACCGCAGCATCGCAGGGTGGCGCTGCAGGTGCCACTGAAAAGCGCCCTCTCCGGCTGCCTGTACAGAATTGGTCGGGGAGGCCACTCACACCTCCCATTGAAAAGCTGCGCGATAGGCGCGGTTGCTCGTGGAAAATACCAGTTTGGTCGGCACGTGTTGGCCTGCTCGCAAATATTTTTTGCTCAGTCGCATGCTTGTTCCTTCGCGGTTGTGTGCTGATGGTCTCAAGGCAAGAAAAATGTACAGGCTAAGATGTGCAATCAAGGAAATAGCAGACACTGAAAACTTCTTTCGGAGCGCCAACTTGAAGAAAGAATATCAATAGATCATGCTCACACGGTGGAACAGATTATCGATGAAAACGCCGTTAAAGCGACGGCGAAATGTGTGTCGCAAGTAAATGACAAAACCATTTACGACGTGGAATTTGAGGTAAATACCCGTTTTTTTTTGGCATGGTTGTGTTGGCAAAATGTTTTTTTTATATATGGCTGAGGAGTTTGCAGCCCGTAACTTTGTCGACCAAATAGTCAGAGTTTTGGTTATGTATTTCCTTTATTAAAAATTAAAAAAAGTTTTTCTCAGCATAAGGTGCTTAATGTGATATACGAGGCTGAAGAGATAAAACAAAGCATCTACGAGCTGATCGTTTACTGTTAGCAGAAAAATATGTTCTAGTTTGGTTAATCACTACTGAATACGTAAGTGACTGGTACATATATTTTAATGCCGATAAGCGCCTACGCGCGTCACAAAATTTATTTCCAGTCATGGCTCATATGAGAAACTCACTCGTTGTCACCCGTTAATAATTAAGGGGGTATTATTAACGATGCGCCCTTAACGGTGCGCACACTCCCAGACACCCTTTGAGTGAGTGGGGGTAGCTGTTCCGTTCGCAAAGGAGATGCCCTCGACCGGCGTGGCAAGCTCAGCCGGAATTCAACTACCTTGTGGTGACAAGGGGGTGGTCGTTTGGTGCCCAGCGGTCGCCGGTTCAAACCAGAGAAAGGATCGGAGTCAGAAGTAACAAACAAAACACAATTTATGCACAGCAAGAGACGATACAAAGGAATACACAAGATCACTTGAAATACAACAGACGAGAGGTTCACAGAATACAAACGCTAAGCACGCAATTACACAGGTATCCAATAACATAGAGGCTTTACAACAGATGAAACACGAGAGAGTACATAAACAAACACCAAATTGTTCACCGGGCACTGTTGCAGTCCGACGCCTCAAGAGTCACGATGTGGCCGCCATACGAGACGAGCGCCGCTCCCTTGAAAGTCCGTGGGCTTGCCCGCAGCGGGTGATCCCCGGGAGTCCAGTCGAAACACAGGCGAGCACGTCGCAAAACACTTGACGAACTGACTGACTGGCTGACCGACTCATCAAACGGCGCGGTCTCTTTAAATAGGGCGCGCCGCGTCTGTTTGTTAGCACGCGCCAAAGCTAGCGCGCACACACACTTAGCTTCGCTGGTTATAGCGCGCTCTTCTCCTCCCGTTGAACCGCGCGTCGTCATTGGCCAGGCCCCATAGAACCTTCTCGAAAGGCCTGGCACATTCCAGGCCGATGAACCACCGTCCTCCCCGGGCAATGGGG
This sequence comes from Amblyomma maculatum, assembly GCF_055883805.1. NCBI lineage: Eukaryota > Metazoa > Arthropoda > Arachnida > Ixodida > Ixodidae > Amblyomma > Amblyomma maculatum. Next base: position 54,091,632 of record NC_139348.1, on the reverse strand, counting down.
AAGAGGGTCACGGCAACGCGTACAAAGCTACGCGCTCTCCCGCGCGGGGAAGGGGCTTTTCTCTCCATGCTCTCCACGCGACGCCGCGCGCGCCTAGCGCTGTACCGGCTTGATGAAAATGGGCGCCGATTTCGTGACACTGCCCCTCCCTTAAAGAATATTGTCCCACAATATTCACAACAACCACGAACATCGCGCGCACATGCATGCGCTCACAAATATATGGGGCAAATGACCATATCACACACATTGCACAAATTTCACAAACTGTAATAACCCATTAAAAAATTTACACATCAATGCCATGAAATTCACAAACATAGCAACACACTGTCGTCAGATACACATAGGAATCAACAACACAGAACCACACAGTTATTCAAATATGAAGCGCACAAACCTAAGGTATGCTTTCGCCTATATTTCCAAAAACTGCTTGTGGCTCTTCCTTCGAACAGCTGAGCTCCTCTCAAACTACCTAGTGCGCCAGTTCTCTTTCTTACGAAGCACTGGTGCTTCTTTCTTACGCGGGTCCAGGCTCTTTTTCTGGTTCTAATCACACTTCTCATCCGCGATTTTATCTCGCTCCTCCCTCTACTCTTGAGTTCTGCTTTCCGATCGGAAGCTTGGCCAGAACTAACTCTACCTTGCCTAGCGGTGCTTCGAGCAGGCCGTCTCATTCTTTCTCGGTCTGGGCGGCTCTCCATGCGCTTGCGCATCCAGTCGTTCAGCCGCTTCTTCCTTCTATTTCTATGAGACATTTCCCTGTCGACTTTGCCTGACTTGGCAGGTTTGGATTCGTTTCTTTTTGTTTCCACTTTTATTCGCACCTTTGGCCGAGGAACGTTTGCTCCAGTTTTACCCGCATAATCAGAACATTGTTGTCTGAAAGGAACGTCTTTTTGAGAACTTTGTTCTCTCTCAATCCTTTTCATTTTCTTTCTTCTCTTTACGACCTTCAGTCGTATTTTCTTGAAGCAGGACTCATTTTCAACTAGGGACTCATTCTCCTCACTTTCAGTTACATCCCGTTCCTTAAAAGTTTCCTTAAAATGTTTCTTGAATCCTTTCATTGCAGTACAGTCTTCGCTTTCTTCCCTTCCTGAATCCTCAAGATTAGGATCTGTACTGTCACCTTTATCCCAGCTTTCGTGCTCACTGCAATTTGAAATCTCCTCATCCCGGTCACTCATGCACTCAGCCATGGCGTCATTTAATGAGGAGCTACAATCCTGCCCTTCTTCATCTTCAGGCTTTGAAAACACCGAGGTTTCTGGCTCGACATCTGCCGTTGCAGCTTCTCTGCAACTTGTCGTCTCGGAGGGCACAATCTCTTTTTTCTGAGAATTCTGAACTTCAGTTCGGTCATCTGAAGTTTCTGTTGCAGGAACACGCTGGTCCACAACCTCATTCTGGCTGCTGGAGCCAGTTTCTACAGTACCTGTGGTTGTCAATGTATCGCTTGGTTCACTGTACTTTCTAATATAAGGAAAGGTAACCTCCGGAGGCTCGGTAATACCTTTCAAACGCCGAACCTCAGCCAGCTTCTTCAGAAGGATATTTCTCTCTTTTAAGTATTCTCTTTCTTTCTCAAGCCTACGCTTGTTCCATTCTCTCTCTCTTTCTTTCTCAGCCTCTTCTCGAACCTCTCTTTCTTTTCGGTCCACCCATTCTCGCAGTTCAGCTCCTTTAAGACCCTTCTCTAGGCCTAAGGCAACAATCTCCTTGAGATTCATCTTCAATGTGAACTGCCTAATGCTAACACATAGCACTCTCAATGGACCTTACACAGCCGCTTCAGCGCGGTACCTCTCGTTATCGCTCTGCTGCTACACAGTTTACGACCTCTTCGTAAACTCTTCTAACTCGTTCTCCGTCCTCTGAGCTTGAGTGCACCAAACGTCCTGTCGCGGACGCCAGAATAATTGTCACCCGTTAATAATTAAGGGGGTATTATTAACGATGCGCCCTTAACGGTGCGCACACTCCCAGACACCCTTTGAGTGAGTGGGGGTAGCCGTTCCGTTCGCAAAGGAGATGCCCTCGACCTGAGTGGCAAGCTCAGCCGGAATTCAACTACCTTGTGGTGACAGAAGGGGGTGGTCGTTTGGTGCCCAGCGGTCGCCGGTTCAAACCAGAGAAAGGATCGGAGTCAGAAGTAACAAACAAAACACAATTTATGCACAGCAAGAGACGATACAAAGGAATACACAAGATCACTTGAAATACAACAGACGAGAGGTTCACAGAATACAAACGCTAAGCATGCAATTACACAGGTATCCAATAACATAGAGGCTTTACAACAGATGAAACACGAGAGACTACATAAACAAACACCAAATTGTTCACCGGGCACTGTTGCAGTCCGACGCCTCAAGAGTCACGATGTGGCCGCCATACGAAACGAGCGCCGCTCCCTTGAAAGTCCGTGGGCTTGCCCGCAGCGGGTGATCCCCGGGAGTCCAGTCGAAACACAGGCGAGCACGTCGCAAAACACTTGACGAACTGACTGACTGGCTGACCGACTCATCAAACGGCGCGGTCTCTTTAAATAGGGCGCGCCGCGTCTGTTTGTTAGCACGCGCCAAAGCTAGCGCGCACACACACTTAGCTTCGCTGGTTATAGCGCGCTCTTCTCCTCCCGTTGAACCGCGCGTCGTCATTGGCCAGGCCCCATAGAACCTTCTCGAAAGGCCTGGCACATTCCAGGCCGATGAACCACCGTCCTCCCCGGGCAATGGGGAAGAGGGTCACGGCAACGCGTACAAAGCTACGCGCTCTCCCGCGCGGGGAAGGGGCTTTTCTCTCCATGCTCTCCACGCGACGCCGCGCGCGCCTAGCGCTGTGCCGGCTTGATGAAAATGGGCGCCGATTTCGTGACACTCGTGTGCGAGCAAATATTGCCAATTTTTTAATACTTTCTTTCTGAAATTGCATTCAGCCATGACTGTGTATATTTCAGAAACTAGATGTGGTTCTCTACAAAGGACGAGATATCTTTTGCTTTCCGCTTTCGTGGTAATGCCCACTAAAGAAAGAGCTCACAATAACAAGTGGCAAATGTTCTTGTAAGGCCGGCATTCAAGGTCAATGCAAACATGGTGCTGCTGTCTGCTTCTTCATAAACAATTATGAGGAGCATTCCTGCACGAATCAGCCTCAGGAATGGTGAAAGCCGAAAAGCAAGAAGCGGAAGCTCTCGGCAGACCTTATGAAAGTGCTTCCAAGTAAGTGTGCAGAGGCGGTTGGTTTCAACTGTTTTTCTTTTTTGTTGTTGTTATAACCGCATTTATGTCAAATATGAGATAGAAAAGCATTACTATGATAGTATCTTTATTACCTTGCTTCTAACCTGTAAGCACCATGGGTAATGTCATTTTGTATTTCTCGCTTCAGGTCAAAACTCCATCTGCAGGGATGTCAAACCTGCGTGTCGCTCCATCCTGCTGCAATACCCAGATGTTGTATGCCCATTGAAAGAAATAGTGGAGCTGTCGACACTTCACGAACACGAAATAATTTGCAAAGAGGTCCTCAACGATGTTGTGAACAGAGCTTCATAATCTATTGAAAAAGAACATTTGGATATACTGCTGTCAACGATGTCGTCGAGACCTATTTAGCACCATCTCGAAGTCCTTGAAGATGAGAATACGCAGGCAAAGGACTTCGTGTCAGAACTGAGTGCCGATCAGGCACGAAAATATCGATCCACTATATCTGCCCATGAAAATGTTGCAGACCTGGCTATTCTTACGCAAGGACAGGCGAACTGTGCCCGGTATTGCGTATATAACTGATCGTTCTTATCTCCAGTCCGGCTAGGTGCGGTCAGCCACGGCCTGTCTCGAGGGAGAGCGCACTTCTCTTACGGCCTCGTCAATGGGGTCTGTGTCCACCGCCCGCCGCGCCTCGGTGGGTAGCCACCGCCCCACTGCTGCGTCTCTGCTACCGCAGTTCACGCGCAAGGGAAATGCGCGCTCGCTCTTCGCTCCGACCGCATCATTTGCAACGGGTCCTGCCATTTCACCCCTTATGGTTTATACAAAGACGCCATATTCAGCGTCTAAGATTTATATTTGTACGAGGAATAAAATGCATTCGATAATCCGCCCGCGCGCGACTTCGTCAAGTCGGCCGCGCAATGTCGAATGAAGCTTCGAGCACACTTACTTCTACACTTTTCCCTCCAAATTTTGTATACGAAATAAAAAAAATGTACCAGGCTATGCAGTGTGCCCGTGAAAGCGGTTGTTGGTGTAGGGCGACCTGACGTCAGTGCATGGCAAACTGATGGGTGAAGATTTTGTCAACCGCTGCCGTTCTCGTTCAGAGCAAAAGAGGACCTGCGAAAATTCATGTCGCGTCTCAGATCCAGAGTAAGGAACGAAAATTTAAGCAGCACAGCAAAAATAGTTTTTTGCGTCGACTCAAGGTGCCTTGATTTTGCTCTTAGATGAAACGTCCGTCTTGACAATGTAGTAAAGTATCGCTAGCTGTATTCGGTCCTCGCATCTAGCATGTCGTTCCCTTCCGCACAGTAGCCTTACTTTCCCGAAGAGAGCCTCAGTTGGGTAGCTATATGGCTTTAAATGTGTCTTCCGTGAGTGTGTTTTTCTTTAAGCACTTTAGAAGTTTCTTGCATACTTTCGATATAGCAGGTGAACTCATTTGTAGGCCACTACATCGAGTATCACCTGCGTCAATTATTGGCCTCTTTTTACCACTTCGAGCACAAATGGTGTCATAATATCAAATCAAATTTCATTGTTTTCATAATAAGCCTAATATCACGTAATAATTTTATTAAAGCAACGTTTTTTGCAAAATTAAAGTAATGTTTAAAATACAACACATTTGCTAATATATGAATTATAATAACATTTAAAACTCAACCATACAACGTTTATTTTGACTATTATACTAATACTTTACATCATGCAAGCATTTTGCAGTTTACACTAGATTTTTATGAAATTTTTTTCAGTTTCGGTGCTATGTGGATGGTTTCGCATCTACTGCTGAAACACGGTTTTGCAGTTGCAGGTGAGATGCTGTCATGTTAGTCTTGAAGAAGCTTCGATGTGATCACTGCTCATTTGTTTTTTGTTTTTTGTATTCTTATTCTTGTACAGGCATGCAAAAATTCGTATTAAAATGGACAAAAGCAGCTACCATACTGCAATGTATGCCATATGCTTGTAGAACGTTTGCTGAGCGATAGTGTTTTTTATATAAAGACTCCATTCACGTGTGTAGTACGTTGACGACATGCCAGTGCAGCATCTACCTTCTGCGTTCTTTCATTTCGGGGCTGCACACACCCCCGAAACCCGCGAGCGACAGCGCGAAACAAGGCAAAAGCCGCCCGCCGCAGCTGAAGCAGACGCGGAGCGAACATTAAGCCGGTCGCGCCTCTTGCGGCGGTGGAGAGCGTAACTCAAGGAGAAACGTTCCCATTGTTCCCGCGGCGATTGAGAAGGCCGTAAGAAAGAGCGAGCGCTCTCCCTCGATGATGATGATAAACTCTTTATTTACTCCCAAAGAAGGGGAACCAGCCGAAAGACTGGTTGCACTGCTTAGAGAAGGTCAGCAGGGATCCCTTGGGACTCTGCGGCCTCCTATGCGGGCAAAATGAGCTGGCGCTGTTAGGCGAGCTCGGTACGCAGGAGGGACTCCCACGCATCCCTTGTAGCTGTATTGTCTGCGTTGTGTCGTATACATGTCCACACCATGTGAATGAATGTGGCCGGTTGTGAGCAGTGTTTGCAGCTAGGTGCATTAAGATTTGGGAAAATTTTGCTATATAGCCACGGGTTGGGAAAGGTTCCTGTTTGTATTTTGCGCCAATGGACGGCCTCGCGCCGGGATAGTTCCCGGTGTGCAGGGGGGTATAGACACCATTTGAGCCGATAATGAGACCGGCCGTCGGTCAGCATGGCTAATATTTTTTGCATTTTGCAGATGGCATGAGGAGAGGAAGCTCCGGATGAGCAGTTCTAAAGCGCACACAGTCGCCACAAAAAAAAAAAAAAAGTGACGAAGGACTCCAAAAGACCGCAAAGCAGTTATCCTAATCTTCATCATATTCAAGTGCAGCAATGCGCTACGGTTCGTTTCCTGACACAAGCAGTTGCTAAAAAAAAAACGAAACGAAATACAACACTGAATCAAATGTGGAGATGAAAGTTTTAATATGTAACGAATTATCATTTCCAGGCACGAAGACAGAAGCTGAAGCTCGACAGAGCTTGGAAGGAAAACTTGAGACACGTATTTTCTAGGTAAATATTTTCCTTCTTTTGCTGTTAGATAGTAAGTGTGCTCTTGGTAGATATTTTTTCTTTGTTTTAGATTTGATGTCTATTGCCATCTTTGATTTTCCAAACCGGGCTAGTGAGGCATCCCCAGCAACCTTGGCTCTGCTGCAGTCCTGACGGTCTAATCAGAGTGGGGGAAGAGACCGTTCTAATTGAAATTAAATGTACATTTAAATTTAAGGATGCACCATTTATAAATTATGAAGACCGTATTTGCTATCTCCCCTATCTCACATTTATCAACGACGTCATCACACTCAAGAAAAAACATCAATATAACACACAAACACAAGTGTCTATGTATGTGCTAAATGTGCAAAAAGCCATACTGTATGTTTATTCACCAAATCAATCGGTAAGTGTGAGAGTATTAAGAGATGAATTATACTTCAAGTTCTTTACTTCAAGTTCTTTATTCCAGCGCGGTTTTGAACAATTTTTATTCGCTAAGAAAGGAAATCTATAAATTCTTGCTTTTTCAGGATGTATTGTTTAGTTTTGAATACAAGTGTTAAATCATAGTGTCAATATTTGGATATTTTATGTATAATGTGTGCATAGTATTTTGTGTATAATTTGTGCATAGTTTTACTAATTAGTATTATATTCTTGAGCATGCGTTTTAAAATGAATAAAAATTTGTTATCATTTGGAAAAAATGGGCCATGACTGAATAAAAATATACGAGCATTTCCATTTTTTTTATGAGGACATGGTCTGTTCTTAAATGTCATTATATTGTACTGCAAAATTCTGAGCAAGCAGCACATCCCCCCCCCCCCCCTCTTCCTCCCTCCTCTCACGTGCCGAAATTACAGGAAAGATGGCAGAGAAACTTTTCCTACCTGGAACAAAAAAATAAAAGCGGGCTTAGAAGTGTGCGCCGTGTTCTCGCTACTTCGCTGCTGTAGAGTGATCGGCACCTGATTTAAATATGCTGCCGATTGTTTTATTACACTTCGGTGCCGGCTCCAACCTAGGAGCGGCAGTCTGGTTTTTGGCTCACGCGCATCAAATGTCTCGCGCGCCCGGATGCGCCAGCCTTTGGGCATGTGTGCATCGGGCGAGCCTGCGTCGTACCTGTGCCGTTTTTGTTTGTGATACTTTTGAGAGTTGAAATTGAATTGCTTTATAGACGGGGTGGGTCATGAAGTGTGGGGTACTGTAAGTGAGGTGCGCGCTAAGCGCAGCGAAATACTCCAGCAATCTTTATACACTTTTATTTTCTGAATGTTGCCGTCTTTTGAACAGGACGCCGTTGAACATTGTCAGGCCGAACCGGTTATTTTTTTATTATAGGTGACTGCATGTTATCCAGAGCAGCACACACATAAAGTACTTTGCTCATCTGGAGGACCAAGCTGAGAGGCACTCTATTGGACAGGAGTTTGTAAATTTTTAGCCTCTGGATCACTCGTTCGAAATGAATGCGCACTGACGCAATCTTGTACGTTTTGTCCATGCCCTCCGCAGACAACTGACCTTCGGTCGAATTAAAGGTGGGATGAGAAGAACTGCACCTTTGACTTCTACACCTGCCCTAATGCAAGGGAAACCTTTGTCACTTACCACTAGATCTCCGGGTTCAATTAGCTCCAAAAACCCATAGTCACGCGTGAATGAAGGAGTCTGTTTGTCTCCCTCCATATACTTCCGACACAAATGAAATCATTCCATTGGGAATAATTTCTACAAGAAATTTGAGAATGGGTTTGGGTTTGATGGCATCTCTGTCCAGATTTCAGAGCAGTCTATGATAAAAGTGCAATTAGGGTAATTTACTTTAAATGCAGGCGGCATGGACATCCGAATGACCTCTCTTGAAGGGACACAGACCCATTCTCGTAGCACCACACTTAAAATATCAAGCGTTTTCTTGAAAACAGCTGATGCAGTCCTTTCATCGACTCCGAATATAATTGCCAAGGCACTGTATGTTAGCCCAAGCCGAAGTTTAGCCAGGAACAGGCACAACTTGTCCTCCCATGTTACATCTGTGTTTATGTATCTTGAAGCAGGCAGTAAGTTCAACTGGCATTGTCACCCCGCAAAATGTCTTTCAGCGCTTCCTGGTCATCCTGCAGTGATGCGAAGCCTTGAAAACTACATCTTCTCTGCCAACTGTGCTAGTGACCTTCAATAGTTAACAGGAAAATACGAATTAGAGGCTTCAAGACCAGATAATTCGTTGGAATATTAAAAATTCGTTTCTGTGGAACTACAGACGAAACATGCAAATAAAAAGATGATAAGCTCAACACGAGTTGTACCTTATCAGTCTGCTCGATATGAGTGACTTGAGTGGATGCTTCTGTACAATTTGTCATTGACAAAAAATATTGAGTTTTACACTCCTTGAAAGTTCTGTTTGGCATGCCTGAAAAAAAAAATCATGTATTTTCAACAGGTGCTTCTTGGTATTCTTAAATACTTTGCAATTAAACCTAAGTAAAACATAGATCGCAGTGACAACTCAAATGCATTTAATGTGCTTACATCTCTTCATTTCAAAAGAAGAGCAGGTGCTTACAGCGCCAGTTTTTGTTATTGGCAAAAGATCTGTAGAATGAGGTTGCTGCTCATCAGTTTCAATTCTTGTCACCCCACAATCCTCTAGCAAATCACTGCAGTCCCTTTTATGCTGATATTCCTCTTGGTGGCTCTGCATTGCTGAATGTTTCTTGGGTCACAGATGTTGGCATTTCCTCTGACATATTTGCAGGCGACTGAGGCTTTGTTGCGCTACGTAGTTTAGAAAAGTTTACATGCAGTAAAACAGGCTTAGATACTGAGCTGGTCCTCGCAAGTCGGAACACTGTGGCGGTCTCTAACCTTGCTTGGTATGCGTCTGCATAAGAAATATGTTGATATCAGTCCCCCCAAAATAATTATTGCATTACCAGACACGCGGAGGGCTTACTGGCCAAAAAAAAAAAAGAAATGACAACCATTAGCGCGAGCTCGGAATTAAAAGGTACGGAGTTAAATGAACACTGGTCAGAAATAACATTACATTTCCAACATACCAAGTTTGCTTAGCAAGTAATAAAAAGGAATCACTTGACTCTGCGCAAAGCATTTATCCAGGCTTGCTGTCTCTTTTTCATACCATTTCCCAGGAAATCGGTAGAATTTCACCTTCAGCTCTCGGCCCTTGGTGTTCACGGAACTATTGTGACATCCCAGGACACAACAATAAGTTTCTCCCCTCTTCGAGCGCCGCGAAATTACAGCCATGACTGAAAGGTAAAATACTATGCTCTCCTGTGCAGCCGCGAGTATGACCGCACGTGCGCACTATGAAAGGACAGGTTAGAGCGTCGCGAGCAGTGCACATACCAGTCGAGACTGGGAGGTTCAATGCGCTCCTCCGGCGACGGCCCCGACAAGTAGTTCAGAAATGACCGCCACGGGAGAGACGGCGCTGGTGTAGTGGGAGCAAACTTCATGTGCGCTCCCCTATTGCTCTGGTACCTGACCAAAGCACTGTGTTTGTGTGTGTGTGCGCGTGTGTATGTGTGTATGTGTGTCACACCCAGAGGCTCGCCAGTGATCATCACTGTGGACATATGGCTTACTAGCAAGAAAATGACAGCGCATCGTAAAGGTATCCTGTTTACCCATGGACCTACGAGAAATCATATCTAAAAATGCGGTTAAAACAAAGGTAAAAGATACACTACATTAAAAGGAAATGAAAACGCGGATGCTACATTTTTGTCGTACCTTGTTATGGCTGTCATTTTATTTTTTTTTTATTTTATGGAGCTTACTAGGGACGGATTTGGATATTAGAAAACAAAGTGGGTAATTAATACAAAATAGATTTATCCATAAATATGTGCTACCCATGCAGTATGCGAAACAAAGGTTAAACGCTCGTACAATATTTTAGACTCTTCTAATAGTCAGTGAACGAAATGTATGCAAGGAATGAAGCGCTTAAAAGGCGAGTTAATGAATTTGAAATATCGAACAAAACTTGAGCATACACGCCAACGATACCCATGTGGTTGAAAGTAGTTTGCCCACGGTATATTTCAATTCCGGTAAAAATGATCAGTGAGTAAAATATTTTTGTTTTGACAGTAATGGTTGTGCTTAGGACAGTATTTTGACACTATTTGACAGTTGTGACAATAATTTCTGTTGGCGCGGCATCTTAACTTGCTCAGAAAATTCTTTTCAAAGAATTTGGTGCTTGTCAAGTCTCATTTTTGTGTGAACTGTCGGAAAGTGAAACGGTGAGAGGGGAGCGGCGCTGCCCTGTCCGAATAAATGGTGGCGGGGGGGGGGTGGGGGGGCTGCTGCCCCCCTCTGCCTCCACGGTTCCGGAGTTCCTGCTGGTTGCCGAAACGCCGGCTCGCTCGGCATCAGCGGATCACGCTGCGTGCATCCCAAGCTGGAATGCAGAGCAAGGTTGACTTGACTCGCTAGCGGTGTCAGCGGCATCAGTCAGTCGCTGCTATCTCTTCGCCGCGCAACGTTCCTAGGGGCCCACGCGCTGCCTTCTGCGACCTCCCGATAACTTAATTTCTCTCTTCATTTCTCCGAACGCGAGGCTTTCTTCATCACAGTCCACCACAGTGGAGTGTTCCTTCAATGAATATCAGTAAAAAATAAAATGTTTTTAATTGTACATACATATCTTGCTCGAAATCTTTTCCTCAATCTATCGAAAAAGTGAAACAGCTGCTGAGCTGCGCTCAAATTCCGCATTAGGAAGTACAGTAATCGTCGGCAATCTTTTTGTATTTAACGGGCTTTATTTAGAGATAAAAAAAAAAACATATATGATGCTTTCTTTATCTGAAATAAATAGAATGGGGGTTTCTTAAGGTGCTTTCCAACTTCACAAATCACATTTATTTTCTGAAGTCAATATTTAATCATTGAGAAAAACCTTAATATCTAAATAATAAATCGAAGAACAAAACTTTGTAACTAGTGTGCAAGACGTATGGCAGCTCTATGGAACTGGTTTCCCTGGCCTGCCTCAAATGATTTATTTTAAACCCTTGGCTAAAATTAGCTTGGACAGCCTGTACATCTGCATGTTCTTTAGTCTTTGCAGCAGCGGTTGTCGATTGAAAATGTTGCCCTCAAGGGTAGGTTAAGGCAGAAGTCCACTGGTGGCAAAGGCTGAGACCAAAAGTGGTTTAGTGCGACTGCAGTACAGGAAGGTCAAACACTAACTAGTAAAACTACAAATTAAAAAGCTATTCACAATCGTAAGAATAATAAACGTTGTGATACATTCTTTTATAAAGCAATTAAGCTTTCAATAAATGCTTCCTTTCTTTTTTAATTGTGCAACACTCTTAATGTTCCATCGTCCTTGGTGCCACTAACGAGTTTCTAATCGCTGTCGTCCCGGAAATGGTACAAAGTTAGCTCGCTTGTCTCAGTAGTGTGGCTGCAAAGTTATCGTCTTGCATGCAAGTTGCTTCGCTGTCATTACTATGTGGTAGGATGCTTCCTAGTTTTGTAAATGCGTCGTCTTCTCTTTATACGTGTGGCCAGCGCTAAATCCTGTTGAGCTATTATGGCCTGCTTTTCTTCCCTTTCAGAGCGCTTGACGCTTCTAGAACAGAGGTCGGGGCATGCAAACGACTCATGCGCCGTGAATGGACTTTACCGTCGGTGTCGCTCTATACTGTTTCCCGCGAAACCTTCGCACGTGAGCTCTCGTCTGAACATTGGTTACATATATGTTGGCCGGTGCTGGCTGTGTTGTAGCTTTTGTTGGTATGCTTGATCCTCGCATTTGTGAAATCGATGTAATAAATCAGGAATACATACGAACCATACTTTTTGGACGCTATATTGCGCTTCACGCGGTTACGCCAGCGCTTTGCAGGTCGTGCTATAACAAGTGTCCTGAGCTTGTCCTTTTCCGAGAGGTGCAGGTTCGCCCCCTTTCTGTGCCACTTTCTTTACCAGCTTTTACTAAAAGCCGCCCTTAAAGATACCAGGGTTGGGTTTATTTTGCGACCAGTAGCTGAGTGCAGGACCTACTGAAAATCTCCCATATGAATTTTGAACATACGATATTATTGGATATGGGGGATATGGTGGTATGCGTGACAGATGGGGAGTACGGGTGATGAATGCAATATGTGCGATATGGGCATTATGGTGGTAGTGATAGTGGTTGATTTATGTTTTTTATATTAATCAAAAAGAAGGAAAAGAGTAATGCCGGCCTCGGCAACTGCTATCTAAAAAACTGAAGCACTTGAGCTGCGGCCGGCGGGAAGGAAAAGGGGATAGGGAGAGGATAGCGAGGGGAAGTAGAGAGGGGAGGGATAAGAAGAAAGGACAGGAGGAGCTTTGTACATTATTTACAAAGTGCAGACGGTCAACGAGTTCACATCGCTCGCGCGCAAATGTCCGAGCACTGTCCACAAATGCCTGCGCGCGAGCGGCCACTGCAATTGTTTACAAATTATATATATATATATAATACCATTGATGTATATACATAGTCGCGCGCACGTAGCGTCCTGTCGCAGACAGATCGCGCGCGCGATACAATGCACCAGCTGCCGGGGTGGGGCGCCCGGCTGCATACGTCCAAGGTAGCACACACGGAGCGTTCAGGTCACGCACGCACTACCTGGCGAAGAGCAAGCGAGGCTTCAAGCCCGCCCGTTCGATGAACGCACAGAGGCTCACCATCGCCCTGTCACGGGTGCGCGCACTGCCTCGCGGCCAAAGGAGAGTCTCGATGCTGGCCGGGATGATTCCGAGCGCCCTATAAGCTGCGAGCATCTCGCGACGTGGCTCTGCGGATGCGGTACAAAGAAGCAGCATGTGCTCCAATGTCTCCACTGCACCGCAATCACAACACACGTCGCTCGACGAAAGTCCGTGGCGCACCCGTCTTACCCCGGGCCACACGCAGCCGACGCGCACTCGGATGAGCATTGCACGCTGTAGGCGCGACAATGAGCGCGCGCCGACAGCAGGGATGTGCTGTCCTTGCGCGATGGGTGGGTCCGGGTGTTGCTGACGGAGGTGGTCATAGACTACCACGCGCACGTCCTCCAAAGCGAGAAGTTCGTCGCTGGGAGGGAGTTGATGTGCGGCGGTGGCGAGTTCATCAACTTGCTCATTGCCGTGTATGCCGCTGGCGGTGCAACTACACGGCAGGGATGGTGGCCGCTGCTGCGAGCGAGCAGCTTTCTCTCGCCACGGAGCCGTCAGTGAAAACAAGCAGGTGGTCGCTTAGTTGCAGAGTTGCAGCACAGAGTTGTGTGCTGCGTTTTCTCGCGATGCCGATTATCTCGCGCTGTACCTCCGTCGTGAGAGGCCAGGGGGAGCAGAGGACGCAGGGGGGCGTGGCACGCGTCAGCTGGTCATACTCCTGCAGCGCCGCGCCCATTCTAGAGCGTGGGAAATTCCGAAGGCGCTGCAGGAGTTCGACGCCGTCTGGTGCGCGGTGAAGGTGGTCGATGTGGTGCAGCGCTCGCTGTGTGGCCTGTAGCTGCAGTGGCCAGGCGCCTGCCTCGGCGAGTGTCGCTTCGCATTGAGAGTTACCCGGCAGGCCAAGGCAGGTTCGCAGCGCTTTGCGATGCTGCACCTCCAGTGCCCTCCACGATGGTTTGCGCACCCTGACGAGTGGCAGTGCGTAGAGAATCGGCCCCACGGCAGCTGCGTTGTAGAGGCGCAGCACAGCCTTCTGGGAAATCCTCTGGCCCCGGGCGGTGAGCTTGTGCACGGCGGCGGTGGTCCTCTTCATCTGCTGGCATGCCCTGGTCGCCGCGGGACGGAAGGAAAGGCGCTGGTCGATATCTAGACCCAGGTACCGCACGGAGCTTTTCCACGGCAGCGGCATCCCAACCAACGTTAGCGGTGAAATGCGGGCGCCCCTGCGAGCGCCGCAAACCATGGCCGCGGACTTGTCCGGACAGAGCGCCAGACCGAGATCCCGCAACCGGGCGTCTATGGCGCAAAGGGCCTCCTGAAGGCACTCTCTGACGCGGGAAGCATAGCCCGGCGGCCCCAGGCACCACAGTGCGATGTCGTCCATGTACATGGAGATGTACACACGGTGCCGGTTGACTGCGGGCAGACAGCCCGGCACCGCCGACTTCGCCACATTGAATAGAAACGGCGACAAAACCGATCCTAGCGGAACGCCTAGATCCACCGGACGGGGTCGCGAGAGAGCCTCTCCAACACGCACGCGAATAGTGCGCTTGTTGAGGAGGCCCTGCACATAGAGCAACAAGCGCCCGTTTACGCCTGCCTCTTCCGATATGGGCATTATGGGCAATACGGGCATTATGGGTGATTTGGGCAGGATAGGTGATTTGGAATCCATGGCCATATAATTCCTTTTCAGGTGTTCTGTGCAGGTGTTCGACATTATACAATAAGAGAAAGTTGGTAATAACTGCCATTTTGGGCATTATTTATTTGTCTTCCGATACACATGATTGGATTTTTTATCTGTTCATGTCTTTTACCATTTCTGCAATATATCTATTCATTTTCTGCATGCGCTTGCTTAGAGGCAACTGATCACTTTCATTCCCGCTAATACACGCAGCAAATCCACCTGCAAAGCAAACAAATGAGTTGTTGAAATCAGTCAAGAAACACCAAAACAATTTGAAGGAATTCATATTCTCCACAAATGTGAAGGATATTGTGCTGCGTAAAACAACATGAAAATGACTGGAACAAGATAATTAGCTCAAGGTTCAAACACTTACTTGTTACAGCTGCCAACTTGTGAGGGGCCAGGGCTTTTTTCGGAGGCTGAATGGAGTCCGCGTTCAGAAAGCGGCAACATGGGGCCCCTGTCACACTCCTGTTTTTGAGCTCTGACACAGGCCAAAGCACCCTCACCGTTTCTTTGCAAATCAGAATCATTGGGCCGTGTCAGGAGCCACTGCCATCTCTCTACTGGGATGTACACTCCCTTGCCGAGGTGAACCTGCATGGAACAAACAAAAGCATTACACTCTGCATTCATGCAAAGATAAATATGTACCCCATTAAAGGATAAAATCTACACTTTACAGTACCCTTAGGAAAAAGGCAATTTTCCTTAATATTTCTTGGGAGGATATTTATCAGTCATGAGGCAGTTGAGCTCAAAATTATTATAAATATTTTTCCAAGGTATACATGTTATGACAAACTGATTAGGCCTATTATTGCTCACCAATTTATCATGTTTTGAAAAACGATGAAAAACAAATGCATCTTCAGTTACAAAAATCACTCCAATGGCACTTTTTGGTGCCTAATAAAAATCTTTGTTCACAGATCACCTACAAAAAATTTGGAGTGCGAAAACACAATTTAACTTTTCATTAGACAAAAAATTCAAAGGGGTGTTACATGATAGCACCTTTAAAGAAAATCGGCTTTGAACAGTTCAGTAAAGCCACAAAACTCTAGAAGAAATTGCAGATCGTAGAAGACACAAACTAGTGTATTTGGAGTATCAAACGACTCATTATTTTCGATATTAATAAACAAAATAAATAATCCTCTATGCTTTCTCTGGTACGAGCGACTGTAGGCTGATGTTGTATGTGCCATACAATGAGTCGCTTTCGACCCTACAGTTTGATCACTAGCCAAGTAGTGTTTTAATATATGTTGTATTGTAAATGCGATGAAATAAACGGTTATTTCCATGCATACCCAAGCTAAAAGCAACAGTAAAAACATGAATGCATAAACTTCCTATATAGAATACATAGAAAAACATATTCTTGACCAGTCTTTCCCAGTTTTTAAATGAGATGGCATAGCAAGAAACACAAAACAAAGTGTAAAAAGAGTTAATCTGGGTATTATGGCCTCTTCCCAGCGTATTTCTATTTCTGTCAGCATAAGTATAAGAGTGTTAAACATGTAATTGTCTTACGTGGTGGTTTACTGTTGCCAGTACACATTCGACGCCTACAAGAAAAGGAAAAGCAGTGAAACATGTACCAAACTGAAATCTGAAGTCACACATGTTTATAGACGGGCCACAGTAGGCATGAAAAATAAAAGAAAAGATATCACTCTTGTTATGGAAGTTAGCTATGTGTTGTCTGCAGCCACGAAGAAAAGCCACCCTTACAACTCTGATGTGTAAGAAATAATAAAAGCATGAATTCATATATAAACTTCTTGACACCTATTTCCCAGTTTTTAAGTGGGAAGGCATAGCAAGAAACACAAAACAAAGCAAAGCAGTGCACATTAAAAAGAGTTACATGTTCATCTGGGTGTTATGACTGCTTGCATATGCAAATCCCTTACCTGGCAGTTTGTTGTTACCCCTACAGGGACCGATTTCAGCGGCGGTTCCGTTCAGGAACCGTTCGCTTTGAAGATGACGTCAAATCTGCGTCATCGAGGGAGGGGCCAGCGCACCAGGAGGAAAATGGGAAAGAAACCGGCCAATCGACGAGCGAGGCAGCATGCGTCGATTTGCGTCACGGCTGTTCGGCTTTTTCGGGGCAAGATACTAGTTAATAAGTCGCTGCAGGCATGTATTAAATATAAAAACTTTATAACAACAAATTTTATTTACATGGAAGTTGTAATATGCCTGAGATATCTCAGCAAATAACTGTTGCAACCTTTTCTTGGCTCAAGTTTTCTTTTTTGGCCGCTAGATGGTGTCGCATGCGTGCAATATGGAAGATTTGTGGCATAATGTTGGTAATGTAGAAACAAAAATTTAATAAATAGAATGATGGCTTAGTTAACCAATCTAAATCAATAATTAAGATACAGGGAGAAAAATGAGCATGATAGCTACTGCTACCACCCCGTTTCAAAGGGGACGCTCCTATATTCCATCCATCCATGGCATCGTCTGCTGCTGCTTTGCGCGCGCGCGCGGTATTGTTCCAAACGTTTCGAACAAAAGATCCGAAATTGCTCAAGCGGACCGCCGGCCTCTAGGCATTCATGCTTCGCAGCAGCAGCGCCATATATTAGTTGAATTTATGGAGCAATATCCATGCCTTGTGAAAGGTTCATCGACGCTGACGCCAGACGTTACCAAGGCGACGAAGGTGCAGTTGTGGCCCGAGCTTGCCGCTGCTCTGAACGCCGAATGGCCTGCAACAAAGACCATCGAGCAGTGGCGCAATTATTGGAAAAAAGAGGTATACAATTCTCGCCATGATGCAGCCGTGGTGGCAGCTGAACACAGGTAAGCTCTTGATCGGGTATGTACTTCTGCGGTTGTACAACAATTCAGCACTTGTTTATTTCTAGGGGCACCGGCGGCGGCCGCTTGTCGGGCCTTCGAGGACGCATCCTCTCTCCTGTCGGCAGCTCAAGCGCGTTGGATGTGTGCGACGATATTTAGGACGAGGTATGCTTGAGTGTGAACAAAAAAAAAAAGAAATTCAAAAGTGTACAATTCGCCCAATCCTCATTGTCCTCAACAGAATGAACAGCTGGCGTTTCCGCGATTTGCATTGAGTGATATCATGAGAGAATACTTAATAAATTATCTGCTCCGAACGGTCCCAGCGATATAAACCTTCAGTGCTTCAAAATATGTTATATACCTTTAACATCTTGGACATTTTCAAGTTCTCTTGGATGTATCCTGTGTGTGTTCCTTTTATTTTTGCTTAACTTCAGCTCATGTTACAGTTTGAGATTATTCATGTTGAGAGAAATGATTCATGAATCGCAATCCCAGTATTCGCTGTGATATTTTTGTGCATTCAGGAGCGGAGTACTTCACTGCGTTCAGCTCCAGAGTCCCTTGCGGGTGACACCTCAAGTCCTCAGCTGCAGCTTCGTGCTTCTTGTGTTCTCGGCGCCATTCACAGTCCACAGCCTGCAGCGGAAGGTACGCCCTGCCGGCGACAGCATCGGCCCCAGCGTATTTCTGTTCGAGATGAGCCAGGGACGAGTGGCTTGTGGCATAAATTCAACCTTGTGCATGACTGGTTTATGGTATCAATGTTCTCTACTGCATGTCACTGTGTATATACTGCCAAGGGATAAGATCCCTCAGCAGCGATTAAGTACTGCAAGAATGTCTTTTCTGTGTATATTTTTAAGGGCAGGCCAGCACGAGAGACGTACACCTTCCCGCAGGCCATGTGCCGAGGACTACCTACCAGGCATTGCGGATGGCCATAAGAAGTTCTTGGAGCAGGGGGCTGCGATCAAGAGTGTATGCGCATGTTTTGCTTCTTCTTACATTGTCATTACAAAAAAAAACAATACTGGGAAAGAGCCTACACTGTAAGAGACAACATCTAATGTGGAATGTACAAAAACCAAGGTCTCACTAACGGAAAAGATTGCACATTTAGCAACTCGATTTCTTTTTGTGTACCATCCGAGGCAGTTTTCAAGGTTATTAGATGATTGCATTCTGAATGCCCCTGCATACATGTTTGTCCATATGGAGCTTTGCTGTGAAGAACTTTATATACAGAGTTCGGCCCCACATTGTCTAGTATTGTTTGGTAGCTCTAGTGTGAATGCATGGTGAATTGCACTGCATTTGCAAACTACTTGCAAAAAAGTTCCAGTAAAACAGGAACACTGCTGAAGGAGACCTTCTTTCTCATTTTTGCAATAGCTAACAAACAATGCAATAAGACTGCAAAGACGTGAAGCAACACATGAAGCAATGCCTAAGTATCAAAGTCACCTAACAGCAGCAATGCATTTATAGCAGGTGCACTGGGTGCGTGCTGTTCTGCGCCTTTACAATTAATGAGCAACCGCTGTAATGAAGGAGTTAAGTTGCTTTAATTCAGATATGAAACTGTGGAGAAGGGAAAGATCACCCTCAGTACAAGCGGCGCGGTGATGAGAATCGCTACTGCAAATGTTCCCGATCGAGAATTCAGCTTAGGTGAAAAGGTCATAGGTGTCCTGATTCCGTTAGTTCAAATTGTAGCCCAACGCTTACAAGCAGAATGAGACTGAAATTTCAAACCAACTGCTTGAAGAGCCTCGTTATATATTACGTTTTGAGAATGCTGCATCGACTGTCAGCAAGTGTTCTCACGCATGTCATATGTATATGTTGCTCGCTAATAGATAACTGCATTTCAAAGGATCTATAGGCTTCGAATTTTTCTCCAGTAAAAAAACTGCCCCACGTCACAGTTTATGCAGTGATACGCAGGTGTCAATATTCAGGGATAGTCCAACTTTTCAGAAACATGTGGTTGTTTCTGGTGGACACAGATTGTAAACATACCCACTGAATCAAACTGTTGTTAAGCCAGAAGCATTGAAGTACAGCAGCTTTAATCATGCAGGATGAAGCAGGGACTAAAAGTTGATTAGACGCGTGCGCCGTGCATCCTGATGTGATGCACCCTGCCAGCATCCTGAAATGGCAGCCACTGTGGCCTAAGCGCCAGCTCTCTATGTATGCCCACAATAGCCTTTTTTCTCCGTTTACATTGCTCTCAGCCTACATTTTTGACCATTCATTCAATATGCTCAATATATGCTTTTCTGGAATCCTGTACACTTACTAGTCAGTTTTCTAGTTCTCTTCCTCCATTGCAAATCCGCGCTATTCCTATACAAATATTCAGGTAATACCATCGTTGCCCGTCAGTTTTGTCCATTCTCCACAGCAATCCTTCTTAGCATTCATTCTATGCTTCTCGAGCTTTCAGTGATCTCCACTTTATGTCACTCTGTGCAGCCGCATCAGTGGTTTATTTCTAACACCGCTGGTACTTCCGACTCCAGGAACAATTCTCCACTTCTAAAAGTGATCTCTGGTGCTAATACCTTTCCATACACTTCTCAGCACATCACACCAACTCTATTTCCATATTGCGCTATACTTCCTTAATCTGACATGTCTCTTCCCTTTCAGCTAAACAATGTTCCTCTTTTTCCACACACGTACTGTCCTCGTTCGTCCATCCTGCAAGGTATCTATTTTCCATCAATGCTGTGCTGCTTAGTTGTACACGGACAAAGGAACTGGACAAACGCTGAGGTTAAGCGCAATGCTAAAGCATTTATGAGAAGCTGTTCCAACTAGCCCAGTCTTAAGTTCTTCTTAAATCTATTTTCCAGAAGCCTCTCTTTCCTTAATTATTGATGACATATGCTGTAGCAGACGACCACCCTGAATGTGACCGGGTGGATAAATTTTAGTGACAGCAAATAAATGCTCAACAGATGCACGTCCCTTTTGTCATTTGTCTACTAATTGTGCTAGCCTATGTGGCATGCGGAGAGAGAAATTTATGGGAGTTAAACTTATTGCTAACTGAAGGACACGTTACACAGCACTTTACAATGGAATATGGAATGTATTCCATTATTCCATTACCTTTTCAATGGTGCTGCCGCCAGCGTCAGACTCGTAAAATATATTGTCTGATATGGCAATGCACGTTTTTGCCATTTTCTGGACGAGGTCACTCAGGCTAGCTAAAAATGAATTAGAATGAGAGGAATAATATGAGCATATATAATGAGCAGATAAACCGGCCGCACGTCTAGTCGGCAAGCTCCGCCACCCATGCAAAGTAAACATTTGCTTGCTTTGCTTGCGAGAAGACTCACGCGGGTCGTGTCACTGTCCAGGGCAGCAAAAAGGCCTAAATATGATCTACAGCCATCAACAGGTCAAACTGTTAACGACTACGACATCTAATAATATGCCGCGTCATAATAATCTCAATAATAATAATAACCGATAATAATCTGCCGCGTCAGCACGCACAGTGCAGCGGAGTGCTGTGAGCCAGATAATGTACGTGCGATCAGTTGCATAGTGCACTGGACACGTTCTTAATACGCTATTTAAGCCATCAAGAAAAGCGTCCTCATGCCAGTGCGCGAATGCGCACACTGTGAGCATGCGTACTGTACTCGCTGTCCGTTATTCTTATATTCAAGAATAGCTAGAGGGGGGCGGGATGCGGCAATTACTCTGAGCAGTATCACCGCCTTTGCGAAACTCATCATGCGTTTGCGCATACACAGTTCCATACCGCGGCGGTCGCGGTAGTTTACGTGGTAGGGTTGCTTTTTGATCATTTATTAATGATATGCGTGTATAGCTTCAGGTCAAAAAGTGCGGTACCGCTTTCAGTGCAACGTTCGAGATCCCGCGACCTACTTTATAAGCGGTCTACACTGCATGTATACTGCTCCTAGACTGAAAACTGGCAAAAGATGTGCCTGAAATATGTGGCAACATAAAAATATGTAAGGAATTTCCTAAGAGAACGCGAGGCACCTATCATATAGACAAGCATTCCATAATCTGAAAAAAAAAAAGAAAACTTCCAAGAGCCACTCGTCCTGGAGACCGAGACCAATTATAGGAAATAAAATGCCTTCTTCAGTTAGGTGACCCCAAACCACATGAACCCTACCAGCTAGCCACAACGCAGAGAAGAAAAAAATGACCTCAGCGAGCACCGCTGCTATCGCACACCTGAACCTGCCGGCACCTTGACTCAATCTGGGCTTTTAAATCCCCCCCCCCCCCGTCCTACCCTCTACATTTAATTTTTGCCGTGCCCGGGCTGGGCTCGGGCTTGAAGTTGCGGGCCTGAGCCGGGTCAGGGATTGGAAGCAGAAGCGTGCGGAGCCAGGCAGGACTGGGGCCTGGCTATGTGCGGCCATAGCCTCCTTTGGTACGGCGCATTCTTTCGGAAACATGGGAACACAAGTACTGAAATCGTCGATGTGGTTTGTGAATAAACCCCTACCAGTAAATTTGTTAACGCCGAGTGAGATAAAGCTCATTTGTAGACCAAGTTTAATCAGCGGAATTTAGTGGTTTCTCAAAGTAACTTCAGACAAACACGCCCGGCGGTCTACAGCGACATAGCGAAAAAGTTGAAAAAGCGCAATACCCTGCGGCGCGCTTTAGTATACAGTGCAGGTTTTCTGAAGCGCTGCAACAAACATGGTTCGTTTGCATCAGCATGCGCCTGCTAAAGTACACAACACCGCAAGCTTGGCATTTTTCAGCAACCAATAAGCACTCTCTGTTGGATCAAGCAGACTCGATCTCTTGTATCTCCTCCATATTGTGTTACCAGTAAAGACTGGACATTTGAAGCCTCATAACAGCAGCCGGAGAAGGATCTTTAATCGACTGCTCGGCAGGCGTTCATCGAGCGAGCGGGCTTGAAGCCTCGCTTGCTCTTTGCCAGGTAGTGCGTGCGTGACCTGAACGCTCTTGGACGTATGCTGCCGGGCGCCCCACCCCGGCAGCTGGTGCATTGTGTCGCGCGCACGATCTGTCTGCGACAGGACGCTACGTGCGCGCGGCTATGTATATACATCAATGGTATTAAATATATATATATATATATGTGTGTGTGTATATATTTTGTAAACAATTGCAGTGGCCGCTCGCGCGCAGGCATTTGTGGACAGTGCTCGGACACTTGCGCGCGAGCGATGCGAACTCGTTGACCGTCTGCACTTTGTAAATAATGTACAAAGCTCCCTCTGTCCTTTCTTCCTATCGCTCCCCTCTCTACTTCCCCTCGCTATCCTCTCCCTATCCCCTTTTCCTTCCCGCCGGCCGCAGCTCAAGTGCTTCAGTTTTTTAGATAGCAGTTGCCGCGGCCGGCAATACTCTTTTCCTTCTTTTTGATTATTAAAAAAATAATAAATCAACCACTACCACCAACTGATGCATCAGTAAAAGACGGCTTTTGCCTGGCTTCAACTAAGACTCCTTTATTTTTATAAAGGCAGCGACAGGTCTTGATCCAGCCGCCCCTCCCTCCGATAGGCCGGTTGGCTGCACGTGACCTCTTCGCCGCCAAGCTCCGCCCAAAGGGTCCAGCAGTGCTCGCTGCGCCGCTCAAACGCACGGCGGTCTGCGCTTGCCAGCGTGACATTGGCCGATTAGTTAAGCAAAAAGTACTTCACATGCCTCTATTGCATTTTTAGGAGTGTATAGGTAGTACTTAATGCTTGAAGCGTGCGCGTGACATGCGGCTACGCCGGGCTGCTGTGCTTTCGCTGCAGGAACCGCGCGGAAGATACGAAAAAGAAATTTTGTATTCCTCGCGGTGACGATAGTAGCAACAGAAAGAAGCTATGACCTCACGAGATCGAGCGTAATATTTTCATGGCCACGGAAAACACCCGCTTTTGCGAAGTTATTTCTGTCTGCTGAGATCGACATATCTAGAGTGGAAAATACACCTTTGTATTTGGCCTTCCTGGGCATGCATAAACGGGGCGTACGACAACGTAAGCAGGGAACTCCTGTGGAACATATTAAAAGAAGAAGGTATCGGTTATGAGATAATAGAGTTCCTACAGGAAATATACCGGGATAACAAAGTAGAAATTACGTGGGAAGAGATAAGAAGTACGGAGGATGTCAAAGTATGCAAAGGATTAAGACAAGGCAGTCCTCTATCACCGGTGCTGTTCATGCTTCATTTGATAAACCTGGAACGAAGGATACAAGACAGTAACCTAGGTTTTAACCTGTCATATAGATTAGGTGGAAAGGCGGTAGAGCAGCGCCTCCCCGGTTTGATGTATGCAGACGATATTGTGCTGCTAGCTGAGAGTCTGGAAGAATTGCAAACTCTAGTTAAGTATTTCGGAGACGAAGGGGACGCTCTAGGCTCCAGTTTCAGCGCAGTTAAGTCGGGGCTGATGATTTTCAACGGGTCAACTGATCAGGGTCTTAAAATACAAGCTCATGAAATAGCTAGAGTAGCTGAATATAAATATCTGGGGGTATGGGTAAACGAAGGATTGGCATACATTGGAAAGCATGAGCAATCACTTAAGGCCAAAGGGAGAAGGAATGCCGGGATAATGAAGCATAAGGCATTGTGGGGATGAGGTACTGAGGTACTGAGGGGTATTTGGAAAGAAATTATGGTGCCCGGACTTACTTTCGGAAATGCGGTTTTGTGCGTAAAATCAGAGGTACAGTCGACATTAGAAATAAATCAGAGATCCGTTGGACAATTAGCACTAGATGCCCATGGCAAAACTACAAATGAGGCGGTACAGGGAGATATGGGCTGGGCATCTTTCGAAGTACGGGAAGCTCAGAGTAAAATATTATATGAGGAACGCCTGAGGAAATTGGACAGTAACAGATGGGCAGCTAAAGTATTTAAATACCTGTACCTAAAAAGCGTTGACTCACAATGGAGGAAAAGAACTAGGAAACTAACTAGTAAGTATGCTAGTCACAAGGACGGAGAAATAAAGAGCATTAGGCACCAGGTGAAAAACACAGAAGGTAAAAATTTGATAAATTTGGTGGAAAACAAACAGTGTGGAATTATACCATAAGTGGAAAATGCAGATCAGGAAGAAAGATTTCTTTGATAACTCAAGAGGCAGTGCCCTACTTTTTGAAGCTAGATCAGGGTGCCTTAGAACACGAAGCTACAAAAAGAAATTTAACAATGGAGATGACACATGTGCTGTATGTTGAAACTCCCGTGAAACAATTGACCATATTATACTCGAATGTAATGGTATCCATCCGGAAGATGATGCAGGCGCAATCACTGTTCCTGAAGCTCTGGGGTTTAGAGATACCAGTGGCCGGATGAATAAACCGGCGGTGGAAACTAGCAAAACACGACTGGAAGATTGGTGGCTTAAAAGCAGAGAAGTGACATAATGTTATTAATGTAGGAACAAAAATTTAATAAATAGAATGAAGGTTTAGTTTAATCATTGTAAATCAATAAAGATATATGGAGAAAAATGAGCATGATAGCTACTGCTACCACCGCGTTTCAAAGGGGACGCTCCTACATTCCATCCATCCATCCATCTATCCATCCATCCATCCATCCATCCATCCATCCAACCATCCAACCATCCATCCATCCATAAGGTTAGTTTACAGTATGCACTGAAACTAAGATGCAGTGGTAGTGCAATTCAGCTACTTACTTAAGACACTTGCATTCTTTACGTCTGCTGCCTCAGATGGGAGGCTTGTGTCAGTAAACACGAGAAAAAAAATAAAATTATACCTTGCACTAAGTAGGATGCAATCATAGTAATTGCCAGTCTAATAAATATCTCATAATTACCCGACGGGCTTCTCTCCAAAGTCACAATCTCGGACGGAAGGCCTGCGCCAGTAAACATGAGACAATGTTAGTTTACAGTATGCACTGAAACTAACATGCAATGGTAGTGTAATTCGACTGCTTACGTGAGACAAATTTTTTACAACTGCTGCCTCAGATGGAAAGCTTGCGTCAGTAAACACCTGAAAAGATAAAATTATAGTTTGCACTAAGTAGGAAGCAATCATAGTAACTGCCATTCTCATAAATATCTCATAAATACCCGACGTGCTTCTCTCCAAAGTCACAATCTCGGACGGAAGGCCTGCGCCAATAAACATGAGACAAGGTTAGTTTGTATGCACTGAAACTAAGATGCAATGGTAGTGCAATTCAACTACTTACTTGAAACACTGGCATTCTTTACAACTGCTGCCTCAGGTGGAAGGCCTGTGTCAGTAAACAGGAGAAAAGATAAAATTATAGTTTGCACTAAGTAGGACGCAATCATAGTAACTGCCATTCTCATAAATATCTCACAAATACCTGATGTGCTTCTCTCCGAAGTCACAGTCTCGGACGGAAGGCCTGTGCCAGTAAACATGTGACAAGATGAGTTTACACTCCTCTGAAACTAGGATCCAATGGCAGTGCCATTCACATATTTACTTGAGATATTCATGCTCTCCAAGCTTGCCACTTCGGATGGAAGGCCTGTGCCAGTAAACATGAGAAAAAATTATATTTACATTTTGCCCTGAAGTGAAGCACAAGAGGAAAATATTGTGATTTGCGCATTTTTTCAGCTGTTTGATTTCTTCAAATCCTTATTTGCTGCTCAAACTGCGATGCAACTTATTCATTTATCATAGTAACCACAGTACAATTATCTGTCATCACAGTTGCAGGTAAACAAGAAAATAAAATTCATGATAGAGTTGGAGGTGGAAAAAAAAGTGGAATCAGAAATGATTTAAATTTAAGACATTTGAGCTGCAATGCATAATAGGACACGTCACATGATGCAGGGGCCAAAATAGTGGAAATCAATTCGGTACAATCCCTATGTGAGAGTACAAAAGTAGTACCTGCATCCACATCAGCTGCCAGAACATACTCTGCAATGACAGTGCCACCATGCTGAAAGCTCCCTCCGACAGCAGCTCGTATTTCATCTTCAGATGAAAGCAATTGAAACAGGAGCAATGTGTGTAAGAAAGGCTGCTGTGTAAAGGAGAGAAACAATATTATTTTGAGAAAGTACAGGAATGACAAACTGCAACATACACTAAATCTATACCAACAAGATAAGAACTATACTTTATAAAAGCAATGCCGAAAGTTCGGCGAGTTCGTTAACATTCATGATGGAAAATAGCGCGACAGTACACGAAGGACGGAAGGAAGTAAGCGCTTGTCCGTGTAAGACACGGTAGCGTTTGTCCGTGTCTTACTTCCTTCCGTCCTTCGTGTACTTTCGCGCTATGTTCCATTATAAAAGCAAGTGCTCTTTATGCCACGACAATTGAAAAAACATTCACAAAGAATTGCATTTTCGAAGTACCAACTGTTTCTAATGCAAATCAAAGGAAGTCACTACAAACCTTCAGCCGTGTCAGCTTCAAATGTTTTATAAAATGAGGGGCATTCACAGGAGCCCTCGAGATTCTTACTGTTGTTCTAGAAACTCCCCCGATTTATTCCACATCCAATTCAATCATAATTGAAAAAAAGTATGGTAGATCCCATTTGACTCACAGGCCGTCAAACTGCCTATGTGACACAAGAAATGAGGAGACTGTGCTCCCCGATATTGCCATGCACAGGTGCAGACAAAAAAATCATGCAATTTCCTTCTAAATTTTTTTACATGTTACCTAATTTAAACTCACAGCCTCTGTATGTGTAAACTGGTAGTAGACGCCAGTGTTGATTTGTAATAGAACATAAATAACATAACAGAATACAGAACATAATAGAACATAAACAATGTTCTATTATGTCCAATACAGGAGTGACTGACTAGAATGGAAAAATGTGCTTATATAGTTCCGCGCCTCTACATACAGAAGGCTAATGACAGCCTCACCAAAAAGGGAGTGGTTTGAAGAAAAAGCAGCCAGATGAAGGCAAAAAAGATGGAAGAACAGTAGTAGCCTGGAATACAAATTTCAGCTGTGGTAAATATTGTTGCGGACGGTTTAAAGCTCAGGCATAATAGCCTTAGCTTTAAACCAACACAATCCATGCTCAAAACAAACAAGTAAGCAGCTGCAACAGGCATTTAAGCAGGACTGTATGAGACACCAGCTTCAGAAATCATGCCTGGTAGAGCTAGAAACAATCAGATATCGCTGATCAAATTTATTATTTTCCTAACTTAGAAAGCTACCAAAATCAATCGCACGTCGATTCGTACTTACAGCATAAATGTTTCCTAGCAATTGATATATAAACAGAGGCAATTACAACAGCCACTACATATGCATGCGGTAGCCATTTTTTCTCGATATTAGGAAATGATTCCCCTAATTTTTCTCTTATTTTCTTGCGATTGTTTGCCATTCCTCAATAGCTTTAAATAAAGCTAACAAAAAGCAAGGAGAATTCTGAACTATGCTAAACAGTTTCTTTTGCAGTGCTCAGCTTCAGTTCTCATTTCATATACAGAAAGATGAGATTGGCCTTAACAGGTTTGAATGCTGTAAGTAGGGACTGATCATGTTTCCAGCAGCAACTAAGTGGGCAGTGAGATTAGCAATCAGGCGCCACTACAGCAATAAAAGATATTAGGTTTCCCTACTATGTATCAACAGGTGCATCTCGACAGTACGTGACTCAGCAAGGCACTTGGATAATTTGAGATTTCTGCGGGCCGCGCCGCCGCCTGCGATTGGTCGAGCTGTCGTGACGTAGTCGTGAGGGCCCGAGACGTTGCCGATATGCATCCTGCGCTGCGCTGCATGTAGATCGCAGCCGTCACAGCTCTCTGCGACGTTACAAAAGCGGTTGCGGTAGGCTAAAGTGACTATCTGGGTCTCGTCGTATGTATACGCACCAGATACTGCCGCAAACGACGCAGCATCGACGGAGCGAATGCCACTCATCAGCGTCTACTGGCATCGAAATGTGGATCTGGCATGTAAAACGGCAATTTGCAAAGCTGCATATGTTTTTATTAGCCGAAATTAGATGCATGTGTGGGAGCAGATTCAGGCGCCCCTAACGCCCTGCCTAGTAGAGAAGGGACGAAACCCGTTGAGGTGTTTGCTTGTTGACTGCCTTGCTGCTTGCGAACCGAGTACTCGGTGTATTCTTGATAGTGGTGTAGAGTGTTTTCGGTTCTCTCGAGAATGGTGAGACCGATGATTCGGGACTGCATGTTCCAGCCCCATATTTTGAACCTAGCAAAAATCAGCGTCTTCCAGCGTCTTCCAGTGCGAAACCAGTAAATGTTTCACACTTGTTTCGCACTGGATCTGCTGGGTATGCTGGAGGTCTGCGATATTCACTGAAGCAGTGGCGGGAAGACACTTGTTGCCCTGGTACGATGGGAGAAAAACGCTGGGATTAGCTTTTTGACGCTGGGTGTGTCACTGGCATCCGCGAAGCGCTGCATGTGTTCTGGGGCCGCACTGGTTCCGGTTAGCATCCCTCAGGGGCCAACCTGGCAACAGCGTACTCGCAATCGACCATCGGGGCGCATATGGAAAATATGGTTCAAGTAGGCGCTTTCTGCTGCGAAATTGTGGCGCACCTGTAAGAAAACAAAAGCAGTATATTGTTGCCAGTTTTCATGTTTCGGTAGGTCGTTTCGAGCGCTTCGTAAGAGACTCCAATCGCCGCGCCTCTGATATCTCATGACACACTAATGATGTCGTGCAACCAATACTGGAATTGAATAATGTGTGCTACCATGCATATCAAACTTCACAGCTGATCTTGATGGCACTCTGACATAATGTTTACAGCCCAAATGTTCAATGCAGGCTCCAAACAGGGCCTACGCATTACAGAGAGTAGCGTACAGCGTGGCCCAGTATAAACAGCAGAAAGAAAAAAAAATAAAGCTAGGAAGAGAGTAGTTTACCGAGCGATGGGCCATGACAGAAAAAAACATACAGTGCTTGTAATGCTTGATATTTTGCGTGTTTCTGAAGCTTCTGACCTCTTGTTATGCGTATAAATTATCCGAGCCCTCGGCCATACATCAGTTTCAGAAATGTTTACATATAATGGAAATCTATTTACCAGCAAAATAATGTCCTCACTGCTGCGCTTGCCGGTATTGAAGCTTGGTCACACTTTTTTCCTTGGAGGTTTGGGCTACAGCTACTTGTTCAGCGAGAATTACGGCCACAGTAGCAGAGCACCACCGAAGAGCCGGCGCTGTTACATTTACCAGCGATTCCAAAGACAACATGTTAAAATGATTCCTGCGCACAAAATAGTGCGCATAGGCATCCAGAACATTAGTTACAAGTCGTGAGAGAAGGCAGCAAGCTGCAATGGTCAAGAAATTGTAATTGTTAGAGCGGCAGCAATAGCCTGTACACTTCGAAACATGAGGTCCCAATCCTATGAAAATGATCATGGCATAACATGCAAAAATGTTTCAAATGTTCCCAGTCCTCACTTCACACATCAACCTTGCCTGTCAAAACCTGGCTCCTTGCAAAAGAGACTTTTGTGCCATGGTCAGTAGACTGTCGCCTGTGTCAGCAGCTAGAAACTATAGATCATTGCTTTGTATATTGCCGTGATACAGTGGTTTTTTGGACGTTCTTCAACGGACTCTCAAGAAGGACATTTATATTACGGCCTATACTATAAACTTTTTTTTTGCCTACAAAAGAAGCTTCTGAGGCGCCATGTGACCTTTTCGTGCTCATGGGACAAAGCATGAGGAAGAGGGAAGAGCTGCATGAACGATCGCCACTCAGAGCCACCACATTCATCGAAGTCCCCCGCAAGGGCACCTTGTGTAAACTAGGTGTTGGTGCTTGGTGCCACCACGGACCCTGAGCCCCCATACCGAAGCTGTAATCCGTACCGTGGCGATAGGTTGAGAGGTGAAGGGAAGAAACCTTGAACGGTGGCGGTCGAGGCCATGGTCAAGCCTCGGCCGATGGGCTCCTCGCCTGTCCACCAGGCGAGGGGCTCCGGGATCTTCCTCTGCGTATAAGGGTGAACCAGAGGCGACATATATTAGGACCCCTTAAAACAATCCATACTGCATGGAAAAACTACCTTTAAAAAAACCTGATCGACCCCCGAAAAGGAGTCGCACCGAAGTGACGCAAAAAATCAGTACACCAACTGAGAACTTTCCGAAATTTCTTGTCTTGCACTCTGTAACCGAATCTCAACCAGTAAATGAACTGTCAGTCTTTCTGATTGCCAATTCTCTGAAGGCCATCATTGGGGCAAACTACAAAGCGAAAAAACTAGGATCTGGTGACCTGCTAATAGAGGTATCAGACAAAAGTCAATCTGAAAACCTTCTCATAACAAAAACGTTTGCTCACCTTGACGTTCAGGTATCACCCCACCGCAGTCTTAACAGCTGCCAGGGAGTTGTCTCTGAGCGAGACCTCCTAAACGAAACAGAATCAGATCTCCTTAAGGGCCTACAGAACCAAGGTGTAACAGCAGTACGAAGAATAACAATCAGGCGAAAGAACGAAGAAATAAAAACGAAACATATTGTTCTCACTTTCAACCAGAGCACACTTCCTGAATTTGTCAATGTGGAATTTATCCGATGCAAAGTTAGCCCGTACATACCAAGCCCCCGCAGGTGCTTCAAGTGTCAGCGGTACGGGCATGGTAGCCAGACATGTCGAGGACGCCTTACCTGTGCAAAATGCAGCGCGCATGATCATGCAACCGATAAATGCAGTGCAACTGACTACAAATGTGTAAACTGTGAGGGCACCCACCCTGCATACTCACGGTCCTGTGCAGCCTTTCAGGCCGAAAAAGAAGTAATCAATATACAGATAACTGAGAAGATAACATACGGAGAGGCCCGAAAAAAGCACAGAATGCTTTCCTCAGCTCCCTATGCTAACGCAGCCCGCAGAGGGGCCAGGCCGCGTCTAGTAACGGTGGGCACGCAGTGCAATGCTGCTGACGTGCTCCCACCACGGCTCCTCACTAAGCAGCCACCGGCTGCACCAATCTTTGCAATCCCGGAGGTCACTTTCCCCCAGACGTCCGGGACACCAAAGACATCTGAGAGGGACTTTGTTCCTCTTGAAAAGCCTCCTGCCTCCATGCCTTCACCAGAGGCGATGGAGGTGAGCACGGACTCCGCAGCGTCAGCGGCGCCTAGGGAGTCCGCCAATGAGAGGCGGGGCCTGCTGGACCGTCTCAAATCAAAAAAAAACATACACCAGTTAAGCCCCCTGATAAGGGCGGCGAGTCCTAACCCTACTCTATATTCCTTCCACACCTACCAAAATGACTACCGAGAGTATCATTTATTGGAACTGTCGAGGACTCCTAAAAAATCTAGATGACGTATATGAAATCCTCGCCGAACACCAACCAAACATAGTTTGTCTGCAAGAAACGCATCTGAAACCAACAGACACAAGTTTTCTCAAACAGTATCGTATATTCAGGAAAGATAGGCAAGGCAGTACTCACCCCTCCGGTGGCGTTGCCATTATAACACAAAAGTCAATCGCTTGTCGAAACATCTCGATTAACACAGACTTAGAGGCTGTGGCAATACAAGCCTTAATATTCGGTAAAATAACAACGGTATGTTCGCTGTATATTCCGCCAGATCATAGGCTATGCAACAAAAATTTTGAAAAGCTGATTGACCAACTCCCAGAACCATGGCTGCTTGTCGGAGACTTTAATGCCCACCACCCATTATGGGGATGTACAAGAACGGACTTCCGAGGTGCACTAATTGAAAAGTTCTTGTTGTCCTCAGGATCATGTTTACTCAACTCAAAACAGCCAACATACTACAGCTCAGCTCATAATACGTACACAGCCATTGACTTAGCCATTGGCTCTCCGATGCTCTTGACAGCTACAGAGTGGGTTGTTATTGACAATCTATATGGAAGCGACCATTTTCCCATCTCTGTGAAGTACACAGGCAAACAAAATGTAAATGCATCTAGTCCCAGGAAATTTAAAGAATATGTGGCCAACTGGGAGATGTTCAGGGAACACTCAGCTCGGCCCTGTTCATCAGTTACTGGCTTAGGCGTTGACGAATCTCAACTCTTGATCACGCTGCACATTATAGATGCTGCAGAAAAACACATTCCACAAACATCAAGTAAGCCACGAAACAAACGAGGGCCGTGGTGGAATGCAGAATGTAAAACTGCCCGTGAAACACAAAACAAGGCATGGTCGAAGTTACGCCGATACCCCACGGCTGAAAACCTAATAGAATTTAAGCGCGCAAAGGCAAATGGCAAACGTGTTCGACGCATCTCCAAGCGAGAAAGCTGGTCATCATTCCTTTCTTCTGTGAACTCTTATTCTGATTCTCACAAAGTATACAACAGAATAAGAGCACTCAAAGGAAATAACACTCTCCCAACACCCCTTGTCAGCACTAGTGGTGACTCTCTTGAACACCAAGCAGACACACTAGGGCAACACTTCGAATATGTATTCAGCTCAGCGCACTATACAGATTCTTTTTTGCGGCACAAGGTAACTGAGGAGAGGAAGCCTATATGTGATAAAAGACCGTGCACAGGAGGGTACAATAGCCCTTTCACCATGCAGGAGCTGAAGATTGCACTTGGCACATGTGGGAACACAGCACCAGGTCCTGACAGGGTCACATATGGAATGCTTAAACACCTGCATACGGGCACGCTTGAAACCCTACTTTGCCTGTATAATAAAATATGGGCCACAGGACGCTTTCCTAAAGCATGGAAGGAAGCGATCATTATCCCGATATTAAAACCCGGAAAAGAATCCACTCTTGCTGCCAGTTATCGGCCTATTGCTCTAACCAGCTGCTTATGCAAGCTTTTTGAAAAAATGGTAAATCGCCGCCTCCTACATTTCCTTGAATACAATGGTCTTCTTCATCCAAACCAAGCTGGTTTTAGAGCTGGGCGGTCAACTGCTGATCAGCTCATTGCATTCGAGTCTTACGCAAGGGATGCTTTTGTACATAAACAGCATTGTTTATCTGTCTTTTTCGATCTCGAAAAAGCATATGATACCATTTGGCGCTATGGTATCATCCGCGACATCTTCTCTCTTGGCATCACAGGGAACATGTTGAATACAATTCGAAGTTACTTGTCTGAGCGGGCCTTCAAAGTTCGTGTTGGCAATGCATACTCAAAGCAGTACATACAGGAAAACGGTGTCCCTCAAGGTGGTGTTCTCAGTTGCACACTTTTCATAGTCAAAATGAACTCTTTAAAAAGTGTGTTGCCAAAAACCATTTCTTGCTCTGTATATGTTGATGACATCCAGATAAGCTTCAAATCTTGCAACTTGGCCATCTGTGAAAGACAGATTCAGCTAGGTGTTAACAAACTGTCCAGGTGGGCGGATGACAATGGGTTTAAATTTAACTCTGAAAAAAGTGTTTGTGTACTTTTCTCTAAGCAGCGTGGCATCAGACCTGACCCCAACATTACACTGAATGGTCAGAGCCTTGCCTTTAAAAAAGAACATAAATTTCTTGGCGTAGTTGTTGACGAAAAACTCTCCTTCATTGCCCACATAAAACAGTTGCGACTGAAGTGTCTCAAAGCAATGAATCTGCTAAAAATTCTCTCTCACCGGTCATGGGGTACAGATCGCGACTGCCTTCTGAGCCTTCTGAATAGTGTAGTTCTATCACGCATAGACTATGGCTCGATGGTCTATGGGTCAGCATCATCCTCTGCACTAAAATTACTCGATCCAGTGCACCACCTCGGCCTTCGCCTCGCTACGGGGGCTTTTCGAACTAGCCCAATTGCTAGCCTTTATGTCGAGGCGAACCGATGGTCACTGCAACGAAGGAGAGAATTTACTTGTGTAACTTATGCTATGAAGGTACTATGCCAACTGAACCATCCATGTCGTCGCCTCCTGCTTGACAAAACTAGCACAGCACTCTTCTCAAGAAAACCATCTCTAACACCGCCATATCCAGTCAGAGTTGCCACGCATATTGAACAACTGGACATTCCGATTAACAGCCTTCATACAACTTCACCAAAAGACTTAATTGCCCCTTGGGAAATGCATGCTGTTAATTGTGACCTGTCGTTTCTTGCAGTGGGGAAGCACGCATCCTCTATTGCCATACAGCGGCACTTCATGTTACTTCAGGCGAAGTACACTTGTGATGAATATTACACTGATGCTTCGAAGTCTGCTCAAGTGTCCTGTGCAGCACATGGACCACACTTTTCACTTTCAAAAACACTGAACAGACATACAAGTATATTTACCGCATGAATGCCATGGAATCCTGCTAGCTGTGAGACACATTATAGAAAAGAAAATACAGACATCGATCATCTACACAGACTCCCTCAGTGTTTTAATGTCCCTATCCTTTCTAAAGTGGCACAATAAGAACCCAGTCCTGAATTCCCTTTATAACTCCCTTATGTCTGCCCATAAACTAGAACTTAATATTACACTGTGTTGGGTGCCAGGCCACCGCTGTATACCAGGAAACGAGGCAGCAGATAGGCTTGCTGCATCAGCTGCCCTTCGAAACACTACAGAAACTGACAACATATCATATCAGGATCTCAAGCCACACATCAAAAACACGATCAGACAACAATGGCAAGAGGAGTGGGACATGGCAACGGAGAATAAACTACACACAATAAAACCAAGGATAGGCAGATACACCACAGAAAAACAAAACAGATTCAAAGAAGTAGCTCTGTGCAGGATGAGAATAGGTCACACATACACGACACATTCATACATTTTAACGAACTCTCCTGCACCACGTTGTTCGAGATGTGGTTGCCGGCTCACAGTACTCCATATTTTAATTGAATGTCAAAGAGTGGAACAGCATAGGAGACGTCACTTCCCTGAATTATACACGAAACAAATACCGCCACATCCATCCATCTTTCTTGGCGACCATCCAATGTTTCCTTTAGAAAGACTTCTTAAATATTTATTAAAAGTAGGCTTTTTATACGGAGTCATTTATCAACATGGGCGGCAGCCCATTTCTTTTAATTAAATAGCTTTCTTTTACAGAAACTTTTGCTGAGGCAACTTATTCTTTTAACACGTACTTTTCACCCTTTGCAGTTGTACTCAGACCACTAAACACCTCAACTCAATGTTTTTAGGCCCTATACACCACTGCTTTTAGACTACACACTCCGGAAAAACTTTTAGGCCCTATACACCATCGTATTTAAGTACTTCATTAAACACCTCACCTCGGACATCTTATTAAATTCAGCTGTGACTTCACCTTGTGTTTTGGCGCTCTTTGGCCAAAGATGCCCTTGCGCCATAAAAAATCAGTCCATCATCAACATTCATCGAAGTGTCTGTTCAGAGAACAATATGCTATGTTGCGGTGGGTATATGCTGCGCAGGTTCGACCTCCTGCCTGGTTACATTTACTTGCTGCATGTATATGTCTCCCGGAATTTTGATGTGTGATAGTGAGAGCTTGATGCTGGTGTAACTATGTATTGACAGGTTGGGAAATGCGACCTGGTTAAATTGCTCAAAAGACAAAGAAATCCTCAGCGCGGCCTAGTGGTTAGCATATAAAGCTGCGGAGTAAGAGGTACTGAGTTCGAAACGCGCTAGTGCTGCAGTTTCTGTTTTTGCCTAGTTCTTATTTTTTTATTTTCTTTAGCTTTTTAAATATAGCATGGGTGCTTTGTTGCTTTTCAGCTTTTACTTTTTGTCCGAGGCGTTTTTTTTTCTCCGGGCGACCAGTGCAACCAGTGCGACGTGTCAGTATGCCGCGTCCCAGTACGCCCAGTCTCTAGCGTCATACTGTGCCCATAATCAGGTATGGCACTGGGGCGCTGGGACACAGCAGCACTGATTTTTGCAATAGAGGTGGGGCAGTTGAATTTACAATTTTGGCTTTCATATATGCGTTGATCCACAGCAGTATATTCACAATATTGGTTTGCATTCTTATGCTCGAGTGGTAACCATACTGGAAGCTTGACGCAAGATAGTCGAGGCTCCCAGTAGCTGGTGGAAACCTTCCTTCCAAAAGCGAACTGCCCAAATTCGCTCGTAGTCAATAAAAAAGGTCTGGTACGTGCCCGCTGCTTGTCAGCGATTTGTTTTCGCCCGAATAATCGTATTTCCGCTTAGGACATTATATTCTTTCACAATAGGTGTTTATATTGCTACGAAGATGACGAAGCGGGCAGTGGCGTGGGGCAGAGCGCTCGCGCCAGGCCCGCTGGCCATTAAAGCATTTTTGATCGTCATGTTATCGCGTCGTTCTGTATTTGTTATGTCGCCGTGTTCTATCACTTGTCATGCCACCACGTAACATTTGGTTAGAGGTGCGGTTCATCCCCATCCTCGCCTTGCACCGTCGAAGCCAACAGTACGCCGGGTCCATCTGCCGAAAGCCCGTGGAGATCGCCGCCCAGCTCTGCCGCAGCCCTTTTTGCTCAGACCCGACCAGCCACTGTCCCCAGCCTCGTCCCCAGCCCTGACCACAACACACGAACACCAGGAAGAGCCCAAAGCCGACCCTACCGACCCCACGACGAAGCGACCTCACGACCACTCGAGCGAAGACAGCACCCCCGCCCATGCCATTCGGCGTGTCCACCCCAGTAAAAAAAAACTACAGAAAATTTCTGATGTTCTGTAGTCTTGTCGTATTTTTGACCTGCAGTCTGACGTTCTGTATTTTGACATTCTGTGGTCTGTTGTTCTGTTGTCTATAGTTTTGAATTGTGATGTTAATTGTCTGTAGTTCTGTATTGTGAAGTACATTGTCTGTAGTTCTGTATTTTGACTTTCTGTAGTGTGTTGTTCTGTACTGTGACTTTTTATATTGTGACGTCATATACTTTCATGCCGGAAAAATTTTTCTAATGAAATCATGGTCATTATTAGGCAGCTCACCACAAAAATTTGCGAGCCTGCTAAAAAGACATGTAGAACAACAACTGTCACAATTGCCGCCATTTATTTAACATCTATGGACCATCTCGATCAGCACCTGGCACTTGAACAGGAACACCTGAATGAAAAAAAAATTCAGATTTCAATTAAATATATAAACCACTAAATGTGCTTTTATAAAAATCGATTTCAATGAAGGAAGACTGCTGTCAGTTATCAAGAAAGTACCTATGAGTTGAAAACAATACTTAATGCTCTTAACACTGGCTTTGAGGAATGCTGTAGTGGAAGGCTCCAAAATAATTTCAGTAGTATTGTGTTCGTTAATGTACATTGCCAAATCACAGCATGTCAATGCAAAGCACTCGACAATTTCCATTTTTCAGTTTCAGGAAACCACGCTTGGCATTGCCTGGATAAATCCCAGGACTACAAGATGAGCAGCCAAATGCCAAAACACTAAACTTCTGTATCGGGCATCGAACAAGCTGTTTCACAAAAAAAGCTTAATTAGAAAAAAACCAAAGAGCTTATATGTTCCACTTATTTCGCCACTTGAAGCCCTTAACATTCTACACAGGCCTACATAGGATCACTCAGCATTTAAAGCTCTTACAGATTCCGGCTCATGCGAACCAGTGTTTCTCTACTAGAACGGCCTGCAGTAGTTCTTATTTCATACTTTAGCTTTTGTCGTCTACTGCAACGTCACATTTTCTGATTTTCTGTACGTACCCCAAAGCAAGCATAACTGCACAGAAAAAAGTGCTTAGCACGCAATTGCTCTGTTACCCAGCACAAGGAATTTGGTGCAGAACTTACTCTAGCGGCGAAGATCTGAGCATTTCTGGACCAAGTACCGCGGCAACAACTTGTGGCGCTTGGTCAGTTCTTCATCGCTGCAGCCCCGCTCCACCAAATAATGCCAGAAGGAATCTGCACAGTAAAATCATTCATAATATATACATTTGCTAGAGAATCTTTTATCTGGTTTTTTAACTTTAAATATTTCCCGCAAATATTATTGGAAGAATTGGCCCACTACTTCAACACTGCTTAGCCCCGACTACTACAGTTAACCCTGGTTATAACGAAATTGTAAAATATCCGCGATTATTCGTTGCATCTAGGTTTTCATTATTCACAGTTTTCGCGTGTAGATCCAAAAGCAGGAAACCAGATTAATAATTGATTCTAGAAGAAACCGTGCACCATGGAAGTGTTCACAGTAAATGAGCACCATTCGTAGTTATAGAACCGGTGAAATGTTCCTCGACTGAGCGAATGGCGCTGCGCGCCTGCGGCGGCAACCTCCACCCCGCAGCTCGCGCGACTCAACTACCAGGGGGTTTACATGAGACCGACAAAGTCGGGTCGGGGAGGCCTGTCGGGCTAAAAACCGGCTATCGGGCTCATGTATACGCTAGGGGGTCGAGCTAAAGGACCGTCGGGTCGGGTCCCGCCAGCCCGACTGCAGGGGGTAGGTTGGCTCGACCCTACCCGATGGGCGAGGGGCATGTATACTCTGACGCGTCGGGCAGGCACCTCCTCTCTTGCCTCCTTGCTGGTCGGGGACGGGACCGTGAGCTGTTCGTCTGAGCATTCCTCCTTTTCCTCCTCTCCTGCCTGCGCCTGGTTCT
This sequence comes from Amblyomma maculatum, assembly GCF_055883805.1. Taxonomy (NCBI): domain Eukaryota; kingdom Metazoa; phylum Arthropoda; class Arachnida; order Ixodida; family Ixodidae; genus Amblyomma; species Amblyomma maculatum. The sequence continues at coordinate 54,052,554 of NC_139348.1, read as the reverse complement.
CTTGCTCGACGCACGGTGTAGCAGCGATCTTTGCCCGATAGAAACGAGCTCATGTAAACCCGGACGGGTCGGGCTGGCTCAGCTCGACAACCGGCTCCCCCCTACCCGACCCGCTTGCGTCGGGCTCATGTATACAAGGCTTACGAGGGAGCAGACAAAGGGGAGGGGAGGAGGAAACAGTTTTGGGGAGAGCACACGCTTTCGCACCGCCCCATTCTCACCGAGCGAGGAGCTGTCTGCGTGTTCATGTATGTTCCCGCTGGCCCATCGCTCGTCACGAAATCGCCGCTGCCTCGCGTCGCGGGCACACTCCGCAACCGCGTGGCAGCGATGGATGCGCACTTCTCACGCTCTGCCTTTTTCTGTTAATTTTTGCCGCTATTAAGCGCGAACTGTTGTAGTGAAATCTTCTGATAGGGAAGTGGCTAAATGGGGGAATTGGTTGGACATTATGTTAAAACAGCGCTAGAAACACACAGATAGATCAGCGCAGTGCGTGTTTGTCTTTCTATCTGTACGTGTTTCTAGCGCCGTTTTAACACAATGTTCTGATAGCAAATGCAGTGGAGACTGCTGTGTCAGGCACGTAGATGCGGCGTCGGCGCAGAAACATGGCACGTTGTATAAACTGCGTTCGCTTGTTACTCTCGTAGACGTTCCTTTCAATTCAGTACGTGTTTTAACGTCCTCAAACTTGGAGGGTCTGCCAAAGTGCCTGTAATTCAGCACTAGCTAACAGACAGTTGGCGCTGCGAGTTCATATCAAGTTCAACAGCCACGACATGTCTGTTACATGAAGTTTTGAAATGCACGCACTTCAAAGGGGGTGGCATTGGGGAATTAAAAATCTTCGAAATATCGAGGAATTCGCTACATGGATGTTCGTTACATAGAAGCTGAACTGTTTATTGCATGTGTTAGTATGTAAAAATGCATCTATTGCACTGATCACGATGAGGTGACTCCCTTGTACAGATTTGTAACTGAGAAACGCATATTGTTTTGTACTGATAAAGACTTGCAGAGGAATCAATGCAGGTATGGCTTTATTTTCGCGCTAACCAAGTTAGACTATGAAAATGATACAGAATATTTATTATAACTTTGAGTTCCTGCCAGCGAACACACACACGAATGCAGTCAGACACTGATGATGACAAAGCAGTTTTGCATGCTCCGATCGACCTCACCCTGAACAGCATCCAAAGAAGCAGCCACTGTTATAACTGTTATAAGCAAAACGTTTTTTCAGCTTGTTGATGCGCACTAATTAGCTATTACTACCATCAGTTCAAAATATACCGAAAACAAAAATTGGTGTTCACTATTTAAGCCATGCAGCCATAAAACCCAATGAAATCATTACTGTAGTACACAGAAAAGTGTTTTGTTTACCTGACACTGACGCCACTTTCACAGGAGAAAGTGGTGGGAAAACTTTTGTCGCACCCTTCGAGATTGCTTTGTTTGAAAGGGCGCCAGTCACACTCCTTCCGGCAAGGACTTCAGTCCCCCACAGGTACACAGCCATCTGTTTGCAGAAGGCAGAGTCCGATGGGAGATTGAAAAGCCTACACCATGTCTCTTGGTCCATGTAACTTCCATGGCCAAGATGAACCTGTAAATACATAAGGGAATTGTAGTGTGGCTTACAACAAAATAATGAGAAGAGGCACTTGATGCAGCTGATATTTAATAAATCTGACTATGTTTCACTCATAACATTTTATTCCACTTGCTGAAGGGACAATAGCACCTGATTGAACGAAGCTTAAAACAAACAAGAACAGATTATTTATAATTTACTTTACTCATTAAAGGTAACCTATCGGATTGGACAATAACGTCATAAAATGAGGAAAATGGAACAAACTTTGGAAAAGAAAAATGTAGGTGTAGCATATGGGGCCAGAGAAGTAAAGATTTGTCAACACATAAATGTGAGTTCAGAAAACAGACTTAAAAATCGAATTGAAGAAAAATGGGGATCGGTAGTTTTGCAAAGCCAGGATAACCAAAGGTTGTTAGGTTGATGGTCTGTATTCCAAGAGAAGTCATGCCTAGAAGGTGGGGGAGGCTCAGCAAGGTAGATAAAATTAGGAGGCTTAATTGCCGAGATGAGGTTAGCACAGCTAACACAGGAGCGCAATATGAGTTCTACAGGGTGTCAAGCTAACTACAACCAATAGTTGAAGAGTGAAACATTTGATATAGGCCAGAGAGATCACTTGTATACAGTTTGCCATCTGGCGAACCGCAGGCAATTTCTATTATAAAATTTAAAAATAAGTAATTCAGACAGTTTTTCTCATTTGCTATTACCTTTCGACAAGAAATGTCAGTTGCAAAGTTGGATAGCACCTTCTGAAACCCCCATTTAATTTATTTCCGATAAACAAAGCCTCAGATGTATAATTTTTCCAAGCTTTAAAGAAAGCCCGCAAAATACAAAAATATCACATGACTGACGCATTCGTGCACCATGGTTGTGGTGCTTTCAATCGTAGTTTAAATGAACGAAATTAGTTGGGGTCGTGTCCACAGCCCCATTGTAGCCGCAGGCCGATATGTCTTTGATGGTTTCTTTGCTCACTTCAGGTAGTCGGCGCACGTGACGGTGCTGTTGCTGCGAGCTCACCACGCTCGCTACAACCATCGCCAACATATCAGCCTACTGCTGGAACCGGGCCGTCTAGTCGTAGCCGCAGCTAATTTCGTTCGCTCAAACCATGACAGACAGCACCAAAATCGTGGCGCGCGAATACGTTAGTCACGTGATATTTTTCATATTTCACGGGCTTTCTTTAGAACTTGGAACATACGCGCGAGCCTTTCTTTATTGGAAATGAATGGAATGTCGGTTTCAAAAGGTGCTTTCCAACTTTGCAAATAACATTTATCGTATAATTTTCTTAAATTATAATCAGTTATTTTCAAAATAAGATATTGCCTGCGGTGCGCTGCAGCTGTATACGAGTGGTTTCTCTGGCCTACCTCAAATGTAGGAGTTTTTAACCCTAGGATATGTTAGCTTGGACGCACTGTATATGGGAGAATTTTTCGTACAGTGCCGCTGATACAGTGTCGCTGATGATGATCGCGTGTTTAAAATGAAAACACTACCATTCTTTTTTAAATTACATGCAACAAACTATAAGACATAAATGGCTTTCTTGTCTATACTGCCTCTGTTAGCCATCTTTCAATTTTGCAAAAGCTGATATGCTCGCCAAGATGCACTCTAAAATGCAGATCCTTTCTTGTAGTTTCTCTTCCAGTTATGTGCCTTACAAACAGAACATTGTTTGAAGCTAAAATAATTAAATATAGCAGCACCAACAAGTTAAATGCCCTTCCAGCTAATGGGCAGAAACCAGGCAGTCATTCCTAATTACACGCAGTGTAGTTTAAATGTCATTACTATTAAAGCAATAAAGTTGTATAGGATTTTTTTCGGGCCATAAATAACAGAGTTTGGATCGATATAATAGTGTTTCAAATGCATCACAGCCCAGAGGAATGCCCTTGTACTTATTGACCGACATTATAGTAAATGTGCATAATGCTTTTTAATGACACTACCTCAGTACAGAAATTCTGACGTTTTTTTAGAGCCTGAAGTGTCTGCTTAACCAGACTAGATTACACATTGAGAAGAATGACAATGAGGTCTCCATGTGCCTTTCAATGGACTTAGCCAACAATCATTGGACAAAACCTAAATGTAATGAATGGAAAGCAGCACTCACCTGACCATCTTCACCGACAGTTCCAACCGTCTTATCTATTGGTTCCGCTTTCCCCAAAACTGTAAAACATTAAAATACAACTATTACCTCTCTGACGCACACAAGAACAACTAATGTGGTTATGGGCACCTAATACTCCTGACATTCTGGACAGACTGCCTTTTTCCAGCTCCAGAACTAAGCACAAGCAAACTGAACTGAATTTGATGTTCATGGTCAACTGCGCTTCTGCACGTGCAGCAATGGTTCATTCCCCAACATTGGATACTGGCATGAATTTGATTTTCTTCTTACTCATTACTGAATCCAGCTTTTTTTTATCGCTGCGCACAATGAAAAACACTAAAAGGCTGAAATTGAAACAAAAACACCTATGCTAATTTTTTTAAATGGACAATAGTCCAAAGTGGAGAAACTGAAGTAGGTATTCTTAAACATTGTAGTGCCAGGGTAAAAAAAAAAACAGTACATTTTTATCAGTTTTCAGCTTCCAGTGTATAAAAAGAAGCTTTGTTAAGCATTTCCGACACTTTCATCACAGACGTTTTATATTTGCCCCTTCATGCTGAACTTAGTACGGATTTTTTATATCAAACGTGCTAATAAAACTTTACACACCTTTTGAAGGGCGCTTCAGGACCTGTTGACTCATTTCTCCCATTCCAGAGCAGGTTCCGGACGCTATGAAAAGAAAATAATAAATTAAATTTTCCTGCACTACTTATTGGCACCACTTAAGCAACATAAGATATTTTTTTTAATGTTTTTATGTATGACTTGTTTACATCTTAACTGCACCATATTTCTCTGCATTACAGGCTGAGTATTCAGTGATTCCGAAAGCATATTTTAAGTGGCGGGCGAACAAACCTCCGTTTTGTGTTTAATTTCTTCGTTTTTTAATTTTATATATTTAAAAAATACTCGATCACTCATACCCTTTCTCACGTTACTGCGCTGAACGAAGCTAGCAAGCAAGGCTAGCTTACCTTGGTGCCTGCGCAAGCCTATTCTTATTCTAATATGCTGTTTGATAAACACTAAAATTACGGCTCGCATCTCTTATTCTTGCCTGTTTTAGTATTTTGTGGGCGTGAACAATGTAAAATATTATGAAAATGCGGAAGGCTGAGGTTAGGCTACAGGAAAAAAAAATGTAAGCATTCAAGTCAGATGAAGGAATTAGTGGCTGAGCACCAACATAAAATTATGAGGGACACAAGGGTATGACGCGACAGAGCAGGTGATCAGCCCACATTATAACGCCCCGCTCCTAGCCATTTGAACGTGCCTGCGTGGCCTATGGGTTACGTGAATGCAAGAGTCCCAGCTGGCAGCCTGATTCTGGTGTTACCGTAACATGTGAAAGGAGAGGCCCAAGTTGGCAGCTCCTGCCAAACGTAATGGGAGGCAGCGAGTACGCCCAGTCAGTGTACGATTATGTCAGCTGCCAGCTACTCGCTAGAACCATGCTCGTGAATTCGTAATTTTTCTGTGACAATGCCAACGCCGGCGGACGCTCGCCGATTTTTGATGAACGGGGCCATTAAAGCAGTCACGTTAACAATACTTCTAGCCGGGCGAGGAGATGGGGAGGACATCGGCCCTCCGGCACCCCTGCCCCCCTCTCCCCACCCTCGATTCCGGCCTCCCTGTCCGCATTCTTTGAACACAGAAACCGCTGCGCAAACGCAATGTTTGCTGATGGCATTTTACTGTGCCTGTGTACGGTGCCCAATCCGAACTGCTCGCAATATTGTTCTTCATCATGCAGATACTCTTCTTGCTTTTCAGAAAAGTTCGATACAGGAATAAGCGAAAGCATATCATCAACTTTTTGGGCATTATGTGCGAAGTGATACAGCTAGCAAAATAAAAAGGGAACAGACCGCTGAATATGACATCATAGTTACCAACATATCCCAGCGTTCAGTTCCTGTGTGATTTACGCCTTCATTATGTTTTGGTGTGATGGTTGGCGTCAAATAATTCAGCTGTTTATAGAGCAATTTTTTCTGATTTTCAGCAAGTGATATGTTTTTCTTGTCTATGACTTCAATGTACCTATCCAAACTCATCAAAGAAGTCTGCTCGCTAAGCAGTTATTAGAGAATTTGAAGGTATAATCAACATAAATAGAGGACTATTTTTATAATAGCTGATGTCTGTCGTGGAAGTAAGTGCATAGGCAAAATATTTGTTTTTCATCATAATAATTCTGCTTAGAAAATTTTTGAAGTGGTAGCTGGAATAACTATTAGAGGGATAAATTTGGAAGCTTCAAAAAAGGGAGGTATAATTGTCTTCCGACCACCTGTACAAGTTCTAAAACTGGAGTACGAGCTGTCAACAGCAATGGTAGCCTTAAAATAATTGTCTTCTTTTCTCGAAAATGCAAAAAAAACCTATATTCCCTACTTACCAGCTGGCTGGGCATCTGTGGATATCGCACTTTCCGGGAGATTCGTAGGCTGTAAGACAAGCCAAGCATGTGGTCCTCCCATTACTCGTGTTGGCTCAGGAAATTGGGATGGGTCTTCCGTAACCAGGCAGGTTGAAGCGTCCCCTGCATTGTGAGCAGCAAAATTGCTTCCTGATGGCAGCGCTGCTACAAATAAAAAGCTTCAAATATGAACCAGCCAAACCTGTCAGCTTAGGTGCGATCATACTGAGTCATGCTAGGAAACTGCTGATTGAAATAATGAGGAAAAATTATTACGGAAATGATGAAGCACACATTACCTTGTTATTCAAACTTATATGCATATTACTTGTAAGGTCATGTCATGTATGAAGCGCTGTCTAAAGCTTTCCAAGCTCAGATGTAGAAAGCAATATCTCTTCGAAATTTGCACAGATATCGAAAGCCATAAGGGTTTTGCTTCACAGGCTTTTCATTTTGGAGTAGTTTCAACAAGCTCTTAGGAAGAATGAGATAGCCATAAAAGAGCAAAAAAAAATAATTTTCTATGCTCAAGTACCTCCAAGCATACAGGTAGTGACACTAATGAAAGCAAAAGCATAAATCACAGAATTGTGACAAACATTTTTTCATTAGAATAACATCAAAGCCTGAAACTCTTCCTTTTCCAAAGCTTCATGAAAACTACTTACCATCAGGGTGGCCATGAGCATTGATCACATGTGCTCTTAAGATGCTCGATGGATCTGCAGCTGCTGCTATGGGTGACGAGTTTTGTGCGTCACCTACTGCCAGTTTTGCAGCAGCAGCAGCAGCACTAGGCTCTAAATGGGACCTCCTCTCGGGAATTCTTATTCCTGTGCGTTCTGCGAAGGAAGCATGAAATAGTACAAAATGTCGATAAAAAGCAAAATTATGGAACCATATAAAAAAAAAACAAAAACATTTCACTAAAAAAAAAAAACTATCACTCGTGGTGCACGTTGGCCATGTTATAATAATAGGGATCTAATATTGCGTAGACAAGTGTTCAAAATATATCAATTGGTTTTTCTTAGCGAGGTCAGACATCTAGTATGAAGTGTAAAAAGTAGCGGCCTACATATACAGAAAGGAGCCGCTTCAGTTTTTTTACCAACTGGAGAAATCAGGCGCTTTTCTCTCCACAAATTAACCGCAACTGGGTGCGTGTGATGTGAAGTAAGCCGGATGTAAACGCAACAACCGTTGGTAGTTGCAGTTTCTATACCCCCTATTTTGATCTTAAGACAGTGTTGTACCACGCATGCGCATTTTTATCGTTCGAGACTTTGTGAAGGAAAAAAGAGTCAACGCCAACTACATAGTCGTTATAACGGATGTTCCAGCTATAGTAAACCAAGACTCCTAAAGCAGAGATTTCGAGATGGCTTCATCGGCATTACTGAAGATTTTGAGGGAGGTGTTCGTAATAACGATATCCCCTTTCTTCTTAGATATCAAAAGCGCGACTTCCCTCGCTACCCTGGCTTAACAAATTTTCGCGGGAACTGCCACCGCGCACCCGTTTTGAAAAGCCCGCCTCTTCAGTGATTCAGGATAGCAAATTTCCTTAGAAGCCGTTGTTACCAATTTCAGACGCTAGTGCCAACCCTTTCAAGCAGCAGGGGAAAGCCTTACTAACGCTTTTTATTGTTTTCATGGCGACGATATTAAACAGAAGAAAAAAAAAGAAACGTTTGTCGTCGTCGAGCGCAATGCAAATCGCCGCCGAAGTACTTCAAATGCCTGCGCCTTAAGGCTGGTTCACATGCAAGCGATTGAGAGAACTGAGCGGCGAGTGGCAGCGACAAGAGCGAAAAATTTCCAACGAGTTGGAACTACGTCGCTCTCACCGCTGGAGCCGCCGCGACAGCTCAGAACAGGTTTTTGCGTCGCCGCGGCAGAAATTGCTAGCGTTTTCCTTTGCATGTGAACCAGGCTTCAGACAACTCAGGCACCACCACATTTTTCTTTACAACCAACTTTAAAACCTCATTTTACACACGCAAAATGATACGCAACCAACAAAGGACATCGACTTTTTTCAGGGACTTCGTACCTTACTGAGTAACGTTTTAGAAAGTATAAAAGCAAACAAGAACAGAGGAAGTACAATGAAAGGGCATGTTTCCATACCTGCTTCAAAGATCTTGCTACAGAGGGCCCGCTGCAGGTCTTCGTTTAATAATTCTAGGTGGCCAATTTTTTCAGATTGGCCTTGAACAACTGTCTCTAAATGTGCCACCTTTTCTTGAAGTTCACTTTTTCCAGGGGATGATAACAGCTCCGCCTCAGCACTTCTTTTAATTTTTTCCTTCGCCATGACATCGAGTTTTGCCTGTAATGAGGTAATGAATGCAATCTTATACATGAACTGTTCGCTTCTGAATACCCCGAGCCCACTTAAACTAGCGCTCCCGATAAGTTACATTGCCCGCTAAGTTTTGGCATTGAATCTAAAACTGTAATTCAGGGAAGAATGGGCAAAACCACAGCATAGACGCCGACTCCAAACATTCGCGCGGGGGACACTGCACTGCTGCGAACCACATGGCGGTCGTACACAAGCATAAAAAACAATGACGGTTGTCAGCGGCAAAACAGTGTTATAACCGATAAACGCGGAGAACTAAAAGTGCGTTAAACGCTACATGCATTTAAAAGTCCTGCTCTACCGACAACTGCAATCTTGCTCAGGTAGGAAACGACCTCGTGGCTCGAAAGAGAAGCGGCATGTTCATGGCCAGCAAATACTATCTATCCTCTCTCCATTCGCGTGACGTGAAGATTCTTCTTATGACAGCCAATACATGAGAACACCTATTATACCTGAATCAACGTGCTACCAGAAAGCGATGAAATTTGACAAAGCGCCTTTGGTGGCACCACCTATTAGTTCTCCGTATGTTCGATAAGCAACTCCACAGGCAAGCAATAAACGTTGCAAGTTCTGAAGCACGTACGCCTACCTTGGAACACCTCTGCGTTATCCATCTATATTGGCGGTCGCACCGCGCGCTTTTGACATTCGCCGTTGGCCACAGTAATAGCGTCATTCTACAATGGCAGTTTTCTTCACTACATCAGTTCTGAACTTGGCGAAAGCTTGCGCCTTACGAGGCATTCGTCGCAAGTGCAAAAATGTGACAAATGGGGAGAGGAGCGGTATCACGAAAAAGAAAGCTAAGAGTGCTAAAACATTCCAGAGGCTGTGGTGCATGAAGGCGGCATAAAAATTGTGTACACCGCGAAACTCACCTTATCACTCGGAGCGATTCATTCGGCCGCCACACCAGTCCGATCCGAAATGTCATCGGAGATACAACGCCGCTTCGGCCAGGCAGTGAGACCGGACGGAGCCCGTCTGTTCCAGGCTGACGCAGGGACCAGCTCGCCGCAGCAGGAGCAGTCACGGCTAAGGCAGGGACCAGCTCGCCGCAGCAGGAGCAGTCACGGCATCTCCTTCGGCCACCGGGACGCCGCCAGGAACCAGGGCGCCGGCAGCCACGGTCTCGGCTGGTATCGCAGCAAGGGCCGCAGCAGAGGGGCCTTCGGCGGCCTGGGCCACAGCAAGGGGGCCCGCAGCATCGGGGCCCGCGGCCGCAGTGGCCGCAGCAGCACGAGCAGCAACCACAGTGGATGCAGCAGCACGACTCGCAACCGCAGTGGCCGCAGCAGCCGCTACAGCAGGAGCGGCCGCGGTCTCCGCGACGGACTCCAGCGACGGCGGCTGAACCACGGCAACGGCGGTTCCGGTCCACGGCCACCTGGACGAGCCAGGAGGGTGCCGAGCCGCCATGACCGTATGTAAGTGTGGCGGCCTGGGAAGACCATCTCCAGGTAGTGGCGGACCTCACCCTGGATCGGGTGCCGCGGGTCTTCCGCGGCCGCACTGAGCGGGAAAGCTTGGCGGCGCACCCGACTTCGGGGATAGGCCCCGATCCGAGAGCAATCTACTGCGGCACGTGCGGCGTGCTGGTGGTGAACGAGGCCATACACAGGAAGTCGGCTGTCCACCGGGACATCGCGGACCGCTGCGACACGAGGCAGGAGGCGGAGGCGATACGAGCCAGGATGGCTCGAGACCCTGAGTTCGCCGACCTCATACTCCGGGTGGACGTTCCAGGCAACCAGAACCCGGAGTCCCTCCTGCCTCGCCTTGAGCCCGCGGATGACCGGTTGGTCACTGACGAGGATTAGATGGCCCTTGAAATGGACCTGCTGTGGGGGGGGGGGGGGCTTTAAAGGGAAGCGAGCCCGGACTCCAGCCCCCCCCCCCCCCCCCCCCCCCCCCCCGGCTCCTTCAGCTGGAAGAAGGCGGCAAGGAAGTCGTTGCCGGCCTACCGCCGCCTGAATTCATGTGACGTTCGGTCTTTAGGGAGGAGGAGTGCAGCGATCGTGGAGAACCGCGCATCCCTTCGAAACGCCGCGCGCCGCGGAGGATGAAGGGGACAAAAGTATTCCTTCTCTTCCGAGTATGAGTAACCCAAACGGGCTGCTGAATAGCGCCGTGTTTCCCTCTTCCCTCGCCGGGCGCAGGAGCAAAGGCAGGAGCCCACCGCTAGCCGTCGCAGACGCGACGCTCATCGGCCGAAAAAGGACCAAGGGCAAGATGCGCCGCGATCGGCGGGAACCGGCTACCGCCAGGGAGAGACGACAGCCAGTCGCGACAACGGAAGGACGCAAGATAAATACTCCCCGCTCTACTTTGTTGTCGCCTTCTTGCCTTTCTGTCAGGCCCCATCCAAAAGGATAGGGTCGCCAGCAAGATCTTCACCAGCGTTCGATTGGGAAGACCCATTAAACATCTGGTTCCGGGCAAAGTCCTGTTCTATGTTGTGTCGTACTTCGCATTGCCACTTTGCGGCCGTGAGAACGGCTGCCCGTGGTGTGCGATCGCGGAAGCTCAGTGTTTGCAGCCTAGACCTCAGAAGAGGCTCGATGGCTTAGTAAGAACCCCCACACACGGTTTTTTTTCTTTTCTCCCCTCTACTCGGGCGCTAGCTGCGCCGCGCGGGGCGCACAGGCGAGGCCATTCGCCCTGCCCACGGCCGGTCTCGACGGAGAGCGCGCGCTCTTTCAAAGGCTGGTTAACACTGGCGACTCGCGGAGGCCGCGCGGCTCGATTCGTCACGGAGGGGGTGACCCGCAACAAGCGCCGATCGACAACGAGTGTTCACATCGGCATGCGACTCGCTTCACGACAACCCCTTCACCGAACGAGATTTGAACGAACAGCCGACTTTCGCGCCTTTACCGACTCTGCTACAGCGCTAGTGGTAGATCAATTCGGACTCATTTCGGGTATGAATATGTGCAATTATCAGCGAGAAAGTAGATCTTATGGTTAGGCCCATGTTTAGGGCTGTTTCGACGGTCAAAAGCTCTCTAGTTCAACGAAGATGGAAGCGGCGGTGGTGTACGCGCTGTTGTTTGCAGTCTCACGTAATAGCAGATCACGAAATGACCTCATGACAGAGCGTCGAGCACATGATAAAGACTACGAGTACAAACCCGAATTAGTACGTTTCACTGTCGCAGTGATCCTTGACATGTGTGCTCAACAACAGCGGGCGCATTAATTCGTGCACATGCGCGCATGCACACTTGAATTTTCCCGCCCAAGAAAGAAGGGAGAAGCGCCGCGGGTTGGCTGAGGAGTTCTGCGACTTCAAGTCGCGTCGCAAGAAATCGGTCAGCGAGCGACTCTCTCAAACTACCTGTAACAAGTCGCTGGCGACTGGTTCGGGTCTCCCCCTCCGTGACTAATCGCCCCCTCCGTGACGAATCGTTTCTTGCGACCTCCGCGAGTCGCCAGTGTGAACCAGCCTGTTTCACACTGGCGACTCGCCGAGGTCGCGCGACTCGATTTGTCACGGAGGGGGCGACCCGCGACAAGCACCGAGCGACGACAAGTGTTCACACTGGCATGCGACTCGTTTCCCGATGTCTCGCTCCGAACGAGACTTGCCGCGAGAGAGCCGGTTTTGGCGCCTTTTATTCCTTTTCGTCCGCTGCCGTGCACTCACTCGGTCGTCAGTTCTGTCTCTCCAACATGTATATGTACGATTATCTGAGCGAGGAAGAAGAAATAACCGCCATGCTCGTGTGTAGTGCTGCTTTGGCAGCGCAAAACGCTGTGGTTCAGCGAGAACGGAAGCGGCGGTGGTGTTTGCGGCCTTGTTTGCGGTCCCGCGAAGTTGCAGGCCAGGCAAGTCGTCTCATGATCGAGCTCCGAGCGCTTGACGAAGACTACTACCGCAAGTGAGTGTGCTTCATTTTCATAACTTAACATCTGTGTTTCACCGTGTTATAATCTAACCTCGCTGTTTTTTACCAGTTTCATCAGAATGTCACCCCGGACTTTTGACACGTTGCTGGAACTGCTGAAAAGTGAAATTGCAAAACAGGATACAAATTTCAGGCGTTCCATCAGCCATCTGCTCGGCTTGCAATGACGCTGAGGTAAGCCATCACTTGGGCAACAAAATTGATGAAATCAAAAAATTATTGCTCGAGCGTTGTGGCAACCTTAAACCATTTAAATGGGACTATGCAATCAATATTGCGTCTCAAATATTTTTTTTCTCGTTGCGAGCGAAGCAATGTGTTTTCTGCCCAGGTTGCTCTCCTATAATGACTGTCATTTGCGTGCAATATTATGAATATGATTGCCGGCTGTTTCTGTTAACCTTAATCGCGCTTTGCTGGCGGGAAAACTGCGGTAATCTCTACTGTGTTCAGTATAGTCTATAAGGGCTATGCCGCCTTAGCAATTTGCCTAAAAAACACCGTTCTTAGCGTTTCTGCGAAAGTGCTATCGTAAACAGCATTTTGCATATGACATGTGAACGCTCATTAATGCGTATGTAAGGTGTGATCGACCAAGAGCCGCCCAAACTTCATATCACTAGTTTCAAGTTGTCGCATAATAATATGAATCATTTAGAGATAATGGAAAGTCCACCTAGTTCTAATGCGACTGCAGGGGCCATAGTTTTGACAGATACAATACGAATTCGCGAGGCCGCTCCACGCGCACCACAAGCAATGAATCAAAACTTGGTCTTGTTTCAATTTGTGCTTTACTTATATTCGTCAATGTTTTGGTGCCTTCAGTTGTTACCTCATTTCTGATTTTATGCACTTCCTCTTTCTTAGGTTTCTTGCTGCAGGCCACACGCTAAGAAGCCTGTCATACGACTTTTTGGTGGGCAGATCCACTGCCTGCACAATTGTAACTGATGTGTGTAAGGCACTGTGGCAGATTTTGAAACCATTGTACCTGGCCAGCCCAAAGACAGCAGAAGAGTGGATCAGGATATGTCAGCATGTTAAAAACCCTGCATGTAACATTGGAGCCATAACTACAACATTTTTGGCATGGGAATATTTCGTATTCATGTATTTATGGATTTGATCTTAGGGTATGTAAGTCATTGATATAACTGTTCTTGCATTCAGTAAAACTTTTTATTCATTAAACAGGTTGCAGCAGAGTTTGAAGAGAGGTGGAATTTTCCACATTGCTTTGGGGCCATTGACGGCAAGCATATCCACATGATTGCCCGGCCAACTCTGGAAGTCTTGATCGCAATTAAAAGGGTGGCTTCAGCAAAACACTTCTTGCCATCAGTGATGCCCAATATAGGTAAAATTGCCCCTTCCCTTTTCATGTGTGAATGCTTATTCAGCAGTTATGAAATATAAAAGCCTTAATTGTCCCAGCAAGGCATGTTTCATGTATACATCAGTTAATCCTGAGTGAATGACACCACATCTTATTATATGAAGTCAGGCTGATGGTGATATGACTTTGTGTATTATCATATCCAGAAAGGCGCATATCATTATAAATGGTTCACTACTGTGAAAAGTCAGATGGAGGATGAATGGCTTACTACTATATGTTAAGTTATATTGATTATAGGTCATGAGCAAGCTACCTTTAGGGAAAAGAGGATGCATATTGCTTCTAGCCAAGTCAAATTATTGAAAAATGTTCAGCTTGTAGGAGCCATGTATGCGGGAGCATGACCTGTTCTTTCTTAGCAGTCGTATTACAAGCAATACCTAACATAGTATTGACTCACTGCTAATTATACCATGCTCACCATAACTTTCTAGTGAGCTCAGAATGTATTACATATTTCAGCTGCAGTTTTTTGAAATGGAACATACTGAATAATATAGCTAATTTAGTTGAACTGGCATTATCATACATTCTGCATTGTCGCTTTAACATGTAGATGCCTGACTTTGGCTACAGGCAAGGCAGTAGAACTAACAAAAATGGCATATTTTTATTGTACAGGTTTTTGTATGTCGAGCATGGACATCACGGTAGCGACAACGACGGGGGTATATTTTCCTGCTCAACACTTCAAGAAAGGTTGCTGGAAGCTTCCCTGGGTGTGCCTCCACCAGACAATGTTGGAACTGAAGGACCACTGTCGTACTATTTTGTGGGTGAAGAGGCATTACCTTTAAAAACCTATGTGATGCAGCCCTACCCCAGAAGGTGTAAGTACAGTGTTTATGAGAAAGATCTCATCCACCTCACTTAAGTTGTGCATCTCTTTATTGATGCATAAGAATACACACTAGGTAACGATACATATTCTCGATGACAGCTAAACGATGCATGATAAAATTTCTTCTCTTATGCCATTTTGGTTTCGCCGACTGACCTATGGCTGTGAAATCTAAGATGCATTTAGGCCGCATAAATGTTGGTAGAAACTGCACTACTACCACTGATGTTTGGTGTCATTCTGATGCTTGAAACACAGTATTCTCATCATATTAGTGGTGTCAAATGTATCAGAGGCTATAATGCAGTTAATTCGTGGCTTCATATGCCTAAACACACCCCATACACCATAGCCGCTGTTTTATGTTTGCCACTGAAACAGTGTTAAAGAATTCAATGATAAATAATTTAGTGGTCACAGTGCAATACCACAATATGTTCCATTGCTTACTAAAGCCTAACATGTCATTTCAGAGAAGAATGCACCCAAGAAAACGTTTGGTGTTGGTTATAAGCTACCTTTAGGCACATTTCACCTTCAAAAACACTGAATAAAAATGTCGATGACATATTTTCTCGATCGATGGCTTATGTGAGTAGCACAAACAGCATTTTTTTATTAATTTGTTGCTGTCTCTTTTTTCCTTCTAACAGCGTTACGTGAGATATCCAGCCAGCCCTCCTCGAAAGAACGGAGAGTTTTTAATTACAGTTTGAGCCGGGCATGGCGCGTTATTGAGAACGCTTTTGGCATAATGGCTCAAAGGTGGCGCATACTACGCCTACCATTCCGGGCCAAAGATGGAAATGTCAATGCAATTGTCGGAGCTTGTGTAGTGCTCCATAATTTTTTGCTCAAGGAGTCTACAACATCTGCTGCTGCCTACTGCCCGCCTGGCCTTACAGACAGTGAAGACTGGGCGGGACGGCTCACACCTGGCAGCTGGAGACAAGACCAGCCGCCAACAACTGCTTTTGTGGCCATAGCACCTGTCGGCGGTAATGCGGCAGGGTATGTTGGCAACTTTAAATGTTCTTAGACCATCACAAGCTTTCAATGATGCAGCCTTCACAACCTTTCTTTTGTTACTGTTCACTAGGGGCCAGCCAAACTAGCTTTGGCATAGCCTTTATTAATCACACTTAATGTTCTCTTGTTTATGTAGCCAGAACCTCAACTTAAGCACACTACTGAGTAGCACAGGCTCTACTGCTGAATCATCTATTCAGTCATAAGATATATATATATATATTGAATTAGACCAATAATGATAAAATATTTGTTATCTTACAGGTATGCCCAAGCCATGTGCAACAGTCTGTGCCACCATTTTGTAACAGTTGGGCAGCTATCTTGGCAGGACCGCATGGTCAGTGGTGGCCAGCAGTAACAACAGGTACAAAGAATTACGAAAACCAAATCATTTATTTTATTGCCTACAACAGGGGCGTGTCCCGGTGCTGCAGTTCAACGTTGTACATCATATTTTCTATGCTATGCATGACGTCTTTGGCAACATTCTTGTCAAGTCTTCTCAGTCTGTCATTCAGACCCATACAAAAATGGAATATCCTGTCCCTTCTTGTTGTTGTTCTTTGCGCACTGATTTCATTCAGGCGCCCAAAGCATGCTGCCGCAAATTCTTGCTGAGTGCAATTTTCAGATCCTCTGTTAAAAAAGGAATCCTCGCCTTACAATGGGTGTCAACAATTAAGAAGCGAATGTTCATCATTGTGAAAACTGAAAGCTTCCCGACTTGACTGGCGCACATTCAACCTTTTTGGTGCTCGAATACTGAAAAAAAATTATTTGTCATAAGAAACATTCAGCTTACGCTGTGCCTCTAAATGGTGATTACCGTTTACAAGATGGGCAACCCCCTTCTATGGCCCTAGGAGTTTGCTGGGATGGCTCCCCTTATAAAAATGAGTTTTGAATTTCTGTTGACAAATCATTGAGGACTTGTTGAGATCACAGAAAGTCAATGGAAATTCAACATGCGTTGTGCCAACACAACACTAACTCAATGGAACTAGTGTGCACAAAAGTCAACATAATTTTTGTTGATCACTTTTCTTGAATTTTCACTGTTTTTAGAGTGCGCAGTCAAAAAGGGAAATGTTCAAGTCTAAATTTTTTTGCAATGATGGGTGCCACTTTTGTGAGTGAATTATTCAGACAACAAAACAATGTTATGTTACAAATTGCCTACTACTTTCACATAGTCTGTGCGTTATTATTCAACCCCTTATGTACCTACCCAATTATTTAATACAAAGACTATATAATGCAGGTAGTTACTAGTTTAACAGCTGTAACAATACAGAAAAGAATGGTAAAGGTACAATCTTGTATTAACACGATGCTTCCATGATTGCATTATACCAGCTATCAGAGGCTAAAGTTGGTTCAGGAAACATATAATTAGTGAGTAGTATATGACATTGTACTTTTGAGCACAAATTAAATGTATTGACCTTGTGACAAAGCCTTCATTTTTTGTCATTCATTAAAGTTAGTTGTAGACCTTTTCATTGGGTGAGATTGCTGGTGCACCTCCTTTCCAGACTCGGAAACAAGTCTTCCAGTTGGCTGCTTCAACTGTGCCAACATGATGCGTACAATAGAGTGCACTGAAAACAATATGGCAGCACATAGGAAGCCCTTGTTGTAAAGGTCTATACTAAGCTACCTTTAGCATTGAGTAGCATCTAGTTTCAGTTGATCAAAATCATAATCAAATGCACTTCCACAATAAAAAGTAGATGATAGGCAAACTGAAATGTATAAATTCTTGGCTGCACAGTTCCAGTAGTTCTGCTTTCTCCTGATGTCAAAGTAAGGAATACGAAAATGGGAAGCTAATTTTCTGAATAGCTGTGGATATAAATGCCAAGACTTACCAGTAGCTGTAGTTCATACAACTCAAGAATAAATTGGCAGATGTCTGTCAAAAGAGGCTCTAGTAATTGGACCCGACAAATAGCATGATGTCACAGTTAATCTGTAGTTATAAAGCTTTCTACTTGCCATGCCCTGTGATGCCAACAGATGCAAGGGCATTATAGCAGTGCCTTTGTCGGAGGAATTGCTGCTTGGTGCTTGGCAGGACAAGGGGAAGGATATCCAGGTAGTGAGGGCTCTTTACTCTTCTTTGTGCGCAACCGGTTGCGCACAAGTTGCCGTGCCTGTATATATATTCATATGCCTTCTCCCACCATCGTCACTCACCATAATCTTTTTGTTCTCCCCTTTCCCTTCTGCAGTGCAGAGTAGCTGCCAGACTTTAATCATTCCGGCCAACCTTTCAGTCTTTCCTATCAATAATGTATCTATCAACCCGGGATACCGTAACCAGTTGAAGCCTTTGGTGGTAGGCCTTTTTTGAAGGGTATTTGCTACCTTGTTCTAGAGTTGAGCCTTTAGTATCATGCATGCTCGTTACACGGCAGCCACTGTCACAATAATATCACAACAGAACATGTACAACACAGGAATGACTGCCGCATGCAGCAGCATGTTGTTTAGAAGCATGAAACCAGTTTATGACACTGAAGATAGGATTATGACAAAAGACTGAAGCACAACATTGAAAATGGGTTTATTTCACACCAGTTAATTCTCCAAACATGACAACCAAAATCGAGTATAGCTCATAACAACATTCACAGTGTAATACAGCATTTATACAACACTACAAATCTAACTGCTCTTCATTTATATACTTAAAAACTATCAATGGGCAATATACAAGCCAGGCATAACACTTAACACTGCAGTCACTGTCCCAATAATATCTCAACAGAGTAGGTAGAACATAGGAATGACTGTCGCATGCAGCAGCATGTTGTTCAGAAGCATGAATTCAGTATAAATAAGTGGAGATCGGATTTTTGACAAAAGATGTTATGGAAGCACAAGGTTGAAAATGGGTTTATTTCACACCAGTTAATTCTTGAAATATGACACTCAAAATCGAGTATAGCTCATAACAACATTCACAGTACTTTACAGTATTTATACAATACTACAAATGTAACTGCTATTCTTTTATACAGGTAATTAAAAACAATACCAATTCTATTTACAAGCAGGGCATAATATTTATAGAATAAATGTGCATGCATATTGTTTATTCACCCCCCCCCCCTCACCCCTCATACATACATCTGAAAGAAATGCTTACATGACACTTCAGTAATGCGCTTCTAACATATCTACTCTCAAGAGGGAGGAATTTGAAAGAATATTACCATATCTTTTTCAAGTTCTGGTATATTTTTCGAATTCTGGTATATTTACAGGGCACAGAATTACGAAAGGGAATAAAGTGAAAAGCACATATTTTAGAAAGCTATTTATATTACCAAATATATGAAAATTGCTCTGGTAAATATGGTAGATGCCGATAACACTCAAGCTTCACGTCTATTAATTCAGGACAAAGATAATTTTAGCAGGTCAGAGTATCATTCGCTACAGACAGTGGTCCATAATATGCGCTCCTACAAGATTGTAGGTTATTTTTTTTGTCCCAAAAGGGGGTCAGCATAACCTTCTCTGCTGATAGCTGGGCTCGGAACTTTTCTGGTTGGACATCACACCATCTTCCTGTGACGCATTTGGATTAGTTTCCAACTTTCACTATTCAGAATCCAATACACCAAACGTTGTTCCTATGTGGACGATGGCGCTACTGTGTTAGCCATTTTTATACTTCCCTATAACGATGCTTTTGCATCAACACAATGCTAACAACTGCCTACTAACTTGTAGGCCACTGGCCCCATGTTTTTTTTTAGTGTGCTTGCACTATCAATCTCAGTCTGACAATAAGCAAGTGCATGTGTTTGTCTGTAGCCAGTGATCCACAGAAAGGAATAAAATAAACAGAGCCGCACTGTGCCGATCATGAGTTTCGAGCCCGCAGTGATGAAAACAAATTAGTTTCACTGGCCAGTGCACCAGAGCAACATGCTATTGCTACAACCAATCACCCCTTATGGCTAACTGCCACTCTATCATGCTATGCATTGCATTTTGCCGTCTTCATCAACTTCCATTCATGAACAAAGGATACAGAAAGCACTGCTATTGCATTGCCCCTCCTAAGGTGTGCTCAGTTTAGTTCAGTCGTGTCCGAATCTTCATGATCCTATGGGCCATATTATGCCACGCTTTCCAGTCTCTCACTATCTTTCTAGCATCACATAACTTCATCTGCAGTGCCACGAGGATGCCATCTAACCATCGCGTTCACTGCCTACCCCTTCTCTGGTGACCCTCAACCTTTCCCAACATCAAATCTTTCTCCAGCGACTCCTCTCTTCTCATCAGATGACCTAAGCAGCTGAGCTTTAACTTTAGAATTTGACCCTCCAATGAGCAGTCAGGGTTTATGGTCGACAATATCGACTGATTTGATCTTCTGGCCGTCCAAGGAACTCTCAAGAGTCTCTAAGGTGTGCTGGGCGGTCCTAAAATGTTATAGTACACGACCACTAAGGTCCACAGTCCCCGATTTCTCAGATCCTCTAAAACAACCAAACCAAGCCAGAACTACGCAAAATTAATAGCATTTGATTTTCATGCACTACACACAAGTAGAGAGACTTGGTATCATCCAGGCATATGCACTTTGTTAGGGACTTGGCAGCAACAATGAAATCTTGTGAGCTAGGCTCTGCCTCCACAAAATGCAAATTCATATCCAGGGGGACAGTGCTAAATGTTGCGTGCTTTACAGTCAGGATATTAATGCATACTTTAACTTGTTCAGTTCCACTTGAGGAATTACTGGAAAGCAAGAGGATTTTTACAATTTCACCGAAAAGCCCATTAGTATACACATAGGAATTTTTCTCCGAGATTTGTCAAGGCCTGCAGTGCAGAACCGGAATGACCCAACCAACATTTGTTGAAACACTGTGCCCCCTTCTCTACATTCACCTTTTCCTAAAAGCAGCACATGTCCCACTTAAGTGAAGTTCTTTCGGAGTATGTACCCTCTGATCAGAGATTTGAAGTCGGACTCCAGACTGTGGTGCGTTTTTCGTGTTACAGATTTTGAGGACCATAACTTTGAAAGTGCTTGCAAGATACAAAACTTTTGCACAATCTGAAAGTGAGGGTACCGTGTTCCCTTGACAAACCTGCTCAGAGTACCGTTCATAGATTCGAATGGGAAAAGAGAATAACCCCACAATGGGCCCCAGTTTTTTGCACTTTCTATAAGATGAACTAGCAGATGAGAGTTATAGGTCATATACTCTGTTCCGTAGAAGCTTTCATACTCCACAAGAAAATTCAGCATTTCCTTCTGGATATTCATGAGGTGTTCTATGTGAACTGATGAGCCAAGAAGATAGTGCATCATTGCAACAAACTTCAGCCAGTGCTTATATTGTTTTTCAGGTATGCAGTCCTTCAGCAAGACTGGGGAAAAGAACAACATCCAGTTCTTCCATTCTGACGCCTTCCATTCTTTGATGTCAGACAGAGACCTAGGTAACCTAGACATTTCCCATATAGGGGTCAAGCTCAACAGTAGCCTATTTGCATCGTAAAGGTGCTGACGCAGTCTGAAATGGCGACAGCGCTTTGTCTTCAGCCACATAAACAAAGTGCTTCTAACAAAACCTAAGCAGACTGAGTGCATATAGTGTACTGCAAACCCTGCTCCAAATGTAAAAGAAGCAAGCATTGTTAAGACACTTGTCCCTATAATGCCACAGCTTGCTTGCTGATTAGACCTTGCCTTCCTGGCATGGTCAATAAATGAATTGTGTGTCCTCAGCTTGGCTGTTAAAGTAGCTGGTGGATACACATGCCAGAATCTATTACCTTTCGGCACAATTTGACCAGGGTCCTCACACCAAGCACACCGACTGGCCCCATCAAATTGCGTCATGTTCATAATTTCACACCCGCAATGCTGTCTACTGAACACGGGCCAGGGAATGCTTTAGACAGCCGAACATTTCCGTCCCAGTCGTGCCGTGTGATTCCCTCCGCAGACAACTCATTCATAACTTTCACAAACGGAATCAAAAAAGTGTTCATGACAGGTTTACAGGAGCCTGTCTACAGGCCTGCCAACAGAAGCTTTTCAATTCTGTGCTTGTATGGGAGCTCATTCACCATACCCAGCAGTGGCCACATGCTCAGATTAGAACTCTCAAAGAAGGGGACACGGTCAGTGTTGAAGGTAAGTGTCACGTCCCCTTCAGACAAGGACAATTTGTGATAGGACATGCTCTGCGTAATACCTCCCACATCATATGAAACTGCAGGCACATCAGTTCTCTGCACTGCAGACTCAAGTAGCTCTCGAAGCTGACTTTTGAGGTCCATGACCAGGAAGAAGGAAGACTTCAGGAGGTCCTCATGCGTGTGTAACAGATTACACTTGTTACATGTAACGTCTCCAGTCGCCTCGCCTATGTATTCTTTGCAAGCCCTACAGTGAAAGTGCTTTTTGTACTCTTTCTCACATGCAACAAAATGCCTAAAGAAGGCGTACTTTGATGCCGGGTATGTCACACTGAAGGCAAGTGGGCACCAATGAGACGTATCAGGCTCTCTGTTGCCTCCGTGGAGCATCCATGGCGCAAGCTGTGAGCCATGACCATCAGCAAGCTTTCTGCTAGCGTTAGGTGTGATCCTGGAAACAGCAGATCATCCTAAAATGAGAAACAGTAGACAACACTTTAGGTGCCACACCAATTGAAGCCATGAAACAAATGAGTACACAGAATGCCCCTGTCACATATTAAACATAGTTAAAGGTAAATCTTTTTATCGAATGCTAATTTCATAAGAGGGATGAAAAATAACAGCCCTTATAGTGGATAAATGCTTTACTAATGCAGATCATCCAACAGGTAAGCTGTACACTTCTGACAGCTGGTATTTAATATGCTACCCCTCTTTTTCATGCCGTGGAACCTATTCAGTATAAAAAAGCAAGCTTACCAGTTCACCAGTCCGTTCGTCAGACGAGGCCTCTCGACTCTCGGGTTCACACGGATCAAGGTCGCTCTCATCAGATGTTGAGCTGCCGTCGACATCATCCGATGAGACATCGTCGGACGAATCATCTTCCAGAGACTCGCAAGGATGTGAGTGGCTATACGCAGTCTCCTCAGCAAATGGACTGGATCCAGGATCTGTAATGCCGGCTTTTTGTTTTACATCGCTTGCACAAGCGCTCCTTTCATCACCCGATTCATTTGAGTCACTATCAGCTTGAGAAGCTGGTGGCGCGCCAAGTAATTCCCGCTTCTTAAATCTGTACTTTGAACGAGGTGGAACTTCGGTGCACGAGTCCCATAAATATCTGCTGTACTGCTCTTTGGAGGCATGACGTCGATCGGCGACCTAAGCAGACCGTATCACGCAGAACGTGTAGAACCGATGCTTCTTCACCTCGACTAGAGATTTGAAACAAAGTACGCCGAAGTTACAACACAGCACACTGCAAAGCCTTCCCGCAACTCCCAAGAAAAAAAAAAAAAAGATTCGGCGTTGTACACATGATGCAAGGACTAGATAATGGCAAAATACGTAGGCTAAAGAGAGGCTAGTTCGGTAAATGTGCAGCAACAAGCCCACAAACCCACTTTTAATTGTTTTCGATCTCAGCGCCACTAATAATATATGCATGTGGACGCCTTTTTTTTTCCTAAATTGCTGTTGGTAACCAGGCTGCGGAGAAAAAAATAAATACATTGTTCTATCCACGAGATATGCGCAAAAAGTTTTTATCAATTTATTTGCATGTGCACTCGTTTAACTGGTCAAAGCGTTTAAGCGCATGCGACTTTAGCGCTGTCGCATCGTTCGCATGTGATTTGGCTGTGTTATGAGTGGCACTACTGGCGATCATACTGTGAGTTGTGTGCGGTGCGCGTGTGGCCCTGAGACGTTGAGAGCTCACGTGGGATTTGTCTGAAACACGCACCGAAAGCACGTGCAAGGATGTCAACTTCTGATATTCCGCACATATTAGTCAAATGGGTGGCGGAAGCCAAATGGGATGTTTATCCATTTACCGCAATTGCTGAACCTGCGGTTGGCCTCCGTCTCCTCACCGAAGAGAGCTACATAAAGGAGGTTCAGGGCTCCATACTGAACGTGCGATGGAAGGATGGCGAGCAGGCAGCTCCAGCAGAGCTTCTTGAGCTTGGTAAGTGTTTTTGCTTGTGTTCATGCATGTGCATTTTTGGCCCTTTGTGGACGTTGTAGCGCTTACGTATTGTCTCTGATAGGTAAACTCCGTGTCGTGGCAAAGAAAAGGGACAGAATAGCAACCGCATATTTGCTGGAGAATAATGGCGGCAGCTCCGAGTATATCTTGTTTTAAGCCCTGTGGTCATAATCGTTGTTTGCTTGAGTGAGCGTCGTATTTTTTTTTTCATTCACATTAATAGTGGCTGGCTTGAACATTTGCAGCACGGAGTGGTATGACCAGAATTGAGAGTGAATTATGTGGCTTTGGCCAGTGATATTGCCTTGTGCTTGAGAGTTAATTGCAGCACGGGCACATAGCCTTACACCGCGGCCTTGGTCGTGACAGCTCCTTTGTGTCGTTCGTCTTGTCCCCTAAGGTCGCAAAATTGAGTTTTGACCGCGATGGCTGCATTACTGTGGAGGCGACTTGCAAAAACGGCCATTTTCTGTGTTAGGTCAGTGTAATTCGGTAAGTTATCCGTGTTCAAATTAATATGCAGGCTGCCAATGCGCCGTCTCGCACGGGCAGTTTCGGACACGGTGGGCATATTAAAGGACGTAGTCAAGTCAGTAATCATACCAACGGTTTTGATTCCACTGGAGGCAATATTCCAGTTGCTTTTATATTTTTATACTGAATGCTCTGGGGTTGCGGTGTTTTTCCTGCATAGTTATGACGAGCCTATGAGAATGTGATGGGGCTGTGTGGGATTTCTAGTTCTGTAGTTCCATATTTGCATACATACAGGTTTAGCTGTTGCTTTCAAAATCCCACTGTTCAAGCTAGGGATCAACCTACATGGGGCTCACATCCAGTAAAATTCACAGGACTAGCTTTAAGCTAAGAAAAATAAAGGACACTTTTGCTGAAAGGCTTGAATTCTGCCTCCTTGAACCTCATAAATGACAGTAGTTTCTGCTAATGTTAATGCGCAGGGGTTTCACATCTACCTTCTTTTGAGAGCCACACAAGAGGTTTTCAAAAAAGGCGAAGGCAAGGATACAGAGCCCCACTGCAGTGTGAACACATTAAGTGGATACTTTCGATTCATTGTCATAAAACCAAACCTGTCGCCCTGTCACTTGGTGAGCAATTTGTTACATGGGCATTTTCAACAGCAGTTCAGTTGACGGTCAATTGGAATGAATGGCACACCGGTGCATGCATTGCACTTTGAACTAAATAAAGGATTATTAATTACTCGCATGTGGTGAGATCACGTGATTCAGACATTTAGTTGAGCATGGTCCAAGTTTCACGACAAGTTTCGTGTGACTGCAACCGACTGACATTCATTCCAAGGTCAGTCGAGAAGCTGAACTGTCACTTAACTGAACAGCAGTTGAAACTGCCAATGTGATATGGGTGTAATGCCTTCTCTTTCCAAATATGGACGACCGTTCTTGGTGTTAGCATTCGTTCTAGCCACCACTTTATGCACAGGAGTAATAAAAAAAAATATTAGGGGCTTTTTGAGCCCCGCCTTTAGAGGTGGGAAGCGACAGTGTTAATGACCCCAGTTGGCCAGCTCTCCTTATGGATCCTTGGGCATATGCATAGACTTTGCTACTCACTTTATTACTAGTCTCCTAATTTGTTCCTCTGTTATCTCACACACACATACCCTTTAGCAACAAGAAGATAAATGAAGGGGAAATGAGGATGCTCGTTATATTACATGAAGGAAAGAAGCCAACAGTCGGCGAGGCCAAGGAAAGCATTGAGGATAGTAATTTGTCTTTTTTTTTATTTTTACTTCTATAATCGCATAAATTAGTAATGTAGTCTGTTCAGGGGAAAGATAAATAAACGCAAAGTAGAAGAAAAAACAAAGTGTCGATGGTGGGAACTGAACCCACGAACTCCGAATATCGCGTCCGGTGCTCTTCCAACTGAGCTACATCGGCCGCTGTCCCCCCTAGCACTTTCTTGGGTATTAATGTTGTCTGTATACGAACCTTGACAGTGTTCACCAGCGCCACCCTCAACCATTGCGGCTGACGTGGAACGCCCTGTGTTACCACCAGCGTAAGGTTTCTGCAATGTTTATGGCTCCAAAATTTGAATCCGGGCTGCAAAGTGCAATATTATTTTTTATCTCTGAGCGGCTGCAAATATGAATTTTACTGCTCCGAAACTAAGGTATTGCTGCTCTAACAATTGCTACAAATCTAATTTGAGTTGTTGCGCCCTACATATTTGTTAGGAATTTCATATTTATTGGGAATCACCAGCACACCTCCATACATCAGTGATCTCTGTTGGCACAAGTGGCAGCAGGAACTGCCATATTTCCAAGGGCTTTTAATGTTCTAATAATAATAATAATAATAATAATAATAATAATTGGTTCATAGGAAAGGAAAGGCGCAATATCTGTCACACTTGTTTCTGTGGACACCTGAACCGCGCCATAAGAGAAGGGAGGAAGGGGGGAGTGAAAGTGGAAAGAGAGAAAGAGGAGCCGTAGTGGGGGCTACGGAGTAATTTCGACCACCAGGGGATGTTTAACGTGCGCTGACATCGCTCAGCACACGGACGCCTCTTCGTTTCGCCTCTATCGAAACGCAGCCGCCGCGGTCGGGATAGAAAATCGGGTACTCCGGCACATTAGTCGGGCGTCTTACCACTGCACCAGCGCTGCGGGGCGTTCTAACTGCTCATATATGGGAATATGCAACCTGTACTTTTTGTACTAAAAAACTGGATAGCTAACTACAGAGTTTTCCAAGTAAAAGTTCAAGCGTTTTTGTGGTGTAGTTTGGTTAAATCACTGTGTTTATGACTGACCTGCATGCTAAGTACTAGACAGGTATTTAAAACTACTTTCGGAGATTATTTTCGCACATTATGGCAGAGTATTGATAGAAATTAGCACTTCAAGATTGCTTGGAATAAATGAAGCATACGCCGATGCCATTCTGCATTTGTCGTTTCAGAACTGCAAGTAACTCCCGCGGTTACTAGGCCAGCAGCACATGAAAGCCTGCAGTTGGCCCTGACTCCTTATGCACGGCCTACAGCAGCAAGAGGTAAGCAAAGGCACATCACATTCATTTTGGAAAAATGTTTTCGTAAAGGCACACTTGTGCCTAAAATCCTGTAGCATGCAAGCTATGGTGGTTTGAGCCGATCAAAACTGGTTTATAATTGCATCTTAGAAATGCCATGCAATCGGCATTTTAGCTAAGAACATTTATGTGTGACATTGCTAGAGGACACATGCACCATTGCTTCCATCGCCTTTGGGCTATTGCGTACAGCTTTCATTCTCAATTCATTTCATTAGGTTTCCAAAGGCAGAACGACAGAAGCTTTAGTTCCTTGACGAAGGAGCCAAACGGGAACTCGACATCGAAAGCCAGCGCCTGGCTCTTGAAGAACGAAAGCTGGCATTCGAACAGTGTAGACATGAGGACAAAAGGTCTCTTCGATTTGGCTTGCACTGGCTGCACTAGTTCTGAAAAGTGCTGCAGCGGTACCAGGTGGTCACGTGAGCGGGCAGTGCCAGTTCCGACACTGGCATGCGGCGGCAGCTGCCAAAACGAGTACGCAAGTGTAGGACTCTGCAACCTAGCAGACGCGTGCGCGCATCATGCATCGCGTGCTGTAACATGATCACGTCCAGTTTCGAAGCCAGCTGCCGTAGGCCTACAGCGCTCGATCGGAAAGTGACGACGACTAACAGCAACACCAATTGACCAAATACGTGCGACTGCGCACGATCTTTATATCGGACGGTCTGCGAAGGTGCCATTCATGCTCCTGGGTACGAGAGAATCAACGTTGTAAGCAGTTGCCACGAGTACTAGTTTAAATAATTAAGACTGCATAACAAGACGCTTGATTGGTTTCCACGAACTCAGTTCTGTCCAAAAGCACTAGCTGACGCACGTATGTTTGTACCTCATTGCGCTCTCAGACATTCTATGTGCTCCGTGGGCGACAAGTTTGATGTCGCATAGTCGCTGCGCAAGCTTTCTTGTGGCACACACACTTGGCACGACAGAAACTCGATCGATCGCAGCTGATTTCTGTTCGCATCCACCCGTCTTCCGAGGTCACAACGCGATAAAAAAAATACTACGTAGGACAACACGCGCGAAGGTGCCGTATCGCGGCCACGTACCACTACATATGTGGCCACAACTACATATAATACCGCTCCCCCATCAACAAAATGCCAATCACCAGCATGCAGCCCAACTACCTTGTATACGCAACCATTTGCGGATCCGTTAGCAGCGAACCGTCCGGGTTCTGAAGGAGACGGACTTTTCAAAAGCTATGCAGAACGATGCGCAGCGTCGTCTGCTCTTGGCCTAGCGGAGCGTACGCCATGCTGCACTTTTTTTGCACCTCTTCTGGAGCGAGTGCAGAGTGAGCGAGAACTCGTGCAGAACTAGCCTTGCACCTTGACAAAACGAGGAGAGAAGTGCAAACGGCGCGCGCGGCGCTGGCAAAGCGAGGACGGCGGTTCTGCACTACTTGAACTAGCGCAGCTGGTGCAGGCAAATCGAAGAGACCTAAAATAATGCTCAAAAAGCTTGAAATCCAGGAAAGGGCGGAGGAGAGAAGAGCTCTCGCTGAAGAACGACAGCCAGAGAGGGAGGCGATGGCCGAGGCAAGACTGCAAGAGCGGAAGGCGATGGCTGAGGAGAGACGGCAAGAGCGGGAGGCGAGGGCTGCAGATTGGCGCCAAGCTCACGAAGAACGGCTTGCAGTGGCTGAAGAACGGAAGCAGCGCTTTGTTATGAAGAGGCTCAGCAGCGCCTCATTGACAAACTCCTTGAGCGCATTGAAGACAAGGAAAATAAAGACCCGGCTGTCTGAAACCTGAAAGTTTCAGAAAACAAAGTAATTGAAGGAGAGAAATGAAGAACAAGGCAGACGCAAAGTATGCTTGATTTCAAATGAAGAAAAAGCTAGATTTCGCAAGAAGATGGTTTGGTTTGGTTTATCGGAAAAGCTCATACCTTCTCAGAAAAGGAGTGGAATAAAATGTAAATAAAGATGAATTGCAAATTTCCTATACATTATCACTATTATCTGCTGTGTGTAAACGAGCTATTACTTTGAATGCGGGCAAACATTTTTATTTTCAAAGCTTGGTGAGTCTTTCTTTGCTGATGTGAGACTATGTGTTTTAGGTATTATAGTTTAGTTCTTTTATTAAATCGTAATGGAGAATTTGTCAAACATTGTAGGTAGTCCTACAATCATGGCAACAGAAGATCAAACAATGACAGCGATATGGCCACCTGATTTCGTGATACGGCTGCCTAGATCGCTGCATGAAACAGCCTTCTGGACGGCAGCTGAGTGGAGGAATTGATTACTATACTGCTGCCTGCCATGCTGTCACGACATTCTTCCATGTTGGTACTGGAACCACTTTTCTCACATTGTGGAATACATCCATCTTCCACTGAGTGAATAACAATGCCTTGACGAACTTACTCATGCTAGTAAGCTATTTTATCTGCAAACCAGAGTGAAAAGCGTTGTAAATAACTTTGCGAAAAAAGGCAGAAGTGATATAGGGCATAGACTTGCAACTTTTTAGTTGTGACTGAAATCGCATACCATGTATGTAATGAACCAAGACATGCAATCACTGCTATTATTGACACAAGAAAAAAGTGTTGCTCTAAAAGGTATGGATAGAGTGTGATATATCTAAATGCACCTCAGAAAGTTAAATGACTGAGGGCTGCGTTTTCATCTGGCTGGGAGGATCTGCATTTCAAGGCATTTTTTATATCATGTATAAGTACACAAAACAAATAAATAATTTTCTTAATTCTTGGGACGGTCAAACTTGTAGCTTAATTTCATTACCTGTGTAAAAGCTTCGACACAATTTGAGCAGAAATATGTCGTCAAAGCTAGGGCTCCATGCATGCGCAAAACTGATTGACAAGGAAATGTTTTCTGCTCCTGATAGCCATCTTGAATTAGGCTTAGGAGATTCTGAAATGCATTTAATCTTGAAAACGAAAATAGAAACTGAAGGATGGTTTTCTTTTTCTCAGTTTTACAAGCATTGCATGATTAGCAGAAAACTAAGTAAACGATGTCCGAAGACATTACCTTTCTTAATTATTTACTCTAATTTTTCAGGTGCCACCAGCAGCTCAAATATTTTTCAGTAGCCTGCTGCAATTGGAAGGATAACTTGAGATGGCTCAAATGTAGTCCCTTTACTTTTATTTAATAAAAAGAAACATCAAGAAACCCAAAGGCATGCCAGGGCTCGCTTGAATTATTAAGTATGCACGTATGTCAATGAGCAGAAAAATGACATGTGATGCACAAAACTTCCTCCTCGAAAAAAGGGAAACATTTTCTAAACAATCTTTTTCTTGAAGAAAAACAAGCCCTAGTGACTATGGTCTATCACATTTACCCACATCTTATGTACGTGCACATGCTCCGCACCTGTTAAGCAACCACATCCCGATTCCTCATATCACAGAGCAGCACTAACTGCATATGAGATAAACTCTGTAAGGGAGCAGCTGGAAGCTGAAGTTTCGGGACGCACCATAAACATGAGGACATCTGGATTAGCCATTCACTGAGCAATAGTACCCTTGTAAACATATGTCAAACAGAAAGCACATAACTGAGACATTATCAGACTCACTTGGCACAAAGCCATAGGCTATTGTAAAGCCTATTCACCTTGCAAGAGTTGAAAAAGCAGTGTAAATTTAGTATTTAAAGAAAAATGTCAGTGAAATTTTATCCTTGTGTGCAAACAAGGAATAAAATAGGCTCAACTCTATCCTAACCTTCATATCAAGATTTTCGCAGCAACACTCAGGCTCAAGACGGGAACTCAGGTGAAAGGTTTTATTCATATCTTGCCTGAACTCACACGTGGTGCGCAGTTAGGATGTCTAGAGTAGAAATAAATATAGGAGGTGCTAAGAAAGAAACATGATTCCACTATACGTTGAGGGATGGGGAAGAATGCAGGCTCATATTTGCTCACAATCATCCTCAAGAGACGGCGACAAGCCCTCACTCAGTACAAATTCTTCTTGCCAAAGTTTTCACTATAATGGTCATGAGGCATTTGTGCCAGATTGATATGAATAGTCTCCATGCTTATCACTGGAATGTAACTTTTTCTTGTTGCATTAAGAAAACTTAGCTTATACTTTTAGCTTGACTTACATTTTTTTATCCTTTTACGCGTCCATGGGTAACTAGGAATATTTTGTGCTGTTGTCTGGGGTCGTGTTGTAATATTTTACAGCTCCAGATGACATCCTTCATAAGTTTGTGGAGTGAGTTGCGGCACTCTATGGTGTGTACTGCATGACATTTAATGCGCATCTCCAGCAGCACCTTGCCAGCAGCGCAAGGAACTTGGGACCATTGTGGTGCAATTCTGCATTTGTATTCGAAAGGAGAATTAGGACAATAATGAAATACATAACATCAGCCATAGGTGTGCCCAATCAAATAATTGAGTGAATCGCCATGGCCCAGCATCTGAATGAGAATCCTGTCACAGCCCCACATATTCCCAA
The DNA here is from genome assembly GCF_055883805.1 of Amblyomma maculatum. Classification (NCBI taxonomy): domain Eukaryota; kingdom Metazoa; phylum Arthropoda; class Arachnida; order Ixodida; family Ixodidae; genus Amblyomma; species Amblyomma maculatum. The sequence goes on along the minus strand of NC_139348.1, from coordinate 54,021,052 downwards.
AGCTTTAGAATTCTGCCAGAATTTGAATAAGAGAATGCTTAACTCATGAATTATTGGCGATGTTAGAGTGTTTGGATCATCATGGTCATTAGCAGTGCTGTCAGAATCAGAAGAATTTGCCCTTAACACGCTTTGTAGTGGATTTAGCCATATGGTAGAACACTTTCGTTTTTTTTATTGTGAAAATATTTTAGAGCTGCCAATATAAGCTTAAAAAATTACACTGTTTTTCAGTGTGAAGATTGCAGATGTTATATGAATAACCGTATTGTTCAAGTTTCATGCGGGCGGGCGCATGATAAGCTTGTGTTACTTTGCAAAAAACTCGTTGATGTGGAAAGTGACAATACTTTTCCTCCTCACTTAAGACAGTGCTTCTTTTCTTTAGGGCACCCCATGAGTGCCTTTTTTATTTTAAGAAATTACGTAGCTTTGCTAATGTGCCTAAAATGAAAGTCCGTGGAATATCGATTGCTTCAAGAAAGTGTCCTTCGCAAGGGTCAAGTAGATGCAGCTAGTCCAGGATCAGGTTAATTGGGGTACGCAAAATGGGAGATCGAGTTCACACTGCAGTAGGTAGAGTCCAGCTGATGATGAATTGTCAACTGGGCATGGTCCCATTTGTGTGTCGCGAAAGTAATGCTGCTACACTGCTACCGCACGAACCCCATTGATTGCATCTTTTTGTTTAAATTTGCTATAGCTCAAATGAAGCTTTGGGTACTTCTCGTAGTGTACATAATAATAATGTGGGGAAGGACAGCCAAGAAGGAGGGGGAGGGGTTGCTATTTGCGCATAATTTGGCCTCGGGCATCTATTCTTCATTATCCGGCCTTGATTTCGTATGAAAACGAATTCAAATCATCGAAGGAATTAATGTCACTGAGGAGGCAATCATTAAGAAAAATACAACCAAATTAAGCGCACCAAATGTATGTTCTCACAAATATGTAGTGCTTTAGCACTTGCGCTTACAAAACTATGGAAGTCAGCTTCTCTGCACAGTAAACCCCCTTCAATATGGCGGCCAAACCTGTTTTGGGGGCAGAAATAGGTCACAGCGCAGGAGGTGCCTCTTGTGACAACAATGGCCGTGTCCATTTCCTGCACCCCTCTGCCTTGTGTAGCTGTCGTTATTGAAGAATTTGCATCTGCCTTGCAATTATAATTACCATTCATTATGAGCAAGCTGTATGGTTGCAAATAGCAGGAAGAACTAGCTGTCCGCTGTATATATACCTAGCTAGCTGTTTTAATGTGTTTCCTTTTGCTGTGTTTTAATGTGTTTCCCTGAGTGGGCTGACTACATAACACATTTGGTTTGAAGTTCTGCCCTTCCAGCTGATTTCTGCGACAAACTTGCCTAGCACATTGAGGCGAGTTCCGCCTATGCCAGTTAAAACTTCTTGCACTTTATTGAGTTTTGTGAGACTGCAAGGAAACGTTGCTGGCAAAACCGAAACTTCCGCACCAGAGTCTACCTTTTCAAAAACTGGCACCGAGTTTATCTGGACCTGCGCGTAATGTGTCTTACTTCCCGTGGCTTCAGTGGCCAGGAACCTTTCTCCCGTTTCCTCCCCGACTGCAGAAACGCGCCTTTCCAAAATGTCCTTTGTTGCCGCATTTGTAGCACTTTTGTGCTCGAGCTGGACACACAGAAAACGGATGAGCGTCTCCGCCACAGAAGTTGCACTCTCCGCCATGCTGCTGTCGCCTGCGTCGGTAGACGGCATCTACGTTGGGACGATTTTGGTCGACAGCATCCACATTCTGCAGGATTCTGTTGCCTCTGGAAAACCGCTGCACGGGCTTTCACGGCGTCTTCATAAATTCGTGCTTAAGGTGGCGGTCCCACTCCAGCGGTGAAGAGACGACATTTTTGGCGACATTCATACGCCTACTGCGCCTCACTAGTTTAGTTTATAAATATGACTTTGATATATTTGTAAAGTTTATTTCCTCTCCTTTCTAATGGTGCATTTGGTTTATAAATAGCTGCAACGATGTTTAAGCTGTAAAGGAAAACACAAAGGTAAGAAACGGCTTTTCAGCTCTACTTGTCTCGGGAAAAGCAAAATTGTGCAAAATCTTTTGCAGCTAGAGAAACACCGTTCGAGATGTTTTGAGATTAGATGTTAATGAACAAAGTTAAGCATTTTTATTACTGTGTATCGCATAGTTTATTAGCCTGTGAAAAGTGTATAAAACAGGTAATTATACATACAATAACTTTCAAGATACGCATTCTGCTGCGGAGATTTTTTGCGCAGTTGGAGGTCGTACATAGTTCGCTTTTTCCTGAAAATATCATCTGTCTGCTTCATTTAGTGTAAAAGTTATTTGTGATCAAACTTTGCGTTTTTTGCAAAATGGCTTAAAGTATATGCTAAACTGTTCAAGTAATAAGCTCTTATCTGTGCTGAAATTTCGCGTGGAAAAACTTTGCACCTCGCTGTCAGAGGATAAGCATCGGTTTTGTTCTACGACTCTCGAGGAATGTGCACTGTCAGGATGATTTCAGCTATTTTTTTCGTGGTTCACTTGAAGCGCGCGAGCTCTTCATGAAATATTTTAAGTATGATTGAAATGCTCCATGGCTTGTTTGTTTCTGGCGAATATAACTTAAAGGTTCGGGCTTTCGTTCCCTTATTCAACCGGTAACAATTATCAACTACAAAGTAAAATAATAGTAAAATAACAGAGCCATGTGTGATAAACGTAGTAGGTAGCGCCATCTATGAAATTTCATATGCACTAAAATGTCGCAGTTCAGAAAAATTACGAGGATGGCGCCACAAACACCCTGAATCGAGGGGTATTTACGAGAGGGTATTGTGCATCTACAACGTTTTCCCTGTGCCCTTTCCTTTCCATCGGGTGAGAGAGGTAAACACTGGCGAGTCCGATCGAGTGGTCGGGTCGAACTGAGGTGCAGGTGCTTCGCGCACTCAGGTGCTTCGCGCATACACAGTAGCGCTACTTGAAAATAGTCCCTTGACAAATGTACACTTGCTTGCTTTTATCGCCTCGAATTTATCGCCTCGAATTAAGTGTGTCATACTGTTTGTGTGCCGAAACGTTGCCAGCTAAGGCTCTCGCGCTACTTACTTACTCTACTTACTCAGCAAGATATAATCGTGGCGGAGATATTGAAATTTTTTTTTCTGGTTTTGTTTTGTAGTCTTGTAGCGCCCCTCGCGCCGCGCTTTTATCACAAACAACGGCACGGCGCTGGACAAAGAAGAATTTGGCACTAAGCGTCTCAGTGAAAGCAGCGAAAAAAAAAAGACAGTTCGAATCCGAACGCTGTCGGAGCTGGTTATTCCTCGTCTTAGCTCCACCACAAAGCTATCTTCAGATGTTCGCGGTGTTAGCATATATTGTGAGAATGTGGAATTTAGACTTTTCTTTTTTTCAAGTGGCAAGAAGGAAAAATATTGTCCCCTTTCTACGATAAAATGAATAGTAGGGCACGGAACTATAACACTGCATAAATTAATATAATATAATTTCAAAGAGCGTCTCCCTAGGAGAAATTGCACGAATACTCGTACCCTCTGCCACTTTACTGGTACAGATAAAATGTTTCGACAGTCTGTCAAGTACAACTTGAAAACCTGAACATGCACAAGCATGCCTCTGCAACCTTCCCACTGAAGTTCCAATATAGCGCAAGCAGTGCAGGCTCCAAAGAAAAGGAGAAAAAATGATATAGTGGGCAGCCGAAGATAATCACCAGCGTTTCAGTCATGTTTTTTTTTTCTTTTTCTTTCCTTTTTTTTTTCCGAATGTTGCGTTCCGGTGATGATAGTAAAGGTGCCGCAGTAGCTGCCGGGGATGTTTTCGGTGAATGGGCAAGTAGGAAACAGCCATGTGAAGCTTCTCCAATACAAAAATGTGATGTTGAATCCGGTTTTGCCACTGCATTTCCGTCATTCCCCTCACTAAAAATTAAAAAAAAAATGATAAGGCTCAACGCTGCTGAACCGAATGTCGAGCTTAGCTCAAATGAGAGAAACCCCTGTAATCAAGAGTTCGACGAAATGCAGTCTGATCAGGTGGTGGCATAAAAAAATATACAGGCTCATTGACCAAGTCAAAGTTTCATGAAAACGTACTATCGTTTCGGCAGCCCTACAGCTTCCTTGTTCGAGAAACCAGACAAAAAGCATTCGTTTATATCTTCTTCAAATACTTTGACTTGATCAATGGCCCTACATATATATATATATATATATATATATATATATATATATATATATATATATATATATATATATATATATATATATATATATATGACAGAAAACACTGAATTGGTTTCCCGTTTGATATTTTTATTTGCGCTTACTTTATTTATTTTATACGTGCATGATGTCCCGTCCTCTTCCCAGGTAATTCCGCTTCTTGGAGGAGGATATACCGCTGATTGTCCGAAGCATTACGGCGTCTAGGGTAAACCGTTGATGCATTCGGCAGGGAAGCTGGCTTGGCGTTCATTTTGCTATAATGCTATACTTGCCTAGCATCGCCTGCTACCGCGCTTTGCCGCTGTGGCCGGGGGCTTGGAGAGTTCGGTCTAGTTTGCCTGGGCACAGTGAAGACGGCGATGTTGCTATGGTGATGGCTCTGTTTACGATTCTTAGAAAAACGCGCCACTCGCGCAAGTGAGCAACAGAGCTAACGCTCTAAAAGCCCGTCGGCAGGCAGAGCGTTTCCAAAAGAATGGGGCCCTTATCTCGAGTAAGGTAGATACCGTGTCAGCCAGGCGTCCTCTCACCCGCCGTCTCAACGCCCAATTTGTTGACTTTATATTTGAACCTTGTTTGAAGCAACTCGACTTCCTGTGCTATGAAAGGTATCCGATCATGTTAGCAAAAGTGACATAGAAGCGTGTGATAATTTCGAAGCATACAAAGAACGTGCTTCCGTTTGACCACATGAAGCAAAACCGCTGTACTGCATTGGTATGGACAAATTCACAAATTATAGCACATGCCAAATCTGACCGAACGCGATCTGATCGATGCTTCTAATCGTTTGGCATTTGCAGGAAAACATTTGGTAAGCATGGGCGCTCTTGCATGGAGTAAAAATTGGGCTCTGATTATTATGTTGCAAATGTGTGAAAGTACAAGTGCCACATCACGAAATCATTTACTACCAACATATGAAGCCAAAAGGCGGGCTCAACACTAAAGTATACTTGTTGCATACGTGTGTGCGCCCTGTAAAATGCGTACAATAAAGTAGGCTACAAGCTACAGTAGTCCACCCAATATATTGGTTCAGAAAGCGCAGAAAGCGCATACATCATCACGGGAAGCTGCAGCAGGACAGGTCAGCGTCTTCCATAGCATGCTACTTTTCACATCAGATTTCAGTGTCGAGTGAAATTCTGCAGGAGAAAAATGTTTCTAGGGGATTGATTGTTCAAATTTTATTCTAATTGCCTGAAAATACTGTGTTCCTTTAATTGCACACACACACACACACACACACACACACACACACACACACACACACACACACACACACACACACACACACACACACACACACACACACACACACACACACACACACGCACGCACGCACGCACGCGCGTAAAATAAAATGAAGACTGTGGAGCATCCAACTGGGAGTGGGGAAGTGGCCGCCATAAGCGCCTAAAAAACTGTCCCGGTTAGGTCCTTTCTTCTGACAATCTTCCTTTACAACCCCTTCTCCCCTTCCCCCATTTCCCACATAGTTTAGTGTGAATGCGCCTCCTCAGTGCCGAAGAGAGCATGAATACATGCCGGCCTCCTGCGCGATACATAGCCTCTTGGTGGATTTCACATCTACTTCGGAATATCGATTCTTCGCAATCATTCACTTATTTGCACATTGTAACTTACCAGCTCTAGTTTCCAAGATTGGACAAGCACGAACAAAAAATAAACAAGGGCGACTGTTGACTGAAGTTCAGCTAATTATAGCTATATTATCATATTTGTAATCACGTTTGATAAAGCAAATTTCTGGTGACCGCAAGAGCTGACAGCTTCCACTACAGTCAAGGAGTGTTCCGATCCTTACTATATCTATGGCATCAACAATAGGGAGGTTTAGAATATGGTACCCCTACCGCTTAGGGGGACAGGGCAATAGCGCGGGTGACAGTAGGAGCACAATTCTCTATTATAGCGCGCACGCTCCGCTATTACTCTATCCCACTTACGGGGAGGGTCGCCGTATTCTAAAGCTCGCTAATGATCACTCGATTGCACAGCCCAAAAGACGAGGATCAAAAGAACACAAGACAGGCGCGGACTTCAACTAAGGTTCATTGACGAAGTGTGCAGAAATAGTGCCATTCGCTTTTCCTTTTCACTCGTACTAAGATTGCACTGTGCAATCATGCTGACACCCTGTTTTATTTGTGTTCAGTCAAGCTAGCCTACTGCAGTCCAGTCCAACCCCCTCACGCTCGGCGGGTAGGAGCAATGTTCTTGGCTCTACAGCAGAAACTGTACTTCGTCTCACAAGATATCTGCAGCACTGCGAAAGGCAGACGAGCCCTTTCAATTGTGCTCCTAAGTGCCTCTAGCCTGTGCGCACTATAATAGAGAATTGTGCTCCTACTCTCACCCCCGTCAATTTGGGGGGGGGGGGGGGGGGTGAGAGGTGCTTAGAAGCACAATTGCCTATTGTACGCGTGATCCTGGTTGGACCTGCTGGGGTGCCTCTGCTTTTCGCTGTGCTGCAAACATCTTGTGAGACGATGTATAGGCAAGAGAGGGAAGCCTCTTGTCCAATTGTCAGGGCGCGTATTGTTCGAAGTAGTGGTGCTGTGGGTTGAAGAGGGGAGTTCAATGGGGCAGCCCATGCTGCTCAGGACGGGGACAGAAATCCTCCCCTTCTCTGCCTGGACACTGCTGTGGAGCCGCAAAAGTCTTTGAAAGTCCACGCAGCAACACAAGAAAAGCGTTCAGGCAGCTCAAGTCGAGAGGGCTGAGTGGCTGGATACTCAATTCCTCAGTCATGGATTAGTGGCGTAGCCTGGTGGCAGAATATGAACTACTTCCAAGATGGCGACCGTAGAACCGCCACCTTAAAGGCTTGCCTTCTCTAGTGTCAACTTTCAACTGCTGCACAGTTTGTCCACCAGGTTCGTGCCACAAAGACCGACGACGAATCTGTCTCCAACCAGAGGTTCTTCCACATTGGCTGAGTCGTAGTTGCACTTTTTCTCAAGCTCGCGTAGCGCAGTGTATACAAGTTGTCACTGAATTCGCCTTCCTCGTGCACGCGCCGGTGAAAATGGACACTTTCGTAGACCCCGTTGGCCAGGTGGATGAAGTGGTCGGTGAGTTATTTTCTCACCGCCCCTAGCGAGCTCCATTCTTCCGTGGTCAGCGCTCCAGTGTCAAAGACGCGACGAGCTTTTTGGGAACCCATTGCGTATAGCAATGTCCTGACTTGAACTTCACTCGGTGCTTGTTACAGGCCCGAAGCATAGCGATAGTCTTCGAATGGGAAATCCCATTCTTTCCATGCGCTGGGGTTCGCAAAGTCGAACTTTGGTGGCGGTTAAAGCTCTGCGCCACTGAACTGTGGAGCGTTTTCTCCGTCCCACATGGCGGCTTTTCTACGCAACGCCCGTTGAGTTTTCGCTCCCACTTTCATGTGTCGCTCGGGTGAAAAACCGTCCGGCCACCACGATCCCACTTCTGACACCATGTAGTGTTTGCGGTATCCGTGTCAGCCATAAACCCTGACTGCTCATTGCAGGATCAAATTCTAAAGTTAAAGCTCAGCTACTTTGGTCATCTGATGAGAAGAAAGGAGTCGCTGGAGAAAGATTTGATGTTGGGAAAGGTTGAGGGTCACCGGAGAAGGGGTAGGCAGCGAACGCGGTGGTTAGATGGCATCCTCGAGGCGCTGCAGATGAAGTTATGTGATGTTAGAAAGATAGTGAGAGACCGGAAAGCATGGCGTGATACGGTCCATAGGGTCACGAAGAGTCGGACACGACTCAGCTGAACTGAGTGTTTGCGGCGCCTGTTCAGCATGCGCCGCTCAGGCGCATGTTCCGCGAGGCTACTGGACGCCGTACATCCGGAGCACGGTTCTCCGCGGAGCGGCGAAAAACACGTCAGCAAACGTCAGCAATCGGGACATATGAGACAGACAATAAACACTCGTGACAGCTGCACGCAGAACGCATGAAGAGGCTACCAGCACATGAACCACAATGTGAAAAAAAAAGAATCGTGCCCCGATCGGCTCGCACAGGTCTAGGTAACACCCCCTTCACACAGGCAATGCAAACTGAGAGGGGGGGCACACTTTTGGGTCAGTGCGCAGATGCAAAACTTTCCATCCCGAAGGAAAAAGAAACAAAATAGCTGTCTATGGAACCCTGCGCGGTTTGCAAGACGCTCGAAGTGGCACACTGTACACACAAAAAAAAAGCAAGTCATAATTTCTCACTCCCGATATTGTTGCAAAAAAGCTAGTCTCCGGCAGCGCACCACAGGTGCGAAGCTCTTCAACAACTTGGTGCAGAACATATGCCTGTCGCTCTTCGTTTGTTCCACGCGAGGGAAGTGCCTGTGAAAACACAAGAAGGAGGTTGTTCTCCAGGACGGTATACATTGCAAAATAGGCAATCGTCTTTGATCACCGCAATCTGGGTTAGACCCAAACTGTGCCCGAAACCCGGATCCCGTAATCACGCGAGTGCACTTAGTTCTGCCAACCACGTAGTGCGCACACAAGTTTTCACTTGCATACGTGGTGCGTGTACTACCCGTATTGCCCAAGTATCCACGTCCTGCGTTTCATAGCGAAGCGGTCACTAGTTAGTGCGAATTCCGACATTCCCACAACGGCATGGACAAAACAGGTCCGGCCGTCAAGCCGGAGACTTGTTTCCCGAGACACTTGTTTCCAAACAGGTTGTCACATTACACAAGCAGCTGTGAAAGAAGGCAGGTTGCCGGGGTGTTACATTGTTACATGGGTGTGACAGACTTGGGCCCCGAAAACTAAATGCGAACAGCACCCGCTAGAAGTGTTTGGCTCGTTCGCTGGCCCAGCGAAAATCCCAGCGATAACACACCACCCCAGCATGCGCTTAACCGTGATTGATCGTTTTTTTAATGGTTTTCGTGCTCGCAAGCAGTGCTTGAAAAAAAAAAAAAAAGCTCCCCTTCATTATTGTCTGCCGCGGTACCGCGTTTTGCAAGCAGTTGGGCGGGGGGCCGCAATTGTCGCCAAATGTGGTGGGGTCACCCTGGCTCCCCTCTTCTTTTGTGCGCCGGACTCCGGTGTCCACCGCGGCTAGGCTAGACAGGCAGCAGAGGAGCGTCACCGAAGTTATTTTTTCGGTGTGAGAAGGAGTTCGCCGAACATTCCTACAGATCTTTCTGTTCTCTGTAGCCAGGCGACAAAGAAATACTTCCGGACAGTTCGTGTTGAAGCAGTGTGACAGGGTAGCTGACATTATGCGAACAGGCTGTCGCCAGACAGAGTCGACCAAATGTTTCCGCAACGTGAACCGGACTTAATACACCAGCGTACGCCAGTTCTGCCAGCCACGTAGTGCGCGCACAAGGTTTCAGTTGCATGCGTCGTGCGTGTGCTATTAATATTGCACAAGTATCCACCGAAAAATATCATGCTGCGTTTCGTAGCGAAGCAGCCACCAGTTAGGACAAATTCCAACCTTCTTACCTCTGCCTGAAGTAGGTTTCGCAATCATGGACAGCATCTTCCCAATTTGAAAACCTCGCACTAGTTGCGGAAAAAGCCGAACTGGTTCACGTACCATACAAAATAAGAACAGCGCCACGCCCATTCGACGGACGCGAAATATTTTCGTTTTACGGATATTACCAGCTTACGTCACATGCAGATGAGCGTTCCCAAAAGTGTTGCGTCACTCACGTGAGGTGCGGGGCGCTTGTTTTTGGAGAAATGCGCAGCAGAGTCCACTCCAGACGTCGAGCAACAAGTGGACGGCGCCGAAGAAGAAAGGGCCCAGTCGACGAGCACTACCACCGGAATGTGCGCACTACACAAGGTATCCCAGGCCTGTGAGCCTCGTTGCCGCAACAGCCACTTGCGGCGAAGCCCGACCATTTCCTCTGTCCATCCTACCCGACTCCCGGGCGCAAATGCAAACTACTTGCCGCCTCGCTCTGTCCTTCCTCGGCTGACAAGTGGAAAGGGCGGAAGGGTGAGGGGCATACTAGGGGAAGTTTCAGATGCAGCCTGCGACGTAGAATGCTTACCCACGGCCGGTCTCGAGGGAGACGCGGTCTCCCTCAAGACCGGCCATGGCTTACCATGGCCTCCGCGATGGGGGAGGGAAGTCTGAGCTGAAGTGAACACTCATTTCTCCCTACCAACAGCTTTACTCACTGACGGCATTCCCCAATCCTTTGGCCTTTTTCCCCCTCCATATCCTATGTGAACACAAGGCAGAGGTCTACGCCTTTCTTTCCATAATTTTTTTTTTTAGAGGCCAACTTGACGGCACCGAAAGTAAAAGGCCGGAGCCAGCTGGCAGGCTTTTTTTCGTTGTTTTTTCTTGAGCCTTTTTTTTTTCTGGCATATGGTGCGGCGAAACATGTAGGCTCCCTAGTTTTAGCTATTCTAAAACCGCCGCAAATAAAAAACGATTTTCCAAGAATACTGCAGAATGTGCAGTGGAAAAATATCTTTTAACACTCCACTCGCTGCTGCATACAGTACATCGTGCATTTTTTGTCGACCACAACCAGCGTTCCATTGCACTCATCACAGTTCACCTGCGTTCTATAATTGCTTTATATCTGTCAGTCGCTGAATATCATTGACACATCTCGCCGCCGCGAGATTTTCACCATAGGTGACAGATACTGCGCCTTTACACGTCTCCCATTCGCAAGTTCCACGTACGATCTCGCTGTGCCACTGCTTCGACTAAGCTCCGGCTGCATCTGAAACATTGCAAAGGGTGGTAGCAGCGAAGACGCCCGGCTGGGTGCGGCGCCTTTCGCCCAACTTCTTTCTACTCGTCGCATTGCGTACATGCTTTTAGGGTGATGCTCTGCTTCCAGTGCTGTTTTTGACACAGTCACAGGTTCACGCATGCGTATAAGGCGCACAGTGTAGGTTAAACTGAAAATGCAGTGGCCATGCATAACTTTGCTGTCTTTCGCAGCACTCGAATTGTGCAGCAGAAGACGACATGCGCCCGCGTACATATTCTCGCTGAAGATCCTGATCTCGAGAAGGAGAAAAATTGCAAATGTCCGTAACATAAATGGAACCTGAATAGGAACGGACATGTAAAATAGACGCGCAAACGTTTTTTTTTGTTTTTTTTAATCGTCACCATTCGCCAGCGCTACTTCAGATTTCTTGCGTAATCAAGGCTAGCATCGAAAAACATCGCAGCTAGGCTTTGACAGTTTTTGGCGTGCGTTTCTGCTACGCGTGGGCGAAGCCTCCTGGCCGGCATTTTCTCCTTGATGCCAAGCGAAAATGTGGGGAGGAGTTCCCTGCACGTGCTTTTCCACGAAACGACGTCCCTCGCTTCATCCACGCGAGGAACAATTGCTTCCTATAGCATCTTCTAGGATCTCGGAAAAATGCACGCAGAGTATTGCCCTGCCTTCACTAGCTCGCCTGAAAAGAAGACAAATCCGGGTTGGCAAAGGGTCTTGTCATGCATTATAAAAAAGTAAAGGGGGGGGGGGGGTTGCGTCAGGGTAAAATCAGTATAAGCCAGCGACGGTAAAAGCAAATCATCTGTGATAAGCTGAACGCCAGACGTGGGGAAGCTTTGTGTTACAGCATTGTTTGATTGCACCCCCTTGGGGACATTTTTTCCTACTTTGCAAACGGGGACGTTTTTACCGGATCCCGTCCACAGCTAGGTGACTCATGCATCTCTGTGCAGGATAGGCGAGACCAGCCCTGCACTGAGCTAGTGGTCGCAAAATAGGCCCAACCCTATTATGTTAAGGGGGATTTAGTCAAAGCTCGCAAAGAAAGCGGCACAGGAAGGGAGCGAACCAGCACCCCTTAGCTTGACTACTGGGGATAGCAGGACTGCTGGGTGCTAGCTTGCCTTACCACGGCTGAACTTGAGCGGCGACGCGGACCGCCGCCGCTCGATTCGGCCATGACCGAATGTGCGTAACGTAAATGAAAAGTACCACCTCGTTTTGTTGTTCACTGTTCTGGATAGAGTGGAAGCTTGAGGGAGTTGATGATACATCGTCGACATAGGTTCAGGATAGCTGAAGTGTATACCAAAGATGGAAAGGTGTGATATGATGGAAGATATTTATGTGGCCCTTGTATACTTTACTTTGACTCACAAGAGATTTGCACCACTAAAGGCAGGGGCTCCCTGGCCCATTCAAATGCGCACTATAATAGGTAATTGTGCTCCGACGCACCCCTCGAATCGGAGAGGGCTACAGTGGGAGTTATTCAAACAAAAGGAAGGAAAAGAGAGCTGCCGGCCGCTTCAACTCCTATCTAAAATCTGAAGCGCCCAAGCTGCAGCCGGCGGGAAAGCAAAATGATGGGGAGAGGAAAGCGAGGGGAAGTGCAGAGGGTAGCTATAATAAGAAATTACAGGGGGAGCTTTGTACATTAGTTACAAAGTACAAAAAAAAAGGGAAACGCGTTTGGCTCGCTCGCGCGCAAGTGTCCAAGTGCTCTTGGTCCATGGCGCCCCGGCCTTTCCCAGTACTAAAAACATTTTGTGAGACGAAGTATACATCTTTGGTGGTTTCCTCATGAACTCTGGCTGAAATCGACACCTGTATTGTCTTTCCTTTGATACCCATCTTTTGAGCTGTTATCACTTTTGAAGTTATAGCATTTCTAGTAGGATATTCTTGCGAGCTCTCTGGTGCAGAACTACTTTTATCAAACGTTATTGCACATAATAAAATTGCAATAAAGTCGGTTTCAATCAACAGTGATCATTGTCTTTTTTCTTTTTTTTTAATTCGGGCTTTTCTAACCATAGAAACTGACGTTCGTATCCTAATGAGCTGAGAAAAGGGCGATGGCCAATTTCATTAATACCTTAGAGTGGAGAGTCGGCATTGTGAAATAGGTGTCAAATACCTACCAAAAGGGTAAGCACCACGCAGCTGCCGCAATGCATTCAGGCTAAATTTTGGGGGAAATGAATTGGAGAGGGGAGGGTAGCAGACAGTTATGAGGCAACGTCGCCAGTAGAAGTGGATTAGTTTCGCAAGCGCGATAGACCGCTCCTTCTCCACCCTTCCCTTTGAATCTCCTCTGTACTCTTCTTCGATGGTTAGATGTACGTCTTTGCTGCATTGTGAATCCAGTGTACTTTCTATATAGTTATTTACTTATTTATTTATTCACTACCAGCATCACCTGCTTTCATGCCAAGCATAGAACGGCAATCACTCGCGCTAACCACGGTAAAATGCATAACTGGCTGCCGCTGAGGCATTCTTTGGAGTCAAAGGATTCATTTCTGTCGTTGTATGTACAACAGAAGAATAATGCAAGACGCCCTTCGGTTACTTACTGCCCCTAGAATTTGTCCGGACATGTACTTCCTCGCGCTGCCCTGATGTGGCCATTTGGCGTGTAACAGCTTTCTTTTTTTTGTTTTAGAGCCCAGCTCTTTGACGCCCGTTCCTGCGTTTCGCGTCGCCGTCTGCGTTGTCCCTCGTAACCAGCTCCGCAGCCAGGGCAGCGCACGCTCCTGCCACCATTCACCGCTGCGTCCCCCCCTCCCCCTACCTTTTTCCTTTGTGGCGGCGACGGTGTTTTCCGGTGTAAGTGGATCGCGGTGCATACATCCTAAGCCGACACGCAGAGCCATGTTGATTTGACTCGCTAGCGGCGTCAGCGGCATCAGTCAGTCGCTGCTATCTCTTCGCTGCGCAACGCTCCTACAGGTCTATACGCTGCCTTACGCGAACTCCTGATCCACAAAGCTTCCTTCATGGCAGTCAAGAACTGTTAGTGGGGTGTTTCTTGAAGAAATACGTGTGAAAAATAAAATAGAAAAAGTTGTCTGTAACTGTACATACATGTCTCGCTCGAAATCTTTGCCTCAATCTATCGAAAAGCTGGAACCGCCAATGAGATACGCTCAAATTTCGCATTAGGAAGTAACGTAATCGTTGGTAATTTTTCTGTTGTAATAAAAGTAGAAAAAAAAACGCGCGCGCTGATATATGTGGGTGTGCGTACTTTCCTTTTCATAACGCGCTGACCGCTTTCTTTTTTCCCTGGTGGGGGTGGAGGCATTTCCATTGAAACACACGAGGCTATATAGTGTTGACGGTAAGCTAACCGCCCCTCCCCCTCCCCCATTTTTGTTTTTATTTAGAATAGCAGCTTGGGCGTGTTGCTTATGCAACTTGAGGTGACAGCGCGGAGCGTGGACGGGAGCACAAGGTCAGAAGACGACGCAACGAGTAGATTGATGTTTTAGATTGAGCTCCTTGTGCTATATACAGCAACATGAGCAGGTGGGCTGAAGGCGAATGCACCAGCGCTGGTAGTAAGCGTACATTGGTAATGGTACTCCAGCTATAATAACTACCGCAAGCTCTAGTTTCAAGTCAGTCTGCGCTCTTGCTGCGACATTTTTAGCTATAAGGTGCGTTGTGAAAGCGGACTGCCATACTAGCAGCACTCGAGAGCGTTAGTGCAACATGATATTTCTGAAATATATTCAAAATATATGTAATGCCTCCCTGAGGGGTAATGTAAATAAAATAAATAAATAAACATATTCTGAGCAATTAGACGACCAGAAAAGTGAGACATCACGAGCAGTTATCTAAATATGCGCCGCTTTGCAACTAGCACATGTGTTTCTTGACAATGATTTCATAATTTGAAATTTACCAGCCCCGGAATTCTTTTTACAGGTATGGGAATCGTAAAATAAGATACCCTTGTTGATTCATCTGCGGTTCCAATGAAGAATAGGGGGGGGGGGGGGGGGGGATCGCCCCATTTAGACAAGTACTGGCGAACCTACACCGTTTGCAAACATTGTCCCCATGAATGTGTGAAGGGTTTGTTTCCTCATTGATGGAAAAAAGAAAAACAGCCCGAGGAAACAGTACGGAAAATCGAAGAACTGACAAACATGGCTGTCAATCCTCACATTCCTTCTGTAGGTAAACCCTCGTAACTGCCATAAATAAAGCGGGTACTCCAAAGCACTTTCCATGCGCCGCGACGTCAACGCCGCCGTCACGGCAGGCGTCGCAAAAGGGGAATGCACCTGCATGTTCGTGGTGCTGGCTCGCTCACCCTTTCGCGCGGACTGAGAAAATTTGAAAACCGTGAAGAAAACTATTCTGTGAAGAAAAGAAGCAGGGGAAGCTAAGTGGACTTCAGGACGAGAAGAACGGAGTAGGGGACAGCCGCGCGGTCCCAACCCCTCGCTAGTTTTCGACGCGTGTAGCACGCGCCAGATATCTGGCAGGGACAGATCACAGCATGAGAGCTCGCGATGCACGCAGGCGCTGCGCGCATGCGCAGACCGGCTTTGGCTGACGCGTGCGACGACGTTTGCGCGGCAGTGCATGACGCATGTGTGTTTGGAGTCGGGGCTTATGTATTCCAGTAGTTCCCTTCACCCCACGCCACTTCTACCCCCAACATGACACAATTTTGGATGTACTTTGGGGAAGTGGTATGCCTCTATACTTTTTTCAAACGCCACACTGAGAGAAAAAACTTGACGAATGCTAAGCAGCACAGGCAACGGAATGTATTCATTTTCATGTTAGACAAAACATTTTCCCAGTGCATGCCCAGATTATTGTGGTCAATTTTGGTCAATCTAGTCTGAATTTACTAGCTTTTGTAGGCTTACAAAAAGCGGCTGTGAGCTTTAGGCACACTGTCTCTCTGCAATGCTGTTTCTTGGGCTAGTTGGTGGAGTTTGCTCATTTTGACAAAGCGCAAAAAAGAGGCAGGGATGGTCGAGAGACATGGGACAAAGCGCTTGGCCTGTCCCTCGTGGCTGTATATTTTTAGCTCTTGCCCAAAATGACCAGTCCCTGTCCTTCTCTCTTCCTCTTTCATGAGATCAATCATGGTGGCAATTCGTTGACCTCACCCCAATGTTTTGTTGTTTCACTATGCCGCGCAGCGTTTCAGTAGGATTAGAGTTGAACAATGGCAGAGCTTGTTCAGGGCCACTTGTTGCACCTAACCCTTATCCTTCTGCTTTTTTTGTCCACACAAGAACTCCTTAGAATGACTTTCCAATCAGTCAGCTGAAGTATGCTCGTGAACGCTCAAGATGCAAGTTGATAGACCCTTGAAGCAATTTCTCTAAACCAAGAAAATGGCAGATGCTGCGAATATTTATGTAGCTTCTTCTGCGGCGATGCTGTTTCTAGTCATTTTGTTTTTTGAACATTATGTTTTCATTCCCTCCCATTTATTTCCGATTTTATCATTGCAAAGGAGTGGAAATTTGCCTTCCTATCACTAAAAAAAAAGTAGTCTCTAAGGCGTTGTCGCCATTTGTTATCTGTGCACAGCAAAAATGGGTGATGTTCGCTACACGTGGGAACGAAGCTATAGGGATAACTCGACGCGGTCAACTGTGGGTTTCACCGCAAGGTCTCGACATATAGCTATCTACATCGAATTGACGTGGTATTGTTATCAAAAATCATTTCGAAACGGATTGAACAGGTTCAGCCCAGTTCGTGAATGTGCCTTCGTGCAAGACTCAGGCTGCTGTCTCCTGAGGGAAGCAACAACTGCTGCCTTGGTAGATCTTGCCGCGTGTCTTCTGCGTGTTTGCTTGGAATTGCTTTCGCACTGCTAGCTGTGCTACTACGCTTATACTTTTGAATCTTTTAGACTAAGACCACGTGGCTCCTTGATGCTAAGCAGTAAGGATTACAACTAGCGTTAGTCTTTGGTTTTATTTTCTTTTACTGCTTTGCATGTTTGTTACCGGAAATGCTTTCAGTAAAAAAAGAAAAATGCCGCTGGTGACCTCGACGTCAAAACTGCGCGCCGAATCAGACTGCCATGTGATTTCTGCTCCACACATCGTCGCATATTTAATTTCGGTGGTGTCAATCGACATTCAGCCATTCGGAGGCAAAAATTCTGAGCCTCCTCTACTTACTTTACTAAAACTAACTGACGTGTTCGAAGGTGTGAAGAAAACGATGTCCTATGTCAAAACCAAACGCTACGATTATTTACTTTTTTTTTTCGGTACAAAACCGAAATGAGGTGCAAGAAACACCCAAAAAGCTTGGAATTTTACCGCGATGACTAATCGGGGATGACCATGTGCGCTCGTAAGGGGAGGCTGTCATTGTGCTAATAAATACGTTCGATTTTTTTCATTGCGGCAGTCTAAAAACAGTGGCGATGTGCGTGTCCGCGATGGATATCAGTACTCTGTTGTGCACGACCGTCCGATACGGACACGCGCTTCATTCCGTCAACCCACCACATGCACTAAATGTCCGCGAAAGCGTTTACGATGCATTGCATAATAATAATAATAATAATAATAATAATAATAATAATAATAATAATAATAATAATAATAATAATAATAATAATATTAATAATAATAATAATAATAATAATAATAATAATAATAATCAATCTTTATTTAATGTGCGCAGGAACAACCATGTGGTCTTTGTGCTGCAGCACAAAAAAAAAAATGAAAAAGCACAAACATGTTTACACACACAGAGAGAACACAAAAAAAAGAAATAAATAATACATGAAATGAAACTGAGACGAAAAGTATCACGGAAATTAAGCAAACAATGAGTATCATCACTTATATACACAGTGAGAGAATTTTTTAGCACACCAGGAAATAAAGAAAAAAAAAATAAGAACGGTAGGTAGAAGAGAAAAAAAACAAAAACAGATGACTGACATTGATTATAGTAATATAGAAATATACATAAAATAAACAACCATTCCAGGCGCAACAAGTGCATGGTACTTAAAACACAGGCTAGAAATACAGAATAATACAATAAAGAAGTAAAATTGAACAAGGGACAGTAAGATTCGAATATAAAGTTTAAAGTTGAAATATAAGCAAGAAACGGATAAAAAGTAGTTCAAGATACAGACAGCATTGA
The DNA here is from genome assembly GCF_055883805.1 of Amblyomma maculatum. Classification (NCBI taxonomy): domain Eukaryota; kingdom Metazoa; phylum Arthropoda; class Arachnida; order Ixodida; family Ixodidae; genus Amblyomma; species Amblyomma maculatum. The sequence goes on along the minus strand of NC_139348.1, from coordinate 54,002,899 downwards.
ACAGGAGAAAAAGCAAAAAGTGAAGTAAATACAATTTAAGGCTAGAAAGTGGGAGTTATATGTGATAAAGTACTATTTAGAATACAACGCTACGAACATCCAATGTAAATGAACAGAGCGAGTTTTGGAAGATGTCAAGGTGAGGACAAAAAGAGTTAAATAACCACTGCATCCTGTCCAGAGGGGAGTGGGAATGAAGAGGAGAAACCTGAAATGGTCTGAATTCCCTCATGCTCTTTCGCGGAACGCGCAGTAGGATGTACTCTAAGAGCTGAGGGCACATAATGTGGCCATGAAGGAGTTTGTACAGAAATATGATATCAAGTCTGATACGACGGCAGTGAAGGGAAGGAAGATTCAGTTGGGCGCTCGTGGTGGAGCAAGAGGGGGAAGTTGCGAAAGGAAAGCGATAATGAAATATCCGTAAAAATTTTTTTTGTACTCTGTCAACCTTGTCCAAGTTCGATTTGCAAGTGCCATTCCAAACAACCGACGCATACTCCAAGACCGGGAGGCATATGGACAGGTACAGTTTTAGGAACGGAAGTGGAGTATGGAACTCTCTCGAAAGTCTGCAAACGAATCCGAGTGTGCGCATAGCCCGCTGAGCAATGCGTTTAGTGTGAGAGGAGAAGCTGAGGGTGCGGTCAAAAAGTACACCAAGGTCATTAATTTCATCAACCCTATCCAACAGCACAGAATTGACAGAATAATGGTAGAGAAAGCTATATGTTTTACGAGTAAAGGACACAACCCTAGTTTTGGAAGAATTGAGGGTAAGTCGATTCATCGCACACCAATCAGAAAAAGCAGATATGTCCGATTGCAACAACACGCAATCTTGAAAAGAATGTATTACCTTGAATATTTTTATATCATCAGCATAAAGAAGAAACGAGGAGTTCTTTATCGCCGAGGAAACATCATTAATAAAAACGGAGAAGAGAAGCGGGCCTAGTACTGAACCTTGAGGAACTCCACTCGTTGCAGGGTAAACGAAAGAAGTCTGTCCATTGACACTGACAAAGCAGAAGCGATCAAGGAGATAGTTGCGTAGGAGGGCTACGAGAGAGACTTCAACGCCAGAGAGTAGAAGTTTTTCAAGAAGTAGTGAGTGAGTAACAACGTCGAAAGCTTTGCTCATATCACAGTACACAGTGTCAACCTGACCCCTCTGAAGGACTGCTGCAGAGGCATACGTCATAAACGTGACTAGGTTGGTGGAAGTAGAGCGACCCGACATGAAGCCATGTTGATTCGGTACTATGATATGTTTGAGATGGAAGGAAAGTACGCTGTGCAAAGCTAATTCGAAAAGCTTAGAGGTTGCACATAGAAGAGAAATCGGACGATAATTGGAAACATCAGTTTTGTTTCCAGACTTGAAGACAGGAAACACGCGTGCCATTTTCCACACGCGAGGAAAGGCAGCATTTTTTAAACAGTTATTAAATATGGCAGTCAGTACTGGTACGAAGATATAACTGAAGGCTTTTATTATGGCAGCTGGAATGCCATCAGGTCCAGGAGACAAAGATGGTCTCAGACGCTTAAGACTCTCAGTTATCAAATCCTCGTCAAAGAGAATGGAATTAGATAGTGCACCAGATGGGAGGCAAACGGAATCACAATGTGGATGTTTGTAAACGGAGGAAAAATGTTGTGCAAAACTGTCGGCAACATCCCGAATTTCCGAACCCTGAGAGTCAACTAAGCTGATACTTAAATCTGATTTAATGGAACGCTTGCGAACGTAACGCCAGAACTGACTAGGACGATTTGAGGCATACCTCTCTAAAGACTCAAGATAGGAGTCGTAGTCCCGCTTGTATAAGCGTTTGCAAAGAGAACGCACACGGCGAAACTCATCTGCCCAATTGTGAAACCCAGGGCGTTTCGCTTTACGATGGGCCCGTTCCTTGAGCTTTAACGCCGTTATTAGTTCCCTTGAAAACCAGGAAGGGAACTTCCTACGCGTAGGAGTATGCAAAGGTATGTACCGACGCATACCATCAAGAACTATTTCTGTAAAGCGACTGACTTGTCCATCTGAATCATTAATGTCATTTAAAAGGGACCAGTCGACGGAAGAGAAGAAATTGAAAAGACCGACATAATCACCACGTGCATACGCGAAACGGGGCGAATTCCCCACCCGATCTGAGTTAATATTAATAATAATAATAATAATAATAATAATAATAATAATAATAATAATAATAATAATAATAATAATAATAATAATAATAATAATAATAATAATAATAATAATAATAATAATAAAACAGACCCCTGGCCTTGAAACATGAATCCACGGCTTCGAGGCTTACTATTTTGAGCATAGCGTAGACGCACAGAGAAGTAGAGAGTGCCGGCTGCGCACGCGCATTAGCCCTACTTGGTCCCACTAATGGCACTGCGTGTGCGCCGAAGGAATCCGGTAATTCGGTTTACATGCAGGCAAGCACTTTTCTCTTTTCACAGTGAAATGCGCCCAGCTGCCCTCTCGGTGTCACTTTGTTTATGTTACGCTGTCTGCAGTTGAAACTTCTCTCTTTCCACGCAGCGTAGTGCGATCAACTGTCCCACCTTTGCGATGTCCATACACGCTTCGTAAGTGACCAAGTACAATTAGACAGCCGTACAGCGGCTGTTACGTTTCATTATCGTTTCATTACGATGATTATCGGGGATGACGTCTGGTTTTTGATTATCTATGAGCACATATTTGTAATGTTTATAAACATAAAAAGCACTGAACCAAAACAGTGCGCATTCTCATTTCAGTTAACGCTCGACATTCGGTTTAGCAGCGTCGAATTCCTTCGTTTCTTTTTTTTTTTTTTCATCTGTACTCCGTATGCGACGTCGTCCTTTTGCAGTTGTATTTCTTGTAGCGGCTGCGAAGCTACATTCAAAACGTTGCTTTCCGAGAGGACAGCTGCACCTAAGCACACGTGTGCCACTGAAAGCTCTATGGAACAGAGCACGCACCAACGAAGATGTGAAGGAGACAACCACTCGATACCGCCGGCCGAAACTATTTCTTTTGGTCTACTGTCCTATTCCTTTTTCGACCAATATTTGAGAGTCGCATGACGCACATAGCATCTAAACGGTGGATCATACGCGTGGTACGCCAGCTGGCGTATCGTGATGTCACGTGCGAGCATTTTGCCAGCACACCATGCAGCATAACGTGGCGATATCCGTAGCACTCGCTGTCACACATAATGTCTAGATTTTGCGAGAAATACCACTGGACCAACTGCGCGCACGGATGAAGAACCTCGTCCAAGCAACCTGCAATCTGTCAAGGCATGTCTTAATTTTGATAAATTTGCACTTTTGTCGCCAGCCGAAAACCAAGCCTGATACATGTAAATTTACCGGAAGATTGTGCGCATTCTGTTTGGTTTTTGCTAGCCGTGTCACTTGCTATCCGAGCCTGAAGCGCCTGGCGAAATACAATACGTGAGGGAAAAAGTACAGGGCCAGAAGCATATTCAGAAAAGCACAAAATAGCGCAAAGCCCCTCACCGATTGAGCGTGAAGGTTAGCGGCTTAGCACTGCAGGCGAGCGTCCACTGTTCGCACACAATGCAGGGGTGCAAAGGGTGATGCGGTGATGCACGTGCAGGTTCTTAGTGCGAGCGAATAGCCCCCGCATAAACCACAGTGTATGCGCGCAAAACATGTGCACGCACACAGTGTGCGTGTCATGTCTTGTCACCTAAAAAAAACTTTCACTCCGCGGTCCTTCCCTAATGAACTGTTTGTGTTTCCACTTTGAGTAGATGCGTCTCCTTGTGCTAAGAACCAGTGGTGTCTCGCACCACGTTCTCAATCGAGTGGTGCCTCCAGGTATCCATTCATTCCTTTCACACCACTGACACTCTCTGCTTTCCTCTAGATCATGAATTGTAGCCTCGGAATCAGGTGAGAGAGTTGTCGAAATTCTTCCTCTATGGAATGTTTGAAACCGGATCTGCTGCAGAAAGAAGTTGTTTCGACAGGCAATAAATTTTTGAAAAGTGTGACACTCACCTCACAAACAGTAATGCAAATAGCCACAAGCAAAACACTTCACAGCACAAAAGTAGTATAGGTGGGTTGCAGAAACCTAGAAGTCAGCAGAGCAAAACCCCTTCACCATGGCAGCCAAACCTGTTTTGAGGGCAGAAGTTTGGTGCAGCGCAGAATACTTCTATGTCCAGCCTGATGTCATGCGCAAACGTGTTGAGCAGAATCCGCCTTTTGCGCGAGTTTTCTGCGCATGCGCGAAGTCGTAGCGGCGACCGATGGAAACACATTGAGCGGCGTCGACGGCGTTTCTCGGCGCCGCCAGTGCACGGGGGCTGGCGGCACGGTGGCCGTCACAGGCTTGGAAAAGCGATGCCAACCACATCTGTCGCGTACGGTTGCCACTCTCTAAGCGCGCCAAGATGCAAGACGCGGTTTTTCAGGTTTCCTTCGCCGAGCCGCGGCCAACAACGACGTGAAGCTACAATTAGGGCCACCAAGCGTCAAGATGTGAATGGCCGACCTTAGCTACCTACTGTGTACTCTCGACTGTACGAAAAACACTTCGTTACAGGTATGTATGCATCTAAAGGAAATGTCCATAATGAAAAGTATCTACCGGAGTTTGCACCAAGCCTGTAACCCACCAGTGATAGAACTGATGCTTGGGCGAGTTGGTATGCCATTTTCTGAAGAACAGCGCGACTTGAACAAGGACGGAAGGAAGACAACACGGACAGGCGCTGCCGTGTTGCCACCAGTGATAGCCGCAATGAGCATTTGTTCGGCGCGTCTGATGGCGATGTATTTTATCGTTTGTTTTCTTTATGTGCGAAGGGGCCGGGTAGCGCAGATATCACAGGTAGCTGTGTGCGCTAGACCGTAATATTTAGCATGTTTTATCGCGACTGCCGCCTGACTAAAAAGAAAAGAAAAATTGGGAGTTTGTTGTGGTGCACCGCCGTTCGCGAGCCGAGTGGTTAAGCTGGTCATGAGGCTCGCGAACGGCAGTGCATTAAAACGCCGTATTTGTTTTTCTTGTTAGGTAGTCACGATAAAAGATGCTAAATATTACGGCCTAGCGCACAGAGCCGCCTGTGATATCTAAGCTACCTAGCCCTTTCGCACATAAAGAAAAGAAAGGACAAAATACATCGCCTTCAGGCCCCGGCGCAACTAAAGCAATCACGCACCGAAAAAATCCTCGTTGCAGCTATCCCTGGTGCGCTACAGCCTGGGTGAAAACTCCAGTAGGTACTTTTCATCGTGCATATTTCGTTTAATTGCATACATACCTGTTGTATCTGTGTTTTTGACGCTCGGAGAATATGACGCACTTGACATTCTTGCACAACGCACAGCATTTTTTTTTTAATTAAAGGCTCGCCTTCGTGCACGCCAAAGCATCCGGATTTTGTTCCTTTGGTGTACGCAATCAGATGCACTTCGTTAGGGAGCTTGACAATCGTCGTCTACGTCCAACCGTTTGCAACGGCAAGGAAACCGCCCGGCACAATAAATGAGTCTCCTGGAGGGTTCATGCTCGTTCACTTGCAGAGTGGATCGCTCTGGACGTAGAACAGGGTTGGTTCCTGACCGAGATGCGCATCCGATATGTAGGAGATGCACATGTGTCACCAAGTTGTTGATTCCGCAGAAATCGCGGCGGAGGCACAAAGGAACGTTGGGGATCCTTTCACAACAGAATGACCATTCTCTGCCCACCGAGAACTTTTTCACCACTGCGACCACATCCGTTCTGACTCCTGAGGCCAGAAACCGGCTACAGCTCTGAATCATCCATTGCCAGAAAAATGCAGCGCGTTGCCTGCAGGTGTGCATTACGGCCGGGACAATGCCCTTTTCACGGGGTGTGTATATGTGCCTCTCTGCCGATCTTCGTGGATGAAATCATATAGCTGCATGGTTGTAGATGACGCGAGGAGAAGCGACGCCCATTGCACCATGCCGGCGCCGCGATGACCGCATTGTGCTCGTTAACTCAAGACACCCCGCGCATATACGCCGCTCAAAGTCACAGGAGACGATTCCACCTAGCTCTGCAGCATCAACAAACCCTTGGCTGCTTTGCCCTTTCAGATCCCTCTCTCTCTCTCTCTGCCCCCCCGCTCTCCTGTCTGCCGAAAACCTGCACGCTGAGAGCGTCTCATTCTGTCACGTCGAACACGGCCCGCGTTACAGGCTCTTACAATATGAAGATAGTATATGCGTACGTGCGTTATGAGTGGATTGTGAAAACGCTCTACCTTCCCCCATACTGCGTGAACATGATATGCTGCAATCACTGTCACTACTTTCCGCTCCGAGGCCAAAAAAAAGGGGGGAAGCTTTCCCTTTCTACCAGCCTTGGCGTGGCCATTTCGTATGGCGCGCTTTCGCGTCGTCTGCTACACTGCCGCTCAATGTGTTTCCCGCCCGCTCCCGCATGATGGCGCCACATCCTCGCGCGAAAGGCGGATTCCTTCACTATTGAGAGCTTGGAGGAGGTAGGGGCAGGGGAGGTGCTATGAATGGCACTCACAAACGAGGGGTTCTTAATCCCATAATTGCGACAAGAAGAAGAGGGGTGCAGGAAATGGACGTGGCCATTATTGCCACAATAGACGCCTCCTGCACTGCACCTAATTTCTGCCCCCAAAACAGGTTTGGCCGCCATGGTGAAGGGGTTTTTGCACTGCAAAGAAGCTGACTTCTAGGTTTCTTGACTAGCTTCAATACTTTGAAGGAGTGTAGTCACGCGCGCCTCTCCTGGCAATTGAATGAACTCACACTTTTGCTGCTTTTACCTAGATGGCGCTAGCAGTAAAAAACCTTTAATGACCGAATACAGGTGCAAATACTAATTATCACCATGGTTTGTGCTTCTTATTTTAACGTTATTTTACAGTAATACAATATTAAAAAAAGCACACTCAAACAAGGCTCATGTTGTTGAGTATGACGGCCTTCTCGATTGAATGCCGTGTAGGAAAAATTGATTATATTTGAAGGCTCAGTATAATCGTGCTAAATGTATAAAGCGCAATTTGCGATCATTTTCACAAATAACTACTATTCTAGTTTCGCCATGCATGATTCCTAGGCTGTAGAATGAGCGGTTTTTCTGGTCAAGCTATGCGATGTGAGGCAGTATTACGGAAATCTTCAAATTGGAAAGGTAATTAAAAACGAACTATCCAATAAATTTCGATGAAACTTCGTACACTCAACTATTATAATGTGCGCCCAAAGTGGTAAAACTTTTACTGCTGTGCAGGTTGATAAAGCGCAGATATTCGTGCCCAAAATAGCCAAACTTTACCATGTTAAAAAGGCTGCCGATCAAATACTGATTAAATTAAAACTAATTACGCGCCATGTTTCCTAATATAAATACCCATTCTATGTGTAGGCCAAAGGAATCTGTTCTAAGTGCAGCAGTGTCTTCAGCAAATTAATCCGAAGTAGGGTATAACAACGACGCTAGCGAATTTGTCATCTGCAATACCACCTCTCATGCAGTTGATAACGTTGGCACACTAAAGCAGCGCACATCATTTAACAGAGCGTATATTAAGCTTTCGAATGATGCCTACATTGTGATGTTCGAGAAAGAACAACGCGCAGAATGCTCACGCAAACATTGCCTAAAATGGCACATTCGCGCTGCCGGAGTGGGACCCCCGCCTTAAGAGCTTTGAGCTGCTTTGAGTAATCGCAAGGAGTATATTTTGACCGGAAATCTTGAAAATGAAAAGGGCCGTTCTCGGCAGGGCTTGCGTGTTTTTTTACAGCGTCGAAAAAGTACGGTTCGTATGTATTCGTGCTTTATTATATCAATCACGCGGATACGATGATCAAGCATACCAACAAAATGCACAGCACAGCCGAGCAACACATATGTGACCATTGTGCCTTACGTAAAGCCGAAACACATGCAGACGGCAGCTCACGTGCGAAAGTTCCTCGGGTAACAATGTAGTTCGACACCGATGGCGAAGTCCTCGATATTTCACGGCGCATCAGTCGTTTGCATGCCTCGAGCTCAGTTTTAGAAGCACTCTGAAAGGAATGAAAAGCACATCGAGACAAGACGGCACTAGCCACACGTAGAAAGAGAAAACGACGAATTTACAAAAATAGGAAGCATCCAACCAAATACTAATGACTGAGAGGCAGCTTGCATCTAACACTATAACTTTGCAACCGGCACATTTGAGACAAGCGAGCTAACTATTTACCATTCCCGGGAGAACCATCGCAGACAGCGTGGGCCTCCTTCGACAACACCTAACAAAGCCTGCAAAGTTTCACCAAGGTTCATGTAACATTAAGAGCGGGCGCATTAAAAGTGTTGAAGATTTAAGAAAAGAAAAGAAGCATTTTTTAAACGCCTAATTGTTTCATAAAAAAATTTATTGAAATATTTATTACTCTTATAATGGCACTTAGGTTTTTAATTTATAGTTTTATAATTTAGTGTTTGGCCGCCCCGCCTTGGCGGCTGGGGTGCAGTCGCACTAAACCCTTTTTGGTCTCAGCCTTTGCCATCAGTGGAATTACATCTCTGCCTACGTTTTGGGCAACATTTTTAATAGGCAACCGCTGCTACAAAGACTAAGACCATGCTGATATGCCCAAAGATATTTAGCCAGGCGTTAAAAAATCATTTATTTCAGATAGGCGAAGGAAACCAGTTTCATAACGCGACCAGCCGTCTTGCGCACCACATGGAAAGCTTTGTTTCGCAATTAATTAATTTGGAATTAAGAGTTTTCTGAATGACTAATATTGACTTTAGAAAATGAAAATGATTTGCGAAACCGGAAATTAAAAAACTCCCGTTCCATTTATTTCCAATAAAGAAAGCCTCACGTCTTCTTTTTTTTTTTGTAAATCTCGCTAGAAAGCCCGCTAAAAAAAATCATGTGACTGGTGCATTCTAAGGCCATAATTGTGCTGCTCTCAACCGTAGTTTGAGTGAACGAAATCAAAACGGGACCCCGCCGGGATGGCGTAGTGGTTACGGCGCTCGACAACTGTTCCTAAGGACACGGGATCGAATCCCGGCCTCGGCGGCGGCTTTTCGATGGAGGCGAAAAGCAAGGCGCCCGTGTGCTGTGCGATGTCAGTGCACGTAAAGAACACCAGTGGTCGAAATTTCCGGAGTCCTCCACTCCGGCGTCTCTCATAGCCTGAGTCGCTTTGGGACGTTACACCCCACAAAACCAACCGAAATCAAAATCAGCTGCGGCGGCAGCGACAGGTTGTTGTCTGCGTTGGTTACTTTGACAGCGTCAGCAGTTAGCGCACGTGACTGAGCAAGTTGCAGTGAGCTCGCCGCTCTCGCTGCAACCATCGCCAACATCACAGCCTATCACTTGAACTGTATCGCTGAGTCACGGCCGCAGCTTATTTTGTCCACTGTGGGAACACAACAATCGTGATGCACGGATGCGCTAGTTACGCGATAGTATTTTGCATTACACGGGCTTTCTTTGAAGTACGGAAAAAAGGTAGATGTAAGGCTTTCTTTAACGGAAATAAACGAAATTAGGGTTCAGGAAGTGATATTGAATTTGCAGATCACATTTATTCTTTAAAAGCAATAGTTAGAAAAATTATCATAATTGCTAATTAGTTCATAGCACAATTAAACAAAAAAAATGCCGTGGTGCACCAGACGGCTGGCAACTGTATGCAAGTGGTTTCCCTGGCCTACCTCATTTTCGAAGTTTATTTTTTAAACCCTTGGTTAAAGTTAGCTTTGACACCCTGTGTATACTTTGTAGCAAATCAAATGGATATGTTTCCCCACGTGATTCTTTCTGTGCAATGGTGCAATGATTGCAGTCAGTAACTACCACATGTGCACTAAATTCAGAGTCTATGCCCTAAATTTTACGGCGACTTTGGCGACAGCTAAAGCCAGTAGCGGCTTTTATGTTATCCGAGAAGTTGTATCTTTTTTCGGCCTAAATCCAGAATTACTCCGATTATCAAGCGATCACTATACTGAAAAATGCTATCGCAAAGTCTTGTTAACATTTTACTTATTAATTCAAGATCGATGCCTACGAGGATGCACCGAAAATAAAATTAACATAAGCTTCAGTGAAATGAGCCCCATAGATATATTACCCCCTTCCAAACCACGATTCTCTGCATTCTGCTTGTCTAGGCGGTCATGTGCGGAGACGTATACGCTGAAATCGGGTGAAAAGCTGGGCCACTGGACCCCAGGTCGGCGCACACCTACAATGACGTGAACGTGCCATCCATGTTATAGGAGGTATTCACTGAGGTCGTACTACCAGATGGCGCGAGCATCGTCCCGCCTCGTCCGCCATGTCGGAGGTCGCCGGTGGCATCGGCGCGCGTCGGCTCGCGCTGTTTCAGGTTCGCTGTCGGGTGCCCGCCGTATATTGGAAGTGATCCGCAAAGTTTTATCAAGCTGGTAAATACGTCCACATACACTTTTCTTTGTTGAGCCCTTTATGGGCACGGGTTTGCAGCGATATTTTGATGCTCCGGGACATAACACGCTGTTCAGTGTTGCACCAGGCATCACCCGTGCAACAGCTCGACAGCAAAAGTGGCCGGTTACCCATTTAGCGAAAAACGACTTGCAGCTCGTTAAACCCGTTGTTGGCTGCCTCTGAGGCAGAACACATCGTGAAAAGACAGCGAGCGCATTAAATTCTCCAATTCCAAAGCTGGCATGGCAGCGAAACATACACTTTTAGTGGCGGTAGTCGGCAAACTGGCGAAGCTTCCACAGGCGCTGTTCCAGCAGTAAAGCGAATCAATGCAGTTGCTTAATTTGGGTGACAGAAGGTCGAGGAAAAAAAAGTACTGTCATGTCCTCGCAGGATAAACGGCCCACCCAGAGAGCATGTTTTACAAATTTAGTATCGGCTACGTAGCTCTGCTCGAAATGCACATAATTAACCCATGGAACCTAGGTTCGCAACAACGCGATGTACAGCGATAACGCTTGATAAAGTCGTAACTTGTTACTTGCAAGTCGGAGGAGGTGACAGCGTTAGCTGAGCGAACAGACACGTCGCAATGTGCTCACCTCTAAAAACGACACGCCGGTCATCGACACCCTCACGCACGTGTGGCTCTTGGCCTCGCTTTCTTGCCAAAAATTAAAACACATTCGTGGCTTAGTACGTTTTAATTTCTTCACCTGTCGCAAAACTTTAGACCGCACTTCACATGGCAGGCACCGATGTCAGGGAATTCAACTCGAAGCAGTGGTCTTGTAGTACACGACACACGTCGACGAAGTTACCGCGGTCGTACGAGCCGGTGTTTTCACAAAGTCAAACATTTTGTCCAGACAGTCGTTTTTCTTGTTCCACGAAGTCCACGGGTGTATCCACTCGCTCGCATGGTTTTCGCTGGCGCACGCAGAAATTCTGTAAAGGCGCGAAAGGCTTACCCCACGGGTCAGAACGAGTTGAATACTGCGGCTGCGTGCGGCGCCCACACACACGACCCATGCACGACCACGCGTATGGCGAATTCTGCGCTGGCCGCTAGCGCCCCTAGCGGATGACGTCACGTGAATACCTCCTATAAAGCTGGCGTCCACCAGTACCATGAACAGCATGACAGCCGTAAATTTTCTCCTAGTTGCTCTCGGCGCACGTGTATGCCGCCGTTCTTGCCACAGTAGTACAAGTCGCACCTGCTGCTCCACGCCCCGGCTAATTAGAATGCTTTACATAGCAAACCAGCCACACGTGTTTCGGATAGTTTTTACCGCGCTTAAATATACACGCGTGCATAGTGCTTGTACCAACACAGCAGCGCCTATATTGAGACCTTTCTCGAGAAAATTGTGCAAACGCATATAATTTTGGCGCAGCCTCTGTCAGCGCAGCGCTGCTGCCGACTAGCCGGACCACCATTCAGGCAGGCATATTGGATTTTCAGGGGAACTTGCGAACACTGCCGGCGCTGTGCTCTGATCACATCACGCCTTTACGCAGGAACAAGCAAAAACACTTACCACTAGTAAACTCCATTTACCTGTTCGCCACAACAGCGCCGGGAATACTGCCACGAAGCCGCCAAAGAGCCACGTTCATTTCGATTCCTGCCAAATGTATGCTAGCAAGGAACAGTACCACGTGCAAGGTAAACAGAGCAGCGCTTGCTGAAAGATATATGTCCTCTAAACACGAAAACAGCATAAAGAACAGGAGTGAAAAGAAAACAGCAAGCTCTGTTGTGGTTAGGAATCACCAGTACGCATGTGTGTTCCTGTGTTCACACCTTGTGATCGGCTTTAGTCCGGACCGTGACTACGGCAAGCAAAGCAGAGCGTGGAACGTGCAGACACGCGATGCTCGAAATCGAATTCGATACACTGTTAAGAAATGAGCCGTCGCAAACTAATAAAACTCACGTCCAGACTCACATCGTACAACGCCTTTATTTCGACCATACACTTCCCGCCTGTATCGCTCGATGCAATTGCAATTTAATTGCAATTCCCTTGTTGTTCATCTCGTAGAGAGAGAAAACTGCTGCAAGAATGGCATTCCTCGGCTTCTAGTCAGTGACCCCGGTCGTTAGAAACCACTCATCGTTGAAGGCAGACAGGTCATTGATTTCGGATAGCAGCGTCGCGGCAGCAAACTAACCTCCCGTGGCCGCTGTCGGTATGAACCATGTTTTGTGCCATTGTGCGCAACACGTGCAAAGCGAGACGAAGACAGGCACCTCGGCGCCGGTAGCATTCTGTGTAGCCTTCACCATACTGAAGCGGATGGTTAGTTTCGTTGGCCTTGCTAGAAGGAAAGAGGGAAAGAGGGGGGGGGGGGTATAACGTCTGTCTTGAAAGGGGGGAGTGAGCCCATTCTAAGTGGTTCGTCACAAAGGGAAGGAAAGCTCCCCAACCGGCGCTCGGAGGAGTCTTCGCATATCAATGATCCTCCGCGAGAGGGACCGCACCCCTCCTGTCTCTGAATAGCAGGAAGAGGGGCATCCAGAATTCCGCATTCTTTGCACTCCTACCTTCAAAACTCAAGATGTGCCACCTCGGATTCCTCAAACTATATGTCGCTTGGCTCTCGCCTTCGAGTAGCAATTCCGTGTTCAGATTTTTTCTTTTTCATGCTTCGGAGTCTGCGAACAAGCGTTCTTTGAAAACAATGTCCGCTGCTCGCTTTTCAGAACCTGAAGCTGCGCGCAGTGACTGCAGTCATTTGATCATAATGTCTCTCTTTAGGAAGCATCGATAAAAAAAAAAAACATGTTTACAACCAGCCTCTTTGTGAGCCGAGGAAGGGATAAGTGCAAAAATGAGAAGCCCCACTGGAGAAAGACGCGGGCTTTACGCGCACCTATATGCGACTTTTCCTCCTCCTCATTTTAATGCTCAAGAAGCTCAGAGCAATGCTGCCGCGTCCACCAATGTTTTGTACCCGAGTCCTCAGGGCAGATATTGTGATACCGAGTGTTACTAGGAGTATGTGGTCAGCTCACAGCTCACAGACCGGAAGGTTTTTTTTTTTCTTTTGGACAGCTTTCCTAGTGACAGTGCCTTTGGCGTTTCTCGGCGCACTGCCACTGGTAGCAAAGCTGAGCGTAGCTCGCTTTCTTTGTATTCACAAAAGAGGCCGAAAGAAGCAGACATTTCACAGTTTCTTCCTCTTTCTCTGCGAGAGGCAAGCAACCACTTCTCACGCGCTGTTGTGGCCTACTTGTCGGTGAGCAGTGGCGCCTCTATACTCTTAAAGAGAGCTAGTGAAAAGTTAGTAACGAATCCAGCAACTACCCATCTTTAACCGTTATAAGCGACTACTGTGTACAACCGCATGCAATTCGGTAAGTACTTAGTCAAGACAGTCAGGGTAGTAACAAAAAAAAGCTAATATAGAATGTCTGTGTGTGAGAACAGCGGCTCACTCTTGGAGGTCTATCTCCGCCTACGGGCTCAGCTTTCTCATCACCCGCGAACGAAAAAAAAATAAATAAAAAAGATCTAACGCCTCTCGCAGGCGAGGAAAGGGGCATGCATGCTCTGCAACCCTTCCTATCTCCTGTAGACCTGAGCATCCAAAGCCTCAGCACCTCAACGCCACAGCTGAAGGCGCTGCTTCCCCGCGCCAGCTTCCCCGCTACTCCCTGAATGGTGCTGCCTTTCTCTGCAGAGGTCGATTCTGCCTTTCTTCGGCCAGTTTTCTTCTGCCACAAAAGTGGCAGGATGCATGGTCCCTGCGTGACACAATGCACCAACCACTCACGAAATGGCTGGAGTATGTTCTATTTCCCAACTAAGAAGAACCGTCCTTATGACCGGGAGGTAAAGCGAGACAAATAGGAGTCTGCAAACTCTTCTCCTATACAGTAGAGGCGCAGTCATTATTTGAACCAATTGATACGTTTACTAGTTTTGCCAGTCGCTTCGGATTATTCATGCAGTATATAAGCTAAAAGCTGCGTAAATATTTTAGAAAGGTTGTAGCCGCGCATTTTACCATGGATATATTTTGTAGAAGTTATATTACACGGAAATATACAGCAGGTCCACGGCGGTGAGACATTTTCATAACTCGCAAGTGTGGACACGGATTTGTATTTCTGGGATGGCTTCAATACATATACCTAACGTCATATTTCCGGGCCGACAGACTGTGATATTGAATATATGTATACAAGCCAGCGGTGCAGCAGTGCTGCATTTATGGACAACTAAATGCTGCTTAGAGCCGACAGTGTTTTGATTGCATTTACAAAAAGTCGTAAGAGCAAATGCGATAAGCGGATTCGGTTCAATAACCTTGAGAGTGGGTGAAGGATTATTTACATGTTCCAACGCTGTTTGACGAAGTAATGAAGCAATTTTTCTGTTTCAAACTTCCGTTAATGAGAACTTTGCTAGAGTTCGGACTTGCTTCTATATGACATTTCTGCCGTTAGCACAGTACCGACAGTTTACCTTGCACAACAACTAATATTAGCCTTGCGTTTAGGAGCTGACGAAATTCGGGCTGCCGAATGTGGCACCCCTCAATCGCTGAAACACTGCCAAAGCTTGTGTATCTCATGATATTGCGGATATATTGCCGTTCGCGCTGCACATACTGGACGCCTGAATTATTTTATCCAGGCTCTTTTCGAAGACTACTGCAATGAGAACCACCGCTTGGACGGGGGGAAACTGCTAAAGGCAAACGCTGTGTATACCAACCATATTTTCGTTAAGATTTAAGCTGCATTATATTGTTTGATGACGAATATGATGTGTATCACTGTTTTGCCTTCAGTGTTGGAATACTAGCGCCTTCTGAGTACAAACTTTTCTCGCTTAATATTTCCACTTTAAGATATTACTGTTCGCACAGCTTTGACATATTAAGTGCCGACATAGAGCAGTTCAGAAAAATTTACTAAAAGCTACATTTACACTTCTGATTGGTTGTGCAGTTGCGCTTTTATAACATCAAAGAAAGGCTCCTAAGGCGAGACGCACACCTGCTCTTCCCCGACATCAAACCAAACGCAACCCGGCAAGAGCGAGATTCTAGTGTTATTTCGGACTGCGGTGAGCCATCACCGTCAGATCATCCTTCAGAGCCAAGTTGATCCGGGAAAGCACTTGAGGGAACGACTTTCACTCAAAAAGGTTGTCTGTCCCTCTAGCAATGGAGAAACTCCGCAAAATGAATTCTGCAATATACATTCCTTCCGTAGCTATTGCACTGAGTTGAAAAGACAACTAGAAGATATGAGAAATCATCAAGCGAAACTTCACGAATTACTATAAAAGCAAGTTTGACAATTAACACCCTAAGGATAAAGGTGAGCTGGATAGAAATCGGTATAGAGCAATTTGAGTAGAGAACGCATCAGTTTTTAAGACGAAAGCCTTTAATTCCTGGTGGTTGTCAGCAGGAGCTGTCGGCACAGGCAGTCACAATTTCGAGGGAGCTAGTTAAAAAAAATAAATTAACCTTGTCTTCATCGGCAATCGAACCTCCATCCCTTCGATCCCCAGCCGAGAGCTTCACCAACGTTGCGTCAAGCCCCCCCTATTGCAAAAACCAGCGTCTCCAGTGAGAAACCAGTAAGATTTTCGCGCTGGTTTTGCACTGGATCTGCTGGGCACGCTGGAGGTCTGCGATATTCACTGGAGCAGTAACGGGAAGACACTGGCTGCACTGGTGCGATGGGAGAAAAACGCTGGGATTAGTCTTTTGACGCTGGGTGTGTCGCTGGCATCCGCGATGCACTGGGAGAAGCGCTGTATGTGCGCTGGGCCGCACTGGTCCCAGTGCCCCAGTATAGACGGTGCGGCGTGCGGCGTCAGCCGGAGTAGCATCCCTCAGGGGCCAACAGGGCAACAGTGTACTTTCAATCGACCATCGGGGGCATATGAAAAATATGGTTCAAGCAAGCGCTTTTTGCTGCGAAGTCGTTGCGCATTTGTAAGAAAACAAAGGCAGTATCTTTTTTCTAGAGTTTCCATGTTTCGATAGGTCGTTTCGAGCGTTTCGAGAGCGACAACGATCGCCGCGCCTCGATCTCATGACAGACTGACTACTAACGCACTACTAAAGCTGGAATTGAATAATGTGGGCTACCATGCATAACCAACTTCACAGCTGATCTTAAGGGCACTCTAACACAATGATTACTGCCAAAATGTTCAATGCGGGCTCAATCGCAGGCGAGCGTAGCCTGCACCACGGCCCAGTATAAACAGCAGAAAGAAAAACTAAAACGAGGAAGAGAGTAGTTTACCGAGCGATGGGTCCATGAGAGAAAAAGCAACAACATACAGCGCTTGTAATACATAATATTTGGCGTGTTTCTCAAGCTTTTGCGCTCCTTCTTACTCTGCGTATCAAGCAGCCGAGCCCTCGGTCATCGCAACGCTTCCCGCAATGTTTACATACAAATAAGGTTTAGTTACACGCAATTAGGGTCATCGCTGCGGCGCTTGCCGGTATTGAAGCTTGGTCGCACGTTTTTCATTGAAGGCTTCTACTAAAGCTCCGTGTTCAGCGAAAATTACGCCCACGGTAGCAGAGCACCACCCAAGAGCCGGCGTTGGTAAATTTGCCAGCGATGTCAAACTACACATGTTAAAAATGATTCCAGTGCACAAAATAGCGCGCATAGGCACCCAGAACATTAGTTGCAAATCGTGAGAGCAGACAGCAAGCTAAAATGGTCAAGAAGTTGCAATTGTTAGAACGGTAGCAATGGCCTGTAGACTGCAAAACATGAAGTCCCAACCTTATAAATGCGGGTCATGACATAAAATGCAAAAATGTTTATAGAAAATCTAGTTCTCGGCGTGGCCGAGTGGTTAGCGTGCTGAGCTAGTAATTGGTATGTGCCGAGGGACTTAGTTCGAGGCACGCTTGGTGCACTAATTTTTTTTTTATTTTTTTTTTTACTTTTTTTTAGGTTTTTTTTATGTACCTAACTTGTTTCGTTACTTTTTACTTTTTAATTTTTATCCCACGCCTTTTTTTTCCGGGCGAACAGTGCCGCCAGCGCGAAGCGTCCCAGTATGCCGCGTCCCAGTATGCCGCGTACCAGTGCGCCCAGTGTCCAGCGTCATACTGGGACCATAATCAGGTATGGCGCTGGGGCGCTGGCTCCCAGTGGCACTGGTTTTTGCAATAGGGGGCCTCTACCCCCCCCCCCCCCTATTTTTCTTTATTTCGTGTTAACAATGAAAATTACCATGGGGCAAAGTCAATGTATAAAAGCACGAACAGCTCTAGCAAAAGTAAGGCTTCACAAAGTTTCAAACGCTTTAGGTTAGCCAGCTCGCTCAAAACAGGCATCTATTCAGGTTTATCAGTTTGGGCATTACAGATGGCGATCAGGATGTTGACACTTTCAATCAAATACTCACTCGCGGAGCGAGCATCCACGTCCGCTTGTCTCACAGTCATTCTCGCTTTCCATACATTGTGGAAGCAAAGCAACATGATTAAGTCGTATGGCACACCTCCTTTATTATGGACCGGCAGGAACCATACACCATACACTCTTAAAAAAAAGGTTGGTGAATTCACTAAGTTACTACTAACCTTTTACTTGTCACATAGATCACTACCTTCTTAGTAACTCGAGGTAGTAAAAATACAGCTAGTGAAATTTACTACCCCAGGAAGTTAGTGAACAGTACTAGCGCCAGTTAGTAGTAGGTTAGTGAACACCAACACCTTCGTGCATTATAGTTTGCCATTGATGGGTAGTGAAATATACTACCTTCTAGGTAGTACGCACTACTACCGCACCTAGAGATTCGTACTACATAGGACGTAGTGCTTATTACAACATATACCTAGTTCTTATTATGGGTTACCATTGAAAAGGTAGTATAATGTGCAACCTTTTGTTTAGTATAAAATACTACCTGGCCTAGAGGTTCTCACTACATAGGTACTAGTGCTTACTGCGGCAGAAACCTGGTATCAGTTGCTACCTGTATGGAGCCAATATATGCATCGATAGGTAAATTATTTCTGAACATATTGAATACCTTAATAAAGATTTGGTAAATAAAAATAATTGTATTATTCGTAATATGTGGTCAATTGTAATCGGCTTCAAGTTCGGTGCAACATTGAGCTGATCTACAAACAAGATGCTAACTTATTTTACCTTGTTCGCACCAGTCTTCAAGCAATGATGACGACAAAATTTCCGGACAACAAATACTCACTTTATTCGTATTTAAAGACAGTGTGGCTATGCCCTTTTTAATGGCAGAAATCGCCCTGAGAGCTAATGGGCATAGTGGCGATGAGCTTCTTAGGCTGCATAAATGCTCTAGCACTGCGCAAACGTTTTCGTTGCGCGTTGAATGTCTAACATTAAATATCCAGTAGCTCTCAATGGCATGCGTGAGTCCCACGGTGACGTCCAACATTCGATCTTGATATCTTCAAACCCAGCATATATTGCGTCAGCGTCATCAGGGTTCATCCGGACGCGCTCCAATGCTGGGTAGATGTCCTAAAATGGAACACTGAAAGTAATGAAATTAGAACTTCATAAATGAATTTATAACAAATTTATACTTACTGGCCTCATCCGGAAATGTGGCTTTCAATTCTTTCACAACCATGCAGAGGCAAAAGTTCCACCATTCAGTAGCAAAGTGATCTGCAAGTATTACAGAATTCACATATATTAAAATCACTTCTTCAATGACAATAAAAGGGAGCAATAAAGACTTAGAACTTATGAAATTGATTTTTTTTTTCTTTCAAATAATGAAGTCCGCAGTTTATTGAACACGCCTAAATTCCACTGAAAATTACTACTTTTATTTCATATATTCCTGTGCTTTCAGATTTACAGGCTGTTTTGTTTTTGCTAAACACAAAACAACATTCATAGAATTATGATACCACAAACAGATAAAAATTTTTGGGATGGGTATTTTATACAATCATTTCCAGAAAAGAACAGATTTTCAGCGCTGACAAATACACACACATAGGACAGGCACTGAATATCTTTTTTTTTTCGAAACACCACAATGAAACTTCTTTCAAAAAAAAAAACAAAAGCATTCTATATGCAGTTCAAAAAATTGCTACACCTTGTCGTGAACTGGAAATGATTTAGTCATGTAAAAACAATTGCTAGGTTAGTTGGTTCATTTCACAAAATGAAATTTTAAAAAATAAATATAGATTCGCAGATATACATTTTGGGATGGATATTTTATAGAATAATTTCCAGAGAAGGAGAGATTCACAGCGCTAACAAATAGACACTCACAAATACACACACACAAGAAAGGCGCTGACTCCATCTTCTGTTTCGAAAGGACACCAAAATGAAACTTCTTAAAAAAAAGAAAAGATCTGTATGCAGTTCAAAAACTTCCTACAACCTTGTCGCAAACTGGAAATTATTTAGTGAAGTAACACCAGATGCTAAGCTAGTAAGTGCCTTTCACCAAAACGAAGCTTCTCCCAAAAAGATAGATATAAACACACAGATATAAATTTTGGGATGGATATTTTATGCAATCATTTCCAGAAAAGGGAAGGTTCACAGCGCTAAAAAATACATACTCACAAATAGACACACACAGGACAGGCGCTGACTCCAAAATCTTTAAAAAAAAAAACAACATACGTTTCATTTTGCTGTCGTTTTCAAAAAAAAAAAAAAGAAAGTTGGAGTCGGCGTCTATTCTATGTGTGTCTATGAGTGCGTACTGGCTAGCGCTGTGAATCTTTCCTTTTCTGTGAAATGCACCAACTAGCCCAGCAATTGGTTTCACTTGACTAAATCATTTCCAGTTTGTGACAAGGCTGTAGGAATTTTTTGGACTGCGTACAGATTAAAGAAACATATTTCTAAAGACCCGCGTAGCTCGAGCAGATGCACTAGGATCCAATAATTGTATGCAAAACAAAGCAGAAAAACTCAGCTTATACGGTCTTGAAGTAAGTTTGTGACCAAGTTATATGTTCCCGACAAATAACAAAAATGTCAGCAAAAGTTTGAATTTACTACAAACCTACAGTTTGCTACAAAATATTCTAGGACTGCGGGTGCCAAAAAATAACAAAAATGTCCACAAGGTATGGGTTTACTACAAACCTACAAATTACTACAAAAACACGATAGAACTGCGATGTAATCAAGTGCGAAAAAACATGATTTAGTTAGACTTGTGCAAAACTTATTCCAAAAAAATAAAAAAAAAAAAAAGGACACTTGCTACCTTCGCACGAGGCATAGTTTTTACTGTGTTAGGTTCGTTTTACTTTCAGCGGCGTTTATGCTCAACAAAAACAGCATGTTCACAGGACAAAGAAAGGCGACAACAGAACATGTGCTACTATCCTCTCAAAACATGTCGTTTTCGTTGAGCTTAATGTTTGTAGCAAATGGCACTACAGCTTACTCTGTTCAATTTCACTTCAACAGAGGTGGCATTATTTCAACGGCATTTACTTCTTGTCAGGATCAGGAAACACTCGGCCACAATTTATTAACAATGGCGATAAATAATTACTTTTGCAATACACAGGTCTTTGCATTCCAAGCAGTGAAGATGAAAACGGGCAACTTACCTCGAAGCGCACGTTTTCTGCACCATCCCTAAATCGCCATCCAGCAAAGCATTTATCAGATCTTCCTGCCGATGCTGCCCGCTGGCTTGAATAACTCTTTCGGTCTTTCCAAATCACTAGACATGGGCGACGAACACAGCGCTTCGGCGTCACTCTTCCCGCCAAAATCAGTATCGGTGGAAGACGGCGACACCACGAAGCAGAACGAATGAAAATAAGCCAGTCTGACAAGTCAATGCTGGCCCAATGCGCGGCAAACGAGCGGCGGCGCTGCTGTCAAAAACGATGGGATCCTGGAGTCGATGTCTGCAAGAGCAACATTTACGTAGTGCTTAATGTGTGCACTCTCCAATGGTGCTCATGAACTTTGATATGTCGACCAGGACACGCAGACATTTACAAAAGTGTGAGACTCGACAACCACCATTCCAGCAGCACAACGACGACGTTCCCGTCCACCGCGCGCAGTTTCGCACAGCGGAAAGCATGCGTAAAGTGAGAGAAGAGTATGCCCGAGTATTAGCCATCGCCCCACTGTTCTTTTTATAGCCGCGCGTGAAACCGTTTCATATTTCGGCGTCTACCGTCCGCCGAACTTCGGCCACCTGCAGCGCCGGCACGTTCGGATGCCTGGATCAAATGTCGACGGTACAGCCCCTGCCAGCCGTCCAGCCCACGCGCATTCCTCCCGGCACCTTTTTTTCTTTGTGTGTGTGTGTGTGTGTGTGTGTGTGTGTGTGTGTGTGTGTGTGTGTGTGTGTGTGTGTGTGTGTGTGTGTGTGTGTGTGTGTGTGTGTGTGTGTGTGTGTGTGTGTGTGTGCGTGTGCGTGTGTGTGCGCATGCGTGCGCGTGCGTGCGTGCGTGCGTGTGTGTGTGTGTGTGTGTGTGTGTGTGTGTGTGTGTGTGTGTGTGTGTGTGTGTGTGTGTGTGTGTGTGTGTGTGTGTGTGTGTGTGTGTGTGTTTACAGGATGTTGATGCTTGGACCATACGTAGAGAAAATGGAATAAATGTTGATTGCAGGCAACTACATGCGAGGTGGAAAGGTATTGATTTCTGGTCGTTGTGCATTTCTGTGTTAAGATGAACAAAACAACAGCAGTAGACGCAAAAACCTTGTGCTATGCAACGTGAATACAAATTATTTTCAATTTTCTTTAAAAATGTGTTGCTTCTAAAATGACGCCATCCGCACTTGAGCGTTTTCCGTGACTGACTGCAGGTCGTTCCCACAAAGCATCCCAGTTCACTATACTGCAGGCTTTTCCTGAAAGAGCTAAGTGTCGCTCTGACTTTTTTCGACACCGCATTACGCTGTCAGGAGCTCGCATGGGGCAAGAAAACTCAAATTCTGTAATGTTTTTTCTTTAGTTTGAAGGGTGCACAAAAAACAGACTTAAAAAAAAATAAAAAATAAAACGAACGCCATTATATGATTGAAAGTAATGTATCTCGTTAATTCCGGAATAAGTTTTAATGTATGACTGGCAAGAACAGCCAAAGCATGAATTTCTGAAAATATTGGTAAAGTTACGCTAGCAAGATACTATGGTAAAGTTGCCCAGGGATTCTAGCACTTAACTCGTCAAAACTACTAACAGAAACTCACTTGTTAGTAATGGGAGCCGTTACTACCTCAAAAAGTTGCGAGTTAGTTCAAGGTTAGTAAAAAGGTAGTAAAACCTATTCGAAGTTAGTAACTGCTGCATTTACTAGCTTCTTACTAACCTTTTTTCTAAGAGTGTATGGTGTAATTGGCAAGTGCTTTTTTTAAAGATCTCTGAAGGATATCCAACAGGAAGACTGCATCCTGATTGTGAAACGTTTATCATAATTTCCCTTGTGTACCGTGAGGATAGCGGGATTCCGCGAGTTACATATACTGCGCCTTTAATTTCCTGTAAATGAATTATAGAACGCCGATGAATTTTGATGCGTTCAAAGGAAGGCTGATTGTGTTCGACAGCGAGGTTACTCAGCTACTGAGCCAGTAGCAGGCCCGTGCATTTTCTTTTCCCTCTTTCTACAGCCACAAGGGCCGCGCAATGTACCCTCACGACTGTTCATGGCATCACCAGGCGATTCATGTAATTCTCACGGGACTGCAGGAATTAGGAGTCAGCGAGAAGAAATATATTTACATAATGGATTTCCTGACAAACAGGACGTTGAAACTAAAGTTCCAGGACCTAGAATGTCCACCTGGGAAGTAAAGAAACGCCGCAAGGTTCGGTGCTGTCCCCCTTCCTTTTTAACGTGGTGATGAGAGGCCTTCCCGCCGCTCTTAGAGCCATAAAAGATCTAAAGTTCAGCATTTACGCGGACGACGTTAATCTCTGGATGAACAATGGCAGCGACGGCAGCTTAGAGGAACGCCTACAGGCGGCGGCGGACACCATTGTGTCCTACGCGGCCGAAAGGGGTCTCGCGTGCTCCGCAAAAATCCGAACTTTTCATATATAACCCAAAATCAAAGATGTGCAATGGCGACTTTAACGTAGAAATTAAGGTCGACGACAAAACCGTACCAAAAGTCCAGCAAATCAGAATCCTCGGACTTTTTATTCAAGGGGGCGGGTATAACGACGGAAGGATAAAAAAGCTCATTTCCTACGCGACGCAAGTAACAGGGATATTTAGGAGGATTGCATTCAAAGACAGAAGCCTCAAAGAGAGAAACCTCTTGAGACTGATGCAGGCGTACATAATAAGCCGAATATGCTATGCCACACCCTTCTTCAACATCAGAACCAATCAAAAAGATAAGATATAGACGCATTCATCAGGCGTTGCGTCAAGAGGGCACTGGGTCTGCCCATCTCCTCCTCTACGGAACGCCTGATAGAAATCGGAGTGCATAATAGCTGGACGGAACTTACTGAAGCGGTGAGAATCGCCCAACATGAGAGATAAAGTAGGTCGAGCAGGGATGGAACCATCTTAGAATGGGTGGGTCGAAAAACAGATAGGGGCACAGCATACAAGGTTGCCCTACCACCACAATGTCAGGAGAACATCATTGTCCGTCCTCTCCCCCGCAACATGCACCCTGGTTGTTTCACACCCAGATAGATGAGAAAAAAAAAGATAAAAGTAAAGCATGCGATGCGAGGGGGACCCTCGATCATATACTATGGGAATGCCATAAGTCTCCAGGCGCTAGGGACAACATTAAAAGTAGAGAAGCCTGGGTAACCCTGTTGCGAAGCGACATCCCGCTGACCAGCAAAAAGCCGCCTGCCTGGCGGCTGAGGCCGCGAATAACCAATGTATATTCGCCAGTCCTTAGTCACGGAGGTTCCAGCTCCCGTTCCTCAGGCCTGCGTGCCAGAAGCGGGGTATAGGGGGCCTCCTAAATCGGTGGAAATTAAAAGTTTTATTCATCATCATCATCATCATGCACAGACAAAGCTGACCCGGACGGGCGTCCGATCCAGGCGTCCGTGCGGCGCCTTTCATTTGGCGCTTCATCGAACGCTGCACGACACAGCAAACACTAGCAGACGCAGATGTCCAGGAGGCGTTAGTACAGAAGGCATCAGCGGGCTTTGAAATTGATTTACAGGGTTAGAAAAAGGCGCAGTATCTGCCACAGTTCTCCGCGTACACATGTACCGCGGCGTAAAGGAAGGAAGGAAGGAAGGAAGGAAGGGGGAGGGGGGTGAAAGAGGGGAGGGGGATAGGGGTGCCGTAGTGAAGGGCCACGTACGATCCACCGCGCTATAATGGCCTTCGCCTCATCACACTTCAGCGGTCCAAAGTGCCCTCTAGAATTTCTTTTCGTCAGCCTTGCGTGTGGTCGCTGCAGACTATCAAACAGAAAGTCCAACTGAAGTTTTATTGTGGAAAGTCGGGCTGCTACAGAACTCTTAGGCATCTTGGCTATCCATTCCTGCGGAAAGGAGATTAGCTCGTCGCCTCCATTGGCTCAACTTCTTGCGGGAATTCTGAGAGAAGTTGTTGAACTCCTCCAAACCAAAGCACATGTCCTGAAAGAAGTGAAGAGAAACTCTTTCTTGATGAAATGGCGATTGGCCGGGGGTTGTAGCTTAACCGGGCTGAAGACATTGTGCACGGGGGAGTGAAACTGCCAAAAAAACAAGATGAACCTGATAATCATGCACTGGTGCTCATGGTTGGTAGGCTTAACCAGCGCTGGAAACAGGTGATTGCATATCACTACACAGGAAGCCTCGTCGAAGGACGTGCGCTTAGGGATTTCGTTCTGCAAATCGTTCAATTTTGCGCAGACTTCGGACACTGCCGCCTCAAACCGAGCGATGTGGCATGGGCTCGGCTTTTCTAGCCGACCAAAATTACACCACACCCTGTTCAATACCGGACTGTCCTCACTCAGATGAAATTGCTCTTCAGCGCAGACGCTGCTCATGTTCTGAACAATATTAAGGGGCACAAACTCTCCTGTCTCCTATTTAACTGAAGAAACGTTCAACCGATGAGTTTTTCCTGGCATTGATTGAAGCTGGAGCATGTGCGCGCTGCGTTGGAATAGCGGGGCGACAATGCCCACGCGCGGAATACTTCGTTGAATGTACGTGGGGTGTGGTAATCACTCTGGGCATGCGCACGTTCCCCGCTATTCACCTAACCGATAGGTGCCCCCCTTTTCAAAAACTCGCTATTGGTGATGGGAGCACCTTTAGCTGACCTGCCTGCAGCACTTCGATATTACTTCCTTGATAGCTGTGCATAGAAACTTGGGGGTTAAATTGGTCACTCCAGTAGAGGGTCGTCTTTCATGTTCTGCACCGCGGCTAAACCTCGAAGTCGTTGAACGGATTATTGGAATTTACATTGCCTCAAAAATACAACTATATTCTACGCACTCCAAAATAGTACACCGGCGTGTAGGCCCACTTCCCCCTGTTTATTCTCAAGCACTTCCCTCCGCAGGTCATAGAAATGGAAAGCAACAGCACACTTTAGCTCTCCTTGCAAAGCTGTCGGAAAGCGGCGCTGTGAAAGTAAGCGAAGAAAAAAAAAATGCCGCACACGTTCTACAGTAACCCCTCGCTGTTCTTGCCCTCAGGTCATTAAGTGAAACGAGTAGAGCCGTTTATCTGCGTTCGTGCCAATGGGGCTTCGTCGGTTCCTTCAACACGCTGCCATCATCCAAAGCCACCTCTCGCGCCCCGCGTTTTTCCTAAAACTTGCAAAGTCGGTGACCTCAAAGGAGCGCCGGCGGGCTAGCGCCTTTCAACGACGGCGACAATAAACGTCTGCGATGCCGAACGGGGCGCTTCTCACATTCTGTGGTCGTCAACCTACCTCGTCGCCCTGCAGTGAAGCCCTCGGTTTCCAGAAGTGTTGACACTCTCCTCCCGCCGCGCGCGAGAGCGCCGCCCGCTCGTGGCCAATGTTCGGGGTGTTGCCATGAAAGGTGCTGAGACGACTCTGCGAAAGGCAGGCCCATGCTGGGCGGCTCCGTCGCTCGGTCCAGCGTGGCGCGGCATTGCGCACGTGTTTTTGACACATTTCGGAGTGTGCGGCTGCGGATGCTTTTGCAGGTTGAAAACGTGAAAGAAAGAAAAAAGAACATTAAAGGAGCATTATGCATGACAGCCGGGTACAATTACTAAACGTTTTCGGAGACTATATTCGGTAGAAGTGGCAGGTGTTTGGAATTCATCTGTGACGAGCGGGACAAGTGATGACGTCACGTCGCTTCCTTGAAGAACATCAGTGGCTTTCCCCAGCGGTTTCAGATATTCCCGAGACACTTTTGGTTCCTTTCTGTAGGGCGAGGGCTCACAAACACATTTGTTTGTCTCGTCATTTCTGTGCTGCAGAGTCTCTACTGTTGCAGTGAATATCCTCCGGTTTGTTAAAAAGACATGTTGAAATAAGTGCACACCTATATTAGAACCATGGTCTGTATAAAAGTATTATTTTAACTTGCCTCTTACAGGCGCTCTGGAGCGTGAATGAACGAATTCCACCGTGTGACAGAGGACATCACCAGATTGTTTTTGCATTTTTTGCTTCGCGCGCCAGTCCAAAAGGGCGACCGCTTACAAGTCTACTATGGTGGCGATGCCTTTCACGCCGTGCAAGGCATCACTCTAAAAACGTAATGCGGTATTTATATCGTGATTATAAGTGCATGCGAAAACAGGACAGGTATTCCAATTTTGAAGCGGGCGCCGAAACCAGCATCAAACTCGCGATCGCTTTCGACCCTAGAGCCTGCATTGTCTTCCTCTTGGTACGCGGCTCTGTTTTTCTGCAAAGCACTCTTCGATTCCGCTGTTTTATTGTGTAGAATGCGCACCTTTACAGCCTCGATCATATTAGCGGCGTTGTCAGCCATAACATAGCCAACCTTTCCTTGGTTCAAAGCGGTAGCCTTTAACTCTTATCCAACTTTTTTCTCCACTTTCTCACCTGCATGCAATTGTAAAAGTAGCCAGAGCAGCCAACGGAGGTTGGAAGGTACATTTATTCATAGTGACGCGGCAAGGCTGCCTGGAGCTCGAGCGAGGAAGACGAAGAACGCCGGGCTCACT
The DNA here is from genome assembly GCF_055883805.1 of Amblyomma maculatum. Taxonomy (NCBI): domain Eukaryota; kingdom Metazoa; phylum Arthropoda; class Arachnida; order Ixodida; family Ixodidae; genus Amblyomma; species Amblyomma maculatum. Next base: position 53,975,265 of record NC_139348.1, on the reverse strand, counting down.
AGCCAGCTAAAACGTCCAGTAATGCCGTCCGGCTGCGTGACGGTGCTACAAGAGTGATTAGAAATGCGGCATTAGTGCAACTCTTTCAAAGGGGACGTCCTCGGCGCTAACCGTTGGTGATCCGAGCAACAAGCAACATCGGTAGTGTCGGGTGGCTGGGGCGAACGAGCGGCTAACGGGCGTTGTAAGGCTTCATTTGTGCGACGTGTACCACTTCGGATGATGTTGACCGTCGATAGGAACGAACAGTCTCCTGGGGAAGAACTTCATAGTTCACCTCGCTGAGTTGGCGGACTACCTCATATGGGCCAAAGTATCGCCGAACTAGCTTTTCAGACCGGCCTCTCATACGGATTGGGCTCCACACCCAAACTCGATGTCCGAGTTCGTAACTTGCATTTCTGTGGCGTAGATTATACCGGTGAGCGTCTTTTGCTCGCTGGTGCCGGACACACTGTCGAGCAAGTTGGCAGGTGGCCTCGGCAAGCACGACGAATTCATCAGAACCGATCACGGCGAGATTAGCACTATCGGGAAGCAGCATTGTGTCCAGCAGAGTCATGGCTTCGCGGCCGTGGACTAAACGAAACGTAGTGAATGTTTCGTTTCTTGCAGCGCAGTATTATACGCGAAGGTGACATAGGGAGGTTTCGATGGTCCTCGCCGACATACATTGAAAGCATATCAGCGATTGTCTTATTAAGCCGTTCGGTGAGTCCATTTGTTTGCGGGTGATAAGCTGTTGTTCTTCGGTGACTTGTGCCACTGAGGCGCATAACCTCCTGTGTAAGTGCAGAGGTGAAAGCTGGTCTCCTGCCAGTTATAGCGAATGCGGGCTAACTGTGACGAAGCACAATGCTCTGCGTAAAAAAGGTCGCTATTTCAGCATCTGTTCCACGCGGAAGAGCTTTCGTTTCACAGTATCAGCTGAAAATAGTCTGAGGGCGCTGGGACTTGCGCAACCGCAAGCAGGTTTACCAATCCCGAAAGTTGTGTTGCACATAAAAGTTTATTCAGTCTAATAATTTTGTTTATAACGTGTAAAACAATATTTATCAACTACCACAAACATACTTACGGTACCACACAACCACTTTTATCCTTTTATGCTAAAAATAGAAATGCGTCTATTATTTTTCTTTCATTTTTCTAAAAAAGTTCTTATCCATGGGAGGCAGTCACCACGTCACGCTCATAAAATCCCCTCATTCAGGCACTATGGGCCATGCATGCACTATGGGCCATGCATGCACTATGGGCCATACATGCACGAGCGCCGGCAACACATAGCATACGTGCTGAAGACGAAAGAAACATACTGTTTCCAAGACATCCCCGACATATCAGCCGCAATGCTGTTGATCGTGTATACTCGTGCATGGCACAACCTTACCGGCAACGCTGGGTCATTCAGCTGATTTCGAATCACTGCCTATGCAGGCCTGCGCGTTCATAGTGTGGGGGTTCTTATTAAGCCGTCGAGCCTCTTCTGAGGTCTAGGCCGCAAACACAGAGCTCCCGCGATCACACACCACGTGCAGCCGTTCTCACGGCCGCAAAGTAGTAATGCAAAATACGACACAACACAGAACAGGACTTTGCCCGGAACCAGATGTTTATTGGGTCTTCCCAAAAAGAACGCTGGTGAAGGTCTTGCTGGAGACCCTATCCTTTTGGATGGGGCCTGACACTTCGAAGGGCAAGATGGCGACAACAAAGAAGTATAGCGGGGAGGTATTTACCTTGCGTCCTTCCGTTCTCGCGGCTCGCTGTCGTCTCTCCTCGGCGGTAGCCGGTTCCCGCCGATCTCGGCGCATCTTGCCCTTTGTCCTTTTTCGGCCAATGAGCGTCGCGTCTGCGACGCCTAGCGGTGCGCTCCTGCGCCCGGCGAGGGAAGAAGGAAACGCGGCGCTACCGAGCAACCCGTTTGGGTTACTCAACCCCGGAAGAGAAGGAATACTTTTGTCCCCTTCATCCTCCGCGGCGCGCGGCGCTTCGGAGGGATGCGTGGTTCTCCACAATCGCTACACTCCTCCTCCCTAAAGACCGAACGTCACCTGAATTCAGGCGACGGTAGGCCGGCAACGATTTCCTTGCCGCTTTCTTCCAGATGGGAAGGCCGGGGGGGGGGGGGTGTCCGGGCTCGCCTCCCTTTTTTAAAAACCCCCCAGCAGGTCCATTTCCAGGGCCATCCCATCCTCGTCGATGACGAGCCGGTGCTACGTGGGTTCGAGGCGAGGCAGGAGGGACTCCGGGTTCTGGTCGCCTGGCACGTCCACCCGGAGTATGAGGGCGGCGAACTCCGGGTCGCGAGCCATCCTGGCTCGTACCGCCTCCGCCTCCTGCCTCGCGTCGCAGCGGTCCGCGAAGGCCCGGTGGACCGCCGATGCCCTGTGCACATTCTCATGCACCAGCAGCACGCCGCACGTGCCGCAGTAGACGGCACCTGGATCGGGGGCCATCCCCGAAGTCGGGTGCGCCGCCCAGCTTTCCCGTACTGTGCGGCCGCGGAAGACTCGCGGCACCCGATCCAGGGCGAGGTCCGCCGCCACCTGGAGCTGGTTTGCCCAGGCCGCCACGCTTACCTATGGTCGCGGCGGCTCGGCACCCTCCTGGCTCGTCCAGGTGGCCACGTACCGGAACTGCCGTTGTCCCGTTTCAGCCGCCGCCGCTGGAGTCCGTCGCGGAGACCGCGGCCGCTCCTGTTGTAGGGGCTGCTGCTGCTGCGGCCACTGTTGCTGCGGCCACTGCGGCCGCGGGTCGCACTGCTGCGTCCGCTGCGGCCGCAGGCACTGATGCTGCGGGCCTCGTTGCTGCGGGCCCCGTTGCTGCGGGCCCCGTTGCTGCGGCCCCGGCCGCCGAAGGCCCCGCTGCTGCTGTCCAAGTCGAGGCTGTGGCTGCCGGCGCCCCGGTGGCCGACGGAGATGCCGGTACTGCTGCTGCTGCGTCACGCCGGTCTCTCCGTCAACCCGGACCAGGCGGGCTCCGTCCTGGCTCAATTCCTGACCCGAGCGGCGAGCTGTCTGTGACGGCATTTCGGATCCGACTGGCGTGGCGGCCGAACGAATTGCTCCGAGTGACTTCGAACCGCCCTTCCGCGCCCTCTGGGAAACAAATACGGGATTCCGATTGGTTTCCCTTGACGCCTCTAACCAATAGTTACCTGCCACTTGGCCCGGTCCCTACGGCAGCAGATGGAGAGGGGGAACAGCTTGGTAGCGTCTTCGCCACCATCCGCTTTTCCTTTCCTTCCCCCCTTTGTTTGGCACGAGGGGACATACCATCAATACTGCTAAATACGACCCTCCCGTAGCCAGCTCGCTTCCTCACAACCGGTTGCTTCCTTGACCACTGGTCTGAGCGGTCGAGGTGTTGTCAGGCCACTCACCCCGTCAAGGTCGCTTTCGCCTAGAGCGGGTATTGTATGGGCGAGCTTTGGGGGTAGGCGGGGGCACTGACCTTTTCCCGCGTCTTCGCGAAGTCGGCGCTGCCGCCCTGCCAGCCACTTCCCGTTGGAAGTACTGTTTTAGCTCCCCGACGTGGATCGGCTTGCCGAGTCGACCCGTGTTCGGATCTTTCAGCCTGTAGTTCAACTGCGAGAGCTTCTCAGCGACTATGAACGGCCCAATCCATTTAGGCGCAAGGCCAGCTGCGAACCCCGTGCTCGCATCGCTCTGCACATGGCTACGCTTTAGAACGAAGTCTCCCACTTGAAATTCCACGTTCCGATGCGCGCGATCATAGGCAGCCTTCTGGCTAGCCCTTGCTTTAGCGCGATTTTGGCTGGCCTCGCTCACTGCTTTTTGCAAGCGATCACGCATGCGCCGCGCGTAGTCGGCTATTGCCGTTTCGCCTGACGAAGCATCCTGCCTTTTGGTCAAAATGGTGTCAGTTGGCGTATTTAGTTCCCTCCCGAACATCAGGAAGGCAGGCGTGAAATCTGTGGAGCGATTCTCGCTTGTTCGCAGTGCAAAGGTGATCGCGTTGAGGTGCTCATCCCAGTCGTTGTGTGTCCGGGCGTATGCCCCGAGCAGTGGCTTCACATCGCGATTGCGGCGTTCGGTCACATTTGACTGCGGATGATAACACGTCGTTCGCTGCTGCCGTACGCCCATGGCGGCACACGTATCACGAAAAACTTTCGCCGTGAAATACGAGGCGTTGTCAGTGATCAGCCTCTCCGGAAACCCGTAGCGACAGAACAATCCTGAGAGCTTCGTCAGGATTTCCTTCGTTGTGGCGTTTCGCAGCGGATAGAGTTCAGCGATTCCGCTGAAGTGACATGTCACCACTAACACAAATTTGTGCCCTCTTTTGCTGCGCGGCAGCGGTCCGATCAGATCGCATGCCACAGTTTCCCATGGCTTTGTGCTCACGATCGGTTGGAGCAGGCCAGGCGGTTTTCCACCTCGCGGCTTCCTTTCTTGGCAGACGTGGCAGGTCCTTACGTACTTACATACATCAGCCTTCATTCCTGGCCAGGTAGCGAGCCGACATAGTTTCTTCCATGTCTTTGGTGCGCTTCCGTGACCGTCTGCGTCGTGATAGTGCTGCAAAGCAGCATGCCTCAGTTGGTCGGGGATGACGGCTTTAAAGCAGTCGTTTGAGTCTTCTTTGCCAGGCACGTATTTCAGCAAAGCTCCATCAGCGTCCAACAGGAAGTTGTCCAGCTCACTCGCAGCAATACCAGCTGCACTAGAGCTCGCGCCTACCGCGTTCTCCGCGGATTCTGGGCGCTCTTCGACCAGCGGTGTCGATTGGTCCGTCTCTTCACGCAGACTGGCGACCATCTCACGACAATACGAGTCTTCCTGTTGAGCTTTGATAAGCTCTTCCCTGCTGAATGCAATCTCGATCGGCGTTTTCGCTGTCACGAGATGCGCGTGCTCCGGAGGCAGGAATTTCTCCTTTCGGCCCTCCTTTCCCGATGAGCGGGGAAGTTGCCGCGCCTCCTCTCCCGCGGCTGGGGACGGGTCATTCACCGGCGCGCGCGACAGCGCGTCCGCAACCACGTTTGTGGCAGCTTTCCGGTAGCGCACCTCGAAATCGAAGCGCTGTAGCGTCAGTGCCCAGCGCGCGAGCTTCCCGCTCGGCTCGCGTAAGCGGGTCAGCCATGTCAAGGCCATGTGATCGGTTTCGACCGTGAACCTTGTACCTTCCACGTACATCTCGAATTTTCGGAGCGCGAAGATGATAGCGAGGCATTCCTTCTCCGTCACTGAGTAGTTGCGCTCCGCCGGCGTCAGCGCGCGGCTGGCGAACGCCACGGGGCGCAGTTTCTCGTCCTCCTTTTGGAGAAGCACTGCGCCCACTCCGAAATCGCAGGCATCTGTCTGGATCAAAAAGGGCCTATTTAGGTCGGGGAGTTTCAGTGACGCAGTATCGGCGATGGCTTGCGAGAGCTGACGAAAACTCGCCTGCTGTTCCTCTCCCCATTCCCACGGGGCTGCCTTCCTTAACAATTTTGTTAGAGGGGTTTGCAGGCGGATGCTGTTGGGAATGAATTGGCGATAGTAGCCCACCATGCCGAGAAAACGGCGCACGGCCTTTACATCATTCGGCACCGGGAATTCCAGGATATCGCGAAGTTTGTCAGGGTCCGGGGCTACTTTTCCTCGCTGAACGCGGTAGCCGAGCAAACTGACTTCAGCCCTGCACAGCTGTGCTTTAGCGGGGTTCAGCGTGAGACCTGCTGTTCTGAGTTTTCCCAGAACGTCTCGGAGGTGTTCGAGGTGTTCCTCGAATGTGCGGGAGTAGATGACGATGTCGTCCAGGTAGGCGAGAGCGTGATGCCATTTGGCGTCGCCCAGTACACGGTCGATCAGCCGCTGAAAGGTGCTCGGACTTCCGGACAGACCGAATGGCATCCTAACGAATTCGTAGAGACCCCTGTGGCAGGTGAACGCCGTTTTACACTCGTCGCCTGGTCGCATCTCTACTTGGAGATAGCATTTGCTAGCGTCCAGAGTAGAAAAATACCGCGCTCCGCCGAGGTTCGAAACAATGTCGTCCACGCTCGGGAAGGGGTATGCATCCTTTTGTGTGACCGCATTCAGTCGCCTGTAGTCCACGCACAGCCGTGAGCTACCGTCCTTTTTGGGAACCAGCACCACTGGGAATCCCCAGGGGCTTGATGAGCGGCGAACAATGCCCGCATCAATCAGTTCTTGCAGCGCCGCGTCAATCGCCTGCCTTTTGGCGGGGCTGACCGGTCTCGGGTTGGATTTCCAAGGCTGCGCGTCTCCTGTCTCAATGCGGTGCTGTACAAGCTTGGTACAGCCGGGGCGGTCCGTGAACATCTCTTCGAAGTTTCCTAACGAAAAGACGCGGCCGCGCTCATGGTCTGTCAGGTTGTCGGCGTTTGCCAGCAGACCCCGTAAACGCTCTTCCGCGCCCACGCGCAAGGCATGGGGACGGGCCGCAGCTGCTGTATTCAGCGGCTGAGGGGGAGCGCCGCTTCCTCGGGAGGTTTTCCTCCTTTCCACCTCGGAAGCTGTCCTTTCGGCCGTCGTGGTCGGTGCTGTGACGAACGGCTTGAGTGGCGCGAACGGGCTTTCCCGATAGCCACCATTGCCGATATCAACCACGATTCCCGTACGGGACAAGAAATCTCGGCCGAGAATAACTGGTACCGTGAGTCCAGGCAGATGAATGAAACGCTGTCGCCGAGCGCGCTGATTCCAACGAGCGACGAGGCGCACATCACCGCCGGAGCATACTTCTCCGCTCGCCAACTGGAGGGGCAGGCTGCGTTTTCGCACCCGAATGCCTCTCTGTCGAAGGCGGGAAACGACTTCGTCTCCGATTAGAGAAGTGCTAGCACCAGTGTCAAGCAGTGCTCGGAACGTAGTCCCTGCTATCGCAAGGTCTATGAACGGAGCCCTGGTAGTGGTCGGTGTTCCGATCCTGAGAAGTGAGGGTGCCACTATTGCAGCTCCGTCGCTCGGATCAGCTTCGGCCGCCGGCGCTGCTACCGGCGGCCTACCTCGTTTCCCTGACTCGCAGGGCAGGCACGAGCCAAGTGACCAACTTGGCCACAAGAGAAGCATGGCCCGGGATTCCGGGCTCTAGGCAGACGAGGGTGCTCTCGCGTACGGCCGTCCGTGAGAGCTTGTTGAGCCGGTGCTACCACCATGCTACGCTGCCCGTCCGCGCGCGTCACCAGCGCTCGATCGTTTGACCGTGTTTGGTAATCTCTGTCGGGCGGTCGGCGTGAGGTTGACCACTTTTCCTCTCGCACAGCTTCGATGATCCTCGGCCCGTTTGAGTAGGAATCAAGAGCGCGATCCGAGATTCCCGGGAAAGCGCCCTCACCTGAAACACGTGACGTTCGAGCGTTTTCACTCCTTGAACGCGCACTGCCATTCCAGGCGCAGCTGGGCTCCAGACAATCCGATGGGGGTGGCGGGGGCCGGTACGCACGGGCAGCTGAAATTTCGGCTCGCACCCGACGCGCTTCCACGGCCAGCTCATTCAGGTTCCTGCAGCGACTTCCCCGCAGGTAAAGAGCAAAGGTGGGGTGGCTCTGTCGGATTACTCGTTGCACTTGCTCCGTGTTCGAAGCGTTGGGTTCGGCGTAATCGTAAAGCTCCTGCATCGCCCTGACGTATTCGACGAGCGACTCGTCGGGAGCTTGGGTTCGGAGTTCCAATTCTCGCCGCATTCGCTGCTGGTAGTCGTGAGGAAGGAATTCCTCCCTAAACATACTGCGGAATTCAGCCATAGTGCTCGCTGTGTGACCTACCAAACGGTGCCACCGAGCGGCTTGGTCAACCAGTGCCACTGGTATCACCCTTCGCAGCATGTGGGTCTCGCTGCAGCCGTTGACTTGGCCGTACTGGTCTAACGCCATTAGAAAGCTGTTGGCGCTCATTTGATCGCCGTAGCCGCTGTAAGTTGGGATCGGTGTTCCGATCCGCGGGCTGGGTTGCAAGGACTGAAAAGCTTGCTGGAATGCGTTGGCGAGGACTCCTGCGAGGTTTTCGGCGTTTGCCGCTGCCTCGCTATCGGGTGCCGCGACGAGTGGCGAGATCGTCGGCGGGGTTGGCGCGGCCCCTGTGCTGCCGTTTGGTAGCTGCGAGGGCGGACATGGCGTGCCTGGCGCTTCTCCCCAATCCGTTCGCGCGTAGTGCAGGGGCGCGCCAACTCTTGAGGGTGGCATTTCGCGGCGTCTCCCGGAATCTGCTGCGGGCGTCGTGTTTCGCTGGCTGCTCCTGCAGCGGCGAATTGTTCCGTCTGTAGAGTCGCGCTGGCGGCGAGCGAGCCGTGGGCCGGGCTTTCCCTGTATGCGGGGCTGAGCTCTGCGAGCCACGTCAGATCAGGCAGATTACTCTGCTGGTCTGGCATTGTGTCCGGCGGGAGCGAGTAGCTCAAGTGCTTCTGCACGAGAGAACCACGTTGGGGCGCCAGTTGTGGGGGTTCTTATTAAGCCGTCGAGCCTCTTCTGAGGTCTAGGCCGCAAACACAGAGCTCCCGCGATCACACACCACGTGCAGCCGTTCTCACGGCCGCAAAGTAGTAATGCAAAATACGACACAACGCAGAACAGGACTTTGCCCGGAACCAGATGTTTATTGGGTCTTCCCAAAAAGAACGCTGGTGAAGGTCTTGCTGGAGACCCTATCCTTTTGGATGGGGCCTGACACTTCGAAGGGCAAGATGGCGACAACAAAGAAGTATAGCGGGGAGGTATTTACCTTGCGTCCTTCCGTTGTCGCGGCTCGCTGTCGTCTCTCCTCGGCGGTAGCCAGTTCCCGCCGATCTCGGCGCATCTTGCCCTTTGTCCTTTTTCGGCCAATGAGCGTCGCGTCTGCGACGCCTAGCGGTGCGCTCCTGCGCCCGGCGAGGGAAGAGGGAAACGCGGCGCTACCGAGCAACCCGTTTGGGTTACTCAACCCCGGAAGAGAAGGAATACTTTTGTCCCCTTCATCCTCCGCGGCGCGCGGCGCTTCGGAGGGATGCGTGGTTCTCCACGATCGCTACAATAGGTAATTTTCTGAAAGGAAAGATTAGCATGGCACATTCACAAGACAGCGAGCTCACTTCATTCGTTCGTATTGTACTGAGTTCCGTATTCATCTGTTGTATAACATTATCCCACACAAACTAGTAAACCGCGTGGTGGTCGATGTTTTCGATTAGTGATTTATCACCTGAACATGCGCTCATTATCTGGGCGAAGTGCGAGGCAATGGATCACTGAGCAGAGCAGAGGCGGGCATTGCGCCCATCACGATGAAAACAACGCAAGTTTCTACCTCTGCCGACTGCCAGTTTTCTCCGATCATGGAAAATGCAGTCAATTGACAAGTTAAATTACCTACAAAAAAAAGCCCGCGTACAAGAATGTCTTTGCCAGCGTTTTAACTAGCTGTTACCGCAGGACACATATCCAGGACAGTAATACGAAGCACAGTTGTACGTATTTCTTTCATGTTCTCGTTTTTTCTTTTTTTTCACCCAGTTCAAACTCGGCTCCCTATTAAAGCGACATCGGCACATTCGGCAAAACAAATGGTTCCGTTCGTTTGATACGCATGTTAGAGTTCGCGCGATTCATTTGCTGAAATCGAATCAAAACTCGTTATATACCAGGCATGTGCGTAGCCCTCGAGCCGATAGCACCATTTCGAAAACAAACCACGCGGTGTGCCATACAATTTCTGTTTTTAATCTGCTTCACTGCTCTAGCGATCCGCACCAACACCTCTTTCATTTTTTATAAGGATAGAGGAGGCATTGTTCCCAAAAAGGCTATGTGAGCTCGTCCTATGTGTCCATGCTCACCACACTACTTGAAAGAAACTTACCTTATTTACTCGATTCTAAGCACCCGCCCCCCACTTATTTTTCCCGCTTGAGCTTCGTTCAGCACCATGACAGAGAGAGCGAGAGCCAAACTATTTATTAGTCACAAATAACCTCCTTGGTCACAAGGCGGCAGCCGACAAGTTTTCTTGCACTTCCGATATGGCCACCCAAGTCCATCAATTCAATTCTCGCGTTCAAGCGGTCGCTTACTCCTTCATACGCTGTACCAACTGCTTGAGGAACACGCCAACTGTTTCCCTACCTGGAATAGGTAAGAAAAGATAATTTCCCAGGTTAGGAATCACACTCCAAAAATTTCTACTTTCACACGCGCGGTTCGTCATTAAACGCTGCACATCAATAAATTAAGAGTTTTTACTTTTGCATACTTTTTGCGTGTTCACGTAAAAAGAAAAAAGAATGGTAGCAAAGGCAAGAGCACAAAGTAAGACCCTTAAGTAAATACCCCACATGGGTCTTTAAGGTAATAAAATGAAATGATGTGCAAAATAACTCCCCCACTTACTGAACGCCGCGACCAATACGTGAGCGAAAACAAAGCGAGGTACCGTAGTGGACAGCGCCGAAATAATCGCGCAGCGCGAGTGTCCATTTCATCAGCAACGAAACGAGGCCGCAGGACGGGTACGATGGCTTGGAGGAAAAAAATGCCAAGACGGGAGAAGTAGCAGCTAGTATTCTCGCGCACACGCACGCGCGCTTTCTCCGGTGCTCTCAATCACAATGTCCTGACTAGCGCTCACGTGTTGTGAATCACGAGTGTTAAGAGGAGAGAGATTCGACGAATTGAGGCCGCTAGGTAGCCAGCTGCACGCCGTGCCCTTCGTAGGGCAGTATGTCTTAAAAACCCGCTCTGCATAACCGAGTTGTCTCGGGTGTGCAAAAGCGGCTGTGATTTGTATCTGAAACATAATATCTGCATCACATTTCGAAGTCGCCATGCATGAGGAGTGCACATGATCAATATATACTGTTCCGAGTTACATAAAAATGGCGCCGCGTATTGCGCAGCGCATCCCAATTTATCGGCCATTAGCGCGTCTTATACAAAAGTCTGAAGAACTGCACGGAGACTCGAAACAAAGGAAAAACAATATTAGCACGCGGCAAATCCAATAAAGCAGCACTCTAAGAAAAAAGAACTCAAAGGGGTAGTGAGGTTAGTCTTTTTGGGAGCCAACTGGTTTGCCACAACCATTAATCCTTTTGGGGACCAAGGGGATAAACACTTAGTCTCCAAAGGATGAACTGTAGGAGGAGGAACGGTTGCTTCTTGCAGATGCTCCCCAAAAGACTAACATTTGACCCTTTTTTTATTGTTTTACTGGCACGCTTCGCACTGGTGACACTGGCGGCCCGAACAAAAAAAAAGGCCGCTGATAAAAAGTAAAAGCTAGAAAGTAACGAAGCCCCTAAAATACATTAAAATAAGCTAAAACGTGGAAAAAACAACAACTAGGAGGCAAAAAAAAAGAAGTCTGCAATAGCACTCCTCGAACTCGGTACCTCATACCTCGGTACCTTGGTACCTCGGAACTCAGTACCTCGGTAGCTTGCTACGCTAACCACTCGGTCATGCCGAGAATTTTTTTCTTCAGCACGGTATTAATTACATGCCTTTAAATTAAGCATAGTGCTATATGCATTATTTACAAAGTAATCACCTGTAGACGAAAAGGCAATCGAAGCATACAACACAGCACCACACAGCTTGAATACGACTTAGCACAACTTCACTAAACGGTGGCAAGGACAGACAACACATCAACAATGGCAGCCAGTCCGGTTGATAGTCACTATCTTCGTTTTTTCCTCTAAGCTCGTGCACCATCTGGCCAAAATGAGTAGCGGGGGAGACGAGAGACTCAAAATTCCGATACAACATACGCGTTTTCCACAGGCTGTGGAGTCCAAGGAGAAAATCATGTCATAGGGTTTGTGGTCATGTTCGATGGGCATCAAGTAACGCACACTGGGAATTCAAAATAAAGCCTTTCTGCAATGTTCTTTGCAGAACGTCCCAAAATATTATTGCATCTTTGCAGGCAATTAAACACTGTTCGATGATTTTAGGTATATCACATAACAAACAATTAACAGAAGAAACAAAAATATTTTTTTTTTTTGTGAAGTCACACTTTAACTGGAAAAACTTCGGCATGAAATTTAAAGAAAAACGGTTTACTAGAAGGCGAGACTGGCATTTTGCGCACCCTTTTTAAAACATCATGCCCTAATACAGTTAGAATAGAGTGAACGATATAAGGGAGGCGGGAACACCATAGATATCAATTCTTTGTGTACATTTTTCCTTGAAACAGAGAATAAGTGCTCATAAGGGAAGCGAACTGTCAGAAAACGCACTGAATCGTAAACTTCTTTCATAAAACCAAATAATAATGGCCGATGAGTAAAATTCAAAGAGACCACTAAGTTTGGAAGAAGGTTCACAAGGTTAGTTTGCAGAGATGCTCTGGTAATTGACTGGTGGGAGTTGAGTTTCCCCTTCAGGTAGCGAGGTGAGGAAACACTTGACGATATCGATGTTGTTAATAAATCGAAGATTCGGACTCGCAACAATCACGTTACTTGATGGCACGACGGAAAGATTAACTATTTATTTACTCATAAATAAAACGAGGAGACGCAAGTGAGGAGAAAACTATTTACATGACTTACCCGTTGGTAGGACGAAAGCAGCCCTGGCTTAGTCCAGAGCGCTTACTTTTAAGCCATATGTCTCCGCCCTTAGCGGAGACAGCAACCAATAACCAATAAGGCAACTTTTCTCACCAATCAAAGACTTGGGAAAGGATACTAACTAACAACACTTGAGAAAGGAGAGGTACAGGCAAACATATCAATGGCACTGGCGTCACCACATTCCAAACCTCTGCCTTCCCTTGTTTTTTTTCGCACACGTACATGCGGGACCAACGTTTGCCGCGTGAACAACAGCTTAAGTTCTTATAAAAAAAAAACGGAAAGCTGTCACTGAGGGGTAAAACGCCACGTGGAAACTCCCAATTGAGCAAGCGCTTCTTCTGAGCAACTATTGCGCCCCATTGCGCCTCATCGCTCTCTGGTCAGCCCCTGCACACCTGCTACCCCACAAAGGCTGTATGCACATGAGCAGAGGGAAAGACGGGTACGTAGCAATACCAGAATGCATACAAAAGAAAACCTAAGCTAGTCCCCAATATGACATTCAACACTGAACACTGCCCTAAGTGAAGGAGCACTGCACTGGCCACAATAGAGCTGTAACCGCGCCTACATCATGTGTCTGTGGTTCCACCAATTTAGTAACCCTTCGACCCGGAACAAGTGCACATCTTAACGTATCTGCCCCGGGTCGTACGCTCTGTGCGAGAAACCGAATGGCCGGAAAGTTCACTGAACTTCACAGTAGGTATTACTGAAAAAAGAATAAACAAGAAACTGTCTGACATAGAGATGTGTCAAACTCAGTCCGCCTGCAGAAACAGGCCTGAGTAAGTTATCGCGCCGCATAGGCTCAAAACTGGACGACCATATGAACGTCTCAAATATTCGGTGAAAACTTTGGATGTAATTCCTCGCGCAATGAATTACCTGTAAAATATAATAAATTGTTGAAGCCAGAAACATATTACATGCCTGCTCTTGGCCAAAAATTGATAGGCGTGTGGAACAAAAGCCTGAGCATAGCTTTGGAGAGAAAAGAGACATAAAAAACGACCAGATAAGGTTGACGATGGCAAATTAGATGGCCATGTTGGGAAACTGACAGAGGCACGACAAAAAATAAGCAATGAGCATAATGAATGCGACCTTCTCGCTCTATGTGCAGCAAAAAGACTAAAAAGGCTATCGGCGGCAGAACAAATCCGCATGCAAATAAGTATCCTGGAACTGTTCTAAGACCTGTCCCAATAAAAAGTGGGCATATTGATATGCATTCCCACATATGAGTGATAGAGTTTTGCTTGGACATTTAACTGACTTTTCATCTCATACACAGAATATGAAAAAAGCACGAATAGCTGCTTTGTTTCTGATAAAAAAATCAAAATCAAGGCAGCACGAATATGGCTAAAAACATTAGAGGTGTTTCAAGAAACATAAATGAAAGAAAATCCCCAGACAAGCTTGCAGGAATGCCACGATGCAAAACAACTGTCCATGCAAGTAACATGCTAAATACGTGTACACAGTTAAAACAGCCAGCCCCAGTGTGCCCTTAACAGATAACTTTAATGATGCTAAGAGCAATGCTAATTTCCAAGAATAATGGCCTCTTTTTTTTTGTGATAGACATGGCATGAAAACAAAGAGCATACTTTCAATCGATAAATCCAAATTGGATGGCAATTCTCATCCTGCCCAACTTTTTCATGCGGGGCATTTATTGCTTTTTTTAAGCCATGCATGAATGCAAACTTCATCAACTCAAAGCTTTTCTGACCTCCTCAAAACTTTGGCCCTACTATGCTCATGGATTCCTGCTACTTCACTTCCTGTCAGCTTATTGCAATAGAAACACAAGATACATGAAGATTCAAGCAGTTAAGCCTGACAGGAACTTGTTACCTGGTTTAGAGAAAAGCCATAGCCTGTCAGCTTTGTTTGCTGTACACGAAGCTATCGAACATTTTTGTCACAGAGAAATAGGCACTGCACATAGGGAACCTGCACTGCATAGAAAGCATTGCAATTGTCCTGAAGCGCGACTCAAAAATGCTGCTGTTAGCCATTTGGTTCACGATTAACGACCGAGCATGATCAGCAGCATTAGAGATACGCGTTTGACAGATAACGTCCTTGCCCAGACCTCTAGATGTAGTCCAGTTATCCGACACACGCCACGCAAAGCTTCGACAGAGCGTGCATTATTATCCTGCAAGCTCGTGCAGGCGGCGTGAAAATGCCCTAAAAAGCTAAAAAGTCGCCTCAGAAGTATCTGTTCTTCTCGCTAGGATATGTGTTCCGGCGTGGCGATCGACACAGCAAGCTTCATTGCATGTTGCTTATAGCAAAAAAAGCAAGATATGCGGGCTCTTTTCTCCACATCAGTACGCATAATTCGACTGATTCTAAGGTGTTGAAGAGCCTCACGTGAAATGATATGTGCTTGGTGTGCAGTCTTCTGTGGATGCTCGAATTTCCGCTAGAACCTCCAGCTTTTCCCATACTGGTGGCTCCAGTTGGTGTTGTCTGTTGTTAGCAATAATGCAACAAGAAATCATTGTAGTGAACAGATTTTGCTATAGGAAACAGCGCCATGACTGTTAACTATTGTGTGGTAATACTTTGTAACCAGAACAAAGTGGGCTCGACTGTACTACCACAACTGAGTTCCCAAATAGAAAAGCCTGTAAGTAGAAAGCACAAGTTAGAGTAGTACATCTTTATATGCTTAAGCATGTTACTTTTGTTAGCACCCATGAGGCTACTCGTTTCGCACTCGTTTCAATGCAGCATCCATCGAGACTCCTGGTTGTTGCAACTGCCAGGAGACTTTGCCAACAGCGCTGTAGAAGTAGGCAGCAAACAAATCTCTGGCTGCAGCGGCATCAGAATGGTGGCTTCTGGCATGTGTTGGAGCAAGTGAGAAGTACCGGGGCTTCGAACCACCTCCAAATGCCCCTTGGATGCGTTCCCAAATGCGTCCTCTCTGTCTGTGAACGAGTGCGCTCGAGGATATCTCACAGTTAAGAAGTTGTGCAAGACACAAGCGGCTTTGACAACATAGTCAACATTCTCGAGGCGCAGTGGGATAGTCCGCAATAGTACTCGCCACCTTGTCGCAGTTATGCTGAAAGCATTTTCAGCACACCTTCTGAAAAAAAAAAGAAGACCAATTCAGCCCATAGTAAAGTGAAAAGCTTACCATGTTCAGCAAACATATATTTAAATACATGCAGACAGGGGTATACAGATACAGTCAAGGGAATATGATGCTATGAAAATACATTTATTCGAACTTGTGGCTTCAAACCTTATAGCAAGAGCCAGCACCACTGGTGCCAGCGTCCTGGTGCTATACAATAAAGAAAGGCTGTTCTTTTGTAGTTTTTTGTTCTGCTGTTTCAACTTTGCTGGTGCAAGGACAAGCTCACTAATGTGAAGGTCTTGTTGGAAGTCTGTGGTTTCTTATGAAAGTCCAACTTTCCGACCTAAATGCTCGAAAGGAAGCTGTCTTCATTCTTTATCCAGGTGTGCAATGAGTTCAAACAATGCTTACCGAGACCACATTTTTCATTTTACATATGTCTAGGCTTCCAGTTTCAAACCTTCCAACCATTTCCAAAATGATACTAGGACAAGCGTGGCTCCAGCATGTGCACGCTGCTTTGCCAGCATTTTCTATCAGTGTCCGATTTCTAGCATCCCCAGCCAAAAGCAGTGTGAAAACCTTACTGGCTTCACACTGGAAGAGGCTGGAGGACACTGGTTTTTACAATAATTAGTCTAATTACTTTTGCACAGATGCTTGGAGACTAACCATGGAGACTATTGAAAAATATCTACTTTCAAGTTTTGATAAAGTAAGAAATTTGCGAATTACACCACTTTCTATACCCTGAATAAAATTATGCTTCATAAAGTCAGATCAAACAATGCTAATTTATTCCTCGCTCTGTTAAATCTGTAATTGAAGATCCGCTTCTGGTAATTTAGGCACCTTGACGGTTATGGCCGCTTGAAATCCATGCGCAGCTGGAATGCCTCGTCAACGACGAAGGCATACAGTGCAAATGTTCGTGACTTCGGCAGTTTCCCAAGCCTAGGGATGTAAGAATGACATCATTCAGGTCGCGACCAAAGTAACATTCATTAAAGTTGCACCATCACAAAGCCGGCCTTCTGCACCCACATCAACGAGGATGTACTTGCAGTGACAGTCAACAACTGCCATGAGCACCATTGAGTATGTGCCCTAAATTGGAAAGCATAGCACATATTGAATTGAAATCCTGGGCAAGTGACAACATACAATACAATATTATTACAAAGGCCAAATTCAACTGCATTAAATAATATAGCAATCCATGCATCTAAGAAAGCTCTGTACTAATGAACAAAACTTTTGTGCCAATCGTGTGAAATGCACCGTCGAAGCAACTTTAGCTTTCGAGGTGAGGCATAAGTCACAATGAGGTATAGGCTCCGCTAAACCCGCTCAGCTAAACGCATAAGCATACTATCACCAATTCTTTGGTTATGGTATAGCGAAGCGGGATTGTTTTGAAACATCTCCATCATAAAATAAAAAAAGACTGAGAATTTGTAACGTGATTTTAACAGCAGGGAGCTGACACAAAATGTTGATGAAGATAAGTGTACTTAGCACAGGCGCCATGGTGCAGAGTGAAGTTGCTGTGCCCCTCACTGGTATTTGTTCTAGTTGACACTGCCTAAAAGATTTGAGGAGGAGGAGGGGGATTGCAGATGTATTTGGCAGTGTAGGGAAGCACTGAAAACACTATTTCTTTGTCAAATTCCACCTTTCCAAGACAAGTTGAAACTGCTCTCTTCTAGACATTTTTCCTTCCCAATCAGAAACAACAAAAGGAAGGACCAAAACGCAGAGGAAAAAAGTACAAGTCAAGTCACACGTTTCCAATTGAAAACTGGCTCTTCTCGAATAACCAACTCCGCATGCAATATGTCAAATTCATGTAACAAGGCTGCAGTCCGGAGCACCAGAGCTTCCTGGGCCCGGTATATTGCCGCGAAACCTTCAAAAACAGTATTTGTTGTTTTTTAACAGCCGCCGGCATACAGGCTTATCACTCTGTTTCTGGACCGTGTATCAGTTCCGTAATCTTTGTTTGTTAATGCTCGATGTCGCGAGTCACGCCTTTATCAGTTTTGTTGTAGCGCAAGATGCACCGAGATCTGTCTCGAAGGTTCCGGCCACTTGGGTGTCTTTCCACAACGTTCCAGCCCGTGCTGGTAGCTGTTTGCGACGTTATCTAGATTGTTATGTGCAGCCTTTAAATTGAGCGTTGCCGAGTGTGAAGGGCATTCTTTGTTCGGCGATCGACGAGCACGTTTGTTTCTATCGCCGCCGCCGAGTTGCTTAGCTCTTTTGCGGGCGCAAGTCAGCCCAATAAAGCGTTAATTTCAGTACCATCAGGCCTGTGTCTTTTGGTGTCAACGGCCTTGTCACCACTACGTGACATCTGGTGGAGGTGCTGCCTTTGATCCTTCAAGCGAAGACCCAAGCCGTGTTCCTGTCGCCCTGGAAGACGAGCCTACAGGTCACCGAGCCAGCCGCCGACTTCAAGGCCTACAACCCGAACACGGTCTGCTGCTTGACCCCATTCGATCTCGGAAGGCATCGACACTGACAATGGCCCAGCCTACAGCACCGGTTATTTTCTTCCAACCCCGGGAGCCCCTCTGCTTCCATGGACTACCGGATGAAGATGCGGGAGATTGGATGGACCTTTTCGACCGTGTGGCAGATTTCAACGGCTGGAACGACGCTGCGAAACTCAGGCAGGTCTACTTTGTTCTTCAAGGACATGCCCGAGTTTGGTTCGAAAATCATGAGGCAACTATGAAGGATTGGGAGACTTTCAAGGAAGCGTTTCTGACTGCCTTTTCAAGCATCGTCCGAAAGGAAAGAGCTCAGGCCCTCCTTCAGTCAAGACTGCAACTTCCTAACGAGTCTGTCCTGGCGTACGTTGAGGAGATGAAGCGCCTCTTTCGCCGCGCCGACCCTAACATAACTGAGGGATAGAGAGTCAAACTTTTAATGCGAGGCGTCAAAGAATCGCTTTTTGGAAATCTTGTCCGAAATCCGCCAAAAACTGTGGCGGAATTTGAAACGGAAGCGTCTGCCATCGAGAAGACGTTGTACACGCGGATGCGCCACTACGAGCGGCCACTTCAGCCAGACTACTCAAGCCACTACCCCAGCGCATCTGCAAGTGGAGAGAACCTTCGTGACCTCATTCGGGAGATCGTGCGAGAAGAGCTCCGCCGAATGCAGCCATCATCGCAACAACCCCAGGTGGCGACGCTCGCGGACGTCGTCCGTGAAGACGTCCAGCAGGCGCTGGGCGTTCCTGAAGCGACGGCTGCGACTGTTCCAGCACAAGAGGCAACAGCGATGAACTACGCTGGTGCATTACGTCGCCCTCGGCCCCGACGTGATGACTTTCGAAGCCCTCGCCGCTACCGGCCTGTTCCTGAAAACCGCCCCTTGGCTCCCGCCCGCCAAGCCTACCAACGACCAACAAGCCCCAGGAAGTGCGACGCATGGAGGACAGCGAACAACCGGCCATTATGCTTCCACTGCGGTGAGGCCGGCCACATTCTGCGCCACTGCCCGTACCGACGAATCGGTCTCCGCGGATTTGCAGTCGACGCTCCACGACCACACCCAGGTGAACGACCGCAAGAAATCGACAACTATCTGCGTAGCGGTGAGATTGCGCCACCAAGCCGTCGATTCAGGTGTCCATCGCCGTACAGGGCCCGCTTTGCGTCGCCAGGACGTAACTATGATGATAGTGTGCGCGGAAGGTCCCCAAGCCCCCGTAGGGGAAACTAAAGGCAGCAACCTTTGGAGGTGAGGTTGCTCAACGGCGAAAAGACTAAGATCCTCCGCCGCCGACGACCACTAACGACAACGCAGCCATTTCTCCGCCGCTCCAGACGACGTCATCGACGACAACATGACCAAAGTGCAAGCAGACACCGCCGCCCAGCGAAGTAACAACGGTATGCCCCGGCCATGACCTGAAGAAACGACGGAGCCGAGATCGGACACTAAGGCCCACGTGCAATGCGAGGACGCGAACAAGTGACCTTGAAGTTGATGTCGACGGTCGCAGAGTCACTGCCCTAGTAGACACCGGAGCTGACTATTCAGTCATTAGTGGACCGTTAGCCTCTCAGCTAAGAAAAGTTACCACCGCTTGGGATGGCCCGCTGGTTCGCACAGCAGGTGGCAACCTGAACCGTAAATGGGCGTACTTACCCCACCAGCTTCGTGGTCTTGCAGCTGTGCTCCCGCGACGTGATTTTAGGCATGGACTTCCTAAATGAACATAGGGCTATCATCGACCTGCGATCCAAGCTCATCAAGCTCTCTGCAGACAAAGCCATTCCTGCTACGACGACGTCGATGCAACACATCCCTCTAAACATCCTCAACGAAGAATTGAACGTCCCGCCCCGATCAAGTATTGCAGTCTGCGTAGGTAGCGCCAACATCGAAACCGCTGAAGGCATCGTCGAAGGAAATATCAAATTGCTCTTAGAACGAGGTGTCGGCATCGCAAGAGGCATCACGAAATTCCGGAGAGGTCAAGCTCAGCTTCTGGTAACAAACTTCACCGAAGAATACCGGCACCTCAACAAGGGCACGACGATCGCCTTTTTCGACGAATTAGCGGACCTCAAAGATGTATTCACCTTCCACGACCAAACGCTGGAAGACGCACCGGACCTATTCCGTCAGCCCACATTTGACATCAACCCGGCATTGACCCACAACAGGAAAGACCAGATTCTCAGTCTGCTTCGAAGCTACGGGGAGTGCTTCTCATCGTCATCGAAGGTACGACAAACACCACTGGCCAAGCATCGCATAATAACGGACGAACACGCCCGACCTCTGCGCCAAAGCCCTTATCGTGTATCGCCGCGAGAACGCCAGGCCATTCGCGATCAAGTTGAGGAAATGCTGCGTGATGACGTAATCCAGCCATCGAACAGCCCCTGGGCAGCACCAGTCGTTTTGGTCAAGAAGAAAGACAGCACACTTCGCTTCTGCGTTGATTACCGCCGCTTGAATAGCATAACTAAGAAGGATGTCTACCCGCTTCCCCGCATCGACGACACTCTCCACCGGCTCTGCAATGCAAGGTACTTCTCATCGATGGACCTGAAGAGCGGATATTGGCAAATTGAGGTCGACGAAAGAGATCGCGAGAAGACCGCATTCATCACACCGGACGGCCTTTATGAATTTAAGGTGATGCCATTTGGCCTCTGCTCCGCACCAGCCAGGTTTCAACGAGTAATGGACACAGTCCTGGCAGGCTTGAAGTGGCAAATTTGTTTGGTATATTTGGACGACGTTGTTGTCTTCTCGTCAAACTTTGAAGACCACCTAAAATGACTACAGACAATGCTGGAAGCCATCAAGTCATCGGGGCTAACGCTAAAAGCACAGAAGTGTCACTTCTCCAACGAAGAACTCCGATTCCTAGGTCACATCGTTAGCAAGGACGGTATTCGCCCAGACCTGGAGAAAACAGCTGCAATCGCACAATTCCCACCGCCTGC
Source organism: Amblyomma maculatum (assembly GCF_055883805.1). Lineage (NCBI taxonomy): Eukaryota > Metazoa > Arthropoda > Arachnida > Ixodida > Ixodidae > Amblyomma > Amblyomma maculatum. Next base: position 53,954,142 of record NC_139348.1, on the reverse strand, counting down.
CGACAACAAAGCTGTGCACCGATTCCTGGGGCTGTGCGCTTATTATCGACGATTTGTCAGAAACTTTTCGCGGATCGGCGAACCGTTGACGCAGCTTACAAAAGCTGACGTACCTTTTAAATGGGAAGCGCCGCAAGGAGAAGCCTTTGGCGAACTTAAGCGCCGCCTGCAATGCCCTCCTGTACTTGGCCACTTTGATGAAAACGCCGAGACCGAAATTCACATCGACGCGAGCAGTGTAGGCCTAGGAGCCATTCTCGTCCAGAAGACTGCCGGACAGGAAAAAGTAATAGCCTACGCTAGCAGGTCTCTCACAAAAGCGGAAGTAAATTACTTAACGACCGAGAAGGAGTGCCTTGCGATCATCTGGGTTACTTCTACGTTTCGTCCATACCTATACGGCCGACCATTCAAGGTGGTAAGCGACCATCACGCGCTCTGCTGGCTGGCTAATTTGAAAGATCCTTCCGGCCGCCTTGCCAGATGGAGCCTACGACTTCAAGAATTTGACATGACTGTAGTCTATAAGTCGGGCCGGAAGCATTCCGACGCAGACTGCTTATCCCGCGCTCCCGTCGATTCTCCCCCGAAGGACGATGACGATGACGCCTTTTTGGGACCGGTAAGCGCCAGCAGTTTCGCAGAACAACAGCGATCAGACCCTGAGCTGAAAGCGCTAGCCGATTACTTGGAAGGAAAGACCGCTTCCCCTCCTGGTGTGTTCAGGCGACATTTATCATCCTTCACGTTAAACAATGGCCTCCTCGTGAAGAAGAACTTCGCACCCAACAAGACCGCGCAGCTTCTCGTAGTGCCTAAAACCCTTCGGCAAGAAATTCTGCAGGCGTTGCACGATGAGCCCACAGCAGGCCACCTCGGATTTGCGCGCACGTTGCGTCGAAAGCAGGAGAAGTATTACTGGCCGCGACTGCCTTCCCAAGTTTCCCACTACGTGAAGACGTGTCGTGAGTGCCAACGACGCAAGACGCCGCCGATCAGACCAGCAGCACTACTAAACCCGATTCCGCCCCCAATCCTGCCCTTTCAACAAATTGGGATGGATCTCCTCGGCCCCTTTCCATCTTCGTCTATGGGTAACAAGTGGATCATCGTGGCCACTGACTACCTTACCCGTTACGCCGAATCAAGAGCACTACCAAATGGTACCGCGGCAGAAGTCGCCAAATTTTTTGTCGAACAAATTCTCTTGCGACACGGCGCCCCAGAAGTGCTCATCACGGACAGGGGAACGGCGTTTACGGCAGAGTTGACGCAAGCCATCCTGGAATACAGTCACACAAGCCATCGACGAACAACTGCGTACCATCCCCAGACCAATGGCCTTACGGAGCGCATGAACAAAACGATCGCGGACATGATCGCTATGTACGTCGACGCTGAACACAAGACCTGGGACGCCATCTTGCCGTACGTGATCTTCGCGTATAACACGGCAGTCCAGGAGACGACCAGAGCGACCCCGTTTAAGCTTGTGTACGGCAGGGAGCCCACGATGACGCTCGACGCAGTGCTGCCGCACGTAACCAACGAGGACAGCCTTGACGTCGCCGCCTACCTGCAGCGTGCAGAGGAAGCCCTACGACTCGCACGGCTGCGTATTAAGGACCAACAGCGCACCGACAGCCGACGATACAATTTACGACGACTCCACGCAGAGTACAATCCAGGAGACCAAGTGTGGATTTGGACACCAATTCACCGTCGCGGATTAAGTGAAAAGTTGTTGCGTCGATACTTTGGGCCGTACAAAATCCTTCGCCGCGTCGGACCACTGGACTGTGAAGTCATTCCCGACGGAACGTCAGCATCGCAACGGCGACGCGCACGCCCAGAAATTGTACATGTTGTGCGACTGAAGCCATATTACGCGCGTTAAAGAATCTGTGGTGTTTAAACTTTGCAGTGTTTATGTTTAAGTTTCTTTGTTCTGGAACATCGAGGCCATGTTTTTTTAAGGGGGGAGTAATGCCGCGAAACCTTCAAAACGGTAATTGTTGTTTTTTAACAGCCGCCGGCATACAGGCTTATCACTCTGATTCTGGACCGTGTATCAGTTCCGTAATCTTTGTTTGTTAATGCTCGATGTCGCGAGTCACGCCTTTATCAGTTTTGTTGCAGCGCAAGATGCACCGAGATCTGTCTCGAAGGTTCCGGCCACTTGGGTGTCTTTCCACAATGTTCCAGCCCGTGCTGGTAGCTGTTTGCGACGTTATCTAGATTGTTCTGTGCAGCCTTTAAATTGAGCGTTGCCGAGTGTGACGGGCATTCTTTGTTCGACGATCGACGAGCACGTTTGTTTCTATCGCCGCCGCTGAGTTGCTTAGCTCTTTTGCGGGCGCAAGTCAGCCCAATAAAGCGTTAATTTCAGTACCATCAGGTCTGTGTCTTCTTTTGGTGTCAACGGCCTTGTCACCACTACGTGACAATATTTGTGCACTTCTCCCTTGCATGGTAAGCACTTGCACTCGCATTATTTGAAGGAGTGAGCAGAGGTAAACTTCCCTTTCTAAGTAAGCTCTCGAATGTGAAGTTGACTTCAAGATGTCTCAGGGAGACATGTCAAAAATGTACAATGGTTGAATACCACTCATTCATATGTAAAAAAGAGGATGAAAGGGGTGGAGATTGTCCAGGGCCTTGCTGCTCCAGTGTGACTGGTTTCGGCCCATTCGTCGCGCTCCCTCCCTGTCTCACTTTCGCGAATCGCCAGCATGAATGCGCAATTGAAAGGCTTCTGCCACTTTTCGTTTCAACAAAGACTGCGAGGGTGGAGTCTGGGAACAAGACCTTTTGGTTGGAAAACAAGCCTTGGAAAACAAACTCCCTCCCCCTATGTAAAAGCTACAATTGACATTATTGCAGTAGGGCAACTGTTTTGCGACCGCCAAGAAGAGTATGCGTGACAGGACGGGTTACAGAGAAAATGCGCACAAATTCGTTTTCCAAGCAGTGGTTGAGTGCAGGGCCTCCAAAAAGTTTGCGGAGGGGGCTCGCAGTGGTGATGGAAACGCTGAACACAATTTCCAAAATTCATTGCCTGTCGAAACAACTTCTTTCGGCAGCAGATCCGGTTTCAAACACTCCACAGAGGAAGAATTTTGACAACTCTCTCACATGATGCAGACGCTACAATTCATGATCTATAGGAAAGCAGAGAGTGTCAGTGGATTGAAAGGAATGAATGAATACCTGGAAGCCCCACTCGATCGAGGACGTGGTGCGAAAAGCCCGAGATACCACTGATACTTAGCACAAGAAGACCATCCACTCAAAAGTGACAACACAAACAGTCCATTAGGGAAGGACGGCGGAGTGAAAGTTCTTTTAGGTGATAAGACATGACACGCACGCTGCGTGCACGTGTTTTGCGCGCATACACTGTGGTTTATGCGGGGGCTATTCTCGCGCACGAAGATCCTGAACCGCATCACCCTTTGCACCTCTGCATTGTGTGCGAACAGTGGACGCTAGCCTGCAGTGCTAAGCCGCTAACCTTCACGCGCAATCTCTGGGGAGCTGCGCGCCGTTTCGTGCTTTCCTGTACTGGCCCTGTACTTTCTTTCTCAAGCATTCATATTTCGCTACCAGGCTCGGACAGCAAGTGACACGGCTAGCAAAAACCAAACAGAATGCGCAGAATCTTCCGGTAAATTTACATGACTCGGGTGTGCTTTTAGGCTGGCGAATTTATCAAAATGAAGACATGCCTTGACAGATTGCAGATTGCTTCCTCGAGGTTCTTCATCCGTGCGCGTGCTTGGTAGCCAGTGGTATTTGTCGCAAAATCTAGACATTATGTGTTTGACAGCGAGTGCTACGGATGTCGCCACGTTATGCTGCATGGTGTGCTGGCAAAAGGCTCGCACGTGACATCACGATACGCCAGCTTGCATACCACGCGTATGATCCACCGCTTAGGTGTTATGTGCGTCATGCGACTTTCAAATATTTGTTGAAAAAGGAATAGGACAGTGGGTCACAAGAAATAGTTTCGGCAAGCGGTATCGAGCTGTTGTCTCCTTTCCATCTTCGTTGGTGCGTGCTGTTCCCTAGAGCTTTCAGTGGAACACGTGCGCCTGTAACTGTCCTCTCGGATAGCACCGTTTTGAATGCAGCTTCGCAGCCGCTACAAGAAAATCGACTGCAAAAAGACGACTGCAAATGCCTAAGAAACAAAGAAAGAAAGAGAGTACAGATGAAAAAAAAAAGAAAAACGAAAGGATTCACGCTACTGAACCGAATGTCGAGCGTTAGCTGAAGCGAGAATAGGCACTGTATTGGCTTATTTTCCCATTTATTTTATACGTGCATGATGTCTCGCCCTCTTCCTAGCCAATTCCGTTTCGTGAAGTGTTCTGTCCCATGGATTGGTCGGAAGCATTGCGGCATCCATGGCGAACCATACCTGCACGGGACCGAAAAGCTGGTTCGGGGTCCATTTTTTTCATAATACCAAGTGCCCATAGCACCGCGTGGCCTCCGCGCTTAGCCGCAACGACGACAGCTGTTGACGCGTGAGGAGCACTTGGTATAGTTTGTCTGGGCACGATGACGAAGATGACGATGTTTGCTGCACAGCGCGAGAGTGTGTTGAAATTTGACAAGAGCTTTACCGGCGATAGCATAGCCACCGCAGAAAATATTTTGCAAATTCTGAAGCAGCACGGGGTACCCCCCTAAAAGCAAAAGTCTTCTCCAGTGTTTGGCAGAAAACGGTTTGCATGACTTTCTTTAGTATGCTTTATGGAAATTTAGCGAAATAAACAAAAAAATGAGCACCCCCCCTCCCCCCTTTCTCGCTGGCAATGACTGCCGAATGAGCACTGAAACATCAATAAAAAAACGATAATTGAGCAGTATGTTGTGACAGTAGGTATAAGCACGCGCCCTGGACGCCTCATGCCCACACGCAGTGACGCGGGTGAGGGTAAGTGGGTGCACATAAGCGAAACGTCTCTAGTAATACGTACGTCTCCGATACGCGAACAGAGTCCGTAACAGTATTAATAAGCAAAAATAGTTTCCATGTACATAATTAAGTCCTCATTGGTCGCTGCACTATGGGACAGGATCAAAAATGAGAATAGGCATTCGTGTATACGAAAAAATTCTGCCATTGTACGCTCTCTTTCTCTCTCTCTCTCTCTCTCACTATTTCTAGTGCGTGTGTGTTTTCTTGATTTGCAGGACTATCGGCTGAAGATTTATAGAATGACATCTTGGAAGAAGGCCGCAGAGCAGGCAACAAAACAGAAGAGGCACACAGAGACACAAGAAAAATATTGGTTGGTTGGTTTGTGGGGTTAAACGTCCCAAAGCAACTCAGGCTATGAGAGACGCTGTAGTGGAGGACTCCGGAAATTTCGACCACCTGGGGTTCTTTAACGTGCACTGACATCGCACAGCACGCGGGCGCCTTGCTTTTCTCCTCCATCGAAAAGCGGCCCCGAGGCAGACACAAGGAAAACGCTAACCCGCACATGTTAGACCAGCTAGCTCAACGTTCTACTCTATTATTATAGAATGAGAGTATCAGGTGCTTCTTGCACGGATATTCCGATACAGGGCTTTGGACATTCGAGGATTGTGGCACCGGGAAATCGTTACGCAGGCATTGCGAAGCTGATATAACAACGTGGGGTTTTGTGGACGGGTGTCTTCCATATGGGGCATTCGTGGTACAACAACCAGTATTTGTGTTCTAATTTCTTAACAGTGGTTTCATACAGGTCCTTTTATAGACACTGCAACACACGGCGAAAGAGTGGGGAAAAAAGGCGCATGGAATTGTGCGTAGGAGTTATGAGCGCTGCTCCTGATATCTGCCCCAGAATTGTCCATGCCGTCGTGATAAAAGGGTTCTCGCTCTGCAAACTAACAGACTACTACTTTCGAATTTTTGCAGACGACCAAATCAGCAATTAAATATAACCGCCAAAGATAATTTTCTTTTGGTGTTTCATTGAATCACTAGTCATGTATAAAAGACATATCTCCGCTTGAAACAGGTGAGCCGAATGGAGAACACAGCCGTGCGAGGTGACGCGCTCAGCTACCGAACAAGCGAGGGCATTGAGACACGCTATAGACGAGTTGCAAAACCTACAAGTTAGCTTCCCTGTGAGGCAGGAATTCCTGCACAATGGCGGCTTAGACTTACTTTGGAATAATAGTTGGGAGCAGGGCTGGCACAGCGACTGGCGGCAGAGTAACTCCCGCACCCCTTGCCCATTGGTCACAGCATTCCGCACGTGGGTCGCCAATTCTAAAACTCCTTTCCTCACCCAGTGTGGCAGTGCTCTCCCTTCCTTTATGCCCGCGTCAAGAATGTTCGAAAACCTGTTCTCGCATAATGGCCTGTGCGACCGGGACTGCATCCGAAGCTGCGTGGACTGTAGTAGATGCATGCACTGGACCTAACTATTGCCGCGGAGTCAGGTTCTGCCGCAATTGTGCTTGATTTTCTGCCTCACAGGGAAGCTGACTTGTAGGTTTTGCAACTCGTCTATAGCGCACCGAGTGCCAGTGCGCTCCCAGAGACGCATCTACTGGGAGTAAATTGAAAATGCTATGACCTTTTGTATCCGGTAGAGCACAGAGTGCAAACAGGAGCGGTCAATATTAGAGAGATTTAGCTTACCGTGATCCGCGATACGCCACCGTGGCTCTCTACCGCGCGTGGGCGGGGGCGGTCAAGCTGATTGGTCCCGGCGCGGCAGGTCTTTGTGCCGACATCCAGTATGTGGCGCCATCTGTCAGCAGCAAGGGGGGTCTGGGCATGCGCAGTGGAACGCGCGGTGGCGGATCCCAGTAGCGGATCGCGGATCACGGTAAGCTAAAACTCTCTATTGGCATGCATACCGCGTACCGTTCTCACGTGCTCGTTCTGGATAAGGTGGTAATTATGCTTTGCTTCCGCTGTAGACGGTTACTCAAAAGCGTTTGGAGTGGAGGGAACATGACACAGCACACGTGTATTCATAAAAATACTTAGTCTGAATTCACATAACGATTAAAAACGAAAGGTTTGAGCAACATGCAGAAGTGAAAAATGAACTTGTATTCATACGTCCGGTGAACGTTATCGGGTACTGGAACGCCTATTAGTACGCGCTGAAAAGTCCGGCCCGACACGCGGTAGAAAGAAATATCGAAGTAAATAAACGAAACACAAACGTGCGTGTTTCGTGGTGCGCACCCACAGGACGAGCATTCTTGTAATTTTTTTCACTGCCTCCATGCCAAGTGTAGCCTAAATTTTCAAAAAAATTATTCGCTGAAGAAGCTGTAGAAAAGCGCAACATCAATTTCTTCAATCGCTGTTTTTTTTTAGGGGGGGGGGGGGGGTGGCACTGCTTTTGCATATGGTTATGAACGGTATAAATTACGTTCTCAGCAGATCATCAGAAGTGCCGGAATTCGCTTTTCTTATTTTTATTTTGATTACTTACAACACTCAGCTTCTATGGTCAACTTTGCAGAAATGCTGCCATGGACCGTACTGCACTGCGTGGAAATAACAGTTTCGAATGCAGACAACATAATATAAGCAAAAGCGACGCCGCTGAGAGAACAGCTGGGAGCATTTCAGTGCGATAATAAAAAGACAGCATAGCAGAGAAGCGCTTGCCTAGAAGTAAACAGAATTACCGGATTCCTTCGGCCCACACGCAGTGGCAGTGATGGGGCTGTGTGTGTGTGTTTGGGAAGGGGGGAGGGGGGTTGATGTATACAAGAAAATCGCGCAGCAAAGTACGTAGTGAGTAAAGCTTCTCGGACTGCAGTTGCAAGACTTTTGAGTCACTTTGATTCTTTTTGTGAAAAGGTGCTGTCATACTGACCATTTCCTATTATGCGCATGCTCAAGAAATTTTCAGCTCCCATACTTGCTCACCATTCCAGGCGAGAATGGAGAAGTTCCCTTCAAGAGCTTTTTACGAAACGTTTCCTTGATCATCGCGCTGACAAGTTGCTGGAGAATAATTAGGTGCAGCGAAAGTCCATTCCAGGCTTTCAGAAATGCACATCGGGTCTCTCTGCCTGTACTTCTCAAGCCAGAATGCCTGGTCAGGTTTGCCAGTGTCCTTTTGTGCCAGAATAACATATAGCGCGAAAGTGGTCTAAGTTGGGTCCGCAGATATCTCACATGCCTGTGCGCACTCTAAATACTGGCTGGCAGGTTTTCGTGCCTCTGCAGCTGAAGGTAGGCAGGCGAAGGGAGACATGCGCCTTTGTCACACTGCCATGAGATGCATTGTTTGGAGTAGGGGTCGGGTGGGGTGAAAGGGGGACTTGAATGAGGAGAACCAGTCAGAAAAGGACGAAGAGAAGAGATGTACACCAGGACGACTGAGGTAGCCCATTGTCCACGGGCAGGGACTGAGGCCAATGACCTTCGCCAAGCCCATCACCACTTTGTAAATGAATTTTCGCCAAGGTGAGCTTGAGCAATACAGCCTGGCAAGCGCAATTTGCAGTCTGTTTTATTGACTAGTCTATGCACCTCATGATCAAAGTGATGCGCCGAAGCAAAATCTTCAAGAGGCAGGATAAGCAGATCAACAAAATTACTCATCATCATCATGACTATAAACAATACACAGGAGAAGTCTCTGATATCCTTCAGACATAATAATTTGCCATCTGCATCAAAACGAGGGTGCATAGCCCTCAGGACGAAGCGGCAGTTTGAGCCAGTTGGTAATACAAATGAAAACAGAACATAATAGGAACACAGTGGTTGTCTTGTGTGCCTTTCATGCCCTTGTTCCTTTTGAGCTAAAACTCCCTCTAAACATAATTCATCAAGCAGGCATGTTTAGCCGCATTCGTGCTACAAAATGTGTCAAAACGCGCTCTGAGAAATGTCATTGTTTTTGTGAGTGGACAAACTTCTAATAATTTCAAGCTGATCAGATTGTTGACGAGACTGCTCCTTCCAAAATCTACCACCTGTGGCAGGCTGAGATAAAACTTATGCATATGCATGTAATGTTTCGTTTTTTCTTTCTTTTTTTTTGCAGTACGAAAGCAAAACCTTCATAATTCAACCTCACAGAACCGCGCACCATGTACTCGTACAGCGCAGTGGTCGCCGATAGCCTACATAATGTCCTTGTTTTCGGTAAAAGGAGCCTGGCAAACTGGAAATTTCTTGCTTGTTTTGGTAGGGTATGTCCACACCACTAACCAGGCCGGCTTACTCTTTTCAACTCTGTCCAGGAGACGGTCACAGGCGCTAAGGCTAACGCAGGCACACCTCGGAGCGTTTTTGCGTGCTTTTGTTGTGCAGGGTTTTACTGAGTTTTATCAGAAAATCCTTTTCCGTTGTTTGAAAGAGTACTGAACAAGGGTAGAGAAGGAGCCTCAGTTCGCAAGAGCAGCCCATGTTCCCACAGGTAGACTTGTGCAAAAAATCATTAGTACTTTACACATTTTTTTTTCATAGGGATAGGAGCAGTGCGTTTCCCAATGGTGCAAATCTTTTGTTAGTATAAGTATAGTATACAAGGGCCACAGAAATATTTTCCATCATATCGCACCTTTCTATTTTTGGTATCCACTTGAGCTATCGTGAATGTATGTCGACGATGTATCATCAACTCGCTCAAGCTTCCACTCTATCAAGAACAGTGAACAACAATAAAACGAGGTGACGATCAACGTACTTTTCATTTACGTTACGCACATGCGGTCATGGCCGAATCGAGCGGCGGCGGTCCGCGTCGCTGCTCAAGGTCAGCCCTGGTAAGGGAAGCTAGCACCCCGCAATCCTGCTATCCACTGTAGTCAAGCTAAGAACAGGTTAACCCTTCCCCCTGCGCACGAGGGGAGAAGAATGGGGCTTTGAAAACCCACCCTCCAACAAAAGAAAGTTGCTCTACAAAGCAAAGGTTGGGTCGCTCGGCCAACTGGGGGCAAGGCCGGTAGGCTCTTTCTCAGTCCTGAAGCAGTGGCATAGCCTGGTGACTGGATTTGAACACATACCAAGATGGCCGCCGTGGGACCCCCGCCTTAACCCACGGCCGGTCTCGAGAAAGAGCGCGCTCTCTCCCTCGAGACCGGCCGTGCTTAACCATGCTACTTGACAAGCTGTGTTCCGCAGAGGACCTCCTTTACGCTCTACTTCCCTCCGTCTTCTTTAAGGCCGCTGTACGGTCACTATTTGGGCGCTGCGCCCGTCCGCTCGAGGACGCATCCGCCAGGTCCTAACAATGGGGCGGACGGAGGCATGCGTCCTCCGCCCGGCTGCCGCACAGAGTTCGTCAACTTCAACTTTTGTCGCATGCGTTCTGGAGGCGCATCGCAAGCTCCTCCTACTTTTTCAAAGATGGCCGCCGGCCGACCGAGCGTAGGCGAAGCCAACGTTAATAGGGGCGAAGCAAGGCCTAGGCGGGCGGTGCCTGTCGATGAAAGATAGACCATGTCGCTATTGCTCGTTTATTACGATTATTCAAAGCGACTTGGAAGTTTGCCTTGCCATGTGCATAAGCATCGAGTGACAGTTCCCCCAGTTGAGTTGGCCTGCACCGAGTTGACGAGGGGCCGACAAACCTACGGAAGATGTACTACTGCTACACAGTAGACGAGTTGCAAAACCTACAAGTTAGCTTCCCTGTGAGGCAGGAATTCCTGCACAATGGCGGCATAGACTTACTTTGGAATAATAGTTGGGAGCAGCGCTGGCACAGCGACTTGCCCACCCCTTGCCCATTCGTCACAGCATTCCGCACGTGGGTCGCCAATTCTAAAACTACTTTCCTCACCCAGTGTGGCAGTGCTCTCCCTTCCTTTATGCCCGCGTCAAGAATGTCCGAAAACCTGTTCTCGCACAATGGCCTGTGAGACGGGGACTGCATCCGAAGCTGCGTGGACTGTAGTAGATGCATGCACTGGACCTAACTATTGCTGCGGAGTCAGGTTCTGCCGCCATTGTGCATGAATTTCTGCCTCACAGGGAAGCTGACTTGTAGGTTTTGCAACTCGTCTGCAGGATTTTCACGGACAGCATCAAGAAGCAGTTCCCCGCAGTGAATTAATTCCCTGTGCGCGTATACAGTTTCATAGCAACGACAATTAGTGGGAGTGTAGCGAAAGTGATACGTTCGGAACGACTGCTGTTTTGCCAAGTTGGTGAAATCGCCTGCAAGTATATCTGTTACGAGTGAAAAGCTCACTGCACACGCTTTGTTTTGCGAATGTTGATATGAATTTTGAGCTGTGCTAGACGCATTCATTCGTCTGCGTGCAGCGATCGCGAGCAATCACTGATATCAATCGTGTTTCGTGTATGTGCTGTGCTTCAGAACTGCCGTGGGTGTGAAGTGCCCTTTCTGAAAACTGTGTTTTACGTGCGCGAAACGATTTTGGCTGCACGGAGAAGCGTCGGGAAGCCGGCACCAATCTGCGGCTTGATGCTTCGTGAAGTATGTTTGCGATGGTTGCTTGTTATCGTTGCTTCGTGTGATGTCTTGACAGATGTGTTTATTGGGTTTAATTGTTGTACTCCGAATGCTCTCATTACAACCGTGCGCGGACGGCATTGTTGTTAGTGTTCTTGGCCTCTTTATATATAGGTATGAGTTGTGGGCACACAACCACGGCGGGCTTGTAACCAAGTTTTAGTGCCGAGAAAAAAAAAACAAAACACAACGCATTCTTGTACTGTGAATGGAACGATTACCTTAGAAATGGCTGAGAAAGCTAAGAGGGTGTGTAAGAATTTTTAGGACAAGTGTAATAGATTGGGCAGTGTTATATGGTACAGGAAGAAAAGTACAGACACAATCTGAAATGAAATGCCATCTTATGTGTTATTCAGTTTGCCCATTTAAGCATTATAAGGTTAGAAGGATGGAAGTTTTCTGCACATTGTGCAGGACAGTCCTCATGATATTCGCATAAAAAAAAAATCTCGCACTGTAAGCCATAATAATAGAGTAAGAGTACCTGCAAGCAAGATCTCAGTAGAAAACCACCTGCACGAAAGTGTATAAGGCTCCATGGATTAAGCTCTATCATGCGGCTCACAGAGCATAGTGTGAACCTTGGGGTGCAAATACATGGCACAAGACAAATGTTTACATCTGGCATGCCTTAAGCTGCATGCAGTAACACTTCATGAGAGTGATGAATGCTGGTACTCTCAAGTATGACTCAAGGAGCAAAGATTTTAGGGATATAGCAGAAATTAATGAGTAGAAGGTATGTAACACGGTCACACAAACACTTGCGGTCCTTACTGAACTCGATCTGCATTCAGCTCGTGCAGTCGTGCCCGAGCCTGCTTGGATCGAAGCTGTTTCTAAGCGCTCTTGAGTTTTGAAGCACATCCGAGAGCGGGTGTCGCCACCCTCGATGTCACGTAACGGACACGAAGGAAGCTTCTCAGTGGTCATTCAAAATGGCCGTGCAGCACCGGATGCTTCAATGCTTCCTGAAAACCTCAATGCGGATCACAAGCGTTCGCGTCGCAGAGGTATAAGAAGGAGCAGGTAATTTCAGACTGAGTTTGCTAAGAAATGGGCTGCTACCACAGTTCTTTCAAGTGCATTACAATGAAAAACCAAAGGTATATGCAGAAAATAGCATCTCATAAGCTTTTGTACTCTCAAGACAGGCAGTTTGCACATGTAAGCACTTCAGACGTCACGTGAAATCCTGTGAACAGCTGACCAGCGGCATTTCCCTCATTGTTTTATGAACAGCCAAAAACAACAATGCTTTTCATAATGGCAATAACATGCACCTATTATTTACTGCAGATTTCCTGCTCTCATTGATTCATTTCTTTTTTTTTAATATTTACTTCTTAATTATTTCGTGGTTGAAATTGCCTACAAGTATTTGATTCGTTTGAAAAGCTCACTACACATATCTTGCATTCTGAATGCTGAAATAAAGTTCGATCTGTGCAGGTAGTCGCGTTTGTTCTTCCCCCTGTAGTGACCGTGCATGCACGGCTTTTTCCCTGCAACGTGTCCATCATAAATATTGATTGTGGCTCATGTGTACTGTGCCTGAAAACAGCCTTGGGTGCGATGTGATCTTTCTGGAAACTATTTTGTATTAATGAAATGATCTCCACTGTCTGCTTTCTGATGTGACTACAGAAGCATCGGCACCACTCAGTGGCTTGATTCTTCATGAAGTATAATTCTTGCAATTATAGCTAGATTATAGCAAGCCTGTCTTGTTCTGATTAATCGTTATGTTGTGGGTGCTGGGCATCATGATGGTGTGCCGACAAAACTGTTAATTTTCTTGTCTCTCTAAAAAGGGTACATATCTATGATGGGTACCGAAGGTTTGGTGCTGAGCCAAAAACAAGAGGAGAGATTCATGTCCCGATAGAGCACATGCCGCGTAATCAACTTCTGTCGTTCTATCCTTGGCTCAACAGAGCAAGATGCCACCAAATGAATGGCTAAGAAAGATGGTAAGGCCCATTATAAGACTGTAATGAATTGGGCAATATTATGGTGCAGAATTAAAAAAAAATGTACAATCTGAAAGGAATTTTCAACTTGTCTAAACATTCTTCCAGTTGCAATGATACAACAATATACAGGTACTTGCACACTTTTACCAGGGCAAGGCCCTTGATCACACTGAGGGGAAGACGAATTCAAATAACGAGTTGCAACTGAGCAAGACGAATTTTCAAACAAGTTTCCTTGAGACTAAACCGTGAAGGTTTAGTCTCGGGTAAAATCCCGTCGCACAACTACATTACCTTGCATTGCCTTGAGCTGCATAAAGTGATGCTTCTTTAGAATGTTAAATGCTGCTGCTTAGTGTAGCAAGAAAATGAAAATTACTTGGCAAGAACCAAATGTTGTGGAGAACCAGAATGGGGAGGATAAACATTTATTTTCTGGCTTCAAAGACCACTATACCGGTAACAGATGCAAGATGCTACAACTGGGGATATGCATATAACAGCTTAAGTTTGCTGCTACAGACAGGCAATATTCATTTTTTGTTCATGGTATAGCATGCAGAAATCTGGATAAAATATCCTTTGCTTTGTTGAATTTCCTGGCTTCAACCAGAGCAGTGCAGCATTACTATCAGGCAACACAAACAGCTTGAAATCTCAAAAAAAGCCATGTTACATACACCTAAAATCACTGGAGTGCTTCTAAGTACTCCACAGATATGGTTGTCAAGTGAAAATGCATGCAGTTGTGTCAGCATGTACCTAATTAGCAATCTCGGACTGACCGAAAGCTTAGTGCGCTTCACGACTCTGGAACACAGCACCTTACAGCATGTTATGTGTCCTCTCAGGGCAATGTACTTCTCTTTCCTTGTTGAGCTCAGTGGCTATTTTTATAATGTCCTCCTAAATGAAGCTGTCACTGTATACACCCATTGCAAGGACCCTTTTGTATTTAAAATTCCACAGAGCCTGTCTCCACATGTGACACTGCACAAGTGTGAAGAAGTGAGACTACAGTACAAGGCTGCATGCTTGAGGAAAACACAATTGTAATGAATGAGCAAGAGTAGTGCTTTGCCAACTTATCTATTTATTCAATTTGTCGGGGTGGCGCAGTGGTTGCGGCGCTCAACTACTGTTCCCAAAGACGCGGGATCAAATCCCGGCCTCAGCGGCACCTTTTCGATTCAGGCAAAAAGCAAGGCGCCCGTGTGCTGTGCGATGTCAGTGCACATTAAAGAACCCCAGGTGGTCAAAATTTCCGGAGTCCTCCGCTACGGCGTCTCTCATAGCCTGAGTTGCTTTGAGACGTTAAACCCCACAAACCAACCAACCAACCAACCAATTTGTGATAGAAAAGAACCCAGCAATATAGTCATCCACACTGCTCAAAGGCAAAACAGCATTGTCTGCTAGTCTACAAGGTGGGATCATCACTATATGTTGTGCATACCACTGTGTATCACTGCTGCATTACAACAGTACCCCCCCCCCCTTCTCGTTTACTTGGGGACTACGCATTAAAGCAGACAGGATCTCCCAAGTGTGAAACTGCATGAACTAGTTTCTATCCAGATTTAAGGGGAACAAAGTGGAAACGAAAAGCACAAAAATAAGGCGCACAAGAATCCGTAGTGCTGGCCAATGTTATTCGACGCAGCCCAAAGGCCTGGAGAGTGAATGAAGGGAAATGACAATGGCAGAGAAGGAAATGAACACAGTACAGCGCAGGTAGGAACGCATCCACAAAGCTTCACAGGAATTTGTGCATGATCCTGGAAACATCTAAAAAGTAACATTGAAACACAGACAAAAAAATAAAATCAGGAATGCATATAGAAACCTACACGCATCATCTAACACGGGACAGGATGATGTATCATGCAGCATGAGCTCTTCAGGCGAGCAGAATCTGGTGGGGCGATCTAAACTAAGGGCTATTGAACCATTCACAGACTAGAACCTTGCAGTGGCAGTGAAGCGAGGGCGCCGTTACGCATTCGAGAAATAGTAACCCAGCATAACATGATCAATAAAACGGCAAAAGAACACGATTACAGGGAAAGAAGAGTGATTGAAAGGCGCTCTTTCTTTCCATCTTTTCCTGTGATCATGTCCTTGCGCCGCTCAAATGGTCAGTGTGAACCAACTATAGCATTACAGCAAGTACTACAAGCATAAAATGGTCAGCACATGTAGCATCCTAGTGGCATGTTTCCATTGCAAGGCAGATGCTGTTTGAGTTACTAAATGGCCCGTATGGATGAGTTGCGAATGATTATTGCATATGCATGCATCCTCTGGTAAGTATGCAAAGCGTCACTGGTCCATACATTTACATTCAATGCTTTTGTAGAGACAGACTCCCTAACGAAGGATCCTGCAGCGGTTGACCAAAGCATGAAATGTGTTTTTTTACGGTACACCTGCTGCTTGGTGATATTGTAAAATGACCCAGAAGCCTCCATATGTGCCTGTAAATACACAAAATTCAGTGAGATGAGCAATCCAAAACACAAAGCTACATTAGATGGGTTTTTAAGCATAGGTAGCATTGAGGAAAAAAAACACTGCCAGTTTCAGTTGATTAAGGAAATAAGTAAGTATACAAAATGCAACCATAATTTCAAACGGTTCGATGGTGCGCATAGCCAGAATTTTTTAAATCAGTTTCAAACAGGCCAGGTGATTGTAAACAGTCAATAAAAGCATTTTTCTTGGATTGACAAGATTATCCAGCAGCTTTCTCACTATATGCAATTATAATATTGACCTAGTAAACATCTTGCAGTTCAGTGCTGCTTTCCTTGCCTCTCTGTCTTAGCATTCGTTACTTGTTACACGAGCCACCGAGTATAAAACATCTGGGTTTGCAAGGCATTTAGCCTTCCGTGGCAAGGATGCCTAACATCCACACACACTCGCTTTCTTCCATTTTTCTTTTATTTGATAGTTCAGAGTTCCAAGCACAGTTTTCTTTCTTATAAGAGTATTGAATTCTCAGAGGGGACATTTTATTCGATATCACAAGGTGCAGTTTTGTCGCGACTCTTTTGGAAAACTGCACTGTGTTTACATGCCACTACAATTGGTTTCTGTTCTTTGAATTGAATGAGGATCTGTGTATTCACTCCACGATGAATTTGATGTATGGGCTTGCAGGATATTTATGTAAACAAAGCAAAGGACTCGGGTAGGTAAGTACACTAGTCATAGAAGTACAGTATTTCATGTTCACAGACAAGTCAAAATTCCGTCAAGTCTGCATGCTGTCCTGGCAACTAAGTAACATGCTATTACACTTGGTCACTGTTTTACAATTAGCCCCTAGACAGTTTTTCCCTACAAGTGGGGACCCTTAGCTAATGCAAGGCAGTGGCCGCTAAGTATTTCTTGATCCCAACTGACCACTCCGGCCATGCACTATTACTCTGTCGTGCAGTGTGTATTGTTTTTAAGTATGAAAAACAGTGAAATAAAACTACAACAGAAGAATAAAACACTCATTCTACACAAAACATCCAATATATACATATTTGTACTTAGAATAGTCATTTCATATCATGCAATGTTTCGAAAACTTTATGGACTCTTCCTCAGCAGCAGCACAATTGGGCCATAAATCTTGTTTATTTGTGCTCGGCACTAACTGTACAAATATTTCACTTGAAATTTGACTAGTAGAGGCTGTCTCAATTGGTAACAATTCTTTTCAGTACATGCTACAGCTGAGTAGCTTGAACTGTGTTGCATGTTAACACTCAATTGCCAGATTTCATTTGCTACTTTCTGTGTCTAAAATGACAAAAGCAGTGCATACACATGAAACCTAGGAAGACCAAATGGCATAGGTCAAGAAAAGGAAGTGTATGCTGCACTTGACATGAAGGCACTTATTAATATAGGCAGCATTGAGCACAGAGATGGAGAAACTAGTATTACGTACTGGGGGGCATGCGAATTGTAGTTTTGCCAACCAAACCGATTATGAATAGCATAGTCTTGCTGCTGAATCAAATATGAATAGTGCTGAAAACCAAACTGAATACAAATAAACTAGTTGAGCAGCTATTTTAAATGTGTTTGAAGAAGTAAACACATTGAATTTTAGAGATAATTTGAACATGCACTGTTTGAATCATTTGCTATGGCATGGATACCATAACAAATGATTCCATGCACTTTTAAAGATTTGTTACTGTCATGAACCTCGACACATTTTCTGCGTGCAAATGCATCTCGTATGCAACACCACAGCTGTACGTTGCAGCCAGAAATGAGGATTACGTGGCGAAATGTACGCCACTAAGAGATTGTTACCACCGGGGAGAACCGCACGGAAAACAGTGCTTCTGTACATGTTACAAATGATGTGCATGTTAGTTTATGCTTTGCAATCTATTTTCTCACAGTAAAACAGGTGTGTTGTAAAATGTGTTTAGGCTGTGATTTCGGATGAAAACATTAAATGACCAGCTCCTGTATCTTTGCCGCGAGTGCTATACCGAAGTGAACGCGCGAACACAGGCAGGGGAGATACGAATATATACATTTTACATTTAAATGTATACGTCTGGGAGTACTACGCTGTTGCTGGATGATTGCATCGCCGGCGACTTAATCGCTCTACTAATGGTCAGTTCATACTGTTTGTGCTGTATATGCGGGGGCTCAATTACTCTACAGCTAGGGCGCAAATTAATTTGATAGCCGACGATCGAGAGCCACCGTGAAGAGGAAAAGTTTCCCGAAACCAGCGCCGCAGCCGTCATATGCAGCGTTTCGACGTTCGAAGCAGCGCGCGCCGGGCGCGCCAATCAGAGCGCTGGAGAAATCCGCCACCCAAAAGATGCGCCTCCCGTGCCGAACGCGTCCGGCAGCTGGCGGAAGGCGGACGAGCGCAGCGCCTCTAAAAACGACCGTACGGGGGCCTTTACTCCTCCATCTCTCCCAACCCCTCAGCAGCAGAAGTAGAGGGGATGCGGCACGCCGGCAGTTCCGCTCGGACGAATGGTCAGAAGCGGATGGGTGGATTTCGCGCAGTCGGCGCAAGGATCTGCGAGTGCTGGGATGCCTGTGCAGTGCGATGCTTGTCGAATTGGCGCCGTTTGTTGCTCGACGTGCGCCGTGGACTCCGTCGCCGATACACGTGCGTTCGCTGTCGGAGCCGTAAAGTGATGACCTGGCGCAGCAGCTAATGCCTCCTACGGAACACACAGGATTGCGCCGTGCTCCCGTGACTCTGCGGCATCTTCCTACGCTCTCCTCACGTGAGTGACGACACTTTTGGGCACGCTCATTTGTCCGTGCCAAGCGGTAATATCATTTCGAATGTTTTATTCTGTAGCCCGAGAATTATTTCCCGCTCGCGCTATGCGAGCGCCCTTTCCATGTTGTTCTTTTTTCGTTAGTTTAGTACGTGAGCGGATTTGGCTTTTCGCAACCAGAACATGGGGCGGAAATCCAGATGGTGCCGTATATATGATCCTGAAAACAGCGTCAGCCAGAGATAAGCAGGTTGGAATTCACCCCAACTTGTCTCCGTTTCGCTATAAGACGCAGCATGATATTTTTCGGAGGACACTCCTGAATTAATGATTGCTTACGCACGACGTATAAAACTGAGAGCTTGTCCACGTACTACGTTGTTGGCAGCACTGGCGTGCACTCACGCGTTTACGGGATACAGTTTTCAGACATTGTTCCGTCAAAACAAGGTTCCAGGGACGTTAGAAGACATCTGTCTAACATAGGAGGTCCTAACCTTTACGTCCCCTTTCTAATATTTTTTGTCTTATCATCTTCGGAAGAGGCACGTTCACTTTGGGCCAGTGTGGCGATTTATTCGTACTCTGGCACGTGTTCCCTTTTTGCAAGGGTGTCTGTCGGGTCGTCTTAACCCTCATCCTCGCGACGTTCATCATGTTTTCCGTATATGATGTCCGTGCTTTCATTACAAGCACAGAAGAAGCGCCTATTAAGAATGGCTGCCGTAACACTGCTGACGGCGTGTCCACCTTCGCGTCATCTTTTTATTATTTTCGAGCGCTTACCTTGCGACAATGCGGGACAGTGTACTCCTAGCATTTTCTTGGCTATAGTAGCATTCCTAGATTCGAAAAAAACTGTCCACGTGGTGATTTTCTACATGCCTGTGCGAAAGCTTGCGTCAGGTATGTTTCCAGGGGCCGTATTACGGGCCGCTCTAGAACTGAGAGCGCTATAAAACGCCCGCTCCTATTGGTCGCAGTCGCCATCTTGAAAAGTTGCGTCACGGGATGCTGCGATTGCGTCGCGGAGGCGAAAAAACAGATGACGTTGCGCATCTAATCATGCCCGTGATTTTAGACTAGAGTGCGCGTGGTATAGAGCGCGATGAGGCAGCCATAAACGCTTTAGAGCGAAAATGGCGGCGGCGTTCGCGGTGTAGTGGTGTGAGTGGTGGCTGTGGCGCTGAAGCGGCAACGAAGGTGCGAACAACGACGAAGGGCGGCGTGTGAGAATGTGTTCTACTTGTTCGGCGAGTTGTTTCGATGCCTATTTCGACTTGAAAATGCGAAAGCGGAATGGTGGTGCGACGAATCACCGGTGAACTGTGATGAAGCTCGCAGTCGACCGCTCTGTCGGTGCGTCTGCCATGCGTGCTCCGATCTTTGTTTTTTTGCCTCCGGAGGTTTTCCAGTGTCTGAAGGCAATCGGCCTATGATAACTGATGGTGAGCAAGTGCGTGCATCAAATGGCTGAACTCAACTGCTGTAAAGTTGGCGCTGAAGGGTGTCTCCGCAGTGCACCAAAAGCAAAAGGTGGGAGCGAAGGCGACATACAGTACACAACGAATGAAAACGAGCGAGGTTGGTAGTGTACGCTCAACCGCGTTGCTTTTCCCCGTGTTCGTTCTGGCGGAACCATTTGTGTGTGAGACGTTCATGTGGACATGAAAGTTTATTTTGCCTGCGCTCCGCGGTGATTCTTTCGTTTGTTTCTGTTTCTTAAAGAAAAATAAACAAAGCCACGATTACACTGCCTTCGATATAATTTCTCCACGCATTTAGGACAATCACACAGTACCTTGACTTCAGACGATGTGCAAAAGTCGACACTAGCCGTGGAATCAGCTGTTTTACTGAAAAGAGCCATTTGCACGGTTTAGATGGATGGATGGATGGATGTTGTGGCCTTCCCCTTTGTAACGGGTGGATATTACATTATAACAATATCCTGGCCTGGATCACGTTCACCTACTGCACACTAACACTTACAGGTGCATAGATACAGATTAACATTTTCATCTACTACTTTGGTCGCACTATCTTCCACCACTCTCTCAAGCGGCACTTGGTCTTGGCCACCTCTTTGAATTGTCTTGCGCAATCAGAAGCGTGGCGTATACTGAAGCCAAGTGCCTGTGGGAGTGTAGTGCCCTCTGTCGGCGCTGGTGTGAGGCCTGCACAGTCGAGAACCAAGTGGTCGATAGTCTCCTCACTCACTGCGCACACTCTGCACACCGCACTTCGCACACCAGCATCGTAGCGCTGGCGATAGATCTGAGTTCGGAAGGCTCCGGCTCGTGCCTCGATGAGGAGGCTGCTAGAGATGTCGTTGTCATAGAGGGGTTCTCTGTAGAGCTTAAGTGTGAACTTTCCCTCCATGGCCTTCCTCCAGCGCTCAGTTTCCACCTTTCGCACCTGAGTCTCAACAGCTCTCGCCCACTTTCGCTCCGTCTCCTCTTGTACTGGCTGAGAATAGAAACCGTACTTCCTGTGGAGTTGCTGCAGTCGCTTCGTCCATCTGGTGCGAATCCCATTACGGTGGACGTAATCGAACACTTGTCGCGCTAATCGGTGTGGATGCATGAGTCTCAGCCTGCCGTCATACGACGCCTTGCTTCGCGCTTCTCGCGCCTCA
The DNA here is from genome assembly GCF_055883805.1 of Amblyomma maculatum. Taxonomy (NCBI): domain Eukaryota; kingdom Metazoa; phylum Arthropoda; class Arachnida; order Ixodida; family Ixodidae; genus Amblyomma; species Amblyomma maculatum. The sequence continues at coordinate 53,932,772 of NC_139348.1, read as the reverse complement.
AAACTAGACCAACCAAGGTCGCCTTGAATTGCCTCGTTTGCAACGTTCCCATGGCAGCCCGGAGCCAGCCTTCCAACAGTGCGTTGACTGCGTTCCAGCCATTCGCGGGTAGGTGCTGTAGAGCATACCACCGCATTGGCAAAGGTCAGGGCAGGGACGTGAACCGCCTTCCACAGATCCCGCACCATAAGAAAACGGTTAAAGCCCCACAAGCATCTCCTGCGAAGGATGTTGCCAGCCCGCTGGGATGATCTTCTTAAATGTAACTCATGTCCAGCAGTATAGTCAGATTCAATCCCGAATGTCACTCCGAGGTAGCGGTACTCTGTAGCTTGAGGAAGCGGCACACCTTTTGGCAACATCAGGGGACAGGAGGGCTCCGGCCCAGAAAAAGCAAGTACGGCCGATTTTTTGGCATTGAACGGCAACCCAAGAGGTGCCAGTGCTTCAGCACAATCGGTGATGAGGGCTTGCAGGTCTTCCGCGTCCCCTGCCAGCAGCACAATGTCGTCAGCAAACACCAACGCTGGCAGCACTTGTCGTTCCCTGATGCCTTCGTTCATCCACTCCACTATGAAGCCAACACCCGACGACAGTAGCCGTCGCTCAACACTCGCCGTATATAGCATATATAACAAGGGTGACAGTGGGCAGCCCTGTTTCAGACCCCTACCCACTACCACCTCGCCCGACCAGATGCCATTGAGGGTGGCTTTCACCGTGTTGTTGGCATAGAGACGTCGGAGCATCTCTGTCCAGGGTTTGGGCATTCCAATTGTATCCAGATGTTGCAGCAGTTGTTCCTGGGGGACGCTGTCATAAGCCTTCGTTACGTCCAGGAAACAGCTCACCAGCCCTATTGCCTCTTTACGCGCGATCTCTACGCATTGGCTTAAGACATGCAGATTGTCTTCTAGGCGGCGGCCACGTCGGAACCCATTCTGCAACTCGGTTAAGTGGTTGCCCTCTTCCGCCCACCCGGTCATCCAAGCCTTCAGGACTTGCGCGAAGACCCTGTACAGCACGCTGGTGATAGTGAGAGGCCGATAGTCGCGCAAGAGACCGGCATCACCGCCCTTTTTTGGCAGCAGGATCACTCTGCCACGGCGCCAGTCTTCTGGAATAGGGCTGCCTGCCAGTATATCTGTGAAGATAACGGCAAGCTGTGCCCGCGCCTCATTGCCCAGGCTTTTCACGAGCCCCGCAGGGATGCCATATAGCCCTTGAGCTGTGCGCGCGCTAATCCGGGCGATTGCTCTATCGATGGCTCCCAACGACACTGACCAGGTTTCTTCTTCCTTATTAGCCCTCCCTGGCTGCTCACAAGTTGGGAAACTCATGCAAGGCTCCTCAAGTGCTGGTGGTGCCGCGTATAACTTGCGTATATGCTCGGTCAATGCATGATGAAGATTAGCCGTCTTTGCCCCACTTGACTCGACTCGGATTTCTGCCTGTGCCGGCCTGCCATCCTGTCGTGCCACATACATCCAGAATTTGGACGCTGCTCCCTTCCCAGCGCTCTTGATGTCCTGGAGCGTCTTATGGTTGGCTTCGGCTATTTTCCGCTGCGTAACGGCCTGCATTTCCCGCTTTCGAAGCAAATATTCTTGCCAACATCCCTGAACATCTTCGCTGTCAGGATTCCTAACCGCCCGACGGTGTTGTCGGTTGGCAAGACGACGGGCACACAGCGCTGCTCTAACCTCCCCATCCCACCAGTTTTTTCTACAGACCCCTCGACGCGCATTGGTTATCTTCACATGCTTCTGCATAATGCGGCGAAGTTCACTGATGTACTCTTCATACGAGGCTGCCTCTTCTCGGTGGGGGCTAAGCTCAAATTCGTGGGCCACTTGTTCTTGTTTACCTCTGCCAGCGCGCCCTTGCGGCAACAAAAGCTACCCACAAGAGCGTTTAATGGCAAAACTGTAGCTGCTTCTTGATTTTTTTGAATGACGTTGAACTTAAAATGCGGCTTCTTGAAAAAATAAAGATTTAGTTCATTTATTCACACGCTATATGCATATAAAGTTAGCAAACGGCTCCTTGACATGCGAATAAACCTCTTGCCGTGAAAATAAGCGGACCGGGGCGGCACCCTGGCGATCATTGGTTGATTCCAAATCTCGTCACGGCGTTGTCATTTTGACGTCACGCTCTAAAACTTTAGAACGAGTCCCGTAATTCGGCCCCAGGTCACTTCTGAAGTGTTCATGCTCATCTGACTCTCTTCATTTTATTCATTGGGCACGAAAATCTTGTCTGTGCACCAAGCTAGAGTTAACTCTACACCAACCATTCCAACCGGTCACAACGCTACACTGTCGTTGCGAAGAGAGCTTTCGAATTTTTTCATGGACTGTAAACTCACATTCCCGAAAGAAAGAGGAATGCGGATATCCGCGGGCACCTATGTTGTGTTCGATTCCTGGCGATGGGGGTCATATTGAGGAATATTTTGTTCGCACTTGGCGCTTAGGTACAACAGGAAAATAATTTGAGACGAGAGAAAGCGGAGATAAGGACTATGCTCCGCTTAGGGGAAAGGAGACGGAAGAGCGTTCTCGAGGGGATAGGGGGTTGCTGTCAGCAACCCAACAATCGAGGGAGGCAGCCGCCTGCAGTCCAAGCTCAGAAATGCTACTTGCTTTCCCGCTGGTCGATTGCGGCGGCGTCTTCAAAAGACGAAGTCTGTCTATAGGGACCGGGCGCCCGTTGTATGGCGCCACCGTCGCCTCGGTGGAACAGCGCCGCCCGCGGCGGAGTGCCAAAACAGCGGAATGCCGAGGCAGCTGAGCGGCGGAGTCGTTTCCGTTCTGCGAGGCGTTTTTGAGCCTGTCCGTATACCCGCCGTTTTGCGGTGTGGCTTTAAGAGCTTTGAGCTGCTTTGAGTAATCGCAAGGAGTATTTTTTGACCGGGAAATCTTGAAAATGAAAAGGGCCGTTCTCGGCAGGGCGTGCGTGTTTTTTGTTGTTTTTTTGATACCGCCCGGCGCATGGTATTTCTGTTATATACTCGTAAATGCAGTGCGCGTGATTTCACCATGCGCTAGGAACACCTTCGTTAGGCATTTGTAAAGGCAACTGCGCGTCCATCTTATATTAGGTCTAGTCGAAACCTGCCTGAAGATCAAATACCGCCGAACCATGTAGCCGTGGCGCCGTAGTAGTGGTAGTTGTAATGGTCAGCGTTCATGTCAAATGAAGAAGATGCTGCACCTGTCTTTTTTGATAATAGTATAGGCTCAAACGATTCAGAGTAGAATAATAGCAAATGACATTCCAGTTTCAACCTTGCAACGAGAGCTGTAAAAGGAGAAAAATAAACAAGCAAGACAAAAGTAGGATCCTATTTATGGTTGGAATAGCAAACACACATATACTTCCAGGACTTCCTACACAATTACGCTACAATAGCTCACTGAACCTGGAATTGAGACTATCAAACTTAATCATAATATAAGCCAAATGAGTAATACCACCTCAGCATCGTTTTTTCATATACGACAATGCTCTTGTTGAACACTTCAGAGCTGCTACATATAATTGACTTAGAAAATACTATACTATACATGCCTTTCTCCCGACATGCTGCGTAGGTTGTGAAAAGAAAAAAAAAATTAAATTTCCTGCTAGCGTTCTCTCAGCGCAGGAAGTTCAATGCGATTGACCGCACCTGCCTTGAACATCTGAAGCCAATAGTCCAATACTGTCAAACTGTTAAATACAATCGAAAAAAAAAAACACACGCAGTGTGATGTAAGATAAGCCACCGACAACCAAGAGGGCTTTCTATTGTTAAATGAATCCCTCTGATGGCTCGTTCGCTAAGATGGTCTACTTTCTCAGCGTACCACGAACTTGCGGGGCCGATACCTACCTGACCTTGATACCTGATGTGTGTAAGGGGACACAACCATGTATGTAGTTTTCTATTTGCACGTAAAGGAATCCGGATAACTGAAAGCCATTTCTTTTACAACTTTGTCACTGCATCTTGCCGGATTGCTGCTAAATCTGTGTACATTGGCCATAGAAGGAATTTCTGAGAGAGGTAAAACGGTCTTGTCATACTACGCCACACTCAGGAAATCTCACGTTCACTAAAACGCCGATGAGAAACACATGTATTAAGGCGGGCCAGGAAATGGACGCTGATGAGAAAATACGTAAAGCCGTGTCAGGTGCAACGTGAATGCGAAAAAAAAACTGCTACACGGCCTTCGAAATTAAAAAAAATGCTACGTTGATGCTCGTTTCCACAAATTAAATTGTATTTTTTTTTCTTGTTTGACTTTATATGAAGCCAATAGCAGATTTTGTGACCATGCGGTATTGATTGAGCTGTGAAATGAGTGATTTTATTAGGCGAAACGGATGTTAACAAATTCTAAGAGTATCAACGCAGAGCTCTCAGCGCATTTTCATTGGTTGACAAACAAAAAGAGAAAAAATGACAAGATCATGGTAATAGGAATCGTTCATGTCTCCTATCTGCTCTTTCTGTTAAGAGAAAAAAGTAAATTATCTTTGACTATGTAATCGAAAGTATCTGCACAAACATTGTCTCTGCCCATCACTGAAGATCGTAACGCAGCCCGAACGACGATGGTGGAGCTGCCTTTTCTTTTTCCGCGCTGGGGTTTTCTTGTACACAGGCGGGGAAATGCTAGCGTTGTAACTTACGCTGTTGGGTCACTTCGATTTCTAATTGTCAATAAAGTGACTACAGATGAAGGAGTGCGGCTTCGACTCCGAGACTCTCGTTCTGTCACTCCTGGGGAACAGAAGGCACAGAGCATCCGGTAGCAAGCGGAATTTTAAAAATTCAGCACTTTCCATGACCACACAGTAACCAAATACGTAGATTCGTGCCTTTGCTTTTCAAAGAACCATGCTTAGGTCACCCGCCACTCATGCTTCTGTGGAAACCCGAAGAAATGAATCGATTTAAAAACATCCGACGAGTTTGCGTAGCTGCCAGTGGAGCCAACAACGCACCACGTTTCGCCAGCCTTGTTTGGCCAGACTTCATTTCAATGGACATATTCACACAACTAGCCCAACTTTCTGTTCCCTTCAGGATATATTCACGCACAACGTCATCTAAACCTTAGGATTTCCAATTTCCACGCAAACCAACGACAAACAGTGCGCACCAATGCGCTGGCAATGCGCCGGCAGCGATGCGTACTGTTCCATTCCAGAAGAGTTCGAATGCGGGCTGGTTGGTACATGTCGAAGAAGAGAATAAAACAGGGCGAGGCAAGACCGGCCAAGTGAACGACAGACACATGCGCTGAGTCAACGCATGTGTTTGTCCTAGAGCAATGCACAGGCCTGATTTTACAGCCTGGACCCATTGTTTGAAGCCTGGGTCTACGCTGACATGGAGCAGGCACGAACATGCGCTACCAAAACTCTGCTCAGATCTAGTGGTCAGTCTGCGAGCACTGTTTAAAAATGTACAGGTGATACAAGGAACCATACCCGCTTTTTCATTTCATCATAAATGACCTAGTTTTGATTGACATGCAACCACATACGAGAGGGTCCCCATCCCGAATAATTGCAACAAAAATTTCCAGCATGTAGAAGAAAAAAAAATTTTCTCAAAAGACTGTATGTAGCATAATACAACATTTTGGGCGAGTTTTTTACATACATTCATTATTACAGCGCAAAGACGGCACAGAAAAAGAGGAGGACAGAACAGCGCTGACTGTCAACCGAATTTAATTCGAGAACAGTAGGGTTTTTACACCGCCTGGCGATCAGAAACGAAAAAAAAAACAGGAAAACATGCACGATTAGCAAAAGGAATGTGCAAGGGTACAGGAACTGTGGTTGGCCGACACGTATCAGATTTCGCATTCTAGATATTTGACCTCTTTCTGGGACAATGCCACTGATGGTGCGCTTATGCAATCGTCCTGCAATCTTATAATCATACAAGCTTCTATAATCTCTCTTGTTAATGCGTCTCGGTGTTTCCCTATGACACTGCATTTCCTGTACATAGGTTCACATTGATCGTCACTATAATCTTCTGCACAGCAGTCCCTGCAATGTTTGGCTACGTGGCCTAAGGTAGCAACACGTGCGACATTATCACTGTGCTCTTTTAGCCTTTTGTTGAGACAGCGGCCAGTCTGCCCGATGTACTTTTTACCACAGGAATCCTCAAACGTACTAACAAGGCTAGAAAGGTGTCCAGATGTATACAAAAGACCATTTGAGACAAATTTTTAGCTAAACTCTGACCTAGCATCGGGCATAGGGCAGTCTTGTTGGTCAGACGTCTGGTGCAGGCCTCACAGCATGTCTTTCGCTGCATCTTACGAAATGCATATTCCGCCATGTAATAAACTAACGGTCTCGAACTCTTCCTTATGTTATAATTATGCTCTTCCTGGAGTAGTAAATTCACTCAGCCTTCTTAAACTTTCAGTCATCGACAAATTTGTCGAGTTGTGCGGCTCTGAACTCGTGATACTGAGGCTTGGCACAGTGCACTAATCATCTCAGAGCTACATTTTCCGGTGCTAGGCGGGAGCGCGAGGTGATAAAAAGAAAGCGCAATAATAGTGTGGGGCCCCACAGCCCCTTTTAGTGTTTCAAACCGCGCGCGTTTTTTCTTGTTTGTGTTGGTGTCCGCCCCGGCAGCGCGAGTACGCATGAGCGAGCTGCCCGGAGCGGGGGCGGCATGTTATCCGCGCGAGACCGAGAGTAGATAAGCGCGTCGGAAGCATGGCTCGGGGCATTTGCATTTTCGCCGGGCGGCCGGCCAGCGAAGGACGGCGAGGCAGCGTCCCTGGCCGGCGGGATGTACACGGACGACGGAGCGGGGTCCCGCCAGATGAAGACGGAAGCGGTGCCTACAGAATGCCTTAGGAGTATTAGCGTGAGTGCTGCACGCAAGAAGCAATGCTTTTGTACCGTCGTCAACTCTTTGGCCCTATTACTCGCCCTAGCCGCAGTGTGTTTTGTGTTGCCGCATTGAAGCCCTGACCCATGCTCCGTTTGATTCTGCATAGTCAATTGTGTCACACTTCGACAGCATGTTTTAGCGCAGTTTTGACCAATGCTGTCTCTTTTTTATTTTATACTTTTCTGTTGATCCGGAATAAACCGGCGTTTTTAAAGAAAGACTTGGTTTTTCACTCGTCGGGCGAGACCATCGCTCGCGGACCCGTATTCCAGAAGGCGGAGCCTTCAATGGTTGTTAAATACTCTGCTGAAGTGGGCTGGTCGTTTGCTTCATTTGCCTTCCTCACAAAATCGAAGGCGCTTTCGAATTTACCCCGAGAGAGATGCGAGGTCAGAATATATTTGAAGCTGCATTTATAGCAAAGGTAATTTGCAATCTCCATTGTTTGTAGAATTTAAGGTCACTCGTAGTCCTTCGGCTGCGCTGTCACTTAGGAAGGCAGTTATTTAGTTCTTTTTTTTATGCGTTCAGTCGCTATTCATTAAGGAAGCCCAAAATTATTTCGGGGATTTTCCTTTCAAAGAATCGGGCTTTAATCCCTGCCCTGGAATTTTTATTTGTTTCAAAAGCTTTGCTATAAATTCTTCTGTCTGACTAGCTGAACCTTACGCCTTTTGGACCTCACTTCGATATAGAAAAAGGCTTTTTAGGACCTCTTGCCGTACCAGCTCTCATCTTTTCAAATCCATTTTGAAAAGGATGAATTCTATTAATGTGAGGCATAACTTTAAACGTTGTACTTTCATCGTAATTCTTCCATGCCTCTTTAATGTATCCCGCATGCACGCCACCGTTGGGCAAGTTGAACTCTAGTTTCAACTACTGCATTGCTCACAATCTTCACCAAGTGCGGCAAGGCCGAGAAGAAGTGGAAGGGACGAGTTTCATCCGCTGGATGTCGGCACTTTGACTTGATGTTTGCCAGCGCGGCTGCGCATCGCAAAAAATATGCGTTATTTCAGATAACTGAATTTCAGAACAGGCAGCATAAAAAGTTCGCATGTTCGCAGATATTTGCTTTTCATAAATGTATGGACGGTCTTGTGGCACTATGAATATATCTCTCTGGCTCCGCTAGGTTATTTAATATTTTAGGTGTAACGTTAGGGGAATATGCGCATTTTTGTGTCGACCAAAATGCGTTGGAGCTTAAAATAAAGCTAATTCCTAATCAAACTAATGTCTTTGACACTTCAAAACCTGGACACACCAGAGATGTAACAAACAGAACCATTGCAACTGGGCTTCTTATATATTCCAATCTTTTTCTAAGCGTGTGTAACATGACCTCCCTACATAAATAAAATCGACGATGTTGCCACACAGACCAGCATCAAAATTAAAAAAAAATTCTGTCCTACCTTTTATGGTAGAAGCCTGCCACATCCTCCGATTCCAGCTGGTGCCATCACACTTAACTCCATCAAAAAAGAGGCCAGCCTGTTCTCATAGGAGCGTCCCTTCGAGCACTACCTTTGCCAGGACGCTTGCTTTTGCGTTGCCTTTTGAGGCAAAAACGGCCAAGACGAGTTCTCCTGCTTGCAACAAAAATAAAGACTCTGCGAAAACGTTACAACACCGAATCTTTGGCACACGCTTTTCGATCGAAGAGAGTAAGAAAAACAATGAGGCTTCCGATAGAAAATTACCTTTAAAAGGCTGGAATATAACCACCAAGCCGTGGTCAGGTAGTTTAACCGCAGAACCTCTAGAATGATCCGAAGTGGAATATCCTAAACCAACGAACGCCTCCAGCGGTCCTGCACAATGTCAATCAAATAACGCTAGAAAAGTTACAGGTTACTTAACTTCAGAGCTATATATACTGCAACATTGCCTCCCAATTAGTATTTCTGATAGAGTAGGAATAATGCATACCTGAAGTCGTTACATCGATCTGCTCTGAAAGCTTCATCTCATCGGAGACGATAATTCCGTGCCGGGAATACTCATCTATTGTTTGCATAATCTCTCACAGTGCCCCAATAACATTGTTGTTGAAACCAAATCCACTCTTAAAATGTTGCGTGGCTTTCTTGAGGCAGGTGCGGCTGGGCAGCGTCAGGCTCAGGTGTCTGTGTAAGTGTTCATACACCTTCGAACTACGCATCGATATGCATTCCAAAAGCCATTCATTGTCGTACCTCATCCGGTTTTCTTCGGCAGCTTCGAAGCATGTGTGCATAGTACCCCGCCGGGGTGGTGCAGTGGTAAGACGCCCGACTACTGTGCCGGGGTACCCGGGTTCGAACCCGACCTCGATGGCTGCGTTTCGATGGAGGCGAAACGGAGTGGCGTCCGTGTGCTGTGCGATGTCAGTGCACGTTAAAGAACCCCAGGTGGTCGAAATCGACCATTTGCGGAAAAGCGAGCGCCACCTGTCGTCCAAAAAGAAAAGCATCGCCGGCACTTTTGGTTGGAAAGGGCTTCTCGAACTGGCATGCGCAAGGCAGCGTTCGGCGCTTCATGTGCGCTTAAATCGTTGTTTTAGTGTTGCTCTTTTTCTGAAAACGTGCATATGCTGGAGAAAAAGGATGACATAGAAGGAGAATGATGTAGAGCGCCTACTTTTCGGGTTGTAGCCAGAATAATGACCACGTATGAGCAATATACGTGCAGTTTGGGTCCTGAACTGCTCGCCAGGCTCATTCCAGCCTATGCTTAAAGGAGGAAGGCCATGTCAGGAATTTGACTAATAAGTTTTGATGAGAGAGCACCATCCATGAAGATCGCAGTGTTTATGAGACAATGCCATGGTTTGCGGTTCATTCGGGCCACATCGTTTGAACTCACTGCGATGCGTTGCAGGGTGAGATATTTTGGTTAGAAACATGTGTATCTCTCTTGAGCAGAATGCTGATACACAAAATGAACGTGTATTGCATGGGCGCTAATGCGCAGACCGTGTTACAATGACATGGGATGCACTATTTTGTAACACGTCCAGGCTTTATTGATTAGCAAACGACTCGTATTATCTCAACCACGCTTGCGCTCATACGCGAGAGCTTCGCTTACTGAGGGACCGCTTCCTGCATAGGCTGCACTCTGCCGTGCTCCCGCTGTTCAGATATAGCGCACCTTGCTATTGTGTTGTTGGATTTACGATGAATGTTCATACAAGTATATAAAATTCATTTCCCACCAGATCTGTCGATGGGAGAGCTGTTATAAAACTGATATGTGTTCATTTGGCAGCAAGCGCCAAATACAGCAAGAACGCCCAGCTACAGTTCACTGTAGCCCAGCTACTTCGGAAAGGGCCGGATGGGCACAACCGACCCCATCAACGGCTTCGTCTTTCGCGCCTTGTATATCGTCGTGGTCCTCATTATATATATACATACAAGTGTCGCTGTTGCATGGCGCATGCTTAGCTTAGATAGAAGGTGTTCCAGTCAAATAGCTGTCTTTAGACTGCATGCAATATTGAACAATGCTGTGCGTTTCTTTACTCCTTATTGAAGGCTCAGCGAAACCTGTCAGCATGTAGCAGGGCTGCTGTTGAGTGTTTCTGTGAGGGCACTAGGATGCTTCTTCTTGCACGGGCGTACTCTGCAAGTCGATAGTTCTTGGTGAAGGTATAGAACTCACTCCAGCAATTTACGTGTCAAAAGCAAGCTCTACACTACCTTGTCTCAAGGCAGAGATGGCCCCTTTTCCGTAAATGGTGCGGTTGTAAAAGGAGACAAAACTCATAAGAATAGATTATGGCGCCGACAAAAAGGAAAAAGAGAAAAAAAAGGGGGAGAACAAAAGCGCCTCCACAAAGCAGCAGCAGAAGAGGACACCGAGCACACTACCACTACTTCGTTAGCAGACGACGCGCGCTCGGGGGCCTGTCATGCAATATCCAGACGGCCTTTTTTCATGTGTCCGACTTTATTATTTTTTTTTTTTTAATGCGTGATAAGTTTTCCCGAGCCAAGGGCACACACACACGGCAAAAGCGAGACAAGCAACTCAAATCATCCACCGCTCAACAGCGCAAGAATGCATGGCTAGGCAGCGCTGGCGCGTCATGTTTTCCAACCGAAACCAAATCGCCTACAGAGGGCGCCAGTTGCGCCTTTGTAGCGCATGCGCAGGAGCTTTTCCGCAAATGGTCCATTTCCGGAGTCATCCACTACGGCGTCTCTCATAGCCTTAGTCGCTTTGGGACGTTAAACCCCACAAACCAACCATGTGTGCATAGTAGGTTGTTGCTTGCTTGGAAGGCTTTTGATTGTTTCTGAAAGTATTGTTCGGGCAGCTGCTCGTTTTTTACCTCCATATCGCTCAAACTCACCTCGGCTTTTTGTAGCTTCAATTGCAATTTCCTCACAGACCGATGTATTCTAGAGGCTTTCGTTTCCTTCACAACTCTTTTACACCTTTGCGATAGCTGGTTTAAAATAAGCTTTCGCTAATACTTGCTAGGAACACATTCGATGCCTGGATTCGTTACCAGGTGACTATACGTTTTGGAAAGGAAGTTTCCATTACATTATGTGATTCTCCTGGCACAGGCTTTACACCTGCTCCAGGACACGATTGCTGATGCGATCGATCAATGCTTCTGCATCAGCTGGTGTCGGGACATTTCGTTTCAACAGTGTTTGTCATCTTATGAAGATTTCAGCTAGAGGAGTCGCTTCAGCTGCTGTAGGAACGACGGATGTATCAATTTTTAGCAACTTCCTCTAGACTAATGCATTCACCTGTTTAGTGGCATAAGTGCGCCTTCAGCGTAATAAAAAGCATCCTCACGACTGGCAGCTCTGATTATCGACCACAGTGCTGAAATCTGCAAGGCGTCAAACAATGAACACTGGTTCCGTCCAAAATCGTCTTCTTTGTCTGATCTTCGCCTATCACTGTCATTTGCATTAAGCGCGGAGACTGAGGTGCTTGGTTGCTCGCGCTGTTGATTCGTCTAATGCGATCGGATCATTAAGTAGCTCACACTTTTGCGCAGGTAGCTTCTGTTCAGAAAGATTTCTTGGCTTCCTCTTCTTTGGCAGGGACTTGGAATTATAGCTTGAGGCGTCCGGAAAGAATGTATAGAATGGCATCGTTTGGTAGCAGCCTCAACCCCCGAGGAATTTTCACGATCACGCCCTTAATTGGGGTCTGATATGTCTGTTGGACGAAGTGCGCATCGAAGTGACGTTCGCAGACCACGCTGGCTTCGTCCAGGGCTTTATCGCCCCTTCTGATATTGCGGGACCATACCTCTCGCCGATTAGCCTTCAGCGGGGCACGAAAAAGGGATCGGCATTCCTTACAACTCCGATCGCCGCGTTTGCAGTCTAGCACAAAGCACGTCCCGTCCTTGATGTCTCGACTACGTCCCGTCATACTTTTATTCTAGCAGTGCGAAGGAACTACGCGCAGACTGATAGAGGACAAAGAAAGAGACTCTGGCCGAGCGCTAAGTAACCACTGATGTTTTTTCTCAACTAGTGAAGCTTAATAGGTGAATAGGAGAGTAACTATCACCCTTTTCAAAAAGGATGTAAGGAAAATAGGGGGCGTTCAATGCGCCAACTATGGCCCACCTCTTGCAACCAGAAGAAGGTCACAAAGCGTGCACGCACGAAATGATGAAAACGTGCTTTGGAAGTCGAAACTATGCCTCACGTGCGGCTATAATGGCCAGCGATGCGCCGTAACTTTAAGAAAAAAGGCTCCAGTGGCGGGCGTGCACGAGAGGCGGCGAGGAAGGAAAGCAAAGCAACGCCCAACGGGAAAGTAAGGATCCTAACTTATTTAAAGTTCTTTCCCTACCAATTTTCGGCGTCTAGCTTTCACGATTCTTATCTGACATTTTTCCACGTGCATTGCTTGTTTTCGGATTTCCAAAGCGGCGAGTGGACGTGGGCGGCGAGGAAGAAGGAAAAAAAAAAGCAACACCCACGTGGGATAATAAATTTCTGAATGTATATAACCTTTCCTTCTTTAGTGCCTTTTTTTTTTTGGTGTCTCTTGTATCATTAAGTCCCACCTACCTCACGGCGCTTCGGTCACTTTGTTGCCACGTGCAGTGTTTGCTTTCGGATTTCAAAAGCACTTACTTTTCTCGCGCGGAGGGCGTGTTCGTTGTTTTTTCTTTTCATATAGCAGTGCGAATACGTGCCTTTTTTTTTTTGGTGTCTCTTGTATCATTAAGTCCCACCTACCTCACGGCGCTTCGGTCACTTTGTTGCCACGTGCAGTGTTTGCTTTCGGATTTCAAAAGCACTTACTTTTCTCGCGCGGAGGGCGTGTTCGTTGTTTTTTCTTTTCATATAGCAGTGCGAATACTTTACGTGAAGTGACAAACAATTCCTTTGAGCGCTGACTAACAGGCGGATATTCGAAAGCAAGCACCATAGCCTGGATATACTGTTCTATTGCAACTAAACGATGACTGCAGTACATTCCGCGCGAGTGTACCACCCGACAGAGGTAAACATATGGTGAGATAAAACGCGAACGATGCATTTCCTTGTAAGCAAACAAATGAATTACAGAACGTACGTGGTAATGTCGAGCTGCGTTAGCAGGGAGTCCAAACGTCTTCATAAAAGGGAGGGAAGAAAGGGCCTGGTGGGAGGCTGCATTGACCTTTCGCGAGATGAACAAAAGGATAAAATCATGCGGTGCGGCAAACAACCGGCTAACGAACGGCCAAGCAAGACAAAAAAAAAAAAAAAAGACGAAGAAATATGAAGGGAAAGAAAGGGTTGCAAAGATATTTACTGCATTTTCTTTTCCTCCACATTGTCTCTGGAAGCCAACGGCTGTATGCAAAGAACTTTGCCGGCAAGGCGGTATCGGGTGTTTATAATAATATGTAAAGCGTACTGCAAAACTGTAGATATCGGTACACACGGTACGTTGGGAGTAAGTTTCCTATTGTTTTTCCTGTTTCAAAAAGCCTGAAGGACTCATCCAGCCAGCAAAAAATTTGCCAGCACCCTTGCTGTGCGAAGTATGGGCACCGTGCATGAATAACTCGCGGCGCGATGCGCACGCCCCTCGCGGCGGGAAGAACACTTTCATGGTGGCCCGTGCGCCAAGCCGTGCAGCGGAGACGCGGCGGATCTGCTGTGCGTTGGGCGCATTCGCCATTCGTTCTCTAATCGTGGCATTCTGTGGTCACAAAGGAATTGCTAGGTTGCAGTCCCTGGGTTGCTGCTGTTGCAAACATTTTCACTGGCCTGATAAAATATTTTCACGCCACCGAATAAGCTTTACGAAGCGAAGCGACGCTAACTTTGGATCGCTGCCCAGTCATGCCCGTGTATTGCCGCGTCCAGATTTACCGGGAAGCGTTTGCTTCCCGGTAAATCTGGACGCGACAATACCCGAACATGATGTTGGTGCAATCCTGCGTATGTGCTCGAGGTTATAAGTAATTGGAAAAGTTCAATATTTTATACACAGTGACCGTGGATATGAAATAATTCAACGCCCGAAGGCGACACGAGCTATGAGGGACGTCCTTAATGGTGATCCCCCAAAGTGTCGCCTCCCGAGAAAGTTTTGTGCGCTGACATCGCGCATTTCACGAGCGTTTTTTTTTTCCTTTTTCTCTTTGTACCTCGTCCCTGGGTTCAGAATTAATTCAAGTGCCCTAATCACTTAGCCAGCGTGGCCGGGCAAAGTAAATACAGCGGAAATGACAAATTAACTTTTTATTCTCACTTTATTGCATCAGCTATATTTTCATTTTTCTGTGGGACGTCCTAGAGGCCTGCACATTCATGCAATGCCTTTAAAAAGTGCTCGAAGTAAAAGCGTCTCAGATTTGATACCGCAAATCACAAAAAGCCGTCGTCCTTTTTTACAGGTATCGTTAGAGCGTCGACACTTGAATACACATAGAAGTGGCAAAATTCCAGTCCTAGCACATGCATGCAAACTTGAACTTGCGTGTAGTATTGGTGGCTCCGTCTCAGTGAGGTCTCCTTGTCAGTGCACAAGTTAATAAACAAGGGCTTATCCTTCACTGTCTTGTTTTTACGGCTGTAAGGACACTTGATTTCGAGCAGGACTGTTCTCTCTTCTTTATCCCTGAAAGAAAACACAGAGGGGTGATCGGTTCAAAAGTGAACTGATTCAGAAAACCACTTACCTGAAAATTCCATCAGGGGAGCATGCTAGCCATGGGTCCTCAGGGTTCGCAACAAGAACAAACTGTGTGACTTTAAAGCTTTTTTTTTTCAAATTCTGCGCTAACTCTCGGTTCCATTGAGATGCCATATCGAATTGAGGGAGTGCTAAATGGCGCCTCTGTTACAATGCGCCTTGTGCGGTCATGAAACCGCATCTCAGGGCAGGTCAAGATCCTGTGTGCCTGTAAAAATTGAGTGTCGAATATAAATGCCCATTGATTTTGCAAAAGGGTGTTTGTCTTTTCGAGCAAAACAAATGAAATGAGTTGTACCTTTGTGGCGGTAATTCCGGGGAACGTTTCATCTCCCCAAATAGCTTTATTCCACATTGTCTCTTTCAATAGACTGGGAATATCGTCTCATAAAACTGCAACGTTGTCCTGGTAGAGTTGCAATAGGGGGTCGGACAGCCTACATAAATCAGATAACGTAAGTTCGTCGAAGAGTATGAGAGAGCTTTTCACCCTGATAAATACTAGCCCCCCCCCCCCCCCCCCCATATCCGGTTGTATCAAAAATTATACTAGCACAGCAGGCATGCAGACAAATTCAGCTACGTGTTAATGAAGTTGATCCTCTTTAAAACCAGACTGCTATCCTCCTGTTCCGAAGAAAAACAGTGAACTTTATTGTACACTCTTTCCAAGTCAAATAATTCAAGTCGCTGGCAGTCAACTGCAAGGTCTGGTTGGCTCTTTGGAGGAGAACTTTCAGATTCAGCTCGCATTGTATCCACTAGCGTGCAGTCAATCTCGCCCCCCAAAAAATCTAAGACATAAGAGACACGGAAGCTTTTGGCCCGGGCTGTAACAAAACATAATCGCAAGTGGGTGCAACTGAACTGAATCTTTTATTTTCATGATTTTAGAATTATTTTCTGATGCTCTGAGCAACTTAATTCACACCAAGAGCCATGACGTACCCTAACCTTGTTCTTTTAGGGAAGCTCCAATCACGGAATGCTTGGGATAATGTTTTCAAGGCGACGGAAAGTCCCAAGCTCGCGTCGGCTCGTTTTGCTGTCGCAGGTGGCGGAATGCACAAATAACGCAGTAGCCGCAACATGCTTGCACTTCCCGGATACTCCGGCACGGCAGTCGCATTCCGCCGAAAGCAACCTTCGGTTCGTGTCAAACTGAGAAGAGTACATCACTTACAAATCTAAAACGTAGAATTAATGGTAGGAAAACTTACGTTAATCATCACGCTTGCAAATGCGTTAATTCTGGTTTGTGGGAAGCATTTCGCCGTGATTTCTGAGCCGTCATTGAGCAGCAGTTCTCAACACATACCGCTCAACTCATACCAATGCACAGGAGCAACACACTCTTAATACGATGTTAGGAGACTAGTGCAGGCCAAGAGGCTGTGAATCCAAAACAATGGCTGAGTGTATTGTGTTCGGTTGCCTGCGCAGGGGCAGCCTCCATGCGCTCCCTCTTTTGTCGCGGGATGAGCTACAACCGGTTGATTTAGCTGTCGCGAACGAGCGGCGGTCGGATGACCGGAGGACGGCACGGCGATAATAGCCACTACAACAGCAAGTGGGGGGGGGGGGGGGGGGGGCGTAGGCGGCGTCTGGACCGCAAAGAAACGAGCGGTCGCGTCGCCGGGAACACGTGCGGGTAACCGAAACACTTCACCGAACGGATGCCGGCTAGTAAACACGCACACACTCTGTCCTGCGCAGCAACAGGCCGCTATTCCCATAATTCAGTCGGTTTGGTGCAAACAGTCGAAATTCTCGACTAGTCAAGCCCAACAAGTTGTAATGTTTTTTGAGCCAGTGTTATGATTGGTCGTAGTCAATATAAATTTTAAAACAGATAAATCAGCAATAGATATACTCATTTTAAAGTGAGAAATAATACCAAGCCGTGAGTACATATAAAAAAAAGATAAGACATTGCCGTCCTATGCAAAGCATAATTCTATAGGTCATAATGTTCTAGTCAAACTACGAAGGGCGTGCAGCTTTTTTTCTCAAGTAGGCTATTGCACTACAATGTAAGACTTGCAATAATTGATAACAAGAAAGGGTATCATAAGAATTTGAGACCTATCACATTGGGTTAATGTTCATGTTGAGAAACGAAACAGCGGAAAACTGGCAAGAGACAAAGGAGAAGAGGACATAAGCCCCTAGTAGCAACTGAAGATTCATTAAAAAAAAAAACTTGAGACCATATAATAGAGAGCATGCTAAACTGTAAAAAAGGCAAAAAATCAACTAAATACAGTAGAAGGCACTTATTCAACAAAAACATATTTTTCTGTAAAGCAACAGATGGTTTTGCCATAAGCATGTCCAGATGCAATAACAGAGTATGCCTTGAAGATTTATTTGCCTATGTGTTGCTGTTTTTACATCCAATTGTTGGTGTTTTATCTGTTTTGTATTGTGTATTGCCAATTTAGGTACTACTGCACTTCTATTGTAATTAATAATCCCTTCTTTCTACACATTATCCTGATGTGAAACACTCAAGTACAAAGACTGGTGTGCCAAACTAAGTTTTAGAGCCTATGGAATTAGGCTGTACGTATTATTTTAGGTGCATTTTTTATTTTTGTTCTCACTGCTCTGTTCTCGATTAAAACAACATTCAGAGGCAGAACAGTGATGTATGCAGTCCCTCACTCAAGCCCTCATTAATTTGCACCATAAAATAAGCCTAAAATTATTTTCACTGTCCGTAGTACTAGATTAATGTAAAAAAACAACTGAAGTTACATATAAAAACATTTCAATAATTTTTGCAATCAAAAAACTCATTCATGACAATTTCTGTCGGCCGCTTTACGTTAGCCAGCAGACGTTAAGCCATGTAGTCGGAACTGCGACGCTTCATTTTTGGCTGCTCCTCCCGTGCGGGTGGCTCCGGATCCTCGCATAGCAATAGAAGTTAGTATGTAATCCACACACCTTCAGAAACTTCAGAAGAGTAGCCAGAATGGTGAAGAACAATGCAGGCATTCCACCAGAGCTTGGCAGAGCACTGGAGACATTCCCAGGCTGCAGGCTTCAATGTGGCGTGCAGAAATTGTCAATGACTGATGAGGACAGGCTAAGAATTCAGCGCTATAAGAGGACAGTTCAGCCATGCAAATACCACTCTTAGTTGGAAAGCTTTCCTGTAGCTGGCCCTTCAGCAACACTGTTACCAGTAGCACTGATGCTGCCGATTTGGGCCGATGAGCCCAGGCGTGGTGGAGATATAATGGGGCGGCCACTCATGTCATCGTGAAGGAGCCTAAAATAGGGGAACTCGAGCTCCCCATGCTCACTGCCTGTCCCAGATTGGGGATTCTTGAGCTCCTGGGAGCAAGAAGTCTTGGCACTGAGCATATTATTTGCAACAATAGTCCTAAACTTTACAGGCATCTTTAGCAAGTGCCAATAGAAAGGTACACTCGTGAGAAAAGTGGTATACAACACTCAGCCGGTGGCAGAGCTCGAGAAAACTGCATCCCAAATTTATTTAGCAACAACTATCTAAGATCGAGACAACAGTGGCGGTGCCTCATCTTATCCACATGCATGTGCGGATGTCGCTGTCCCTGCCACTGTTGCTAGATGACATTTCGATGCAGCTTTCCCGGGCTCTGTCACTGACTGAGTGTTGCATACCACTTTTGCTCACGACTACGTGCACAGTATGCATTCGAAAATTTTAATTAAAGTTGCCTTATCCTTAACAAGTTGAGCCATTTCTTCCTGCATTGTTCAGGTGTGGTTCCCCACAACTACGGTTCGTCGATGATTCGACTAAGAAACAGTAAAAATTTGCTGGTAGATGATGCAGGAAAGTACTGAAACTTCATGCTTAGACTTTTCTGTTCAATGGAAGCAGTAAAACCTCGCAGGTAGATGACGCCAACATGCAAACAAAGTGATTCTGAAAAAAACAACAACTTTGAGTATAGGCTGTGCTGCTTCATGGAATACATAACAAAAACGGATTTGCTGTCAACTACCTTTCATTGGGCCAAGTTTCTCACACCATGATCGCGGTGCATGCAGGCGGGAAATTTGCGATACACGGAAAGGCAAGAATACATGGACAACAGCAAAAGGCAAGGCAAAGGTTCAATGTATACAAAAAACATGCACATATCAAATTCGTTCTTAGGCTACGCTACTTAGCTAACAGGGCTGCAGTCATGCTACGCACACGCGATTGCTTTCTTGAACAACACTTAGAGCCAGGCTTGTTTGGAAGAATTTCTTTTCTCGGTAAATGCCGCCTCTATTTCAAAGCGCTTCTCAATAAAACGCCTTCTTTGTTCCATTTAGACTACGGCAAGGTGAGAAACATGAATCCGATAAAGAACAGCTTCCGCTTTCGACATTAGGAGAAAGGGAAACCCAATAAAATAAATTGTTTTCATTTTATACAGAACAAAAGCCCGCATGTTCAATCGCCA
Source organism: Amblyomma maculatum (assembly GCF_055883805.1). Classification (NCBI taxonomy): domain Eukaryota; kingdom Metazoa; phylum Arthropoda; class Arachnida; order Ixodida; family Ixodidae; genus Amblyomma; species Amblyomma maculatum. Next base: position 53,913,212 of record NC_139348.1, on the reverse strand, counting down.
CCTCTTGGCAAAGACAGACCCGTGCTATTACTTCCCGCATTATTCACGTCCGAGTAGTCGCTAGTACGCATAAGAATTAACCTAAAGGAATGACTTGCATTTGAAAGCTGATGATTCTCCGTGTTCCGGCGCGCGTGGTGAGCTGACGACATTACCCTATCGGCGGCAGGCGGCACCGACGCCAGCATTGAGCAGCAGCTCCAGGAGGCTGTTACTGCCAACGAGCAACACCTTGACGGCACAGGCCTAGTGTGCTCACCCGCCGAATCAGAGCTGTTCGTCCGCACACCATTACAACCGGGACGGAAACGCGCTCCCCCCTCGAGAGCGCGATCGTGACTGCATTGGGGCAGTGCATCCCCGAAATTCCCAAGATCAGGGTCCTGGGCCTGCTACTAAACAAGAACGGCCGCAATGACGAGACTATCAACAATATTACCACCTAGGCAATGGATGCTGTCCGGCTCAAACACCGAGTCTCGACATGACGCGCAGGCATGCGTGAAGACAGCCTTCTGCGCCTTCGTGATCAGTCACATTGCCTACGTTGCGGCCTACCTCAACTGGCAGGTCACTGACAGGACAAAGATAAACACGCTGATCAGACGGGTTTACAAGACGGCGCTGGGATTAATGGGGACCACGAGTACGGCTCGGCTCGTGCTGCTCAGCGTCCATAACAACTTCGAAGAAATAGTCGAAGCGCAGCTCACTGCTCAAATGGAGCGCTTCTCTACCACCACGACAGGCCGCAGTATACTGACGTCCCTTGGTTAAAATCCCTGAGCTCCAAGTCGGTAATCGTGCGAGACCAGCGATGAGGCGTGGGCCCACCTGCACGTGCACCCCATCCCGAAAAACATGCACCCCGAGTACAATCATGAACGGCGGCAGGCGCGGCCAAAGTTCTCGTCGAGCAACACGCCAGGGACCCGCACGCCCGGCTCGTGGACGCAGCGGAATGCAAGCGAGAAGGATTAGTGGCAGTGGCCGTTGAGGCGGCTACCGGCATCAAGACAACGGCAGCGAGCGTGCGGTTCAGGGACGCCACAGACGCCGAGGTGGTTGCCCTTGCTCTGGCGATCTCGGAGGCCGAGTGTCGCACCGTGCTCAGCGACTCGAGGAACGCTGTGCGCAACTTTGCCAAAGGGCGAGTGTGCACGCTGGCGGCCGCCAGCATCAGTAAGCTCCAGCTCCAAGACCGCGGACACTATCCCTATCAAGTGGTTCCAGGCGCACGCGGGTGATTGTGCATCCTCACTGAATCACAACGAGACGGCACATTCGGCGGCGCGAGCGCTTACCTTCCGCGCCTCCGAAGGGGACCGTTCCGAGTGGTGGTTCGAAACAAAAGACCGATTGACCAGTTACGAGGAAGTGACTAAATTTTACCGCCTAGCTCGACGGGCAATGCCGCCGCCTCACCTGGGACTTAGTCGGGAGGAGGCGGTCATCCTAAGGAAAATGCAAACCGGGTCACTCCTAGCCCAGGCTGTGCTACACGTCCTCCACCCAGACATCTACACGAGTGATATGTGCCCTGTATGTCAAGTGGGTCCGGCGGACCAATGGCACATCATGTGGGATTGTGCCATGTTCCTGACCGAAGCTGCATTGAGGACATACCCGTCGGAATTTCAAAGTGCTGTGCAAAATACAGACAAGGACATTCAACTATGGGCCGTCCAGCAGGCCCGGGGTGCACTCGAAAAGCACGAGCCTCACAACCCACCACAAACGGGCCAAATGAGCTAGTGCAGAGTAGGGCATAACCCCGGGTCGACGCTTGGCCAGCGTCACGACGCTTTAACCTGTCGTTTGCCGGCTCCTTAATAAAGTTATACATACATACATACATACATACATACATACATACATACATACATACATACATACATACATACATACATACATACATACATACATACATACATACATACATACATACATACATACATACATACATACATACATACATACGTAGAACGAATGATAGCGGAAATGTTTTCGACTCACCACTGCACCCGAGGGACACTGGAACGCGGCGCCAAGCGGCAGTCTTGCGTTGTGTGGACTTGTAGTGCGTGTAACTCAAGTCACACAGCACCCTTTCTTTTATTTCATCAATGCGTCGTTCAGTGAATTCCTGAGAAGGCGCCATCGCTGCCATTGTCAGCTGCGCGTCGGCTGCTGCTCCGGTGAAAGCGTGCCAAAAAGAAAGGTTCTCGTGCGCAAAACGCATCGGAAGTTACGTGCCCCCAACGCCATTGGCTAGTCTCGCAATGCACTTCCGGGCGACGCGCGAAATATTCTACAAACTAGAACCTGACCGACAGCGGCGAGCGGCAAAGCAGCTAGGGCTTAATGGTGCCGGAAGATCGGGTATACTTTAGAGTACCTGTGCTAAACGAGTTAGAGCGATGTTAAAGAGGATGGGTGAGAGGACAGCCATGCGGTGTCGCAGTTGGTTAAGTTGATGGTCGGGGATGTGCAGGAGTCAAGTGTGATGCCGGCCGCGCGTTCGGACAGGAAAGCGATCACTTAGTGCAAGAGGCATATTCTGCATTTAAGTGTGGCAAGGGTAGACAGAATGTGGTCGTGGGTTATGTTGTAAAGTGCCATATTGTATAATAAGACCAAGTATGGCTGGTGCTGCCTGCACATGGAAATCGTTGTTGAGGACAGTCTTTCTCAGGGGTAGAGATACGGGTGGAAGCCGAATTGAGTGTGAGGAAAAAAGCCGGTAGATTCGTACTAAGGTTTACATGTTCGTAGGGTGCGTCGAAACAGCTTGTCAGACAAATGGGTCGTCGTAAAGAGGTTTTCCGGGCGTCAGAATGAATTTGATCGTGGCGTGCTTCCACGATGCCGGTCAGGTTCCTTCCCTCCAATGTTGGTGTAGTATGCTATGAGTTGCGAGAGTGACGTATCGTTGCGGTTTCGAAGGAGTTTATATGTAGTTATGTAATTTAGTCAGTCCCGGGTGCGGTGCTACGAGTGATGTGGGTGAGGGTGGCCCGTACTTCTGCACTGGTTACGTCTTCATCCAGTCTCGGGTTAGTTGAGGGAGTTTCTTGTTGTGCCGTTCGATACAAAACTTGCCTTTGGACCACAGAATAATCAACTGAAGGCCCGTGCGCAAAAAGGAGCAAAGATGCAAATATCCTTACTATTTTGTCCCACAAGACATGGAGTGCCGATAGAGTATGTTTACTCCGACTATAGCGGTCGATAACCTTTAAAAGAACGGTTAATTACCTAGGGTTCGCGGCGCCGTTCAGGCGCTGGTCCCGCGAGGCCACTTGATGCCATGCATCCGGTTTTCCGTGGATTGGATAAAACACGACTGCTCTCGGCGAGCGAAAAAAGAAGACTCCCCCTGTTTATTCGTTCCTCTCGGGTACATGATACGAACAGTAAACACGCCTGAATCCTGCTGGCTGCGGCACGCAGCACACATAGAGGGGGTCCCAGCACAGAATTTATCTAATGTGTATAGTTAAGCCCGAAAATCCAGCTGTGGACCATGTATATCATTCTGGCTTAAGAATTGCTTTGGGCGCATGCAGAACATCGGTAATAGAGGGCGCATACGGGGAATGCTATGAACCATTTTTGAAATCACTAAAACGTTACTCAACATTGACATACGCATAAAAGGTATTTTCGCTCTCGGATCACTCATGGAAACCTATCTTTGAACACAAACGTATGATCACTCCCTTCCGGAACAAGGCAAACCGTATACCGACCATAAGAACTAGGCTAAACTAGATAGGAAGGTAACATGAAATTGATGTTCCTCTAAACGCGTGTTTTTGTACGAAAAGGACGTTGCTGGATGGATGAAAACATCTCTTCAATGTAATTTTATACTTGCGAAATACAATAAGAGCTTCGCGTCGTCAACAATAATCCAAAGCGAATTAATGGAAGTGAAAAATAATACACTCATTTAGCAAATTTCTACGGAGACCACTCCAAAACACATCACCGCGGTAGAGCAGCTGCCGTACAGAAAGGTTCAGCGGGCTATGTCATCACCATTAAACAAAAGGAAGTGTGTACAAGGCCAAGCTGTACGGTTTGTTAAAGACGCTAGAAAAGATGAGTAATGAATACAATAAAAAAACCGTAGTTTATAAATTGTTGAAGTGCTATGACATCAATTAGATCGATGTCAAGAAACAAAACCCTTTCAGTGTATGTAATTCAAAAAATTCATCAGCTTGCGATGCGCGGTTCTACTGTGCACTTTTGCTGGGTTCCAAGTCCTGTAGGTATTGTAGGAAACGAGCTTGCTGCTCCACAATAGGAAACGCCGCCGTGAGCAACGTGCGCAAAACGAAAATTCTCTATCAAGACTAAACAATCAATTAAACTTCTGCTGACGTCTAAATTGCACCTCTAATCGAACCGCCAACGAGATAACAAACTGAATTTAGTCAGACACCAATAAAAGAACGGAATGATTGCCATCAAAAAATCGTTTTATGAGTGATACACCCGTGACTACGAATTGGGAGCACACATCTTACGCACAAGTACTTGCTTTAGGAACACAGCCAGCGCAATGTGACAACTGTAGTTGCCTAATTTCAGTGCCCATGTTCAGCTTACGTGTCCATTTTATCAGTACATCGTCGCTGCCATTTTAGAAGCTTTTGCGAAAATCATGCAGCATTTCATCCTTCACTTTTAATACGAGATGTTCCCATTGTGCCATTCGACGGCGTCGTGTACTATTTGCATAACATCGGAATTTTAAAGAGTATATATTGTTTTCATCCTTCGATGTTACAATAATTTGCAACCTGGCACCGAGCGGGATCGCGTCGTAACCAAGCACGGTAGGAGGAAACTCCTCGCTTTCTTGCTCGTGCCAAATCAATGCTATTAGCTTCGATTCACATTTTACAATAAAACGAAGACAAGCTAGTTGGTACTTATGTACTAAAAGGAAGGTAATAGGAAGGGAACAGAGACTATCAACAGCTGGCTTCCTATTCTAAGGAGACGGCCGCTATCTACCGCCGCTTCTGAACGGCCATCGATCGTGAGCGACTGGCCGGTGACCGCTGCTGGCAGTGAGCCGGAAGGCAGGCGATGTAAAGGAAAACACACCTCTCCCCGTTTTCGTGCGCTTCTCTTTTTTGATTTCCTTCACCCCGTACGTGGCAGAGACACTCCTCGCTGTGATGCGGTTGCTGTGAGTGTTGCCGTACGTAATTGCTCGAGGTCAATAAAGTCAGCTACTAAACTTAGCTGAACTAAAGCCCGGTAGACAACGTTTAAGGCGGTTCGAACACACAAAGCCCGAGGCCAGGGCTAGTGCGACAATATTCATATTTTTGAGATAGGATGCAGATATAGAAAAACAGAAGTAGGAGTTGAGGCACTTTGACGAGCGTCCCTTCTGAAGCCCAGTTTGAGCGCGGTATCCTGCTGTATCTGCGGTAGCCAGGTATCTGGTACTCCTGCTGAATGCTACCCTGGTGTGCAATAGTTGTCGGAATTTCACTGAAGCTCGCTGGTAGCTACATATTTCCCTACTTAGTCACATGGTTAGCTGCTTTACATCGCGTCTACCGGCTGCTTTGTCAGCTCAGAAAAATGTGTTTACCCTTTCTGCTCTGTTTTTCTTCGACGATTTATCTGCCACTCTGCCAGCAAGCTTATGACTCTTCGATTGGGCCCACAGTTTCAGCATGCTTCAGGTTGGTGGCATTGAAGTCAGTAAGTAACCATACAAATGATCTAACTCAAATTATACCTGGCAAGTGACGCAGTGGTTAGGGCGCTCGGCTACTGTGCCCAAGGATGTGGGATCGAATCCAGGCCTCGGCGGTCGTTTGTGCGATGTCAGCGCACGTTAAAGAGCCCCAGGTTGCCGCAATTTCTGGAGCTCTCCGTTAGGGCATCGCCATAGACTGACTCGCTTTTAAAAGTTGAGCCTCACAAGCAAAACCAATCATATTATTATATTAAAAAAGACTGCCACCAAAAATTGTCACCTATGCGGCATCGCACGCAATGCCGCACCCGAAAGAGTATCTGGGTTGACGATGATGTTTTCCTCAAACTAGACGTAAACCAGTGGCTGCCTTAACAACAGGTTAACTAGTGACAGTTGAAGTCACTTGCTCCAGGCTGTATGCAATCATACAGGAAAACATTGTCTTCAAGCACGAAAAGTTTCACTGAGCACGGGCAATTTTATTCCACTGTTGCGTTCGCCGTCACTTTGAGTTAACGTAGGTATCTACCAGTGCTGTTTGAATTTATTTCAATTTTCTGGCTTTATGATGTTTGCACAGGAGAATGTCTGCTATGCAGTAGATTTCAATTCTTGCTCTCCTAGGCCCCTGAAGAGCAATATGCCGTGAAAAACATCCTTTCTACCTTTCCATATGAAGCAGGTAATGGACAAAAAGATTTCTGCGACCTGGCTTAGTACTGGCAATCTGCAGGCAAGTTTCGTCACAGATATGTCATTCTGAACTTCGCATGTGTGGTTCAGTTCAGTTCAGTTCAGGCGTTCAGTCGTGTCCGACTCTTCGTGACCCTATGAACCATGTCACGCCACGCTTTCCGGTCTCTCACTATCTTCTTAACATCACATAGCTTCATCTGCAATGCCTCGAGAATGCCATCTAACCATCGCGTTCGCTGCCTACCCCTTCTCCGGCGACCCTCAACCTTTCCCAACATCAAATCTTTCTCCAGCGACTCCTCTCTTCTCATCAGATGCCCAAAGTAGCTGAGCTTTAACTTTAGAATTTGACCCTCCAATGGGCAGTCAGGGTTTATGGTCGACAATATCGACTGATTTGATCTTCTGGCAGTCCAAGGAACTCTTAAGAGTCTTCGCCAGCACCACAATTCAAACGCGTCAATTCTTCGGCGGTCAGCCTTTTTCACAGTCCAACTCTCGCAACCATACATCACAACTGGAAAGACCATAGCACGGGTTATACGGATCTTGGTTGGCAGACTAATGTCTCTGCTTTTTACTAGGCGGTCAAGGCTAACCATTGCTCTCTTTCCGAGAAGCAGGCGTCTCCTAATTTCATGGCTGCAGTCTCCTTCCGAGGTAATCTTGGCGCCCAAGAACAGAAAATGTGTGGTGGTTCCCCTTTTTGCCGTCTTGTTGCAGGTTCCTGAAGATACCACTGGGTGTGTTCTGACGCGGTCATCTGCGCGCAAGAAAGCATAATTCGTTTACTAATGAAAAATGAACGCATCTAAAAACAATAACACACAGGTAGCGCGCCAGTATGAGTTAAGTTAGCGGGCTTCGCACAGCAGCGAGATTCCGAGGGGGCGACCAAGGTCAAGGGGCAGTTTGACGCGGGCAGATTTATGACGGTCGCGCGGGCGACCGCTTCTCGAAAGTGAGCCCAGAACACATGGCAGCGGGCGACGCCGCCGGCTCTCTCCGATCCGTGCCGCGAGGGAGGCAGAACAGTGCAGTTAGAGCGCACAGCATAAGCGCGTGGTTATGGGTTCGGCGCTAACTGCGGTGTCTCCCGGTTCGAGTGGAGAGGGCGCGGAGGCCATAAATCCCGAAACGCGGCGTAACACGGGCCTGGGGAGCCGCTGTTGACATGTCTTCCCGGGAAGACGCCTGTGTGTCCCTGTGAATCCACCGCCCGCGCGCAACCGGCCAAGGGCAGGGATCGGAATGTGTTGGCCTGAGGTTTGCGCGTGTGTGTTTTTATGTATTTTCGGAAGTGTAACCGTCGACGCCGTTGAGTTTTGCGACTGCTTGGCGCCTCGTGCGTGGGAGGATTGTGGAGAGGAAAAAGTTGCAGATGTATGTGTTTGTGTGCGCAACCACTCGCCGCTTAGTGCGTGCTTTGTGTGTGTTTTATTTGACATGCGTAGGAGAGGGTATATGTGGCACAATGATTGGCCAGCCCATTTTAAAGGACTGCATGTTATTGGCCACAGAGTGGCGTACGTTGATTGGTCAACGGACAAAACTGGAATTTTGGGTAACGCTAAGAAAGCGAGTGTTGGACAGTTGGGTTTGGAGGAGAGTTGGGCTCGGACGTGAGTGGAGGGCAGACGGGTTGTTCGAGAGGGAGGCTAGGCTGACGGAGATCTCAAGGGACTCCGGCCTAAAGTGTAGCAGGAGGCCAAGGCCTGATCCTGCTAGCCTCTGACCTCAGATCGTTCACCAGTCGCAGTTAGCCCTCTACGTTTGATGTCGCATCCGAAGACATTTGTGTAAATACGCCAATTGTAAAAAGTGTAAATAAACGTGTACAGTCCGAGAAGAGAAGTCGTCATCCCCGCACCGCAATGTGTCACTGAGCCACGGACGCAGCGGTGGTCACCAACACCACTCGGTACGAGCGAAGGCAGCAGAAGAAACAGCAAGAACACCTGCTGTACAGGGAAGCCCATCAGTCCCCAAGCCTTCGCACCGTTGAGTTTAACTGGCGCAGTCGAGACAGGATCGGCCCAGCGACTTTCTGCGGAGTGGCGCGAGATCGACGACGCCTCGGACTGATGTACACGGAGGGTGGCACACTACATCGGTGAGCCAAGGCTGACCAAGAAGAAGTTTGAAGTCGAGGTGCCCCGTGAATCGACGCTACCGCCTAGAGAGGCAGCTACGGGGAGCGACTCCAGCGAGGCTGCGCAGATCCGGCGTAGCAGAAAGGGCACCGAGACTGACGTTTCGAGTGGCGATGACCGATGCTGAGCCTGATGTGCTGATGGTGTCCAGGCGTTCGACGGACCGAAAGCAGTGACCGCACGGCAACCCAGTGCGACGGACTGACACTAGCTGTATACAGGTGGGTCCTTGTCCTGTTTTCTCCGGGTTCACCATGGTCGTAACTCGATCAGAGAGCCAAAAGTCTACGGACAGCTCTGATGGCGTGGGGCAGAGCTCCGGCGCAACAGCTTCCGATGAGCGGGTGCAGACCTTGAGCAGTACCATTACTGGCGATCATGATCAAAGTTCTAGTAGTGCGTCGGTAACCGCGGATCTTGACAGAGGTCTAACGTCAGGAGGGAACAACGCAGCTGCCAGACTGCGAGAAAAGGAGCTGGAGATTGAAGCTCTGAGACTCCAGGTGGAGTTAGAGAGACTAAAGAATCAAGGCGGGCGAGGCGCTCGATCTGGATTGGGTCGATATGCAAAAGATTTACGCGCTATTCTCGCGCCAATGCCAGAGAAAGACGAGTTGGCCCCCGCATGGTTTCGAAGCGCGGAAAGTATGCTTCAAAGTTGCGAGATTCCCGAGGAGGTACGCGGCTCGATAATTGTCCCATTCTTAAACGAGAAAAGCCGCATGCTGATAGCAAATAAGGCAGTAAGCGGAAGGCAGTCCTACGAGGAAGTGCGTGATTATATTCTGGGTGAGTTAAAGCTCACACCTGAGGAATATAAGCGTAGGTTCTATGCTTGTCGGAAAGGCGGCGAAACATGGGGACAGTTTGCCACGAAACTAGAAGGGTTGCTTGATTACTACCTGCGTAGTAGAGACATAACAAGCTTGGAAGATCTGCGGGCGCTACTGATTGCAGATCGCGTCAAACAGCTAATGGAGGATGACATGCGCACGTATGTCTTACAGCATGAGACAGGGGAATGGCTAAAACCTGAGGATGTTGCCAAGTTAGCACAGGGATACGAGGAAAGCAGAGCTTCCAAACGCCCAAATTCTCGGAAGGTTGCTGAAGCGAGTAAGGTTGATTCACACAGTTGGCGGGACCCCGTAGGAAAAGGAAGGTTCCATGGGATCGATCGGAAGCCGTCTTCTAGGTGCTTCACCTGCGGTGAGATGGGTCACTACCAATGGCAGTGCAACCAAACGAGGCCTAAAGCAATAATGGGTGGGCAACGCGCCAAGGGCTCCGCACCGGAAAAGCTGACTGCCAGAGCTGCATGTGATGTGTACGAGTGCGCGGCAACGCCGACAGACACCGTTTCTACGTCGAAATTAACTTGGGTTGAGCTCACGTCTGCGGGGCGCCCATTTACGGCTTGTTTGGACTCAGGTGCTGACATTACCATCCTGAGAAGGAATGTCATCCCGGCTGAGGCAGACATTCAGGGTGCAGGCAAGGTTCGCCTTAAAGGAGCATTTGGTAAGACAGTTCCAGCTGATTTGATGTATGTCCCACTGAGCCTGTCCGCTAATGACGAGGGCGTAGCCCCTCAGCTTATGACACTGTGCGCAGTAACGGACCATTTAACGGAAGGGATAGATGCGCTTCTAACCCCAGATGCGTTTGATGAGCTGAGGAAAGTGCGGAGACAAGCCACTGAGCTAGCCGTGCGCATTGTGCAGGCAGAAGAAGCCGCCCGTGAAGCGGTTGAGGAGAGCGTGCGTCCTAGAGAGGTAGCCGAAGACCAGGCGATAGAAAGCGGCCCTACGGGTGTTCAGGACGGAGCAGTTGCAGCAGAATCGTCGGTGCCGAACGGCGAGCAATGCGCTGACACGTTCGCGAAAGAGCAGAGAGAAGATGCGTCATTAGAAAGCTCATGGGCACAGGGACGCGATGGAACGCATGGCATGATGATTGAAGGAGGACTCTTGTTTCACAAAGATGACATGAATGGCAGGTAGTGCAAACAACTGGTCCTACCCGAGATGCGTCGAAGGGAAGTGTTGATACTAGCACACGATAAAGCGTGCGGCGGGCATTTTTCAGAGAAAAAGACAAAGCAACGTACTCGCAGTGCCTTCTTTTGGCCAACAATGTCTGCAGATGTGAGAAAGCATTGCCAGTCGTGTCACACGTGTCAGACTTTCGCTAACAGGAAGGTGACGGACCGAGTTCCGATAACCCCGTTGACACGGCCGCAGCAGCCATTTCAGGTTGTCTACCTTGACTGCATAGGGCCTATTGAGCCGGCTTCTACGCGCAGTGTGTTGCTAAAAAGGATGGCACAGTAAGAATGTGCATTGACTACCATCGCTTGAACGCTGTCACTGAAGCGGATAGCTTCCCGATGGGAAAAACCAGTGAGCTGCTTTACGAGGTAGCCAGGGCCCGATACATATCCATTCTAGATATGACGAGAGGTTACTGGCAAATCGCGATTGAACCAGGCTCTCAGAAGCATACCGCATTTGCGACCACCAGTGGTCTTTACGCGTGGAGAGTGATGCCGTACGGACTTCGTAACTCGGCGGCAACGTTTCAGAGGATCATGAACGAGATCCTGCGAAAGCACCGAGACTATTCGTGCGCCTACATAGATGATGTAGCCGTCTACTCTGAGACTTGGGAGCTACATATGCAGCACCTGGAAGCGGTTCTTGCCACGATAGCATCGGTGGGGCTAACGATTAACCCGGAAAAATGCCGCTTAGCTCAGCCTAAAGTCAGGTACCTTGGGCATGTGGTCGGATCTGGCACACACTCCCCAGATCCAGAGAGAGTGAGTGCTGTAGCAGAGCTTAAGAGTCCCTCAACGAAAAGGGAACTACGTAGCGCTTTGGGCCTCTTCAACTACTACCGGGAGTACATACCATCTTACTCCGAAGTTGTACGCCCTCTGACCGATCTCACGAACCGACGCGTGCCGAACAATCTTCCATGGAGCTCAGAGGCTGAAAGAGCCTTTAACAATGTAAAGGTTGCGTTGAAGGCAATTCCGACATTAGGTGCCCCACAGACAGGTAAGGCGTTCGTGCTAACTACTGATGCCTCGGAAAAAGGGGTAGGTGCATGTCTGAGTCAGGAGCTGGATGGTTCTGAGAAACCTATCGCCTTCCTCAGTAAAAAGCTAACGCCGCAACAGGCGAAGTGGTCTGCTATCGAGCGTGAGGCCTTTGCAATTGTGTGGGCGCTGAGCCGCCTTGACACATGGCTTTTCGGTGCTAAGATCAAAGTGGTCACGGACCATAATCCGCTGACTTATCTGACCCAGTCCACACCCTCCAGTGCGCGCCTAACTCGATGGGTTCTAGCGCTGCAAAAATATTATCTGGAGTTTTCGCACATCAAAGGATCGCTTAACCGGTGTGCCGATGCTCTGTCTAGGCTAGAGAGTGGTATCTAGAGTGGACGGCTCAGGTCGCCGCTCATCGGGGTGTTGGAAGTTGTAACAAGCCCCGTTGGCTTGTTGAGTATGGGGAAGATTGCGGTGATTGTGCTATTCACCTAATATTGGTGGGTGAAATTACCATGGTGGACCAAGGAACGTACAGGGCAGGGTCCTGCCTGCACTTGAGCGTTGAATAAGGACTGTTAGTTTGTCTGTGTGTATCAGTATCTGGCACTCCTATGTTCTGTGTATCATGTGGTTTACACGTGTTACCTTGTATTGTTTTGCGTTTGATTATGCAGTGTTTATTGCTTGATTTGGTGTTATGTATGCCAAGCTGTGTTGCCTTGTATGGCGTATGGTTTAGTTGCCGTTTGCGAACGTGCACGCGGAGATTGTCGTTCAGGGCGCGAGCGCCTCTGTACGGAGCGTTGCACGATTGTTTGCATAGCTGCGTTTGTTTGTTTTGTTTGGTGTACGCCACACCACAATGCCCCCCCCCCCCCCCTCCTTCCCCCGTTAGGGGAGTTTTATGTTGAGCGTACAGCAAGTGTACGCGCAACATTCTCGATGGGGAGGAGTTAAGTTAGCGGGCTTCGCACAGCAGCGAGATTCCGAGGGGGCGACCAAGGTCAAGGGGCAGTTTGACGCGGGCAGATTTATGACGGTCGCGCGGGCGACCGCTTCTCGAAAGTGAGCCCAGAACACATGGCAGCGGGCGACGCCGCCGGCTCTCTCCGATCCGTGCCGCGAGGGAGGCAGAACAGTGCAGTTAGAGCGCACAGCATAAGCGCGTGGTTATGGGTTCGCCGCTAACTGCGGTGTCTCCCGGTTCGAGTGGAGAGGGCGCGGAGGCCATAAATCCCGAAACGCGGCGTAACACGGGCCTGGGGAGCCGCTGTTGACATGTCTTCCCGGGAAGACGCCTGTGTGTCCCTGTGAATCCACCGCCCGCGCGCAACCGGCCAAGGGCAGGGATCGGAATGTGTTGGCCTGATGTTTGCGCGTGTGTGTTTTTATGTATTTTCGGAAGTGTAACCGTCGACGCCGTTGAGTTTTGCGACTGCTTGGCGCCTCGTGCGTGGGAGGATTGTGGAGAGGAAAAAGTTGCAGATGTATGTGTTTGTGTGCGCAACCAGTCGCCGCTTAGTGCGTGCTTTGTGTGTGTTTTATTTGACATGCGTAGGAGAGGGTATATGTGGCACAATGATTGGCCAGCCCATTTTAAAGGACTGCATGTTATTGGCCACAGAGTGGCGTACGTTGATTGGTCAACGGACAAAACTGGAATTTTGGGTAACGCTAAGAAAGCGAGTGTTGGACAGTTGGGTTTGGAGGAGAGTTGGGCTCGGACGTGAGTGGAGGGCAGACGGGTTGTTCGAGAGGGAGGCTAGGCTGACGGAGGTCTCAAGGGACTCCGGCCTAAAGTGTAGCAGGAGGCCAAGGCCTGATCCTGCTAGCCTCTGACCTCAGATCGTTCACCAGTCGCAGTTAGCCCTCTACGTTTGATGTCGCATCCGACGACATTTGTGTAAATACGCCAATTGTAAAAAGTGTAAATAAACGTGTACAGTCCGAGAAGAGAAGTCGTCATCCCCGCACCGCAATGTGTCACTGAGCCACGGACGCAGCGGTAGTCACCAACACCACTCGGTACGAGCGAAGGCAGCAGAAGAAACAGCAAGAACACCTGCTGTACAGGGAAGCCCATCAGTCCCCAAGCCTTCGCACCGTTGAGTTTAACTGTATGGGTCGCAAAAGTCGCACGAATAATATAATCCCCCACGCGCGCGCGCGTGTGTGTTATGTATAACTTTCGAGATTTTCACTAAAATAAAACAAGCAGTGGGGCGTGTAAGAAACTGACTAGAGGAATGCACAACATTTGAATCCGCCTTCTCTTTTCCTCCACGAGCCTTCTAGCCACAATGTATGAGCAGCGGGCCAGACATTAAGGACATATCGCTGCAGGTTGGACTGCTTTAACTCGGTTTTGGGACACAGCGTGGAAGCTGCTATATATAGAGGCTCTACGAATGCAGGACCAAATATGTCATGCATGTGTCAGAAGGTGCTTTGTTAGGCTCATAAAGGGCCTGTCCTCTTTCGTCTGGATGCTTTTGCAGGTTGAAAAAGTAAAAGAAACAAAAAAGAACATTAAAGGAGCATTATGCATAGCACCCGGGTACAATTACTAAACGTCTTCGGAGACTAATATAATCGGTATAAGTGGCAGGTGTTTGGCATTCATCTGTGACGAGCGGGACAAGTGATGACGTCACGCCGCTTCCTTGAAGAACGTCAGTGGCCCCTTGAAGAACGTCAGTGGCTTCCCCCAGTGGTTTCAGATATTCCCGAGACAATTTGGTTCCTTTCTGTAGTGCGAGGGCTCACAAACACATTTGTTTGTCTCGTCATTTCTGTGCTGCAGAGTCTCTACAATTGCAGTGAATATCCTCAGGTTTGCTAAAAACACATGTTCAAATAAGTGCACACCTATATTAGAACCACGGTCTGTATAAAAGTATTATTTTAAATTGCCTCTTACAGGCGCTCTGCAGCGTGAATGAACGAATTCCACTGTGGGACAGAGGACATCACCAGATTGTTTTTGCATTTTTTGTTCCGCGCGGCTGTCCAAAAGGGCGACCGCTTACAAGTCTACTATGGTGGCGATGCCTTTCACACCGTGCAAGGCATCACTGTAAAAACGTAATGCGGTATTTATATCGTGATTAGAAGTGTATGCGAAAACAGGACAGGTACTCCAATTTTTAAGCGGGCGCCGGAACCAGCATCAAACTCGCTATCGCTTTCGTCGCTAGAGCTTGCGTTGTCTTCCTCTTGGTACGCGGCTCTATTTTTCTGCAAAACACACTTCGATTCCGCTGTTTCATTGTGTAGAATGCGCACCTTGATAGCGTCGATTATATTAGCGGCTTTGTCAGCCATAACATAGCCAACCTTTCCTTGGTTCATAGCGGTAGCCTTTAACTCTTATCCAACTTTTTTCTCAATTTTCTCACCTGCATTCAATTGTAAAAGCAACCAGAGCAGCCAACGTAGGTTGGAAGGTACATTTAATCATAGTGACGCGGCAAGGCTGCCTGGAGCTCGAGCGAGGAAGACGAAGAACGCCGGGGTCACTAGACCGCTAAAACGTCCGGTAATGCAGTCCGGCTGCGTGACGGTGCTACAAGAGTGATTGGAAATGAAAATTAGTCCAAATCTTTCAAAGGGGACGTCCTCGGCGCTAACCGATGGCAATCCGAGCAACAAGAATCATCGGTAGTGTCGGGTGGCTGGGGCGAACGAGCGGCTAACGGGCGTTGTAGGGCTTCATTTGTGCGACGTGTACCACTTCGGAGGTTGGCCGTCGAGACCGCCCTCTCATACGGATTGGGCTCCACACCCAAACTCGTTGTCCGAGCTCGTAACTTGCATTTCTGTGGCGTAGATTATACCGGTGAGCGTCTTTTGCTTGCTGGCGACGAACACACTGCCGAGCAAGTTGGCAGGTGGCCTCGGCAAGCACAACGAATTCATCAGAACTGATTACTGTTTGATTAGCACTATCAGGAAGCAGAGTTGTGTCCAGCATAGTCATGGCTTCGCGGCCGTGGACTAAACTAAACGTAGTGAACGTTTCGTTTCTTGCGGCGCAGTATTATACGTGAAGGTGGCATAGGGAGGTTTCGATGGCCCTCGTCGACATACATTGAAAGCATATCAGCGATTGTCTTATTAAGCCGAATTCGGTGAGTCCATTTGTTTGCGGGTGATAAGCTGTTGTCCTTCGGTGACTTGTGCCACTGAGGCGCATAACCTCCTGTATAAGTGCAGAGGTGAAAGCTGTTCTCCTGCCAGTTATAACCAATGCGGGCGCACCATGACGAAGCACAATGCTCTGGCTGAAAAAGGTCGCTAATTTAGCATCTCTTCCACGCGGAACAGTTTTCGTTTCACAGTATCAGCTGAAAATAGTCTGACGGCGCTTGGACTTGTGCAACCGCAAGCAGGTTTACCAATCCCGATAGTTGTGTTGCACATAAAAGTTCATTCACTCTATTAAGTTTGTTTATAACGTTCCAAACAATATTTATCAACTACTACAAACATATTTACGGTAGCATACACACAACCACTTTTATCCTTTTATGCTACAAATAGAAAGACGTCTATTATTTTTCTTTCATTTTTCTAAAAAATTTCTTATCGAAGGCAGGCAGTCACCACGTCACGCTCATAAAATCCTCTTATTCATGCACTATGGGCCATACATGCACGAGCGCCGGCAACACATAGCATACGTGCTGAAGACGAAAGAAACATACTGCTTGCAAGACATCCCCGACTATATCAGCCGCAATGTTGTCGGTCATCTGTATTTCTTGCATAGCGCGTAAACGAGCGTGATACTCGTGTATGGCACAACCGCCATGTCGATCCGACGGCCGAGATTACCGGGAACGCTGGGTCATTCAGCTAATTTCGAATCACTGCATATGCAGACCTGCGCGTACATAGGTAATTTTCCGAAAAGAAAGATTAGCATGGCACATACGCAAGACAGAGACAGCCAGCGTACTTCCTTCGTTCGTATTGTATTGAGTTCCGTATTCATCTGTTGTATAACATTCTGCCACGCAAACTAGTAAACCGCGTGAAGGTCGATGTTTTCGATAAATGATTTATCACCTGAACATGCGCTCATTATCTGGGCGAAGTGCGAAGCAATGGATCACCGAGCAGAGCATAGGCGGGCATTGGGACTCGCCAAACGTGCGAAGCCTGTCTGCTGCACTGGCCACCACGGTAAAAACAACGCAAGTTTCTGCCTCAGCCGACTGCCAGATTTCTCCGATTCGGGAAAATGCAGTCAATACACATGTTAAATTACCTACCAAAAAAAAAAGAAGCCCGCAGAGCGTCACAAGGATGTTTCTGCTAGCGTTTTAACTAGCTGTTACCGCAAGACACATATCCAGGACAGTAATACGAAGCGCCATTGTACGTATTTAGAATCTTCCATGTTCTCGTTTTTTTCTTTTTTTTTTTCACCCAGTTCAAACTAGGCTCCCATTGAAAGCGGCATCGGCACATTCGCCAAAACAAATGGTTCCGTTCGTTTGATATGAATGTCAGTCCGTCTTCTCCAGACTGAGTGCAATCAGTTAGCGCGATTCATTTGCTGAATTCCAATCAAAACTCGCTATATACCAGGCATGTGCATAGCCCTCGAGCCGATAGCACCATTTCGAAAACAAACCACGTGGTGTGCCGTACAATTTCTGTTTTTATCTGCTTCACTGCTCTAGCGATCCGCACCAACACTTCTTTCATTTTTTATAAAAATAGAGGAGGCATTGTCTCCAAAAAGGCTACGTGAGCTCGTCCTATGCATGCATGCTCATCACACTACTTGAAAGAAACTTACCTTATTTACTCGATCCTAAGCACCCGCCCACAAATTATTTTTAACGCTTGAGCTATGTTCACCGTGACATAAAGAGCGAGAGCAAAACTATTTATTAGTAACCTCCTTGGTCACAAGGCGGCAGCCGACTAGTTCTCTTGCACTTCCGATATGGTCACCCATGTCTAGCAGTTCAATTCTCTCGTTCAAGGGGCCGTTTACTCCCTTCATAAGCTGTACCAACTGCTTGAGGAACACGCCAACTGATTCCCTATCTGGAATAGGTAAGAAAAGGTAATTTCCCAGGCTAGGAATCTCACTCCAAAAATTTACTTTCACACGCGTGGTTCGTGCGTCGTATTTCGCCACCGAGCAGCAGTAAATGCATCATATACATTAATGTAGTCGTTAAACGCTGCACATCAATAAACCAATAGCTGAGCAGAGTTTTTACTTTGTATACGTTTTGCGTGTTCACGTAAAAAGAAAAAAGAATTTTAGAAAAGGCGAGAGCACAAAGTAAGACCTTTAAGTAATACCCTTCGTGGGTCTTTAAGGTAATAAAATGAAATGAAATGCAATATGTAACTCCTCCACTTCTTACTGAACGCTGCGACCATTCCGTGAGCAAAAACAAAGTGAGGGACCAGGACGGGCATGATGGCTTGGAGCAAAAAAATGCCAAGACGGGAGAAGTAGCAGCTAGTCTTCTGGCACACACGCGCGCGCGCTTTCTCCGGTGCTCTCGATCACAATGTGCTGTCTAGCGCTCACGTTTTGTGAATCAAGAGTGTAAAGAGGAGACATATTCGTCGAATTGAGGCCGCTAGCTAGCCGACAGCACGCCGTGGCCCTTCGTAGAGCAGTCTGCCTTAATTACTTCCTAGTGCAATTTTTTTATTTTTTCTTTGTTTTATATGTTTGCATTTTCTTGATATACTTTTCTTTGTTTGCCCACTCCTGCCAAAGCCTCATCGAGGCTGCAGTATGCTCAAATAAAATAAATAAATAACCCGCTGTGCATACCGAGTTGCCTCGGTTACGCAAAATCGGCTGTAATTTGTACTTGAAACATGATATCCGCATCACATTTCGAAATCGCTATGCATGAGGAATAAACATGTATGAAATCACATGATCAATATATACTGTTTCGAGTTGCATAAATATAGCGCCGGGTATTACGCAGTGCACCATTAGCGCGTCTGCAAGAGCTGCACGGAGATTCGAAACAAAGGAAAAACAATACTAGCACGCTGCAAATCCAATAAAGCATCAGTCTAAGAAAAAAGGACTAAAGGGGGTAGAGAGGTTAGTCGTTTTGGGAACCAACTGGTTTGCCACAACTGCAATGGGATAAACGCTTAATCTCCAAAGGATGAACTGTAGGAGGAGGAACGGTCGCTCCTTGCAACTGCTCCCCAAGAGACTAACATTTGACCCTTTTTTTTTTTTGTTTTACTGGCACGCTTCGTACTGATGACACTGGTAGCCCGGGCAAAAAAAAGGCCGCAGATAAAAAGTAAAAGCTAGAAAGTAACGAAGCACCTCAAGTGCATTAAAAAAGCTAAAATGTATGAAGAAACCAAAACTAGGAGATAAAAATGTCTGCACTAGAGCTCTTCGAACTCGGTACCTCATACTTAGTAGCTTGCTACGCTAACCACTTGGTCACGCCGAGAATTTTTTTTTTCAGCATGGTATTTATGACATGTCTTTACATTAAGCATAGAGCTATATACACTATATACAAAGAATCACCCTGTAGGTGAAAAGTCCAATTGAAGCATATGACACAGCACCACACCGCTAGAATAAGACTTAGCACAACTTCACTAAAACGGTGGCAAGGAAAGACAACACATCAACAATGGCAGCCAATCCGGTTGATAGTCATTATCTTTGTAATTGTCTCTAAGCTGGTGCACCGTCTGGCCAAAATGAGTAGCGGGGAGACGAGAGGCTCAAAATTCCGATCCAACATACGCGTTTTCCACAGGCTGTGCAGTCCAAGGAGGAAAATCATGTCATAGGGTTTGTGGTCATGTTCGATGGGCATCAGGTAACGCACTCTTTGGGAATACAAAATAAAGTCTTACTTCAATGTTCTTTGCAGAATGTCCCAAAATAATATTGCATCTCTGCAGGCAATGGAACAGTGTTCGATTGTTTTTGGTGTATCACATAACCGACAATTAACAGAAGAAACAGATATTTTGTTTTGTGAAGTTGCACTTTAACTGGCAAAACTTCGGCATGAAGTTTATAGAAAAACGTTTTAGTAGAAGGCAAGATTGGCATTTTGCGCACCCTTTTTAAAACATCATGCCCCATACAGTTCGAATAGAGTGAACGATATAAAGGAGGCGGGAGCAACATAGATATCATTTCTTTTTGTACATTTCTCCTTCAAACAGACGATAAGCATTTTGCGCACCCTTTTTAAAACATCATGCCCCATACACGATATTTTCGATTTTGGTGACCGCTCCTTAGGACAAACGTCCTTCGTTACACATCGTATCGACACCGGAGACGCCCGCCCAATTCACAGAAGACATTATCGAGTCGCCATTTCTGAACGGCGCGTCATACAAAATGAAGTGAACAAGATGTTAGCAAAAAACATTAAAGAGCCTTCTAGCAGCCGCTGGGCGTCACCTGTCGTGCTTGTTAAAAAGAAGGATGATACCTGGAGATTCTGCGTTGATTACCGACACCTCAACAAAATTACAAAGACGTTTACCCGCTCCCCAGGATAGATGATGCCCTCGACTGCTTACACGGTGCCAGCTATTTCTCTTCCATTGATCGTCGTTCCGGTTATTGGCAGATCGCAGTCGACGAACGGGACAGAGAGAAGACCGCCTTCGTCACTCTCGATGGCCTGTATCAATTCAAGATGATGCCTTTCGGCTTTTGTAATGCGCCCGCAACATTCGAGCGCATTATGGACTCTCTCCTGTGCGGCTTGAAATGGACGACGTGCTTGTGTTATCTCAAAGACGTCATTGTATTTTCTTCTACATTCGAGAGCCATCTCCATCGCCTTGATGCCATTCTTGGCGTCTTCCGAAGAGCTGGCCTTCAGCTGAACTCGAAGAAATGTAGCTTCGGCCGACGTGAACTCAAGGTGCTTGGTCACGTGGTCGACGCCTGTGGCGTTCAACCCGATGCAGACAATATACGTGCTGTAACTGAATTTCCTACACCCCGTTGTACCAGTGACGTGCGTAGTTTCCTTGGGCTTTGCTCCTAATTTCGATGGTTTGTACCTAACTTTGCGCTGACGGCTTGTCCACTCACCAATCTTTGGAAGAACGACGCTCCATTTTTCTGGGGACCAAGAGCAATCCCAAGCCTTTTCTGCGCTCATTGCAGCCCTCACCAACCCGCCCGTCCTGGCACACTTCAAACCTTCGGCACCAACGGAGGTACGCACCGACGCCAGTGGTCACGGTATTGGTGCCATACTCGCCCAGCAGCAGTTGGGTCGCACTCGCGTCATTGCTTATGCCAGTCGGCTCCTTTCTGCGGCTGAACGAAATTACTTGATCACAGAACGTAAGTGCTTAGCCCTCGTGTGGGCCATTACAAAGTTTCGCCCTTACTTGTTTGGCCGCCCGTTCTCCGTCATCACTGACCACCATGCCTTATGCTGACTTTCTACGCTGAAGGACCCTACTGGTCGCCTGGATCGTTTGGCCCT
The DNA here is from genome assembly GCF_055883805.1 of Amblyomma maculatum. Classification (NCBI taxonomy): domain Eukaryota; kingdom Metazoa; phylum Arthropoda; class Arachnida; order Ixodida; family Ixodidae; genus Amblyomma; species Amblyomma maculatum. The sequence goes on along the minus strand of NC_139348.1, from coordinate 53,892,071 downwards.
CCGCCTTCAGGAATACACTTTTTCTGTCATCCACAAGTCTGGCCGGCTGCACGCTGACGCTGATTGCCTGTTCCGCAACCCGGTAGATCCCCCACCTGCGAGCGAGTGCGACGATGACACATATGTGTTGGCCATCTCTGACCTTTCAAACATTCGCCATGAGCAGCGCTTAGATCAAAAGCTTTGCAGCATAATCAATCGCCTCAGCACTGATCACCTTGATGCTACCCTTGCTGTGTTTGTGCTCCACAACGGCACCTTATACCGACAGAATAAACGACCAGATGGCGCCGAGCTTCTGCTCGTAGTCCCCGTACACTTGCGTACCACCGTTCTTTAACAGCTGCAAGACGCACCCACAGCGGGTCATCTTGGCGTATCTCGTACGTACGATAGCGTCCACCGCCGCCTCTTTTGGCCAGGCCTCTATCGCTCTGTTCGTCGTTACGTTGTTTCTTGTGATCGGTGTCAGCGACGGAAGAAGCCCTCGGCTATCCCTGCTGGATCCCTGCAGCCGATCGACATACCAGCAGACCCGCTTTCCCGAGTTGGCCTTGACCTCCTAGGGCCTTTCCCACTTTCTGCGTCGGAAAATAAATGAATTGCAGTGGCCACGGATTATACTACGCGTTACGCTGTCACTCGAGCGACACCCACCAACTGTGCAACTGATGTGGCTGCGTTTCTTCTGCACGACGTCATCGTGCTCCATGGTGCTCCACGCCAGGTGCTCACTGACCGTGGCCGTTGCTTTCGCGCCCCAGTAGTCGACGAACTTCTTCGGTACTGCTCCATTCAGCACTATTTTACCACCGCTTACCATTCACAAACGAACGGCCTCACCGAACGCCTCAACCGTACGCTCACGGACATGCTGTCTATGTATGTCTCGGATGATCAACGTGACTGGGATATTAATTTGCCGTTTGTAACGTTTGCGTACAATTACTCTCGTCACGACACAATGGCCTACTCACCGCTTTATCTTCTAAACGGCCGCGACCCTCCCCTTCCTTTTGACAGCGTATTGCCTCCCACCGCCAACGCCAGTTGCTACGTTCGTGACGCGATCTCCCGAGCTGACGCAGCCCGTGTTATTGCTCGCCGACGACTGGCCTCCTCCCAAAATTCTCAAAAACGGCGCCATGATTCTCGCCACCGGGATGTCCACTACTCTCCAGGCTCTCTTGTCTTGCTCTGAATTCTCGCTCGTAAAGTTGGGCTATGTGAGAAGCTCTTGCCACGCTACGCAGGACCCTACCGTGTTTTACGGCCAGTCACTCCTGTGACATACGAGGTCGCCCCTGTACATCCGCCGCGACAGTCCTCTATGCCACGCACCGAGATTGTTCATGTCGCCAGAATGAAGCCGTACTACCCCTCCAGTAGTTCGTCCTAGTGCGCACCGGGCCTGTGCTTTGTGTGTATGTGTGTGTGGGGGGGTGATGTTACATATATGCCCTGCATCGCTAGAGGTTAAAGAAGACAACGATCAGAAGCAGTGACACATCAGCATCAGCCTGTTATACCCACTGAAGGGCGAAGGCCTCTCCCATATTTCTCCACTTAACCCGGTTCTGTGCTAGCTGCATCCACTTGACCCCTGCGAACTTCCTAATCTCAGCCGCCCATCTAACTTTCTATGAAGGATTGGGAGACTTTCAAGGAAGCGTTTCTGACTGCCTTTTCAAGCGTCGTCCGAAAGAAAAGACCCCAGGCCCTCCTTCAGTCAAGACATCAACTTTCTACTGAGCCTGTGCTGGCGTACGTTGAGGAGATGAAGCGCCCCTTTCGCCGCGCCGACCCTAAAATGACCGAAGGTGAGAGAGTCCAATTTTTATTGCGAGGCGTTAAAGAATCGCTTTTTGCAAGTCTTGTTCGAAACCCGCCAAAAACCGTGGCAGAATTTGAAACGAAGGCGTCTACTATCGCGAAGACGTTGGCCACCCGGATGCGCCACTACGAGCGACCACTTCAGCCAGTCTGCTCAACCCACTACCCATGCGCATCTGCAAGCGGAGAGAACCTTCGGGACCTCAGCCGGGAGATCTTGCGAGAAGAGCTCCGCCGATTGATGCCATCCTCGCAACAACCCCAGGTGGCGACGCTCGCGGACGTCGTCCGTGAAGAAGTCCAGCAGGCGCTGGGTGTTCCTAAAGCGATGGCTGTGACAGATCCAGCACAAGAGGTAACAGCGATGAACTACGCTGCAACATTACGTCGCCCTGCGCCCAAACGTGATGATTTACCAAGCCCTTGCCGCTACCGTCCTGTTCATGAAAGCCGCCCCTTGGCCTCCGCCCGCCAAGCCTACCAACGACCTCAAGCCCCAGAAGTGCGACGCCTAGAGGACAACGAACAACGAGCCATTATGCTTCCACTGCGGTGAGGCCAGTCACATTCTGCGGCACTGCCCGTACCGACGAATCGGTCTCCGCGGATTTGCAGTCGACGCTCCACGACCAAGCCCAGGTGAACAACCGCAAGAAATCGACAACTATCTGCGTAGCGGTGAGATTGCGCCACGAAGCCGTCGGTTCAGATCTCCATCGCCGTACAGGGTCCGCTTTGCGTCGCCAGGCCGTAACTATGACGAGACTATGCGCGGAAGGTTCCCGAGCCCACGCAGGGGAAACTAAAGGCAGAAACCTTTGGAGGTGAGGTTGCTCAACGGCGAAAAGACGAAGATCATCCGCCGCCGACGACCACTAACGACGACGCAGCTATTTCATTGCCGCTCCACACGACGACATCGACGACAACACGACCAGAGTGCAAGCCGACACCGTTACCTAGCGAAGTAACAACGGTATGCCCCGGCCATGACCTGAAGAAACGACGGAGCCGGGATCGGACACCAAGGCCCACGTGCAATGCGAGGACGCGAACAAGTGACCTTGAAGTTGATGTCGACGGCCGCAGAGTCTCTGCCCTAGTAGACACTTGAACTGACCATTCAGTCATCAGTGGACCGTTAGCCTCTCAGCTCAGGAAATACGAGAACATTTCATACACAGTGTTGTGCGGTTCAGGGAAGTGCATATGACTCTCCCCGAGCAGCCACAGTTTGGTAAAACTGAAAAAGTTTTAACCCGCCGTGTCACGCGAAAGTGTGCTGGCACGTTTTATTGTTCATCGTCTTGTTTTGAATGTCCAAGTCGGCAATGAAGAAAAAAAAAAGATACCACCGCTCTGGATGGCCCGCTAATTCGCACCGCAGGTGGCAACCTGATGACTCCATCGGGACGATGCACTGCAAGAATAACCGTAAATGGTCGTACTTACCGCACCAGCTTTGTGGTCTTGCAGCAGTGCTCCCGTGACCTGATTTTAGGCATGGACTTCCTAAATGAACATAGGGCTATCATCGACCTGCGATCCAAGCTCATCAAGCTCTCTGCAGACAAAGCCATTCCTGCTACGACGTCGACGCAACACATCGCTCTAAACGTCCTCGATGAAGAATTGACCGTCCCGCCCCGATCAAGCATCGCAGTCTGCGTAGGTAGCGCAAACATCGAAACCGCTGTAGGCATCGTCGAAGGAAATATCCAATTGCTCTTAGAACGAGGTGTCGGCATGGCAAAATGCATCGCGAAATTTCGGAGAGGTCTAGCTCAGGTGCTGGTAACAAACTTCTCCCAGGAATAACGGCATCTCAACAAGGGCACGACGATCGCTTTTGTCGACGAATTAGCGGATCTCAAAGATGTATTCACCCTCTACGACCAAGCGCTGGAAGACGCACCGGACCAATTCCGTCAGCCCACATTTGACATCAAACCGGCATTAACCCACAGCAGAAAAGATCAGATTCTCAGTCTTCGAAGCACCGCGGAGTGGTTCTCGTCATCATTGAAGGTACGAGAAACACCACTGGCCAAGCACCGCATTATAACGGACGAACACGCCCGACCTCTTCGCCAAATCCCCTATCGTGTATCGCCGCCAGAACGCCAGGCCATACGCGATCAAGTGGAGGAAATGCTGCGTGATAACGTAATCCAGCCGTCGAAGAGCCCCTGGGCGGCTGCAGTTGTTTTGGTGACGAAGAAAGACGGCACACATCGCTTCTGCGTTGATTACCGCCGCTTGAATAGCATTACTAGAAGGATGTCTACCCGCTTCCCCGCATCGATGACACTCTCGACCAGCTCTGCAATGCAAGGTACTTCTCATCGATGGACCTGAAGAGCGGATATTGGCAAATTGAGGTCGATGAAAGAGATCGCGAGAAGACCGCATTCTTCACACCGGACGGTCTTTTTGATTTCAAGGTGATGCCATTTGGCCTCTACTACGCACCAGCCACATTTCAAAGAGTAATGGACACAGTCCTGGCAGGCTTGAAGTGGCAAATTTGTTTTATATATTTGGACGACGTTGTTGTCTTCTCGTCAAACTTTGAAGATAATCTAAAGCGACTGCAGACAGTGCTGGAAGCCATCAAGTCATCGGGACTAACGTTAAAAGCAGAGAAGAGTCAATTCGCCTACGAAGAACTGCGTTTCCTGGGTCACATCGTTAGTAAGGATGGTGTTTGCCTAGACCCGTAAAAAACAGCTGCAATCGCACAACTCCCACCGTCTGTCGGCAAGAAAGCTGCGCGCCAATTTTTTGGGTTGTGCACTTATTATCGACGATATGTCAGACTTTTCGCGCATCGCCGAACCGTTGACGCAGCTTACAAAGGCTGACGTACCTTTTAAATGGGAAGCGCCGCAAGGAGCAACCTTCGACGAACTTAAGCGCCGCCTGCAATGCCCTCCTGTATTTGGCCACTTTGATAAAAACGCCGAGACCGAAATTCACACCGATGCGAGCAGTGTGGGCCTAGAAGCCGTTCTCGTCCAGAAGAGCGCCCGACAGGAGAAAGTAATCGCCTAGGCGAGCAGGTCCCTCACAAAAGCCGAAGTCAATTGCTCGACGACCGAGAAGGAGTGCCTTGCAATCATCTGGGCCACTTCTAAGTTTCGTCCATACCTCTACGGCCGACCATTCAAGGTGGTAAGCAACCATCTCGCGCTCTGCTGGCTGGCTAATTTGAAAGATCCCTCCGGCCGCCTGGCCAGATGGAGCCTACGACTTCAAGAATTCGACTTGACTGTAGTCTGTAAGTCAGGCCGGAAGCATTGCGAAGCAGACTGCTTACCACGCGCTCCCGTTGACGCCCCCCCCCCCCCCCCCCCCGAAGGACGATGCCTTTTTTGGACCGGTAAGCGCCTGCAGTTTCGCAGAACAACCGCGATCAGACCTGAGCTGAAAGCGCTAGCCGATTACTTAGAAGGAAAGACCGCTTACCCTCCTAGTGTATTCAGACGGCATTTATCTTCGTTCGCGTTAAGCAATGGCCTCCTCGTGAAGAAGAACTTCGCACCCACCAGGACTGCGCAACTTCTTGTAGTGCCTAAAAACCTCCGGCAGGAAATTATGCAGGCGTTGCATGATGAGCCAACAGCAGGCCATCTCGGATTTGTACGCACGTTGCGTCGAATCCAGGAGAAGTATTACTGGCCGCAACTGCCTGCCGAAGTTGCCCACTACGTGAAGAAATGTTGTGAGTGCCAACGACGCAAGACGCCGCCTATCAGACCAGCAGAAACACTAAACCGGATTCCGCCCCCAGACCTGCCCTTTCAACAAATTGGAATGCATCTCTTCGGCCCCTTTCCAGCTTCGGCTATGGGTAACAATTGGATCATCGTGGCCACTGACTACCTTACCCGTTACGCCGAAGCAAAAGCGCTACCAAATGGTACCACGGTAGAAGTCGCCAAATTTTTTGTCGAACAAATTCTTTTGCGACACGGCGCCCAAGAAGTGCTCATCACGGACGGAGGAACGGCATTTACGGCAGAGTTGATGCAAGCCATCCTGGAATATAGTCCTACAAGCCATCGACGAACAACTGCGTACCATACCCAGACCTATGGCCTTACGGAGCGCCTAAACAAAACGTTCGCGGACATGATCGCCATGTACGTCGACGCTGAACACAAGACCTGGGACGCCATCTTGCCGTACGTGATCTTCGCGTATAACACGGCCATAAGCCATATTACGCGCGTTAAAGAATCTGTGGTGTTTAAACTTTGCATTGTTTATGTTTAAGTTGCTTTGTTTGGGAACTTCGAGGCAATGTTTGTTTTAAGGGGGGAGTAATGCCGCGAAACTTTCAAAACTGTATTTGTTGTTTTTTTACCAGCCGCCGCCATACGGCCTTATCACTGAGATTCTGGACCGCGTATCAGTTCTGTGGTCTTTGTTAATGCTCAATGTCGCGAGTCACACCATTATCAGTTTCGTTGTAGCGCAAGATGCACCGAGATCTGTCCCGAAGATTCGGGCCACTCGTGTGTCTTTCTACAATGTTCAAGCTTGTGCTGGTAGCTGTTTGCGACGTTATCTAGATTGTTCTGAGCAGCCTTTAAATTGAGCGCTGACAAGTGTGACGGGCATTCTTTGTTCGACGACCGACGAGCACGTTCGTTGCTATCGCCGCCGCCGAGTTGCTTAGTTCTTTATGGGCGCAAGTCAGCCCAAATAAAGAGCTTTTTCAGTACCATTAAGCCTGGGTCTTCTTTTGGCGTGTACGGCCTTGTCACCACTACGTAACTATCTTTCCTGCTCTTATAAACGTCGTCTGAAGATCACAAGGTTGGAATCCTGTTTCAAGTGTGAAGGCCATTGTTCGAGATACTTAGCGCATTTACTCAGGGGGACAAACTTAACTCTGTATTTCTAGCTCTTGGGTTTTTTTTTCGGAAACAAAGCTTGGGCATTGGCCTCTTCGGTATAGCTATGAAGCAAAGCTTGAGTTCATACTTCTGATAACCTGTACCTGCTAAAACCTGCCAGCTATATGCAGCATAGATGGCTGTTAAATATCTCTATAGGCGCGGCTGCGCACCTCTCCACAATTATTTCAGCTGTCAGATTTTTTCCAGTCGATTTCACCAGCAGTGGTCGCGTAGGCTTCTTTTGAAATACTTTGCAGGAATAGTTGGCGCAGTTGCATTCTCTTTCTTTCAGATCAGCTGCAGAGCTTGTGCGTAATAATTGCCAAAACTGTGTGTGTGTGTGTGTGTGTTCGTGCGTGCGTGCGTGCGCGCTCGGTTCTTGCTAGCGGACAATGCATGCTGTGAATGCCGTTCGAACTGGCGAGTGGGACACAAACTTACGGAGAAGGGCCAGGAAATAAGAAGTAAGAGTAATATTGTACAGGAAAGCATTGTGCCATTTGTAAGACATTTGGTGCCGAAACCGGTCAAAGCGGACCCTTTTTTGAGTTGTCAGGGAACATTCTGCCTTATCCACTCGCTTTCAAAAAGCAGAACACGCAGCAGAGTCCGTTGTCTAAAGGTCATGATTAAGAGCTATTTCGTGAGAAAACGAATGCATGCGTGAGAAAGGCTGTAGCAATTTGCGCTCGATGCAGTGGAGACAATGGGGAATAATCGTGTCGCCTACTGAACTGGCAGTCCGTGACCAGACAGTGAAGTTAGGTCCTCTTCAATATATTTATAGCTACTAAAATTTCAATGTAAGAAGCAATTTATTCTTGTCGCACGTGCCAACCAGGAGAACAGAGCAGAATAAAACAAACTGGTTTTAGTGTAAATGCTGTGGCAATTTGTGTTGAAGTTGGAAATGTCAGATCAACAATATTACAAAATAAATTGCTTCCTTTTCGTCGACATAGATATCGTGGAAGAAGGCCAGGTCGAGATGGCAAGGTCGAGACGGCAAGGCAAGGGATGCCGTGTCTGACGCTTATTCGGATGGACAAAACCCAAGCGCGTGCCGGAGGCGGCGCCGCGGGATGATGATGACGGTATGTGCAAGAGGAAGAAGAAGATCATGGTATGTACAAATAAAAGAAGATCCGCGGAGGGCTTACATGCCCTCGGATTTCACAGTAGTAGCACTGTGGGCGAGAGGGCCGCCAAGGTGCGTAATAGGGTGGCGTAGGCTGAGCCGTCGTCACGGCGTTGATGTGGTTGTAGGGCGGTGCCAGTTGGGGCGGCGGATCAAAAGGAGGCGGTGGCGCTGCGACGTGTGCGTAAGTCGCTGCTGGGCGGGGTGCAGGAGGGTCGGACGTCAAAGGTCGGGTGATTGTTGCCAGCTCATCTTTAATGATGTTGCGGAGACCGGCGTCATTAGAAGGTACCGAAGAATGATCGCACCCGTGTCGACAGACAGGCTTGAGGGCTTGGAGCTCCTCCCGGATGATGGCGCGAATCAGTGCCCGCAGATCCAGGTCAGCAGAGGTCGGGCCAGTAGCAATGCCGGCTCGGGAGGACTGCAGCTGGTCGATGCGTTGGTAGGTCGCAATAATGGCGTCAACAGTAGAAGGATTCTGGGCAATTAGGGTGTTATAAGCCACAAAATTCCTTTCAAGATGTGGTGTACGCGTTCAAGTTCCGGCATGGTGGGACTAATACGCCGGCAAAGTGCAAGTATGGCCTCTATGTAAGATGCGTACGACGCACCGGGACTTCGGAGGCGAGAGGCGAGCTGTTCTTCGTGACCTTACTCCGAACTGCTGGGTCCGCAAAATATTGGCCGAACTGCTGCTTGAATGTGGTCAAGTTAGTGGTGTGGGGTTCGCGGTTAATAAACCAGGTTCTGGCGACCTCAATGAGGTAGAAAGAAACACTCAGAAATTTTAGAGCATCGTCCCACCGGTTGTAGTTACTGCAGCGTTCGTAGGTGTCCAGCCAGTCATCGACGTCTTCATCGCGACGACCAGCGAACAGCGGCGGGACGCGTTATCGTGTGGGCACAGTTGGAGGGGGTGGTACAGCCAAGGTAGAGGGTCCTGCCGATTCGTGGGTACACTCGGTAGACATAACGATGGTGGCAGGTGGTAAACAGCGACCGGAACGTAGCTCCAGCAAGAGGCAGGGCACAAAACAGCAAGGGGATCAAGTCTCACCTCCACCACTTGTGGAAGAAGGCCAGGTCGAGACGGCAAGGTCGAGACGGCAAGGCAAGGTATGCCGTGTCTGGCATTTATTCCGATGGACAAAACCCAAACGCTTGCCGGAGCCGGCGCCGCGGGACGATGATGATGGTATGTACAAGAGGAAGAAGATCATGGTATGTACAAATGAAAGAAGATCCGTGGAGGGCTCACAATATTCATAAAAATTAAATTTTTAAATGTCCTTTTCGCATGCTGTAATCTCTTAGCAGTTAGGTTTCCATGGCCAGGCTTCCTCTCTCTTGTCTTTTTTGCTTTTTTATAATCATTCACTGTCATATTTGCAGTTAGTATAGCATTGCTGCGCATACAATAAAAACTCGGAGTACTATAAATATCAGGGACGACGTGCTAGCCTCATTACGTTTGATCATTCTAGTTGGGAGAGCTTTCTGCTTCATACCAGATGAAGACATTTGTAAATGTGTCCTGCCTAAACACTGCCTCACGTAAGCCGAGAAAGACCTAAGTCTCTATTTTTGTTTTATACTGCGATACAAGATATCAAACGCGCTCTATTCCACGGAAGGCAACATAGCCACTGAATTTGCAAGAACGGTTACACTGACCACATCCATAGCCCTCGTTGTTATTGCGTGCAGTGTTTTTTTTTTGCACTTGGTACTATGTATAAACATTTAGGCTCTAGGTCTGCAAGTAAATTATGGCTCGCATTATTATTGCTTTGTGAAACAAGTGAAGCAGTATGAGAAAACAAAACATTGCAAAACGGCGTGTTGTCCCTTGCGCGCATGTGGCGGCATAATTTTGTACTTAGCACGGACACAGCAGCACCGGTGTCAACAAGGGCAACGACATTGATGCCCTCCACGGAAACAGTTATCAAATTCGGCGGCGAAAACTGAGGGCTTAGATCTTCTTTGAAAACGCAGGCCTTGCGTCCGGAGCTGCGAACACTAGTTTTCCTGCGGCGGAGTTCAACGACGGTGCATGAGAGATACCGAGCGGCGACGCAGAGATGGAGATCGGCGACGAACAGATGAATGGTATTTGGAGTCGGTGGGCTCGGAAGTAGGGGTTCTGGTAACATGCCGTGGAGGCGGGTCGTAAGCGTATTCTCGGTGGTCAGCTTCGCCAAAAGAGGTCATGACGCGGCAGCTTTAGTGACGCATTACGTGTCCAGCGATGCCACAGGCGTAGCAAATTGACATGTTGTCTGGTATTCGCCATGGTTGGAAACTTGGGGGGTTCGGGTGAACAGCAGGAGTGGGGATGACTCGAGGGGGAGACATAAAAGGAGGAAACATTGGCGGTGGCTGTCGGATTATTTCAGCGTAAGTAAGCGGCGCTGTAATAAGATGCGCAGCAGCAGGAGGCGCTGTAGCGGGAGGCGCTGCAACTGCAGAGACTGCAACAGTAGGCGGATGACAAACTGACGGCATGGCCTCGGACACTTGCTCTCGGATCAGATGTTGAAGTGTCGGTGCCAAATTTGATGGCGGGTTCGGAACAGACGGAAGCAGTGACAGCCGCCGGGGACCTCCTCACGGACGAACTGTTGGAGCTGGAGTAGGAGAGAATTGCTGACTTCGTTCGTTACGTCGATGTCATGACCTGTGTTGAGTACAGCCGAGTGGAGACTCGCACTCGGCGCAGTTCGTCATAACTCTGGCAGATATTGATGATCTCGCTGACAGAGGTTGGGCATTTGGCTGCAAGCATGTTGAAGGTGTCTAGCTCAGTGCACTTAAGCACACGCTTGATGCGCTCAGTCTCTGTCATTGATGCATTGACGCACTTGCATAGATCGAGAATGTCTTCAATATCGCTGATGAAGCTTTCACCGAGCTGTTGGGTGCGAGAGGTGCTGTTCAGCGCGAAGTTTGCTTATGGCCCCGAAGATGTCAATAAAAGATGTCTTGAACGGGGACAAGGTGACGAAGTTCGATTCGTGGTTTTCAAACCAAAGGTTCACACATCCGTCAAGTAGAAAACGACATTTGTCAGCTCCATGCCGTCGTCCCACCGGTTGTGAGCGCTCACCCGTTCGTAAGAGGACAGCCAGAGTATGGTCGTCCGTGCCATTGAAAATGACGGGATCCTGTTGAAGAAGCGCACCGAGACAGGTTGCGGGGAGCGAAGCAGTTGGTTGGCTGGCATCATCTGGCATCGCGGTAGCCAGGTACGGCTGCGTAGCTCCAGGATCAGTCCTGGCGAACCCCACCATTTTATTCATTTATACAATATACTCCTAAGGGACCTCAGTTCGAGGGTATTACCGGGGCGATGCAGGCATATAATCAAAGGTAAACAAATAAACCACAATTACAAGAAAACAACAAAACAGATAAAAGCATATGAATATTTGCAAAAACACTAACTTAAACATTGAAGTTTAAAAGAGGAAAAAAAACATGAACAGAGCGGCAGACAGTAACGTAGATATAAGTTATACAATGTCTCATAATTAACGGCATGAAAATAAAACGAGAACTATCATTACCAGAAATACAAGACAGCAACCTAATGCACTGGTAAGTTAACAATGAACACAAACATTTTAAGCAGAGGTAGTGCCAGCCACTAGATTATAAAATTTGTCCGCATCAGTGACGGTAGCAACATGTGAAGGCAGAGCGTTCCAGACAGTTGTAGTACGTGGTATGAATGAATTTGCATAGTTAGATGTACGACATGACAAGCGCTTAACTTTAGATGGATGGTCGCGGCGGTCAAAAATGGAAGGAGGCGAAGAAAAAAAGTCATTATGAAACGTCGAGTGATGATCCAGTTTGTGAAAAAGGCATAAACTTGCATGCTTACGACGAGGACATAGATTCTGATGTTCGGCGCGTTTCTTCAAGGCTGTGATGCTGCTATGACGCGAATAATCAGAGAAGATAAATCGAACTGCGCGATCCTGTATTGATTCGATTTTACTTATTAAGTATGCTTGGTGAGGGTCCCATATAGCCGAAATATATTCAATTTTAGGTCGAATAAGAGTGGTATTAGCACGTAATCGGAAGTGGGAGGGAGCGTGCTTTAGAGTATGTTTTAAGAGACCTAAAGACCGATTACCGGATGCAAGAATAAAGTTAATATGGAGGTTCCTAGATTTGAAAGAAGGGGAAGACCGAGATATTTATACGTGGTTACCAACTCATAGTTGGTGGAACAGCGCGAAAAGACGAAACACACAAGAAGAGACGCACAACAAACGAGCGCTTGTGTGTTTCGTCTTTTCGCGCTGTTCCACCCGCTATGCAATTGTACCAACTCGCCCAACCGTCCATGTTACCAACTCAAATGGAGTGTTTAAGGAATACGCTGTTTGAAATCTGGGTATTCGGTTAGTAAAACACATACATTTTGTTTTAGAAAGGTTAAGTTGCTTAAGCTAAGTAGAGCACCATGCTGTTACTGTGTCGAGGTCTGATTGAAGAGCTAGGCGTCGCTAGTATAAAGTTTGCGATAAGTCCTACGAGTGATCTGCCGGCTTTAATTTGGTGTCTTGAGGACGAAGCCAACCGAAACACAAGGAAACCATGAATGGCACACATTTTTATGTGCGGCCGCATTACTGCGAAGCTTAACGCGCAGTAGCGCATATCGCGAAGGATTCCACCCGCGCGCTTGTATTTCTACAATGTTCCCGGTTATACTGGCAACTGTCCGCGAATCTACGCCGCTTTTAAATTGAGTGCTGACGAGTGAAACGGGCATCCTTTTTTCTATGACCGACTAGCACATTTGCTTTTATCGGCGCCGCCAGTTGCTTAGAACTTTTGTGGACGCAAGTGAGCCTAATAAAGAATTAATTCTAATGCTAATATGCCTGTCTCCTAATTTGGTGCCTACAACCTTACCACCACTACGTGCCATTAGCTTCTGTGAAAACATCTACTAAATTATTGATATAGAGTAAAAAGGAATGTGGCCCGGGCACACATCCTTGCAGAACACCAGCTGCAACTTGACAAACACTAGAACAATAATTTCTGATAACAACATACCCATTGATTAATGCCAAAACGGAGACCTATACACGCTAACGTTTTTACTACCTCTTCATGTTGTGCCTTGTCAAAAGCCTTGTGATAGTCTAAAAACAAAACATCGACTTGTCGAGACATATCTAATATTTGCTAAAATTCATGTACTGTAGTCACTAGTTGTGTTACAGTACAGAGACCTCTCCCGAAATTGTGAAGTAATGAATAAACCTTGCAACAAAGTGCTCTAAATATTAAGGTGAAAGCGTTTAATGGCTCATACTCTAGTGGAAAAAATATTGTCCCGCTTTTTCGGCGGCTCTGATTGGCCGACGCAGGATGACGTCGTAGAGGTCTCGACAAACCACAGAGCACCTTCGCAGTATGCGCAAATGAGTGCCTTATATGGCCACATACCAATGAATAATCAATTACTAATAATAGCTATATAATTATTTACAAATTAACAACTAAATAAGTAATTCATTGATCAACTAGTGAATGAAAAATCAAATGTGCATATAATGAATTACTTAGCTAAATATTGATTATTTATTACTAATTAGTGCCAGTTGCGTAGCAGAATCCGTCACTAAGGCTTTCGCTTTCACTGTTTTAGTCGCTAAAATCCCTGATACGTTTTTCTAATAAGTGGTCATGATTGATACTGGACGGTAGTTTGATACAAGTAAACTGTCTCCTTTTTGTGAATTGACACTACTCGCGCGTTTTTCCAATCCGAGGGTATCTTCCTTCTTAATAATGCTATCGCAAAAAATGGTAGGAAATTCAGCCATGTACTCAGCATGACGACTCAAAACTTGATTTGGAATACGGTTAGGACGGGCCCGGTGTTAACATTTACCAGTATTCCCAAAACACCCTCCTGGGTAGTTACAAGATTGTTGATCAAACCTCTTTTCCTGCCGCTAGATTCGAACTGATCAGGATGTAAATAAACACTCTGAAAGTAAATTTGAACTCTCCTAATTTTATGTGCATTGGATAAAATTATATAGTTACCTTCTATCTTTTCTATTTCAAGTTTAGTTTTTCTTAAATACAACCAGATTTATGCCGGTCACTTGAGGTAAAATCTGCAAGGCTATGATTATTGTATTCATCTCTAGCAAGTTTCACTATATATTATCAGTTTCATTTTAGGTCTGCGAACAGTTGTGTTGTTACTTTATCCTTTCACTAATTTCCTTGATTTTACGTTCAGTGAATAACATCTCTGGTGGTCCACGAATTTCTTCTCCGCTTCCTGAGCTGCTATAGAAGAACTAAGGTAATAAAACAGAATTTCATGACCTCAAAAAACGTCTGCCAATAAATATTAACATCATCACTGGTTATAAGGAGGTGCATTTTAAGGTAATCAATTCCTTCAACTTCATTTCCTTGGCTGAAGTATCGAACTGTTTTATTACTATAAGATGTATCAGCTCAGACAGAAGACGTGTTCCCACTGAAGGATATCAGATTGTGGTCAGAAATACCTGGCTCAACCATTACCGTTCCCTATTGGAACAAAGCATGAATAAATAAAAGGTCTAATAAATATTTTACCTCCTCTGTTACAATCGGTCACAGCTTGTTGGAGGCTCAGAGTCAGCATCATGTCTAAAACCATGTTGCAAGAAGCAGGGTGTGCAGAATAAAGTTGATTCCAAATAATAGTGAGGAGAATAACGCAAAATGCAATGATTACATTTTCCCGTAGCTTTAAAAGAAAGTCGTGCAGTTTTTATATGTATGAATCATTAGAATCCTGATAACGGTAAACAGAGCGCATAAGAAATAAAAATTAGCAGTCACATTTAAAAGCAAACTTTGATGGTCAATCATTTTAGCGAAGTACTGGAAGTAGCAGGCGATTATGTCTACTTAGGACAGGTAGTAACCGCAGATCCGGACCATGAAAAGGAAATAACAAGAAGAATAAGGTTGGGATGGAGCTCATTTGGCAAGCACTCGCAGGTTATGCTTAGTAGCTTACCGGTATCGCTCAAGAGGAAAGTATACAACAGTTGCATCTTACCTGTACTCACCTATGGGGCTGAAACATGGAGGCTAACCAAGAGAGTTCCACTTAAGTTGAGGACAACCCAGAGGGCTATGGAACGAAAAATGGCCGGGGTAACATTAGGAGATAGGAAGCGTGCAGAGTGGGTCAGAGAAATAACTCAAGTTACCGACATTCTAGTGGAAATTAAGAAGAAATGGGTTTGGGCAGGCCATGCAGTGCAAAGAGCGGATAACCGATTTTCGCTTAGGGTAACAAACTGGATTCCAAGAGAAGGAAAGCGTAGTAAGGGGCGGCAGAAAGTTAGGTGGGCGGATGAGGCTAAGAAGTTCGCGGGGGTCAAGTGGATGCAGCTAGCACAGAACCGGGTTAAGTGGAGAAATCTGGGAGAGGCCTTCGCCCTGCAGTGGGTATAGTCAGGCTGATGATGATGATGTTGATTCGAGCGGATAAAAGAAAGTCAACGCGAGATTTTGTACCTACCTCTATCCCACCATCGCGAGAACTCTTATCCTATCTGAGCATAAGGTAACCGGGTGGTACTATCTCGTCGCTTCGAATTGCGCCATCTAACATTGTTTCGGAGATAAGACAAACATGCGGGATATGCAGAGCAGAATACCTTCTAGTTCCTCAGTTTTGTTTACAATTCTTCTTGAATTTAAAGAGCAAGCGGGGCTGATGATATTTTAATGGCTTGTTTGGGTGAGGTGATCTGTTC
The DNA here is from genome assembly GCF_055883805.1 of Amblyomma maculatum. Classification (NCBI taxonomy): domain Eukaryota; kingdom Metazoa; phylum Arthropoda; class Arachnida; order Ixodida; family Ixodidae; genus Amblyomma; species Amblyomma maculatum. The sequence goes on along the minus strand of NC_139348.1, from coordinate 53,876,379 downwards.
ATTTTCTCCGCTGGTTTACGGGTATTCAATTTGTCCCAAGTGTGAAGCTGGTCGTGAATATTGTTACGAAGATGATCGGCAGTGGCGTGACACGAGCCCTCAGGCTACGCCAGACATTAAATCATCGTTCATCCTGTCACCATGTGCCGTTTCTTTGCTTGCCACCACGTAACATTATGGATGGAGGTGCGGCGTATATCATCCCCATCTTCGCCTTGGAGCATCGATGCCATCTATAAACCGGGACAATCGACCGAGGGCCCTGGGACATCGCCGAGCAGCTTCGCCCTAGCCCTTCCTGCCCAGACCCCACCAACTACCACCGCCCAGCCCCCAGCCCGGATCGGAAAACAAGGAGAACAGACAGACTAACCAGACCCGAAACGAAGGACCCGAAAGGCTAGAAGGACCCAAAGGAACCGGACATCTACACGAAACCCCTCCCAGCAGCTCGTCACGACTTCGAGCCATCGGTTCCATGGACTCTGGTGGCAAATGGTTGAACAGCTCCATGGGAGGCGGATCACCCAAGCATCATCGCGTTCATCGTGGTCGTGAATATTGTTACGAAGATCGTCAGTGGCGCGAGAGGAGCCCTCACGCTAGGCTAGACATTAAATCATCATTCATCCTGTCACCATATTGTGCCGTTTCTTTGCTCGCCACCATTTAACATTTTGGTTGGAGGTGCGGCGTATGTCATCTCCATCTTCGGCGTGGAGCATCGATTCCACCTCTAAGCCGGCACCGTCGCACGAGGGCTCCGGGACATCGCCGAGCAGCTTCGCCCCAGCCCTTCCTGCCCAGACCCGACCAACTACCACCGCCCAGCCCCCAGCCCGGATCGGAAAAGAAGGAGAACAGACAGACCAACCAGACCCGAAACGAAGGACCCGAATGGCCAGAAGGACCCAAAGAAACCGGAAATCTACACGCAACCCCCGCCCAGCAGCTTGTCGCGATCTCGAGCCATCGGTTCCATGGACTCTGTAACGGATGGTTGCACAACTCCAGGGGAGGTAGATCACCCAAGCATCATCGTGTTCATCGTCATCGTGGTGGCAAGCGCATCATTATCTTCTATCCTTTCTTGAACATCTACACCATAATGTCACCATCGACTTCAACGAAACTATCGGGACAATCGCTCGGTGGCCCCGGGAAGTGTTAAGAATAAGATCGGCAGTGAGGTGGATAGGAGCCCTCGCGCTAGGCCAGACAATAAACCATCGTTCATCCTGTCATCATGTTGTGCCGTTTCTTTGTTTGCTACCACGCAACAATATGCAGCTTATCCTTCACCAGTGGAACATTTTTGCTTCTCTCTTTATCTGCTTTCGCGCTGCTCCGAGCAACCTTCGCTTGAGGAGCATGTCAGTGCAGTAGCCGTACTGAAAAAAAATGCGATTTCCCTTCAAAAATTGAGCATTATGAAGGATTGCTTGATTCTGCGTAAATTCTTGGAAGTGCACAATTATTGGTCTCTACGCAACAGCCTTTCCCAGGAGATGTACCCGAGCTACTGATGAACAACTTACTCCCAGTTGTTGTTCAAACACTTCTTTAATAACACCGGCATTAGAAGGGGCTCTAATTAATTAGGCATGTCAGAATTCCGAAGATGACACACTTAGACTGTTGGCTGCGGTCTTCGAAGTCAAGTATTATTGAATGCCTGCACTTAACGGTATTTTGGATCCTAGATTCACATGTAGTCACAGCGTCGGTTGCAGTAGACTTTGTTTGCATGCCTTTTACTATTTTTTTATCAACTGCTCTATTCTTTTCCAACAATAAACATAATTATTTGCCTTTTCAGTAATTTAAAGACAACCATTTAAGGAGGCAATTTCTTTGGTAAAGGCATGCTGCCTCTCCAGCAAAAACTGTAACATGTGCTCAATGAAGGTCCCAGGTTTGCTTCTACATCGCCACATGCAATCAATTTGTGAGCATAGAAACATTTGTAAGCAATACTCATGCATGTATGAGGACATGCACGGCAGAATCGCGAGGAATATATTGTAGCACTCTTGATGTCACGACGTAAGGCAACGCTACTGCGACCGAACAACAGTACACCCGAGCCAGACAGCAACTCCGCTACCACACATTTCTTCGTCCTCCTACACTCTCAGCTCCTCTTCTTCATCCATCTAGTCTGCAACATTTACCCCTCCTTTCCCAAACAAAGCTCTCCGGGCGAGTCAGATGTTGTCACGATTGTGACACTTCTTCAGGCGGGCGACATGCGTAACCTCAGTGTTCACCAAACGTCGTCCACTGGCCGTAAGGCGTGCAATCCGGTAGTTTAGTTCGCCGAGTCGCTCTAAAATTACACATGGGCCGTTGTAGCGTGCCAGCATTTTCTGGTGTAAGCCGCGCTTCCTGATAGGTTTCCAAAGCCAGACTAGGTCACCGGGGAGGTAGGTGATCTGGCAATGATGATCGTCATAGCGATCTTTTGATCTGTCTTGCGATGACAAAGTCCGCAATCGGGCTATCCGCCGCGCTTCTTCAGCCAGGCAGAGAGGTTCTGTTAAACACGGGTCGTCGTCAGTGGAAAATGAGAGGATAGAATCGATGGTATGTCGGGGAGAGCGGGCGCACAGGAGGAAGAACGGACTGTATCGTGTGGTCTTATGGCTGGCAGTGTTGAATGTGTATGTGAGTAACGGGGAACACAGTCCCAGTTTTTCTTTCTCACAAGAATTATTGGAGCAGCCCATCGACATCACTACTCTTAAATGGCGCCCTGCTTCAACAGTTCACGAAACTGATCATTCATTACCTTGCGCTCGGATGGCGCCACACGATACGGTGTTTGGCGATTAGAAATCGAAAACTGATGAATACTTCGATAAACGATCTTCTGGAGCATCACGGTCTGTGGCATTAAGGGAATGACTAATCATACCACGCAGCTCAACATTCACTGGGGATGCTGCCACATGCCGCTCTGGTAGAATCGTAACCAAGGGCACCGATACGGACCGGTCACCACTACAAGACGCCAGTTTCACGCCATTTGCTAAACGTACTGGCTGTGTGGAGCAGTTTATGATCCACAATCGCGTGCGGACCTGGGTTATCGACACCAAACAATGAGAAACCAGAAGGGATGTCTTCACGCAGTTCGAATAATTAGGCGTCACGGTCGAATCAAATACTTTGGTCGCACGACGAGAACACGAAACCGGAATGCACTGCACACACATCGGGGGCACAACGGTATCGTCGCACACGCAAAACAAGTCATCACGAACAAGAGGTTCGTCGAAGAACTCAGGCAGAAGGCACCCTTCAACACTGATTTCGCCCATGCGGCGGTTACGGTTGCGCCACACAAGCGAAGAAAATCGATACCAAGAATTACATCATGTGTAGAGTGAGGCAGTACGACGAATTATGCTGGAAACCTGGTTCCTCCAAGACATACCTTGGCGCTACATACTCCAACAGGGTACAGCAAATAGTCACTAACGGTATGGAAGTTAGCATTTCCGTTCCAAGAAAACGTTACTTTCGGTCCCAGCAAGCTTTAAAACGATAAGGTCATATTCGAAATGGTTGCACCCTTGTGTACTAACGCCATTGTGAAAATACCGTCCGCTGACACACAGATCCTATTTTTCAGCATAGTCATAGCAGGAGGTATTTACGCGAGCAGCGATCGTTCTACGGCGGCTTCACCTCCATCGGCCGCGGCGCCTAGTTTTCCGCAGGTGGGGACTGGGAGCGACGCCGCGGAGACGGCGACGCGGGCCCGAAATAGGAAGCTGGGGAGTGGCTGCGCACGCAACCGGGCTGAAACTGGCCGTGAGGAGGAGGTGACCAGTATCGATGGGAATCAATTGGGTGATTACTGTAATCCCTTTGATCGCTGTGGTTGGTCATACCGTGTTGTCGGACGACGGCGGCATTTTCGTGAGATATGGCCCGGGATACGGCACCGGTGCCAGATGGGAGCAGGGCGAAGAGAAGGTTGGCCCTGAAAGTACTCGATGTCAGAGTGTCGATAAGAACTAAGGTCGCGCTGATCTGTAAACTTGGATGGTCGCCTAGGTCTTCGTGGGCGGAGGTCGTTACACTGATTAGGATGCCTCGAAAAAGCAGGGCTTCTGAACTGTTGCTGCGGTATTTCGTTGGTAGAGGCAGGGTGTGCTGTGTGAACAGAAGGGTACTCAGAAGGGTACTCAAATTGATGTTTTATCACTGCCATCGTATTAACTGTCACTAACTCTCATTGTCATAATTACAATCTTTACTCACAGCAATTATCGCCATCACTATCACTACTATCAACAATTATCATCATCAATATCACTAATTAAACTAAGGTCATTGTACCACGCCGGTGTGGCGCAGTGGTTACGGCACTCGACTACTGTTCCCAAGGAAGCGGGATTGAATCCCGTCTTTGGCGTCCGCTTTTCGATGCCGCCGGAAAGCAATGCGTCCGTGGACTGTGCGATGTCAGTGCATGTTAATTAACCCCATGGTGGTTAACATTTTCGTAGGCCTCCACTACGGCGTCTCTCATCGCCTGAGTCGCTTTGGGATGTTAAAAGCCACAAACCAAACTAACCCAAAGTCATTGTCAGTATAATAGTCATCACCATAACTAGCCACATCGTCATCGCCATAATCATCAACAGTATCACTAACCACATTGTGATCGCTACTGTAGTGATTATCAGTATCGCTAACTACACCCTCATCCCTGCTGTCATCTTCATCTGTAAATACCACAGATATGTCCATATGAACAGTGAATAATCGTAAAGTCTTAAAGGAAGGTGGTTAAACAAGTATAGTAACATATACACTTCATATATAGGTGATTAGAGCTACTGATAATACCAGTAATATTAAAAATATAATGATAACTGCACTTACTAGGCGATATGGATAGCTTGTGTTGATGCCATATTTAAGGATAGCATTAGTAGTGATAGAGGAGGTTGTAATAGTGGTAGTAAAAGTAACAATGATAATGATAATTACCAAAATGTTACAGTGTAAGTTGTTACCATAGGCAGAATAGTAATATTAGTGGTAATGTGGTAGTGGTAGTTGTGATAGTAATACTCATAGGGCTGCTAAGAGTTATAGTTATGGTGGCATTACCAATAGTTGTTGGTGGTACTTATAATGTTGATAGTGATAATTGGTGATTTTTATGATGCAAGCATTATTATTCGGAATAATGATTGTGGTCAGTTATAGTAATAATGAATATAGTGGCGATGACAATCTTGGTAAGTATAGTTTATGAACTTTCGCTATTTCTGTTCCTAAACGGACTTCAGCGCAGACTGGTAATTTTTACCAAAGATCATTACTGCAATCACCAACTATAATATAATGCATACGGGCAGTAACTATGGTAGACAATCATTATCATTTTTATGATTATCATAATTATTATGGGCAGCTGCCATTGATAAATAAATATATATATATATATATATATATATATATATATATATATATATATATATATATATATATATATATATATATATATATATATATATATATATATATATATATATATATATATACGATGTGGCTAGTTATGATGATGACTATTATACTGAAAATCTTCCGCCCTACCTAATGATGACGTGCTGCGTGACACTCGCGGTATAACAGGTTGTTTCACATCCGCCGCTAGGGATGAGGATGGCGCTGGTGCACGTTCACATGTTTAAACCGGTTAGTGAACATGTATACAAAAGCAAGCGGAAGGGGGGAAAGCCGTCGATGTAGCTTAGTTGGAAGTGCACTGAACGCTACATTCGGAGGTCGTGGGTTCGACTCCCACCGTCGGCGTGTTGTTTTCCTTCCGCTCCGCATGTCTTGCTTTTTATTCTAATAATCAACATAAGACAACATTCCTGCAAATGTCAACCGTATAAATAATAATAAACAAAGAACGTTTGCCTTGTACTCCGAGACTGTTCGCTTCCTTAAATGTCTTATTAACGAGCCCCTCATTTGCCTTTCAATTGTCGGCTTAATAGCTTGCGAGGGTCTCGGTTCTGGCAGTCTGGAGGTCGCAATGGTACCGTAAGAGAGCTGTAGCCCAGCTGCCGACCTACCTAATGATCACGTGCTACGTGCCGCTCGCGGTATAACGGGATGTTTCACATCCGCCGCTAGCTATCAGGATGGCGCTGGTGCACGCTCACATGTTTAAATGGGTTAGTGAACATATATACTCAAGCAAGCGGAAGGGGGACAGCCGTCGATGTAGCTTAGCTGGAAGAGCACTGAACGCGACATTCGGAGGTCGTGGGTTCGACCCCCACCATCGGCGCGTTGTTTCATTGCGAAAGCACTACTACTTTCACTTTCAGCTCTTCGCGTGGCGAGGCCGCGGTAGCTACCATTGACCTTTTGCTTTACCTCTGCTATGACGTCATACCACCTGCGCGAAAACCAGGGGCCCAATGTGTGCCGTCGCGAGGCGAGGCCGCGCGTGGTGGCTGCTGCCTAATTCTTGCGCCCGCCGCGCGCGGCGCGCCTAGCGGTGTGACGTCACGCCATCTGCTGTAAAACCTGGCACGCGGCGCGCCGCCAGCCAGACGTTGCGATGCCGCCTACCATGAAAGCCGCTCGGCCGAATGCAAAGAGAAGAGAACGGCAAGCTACGGAGACCAAACAAGAGCGTGAACAGAGACTTTCTAAGCAGCGTGGCCAGTATGCCGCTCGGAGACAAGGTGCAGCCTCTACGGGAGTTACGTTTATGAGTATGCTTAACGGCATGGATGACAATACAGAAGCGAGCAGCGTATCTCTAGCTCAGCGACAACCCTATACGGAAGTTACTCTTATGAGTAGGCTCAACACCATGGATGACGATACAGAAGGAAGCAGCGTATCTCTAGTTCAACGTGCAACCTCGACAGCAGAATCTACGGAAGAATCTATCGACGAGTGTCCTGACTTTATCAGTATGCTAAACGCCATGGATAGCGATACTGCAATGAGTAGCCTATCTCTCGCGAGGACCGAACGCCGGAACACGACTAAATGGCAGAGACGGGCCCAAGAAACGCCAGAACAGCGACAGGAGCGACTCGATAAGGAACGTGCGTTTTGGGACGGGGAAAATGAAAGCCGAAGAAAACTGCATAACCCCACGTCCGATCACTGCATAACCACAAGTCCAATCACATGCACCACCACCAGGAACACTACCAGCTGAACTAAGCGCAGCTACAGTATTGCTTTCGCAATCACCAAGCTACACCTTCAGCCAAATGTTTCCTTCTGCTTCGCATTTAATGCTCTTTATTCCAATAATCAACATAAGACAACATTCCTCTAAATTTCTACAGTATAAATAATAAAAAAGAACGTTTGCCTTACATTCCGAGACTGTTCACTCCTTTAAATGCTTTAATTACGAGCCCCTCATTTGCCTTATATATATATATATATATATATATATATATATATATATATATATATATATATATATTGTGAAGCAGAAGATCAGCCCCTTCGCTGAACGCTGACGAAGAGGAAGAAGTGTGGAATTGCCATCACGCAGATTATGTTGGTCTTGATCGCCCAGCTTTCCCGCCGACCTCGACGCAATCCTCGACGTACTTCTGCATTTGGTGAAGGTGTGACCTGATATCCCTGCCTCACGCTGGAACTTCGCACCCGCACGCTCCCAGTAACTCGTATGGCTGACGACGAACATCCCCCGGCCCCCCCGATGACCCCGCCGGTTGTCTGCTCTGGCTCCTTACACGAGTGAGACCCTGCGCTCTTCAACGGGACTGCGACACTGACTGCGGTGACTGGCTCGCTTCGTACGAGCGAGTGAGCTAATATAATAAGTGGGACGACGCCACAGAGTTAACAAATGTCACCTTTTATTTGACCGGTGTCGCCAACTTGTGGTATCGTAACCACAACTTCTGATTCATTCAAGACCAATCTTACAACCGTCTTTTGTCGTCATGCTGTACGAAAGCTCCGCGCCGAACAACGCCTGCAAGAGCGACAGCAGCGCCCTGGCGAAACATTTACAAGCTACAGTGAAGATGAGGTCCATCTGTGCAGTCGCGTCAACGCGCAGATGTCCGAGAAAGACAAGATAAAACAGATCCTGAAGGGCATCGAACATGACGCATTTCAACTGTTAACATCCCGCGAATTGACAACTGCTGCCCAAGTTGTCAACCTTTGCCAATGCTACGATGAGTTGCGCAAGCAGCGCATCGTCACTCGACCCCCTCCCGCGCCGGTCGAATCACTTTCTGGTCTCTCCTCTGCATCTGGGAGCTGCACGCTGGTGCAGCAGCTGAAAGATTTCATCCGGGAGGAGGTGGCTCGCCAGATATCACTGCTGCCCATGAACTGCGAGCTGTGCCAAAATATTGGCGCCTCTTCGGCAGGTCATCGCTGACCGCATGGCAGAGGCCCTTCCGTCTGCCCTACGCCAGCGCCCATGCCTCAGCCTGCCCCAGCTGTTCAGCCCCTCGCATATGCCGACGTTCCGGTCGCTTCACCAATGACACCCGCTCCTGTCGCACCGCTGACGTACGCTACCGTCGCTGCCCGACCACCGCCTTTGGTCTACCCTTTGGTCTACGCTACGCCTCCAACGCCTGTACAGGAATTTCTTCAAGCGCCGCAGGCTTTTATTCCACCTCGTCCGCAGCGCCGCAATACATGGCGCACCAGTGATAGCCGTCCATCTGTTAATCCTGCGGATTTGCTGGCCATATTTCCCGGTACTGCCGAAATCACACTAACGATGATTTCCTACCGCGCTGAATGTGAGCCTCCTGGCAGCCGCCCCGAAATCAGTACGCGGCTGGCGGCCCTTCTGCAAGTTTCGTCGCAGATGACCGTGCCACCTTTTCTCCCCGGCGCTCAATGTCGCCGCGTCGCCGTGCTCTATCTCCTTTAGGACGGCGTTCCAATCTTGCGCCAGAGGAAAACTGAATGGTGCAGTTCCTGAGGTAGAACTGCGCAACAAGTGAACTGTCAAAGGCCTCACGTATCTCCCGCCAATCTGCTTGAAGTTTCTGTTGAGGGCGTTGTCGTACTGGCTCTGGTTGACACCGGTGCTGCTGTTTCTGCCATGGCTGCAAGTCTGTCATTCTTGAGCAAAGTGGTGACACCAATCTCAGGATTCTCGCTGTGCGCGGCAAATGCCCAGCCTATAGAGCATATATCGGTGTGCACAGCACGAGTCGTCATTCAAGAAGTTGTGTACGCAATAGAGTTTGTCGTTTTGCCTTCCTGCTCGCATGATCTTATCTTGGGCTGGGATTTCCTGTCAGGTCATAATGCGATGATAAACTGTGCTCGTGCCGAACTGGAGATGTTTGCACTTGGCGAGCCGTCGCTGAACGTTCTTTTTTCCAAAGTTGTCGTTGCCGAAGATATTGATCTCCCTGCGTGCTCTTTCGTTCTTGTGCCCCCCGTTCGTGCTTTTTCTCGCAGTACCGATGTCCTTTTCACACCATCGCCATTGTTCCTAAACCGCAAAAGCCTTCCCCTGCCTTATGCCGTACTTTCTAATCAGCTGGCCTCACCGCGCTCTGGATTTCTAATCCGTTCTCCTTTCCCGTATCCCTGCGTCGCGGTGAATGCCTCGGCACCATCCAGCTCATTGATTCTACTCTCCCTGGTGACGCAACACCCGCTTCACAGCCCGCTGACATGGCTGCACTTACACCTCCTGTTCTTGCGCTGGACCAGTCTTCTGCCGACGTTTTCCTCCGCTCCATCGATGCCAGTCTTCCTAAACCTCAACGCTCTGAACTTCTCGCACTGCTTCATCAGTTCCGTTCTTCATTCGACTCTCATCAGCCTGCTGTGAGCCGCACATCAAGTGTTGCCCACCACATTGACGCCGGTTTCCATGCTCCTCTGCGCCAGCGCCCCTATCGAGTGTCTGCAACCGAGCGCCGAGTTATTGAAGCCCAAGTTCATACTATGCTTCAGAATGTCGTGATTGGGCCGTATAACACTCTGTGGTCCTCCACTGTTGTCCCGGTGAGGAAGAAAGATGGTTCTATACGCTTCTGCGTCGACTGCCGTCGCCTAAACAAGATCACGAGGAAAAACGTCTACCCCCTTCCGCGTATAGATGATGCATTAGACTGTTTACAAGGTGCTTAACTATTTTCTTCGCACGATTTACGATCCGGCCACTGGCAGGTGCCCATGGCTGCTGAAGATCGCCCTAAAACCGCATTTGTCACTCCCGATGGCCTCTGAATTTACCGTCATGCCTTTCGCTCTCTGTAATGCCCCTGCTATGATAGATACTATACTGCGTGGCCTGAAGCGGAAGACGTGCGTGTGTTACCTTGATGACATCGTAGTTTTCTCGCCGGACTTTGCAACCCACCTCTCTCGCCTGAAACAGGTCTTCACATGTACTGCGAACGCCAGCCTGCAGCTCAACTTGAAGAAGTGTCTTTTCGCTGCTCGTGAGCTGACCATTTTAGGCCACGTTGTGTCCAAGGAGGGTATACGTCCTGATCCCGCCAAACTTTGAGCTGTGACTGAGTTTCCGAAGCCTACTACAATCAAGCAATTAATAGGTTTTTTGGGCCTGTGCTCATACTTTCGCCATTTTATCCGGAACTTTGCTTCCATTGTCGCACCGCTAACTCAGCTGCTCAGCGATACCTCAAATATTTCGCTGTCGTCAACAGCATGCGACGACGCCTACGACACATTGCGCCGCCTCCTCACGGCCCCGCCCATCCTGCGCCATTTTGACCCTGACGCGACCAACGAAGTGCATGCAGATGCCAGTGGTGTCGGCATCGGCGTTGTGCTTGCTCAGCGCCCCTCCGGCTTCGGTGAATACGTAGTTGCTCACGCCAGCCGTGCTCTCCCAAAAGCCGAATCAAACTACTCTAACAGAAAAGGAGTGCTCTGCCATCGTCTGGGTCCTCACGAAGTTTCGCCCTCACCTTTATGGCCGTTCGTTTGATGTAGTCACGGACCATCATGCCCTCTGCTGGCTTGCATCGCTCAAGGACCCCTCCGGCCGCTTGGCACGGTGGGCTCGTCGTCTACAAGAAAATGATATCCATGTGATTTACCGATCTGGTCGCAAGCACGCAGATGCCGACGCTTTGTCTCGTTCACTGCTGCCAGCCGACTTTGCCAGCCTCTCCGTCTTGAACTCAGTGGCATCTTCGCTCAACATCAGTGACATGCCCTCCGAACTACGAAAGGATCCGTGGATCGCATCCCTTATTAACTACCTTTCCAACAATTCATCGATTACCCCTTCACGCGCCATTCGCCGTCAAGAGTCCTACTATGAGATTCGGGATGACCTCCTTTACCGGCGCACTATCATTGAAGTGGACAGAAATGGCTCCTCGTGATTCCGCGCCATCTACGGACTCAAATATGTACAGCTTTGCACGCCGATCCGCAGTTCGGTCACGCCGGAGGTTTCAAGACGTACACTCAAATTCATCTTCGCTACTATTGGCGCGGTATGTACAACTCGGTTCTAAGGTACGTCCGATCGTGGTTGACTTGCCAACACCGCAAACCTACCTCTCACCATTCGGCTGGTGAGTTACAGCCTCTCACATGCCCGATTAGACCCTTCGAGCGCATTGGAATTGACCTCTACGGCCATCTTCCATACAAAGCTGGTGGCAATCGCTGGGTCATTGTTGCCGTCGACCACCTGACGCGATATGCCGAAACGGCTGCGCTCCCAGCTGCAATAGCCCGAGATGTGGCCGGTTTCTTATTGAAGAACTTCATTCTCCGTCAGGCTTCGGGAAGGAACAGCAGTTTACATTAGGTAGCGAAGTACTGGAAGTAGTAGGCGAATATGTCTACTTAGGACAGGTAGTAACCGCAGATCCGGACCATGAAAAGGAAATAACAAGAAGAATAAGATTGGGATGGAGCGCATTTGGCAAGCACTCGCAGATTATGTCTAGCAGCTTACCGGTATCGCTTAAGAGGAAAGTATATAACAGTTGCATCTTACCTGTACTCACCTATGGCGCTGAAACGTGGAGGCTAACCAAGAGAGTTCTACTTAAGTTGAGGACAACGCAGAGGGTTATGGAACGAAAAATGGTAGGGGTAACATTAAGAGATAGGAAGCGTGCAGAGTGGGTCCGAGGAATAACTCAAGTTACCGACATTCTAGTGGAAATTAAGAAGAAATGGACATGGGCAGGACATGTAGTGCGAAGAGAGGATAACCGATGGTCGCTTAGGGTAACAAACTGGATTCCAAGGGAAGGAAAGCGTAGCAGGGGGCGGCAGAAAGTTAGGTGGGTGGATGAGATTAAGAAGTTCGCTGGGGTCAAGTGGATGCAGCTAGCACAGAACCGGGTTAAGTAGAGAAATATGGGAGAGGCCTTCGCCCTGCAGTGGGTATAGTCAGGCTGATGATGATGATGATTCTCCCTCACGGTGCTCATCGTGAATTGCTCAGCGACAGAGGCCGTGTTTTCTTATCTGACGTCGTTAAAGCCCTGCTCGCTCAGTGCGAAATCATTCAGTGCACTTGCACCGCCTACCACCCGCAAACAAACGGCCTTACTGAACGATTTAATCGCACCCTCGGTGACATGCTCGCGAAGTACGTCGGATCCAACCACATAAACTGGGACATTGTACTTCCTTATATCACCTACGCGTACAACACTGCTACGCAATCCAGCACGGGTTTCTCTCCGTTCTTTTTGCTTTACGTTCGGCATCTATCTGTGCCCCTTAATGCTGCCCTCCCCTACAACCTTGACGCATCAGAATGTACCACAGTGACCGAAGCTGGACAGCACGCAGAAGAATGCTGCCAGATTGCACGGACATTCAAAACCGACTCTCAGTGGCGCCAAAAACATCAACATGACACCAATCAGAATAATACACCACACTTCGAGCCTGGCTCGCTCGTATGGTTCTGGGTTCCATCCGGCAGCCCCGGCCTCTCAACAAAACTCATATACAAGTATCATGGGCCCTACCGCATCGTCGAGCGCACTTCACCGGTGAACTATATTGTTGAGCCGCTTACGCCAGCTTCCGATTTGCGACGCCGTGGCCGTGAAACTGTTCATGTGAAGCGCCTTAAGCCGTTCTACGATCCCATAGTATATTCGTCCCCTTAAGTCACCAGGATGGCTCCTTTTTTCATGGGAGGCATTGTGAAGAAGAAAATGGGCCCCTTCGCTGAACGCTGACGAAGAAGTGTGGAATTGCCATCGCGCAGATTGTGTTGGTTTTGATTGGCCAGCTTCCCTGCCGACCTCGACGCCGTCCTCGACGTACTTCTTATATATATATATATATATATATATATATATATATATATATATATATATATATATATATATATATATATATATATATATATATATATATATATATATATATATATATATATATATATATATATGAAGGAAAGAAGCCAACAGTCGGCGAGGCCAAGGAAAGCGTTGGGGATGGTACTTTTATGTCTTTTTTTAGTGTTTGCTTAGATAATCACAGAAATTAGTAATGTAATCTGTTTAGGGGAAAGATAATTAAACACAAAGTAGTAAAAAAAACAACGTGCCGTTGGTGGGAACCGAAGCCACGACCTCCGAATATCGCGTCCGGTGCTCTTCCAACTGAGCTACATCGGCCGCTGTCCCCCCTGCTACTTGCTTGGGTATTTATGTTGTCTGTATACGAACCTTGAGAGTGTTCACCAGCGCCACCCTCAGCCATAGCGGCGGACGTATAACGTCCTGTGTTACCGCCAGCGTCACGTAGAACGTGATCAAGAGCGAGGGCGAAAGCTGTGCTAGAACCCTGTTACGCTACCTATGGCTTCAAGACTGCCGGAACCGAGACCCCCGTAAGCTACAAGCAGATCAATTAAGGGGAAATGAGGGTGCTCGTTATAATGCATGAAGGAAAGAAGCCAACAGTCGGCGAGGCCAAGGAAAGCGTTGGGGATGGTACTTTTATGTCTTTTTTTAATGTTTGCTTAGATAATCACAGAAATTAGTAATGTAATCTGTTTAGGGGAAAGATAATTAAACACAAAGTAGAAGAAAAAACAACGTGCCGATGGTGGGAACCGAACCCATGACCTCCGAATATCGCGTCCGGTGCTCTTCCAACTTATATAGTAGGGTTTGGGTTTATTAGATGTACTAAGACTCGGAGGCTCACGGCAGGAAAAGTGCGCATAGAGCAAGGTCAAGCGCTCTGAGTTATCTTTTCATATACATCTTCATCTTTACTGGGCCTCCGGGGAGAAGACTAGCCACCCTGCTGACTTACAGCAGAGGCAAGATGGCAAGGTCGTAGTATTCCCTAAGACACTGGACATGGACAGTCTCGCGTTGGTGGAGATCACGTGAGGGCGTCGAGGGTTCCACAACATAACTGACAGAACAGATGCACTCCAGGCCACGATAGGGACCGTAATAACTGGAAAAAAAGTTTAAGGATAGTCCAGGAGTATCTAATCGAATCCAGAGCCACACAAGGCTGCCAGAGCAGAATTGTGGTGCCCTATGGTGGTTGTCGTGGCGGAATTTCTGGTGGGATTGGGTTTCTGTGGTGCAAGATCGCGCGATTTGGCGACAATTTTTTGCGTGTCAGGCAGCCTTTAGAAGCAAGGGTATACTCAAATATGTTTGGCCGGTACGGGAAGAATGGTTCCTCGTGGAGCAGAAGGGTGATGGTTGTAAAACAGATAGAACGAAGAGAAACTGGTAGTAAAAATGTGTAGCAGTAATATACGCGTATGCCACGTATGGAAGAAGGACATCCTAGTCAAAGTGGTCGCAGGAGACGTATTTAGAAAGCATGTCGCAAAGAGCACGTTAAAGCGTTCGGTGAATTTACTGGTTTGAAATGAATGGCCGTGGTGGTTCGATTAAATATGTGGCACATGTTGAGATAAAAAGACGCGTCCTCTGTCCTGAGTAGTTCACGAGGTGTACCGTGGCGAAGGACAAACTGCTGCAAATGAATGAGGCTATATCTGACGCCTTATCAGAGGGAAAGGCAGCGGCTTCTGAGTATAGCGTCAGGTGGTCGACTGCACCGATGGACCGACGGTTTCTGGTTCAGTGTACGGAGGCGGTCCGTATTAATCAATAAAGACACAATCAAAGGGCCGTGATGGGCAAGGTAACGGCTGTAAGGCCCCAACAGAACCATGAGGAGAGGACTTGCGACGTTGACAGGCGCCGCATGAGCGATTTTATTTGAGGAAGAAGTTTTACATGCCCTTCCAATAGTATAGTGAGCGTAGCCGATGGTACGTCTTGAACACTCGCGAATAACCGCACTGTGGGTCAGCGTGAAAATATCCATAAAATGGCGAGCGCAGTTGACGGGAATTACTAGCAACCATTTGTGGCCATCAGCACTGTAGTTGCAGCAATAAAGAAGGTTGTTGCGGAAAGCAAAGTGTTATGCTTAGCGGAGAAGCCGCCCGTGATGGAGGAGCAGCCGATGAATCGGAGAGAACGATAAGAGAAGCGATCGAGGGGTCTTCCCGCTACGAAGAAGGCATGTAAATAATATGAAGTGCCATCTTGGTGGCGTCCAAGATGGAAAGGCTTGCGAGGTGAACTGGAAGGGGGCAGCGAGAAATGGCATCGGCGTCTTGATGACTGCGCTAGAGCTGTAAACTACGTGGCCATCAAATTCATTTAGACGAAGAGCCGACCTGGTAAGACGGCCGGATGGGTCATTCATGGAGGAAAGCCAGCGCACCTAGCTTCCCTCCTCCCCGCCTCTGCATCAAATGTTGGATGGGGATGTATTAGGAGTAGTGATACTCGATCGAGAAGCAAGACAGGAACAGTCCGCGTACAGCTAGGTTAAGCGCGAACAAACACCGATGACGATACCACTAATGACAGCACGCAGAAACTAAATATTTTAATATAAATTTTCACCTTTACAATATATATATATATATATATATATATATATAATATATATATATATATATATATATATATATATAATATATATATATATACCTGGTGTGGCAGGGTACCCCGGTTTACAATGGTACTGGATTCCCCCGGCCTGGTGCTCGACTGTTTGGGACGGAAAACCTGGAAAAGGGGTAAACAAAGACCAAATAATAGGTTTTCCCGCACGACACAAACTTATAGTTGTCCGTTCGCGGAACGAATCACTGGCCCATCGGCGAAGCGTTACATATATAGATATATAACCATAAGTAAAAAAAGCTTCACACTGAAAAGTTTTATTTGCAGTCGACATTTCGGCAGGAACCCTGTATTTCTCAATATTATTTCTTACGTGGTGACAAGCAAAGAGGCGGCACAACATGGCGACAGGATGAACGATAATTAATGTCTAGACAAGCGCGAGGCCTCCTCTCGCGCCACTGCCAATCTTCTTCGCAACACCACCCGGGGCCGCAGAGCGATCGTCCTGATCGGTTCACTTGAAGTTGATGATCACGTGACGGTAAGGATGTTCTAGAAAAGATAGAAAAGAATGATGTGATTGCCTCCACGATGACGATGACCATGATGATGCTTGGGTGATCCGCCTCCCCTGGAGCTGTTCAACCATCCCTCACCAGAGTCCATGGGACTGACAACTCGAGGTCACCACGAGCGTCTGGGCGTGGGTTGCGTGTACATGTCCGGTTCCTTTGGGGTTCTTTGTCTCGGGTCTGGCTGGTCTGTCTGTTCTCCTTGTCTTCAGATCCGGGCTGGGGGCTGGGCGGTTGTAGTTGGTCGGGTCTGGGCAGGAGGGGCTGGGGCGAAGCTGCTCGGCGGTGTAACAGGGCTCTCAGCCGATGGTCCCGGCTTACAGATGGCGTCGATGCTCCAAGGTTAGAGTGGGGATGACGTACCCCGCACCTCCACCAAAATGTTACGTGGTGACAAGCAAAGTGACGGCACAACATGGCGACAGGATGAACGATGATTTAATTTCTGGCATAGCGCCAGGGCTCCTCTCGCGCCACTGCCGATCGTCTTCTTCGCAACAATATATATAAAGGAGCGAACAGTATAAGAGTGCAAGGCTAACACTGGGTTTCTTTCTACTATTTTTATGTTTATACTGTTGGCATTGAACAAATTCGTCTTATGGTGATTATTGCGATAACGAACAATAAATGCTAAGCAGAGGGAAAAACAACATGCTGATGGTCTGACGGTGAGAGTCGAATATACGATCTCCGAACGTCGCGTCCAGTACTCTTCCAACTGAGCTACATCGACTTTTGTTTCTTTATTGCCCAATTTATTATCAAATTTTTACACATAAAGAACATTACTCGACACACACACGCACACACACACACAGAATATTACGCGACAAATACACAACATGTGTTAAAACCACGCAATTTGGGTTGCGTGATCCATTACAAATCAGTCATCTGCAGCAACACTTCCGTTCTCGGAAGCCCCTCAGCACTTCGTCTTGTGACTTGGGAACTTCAATAACATTCGCAATGGCTTCGCGAATGTACTGCCGTATTTTCCTCGCATCAACGTCTGCATGCCTAAAAGCCTTTCTGGATCACCAGATACTGTGCAGGCCCAATAGCATGATCATGTCCAGCGGTAGCCCATCATCATCTTCAATTGGTTTGGTTTGGTTTGGTTTGTGGGGTTTAACGTCCCAAAGAGACACAGGCTATGAGAGATGCCGTAGTGGAGGACTCCGGAAATTTCGACCACCTGGGGTTCTTTAACGTGCACTGACATCGCATAGCACACGGACGCCTTGTTTTTTGCCAGCACTGAAAAGCGGCCGCCGAGGCCGGGTGTTGATCCCGCGTCCTTGGGAACAATTGTCGCGCGCCGTAACCACTGCGCCATCCCGGCGGGATTCATTTTGAATTGGTAAAAATCGAATTCTGAATGCATCCACGCAGATTTTAGGAGTACGTGAGAAGGCCTACAGACTAAAAGGATTTGGTTGGTCTATGTTTACACCTGCTACGATTTGTAGTTCATTTCTTGTTACCAAGATATCATACGTGTTACAAGTACTGCATCGTTCTCGTGTGAGTGTGGAGAGATTTCATCGTGTGTTCCCCATGTTTTTGTGGGGAAGTACTTGGCAGCGTACCCACCGAACCAGCTTGTTTCAGCACGTCCGCTCTGGCGGAGTTGGTTTGGCTCATTTGTATGTTCGCCAAGTGGTTAACCGTTTTATGTTCTGTCGTGATACAAAGGACTCATTTTTTCTAACTGTGTGTCAGGTTAGATTGAACAGAGTGCTACCTAATTTTGTTGTAAGTTCGACGAGCATGCAAGGCAGGATATTCGGAATCCTTAAAGAAGTGTACAAGTCATGTCGCGTATTGCAAGCCCGTTTTTCGTTTGAATATTTATCAACTGTTACGCGAAAGAACCTGTACAAGGACTCGTGCCATGTCGTTCTCCCGATCCCATTGTACAGATCGTTGTACTGTGCAGGTCAATGGAACTTAGTCCTTAAACGAGTAAAACATATGGCTGTACCAGTTTGAACAAAAACTTTCTTTTTCAAGTTCTATAGCAATACACTAGACGTTAAGACATGTTTAGAAAAGAAAGGTTTTTCTGCTTTGGGAAAATCACTGTTTGATATGACGCAAACCGGAGACTATCGAACACGTTTTCTTAGACTGTTGGGAAGCCTTGTTCTTCCGGGACATTCTACAAGGAACAATTAAAAAAGACCTACCCGTGTATGCAACTTAGCTACACTGACATCCGTCCAACCTTCCGCTTGCTTGGGTATTTATGTCGACTAGCCTAAACCTGTGAGCGTTCACAAGCGCCGCCCTCGTCCCTAGCGGCGGATGTGAAACATCTTGTTATACCGCGAGCGTCACGTAGCACGTGATCATTAGGAAGGGCGGCAGCTGTGCTACTGGGCTGTTACCCTACCTTTGCGTCCTCCAGACTGCCAGAACCGAGACCCTCGCAAGCGGAGAGGAAGAGAGACGCACTTGACTGATGAGGTGTATTATTCGTTAAGGCAACACTTTATTTGACTCGAAGTTTCCAGCGGAGGAGCCACCTTTTTCATTAGTGTTTCGCCCTTTTCTGCTGCTTTGCCTTTGAAGGGGTTAGGCTAGCAAAAAAATAAAAACGGTTAAATAGAAAACTGAGAAGTGCGAAAAGTAGACATAATAAAGAGGAAAGATACACGGATCTGTATAGAATATACCGACTGCGGACAAGTGTAATATGCTAGAGTCACCTTTCTTTTCCTGCTACTAGTTTATTCCTGTTTGGCAACCGTGTCGCGTTGAGCCTAAATGATCAGCAGCGTGGCTTCCACGCCGCTGCCTCAGTCTAAGAATGCGGGATGCTGTCCCTTAAAACCGCTCCTGGAGGGCAGGGGGACAGAAAATTGACCCAACGACAATTACGGCAGAAAATAAACCCTAATGTGTTGTTATGTGTAAGGAACCAAAGATACCAGGGTAGCCAGAAGGGAGAAGTGGTTAAAAAGACAAGATAAAAGAAGGAAAAAATGGAGGGGCATAACTTTTTATGGTTTGGAAGCCAGGAGGATGAATTAAAATGAGGGGGGGGGGGGGGAGATAATTGCCGGAACGTGGCATACAAAATCTGGTTTGAACTTAGAGGATACTGTCAGTGGGTCTTTGTGCATTAGAGTCGGAACTGTCATAGGTATTCGGTTTCGGAAGGCAAGCTAGAATGCCGTGGCTTGGGTGTGTCTTTTTTTATGGTCTTTTGATTTAAACATGGTGTTATTCTCATTGCTCGCACTCACGAGTGTTTTTGAAGCCATTCTGTAATATTTTTACCCTAAGTTCAAATACATGGCCCTTCTCTCGTAGTCGTTTTGAAAGGCGGAGGTTGGGAAGGGATTTAACATATGAGCGGTGGCTATTATATGTAGTTCGAAATGAATTGGCTGTTTCTCTTATGTATTGTATTAAATAATCGCCGCACCAAGCATGTAAACCATGATGCTCGAATCGCAATACAAATCTTCCAGGATAAAATGTTTGAAATAGGAATGAGTGCTTCTCGTGACTGCTGAGGTTCGCATATTAGCAGATCGGACATCAGGTTTTTCATCATAGTGCGCAGCCCACAGTTGTCGGATTATTGACTATTATGTAGACAACGTGGCTTTCTAATTGTTTTGGTGTCTGTATGTTACCTGAGGAACGGCCTAGAAAATTATGGAGGGACGCCCACCTTGTTGAATGATGTTGAACAGATTTTTGGATTTCGTTACTATTCGGGGGGTTGTTTTGTTTATGAAGGTTAATATCCGATTAGAGCGATGTGATGGGGGCTGGGCGTTCTCATGAACGAAATTAGGATTAGTTAGTTCCGCCCTTTTAGTTGTGTCATTGATGATAGAGGAGGGGTAGCGCACTTTCCTTAAATTTACTACTGTGCGATTAGCGTCTCGTGGTAATCCCACTATCTTAAGCAAATTGTTTCAGTCTGATGGCCAGTGAGGAGGTGATTGAAGTTTTACAGTGACGCGGGTAGCAACTGTTGAAATGAAGATATTGTTGTCTGTCAATAAATTTTTTATAAACGGTAGTCATTAATGTTCCTCATTCAACCCAAATTAAGATATCTCGACAATTAATATTTTCAGTCCAGTAATTCTGTGTGAATAGATGTTTCGGTGTATAATATTGAATGAGGTGATAAACTTAATGAGCTTGCCATTCGTTTCTCTCCAAATTACCAATATGCCATCTAAAACGCTTCTGTAGAAAACTGGTTTGGTTGGAATGAGGAGAGAAGGTCTGATTCAACTTTGTTCAATACTATCCTGGTGTAAATTGGCGCTAGTTTTATGCCCATAGATGTATCACTGGTTTTAAGCTAATATGACGTTGAAATCAAAAGTATTAGGGTTAAAGACCACAGTGGCGAGTATCTTGAAGGTTAGTGCGTGCGTGCGAGTAAGCGTTGTGTCAATTCATTATTATTATCACGTAATGGTCACAATGCCGTTGGCGACAAATAGGGAGGCTTGAAATTCACTGGAACAAATTCTTTATTTGGGCTGACTTGCGCCCGCGAACGAACTAAGCAAGTCGGTGGCGGCGTTAGCAGCAAACGTGCGCGTCGATTGTTGATCTAAGAATGCCCGTTACAGTTGTCAGCACTGAATTTAAAGGCGGCGAGGAAAGATCTAGAGAAAGCCTCAAGCGGTACTAACATGATCTGGAGCATTATAGAAACACACGAGAGCGGCTGGTATCTTCCAGATACATCCCGACAGGATCACAATGATAAGGCCGCATGCCAGCGGCTGTCGAATAAGAACAAATAAAGATTTCAATAGTTCGCGGCCATATTACTGCATCACTATCTCTAACACTGGCAATATGACGATTGACAGTTCGCGCGGACTCACACCGTCCACGTTCTCTGTAGACACTTTAGCCGACACTTCCATCTACACGACCTCAGAGGCAAGAGTTGGTTTCGTGTTCAATAACTTCCTGTTTAATTTTGCCAGCATATTCCTGCAGCATGTGTCTGTGAAGGATGTTTAGAACAATAGCATTCCGAAAAGGTTTGGAACTTTTTCTCCAAATTTATAATTATGTAAATGCCTAAAATGTGTTTTATTCGCATGGTAACATCTGTTTATTGTTAGGTTTGCCTGGAAAGTTGTGTTACTTTAATTTTATATTATTTACTACCACTCACTTGTCACAATTCTTCACAAAGCAACACAGTATTGGCGCTTTAAAGATCAGGGGTGAAGTACTCATTTCGTTGCATGTAAAATTCCAGCTGGCACGCCTCTTCGATCACACGAGTAAGAATATACTCGAAAATATGATTTGCGTAACTAAACCAAAGCAGAAGCTGTAGACTCTTTTTGTTTATTTTATATTTCAGCCTGATATAGGCTTAGCACAATTTCCACGGAAAGTAATACCGCGAGTGAATGAACTAAAGCGTGGACTCCAAGCACATCTCTAGCTGTTGTTCCTGTCTACAGTAAGTGTTGATAATTTTTCATTATTATATTACCTTAGGTGCACAAACTGCTAGCGTGTAGGAACTAGTTTATTGGCTCGTCGTGAGAAACGCGATGCGCTGTCATGGAACCACGCAGGATAGG
Organism: Amblyomma maculatum; assembly: GCF_055883805.1. Classification (NCBI taxonomy): domain Eukaryota; kingdom Metazoa; phylum Arthropoda; class Arachnida; order Ixodida; family Ixodidae; genus Amblyomma; species Amblyomma maculatum. The sequence goes on along the minus strand of NC_139348.1, from coordinate 53,854,260 downwards.
ACATAGTTCTCATTCGCAACTAAAACATATAACGCCACCATTTGTCAGTGTTGTGTGCCCTTTTCTGTCGCTCTTTAATGCTGCTTAACCTTTTAACGATGAATATTAGCCAACTCTCTCAGTTACCTGCTTTCTAAAAATATCGAGTTCCGAGTAAAACTTCGTAGCTTCTTCCAACCACTAAAACAATTACTAGTGTATGAGGTAGTCTTGACCTCTGACGCCAGAGCTTTTTAGACCTACTGCGAACCAAGGCACAGTAGTTATACTCCTGAATGCTAACACATATTTCAAGGCGACAGCGTCAAAGGCCATGAAAGATTTGAACAAGCAAACTCAATTGCCAAAGAGATAACTTCATGCTCGCACGGTGCTTCTCAGCGGCGCGTAAAGCAATCAATTCATTGCACGAGAATTTTATGATGAAATCCACAGTCAAAATCAGTCTTGAAGTCAGGGCAAACGGCCTGTCGTAATGTACCCATCGTGAAGGTGCTCTTCAAGTGAGGAGACAAGCGTAATTACATTATCAGTCGCAGACCTATTCTGGCGAAGTCCGTTCATTTCTTAAGAATATTCATTTCGGCTTTCGAAGAACCAACCAGGTGACGCGTTTGGAGATAATTCGCTCCACAAGCGTACCTACGCAGCACAGTAGGGCGATGGGTCGGAAGGATGCATAACTTGATGGCTGTTTAGAGGGTTTCAAAACGGGCACAAATTTCGTCAACTTCTTCTATTCCGTGGGGACCTCACCCGACTGCCAGGAACAATTATAGTAATCGAGGAGTGGAAGTCGGGAATTCTTTGTTTAATTCCGCGATAGCTGTGAATAACTGTTAATAGTGAAAGGTAGGTGCATCGCTGGCACTGCCGCATGGGGGATGCCCGGCAGACCATCTGTGGAATTTGCGGAAGTCCCTGACCCCGAAGACAGTAGTCTGCCGTATTCTTCTGAGACTTCTTAAATAGATTTTTGTTCATGCAGGGACAGTGCTCTGAAATGGTGAAGCTGTTGGAGGGGCATGCGCATACCACGAACTATCCACCAAATTTTGGCTACTGATTGGCGCACATCCAGCGCAGAACAAACGTCACGCCATCTTTGCCGACTAAACTTATCCAGGTAGCGTCGAATGTGATGTGTGCGTCGGCAGGCACGAATGTCTTCAATGTTTACTGTGCGCAAAGGTTTCCTTTCAGCTCGCCTGCGAATAGCACGCAGCCTTAGCTTTGTCTCGTAATTTGAAGTTAACCTATCGGTTTTAGCTGTGATTTGCGTGCTTTCGATATTGACTCCTCATTTCGAGTTGCGGCAGTAATACCTTTGCTTGCAGCGTCTTTGTATGTATCCCCGTCTGTAGATTTTATAAGAAATTGCTTTGGCGCCATCTGTGCACTGACAGCTGATATGAGGATTGGGTAACGGTCACTTCCACGTGTTTCCAGATCGGTGCGCCAGCTAAAGTTGTGGGCAGCTGAACTTGTCACAAAGGTCACGTCGATGCTGCTGGCAGTCGTCAGGCCTCGGAGATGTGCGATTCCGTTATCTCAATGGTATGGATGGATGAATGGATGGGATATAGAAGCGTCCCCTTTGAAACGGGATGGTAGCAATAGCTATCATGCTCATTTTTCTCCTATATCTTAATTATTGATTTAGATTGGTAAACTAAACCATCATTCCATTTATTAAATTTTTGTTTCTACATTACAAACATTATCTCACTTCTTTGCTTTTAAACCCCCAATCTTCCAGTCGTGTTTTGCTAGTTTCCACCGCCGGATTATTCACCCGGCCACTGGCATCTCTAAACTCCAGAGCTTCAGGAACAGTGACTGCGCCTGCATCAACTTCCGTATGGATACCATTACATTTTAGTATAACATGGTCTATTGTTCCACTGGAGTTACCACATACAGCACATGCGTCATCTTCATTGTTAAAATTCTTTTTGTAGCTGCGTGTTCTAAGGCACCCTGATCTAGCTTCAAAAGTAGGGCACTGTCCCTTGAGTTATCAAAGAAAGCTTCCTTCCTGATCTGCATTTTCCACTTTAGGGTACGGTCTTCTGAGCAGCGCCACCTGGCGACAGATAGCGCTAACATTTTAAAAAATGAATAAGAGTGTATTTAAAGCCTGCCGCACTCTTTGCTTCAGCGGCGCAATGGATTGACACTACTTACCTGCATAAAATATCCGTGCGAATAAAACGTCTGTTCGAATCCTGTTAAGTGCAATTTTGTTTTTCATTTTTCATTTAAACTGCAACGTTAAATTACGCTGGTAAGACCTCACTCGGGGTGTGTTATGTTATGTGTTTAGTTCTCAGTAGCCGAAAATCAAGCCGTCACCTCAGGAAGTGACGATATGACAACGACAACAATACTGAATTACCTTCAGCTAAACAACTCCTGCCTTCATTGAGTATATGTTGCCTTTAGGATGCGTTCAGAGAGACGCTTCTCAGTAACAATTGACCCGCTCAGAAGTAACCAGTGAGGAGAAAGAAGTAGCGGGACCCTATCGTTGAGGAGACGGAATTACGCCTCGGAGATATGTTATGCTGCCGTCATTTAGGGGTTCAATTGAATGTTTTGAGGAAGTTCTGCAAGCTTGGAACCTCGTGCACATGTGTGTGAGCTTCCTCAAATTTCTTTGTGAGCGTTGAAGTCTCCGCAAATAATTTGTCGAGGGGGCTTCCTTATTACCAAATTTTTAAACCTCAAAGCCTCATAGGCTCGGTATATATTCCAATAAGAAGAGTGTATTCTTGTCCCCTAATTACTCTTACGGCACACACATATTCTTTGTCATTGTGATGCGGAACTTCAACTAAGGAAGCCGGGATATCTTTGCGAAAGCCTATCAGTTCTCTGCTAACGTCATCTGGTTGTTGTGAATTATGCGAATAGTATCCCCGTGTTCTGAAAACTTCTTTCACACGCGATTCAGAGAATAAAGGAAGTGGTGCTCTCGTACAAGCTGCCGGAAATCAGTTTCGAGCGTAAACCACGAGCGTTACACTGGAAAATGGCGCATGTGCGAAATATGTTGTGGATGGTCAGCTGTGGTCAAGCTCTTCCTGCCGAAGCCATGATTACAGATGTGTGATATCACGCCCCTGCGGAGCGTAAGAGACCGACAGCAATGGCTCTATTGCTTGAACAGCTTCTACTGCTGGGGGTCCTCGTGACGAAGGGTTAGCGCAAACAAGTGCTTTGCTGGCGACAAACAGCATCGGAATCATTAGGCACGTGAGTTCTTGTTCGGTGCTTCCGCTTTGGTGCATTTCGCTGATCTTCTTGTTACATTGCGTTGCCTTAGTCTGAGAGTTAGAAAGGTTGTTTGTCGGGTCTTGTACGGAGTGTCGCTGCTTCTTCGGTTAAATGAAAAAAGCCAACGGACTTCCCACGCTTCATTTTGTTTGCAGTCACGTATGTGTCATCACGCGTTTTTCCGTAATGTGATTTTTCACGTTGTAGTGACTGATTTTGGGTTAGATCTAACGTATTTGTAAACGCCACGTGAGGATAACGTGGTGGATCATGACGCTTGGGCGGTTTCTCATGAGCTTCCTCCAATGAGCGTGCAAGTGTAGCAGCTTTCTTTTTAGCACTCCCTCCGTATGAAGCAGGGTGTGGGCCGTCGCAGTTTGCGCTTTTAGGTTGCGCTCTAGAGGTGCACTGTTTGTACGAATGGGGGCCAGCACACACTTTGCGTCGCATGGGGCCGGTACAGTGTCTCCATATGCGGCCATGCCTCTGGCATTTGTAGCATTGTGTCGCTGCTCCGACATACTTAGGTACAGGTTAACTAGAGAACCCAAGCGTGACTTTTTAAGGCAGTGGTGGAGCTTTTGAGAAATCTAATATAAAGGTTCAACGGCGTACCTCTCACTGAGAATACACCTCGGTCACTTATATACTCCTGCAGATCTTCATTTCAGTAGATTACAGGTACGTCTTGAATTTTCCCGCACGTAGCTGTGTACGAAAACGGTATTTGGGTCTCTACAGCCCCTCCAGCCAGCTTAGCTACTGTGAGCAAACAGTTGGCAGCAGGCAATGTCGATACTGTAACCTTTAAGCTCCCATCTTTGTTATTTTAAGACGATGGCTAAGAACTTTTACTTTAGCCGATGCTGCAACTGCCGAAGCCACGATGTTACGGTTGGCTTTCCATAGATTGCCTCCTACCTCTGTGAGCCTGAAAACAACCGGAACACAAGCAGCTCTCTTTTTCTTGTAGGACGCAACCGTGAAGAATACCTTGGCAATGTCCTCTGCATGGCCACCCAAAGGCGCATAGCTGGCTTGTTCTTCGCGTGATCTCTTTATTGCAGGGCCCTGATCTGTTGCAACCACTACAGAAGCCGCTCGACTAGCCGATGGCCCTGCTGCCATCTGTGCAGCATAGAGTGCGGCTGGTGGTAATGTTTCGTGTCAACGTGCATGCGGCGGAGAGCACCAAGAAGGTCGCTTGACGTACTTCCGCCGGTTGCCAGGGACCTCCAGATCGTCGCATGTTAAGGACACAAACCACAAACAACACTTAATACTATAAAACTTCAAAAAGAAAAAACGCCAAAAATAGAGACCGGTCTCTGACAGCCGCTCAGCTAATCATCGTCTTCTTCTCTCCTCCTCTCTTTTAGAGGCCACTTTTCCAGGCCGTTTCTCCATCTGTCTGATTGACTTTAGTTACAGCAAGCGCTTACTCAACACAAAATTGCGGTGCCTCCCCTCGTGAGCTTTGATGCACTCGTTTCAAGTTTTCTTTGTCGCTCAAGTCGTCTCTGCCCGCTACACACGTGTTTTTTGTTCATGGTCTAGTATTCGTGTCATTGAAACACTAAATGTGGCGATGGAATCATTTTTCAGGACCTCGTTAAGAGCTCTCAACCATAGGAGCTAAACGTTTTTATTCAGCGGGTATCCTTTCAGAGCGTTCTCGAGCAGCATATGCTAGGAACCCATCCACTGATCTTATCGCCACGGCTTCATTCAACAATATCGCACTGTCGCGGCGATGGCTTCCACCGCCCTCGGACCAATCACGCTCACGTCCAAAATAACCCGAATAATGCTCTCGAAGCCACGAAGGAACCGCTCACGCACCATAGCCGTCATATACAAATAGAAATGTAATTACCACATTTGTGAGCCTTTCAGCCGGCCCCTTGTCACTCTCCTATAAAAGAAGGTTTGGATCCATGAGACAAACGTTAGCAAAATTCTAGAAGCCTATTAAATCTTGTTGGTAGAAAAAACTGAATATTCCTCTTCGCGCAGGTTTGTCTAAGGAACAAAATATGCTTTTTTAATTCGTGCCTGCATGATAGTAAATGTACCTGGCTAACAGAGAATGATAATATTTACAAATTCTGCCTTTCAGTTTAATCAGGTGTCTTTCAGAGCTGGCATGGAGTTCGTCGGAGTGTAGTGCTTAAAGCTTACTGAGCTGCCTTATGGATGTAATTGGCTGCAGTACGGACAGATGATGAGGTCGTAGGCGCTGGCCGGCTGCTGACCAACCTAATACTTGTCCAACCTTTTGCAGCCTGCTGACAGAGCAACCTTGGTCGAATTGGTCGGCGTTCAGTCAGGTGTGCGAGCTCGGCCGTTGGATGATGGCCGACCTCCGCCAAACTTGGTACTTGGCCAACCATATGATGTCATTCGACTGAGCATTCTGCAGGTCGGCTGCCAACCTAAAACGATGATCGGCCACTGATCTCACAGACGCGGAATGCCACCTGGGAGAATGGTGTTTATTGTGTTAGGTGTTATATAAGGTTGTTGACTATAACGGCACTTAGTAGTTATAGGTCCTACATTATTGCTCTAATTTGTTCACTTTTAGTATGAATTGAACTTTCTGCTACAGCTTGCCATATATTGTTGGATAGCTCTTGTAGCATAGGGATTACACGGCTTATTGAAGGTTTTCATATATTTGTCTCAGCTGTATAATTTTGGGTAAAACCTAACGTTATGCCACAGCCCCAAATCATATAACTGTTAATACCTAATTATGAGTATATTTCCCCTTAACTGTAAATACCTGTGGGAAATTATCCTTATAAATTATCGGGGAATAAAAGGAACGTTCTCTTAGAGCGTCGTTGAAGATTCAACACTTCATGCCGAGTACAGCTGCACTTCACTGATTATAGGTTCAATTATATTCACTGTTTGAGATTGTACATTGCTTTATAAAAATAAAAGGTGCAGTATCTGAACACATCTTAGTGGAATTTTTACTGTTGATTACATTTTGAATGCAGTTCCAAACAAGATCCCAAATGATATGGGATGATGCTTATCATGAAATACATTTTTAGCTTAAGTTTCATTTGCATAATTTATTTGCGGTGCGTAGGACTTAAATAATGAGAATGAAATTATTTCAACTTGGGCAAAACATCGATAACACTTATGCGGTCGCCTAAAGATAAATTATTTATTACAAAATAGCAATAAAGTGTAAACGGGCTATGACAATCAGCATTTGAGCATAACTGATTATTGCATTTCAATCCTCGAAATTTGAGCTCACTCAATGCAGTGGATATTATAAAATTAATTTTCATTATATTATTGAGATCAGCTTTCTGGTCTGGCAACCATCGGCCGTAGAAGTCACAACGAGATCCCCATTTCGTCTGCTATTCGCAGTGTCGGCTGCAGTGTTTCATGCACGCTGGGAATGGTGGTCACTAAGGTTTTTTCTTCAGCAAAAATATTTCATTCACATCTTCTCTTCTCTTTGAGAAGCCTTCACTCTATTATGCGACCTTAGTGATCCTTAGACCTGTTTTGGGCTTCTTGTAGAGATTGCCGAGGAGGCAGAAATCGACGGGTTTATGCTGTATAATTTAGGCATACAATCAGAAGCATATTATTCTTCCGTTAGAACAGTTAGCTGGTTTTAGCAGCAAGCACTCGAGCATATAAAACGCCACTTGTCCTACGTTTCCTTTCGCCGTGTACATGTGCCGCGGACGGGAGGGGTGAGCTTTGTACTCCTGATTGCTGAGCTATTGCCGTCTCTATTTTGGTACAAAACTTAAGAGTAAATCTCAGACATGTATACTTTGACGCGAGAGCATACCTTGCGACACTAGAGGAGCAGACAAAACCTTTGAACGAAGCGATACCTCTTGTCTTACTGTTACATGCTGACTTGCTGCTACATGCGCGTGTTAGTCAGACATTTATTTTCGGCTGGCAAAGCATTCTTGCAAAACAATGTTCAGTCTGGTCGCGGCCTGCGCACGAAAAAATGTGCCGCCGCCACCTCAGTCCCGTCATGGCGAAACCCTAAACACTTCGACTGCGCTTCACTGCGTGCCCGCACCGAACGAAAGCCTCCCAGTCGCCGCCGTCTCCATCCCGCCTCCCCCGCAGCAGCGTGCGAGATTGCAACCGCATCCCGAGCCTAACCTTGCGATTTTCTAGTGCTTCTCCAGCAGTTGACTCGCGATTGCTTCAACGTAAGCATACACCATTTAGTATTTAGTGTGTGAACTCTAAACGTCCGCAGGAACGCGCTGATTCACGGATTACGACTGCGCCCTCATCGTGTTTGTTTACATAGCTTTTGCAATGACTGATGTATGCTGCTCGTTCGCACGGAATAAAGTACAAGCTGAGCTAGTAATTCCAAAACTATCCATTTCCGTTCGGAACGGTTCCACCTTTATTGTTCACAAACCACAACTGCGCTTTATGCGCTTTACATAAGCGGCGCCGACAACTTCCTGCTGCGCTCCCTAGACAGGGTCACATATCGACACTTCCCGGTAAATGTGCACTCGCTTTGAGATGTAAGCAATTGTCGACTTGGGGTCGCTACTGCCAGAGCTACACTTGATAGCCACATGCAACCGCTAAAGCTTGCTAATGCAAGCTCCGTAACCGCCGAAACTCTACATCCGAGCCCCGCTTACTCGCGCTAGGCCTACTAGTCGCTGAACGGGCTTGCATTCCAGCGCCGACTAATATTTCTGGCCAAGGTCATTGCTGATGACAATGGGGAACATATATAGTGTAGGTTCTCGTTTTTCTTTTTCTAACACGGTTAATTAAGCTACAGAGACGCGCAGCTGTTCAGGCCGTGCACTCTTCGGGTGTCAAGTTCCCGCTATGCCTCCGATACGACAAAAACAGACCGGACGATCGTTCGCTGATCAGTTTTATCGACGCCGCGGGGTCGCAGAACTTCACAATACGACGATAGGCGGCCGTTGGCCGTGCTGGCGTCATCGCCTTTGTAATATGCGACAGATCAGCGCGTCAATAACCTAAGGAACCTATAACCATGCAGCCCAAACATGCATTAGTACACGTTGCTTTCGTGCGGTAACATCTTCATCAAGCACTTCTGCATGAGGGACAACCACTGTGTCAACCGGTCAAGAAAATACAGATGTGTCCTTTGATATTCCAGCCTGCATTGCAGACGACGGTCCGCCGCCTATCCTCTGTGACGTCACACGAGCATTATGAAATGGCAGTCGCTCTCGGTGGGAGCAGCTTCCGGATTCCGATTTCTGTCGCATGTTTTGTAATATGAGCTGCGCGCTAGGCACTAAAACTTCGCGAGTAGAATCACAGACCTATATATTCATAGAAGTATAAAACGGCAATACATCAAACGACCCTCTCATCGCCTCTTTAACTGTTGACCGGCAATGGATCCAATGCTGTTATTCTCTACATTACTATTTAGGGGTAAATTACTTGAGGCTGTAGCGAGAGTTGTGGTCATTCACTCACTCACTTCTCAAAGCTCATTTGTCTTATCTATTCGCACTGACTGGGCAGACTTGTTAAAGTACTACATGTGGATTCCTTAAGGAAAGTGCGGTCAAGTGCGGAGAGTGGGCCTTTTAATTTAGATTACCAGCATGTTTTCTGCGGAAGGTAGATCGCCCTGCTATTCACTGATTCTGTGTTCCCGATACCGTTGTGTCAACAACCTTATCCATTGTTTTTTGGCCCTAACGCTTCTAATCGCTTTGTGCGCGCGTGCATTCAATCTACTGCAAAAGCGTTTACACAGCGCAAATTAGCGCTCTCTGTGATAGCATGGCGTCAAGCTAAGGAGCTATATGTGCCATGGCGCTGTGAATTGCCGCGTGGTATCTTCTGCGTCTTATTCATATGTTCCTCGGGACATTTTACATAGAGAAATATAAGGCATATAAATCACACCGTACAGTGTAAAGCCCAGCCCGCACGACAGTGTCCTAAACGTTAGTAAAGTAAAGGGCCTCCTGCACGCCACCTTCGATAAATCTAAAAAAAAAAATGTGAAGGGAGGAAATCACGCCAGACAACTTACTGGCTGGTAAATAAAATCTCCACTCATTATACAATTTAAGCTCCCGATTATAATATTGGCAGTATTTGTAAAAATACAATTGGAGACTTTATAAAACAGTTTTCGAAATGATGAAAAAGCAGTAGTTGATAGAGTAAACATTTCAAATTTTTTTGCCTTTGCATGAAAGTAAGAGTTGTGTTTGGCGTGAAAACTGTTCCTATAAGCCTGCATAGAGGATCAAAAATAGAGCTCAATTCATGAAAACTGACGGTGACAGTGTATGAACAGAGCACATTTTCTAAATTTATTCATGCCATTTTGATAACACTTGTGGAAATAGTTTATATTGTTTATTATCAGTGTTTCCGACGGAAACCACCTTATCTTCTAGTCTACCGGTAATTTGGTGTTAAATGCATTCTTAAAGGTTTTAGCCAATACAAAGGGAGAATACATATTAGGGCTCTTTAAAAATTGTGCGGTTATGAAATCAACCCCAATTGTGATAATAGACGGGGCGCCCACTTTTCGATGGCGGCGAAAAGCAAGTTGCGTTTGTGCTGCTTCGTGTCGGTGCATGGTAAAAAAACCAAGTGGTTAAAATTTTATACACTACGGCGCCTGTCATATCCCGACTGAATTTGGGACGCTAAACCTCCGCCCCCCAAAATACTAACGATTTAGTGACCCACCCCGCCACCGCCTATGGAAGATGTCCTGCGGCTGTGAATGAGGATGTGAGGATGTGAATTATTTTAGCTATACTCACTAGGTTTAACTAGAGAGTATGTTATGTTGGAAGGTAGCTGTGAAGTGGGAAATCGGGCAATCGCTTTTGTGTCAATAAATGAAAAATAACAAAAAATACAACCGATTTGCGTAGTTATGAAATTCGAATGAAATGGCCAGCACAGCTTACCACTTCATGTTTTTGATGCAAATTACAGTTCCTTATGTTTCATTTTAGTCTGATGTATTATTACAGGAAGTCAGGAAGTCCACACCGAGTATAACGTCTCTGGAGCAATCCGCTAGCACAACAAACGTTGCCGGGAAGGTTCGCCCTTGAACTGTGACTCGCGCTGTGCATGTTTATTTTTATTTATTTATTTGATACTGCAACTTCCCCTTGGCAGTCCAAGCAGGAGTGAGCAAGTACAGAAAAGACAAGTCAAAGTCGGCACTACAAATCAAGGTAAACAAGGATGTGAGTGACAAAAAACATAAAGAAATCAAATGTCCTCCAGCGGTATGTATCTGTGGGCCGTCCCAAGCTGTCGTAACCTTCTTGAGTGCCGCGGCGAATGATCCACTGAGTATGGAATATTCCGCCCCAGTATCCACCAAAGCGGTTGCGGCGATGCCCTCAACTGAAAGGTCTAAATCGGCTGGCGGTGGCGTCTCGCTGCGGTAATGTCGAGGTGTCCTGTCTCAGCTTTGGTGCGTCGAAGAAGTGCGGTGTCATAGAGAAGCAGTGGGGCTACGCAGTTGGTCGGGTTGTTGGCTTGTCGTTAACTTGGGCGGCTTGGTAATCATGGTCGGCTCTGGGCTGTCCGGCGTCGGCTAAATGGTTTGCGTCGTTGGAGGGTCTTGTACTTTTTGTTATCGAGCAGCCGCACCTCCAGAGGCTGCTGCATCTATTTCCCCTACGGGAATTTCTAGACTGGTCCCGCGTCTCGGAGGAATCGTAGCGGAGGGACGAAGGTGATCGGCGGCGCTGGACTGATTCCGGGTAAGAAAGGTAGTCGGCAATCTCTCGTGGGCGCTCTCCCAGCTACGGACAGTGGTCACCGAAGGGGAACCCGCGAAGACCCATCTCTTTGTACGGGCAGCGACGCCAGATATGCCCAGCTTCGCCACCATGGTAGCACAACGGCTTGTAGTACGCGGTTCGCCAGATTTCGGTTTGACGGCGCCTAGGTCGCTGGAGGAAAGTCGGCTGGGATGGTGGTAGTGGCATTTGGAGAGCAGCCGGCGCAGGCGCTTCGTAACGTGGTTTTGAAGGCGGCAGAAAATGGCTTGCGACGGCGGCGTAACTCATTGTACGTGGTTGTGGAGGGCATGCAAGAAGCGGCGCGGCATCCAAAGCTTGTTGCACTTCTTCGCGAACAACATCGGTGACCGATGCAACTTGCGGCTGCGCCGGCGTAGGCCAGAGGTTCGCCAGCTATTCACGGAAAATGGATCGAATGGTCTCCCTCAGTGAGTCTCCTGATGACACGGTGGACCTCTCAGCACATCTGGACACGACACGGTCGTGCGCTCGTACTGCCGTGCCCGCGTTTCAAGCGCTCTCTCGATGGAAGTAGCGTCCATAACAAAAGCATCTACGGTCACTGGCGGACTGCGAACGAGGCCGGCGAAGAGCTATTCTTTGACACCTCTCATTAATAATAGCAATTTCCGTTTTTCCGACGTGTTCGGATATGCGCGACGGAACAAGAGCTTCATCTCCTCCGCGTACACCAACACGCTTTTTTTCCGATGCTGGATCCGACTCTGAAGTAGAAGATCGGCCTTTTCTTTACGGAATGTGCTAATAGATGCCTGAAGAAATTCTGCTTTGAACGCATCCCACGTTAGCAGACGAGATTCGTGATTGACGTACCAGGTCCTCGCCGAGTGCTCCAGGGCAAAGTAAACATGGCGCATCTTTGCTTTCGCGTCGAAGGCATTAAAGGTGGCCACCCGGTCGAACTGCTCCAGCCAGTCCTCGGCGTCTTCATGGGGAAGACCATGAAAGTGAGGTGGGTCTCGCTGGTGAAGTAGGACATTGACAGGAATCTCTTGTTTGCTCAGAGTGATAGTCTGTGTACTTGTGGATCGTAGATCAGGAAGCGGACCGAATTTGGGAGATAGGCCACGTAGTCGCCGGCTGCCCTGGTGAACCGGCGTTTCTACCCTGGGAGTGCGTCCTTGGCTGCAGTCACGACATGATAGGGGCGTCCGGCACATGAAGAATCCTCCCAGCACCTCCACAGATGTCAGGCTGGTAAAAAGGCGTGTGAAGGCAGCTCAGCCTTTTTAACCGTGACGTACAGGCGTCGTATCCTGATGTTAGGAACGCCTTGTAGCACGAAAGTTTTATGGCACCACTAGTTTCTTGTAGAGCAATAACGTCTGGTGGACGCTGTAGGTTTTCTATGTAGAGCTGCAAGCTCCCCCGCCTACGGCGGAAGCCTCTGCAGTTTCACTGTCAATTTTTTTTGCTGTCTGGGGGTCATGATGATGCGTAGCAATTGTGTGTATTGGATACTAAACAGGCAACGTAGGAAGGCGCGCCTCCATTGCGCTTAGTTATTCCATCATTTGTTGGAACGACATGGTTACCTGATTTTGGAACATCCTGAATTCGTTGGTTAAGGCATCTATCCTATTCGTGAGTGTGTCTACCCCAGCCGAGAGGGTGTCTACTTTAACCTCCATGATGTCCATCCTTTCTGTGAGTGCCTTTAGATCGGTCCTGAGTTTGTTCGAGGCTCTCGTGAGCTATTGCATATCAGTTTCTAAGGCTTCTGCTACACCTTTAGTGTTCTCCTCTCCACTCGGGGAAGATGGCCTTTTGATCAGGTGTCACCCGTTAATAATTAGAGGGGGTATTATTAACGATGCGCCCTTAACGGTGCGCACACTCCCAGACACCCTTAGAGTGAGTGGGGGTAGCTGTTCCGGTCGCAAAGGAGATGCCCTCGACCTGCGTGGCAAGCTCAGCCGGAATTCAACTACCTTGTAGTGACAGAAGGGGGTGGTCGTTTGGTGCCCAGCGGTCACCGGTTCAAACCAGAGAAAGGATCGGAGTCAGAAGTAACAAACAAAACACCATTTATGCACAGCAAGAGACGATACAAAGGAATACACAAGATCACTTGAAATACAACAGACGAGAGGTTCACAGAATACAAACGCTAAGCATGCAGCTACAGTATGATTCAATAACTCAGAGGCTTTACAATAGATCAAACACGAGAGAGTTACATAAACCAACACCAAATTGTTCACCGGGCACTGTTGCAGTCCGACGCCTCAAGAGTCACGATGTGGCCGCCATACGAGACGAGCGCCGCTCCCTTGAAAGTCCGTGGGCTTGCCAGCAGCGGGTGATCCCCGGGAGTCCAGCCGACGCACAGGCGAGCACGTCACAAAACACTTGACGAACTGACTGACTCGCTGACTGACTCATCAAGCGGCGCGGTCTCTTTAAATAGGGCGCGCCGCGTCTGTTTGTTAGCACGCGTCAAAGCTAGCGCGCACACACACATAACTTCGCTGGTTATAGCTCCCTCTTCTCCGCCAGTCGAGCCGCGCGTCGTCATTGGCCAGGTCCCATAGAACCTTCTCGAAAGGCCTGGCACATTCCAGGCCGATGAACCACCGTCCTCCCCGGGCAATGGGAAAGAGGGTGACGGCAACGCGTACAAAGCTACGCGCTCTCCCGCGCGGGGAAGGGGGCTTTGCTCTCCATGCCTTCCACGCGACGCCGCGCGGGCCTCGCGCTGTGCCGGCTTGATGAAAATGGGCGCCGATTTCGTGACACTGCCCCTCCCTTAAAGAATATTGTCCCACAATATCCACAACAACCACGAACATCGCGCGCACATGCATGCGCTCACAAATATACGGGGCAAATGTCCACATCACGCACATTGCGCAAATTTCACAAACTGCAATAACCCCATTACAAAATTTACACATCAATGCCATGAAATTCACAAACATAGCAACACGCTGTCGTCAGATACACATAAGAATCAACAACACAGAAACACAGCTATAGGGAGCCCAAGCTCAAGTTTCGCCGCGCGACGGCAGCGCCGCATTCCTGGCGTGGTGGCGAAATGTGAAACGATGGGGCTTCGCCGGAGCAGACGCCCCGCTAGCTTCCTTTGCACGCGCGACGATCGCGTTGCGCCTGGTGGTTATTTGGCGATACAAAAACGCTTCCGCTGATGTGAAACGGATGTACTAAGTAGCATTGTGTCATGGGAAGCCACAATAGTAGGCGAAGCACCAAAAGATGAGGCTCACGTGTGAAACTTCGCAGTTTTCTTTGGAAGCGTGTCCGCGAGACCTGTTTTCCAACCGCATGACAGCGTTCTGGAAGTCTCGCGTTCTTTGTGGAAACGAAAAGAGCCAATTTCCCCTTTCTTTGTAAACTCAGAAATGTTGACAGTTGACAAAGACGGCTTGGAGAGGCATCAAAAAAGTACAGTGGTTTAACACCATGCATAAAAAGTGAAGAGGGTGGAAGATTATCCTGCTCTTCGCTCCCCGCGTGTCTAGTTTCGGCGATTTTATGTGCTCTCTCCCTGCTTTGTGGGTGCTCTGAAAGCAACCAAATCAACTGATGCGACGTCCGCGATCGAGACTAATGTGTGAATGTGCTCTAAGTGTCCACAGTTGCCTTTTCATTTTTAGATCGACCAAGAAAATATCTAGGAACGAGGCCTTTTTTTTTCGGGGGTGGGGATGGCGTTGGAAAACATGCCTTGCTGAGACGCTTTTACAGATTTTCGCAAATTGGCCAATAAGTGAACCAATTATATTATTATTATTATTAATAACGAAGCTATGTCGGAAGTGCAGTACAAAAGTGATCCTTAGCTATGGCTCGACTGACACTACTCGCACGGAGCACCCCATTCGCGTCACAGGGTTCGTGTGTGCAAACAAAACATTATAAATGAAGCGCAACCATTTAATAAGAACCGAAATAAAACACTATGTAGTACAAGCTTAAATTTCACCTGCCTTTCGAGCCAGCGAGCCGGTTATGTCGCGTGCAGCGCGCGGAGCACGCATGTGCTTATGAGATTGCTAGCGTTCTTGTCTTTGAAGAAACACCTTCTTCGGACTACATACTTATTCTTCTACTGCAAGATTTCTTTTGGTAACGTCGTAATAATAAAAAAAGAAATCCGTATATAGATCGCATGCTACAGGCCAAAACGATGGTCAACGAGCGGGCCACTTTATTTCACAGTACTGATGATACTTTAGGCAGTTTTTAAACATATTATATACGACAATATAAATTACATAGCGCACTTACCTCGAGATGCACTTCCTACGTTTTTGCTAATGTAGGACGCATTCACAATCAATATTTACTCATCCCCGTCTGTTGTCTTCTCTACAGTGCAGACGTGAATAAAACTTTTCCCACCTATAATTAAGTATCCTTCATGAAAATACGCGTCAGGTTGCCCAATAAAACCGGAATGCAGGTGGCATGTCGCGGTGCGCCTGCGGGGGCGCGTCAAGGCGCGTGCTCGTGCGAGAGAAAGCGCACGGCGCACGCCGTGAAGGCAGCTAGCTGAGCCGGCGGCGTCCAGTGCGTGCTTTTCTGTCCGCGCGACAAAAGCAGCGCGAGACGTCTGCACGCGCGCGGAAGCGAGCGAGCGAAAGGAGAAAACTTGCACGCGGTGCCTAGGTGGTGCTGCCGCGTTTATCCCCAGTTTCTATTTTCCTGTCAGAGATGGCGCTCCCTGTCAGGAGCAGCAGCGCCGCTCGACGGTGCTTTGGAAGCCTATTCAAATGTGGAGCGCACAAACCCACGGCATGCTTTCGCCTATATTTCCACAAACGGCTTGTGGCTCTTCCTTCGAACAGGTGAGCTCCTCTCAAACTACCTAGCGCGCCAGTTCTCTTTCTTACGAAGCACTGGTACTTCTTTCTGACGCGTGTCCTGCTGTTCTTCCTCATTCGCGCTTTGAGCTTCCTTATATTGTCTGTTTGCCGATCAGAAGTAGTTTGGCCCTTGTATCTGAGGCCCCCAACAGGACGCTCGCGGAGAGAAATGTTGCCTTCAGGCCTAATATTATTCCGTGCCGGCCGCCCAGTTCCTTCTCTGTTTGAGCTGTTCTCCTTGCGCTTCAAGTCCTTCGGTAAGTTCCTCCTTTTCTTTCTTGACTTTTCCGGCTCCAATTCACCTGACTCGGCAGGTTTGAAGTTGTTTCTTTTCATTTTCACTTTTATTCGCACCTTTGGCCGAGAAACGTTTGATCCGGTTTTACCCGCATAATCAGAACATTGCTGTCTGAAAGGACCGTCCCTTTGAGAACTTTGTTCTCCCTTAATCCTTTTCATTTTCTTTCTTCTCTTTACGACCTTCAGTCGTATTTTCTTGAAGCAGGACTCATTTTCAACTAGAGACTCATTCTCCTCACTTTTAATTAATTCTTCTTTCTTAAATGTTTCCATGAATTCCTTCATTGCCGTGCAGCCTTCACTTTCTTCCATTTCTGAATCCTCAAGGTTAGGATCTGCACTGCCACCTTCATTCAAGCTTTCGTGCTCACTGCTATTTGAAAGCTCCTCATCTCGGTCACTCATGTACTCAGCCATGGTGCCATTTAATAAGGAGCTACAATCCTGCCCTTCTTCATCTTCAGGCGTAGAGTACATGAATGAGCATTCTGGCTCGACATCTGCCGCTGCAGCTTCTCTGCAACCTGTCGTCTCGGAGGGCACAATCTCATTTTTCTGAGAATTCTGAGCTCCAGTTAGGTCATCTGACGTTTCTGTTGCAAGAACACGCTGATCCACAACCTCATTCTGGCTGCTGGAGCCAGTTTCTACAGTACCTGTGGCTGTCCATGTATCGCTTGGTTCAATGTACTTTCTAATATAAGGAAAGGTAACCTCCGGAGGCTCGGTAATACCTTTCAAACGCCGAACTTCAGCCAGCTTTTTGAGAAGGATCTCTCTCTCTTTAAAGAATTTCTTTTCTTTTTCTGCCTGCTTCCTCAGCCATTCTTTTTCTCTTTCGGCTCTCTTCCTGAGCCATTCTTTTTCTCTTTCTTCTGCTTGTCTCTTTGCCTCTGCTTGTTTCCTCTGCCATTCTCTCTCTCTTTCTTTCTCAGCCTCTTCTCTTTCCTTCTTAGCTTGTTCTAGAACCTCTCTTTCTTTTCGGTCCACCCATTCTCGCAGTTCAGCTCCTTTTAGACCTTTCTCTAGGCCCAACGCAATAATCCCCTTGAGATTCATCTTCAATCTGAACTGCCTAATGCTAACATATAGCACTCTCAATGGACCCTCACAACCGCTTCAGCGCGGTACCTCTCGCTATCGCTCTGCTGTTACGCCGTTTACGACCTCTTCGTAAACTCTTCCAACTCGTTCTCCGTCCTCTGCGCTTGAGTGCACCAAACGTCCTGTCGCGGACGCCAGATTAATTGTCACCCGTTAATAATTAGAGGGGGTATTATTAACGATGCGCCCTTAACGGTGCGCACACTCCCAGACACCCTTAGAGTGAGTGGGGGTAGCTGTTCCGGTCGCAAAGGAGATGCCCTCGACCTGCGTGGCAAGCTCAGCCGGAATTCAACTACCTTGTAGTGACAGAAGGGGGTGGTCGTTTGGTGCCCAGCGGTCGCCGGTTCAAACCAGAGAAAGGATCGGAGTCAGAAGTAACAAACAAAACACCATTTATGCACAGCAAGAGACGATACAAAGGAATACACAAGATCACTTGAAATACAACAGACGAGAGGTTCACAGAATACAAACGCTAAGCATGCAACTACAGTATGATTCAATAACTCAGAGGCTTTACAATAGATCAAACACGAGAGAGTTACATAAACCAACACCAAATTGTTCACCGGGCACTGTTGCAGTCCGACGCCTCAAGAGTCACGATGTGGCCGCCATACGAGACGAGCGCCGCTCCCTTGAAAGTCCGTGGGCTTGCCAGCAGCGGGTGATCCCCGGGAGTCCAGCCGACGCACAGGCGAGCACGTCACAAAACACTTGACGAACTGACTGACTCGCTGACTGACTCATCAAGCGGCGCGGTCTCTTTAAATAGGGCGCGCCGCGTCTGTTTGTTAGCACGCGTCAAAGCTAGCGCGCACACACACATAACTTCGCTGGTTATAGCTCCCTCTTCTCCTCCAGTCGAGCCGCGCGTCGTCATTGGCCAGGTCCCATAGAACCTTCTCGAAAGGCCTGGCACATTCCAGGCCGATGAACCACCGTCCTCCCCGGGCAATGGGAAAGAGGGTGACGGCAACGCGTACAAAGCTACGCGCTCTCCCGCGCGGGGAAGGGGGCTTTGCTCTCCATGCCTTCCACGCGACGCCGCGCGGGCCTCGCGCTGTGCCGGCTTGATGAAAATGGGCGCCGATTTCGTGACATCGGGGCTCTAGCGTCCGTTTCTATCGCTACCACCCCTACCGGAGGCACCACTGGTGGGGCTGCCTGTATCGCATGCCTGTATGTGTTTTCGTAGTTTCTTCTCTTGAATATTTTTTGTGTAGGAGGACGTATCCGCCGAGCTCACCTTTTTATCGAGCTTGTCTCCGCTTTTTTTGCGCCTCGAGCTTCTTTCTTTGCTGTTGCACCTGCCCCCTTCCTTGTTCGGTGGCGGCGGGAAGGTGCTGGATCGGTCTCGGGGCTTGCTGTCGCGTCTCGTCCGGCTCGAGGACCTCTTTCTGTCTCTTGGTTGATGTTCCGCGTGGCGTCGCCCCACGTTGTCGTTTTATTTGTTTGCTTGTTTCCGGATAACAAGACGATATTTGCAGTTGAGGCTTCCATTATGATGCGCCCCATGGCATGCTGCGCAGTCAGGAATCCATGTTAAAGGTTCCCCTTGTGGAGGGACCGGTTGTCATTACCGCCGCGGCGGCATAAGTGTGCATTTGGTTGGTATCAGACGTCAGCCCTGTGCCCGATCTTGCGACAGCTGTAGCAAGTTGCCACTTGCTCTCGGTATGGGAACACGCAAAATACTGTGTTCCAGTAGTATACTTGTCTTAGAATCTTGTTTCCTTTGAAAGTAATCTGGAGGGTTCTTGACTGGCCTAGTCGTCTTGCGTCGACGATGCTGACGTCCTTGTTTCTCCTAATGAAACCTTCTCGGACTTCATCAGGCGAGGATCCATCGTACGCTCGGTAGATTACTCACCTAATCGAGTCGTCCGGCACCACGACGTATGACGGCACTTGCTTGTCAAGCCCTTCAAGCTTGAGGACTTTCATGCCGGCGAAAGCTGATGCTCTTTGGCAGTTCGGTGTGCTCACGGTGAACGTATTGTTTACGTTGTTTACACGTGTTGTGTCCACGCCTTGTGCTGCCAATGCACCACTTTCGCTCCCTCCCATATGGAACGCTCGAGGCCACGTGGGGCGACGCATCTCAAGTCCCAATTTCTCGGTCGGCACACAATTTTGTAGTCGTCCATTGGTAGTGTCGGGGACGGTACCAATTTTAGTTGCGGATGGTCGACGCTTCTATTTGGCTGTAGAGTCGGAGTTCGAACAGCCACGTCGACGAAGCCTAGCTTCGTCGACGTGGCTGTTAGTGCTTTGTTTCAAGCGTCTGGTGCAGTCTTGAAGACGGAGGACGGTCCTCCAATCTCCGTTTTTTAGCTCCGCTGGCGTTACGTCTTCTCTTCGACGGGGTAATGCATCTTCAAGGTCAGCAAAGTCTCGGGCTTGCTCACGAAGCCCGTCGGCACGGGGTCGAGCAAGGCCTACGCGTTAGGCCTAGCTCCCTCCTTCACGTTGTCTGGGTAAAACGTCCGAAAAATACGGAAGCTAGGCGTCGACATGCCAAGCATTGGCATATACGGGTGCCGGGTGGTAACTCGGAGATGTTCCAATAGGTGGCAGGTCCAAGAACCGAAGCGTTCCACCAAAGGTTGGCTTCGAGGCAGGAGCCTATGCGACGCACTTCCGCCCTGCTCGACAGCCCAGGCAGGAGTCCCTCCTTGACCTCGAGTCAACAGACTTCTTGAAACGCCGGAACACGATGTTGCCCCCTCTTCCGCTTCCGTAGTGGCAACATCCGGTTCCTGCGTTTCGACCAGTTAGATTAGTAGAGGTCACGTGAGACAACACTTTTATAGCGACGCAAACTCAGAATTCGGGTACCGAACTGCGCAATAAGTAAAGGCAGGCAAGTCGAAGTTAAAACGTAGATTAATCGGTGCTTAGTAGATGGTTACGCAGTAATTTAGACCGGATAACTACGCGCACTCAAATCATACAGCACATGTGCCCGTCTCTGTGTCGCTTCGACCGAAGTGCAGCCGCCCGCAGTCGGGTTCCAATTTGCAGCCCTTCACTGCGTTAGATCTTTCTTTCCGCGGTCACTCCCAAGTTCAATCTCCCCCTTAGGTGCGGTTCAGGTTTCCACACAGAAATGTGACTCATTTGCTCCTTTCCTTTCCTATAGTCCATTTTACAATGTAAAATTTTATACTCGCCTTTCAGCTAAGGAGGAGACGGAGAGATCAGAGTTGGAGCCAGCTAATGAGCGGGCGTATCGCTGTTGTGGATGCCGGAGCGGTGTCTAGGCAGGTTTTTACAAGCGCGTCTTATCTCACTGAGAAGCTGCGGGACGAGTGTCGCCAGCTTCTCTTTCTCCACTTGAAGTTCACGCACGGAGAGAAAGAGAGAGTGAGCGGCTTCGGGCAGACATTGTCGAAACCCGTGATTGCGTTAATATTAGCAGTGCTACGCACTAAAACATGTCACCTAATACACTGTACATTGTCACATTCCCATCACAGACTTGATGACTTTTTGAGCCATCCCAGTCGAAAAATACAACACAAATCTAACCTGTCGTAAAATGGGACCCTGTTGTCTGTTGTACAATTGTGTGTTGTAAGTTGCTACCCTGTCGTCTGTAGTACTGTTCTGTCGTCTGTAGTATTGTTGTCTGTTGTGTGTAGTGCTGTTGTATGTTGTACTGTTGTTTGTCGTAAAATGGGACCGCTGTTTGTAGTACTGTTGTGTGTTGTATGTCGTAACATTGTGTCGTATTGTTATCTGTCGTACATTGAGTATTGTGTAGCGGCATTGTTTTTCCGTCGTGCCTCCAGTATTTTCCGCGGCAGTGTACGTCCTAAATCTGTGGCATCTCTTCAATTAAAAAAATTTAGATTTTGCTTTTATTCACATATAATGCGAGAGCAGTGCACACGTGCCTCTACAAGGCATCATGCTTAATTGTGAAATAAAAGCATGCCTTTATGTACGGAGTATAAGTAAGAACTGGGACATATATGCAAGGCTACTTATCCACTTTATTATTGTCAGCTGGACCTGCCGCAGACCACGACGACCTTTGAACCTGCATGGAAGCAAGGAACACAAAACATAAGAATCAATTTAAAACCCATAAAGAAGTATAACCTGCTTCCTGATTCTCAAAGCTAGTTAGCACTCATTTAGTCAGCATGCCGACAAAACATATAATTTTTAATTGACGTATGTTCCAAGGTCAAAGCTGCTAAATGCCTACATTGCTGAAAGAAAAGCAACAAGAAAAACAGGCAAGAGGAGAAAACATTGGAGTAATATTCCACTGAGTAGGTTGATAATTAAGCCTCATACCGCAAGTGTACTGCTCATAAAAGGCCCCTTCGTCTACCATAGACAGCAAGGTACTCTGCAATGTTACAATTATGACACAACCAATTACTGGATAAAATTCAGAAAAATGTTTGATTCCACCATGTTTGTTTCAAAAAGGGCATTTAATTTTCCCCAATTCTCATGCAGTGTCAGCTACAGAATAACCAAATTTTTATTTTCACAAGGTGAAATAACTGGAGAGAAATTCTAAGTGCATCCTTACAATAGACATTCCTAGTAATTCCGCCACGCCATCGAGTGGCCACGCAAAGCACCCTGGAAAAGCGAAGTGTTGTCACGCTCACGTCTCTCTGACTGTCATTTCTCGGGCTAAGTTTTCTCTGCTATCTTGGCATTCTTGCTGCGCTGCTTCCCGCTGTTTTCTTTTTTATTGTGTCCACCATTCCTTTGCATCGTGTTGCCCAGTTCGATGTTGCATTCTAAATCCATGGATCATCAGTCAACACAAAGTCTGACGTTCGCCCACTGAGGCTCTCCATAGTGGCACACGAATGCGCAGCAGGAAACCCTTCCCCCCTCTGTGCCGTGCATATCTGGAGCCCAGCAGTGGAACACCTTGGAAGGGCGTAGATGGATGCCATGGTCACGACGCGTTCGATGTGGCGGCGTGAACCCCACACGGCAACCTTGGCTTTACATGACATAGTGAAGCTTTTGCTTCAAAAGTCATGGAAAATTGCAAAGACTAGTAGCTAATTATCAAAGCAATCCGGTGCTTGCTGAATTTTGCAAGGAAGCACCACCAATGCACACGAGAAGACACGACAGCGGAAAGCAGCGGCACAACACGCTAACATTTGCCAGCAGCCGACGCGAGAGGCGATTGCTTCTTCCATTGTGCTTTGCGCAGATCTGCCAGAGGATGGCGCGGCACTTAAATTTGTGTAACTGTGTTATGACGGGCCATTTCTGACTAGTGCGATTAGCTTAGCAAGATGGAGCAATTTGTAAAATCATTATCCAACTCTCCCCATTGGATGGATGCTACATTTAAAAGTCACTGACTGCTGATGAGGCAAGTCTTGGCAGGTTTGAAAAAATCCATGGTTAAGCTTTACTATACAGTTTTTGTTCATGGCAGAGATAATAAACCTGGCGTTGTTTTCTGTTACAAGTTGCCCTGCACTCGTCTTAGTTTATAAAAAACATGAGGCATGGTATCAACTAAAAAATAGAAATGAATGCGAACCATAAAACTGAAAAGGTTTATTTTTAAAACTTCGGGGACAGCGAAAATAAAAAAAGCTAGAGAATATGCATTTCAGTTTTTTTTCTTCTGCCGTCGTTTGACATTCTCAATCACGGGATCTTATCTTGCTCACAACACTCACAAAACTATGTTTTAATGTCTGCGAAACTGTAGCTGGTGTGTGATGGCAGCTCCGAAAGAGCTCAATTCAAAGTCGTGACTACAATCAGCCCATGCTCAAAAAGCCCAGAAATGAGCACAGTACGAAAAAAATGTTGATTCAAAAGCAAATATGCAGGCAAGTTACAGTAAAACCTCGTTACAAGAGACACTCAAGGGACCCGAAAAACATGTCTCTTGTAACCAAAAATTCTAAAAGCACCGTGTTTACTGCACATCAGCATATAAATGCATTCACACACATTAACAGGAAATTATTCAGGAAAGCTTGAAGAAGTTATTCATACTAGTATGTATTTTTGTGAGTGCAGAGTGTATTCCTTCCCAAATTCTGGAGGTAAAGCACTTCACTTTGCAAGCCTTCTTTTTGCTTTAATACCTTTGAGGCACTCTTACATGCTCGTCACCCTCAGATGATTCACAAAAATGTCTCTTATAACAGTGTCTCTTGTAACGAGATTTAACTGTATTAGCAAAGAACACTTGAGCGAGCACATCTTAGGCCTGTGATTATGCTTTCTAGGGACTGGCAATGACAGATATTAGATTATACATTTCATGCGCAGTGCAGACATTATAGCATTTCAATGTTCTAGCATCTGTAAATGTTAATTTTGGCAGTCTTGGCCTCCAATGCGATGTTATGGAATTCAAAATCTAAGGTTGCTGCATGTTTCCTGACCTGCCGCGCCCCCCCAAAAAAAAACAAAATTACCTCCTCCACCTCAAAATATATTTTCACAAACACAGAAGCCATATTTGATGGCACCTCTGTCTG
Organism: Amblyomma maculatum; assembly: GCF_055883805.1. Classification (NCBI taxonomy): domain Eukaryota; kingdom Metazoa; phylum Arthropoda; class Arachnida; order Ixodida; family Ixodidae; genus Amblyomma; species Amblyomma maculatum. The sequence goes on along the minus strand of NC_139348.1, from coordinate 53,830,392 downwards.
ACGATGGGAAAGTGAGTCTATCAACGAGACAGCACAAAAACAACCCTGCTAACATGAATGGCCCAACTACAAAAAAACCTCCAAGAGCCGCACAAAAAAAAAAAACCAACTAGATATATCTATTAGAAGTATGCAGCACTTAAAACTCAGCGTAGAAGCATTGCTCCAAAATCACAAGCCGGCCCTTTTCGCAGTGCGACGCAATAGAAGTGCTGCCTCGTTACAAATGGCCACATTGCTTTAGAGGGATGCTTCACTGCACGGATCGTTGCCTGTACAGTGAAGCATCCTCAAACCACTACGGTTCAGCATACTCGAAGCGCGGAAAAGCACGTCGATGCAAGAGAAAAATAACGGGTAAGCATTACGATGGCATGACGTCATCTCAAAATAAAATAAAAGGCCAGTGATGCATCCTGCAGTATATGAAACATCGCAACTGGTCATATCACAACAGAAAGCTTTCCCTGCATATGGCCAACTTTTGCGTCTAGTCGGGGCATTTTGGCGCAATGTGGCGCACATTTAACGAATTTCGCACTTATGGCGCAGCAACATGCAGCTGTATCAATAAGGCGCAGTTGGCGCAGCTGTTACACCCCTGCTGTAGTGCCTCCACTGACTAAAAGTTATGAGTGCCCTTCGGGCACCACTAGATCAGAAATTGGCACAGAAGCCCAAGAAAATTGGTCGAGTATATTGCGATGCTGGCAATATGCATACAACAGCAGAGGCGAATGCAGATTCCAGAGAGAAAACAAGTGTGGCTACCGTATTACTAGGAGGTTTAGTAGATACGAAGGAGCCGGCCCCAGAGGAGAAAGACGAGCATGTGAGTCCACAAGATGGCTCAGAAAACGGCGAGGCCAGTAGCGATAAGATACCAATGTCAAGACCCACTATGTGTTTAGCAGAGGCAGAGCCTGCGGTGCTGTTCCCAACCATAGCTACCACCGCAAAGTTACATGTAGCTTTAGCAGAGGCAGACATTGTCAATGTCAGAAACACACAGTTGTCATTGCTATCCATCGCAGGGGATTAGAAAGATGAGAGAAATATGCCAGATGATGGCCAGGCCGGCCAGCGGACACAAAAAAATCCTGCCAGTTGAATGTTGCAGTACCAGAGCCGGTGAGCCCTGAAGAAGGCCCCAAGATCATTCGGAATGAGCGCCTCCAGCAATGAAAGTGAGATCTGCATTTCGACCACAGCAGGTGCCACGTTAACCAAAGGAGACGTTGAGCAGCCAATGCAAGCGCCAGGAAGAACAAAGAGAGTGCAAGAAGCTTGCGGAAATGTTAGTGGTACACCAGCTATTTCCTTGCTGCAGGAGTTACCACCGATAAGTGGTGACACACTTATCGCCTGGCGGCCATAAAACCTGTGAGTGGGGTCGGGTTTTTGTGGCGCTACTTAACATAAAGTTAAAGTACTGTGTTTTCCTTTTAGATATGGAAAAGGATGCACTCATAAAGCGAAATCCGGAGTGTGGGCACAGTGCCCGAGAGTCGCTGGCTGGAGCTAATCTGTGTGATATTGCACTCACGCTGGCTTGCCCTGCGTGGTGGCTTCCACAGACGATGGCGAACTTGTGGGGGAACAGCGTGTTGCATGCAGTAAGCGGGGGGTACCAGAGGGGCGGTGAAGCTGTTTGTGCATCTGTGCTGCACCCCACACACCAATGGCTTGCCTGTCACTCGTGGGTTACTAACATCTTCAGATGAGCGGCACTGTCGAGGGAGCACATTGTTTTGCTTGCCCTACGAAGGGATATTCGCAGTTAATGAAGGGTATGCCTTCTGAGGCATATTTTAAATTACGGTTCTTAACTTGTTGGGAAACTGCAGGCAGCATTTGCTTCTGCAGAGCCGAATTCAGTGTGCATGCTGCAACGCGCTGTGAAGAAACACGATTGTTTTCAATTCTCCCCCGAGCGCTCTGATGGCCAGAAGCCTGCTCGTAGGAGTTGGCAGCTCTTAATTTTGTTCTGCAATGTATTCAGTTGTCTGTCAAAGCCTGGCAATAAAAATGAAACCAAGCGACAAAGGGTGAACATAGACCTCACACCAAACAAGCAAACCGAGGTATTCATACCATTTCTCTAAGCCTGCCTCATGTTCTACGTAAACTCGTCACCAGCAGTGACTGTTGCCAGATGCAGAAGTGTTTTCTGCCATTTTTCACAGCCACCTTTTTTATCCCGCCCGCAAAACAAGTGTTAACATTGAGGTTGCTGGCAAAAGTTTAGAAGACTCGAGATGAAAAACTGAGCATTACACACTTTAGCACGCAGTTTTCAGGCAAAAAGTTCACCTTAATCTCGCTCCCATATGTACTTGCACTGCTTCGAGTGGAGGACATATTCTCAAAGAGACCTTGTCGAAGGAAACGCCGAGGGGCGTTCATGAATCTGAATTGGCCCTGGGAAGGAGGAGCAGCTGTTTTCTCCACTCAGTGGAGTGGAGGTGGAGTGTTGAATCAAAGCGCGTTTTTGAATGCAGGTATTAGTAATGTCAACTGATGCAATATTACTTCATAAGGATCACTGCATTTTGCCTGTTTACTGTAGCAGTGCCATGCAAATGACAGCAATGGGCAACACGTCATGTGGGCAGAAGCCATAAATACATTCAGTACTTCCCTATCACACTGAACTGCTGAGTAAGCGTTCTGATAACCTGTTCCCACTGCCTCTCCTTATCAAGACATCCACCAAGCCACGTCTGATGTTTTTACCGGAGCTGAGATACAGGCATGTGAAAGTACTGCTGTGATCGTTTTGGTGTGACTGGCCTAGTGTTCCTTAGCTGATGTCTGGACACAACTGGCCTCGTTAACATGTCATTTTGCTGAAAATGCTCAGGAGACTCGGCAATAAAAAATGCAGCACTTTAAATACAAGGACAGCAGACTGGAAAGTGTGACAGTCACATTTTTGAGAATGTCGGTTTAAAAATGATTGTTACAGTTCGAAATGTTAGGAAGCAACAAAACACTCACCTCTTCCTTTGGCTTTGAGCAATGCCTGCTGCTTTCAACCACTCCGGAGCCCTGAGCAGGTGCTTCTCTAGATGTTCGAAGCTGAATTCCTCTTTCATCCTTGGCCACCTCTGCTACACGAAATCCCCCGGGGATAGCCGAGAATTGCTGAAAAATAGCAATACCAATGACTATAAAATAGTATGAAGACCTGAACAAGGGTAAATGGGGTACACCTCAGTTCGCAGATGAGCCAACGTTTTGACAAGTGGACTTGTCTTCATCTGGGCAAAGTGATCATCGCTGGCAGGGGTTTAAATATGCTTTTGCTTCCGAAGAAGAAAAGCTGGGGAGGGGAAAGTGGGTGCAAAGAAAGTAGGTGTGAAGGAGTGGGGAGGAGAGGATGGGCGAGAAGAAAGTGGGTCATGAAGTGAAAGCAAAAAAGAAAAAAAAATCTTCAGTATGTATTTATCAGTTTGGAACCAAGGACTCTGTGGCCCGCAAAAGTAAAAGCAGCAGTACAAGGAAAAACTACAATACCGGGTAGGTGATTAGTCACCACTTAAACTGGTTTGGTACAGATATGCCTTACAAAGGGACAGGCTATGCAAACGGCCCTGATAAGGCATATATCTAGGGGGACAATTCTTAAGAGGTAGGGGGAGGAAAGGGGGAGTACAAAGTCACAGGATAATAACCACACAGTGAACCACAACCGACCAAAAAAAAATTTTAAGTATGTATCTCAACCTGGAACCAGATTCTGTGGCCTGCAAAAGAAGTAAAAGTGGCAGTACCAGGAAAAACCACTGTACAGGATAGATGATCAGTCACCAGAAATATTCCTGCTGGTTCCAATGTTCTAAATTTATGAATTAGATATGCATTGGAACCAGCAGGAATAAATATATCTAAGGGAACGTTAGAATCCCTTAGGTATATTCCCTCTGCATCATAACTATTCGGGAAAACAATCCCACATAGTGTAAATTGTACAGTTTATTCACACCACATGTACACTCTAATCCCTTCCATAATAGCATAACCTTACATGTTCCTCTAAACACATTTTCTCCTTGTCACTTGTTGCTTGAATTTCTCCTCAAACTTTTTTTATGAATAATATATTTTTTTTCATGTCAGTTGTGGTTCTCCCCCCCCCCACCTTTGTAGAAAGATTTAGGAATTGTCCCCCTTAGACATATGCCTTATCAGGGCCCTTCGCAAAGCCTGTCCCTTTCTAAGGTGTATCTGCACCAAACCCGCCTAAGTGGTGACTAATCATCTGCCCGATACTGTGGTTTTTCCTGGTACTGCCGCTTTCACAGGCCACAGGATCTCTGGTTCCAGGTTGAGATACATACTTAAAATAATTTTTTTTTCTTTCACTTCATAACCCACTTTCTTCTCACCCATCCTCTCCTCCCCACTTTTTCACACCTACTTTCTTCGCACCCACTTTCCCCTCCCCAGCTTTTCTTCTTCGGAAGCAAAAGCATATTTAAACCCCTGCCAGTGATGATCGCTTTGCCCAGACGAGGACAAGTCCACTTGTCGAAACGTTGGCTCATCTGTGAACTAAGGCGTACCCCATTTACCCTTGTTCAGTTCTTCTTGAACCGTGCAAACCCTCTTCTTCCTCTCATTCTACCTATAAAATAGTAAAGCTGTCAAATTCATGCACTCAAAATAAAGCTCTGCTTTGCTCTTTTTAAGGCTCAGTCATCATCAACGAATTGCTTTTAGCACTTCTGTAAAATAATACGAGATCCAAGTTGTTTCCTGCTTTGCATCCCACAATGCAATGACATCACAGAAACAATGCACACAGCTTTACTGCTTTAGATGCTCGCTCTGAAGAGCAACATGCAAACACAACTTCCTCTAATTTGAAACATTCAGCAGTACTTAAGAAATAGCTTCATGCAAACTATGACGACTTGTGAAAAACTGCTAGTTATTCGTCTGAAGCATTCAAGGGCGCCAAAAAGCACAGCACATATAGAAGAAATTGTAAAAGAGTGTGAATAACAAATTACTCTTTTTGCCAAAAAGTATGCATTATATGCTTTTTGCCACCACATGTGCAAAGAACGCATCAATGCATCAACTGTGGCATAACAGTGAACTTTTAAAATGTTGTGCTGAGCCTTTCACCATGGCAAATAAGTACTGCGGACACACAGGTTACCTTTCTTGCTAATATAGAAGGCTTCAATAGGTTTCTGCGATTCTGTATTTCTGCTCATAACAGTAGTACACATCACCACAGCATGCCTTATGGGACCTCACAGGACAAGATCCAATATGCTGTGGTAAATTAGAGACCATTTTCTTTTGCTCAATATTTCACTGAAGTTCCCAGACTCCCTCATTTGCACAGTGCGTAGTTTGTCCTGCATAGGAATGGCTGCTTGAGAGTGAAACTCGTACACTACCATTTCTGCATGTTTCATGAATGACCGTCTATTGTTGGTACCAAAACCTCTTTCGCCTTTTCCGATGTGACAGCAAAGACGACAGCTTCATTGGAGATAAAGAGGGAAGTGGACTGTCATGCATGCTCACAGCAATGTTCAAATTGTGGGACAGCTTAGGTAGATATTGCATAACTGCCAGTCTCGCCTTTTCTCAAGGATCCTGCTACGCAATGCTGGTGAGGGAAGCTGACGCAAGTATGCTGATAGCAATATTTGAACAGCAAGTATAAGCAAAGCACTGAGTGCTCAATGAATCAGGTATGCTGCTGTTTTGTTCCACATTAAAAAAGGGGCTCCTTCTAATTGATTTTCAAATAGATAAAATTTAGTAAAAGGAATGAGTGACTGATTTATTTTTTTGTGAATCTGTGATCAGTAAGTCATGTGTCCCCAAGCTCCATTCTAGTTTTCAAATTCAATTGGCTAAGCTGACTTCAGCTGGGGCCCATTGTTTGCTTTTGAAAGGGGTTACAAAAGACACCCAGAAGTGACAGGCTGTAGAAGTTGGTGCAGATGAGCCTAGAGAAAAGGTGAGACCAGTAGTGACATACCCACACATGCTATCCCACAATGTAAACAAGGTAGTGAGCAGGCATGACATTCTGCTAGTCTTTTTAGCCCCTTCAAAGCTTGGTTGTCTTTCCTCTGGCTTCATAAAAGGACAACTAAAAGAAAGAGGCTCTGGTAAAAAGCTTCGATGTCCATTCAAGAGATGCGCTGACTGGTCAGTATATGAGTTGCCCTCTCGTCAGCTCATTCTTATATAGTAAACACTGGGTGTCATGTCACTGAGCAAATCAAGGGACATGAACAGATTGTTGAGCAACAAAAAGTGTAGTACAAACTGCCAAACCATTTCTGATCTTGACTTCATGCTCTTTAATAGCATCAAGATAAATAGTCTGTCAGCAAAAGGTATCAAGCTACCTAAAGACGAGCTGGAAACAGTATTGTGTGACTGGGTTGCAATGAAGAGCTGAAATGATTTTCTTTTCGAGGACATGTTCTATTCCATACAATATTGTGCATATGCCAAGCACAGTTTAAAAGCAGACAACATGAAAAAGCCCAGTCACAGCTTGCGAGTTGTAAAGGTATTGCGACAATGTGGGCTTAAAAGGAACAGCTGCTGGCGAATTGCATGCTGCTCGATTCCTTGGAGCTGCTAAGAAATAAGCAGCGCCTCGGATGTAATGAATGCTTGTTTCACATCTAGGTTCTCATTACCTAACAGCAAGACCAACTGCCCTTTTAGAAGATAAAGCGTAACAAAAGGAAGCCCATAAAAGGAATGATGGGATATACATTTGATATACAAACATGCCGCCCTATCACGTTTTACTGTAATACTGGCAACTCTTGAACATGACGATGCCTTGTGGGATGGTGACCAGTTGGTTACACTTATAATACCCCATAGGTACAGTTGCCAGTACGGCTATTTACAGCGCTCAACCGAGGCGCATTTGGCTGCACCGATGGCATCTAGTGGAAACAACTGGTTTCGAATAGCCTGCATCTGAGAATGTGCTGACATACTGATGGGAGTGCCTTCACGTCTGTGCCTAGTCTGTATACAGCTTTTACCACATGTGACTGTTCACAAAGGTGCCGCAGAAACACAAAACAATGTGTAGCTAGAGCATTCAGGCATGCATGTGCTGTATTATATATTTGTGTGCAGCAACATTAATACACCGCATTCACTTTTGCTAACACTCGTCAAATGTATTATTATTCGTAGTGCAGAAATCGTTTCCTTTTGGTACAGAACAACTCCCCAATATGGTTTAGCTTGATATTTAGATAACTGTCCCCTACTGTGTCATAAACGTGATGATGACATTAATGGACAAGATAAAACAGCTCAAGGAAGCTCTATCAGTGTGGGGATGCATGATAAATGCACACTATCATAAAAGAAGAATTATTGGCAGATGACATCCATGCAGCCCAAAGTACACTATCTGAGTACTCTAGATTGCCATGCTGACGACTGCACAATCAAGTTGCTCCCTGGTTGCAAATCATAGCCATTTGCATGCCTTTTTGCAGTGTGAGACCTAAATGCTCAGCAAATCCCCCGACGCTGGCCATTTTGTGCACTCAGACTAAAAGCAAATACTTTTTGAAAGCCCACATGTCATGACGTTATTCATGATTTGTATGTTTTAGAATACTTTCATCCGAACTGCTGTCCAGCAAACTGGCAGAACATATTAAAATACTCATTAAGCAGCACAAGAAGGGTTCTCTTTCAATCAGTTCATCCGTTCTGCAAAATTTTAAAACATTTCACATTGATTTTGTGATGTCAACTGTCACGTATTGCTACTGTGAATTAAGCACGGCTGCTTCAATGTGCAAAAAAAAAATCTCCGTACTTACGTCTTTTCAAAACTGCCATGAACCGGTAATTGCATGGAAAGCCGCCTCACAGCAGGGCTGTGAGACCTGCCGGTGCTGCTGCTGGCGAGGGCTCCTGCTTTGCCTGCATAATGTGACTTCTCGACAAAAAAAAAAAAAAAGGATTAGAAGTAGAGCTCTTTGACTATGTTCGGAAACTTCCTTTGAGCCTTCCTGCATACGGCTGACAAACAATGAAGGGCTTTTCACATTGATTTTGTAATGTCAACAATGAAAACACGGGGGCCAGTTGGTTGATCATACTGTGGAATACTGCGCTACTTGATAGACCGAGGACACATTCATTCGTGTGTTGTCCATCACCTGTCCCCCATCTAGCAAGTAGCGCTGTATTCCCCAGTTTGTGATGTCAACGGTCCCTTATTGCTACTGTGAAATAAGCACGGCTGCTTCATTCTGTAAAAAAAAAAAAAAAAAAGATCTGAGTAAATATGTCTTTTCAAACCCGCTATGAACTGGCAATCGCATGGGAAGTGGCCTCGCAGTAGGGCCACGAGACTCCTGCTTGGCCTGCATAATGTGACTTTGCAAAAAAAAAAAAAAATTAGAAGTGAAGCTTTCTGTATGACTGTTCGGAAACCTCCTTTGAGCCTTTCTGCATATGGCTGACAAACAATGAAGGGCTTTTCAAATTGATTTTGTAATGTCAACAATGAAAACACGGGGGGCAGTTGGTTGATCATACTGTGGAATACTGCGCTACTTGATAGACCGAGGACACGTTCATTCGTGTCTTGTCCTTGACCTGTCCCCCATCTAGCAAGTAGCGCTGTATTCCCCAGTTTGTGATGTCAACGGTCCCTTATTGCTACTGTGAAATAAGCACGGCTGCTTCATTGTGTAAAAAAAAGATCTGATTACATATGTCGTTTCAAACTCGCTATGAACTGGTAATCGCATGGAAAGTGGCCTCGCAGTAGGGCCATGAGACTCCTGCTTGGCCTCCATAATGTGACTTCGCAACAAAAAAAAAAAAAAATTAGAAGTGAAGCTTTTTGTATGACTGTTCCGAAACTTCCTTTGAGCCTTTCTGCATATGGCTGACAAACAACGAAGGGCTTTTCACATTGATTTTGTAATGTCAACAATGCAAACACGGGGGCCAGTTGCTTGACCATACTGTGGAATACTGCGCTACTTGATAGACCGAGGACACGTTCATTCGTGTCTTGTCCTTGACCTGTCCCCCATCTAGCAAGTAGCGCTGTATTCCCCAGTTTGTGATGTCAACGGTCCCTTACTGCTACTGTGAAATAAGCACGGCTGCTTCATTGCGTAAAAAAAAAAAAAAATCTCAGTACATATGTCTTTTCAAACCCGCTATGAACTGGTAATCGCATGGAAAGTGGCCTCGCAGTAGGGCCATGAGACTCCTGCTTGGCCTGCATAATGTGACTTTGCAAAAAAAGAATAAAAAATTTAGAAGTGAAGCTTTCTGTATGACTGTTCGGAAACTTCCTTTGAGCCTTTCTGCATATGGCTGACAAACAACGAAGGGCTTCTCACATTGATTTTGTAATGTCAACAATGCAAACACGGGGGCCAGTTGCTTGATCATACTGTGGAATACTGCGCTACTTGATAGACCGAGGACACGTTCATTCGTGTGTTGTCCTTCACCTGTCCCCCATCTAGCAAGTAGCGCTGTATTCCCCAGTTTGTGATGTCAACGGTCCCTTATTGCTACTGTGAAATAAGCACGGCTGCTTCATTGTGTAAAAAAAAGATCTGATTACATATGTCTTTTCAAACTCGCTATGAACTGGTAATCGCATGGAAAGTGGCCTCGCAGTAGGGCCATGAGACTCCTGCTTGGCCTGCATAATGTGACTTTGCAAAAAAAAAAAAAAAATTTGAAGTGAAGCTCTTTGTATGCTGGTTCGGAAACTTCCTTTGAGCCTTTCTGCAATTGGCTGACAAACAATGAAGGGCTTTTCACATTGATTTTGTAATGTCAACAATGAAAACACGGGGGCCAGTTGGTTGATCATACTGTGGAATACTGCGCTACTTGATAGACCGAGGACACATTCATTCGTGTGTTGTCCTTCACCTGTCCCCCATCTAGCAAGTAGCGCTGTATTCCCCAGTTTGTGATGTCAACGGTCCCTTATTGCTACTGTGAAATAAGCACGGCTGCTTCATTGTGTAAAAAAAAGATCTGATTACATATGTCTTTTCAAACTCGCTATGAACTGGTAATCGCATGGAAAGTGGCCTCGCAGTAGGGCCATGAGACTCCTGCTTAGCCTGCATAATGTGACTTTGCAAAAAAAAAAAAAAAAATTTCAAGTGAAGCTCTTTGTATGCTGGTTCGGAAACTTCCTTTGAGCCTTTCTGCAATAGGCTGACAAACAATGAAGGGCTTTTCACATTGATTTTGTAATGTCAACAATGAAAACACGGGGGCCAGTTGGTTGATCATACTGTGGAATACTGCGCTACTTGATAGACCGAGGACACATTCATTCGTGTGTTGTCCTTCACCTGTCCCCCATCTAGCAAGTAGCGCTGTATTCCCCAGTTTGTGATGTCAACGGTCCCTTATTGCTACTGTGAAATAAGCACGGCTGCTTCATTGTGTAAAAAAAAGATCTGATTACATATGTCAAACTCGCTATGAACTGGTAATCGCATGGAAAGTGGCCTCGCAGTAGGGCCATGAGACTCCTGCTTGGCCTGCATAATGTGACTTTGCAAAAAAAAAAAAAAAAATTTGAAGTGAAGCTCTTTGTATGCTGGTTCGGAAACTTCCTTTGAGCCTTTCTGCAATTGGCTGACAAACAATGAAGGGCTTTTCACATTGATTTTGTAATGTCAACAATGAAAACACGGGGGCCAGTTGGTTGATCATACTGTGGAATACTGCGCTACTTGATAGACCGAGGACACGTTCATTCGTGTGTTGTCCTTCACCTGTCCCCCATCTAGCAAGTAGCGCTGTATTCCCCAGTTTGTGATGTCAACGGTCCCTTATTGCTACTGTGAAATAAGCACGGCTGCTTCATTGTGTAAAAAAAAGATCTGATTACATATGTCTTTTCAAACTCGCTATGAACTGGTAATCGCATGGAAAGTGGCCTCGCAGTAGGGCCATGAGACTCCTGCTTGGCCTGCATAATGTGACTTCGCAACAAAAAAAAAAAAAAAAAAAAATTAGAAGTGAAGCTTTTTGTATGACTGTTCCGAAACTTCCTTTGAGCCTTTCTGCATATGGCTGACAAACAACGAAGGGCTTTTCACATTGATTTTGTAATGTCAACAATGCAAACACGGGGGCCAGTTGCTTGATCATACTGTGGAATACTGCGCTACTTGATAGACCGAGGACACGTTCATTCGTGTCTTGTCCTTGACCTGTCCCCCATCTAGCAAGTAGCGCTGTATTCCCCAGTTTGTGATGTCAACGGTCCCTTACTGCTACTGTGAAATAAGCACGGCTGCTTCATTGCGTAAAAAAAAAAAATCTCAGTACATATGTCTTTTCAAACCCGCTATGAACTGGTAATCGCATGGAAAGTGGCCTCGCAGTAGGGCCATGAGACTCCTGCTTGGCCTGCATAATGTGACTTTGCAAAAAAAAATAAAAAATTTAGAAGTGAAGCTTTCTGTATGACTGTTCGGAAACTTCCTTTGAGCCTTTCTGCATATGGCTGACAAACAACGAAGGGCTTCTCACATTGATTTTGTAATGTCAACAATGCAAACACGGGGGCCAGTTGCTTGATCATACTGTGGAATACTGCGCTACTTGATAGACCGAGGACACGTTCATTCGTGTGTTGTCCTTCACCTGTCCCCCATCTAGCAAGTAGCGCTGTATTCCCCAGTTTGTGATGTCAACGGTCCCTTATTGCTACTGTGAAATAAGCACGGCTGCTTCATTGTGTAAAAAAAAGATCTGATTACATATGTCTTTTCAAACTCGCTATGAACTGGTAATCGCATGGAAGGTGGCCTCGCAGTAGGGCCATGAGACTCCTGCTTGGCCTGCATATAGTGACTTTGCAAAAAAAAAAAATTTTGAAGTGAAGCTCTCTGTATGCTGGTTCGGAAACTTCCTTTGAGCCTTTCTGCAATTGGCTGACAAACAATGAAGGGCTTTTCACATTGATTTTGTAATGTCAACAATGAAAACACGGGGGCCAGTTGGTTAATCATACTGTGGAATACTGCGCTACTTGATAGACCGAGGACACATTCATTCGTGTGTTGTCCTTCACCTGTCCCCCATCTAGCAAGTAGCGCTGTATTCCCCAGTTTGTGATGTCAACGGTCCCTTACTGCTACTGTGAAATAAGCACGGCTGCTTCATTGCGTAAAAAAAAAAAATCTCAGTACATATGTCTTTTCAAACCCGCTATGAACTGGTAATCGCATGGAAAGTGGCTTCGCAGTAGGGCCATGAGACTCCTGCTTGGCCTGCATAATGTGACTTTGCAAAAAAAATAAAAAATTTAGAAGTGAAGCTTTCTGTATGACTGTTCGGAAACTTCCTTTGAGCCTTTCTGCATATGGCTGACAAACAACGAAGGGCTTCTCACATTGATTTTGTAATGTCAACAATGCAAACACGGGGGCCAGTTGCTTGATCATACTGTGGAATACTGCGCTACTTGATAGACCGAGGACACGTTCATTCGTGTGTTGTCCTTCACCTGTCCCCCATCTAGCAAATAGCGCTGTATTCCCCAGTTTGTGATGTCAACGGTCCCTTATTGCTACTGTGAAATAAGCACGGCTGCTTCATTGTGTAAAAAAAAGATCTGATTACATATGTCTTTTCAAACTCGCTATGAACTGGTAATCGCATGGAAAGTGGCCTCGCAGTAGGGCCATGAGACTCCTGCTTGGCCTGCATAATGTGACTTTGCAAAAAAAAAAAAAAAAAAATTTGAAGTGAAGCTCTTTGTATGCTGGTTCGGAAACTTCCTTTGAGCCTTTCTGCAATTGGCTGACAAACAATGAAGGGCTTTTCACATTGATTTTGTAATGTCAACAATGAAAACACGGGGGCCAGTTGGTTGATCATACTGTGGAATACTGCGCTACTTGATAGACCGAGGACACATTCATTCGTGTGTTGTCCTTCACCTGTCCCCCATCTAGCAAGTAGCGCTGTATTCCCCAGTTTGTGATGTCAACGGTCCCTTATTGCTACTGTGAAATAAGCACGGCTGCTTCATTGTGTAAAAAAAAGATCTGATTACATATGTCTTTTCAAACTCGCTATGAACTGGTAATCGCATGGAAAGTGGCCTCGCAGTAGGGCCATGAGACTCCTGCTTAGCCTGCATAATGTGACTTTGCAAAAAAAAAAAAATTGAAGTGAAGCTCTTTGTATGCTGGTTCGGAAACTTCCTTTGAGCCTTTCTGCAATAGGCTGACAAACAATGAAGGGCTTTTCACATTGATTTTGTAATGTCAACAATGAAAACACGGGGGCCAGTTGGTTGATCATACTGTGGAATACTGCGCTACTTGATAGACCGAGGACACATTCATTCGTGTGTTGTCCTTCACCTGTCCCCCATCTAGCAAGTAGCGCTGTATTCCCCAGTTTGTGATGTCAACGGTCCCTTATTGCTACTGTGAAATAAGCACGGCTGCTTCATTGTGTAAAAAAAAGATCTGATTACATATGTCAAACTCGCTATGAACTGGTAATCGCATGGAAAGTGGCCTCGCAGTAGGGCCATGAGACTCCTGCTTGGCCTGCATAATGTGACTTTGCAAAAAAAAAAAAAAAAATTTGAAGTGAAGCTCTTTGTATGCTGGTTCGGAAACTTCCTTTGAGCCTTTCTGCAATTGGCTGACAAACAATGAAGGGCTTTTCACATTGATTTTGTAATGTCAACAATGAAAACACGGGGGCCAGTTGGTTGATCATACTGTGGAATACTGCGCTACTTGATAGACCGAGGACACGTTCATTCGTGTGTTGTCCTTCACCTGTCCCCCATCTAGCAAGTAGCGCTGTATTCCCCAGTTTGTGATGTCAACGGTCCCTTATTGCTACTGTGAAATAAGCACGGCTGCTTCATTGTGTAAAAAAAAGATCTGATTACATATGTCTTTTCAAACTCGCTATGAACTGGTAATCGCATGGAAAGTGGCCTCGCAGTAGGGCCATGAGACTCCTGCTTGGCCTGCATAATGTAACTTTGCAAAAAAAAAAAAAAAATTGAAGTGAAGCTCTTTGTATGCTGGTTCGGAAACTTCCTTTGAGCCTTTCTGCAATTGGCTGACAAACAATGAAGGGCTTTTCAAATTGATTTTGTAATGTCAACAATGCAAACACGGGGGCCAGTTGCTTGATCATACTGTGGAATACTGCGCTACTTGATAGACCGAGGACACGTTCATTCGTGTGTTGTCCTTCACCTGTCCCCCATCTAGCAAGTAGCGCTGTATTCCCCAGTTTGTGATGTCAACGGTCCCTTATTGCTACTGTGAAATAAGCACGGCTGCTTCATTGTGTTAAAAAAAAAATCTGAGTACATATGTCTTTTCAAACCCGCTATGAACTGGTAATCGCATGGAAAGTGGCCTCGCAGTAGGGCCATGAGACTCCTGCTTGGCCTCCACAATGTGACTTTGCAAAAAAAAAAAAAAAAAATTTGAAGTGAAGGTCTTTGTATGCTGGTTCGGAAACTTCCTTTGAGACTTTCTGCAATTGGCTGACAAACAATGAAGGGCTTTTCACATTGATTTTGTAATGTCAACAATGAAAACACGGGGGCCAGTTGGTTGATCATACTGTGGAATACTGCGCTACTTGATAGACCGAGGACACGTTCATTCGTGTCTTGTCCTTGACCTGTCCCCCATCTAGCAAGTAGCGCTGAATTCCCCAGTTTGTGATGTCAACGGTCCCTTATTGCTACTGTGAAATAAGCACGGCTGCTTCATTGCGTAAAAAAAAAAAAAAATCTCAGTACATATGTCTTTTCAAACCCGCTATGAACTGGTAATCGCATGGAAAGTGGCCTCGCAGTAGGGCCATGAGACTCCTGCTTGGCCTGCATAATGTGACTTTGCAAAAAAAAAAAAAAAAAAAAATTTGAAGTGAAGGTCTTTGTATGCTGGTTCGGAAACTTCCTTTGAGCCTTTCTGCAATTGGCTGACAAACAATGAAGGGCTTTTCACATTGATTTTGTAATGTCAACAATGAAAACATGGGGGCCAGTTGGTTGATCATACTGTGGAATACTGCGCTACTTGATAGACCGAGGACACGTTCATTCGTGTCTTGTCCTTGACCTGTCCCCCATCTAGCAAGTAGCGCTGAATTCCCCAGTTCGTGATGTCAACGGTCCCTTATTGCTACTGTGAAATAAGCACGGCTGCTTCATTGCGTAAAAAAAAAATCTCAGTACATATGTCTTTTCAAACCCGCTATGAACTGGTAATCGCATGGAAAGTAGCCTCGCAGTAGGGCCATGAGACTCCTGCTTGGCCTGCACAATGTGACTTTGCAAAAAAAAAAAAAAATTAGAAGTGAAGCTCTTTGTATGCTGGTTCGGAAACTTCCTTTGAGCCTTTCTGCAATTGGCTGACAAACAATGAAGGGCTTTTCACATTGATTTTGTAATGTCAACAATGAAAACACGGGGGCCAGTTGGTTGATCATACTGTGGAATACTGCGCTACTTGATAGACCGAGGACACGTTCATTCGTGTCTTGTCCTTGACCTGTCCCCCATCTAGCAAGTAGCGCTGAATTCCCCAGTTTGTGATGTCAACGGTCCCTTATTGCTACTGTGAAATAAGCACGGCTGCTTCATTGCGTAAAAAAAAAAAAAAAAAAAATCTCAGTACATATGTCTTTTCAAACCCGCTATGAACTGGTAATCGCATGGAAAGTGGCCTCGCAGTAGGGCCATGAGACTCCTGCTTGGCCTCCACAATGTGACTTTGCAAAAAAAAAAAAAAAATTTGAAGTGAAGGTCTTTATATGCTGGTTCGGAAACTTCCTTTGAGCCTTTCTGCAATTGGCTGACAAACAATGAAGGGCTTTTCACATTGATTTTGTAATGTCAACAATGAAAACACGGGGGCCAGTTGGTTGATCATACTGTGGAATACTGCGCTACTTGATAGACCGAGGACACGTTCATTCGTGTCTTGTCCTTGACCTGTCCCCCATCTAGCAAGTAGCGCTGAATTCCCCAGTTTGTGATGTCAACGGTCCCTTATTGCTACTGTGAAATAAGCACGGCTGCTTCATTGCGTAAAAAAAAAAAAAAAAAAAATCTCAGTACATATATCTTTTCAAACCCGCTATGAACTGGTAATCGCATGGAAAGTGGCCTCGCAGTAGGGCCATGAGACTCCTGCTTGGCCTGCACAATGTGACTTTGCAAAAAAAAAAAAAATTTGAAGTGAAGGTCTTTGTATGCTGGTTCGGAAACTTCCTTTGAGCCTTTCTGCAATTGGCTGACAAACAATGAAGGGCTTTTCACATTGATTTTGTAATGTCAACAATGAAAACACGGGGGCCAGTTGGTTGATCATACTGTGGAATACTGCGCTACTTGATAGACCGAGGACACGTTCATTCGTGTCTTGTCCTTGACCTGTCCCCCATCTAGCAAGTAGCGCTGAATTCCCCAGTTTGTGATGTCAACGGTCCCTTATTGCTACTGTGAAATAAGCACGGCTGCTTCATTGCGTAAAAAAAAAAAAAATCTCAGTACATATGTCTTTTCAAACCCGCTATGAACTGGTAATCGCATGGAAAGTAGCCTCGCAGTAGGGCCATGAGACTCCTGCTTGGCCTGCACAATGTGACTTTGCAAAAAAAAAAAAAAAATTAGAAGTGAAGCTCTTTGTATGCTGGTTCGGAAACTTCCTTTGAGCCTTTCTGCAATTGGCTGACAAACAATGAAGGGCTTTTCACATTGATTTTGTAATGTCAACAATGAAAACACGGGGGCCAGTTGGTTGATCATACTGTGGAATACTGCGCTACTTGATAGACCGAGGACACGTTCATTCGTGTCTTGTCCTTGACCTGTCCCCCATCTAGCAAGTAGCGCTGTATTCCCCAGTTTGTGATGTCAACGGTCCCTTATTGCTACTGTGAAATAAGCACGGCTGCTTCATTGTGTTAAAAAAAAAATCTGAGTACATATGTCTTTTCAAACCCGCTATGAACAGGCAAGTGCATGGAAAGCGGCCTCGCAGTAGGCCATGAGACTCCTGCTTGGCCTGCATAATGTCGCGAAAAAAAAATAGAAGTAAAGCTCTTTGTATGACTATGTTTGGAAACTTCCCTTGAGCATTTCTGCATGTCGCTGACAAACATTGAAGGGCTTCCAAATCACAAGAAAGCGCAAGAAAACGCGACAAATTTTGAAATGCAAACAGTAGTTCCTCACGTTTCACGAGTCCTACACTACAATCGATGTTTCCGGCATTACCTTGAAACGCACATATTACTTGCGCAAGAGAAAACTAAGCTCCGTTTCCTTTCATTCAGATGTTCATTATTTTAGGCTGAACACTGACTTCGGCATTTATATCGAACTGCTAGTAGAAGCACTTTATTAAAAGGAACTGCAAATAGCGATACAAATGTTCTACGAACACTGGGTTGTGCAAGGTGCACCGAAGAATATAACAAGGACCATCGCTGCGCTACGCAGTTAAATCTAAATGAGGTATCCAGCCACAGATGCTCGCGTACACAACAGTGCATCGCAAGCGTTGCAGCACAGGCAGAACAACTACTATAATGAATGCTTTACCTGCAAATGCGATGACTTGCCTCAAGTGCTTCTTTTCCGGTGCGGTTCGAACCCGGCAGACGCTTGCAGCGTTGAACGTGAACGCATTGCCAGGTTCGTGGGGGCTTCAGCGCTTCTCAAGCGTTTGACGTTTCCGCTATATCAACCAACAACTCCAACCGTATAGAACACTGCACGCTGGACGCACAAAGCAAAGCGCAGCAATCATCGACGAACGCAAACACCGGCTTTAGCGAAGTATTTCAACTTCAAAACGAACAACTGACATTACGACGCCGCCATGCCGCTGTTACTACACGTCACGCATGGATGGTATTAGGAAAGTAAGTGCAGCAGACTACGTTTCAGCGGCTCCACTCCGCCACTGACGAACAACAGGGGGCGCTAAAGTCACCTAGCAGAATTCGTCAGCAAATGCAGTTTGTAACTGCCAATTTTCAGCGTGCCAGACCATGAAAGTACAAAAAACTTTCCGATTTTGTATCCAGCGCGTGACAAGCATTTTAGGTACAGAATTGTTACAAAGTAGACTTTACACAAAAGTAAGCTGCGCGCATCTAGTGGCGCTTCAGTCGAAAGTAGATGAACGTGGCAGTTTCACTAGTCGAATTAGGCCACTGCAACATTGTGTCTTGACGAAGTTAATGAAATGATGCGATATCCTTGCAAAGGGTAGTATTGTTTTCCATTGAACAAAAATTAAAATATTGTTAGCTATGACATAAAGCGCAGTGTTCTGGGTCAAATTGTTTGACTAAATTACATAACAGCTATTTAGCTGCAATAACGAAACTGAAACCTTGGCTCCAACTGCCAAACATCTAAGGTGGTGCGAAGGTTGCAGTGCAGTTGTCTAGCTGTATTCTGTAGTTTCTACTGCTAAGACAGTCAAAAGGACCTCGTTATTTTCTTTCTTTCGGCCTTGTTCAGCATTGCGAGCGTCGTTGCTCGAGATTTGTGCTTTTTGATACTTCCGCGTACCGCTACAACGAGGTGCAGCCTTCGTTATGAAGAAAATTATGTCGCAGAGGGGTCATTGCCGGCCGAAATCTTCCGTGCATGTGCTATCTGAGTCGAAACAACCCATAAATCAGCGCCACGAGAGCCCCGCCGAGGCCCAGTGCCCCTAGGCGTTGCACACTAATACTGCATGGTACGCTGCCTTGGGCTCCACTGGTTATTGGGAAAAATAGGCCCTGGCAAAAATGAGAAAAAGATAAATCATAAAGTATAAAAAAAATAGGCGGAGAAAAGGGCAAGCCAAGTCAGAATTCGAGTCCACTCTCTGACTATCTTGCCAGCCTGGAAGACAAAAGCAAATGGACGAAGAGCTACATTTTTTTTTTTTTTTATGACCAGCAGCACCCTTCACATTCGTGGGTTCATGTCTCGACGTGGATAGTCTGAGGCAGCCGCTATGATAATTAAGATTACCACTGCTAGAACACTGAAGCTGGTTGCCGGCATTCTAGATTGGACACTGATGTGAATCTCTAGGTGCCACGGAGAAAGGAATACTTCCTCCGTGCTAGGCGCTCAGAAGCATGGAGTTCCAATTAGTTTAGTCACGCTGTTCTGGAGCTGCGGCGCGAAACCTAATTAAGATGGAATTCGTGACTATCAAAGCTTTAACCCTGTGCAGGGTCCAGAGACTACTTCGGTCTAAAAATTGATGTGTTATGTGATCGAGAAGTCAGATGCATGGTTTATATATGTTGCCTTTTGAAGAGGGAAAGAGCTAAAAAACAGGCAGCATGTGCTGTAGTACAAGTGCTGTGTGCTTTCTTTTCTTGCACACTAGTGTATATTACTAGGTAGTCTATGCTTTCCTTTGTTTCATTCTTTTTGCATTGCTTTCCTAGAATGCACAGTTATATTCACTGCTTTGTCTACCTTGTTTAAAGCCTAAGATTATACAAGCAGTGCATATGATGGTGGTAATTACATCATGAAGACTTTGCCAATTTTTTATAATAGCCTTTCTGATTCATTTCACCTTCATTGTCTTATCCATTTTACTTGTTTGTAGATGGGCTTTCTTAATATATTACTGTTTGGTTAATTTACATGTCCACAATGTAAAGTTTTGTACTGTATAATTAATAACTCATGATTTCGGTTTTTCCTTGTGCATTATTTTTATTATTTAACATGCATTGTTCAATACTTTCTGTAAGTTCATGCTGGCAAAATTAAGTGCCCAGGATGTGTGACTATATAAGAAGTTTGCAGCTTTGCTGTTAGCCATGCAGTGGTCTCAGACCGCTGTTGTTGAGCTGGAAGCTAAACTATTAACCTGTTGTGGGGTAATTTACGAAACGAGGTGATTATGTGTACAAACAAGAACAGCCTAGATTGAATTCCACGTATAATATGAGAAGTTTTGTCTTCCATAACAGATGTTAGCCTTTGCTATATGTGCTGTTTTTTGCTGCTGCTTTTACTTTATTTTTCCGTTGTCTGATTTCTTTAGACTGTTTACCTCAGTTTAATTTAATTTATAAATTTGCCTTTTCTCATTCCTACCTAAGCGGTGGTAATTATGAGTGCCACACCTGGTGTTTAAGAAATTGAATGATAGTGGCAAGAGCCGCATCCACCTGCCAAATCTTTTAGCCTTTTGCTGCTTGGTGTTTGGTGCCATGCAAACTGTTCATTTAATGGCAATATGTGCTTTGCGCACAACATTGTATGACATTCACCAATAGAACTGCTTCGTGTTGCTGTATAATTTTGTTTTGGCAAGTTTTGTCCTATGTCATCTCATTCAGCTATGCAATAACCTTTGCCTTTAACGTTCCGTGAATTGAGCCTATAAAAAAGGTACTTAACAATGAAGCGATTTGGGCACCACATCTTCAAAATAGACTCTCTGCTGATTAGTATAGTTTCCCTACACATCTGCTTGTTTCTCTGAAGGCATCTGCTTCGTTTGTAACAAATATTTTATTTACACATTACGAGGAATTTCGTTTAATAGTGCTGAAAGATGGGCATGTATGCAGAGAGCCACAACACCAATCACTGGCTTGTGGTGAAGGAAACCATGACTTCGTACAAAAATATGTACAGTGAGTGTGGCGACTACCCTAGCTATTATGTACATTACTGGTGTGCACCAATTATTATGGTTATCTAATATATTATAGTGCAAAATTGCACACTTTGCAGCACTTTGCATCTCTGTAATATGTGAGTGGTGTTGAAGAGCAAGTTGGTTTGATAACGTCAACTGCTAGTCGCCTGAAATGCTGCATAGATTCTCCGCACATTTTACACAGTCCTTGGTAAATTCTGCATAATTTAATTCTCAACAAGTTATTGTACTTTAGCTTTTCTGTTCAAAATACACAGCCTTTGTTCTTTCATGAAGTAATTGTTTGCTTTCTTTCTCACGAGCATAGCAGTTATAAAAGCTGCAGTCCTCACTGACACATTACCAGAAATAAAAAAATAAAAATGAATTCCGCTTTTTTACCATCTATGCCCTCCTTATAGATTTAGAAATTTGAACTCCTGGCAAACCA
Source organism: Amblyomma maculatum (assembly GCF_055883805.1). Lineage (NCBI taxonomy): Eukaryota > Metazoa > Arthropoda > Arachnida > Ixodida > Ixodidae > Amblyomma > Amblyomma maculatum. The sequence goes on along the minus strand of NC_139348.1, from coordinate 53,809,227 downwards.
CTGCTGTTGATTATTTTCTCAATTCGCTTGTTTTAGAGCATAACTAAATAAATGAAACTTGTGCCATTAATGCATGGCAGGTATGTGTTCCATGGATATCATTGCGCTTACTGACATGCAAAATCAGCAAGTGACAAATTCCAATTTGAATGCATGATACCTTAATATCAGTATAAAAAGCTATTTTGTTTTTAGTTAAAAATGAGGCTCTGAATAATTTCTGGAGGTGGCATGATGCATCGCTCAGTCAAAGTCATTGATTACAAAAGTAGAAGATTGGTAGTAATGTCGACAAAAAATGTGTATACCAAAATTATTTGCAGTGGTTGCCCAGCTTATGTTGAGTACAATCTATCTCAAATAGTTTATGTTAAGTGTAATTGTAAGTGTCTAATTGTAGGTCTCTAGTTGGTTAAATGCTAGTTGGTTAAATGTGACTAAATTGAGTTTATTGCATTACTAAGTCAAATATCCCTGAATAGCTTATGCCAAGTATATTTGAATGAAACCAACCCTACACTGTGGTTATAATTGGTATTGTTTGTATATTGTGATTAGGTATGAACTAAACACATGAAATGATAAATTGTTCGATAGCTTACATTATTCAGCTATGTGTTTCATTATATATGGCTTACATTGGGTACCATTGTGCTGAATTATTGCAGGTCAAAATTAATTTTCATAGCTAGATAGTAGTGTTTATTATTCGACATTACAGTGCATCAAGTCATATTTCTGGAGAGCTTATGTTGAGTATATTTGCACTAGACTAATTGCAAGCCTTAATGAAGTGTCTTTGGGTAAATGTGAATAAAAATGGAAGCTCAGGCCATGAAATCATCACGTATGAATGAGTAGCTTATCTCAATATTCACCGGAATTATTGCAGGTTCTATTTAAAAATAAATTTCGTCCTATGAAATAGGAAGTCATATATCATATCATTTAATAGCTTATGTTTAGAGGGCTAATTGTAGGTCTTAATTATGATTTGTTAGCTATATGGGAAATACATTGTGCTTGTACATCATCAAGTTATATATCATTAGATAACTTATGTCATGTATATTTGTACTGAAATATATGCTGTCTATTAACATGCAGTACAGGTAATTGGTTTAATGATAAGAATAAAAATTGAAAATCCTGCTGTATATATCAAATCATACATCTTTGGATAGCTTATATCGAATTCAAATGCACTACATTAATTGCCAGTCTTAAATAGGAATCAATTAGCAAAGTGATGCAATTAACAATTCAACTTCAGCCTCTCAAGTCACATACCATATAAAATTTCTCGAGAAGTACATAATCCAAAATCAAACAATAAACTGGGCAAAAACATGTACAAATAAAATTTAGCATGTTCAACTTGATCAGATAAAGAAGCAACAAAGGTCACAAAGTACTACTTAAAGCTATGGATTCACCACAATAAGCTTGGAGACCTAATTACAGCCCCCTAATAGTGTTTTTGCCATGTTCATTGCAATATACATATTTTAACCTTGCGAGATGGATTACATGTGCACGGCAAGAGCTCTCAAGTACCACACACACACACACACACACCTATAAAGATTGACCCACACATTTTAACATTTGAACTGATAGTTCTCAACTGCATGCATATAATGATATGTGCTGTTTTCGGGCAACCTTCCATGTGTGCAAGGCAAATGAAATTACGGTTATATAAAGCTGCTTAATTCAGTAATTATGACAGAGATTTTTTAGGTCGATCATTAGGACATACAACAATCATCATTAATTATTCAGTGACCAATAAGACATATGTATATCCTTTTTCTGCTTTAAGTTGCACCCCTCCAGAAAGAGTGCATTGAAGTACTGATGGACCCTTTTAAGGGGCGTAAGCAAGCAGCATTGCACCCATAAAAGGTTGCATCTATATGTCAAAACACACGTATAGATAATGCGAGTTAGACACAGAAATGTACTTTATGGATATGCAATTCATAAGCAGTGCAGAACAGACCAGTTTGTTGTACAACTCAATTTGTAGTACAACAGAGTTGCGCTCTGTTGTAGTGTGGTTTGTTGTACAACAGACCAGTCTGTAGTACAACACAGCAGTCATTAGTACAACAGAGCAGTCTTGTGTTGTACAACAAAGAGCTCTGTTGTACAACATACTTTCCTGTAGTACAACTGGACCGTGTTGTGTTGTACAACAGAAGTTTGTGTCGCACAACACAAAACTATGTCGTACAACAGAAATTTCTGTTGTACAACAAAAATTTCCTGTAGTATTTTTCGACTGGGATTTCGTACTAATAGTGCTATTATGCGAAGTTAATGGAGTCTAACCTTTTTCTCGGAAACTTTAGTAACATACGAGGTAGTGTATTATTGTCATAATTTGTTATCGCAATTTGCAAGGTACCGTACAGCATGGTTGTGTGCTGCGCGTTTTTTTCTTGTTTACTATAGACGCTCCTTTTAAACGTTTAAAAATAAATGAACCTGATATATCCGATATAAAGAATCGAAACAATAAATAGAATCTAAAATTCATTTTTACACATGTGGCTGAAGAAAGGGCCAAATTGTATTCTATTTTGTTTTCCTCTCTAGCCACAGCGAAACATATCTTATTATAATATATCTGCACTATAAATTTGGTGAACAAATAAACGAAATATTTATAAACATAAAACAACAAATCAACTACAGCGATGGCATCTATTATTTCCGCTGCTCTTTTGGTCCTCGTCTGTGGTAAGGGTATTTCTACAGTTTCGCACTGAAGTATGTTAAGCACAGCAACGTTGGGCTAATGCTAAATGTATTGAGGGCTACTTATCAGGGTAAACTGTATTCATTGCGGCCTACAAAAATTGTCCTAGTGCTGGTAGATTCAAAACAACTATCAACGTTTGCCATAAGACTATTGGATTAAGGGCATAAAAACTTTCCAGCTAATGTGTTTAGCTTCTCATATGCGGCTTACTTGAAAGAGTTCATTTCTAGTTGAAAAGAAATAAAATAAATATACATACTAACAAAACGAAATATAATATTTTTCACTGAAGGAAAAAAAGGGTAATTTTGATATTGTTATGGGGAATGGCTGTAATAATTACAAAATATGCGGCGCATGCAGGAAAGCCAGGGACAGTCAACAAATGACTTGTACCAGAAACAGTCCTTATTAGGCAGGCATATAAAGAATGCACTGGGGCTACCCCGCTGCGCCCCTACGGAAAGACTTCTTAAACGGGGGGTCTACAATAACACCATGAATCTATGCGAGGCACATATAATAACAGCAAAAGAGGCTCGCAACCCCATCCACGGGATGGAAACTCTTGGGTAAATTAGGACTACAAGATATAATCCCGGAAAGAAATGGCCAAGTAAAACTGCCGACCGAAGTAAGGAACGCACTCACTATTAAACCACTACCAAAAAACATGCACCCTGCTTTTCATGAATGCAGGAAAAAAGCAAGACCAAAGGCCCTTGAGGCCAAGTTAGAAGGCTCTGAATTTAGCTTATGTAGACGCGGTGGAATACGAAGGAGGCAACTCTTTTGCTATCGTGGACGTGAACGACTCGGGTAAAACTGTCGGGTGGTGGTGACAAGGTCAATGACACAAATGAAGAGTCGGTTGTTGCCGTGAAGAAACTCTTTATTGTGCTTCTTTGAGCCCGCAAAAAACTAAGCAGCTCAACTAAGCAAGCGTGCTCGTCGATCGTCGAATAAAGAATGCCCGTCGCTCAATTTAAAGGTTGCTCAAAACAATCTAGATAACGCCTCAAAACGGCTACTAGCACAACATGGAACATTCTAGAAACTTACGCGAGTGATCCGAATCTTCGAGACAGATCTCGACGCTTCGTTTGCGACATAGAAAATGTTAACGCGTCGTATCGCGACAACGAACATGAACAAACACGGGATACAGAACTGATAAGCGCGCCAGAATCACAATTAAAAAGCCGCATGTCAGCGGCTGGCGAAGGGGTAGAATGGCGTCCCGTGTATTGTGCTCGGCGTCGACGTACATTGCAATCATATCCGCAATAGTTTTGTTGATGTTGGGTGTGGTGACAAACGTTTATTGGTCAAAAAGGGATGGATGGATCTATGAACATCCAGCCCTTACAGATACTAGGTGGGGTCCCTAGTACGGGACCCCAGTGGCGTCGGCCGCTGCCCGGGCGCGCTCGACCAAGGCCTTTTGGGCCTGCAGGTCATAGCAGCCGAGCAGGGTCGCCTCCCAGTCTTCCCGAGTGGGGTTGGGGTGAGGAGGAATAGCTGGGTTGGATGGGCAAGCCCACACCATGTGGTAGATGTCCGAAGACTTCTCCGCACAGCGCGGACAACTGCCCATGAAGGAGGGATTAAAATGTTTTAGTGCTGCCGGGCACAGCAGAGTGTTGGTATAAAGACGGAGTAGAAGCCGCTCCTCCGTCTTAGATAGACCTTTACTCGGGCGAGGGTAAAGGCTATGACAAGATTGATAATAAAGAACAAAAGAATACGCGGGTTCGAATTCGAGATCCTGATCTAGGGGGTCGAGATGGGAAGCCCCGAAAGAGAGCGCGCGGGCGTCGGCGTCGGCTGCCTCATTCCCCTCGAGACCCATGTGAGCAGGAGCCCATACTATTTTCCGGTAAGCGGGGTCCCCGGTGTAGGTGCAATTTTGAAGTAGTCGGTAGGCTAAGTATGGAGCCCAGCCTTGATCGACGTTCCGACAGGCCCCTCGCGAGTCGGAAATAATTGTTTAAGAATCAGTGTAGGTAGCTGCCAGAGCAATGGCGACCTCCTCCGCGTGCGTTATGTTACGGGCGCGAAATGTAAGCCCGTTAACAGTTTTAGACTGGTGGACCACTGCGGCCTTGTACCATCCCCCATGGTGGGGGCCGGAGGCGTCCACGTAGTAAATGCCGGGTTTCGACCCATAATGGCGGCTCAGGGCTTCCGCCCGCGCCAGACGCCGGCCATTGTGGTCTTCACGTGTCATGTTTTTAGGAAGAGGACGTATGTGGAGGGCGCATCTCCACTCGAAAGGGAGGCACACACGATCTTCCATAAGGGTGGTATGTTGGATGTGTAGCCGGACAAGGAGGCGGCGACCCGACAGTGTCTTAGAAAGACGAGTGTATTGGTTGGTTAAGTGAGCCTCTCGGATCTCCCGGAACGTATTCACCATGCCCAGGCCCAGTAGACGCTGGTTGGAGGTGTTCACGGGGAGATCGAGGGCTCTCTTAAAAATTTTGCGCAGGACGACTTCGAGTGCATCCTCGTCTTGTTTCCGAAGGTGGAGGTAAGAAGTCGAATACAAGATTCGACTGGTCACGAATGCATGCGCCAGCCGCAAGGCGTCTTTGCACCGCAACCCCCCACGTTTGTTAGAAACCCGGCGGACCATGCGGCCCACCTGGTCCCCCACCTTACGGAGTTTCGCCAATGTAGTGTCTGACCATCTCTGTTGATGAATGAAGAGTCCCAGTATCCGGACTTCTGTGCGTTCAGGAATTTATCCTGTCTCTAAAAAGAGCTCAATTTTGGCATTACACTTTGGTGAGGGGCGTATGTGTACAAATTCAGATTTTTGAGGGGAGCATTGAAGGCCGCAGCGGCGAGCATAACGGTCCACTATAGTTGCCGCTTGCTGCAGGTTGGCCTCAATATCTCCAAGAGAACCTTGCGTGGCCCACAGGGTGATGTCATTGGCATACAGCGCATGCTGCACACCAGCGACAGCACCCAACTGGGCCGGCAGGTGTATCATAGCCAGATTGAATAAGAGAGGAGACAGCACTGCACCCTGTGGTGTTCCTCTGGTTCTAAGTTGGAACGGGCCATGTTCGGTGTCCTGGATTTTAATGTAGGATTGGCGATCTGTCAAAAATTGCCGAATGTATCTGAACGCGTGGCGTCCGCAACCGGTTTGTGAAAGATGAGTGAGTATTACCTCATGAGGAACATTGTCGAAGGCTCCTTTCAAGTCTAAGGCGAGTATGACCCTGTCGTAGTGAGGGCATTCGACCGGGTCAAGAACGTCCCGATTAAGTTGTAGCAAAACATCCTGTGCGGACCTGTACGGGCGAAATCCGAACATGGAGTCTGCGAAGATGTGTTGATTTTCCATGAACTCGGACAACCTGTCACGCACCATCGTCTCCATTAGTTTGCCCGCACACGAGGTTAGAGAGATGGGACGAAGGTTGTCCGTGTTGATAGCCTTGCCAGCTTTTGGAATGAAAGTGACCAGAGCAGTCTTCCAATCGATGGGGAGTGGCGCGTCCCCAAGCCAAATTGAATTGATGTAATCCAATAAGGACTGGTAGGCCGGGTCGGGTAAGTTAGCTAGTAATTTGATGGTAATTTTGCCCCGACCCGGGGCTGTGCCACGTTTCATTTTCGCCAGGGCCGCCCGCAGATCGTGGAGGTGGAACGGCTGATCTAGCTCAGCGTTCTCCGAACCTGCATAAGAGTGCGCCGGTCCGCGGGGGTCCTGGGTAGTGTACAAGTATTGGTCCCGCAACTTGTGCGCTAGCTGAGTTGTGTTGCCCTGAAAGCTGTGTATGGCACGTTGTAGATGTTTCTGAGTTTCTGTGTGGGTCTGCGTTGGGTCGATAAGAGCGCGGAAGAGCCGCCAGGTGTTCCTGCTGGACATCTCCCGCGCCGCCGTGTTGCAACGATCCACCCAGTTGGCGTCTGCGAGCTGGGCCGCAAACTCGGCCGCCTGCTGGGTGAGCTCGGAAATTCGAGCCTTAAGTTTACGGTTATGCTTTTGTCGGCGCCACCAGCGGACAAGGCAATGCCGCGCTTCCCAGAGATGGAGGAGGTGGTTATCCACGTCTGATACCGCCTCAGAATGCTGAATTTTAGTTTCGGTAGAGCGAAGGCTAGAAACCAATTGTTCGGACCATGACTGGTAGCCTTGCTCGAGTATAGATGTAGTTGTGTTGTAATTTTTCCTAAATTTGGACCAGTCTGGCAGTCGAGCCTGTGTTGTGGGTTTTGCTAATGGTCTGGTCCGAATTGTAGTGTTTAGTATACAGTGGTCGCTACCGAGTGTTTCCTCAATGTTGACACAGTCAGCATACTGAATGTTGCGGATAAAAGTTAAATCCGGACACATATCCCGAGTCACGGAGTTACCTATACGTGTTGGGTGGACGGGGTCTGTGTGAAGAGTGAGGCCCAACGTAGACGCAAGCTCCGCCAACTTGCGTCCCCGTTTCTCTTCACAGCGGTACGCCCAGCCTCGACTGGGGGCGTTAAAATCGCCCACAATCAAGAGGGGGTCCGACCCGCAGCTTTCAGCGCACGGCTGAAAAGGTCCGAGAATGACACATTTGGCAATTTGGGTGGGCAGTAGACATTTAGAATGTGCAGTGGTGGGTCCTGCTTGCGGAGGGGGAGGAGAGTCACCATTACATGGGAATATCCAAGTTGAAGGTTCAAGTCGACCATATTTGCTGTGTAATTTTTATGAACGCATAGACAAGACGAGGGGTCCTGCTGAAACGTCGTATATTTTGTTAGGGTGGCGCCTCTTCCTGGTTCCTGAAGGGCCACCACGGCGGGCATATGCTCGAAAGTTGAGAGGAAAAGCCGAAGGTCGGCCCGCTTAGTGCGAGACCGTAGCCCTCGGCAATTCCATTGAGTTACAGTGATTGGTGAGGCCAATTTAGATAAAGGAGAACGCCTACACCGAGGTTGTCCCGCCATGTTCAGGTTTTGGGGTTAGAGGAGGGAAGGTAGATGCCCCGGAGCCATCAACCCGGGGCTGAAATTCAGCTCCTGGGAGGGGGCAGCTAGCTTCCTCATTTTCGATGTCAGTTTCTCGACGCGAAAAGTTTGAGGGCCGGCTGGATACGTTTTTGAGAGGAGCGGCCCGACGAGACGTGCGGGGGAGATTCGCGACATGTTGAGCGATCATGGTAGGAAGGGCCTCCATCACTTTGGCAATGATACGCTCCACTGCCGTCCCGACAAGGGTTTCGAATTTGGCGTTAAGACGGGCCTCAAGAATGGCCACGGAGGAGTCCGAGGTCACCGGTGCCGCCGCATCGCTCTCCATGGCTTCTGCTTGGGGGGCAGGTTGTGGGGGCAGGTTGTGTGGGAGGAGCAGTTTTAGTTTCAAGGGCTTCAATTTTGGCAAGTAGCATCTCGTTTTGGACCCGGAGAGAAGCTAACAGGTTATGAAGCTCGGCGTCGGCCGCCGAGCGAGCGTGAGGAGAAGGGGGGTGCGAGGAGGAGGCAACCCTACCCGAGCCGCTCACCTGTTTTCCTTTTTGACCGCATTTGCCAGGCACCGCTTTCGCCTTGTTTGAGTTGGGAGTGGGCTTGCTTCCCCGATCCGCCGTGTGAGGGCGGTGGTGGCGCTTGGTCGCCTTTGATGTCACGCCCGCTTAAAGGCGCTTGCTTCTTGGAATTGGTGGCGTCAACGCCGGTGACGTGATCCTGTTGACGTGGCTTCTTGCCCGTTGCGCGAGTTTTGCCGCCCTTTTGGGCAGTCGTATTGGTGTCAAGGCGGTACTTGGCGGTACAGTCTCTGGAGTTTGTGGCATGGCCGCCACCACAAACAGGACATTTCAGCTTACACTCATGAGGGGCCCGCACTCCGTCGACGAAAGGAGCCTGTAGTCCACACAGGCCACACTTATCTTGCAATGGATTTGGGCATGTGTCTGCCCTGTGGCCCACGGTGCAACACACACCGCAGGCTGGGATAGTGCGCAGGTAGGGCTGTACTTGGACGATTTCTGAGTTGTAGGTCACCGTCCGTGGCTTCACTTTTCCGGCAAAAGTAAGACGAGCCTTATTGGAGGTTCCAAATTTGCGAATTTCCAAGATAGTGCCATGCCTCCACTGGACACCATCTTTCAGGGTTTCCGCTGTTTCGTGATTTCCCACAGTGATGACGCCGTAGCAAATTTCTTCGCCATTTTGTTTGAGATGGTTTCGCAGTGGCACATCTCCCTGAGCTGATTTGATCGCGAAATCACCAAGCAGACGGTCCGCCACGTACTCGTTTTTGGTGCTCGCAATGAGTAGGTTTTGCTCGCGGGAAACGACGAAGCTGAGTTCGGACGCCATTTGCACGCCGAGATAGGCACGCAACGCTAAGCCCAGCTCACCACATTGGAAGACAGTCCCGATGGTCACAGCGGTTCGGGGCTTGATGATCACGACGAAATCGTCGGGGCGGAATTTGTGGAGAGGTCTCGGCCTCTACGATGACTTGGGTTGGCGATCCTTGGCCGCGTGCAAAAGGCGCTCGTGCTGAGGTGGGGTTGACTTGCCGGATATCAACCTGGCGTCTGCCGTCATCTTGGCTTTCTGGCGCTGAGAGCGGCTATCAACGTGACGGAGGAGATTTGAGTCCCGGAGCTGGTCCGATGGTGCCGAATTGGGTTCCCCGGCTTGAGGAACTGTCGACCAGGTCATGGCGTCCGGGTCGTGGCCGCGTTGAGGCAGGGCGTTCGCCATGTTGATGCGGAGTGTGGCTTAATCGCCGCCGGACGCCGGCGCAGCCGTTAGGCTTAGGGGCGGCGCCACCGAGCGCGAGTGAAAGTCCGCTCTAAAGTGGTGAAAAATTTGCCCACCGGGATGGAAGTGGTGTCCCTGTGTGCCGGGTAACTTGCTGCGTCCGATGGATGCCAAATTTGCGGGGTTTTACGAATTGGCCCATGGATCTTGTCAAAAACTGACGGAGCCGTGGTGCCACGCGTGCATACGTGCGCAACGCAAGGTAGCGTCTTCCTTGTTTTGTTGAGGCGCTCCGTAAGTCAATTTCTCTGGGGATGGTGCACTTCGTCGATGACTTGTAGGACTGTATTCTAGGATAGCTTGCGTCAGCTCTGTCGTAAATACCGTTCCCCTGTCCATGATGAGGACTTCTGGGGCACCCTGTCGCAAGAGAATTTGTTCGACAAAAACTTTGCGACTTCTGCCACAGTACCATTGGGCAGCAGCGCTTTTGCTTCGGCTTAGCGGGTGGGGTAGTCGGTGGCCACGATGATCCACTTGTTACCAGCAGATGAAGGTGGAAAGGGGCAGAGAAGATCCATCCCAATTTGTTGAAAGGACAGGGCTAGGGGCGGTATCGGTTTCAGTACCCTAGCTGGCCTGACCGGTGGCGTCTTGCGTCGCTGGCACTCACGGCACGTTTTTATGTAATGGGCAACGTCGGCAGGCAGTCGCGGCCAGTAGTACTTCTCCTGGATTCCATGCAACGTGCGCACAAAACCGAGCTGCCCTGCTGTGTGCTCATCGTGCAACGCATGTAGAATTTCCTGCAATGAGCCTTTTAGGCACAAGAAGCTGCGCTGTCTTGTTGGGAGCGAAGTTCTTTACGATAACGTTATTGCCTAAAGCGAACGACGACAACTGACGCCTAAACGCAGCAGAAGGTGAAGCGGTCTTCCCTTCCAAGTAATCTGCTAGGTATTTCAGCTGAAGATTTGATCGCTGTCGTTGTGCAAAACTGCTGGTGCTTACTGGTCCCAGAAAAGCATCGTCGTCATCGTCCTTCCGGGGGGGGGGGGGGGGGCGTCGACTGGAGCGCGGGATAAGCAGCCTGCGTATAATTTCGCGCGGCCCAACTTATGGACTACAGTCACGTCAAATTCTGGAAGTCTTAGGTTCCGTCGGGAAAGGCGGCCGGAAGGGTCTTTCAAATTAGCCAGCCAGCAGAGCGCGCGTGGTAGTCGCTTACCACCTTCAATGGTCGACCGTATAGGTATGAACGGAACTTAGAAATGGCTTAGATAATCGCGAGGCGGTCATTCTCGGTCGTCGAGTAATTAAGTTCGGATTTAGTGAGGAACCTGCCAGCATAGGCGATTATCGTCTCCAGTCCGGTACTCTTCTGGACGAGAACGTCTCCTTGGCCCACACTGCTCGCGTCGGTATGAATTTTGGTCTCGACGTTTTCATCAAAGCGTCCAGAGACAGGAGGGGACTTCCCATTTAAAAAGTGCGTCAGCCTTCGTAAGCTGCGTCAACGGTTTGGCGATGTGCGAAAACGTTGACAAATCGTCGATAATAAGCACACAGCCAAAGGAAATTGCGCACAGCTTTCTTGTCGGCAGGTGGTGGAAATTGTGCGATTGAACCTGTTTTCCTCAATTCTGGGCGAACGCCATCCTTGCTAACGATGTGACTTAGCAACTGCAGTTGCTCGTAGACGATGTGGCACTTCTCTAGCTTTATCGTCAGGACCGATTATTTGATGGCTGCCAACACTGTTTGCAGCCGTTTCAGGCGGTCTTCAAAGATTGGCGACACGAAAGCGACATCATCGAAGTATACCAGGCAAATCTGCCACTTCTAAGCCAGCCAGAACTGTGCCAATTATTCATTGATACGTGGCTGGGGCCGAGCAGAGGCCAAATGGCATCACCTTAAACTCAAATAGGCCATCCGGTGTGATGAATGCGGTCTTCTCGCGATCTCTCTCGTCGACCTCAATTTGCCAGTAGCCGCTCTTCAGGTCCGTCGATGAAAAGTACCTTGCATTGCACAACCGGTTCAGTGTGTCATGGATGCGAGGGAGAGGGTGCACATCCTTCTTCGTTATGCTGTTTAGGCGGTGGTAATCTATGCAGAAACGAAGTGCCCCGTTCTTACTTCTTCACCAAAACGATTGGCGGCACCCAGGGGCTCTTCGATGGCTTGATCACGCCATCACAAAGCATTTCCTCAACTTGATCGCGTATGGCCTGGCGTTCTCAGGGCGAGCAATGGTAGGGACTTTGACTTAGCGGTCGAGCGTATTCGTCCATGATAATGTGATGCTTTGCCAGCGGAGTTTGCCGCACCTTCAATGCTGAAGAAAAGCACTCACTGTAGCTTTCAATAAGAGTGCGAATCAGGTCTTGTCTGTCTCAGGGGAGCGCTGGGCTGAGGTCGAAGTTGGGCAGCTTGACTCGGTCGGGTGCATCGTCTTCAAGTTGGCTGGGAAGAATGAAGACTCGGGCGTCCGCTAGCTCGTCGAAGAAAGCAATAGTCATAGACTTGTTCAGGTGTCGGAATTCTTCGGTGAAGTTTGTGACGAGCACTTGAGCTTGCCCATGACGGAAACGAACGACGCCTCTTGCGACTCCTAGTCCGGGCTCCAAAAGCAACTGGGTGTTCCCTTCGATGACACTTTCAGCAGGTTGGATGTCGCCGGTAACCACGGAGACGACGATGCTCGAGCGAAACTTTGCGTCGAAGTCGTTGTAGAAGGTATTGCGCTGTCGGTGGAAGGCTTGATGAGGTTTGTGCGGAGGTCGACGATCGCCCGATGTTCGTGCAGAAAATCCGTGCCCAGAATCACTTCGCGGGAATACTGCTGTAGGACGACGAAGCTAGTAGGGTAGGTTCTTCCATTTACTATACCACTTGCGGTTCATCGCCCCGACAGCGTAATAAGGTTACCATTAGCAGTGTGGATAGCGGGCAATCCCAAGCGGTCGTCACTTTCTTCAGCTGGGCCGCGAATGTTCCAGTGATGACAGAATAGTCAGCCCCGGTGTCCACTAAGGCGGTAACCGCCCGACCATCGAGAGCAACTTTGAGGTCACTCGTTCGCGTCCTCGCATTCCATATTAGTTTTGGTGTTCGGTCTCTGCTTCGTCTTGGGCTGAGGTCGCGACGAAGCCCATCGTTCTTACTTCGCTGAGCGGCGGTGTTGACTTGGAGTCTGCTCATGTCGTCTTGGATGTTGACATAGTGCGGAGCGCCGGTGTCACTTTGAAGTCTGCGCGCGTCGGAGGCGTCTTCATGAGTAATGTCGGTGTAACAGTAGCGTCATCGTAACTCGTCGGCGGCGGCGGAGGATCATCGTTAGTTCGCTGTGTAGCAACTTCACCTCCAAAGGTTGCTACTTTTAGTTTCCCCTACGGGGGCTTGGGGACCTTGAACGAACATTGTCATTGTAGCTGCAGCCTGGCGACGAAAAGCGGGTCCTGTACGGCGATGAGGACCTAAACCGACGGCTTGGTGACTCAAACTCACCGCTACGCAGGTAGATCTCGATTTCTCGAGGTCGTTCACCGGGGCGGGATCGTGGGGCGTCAGCTGCAAATCCGCGGAGGCCGATTCGTCGGTACAGGCAGTAATGTAGAAGGTGACCGGCCTCATCGCAGTGGAAGTATAATGGCCGGCTGTTCGCAGTCCTCCAGGCGTCGCACTTCCTGGGGATTGGGGGTCGCTGGTAGGCTTGGCGGGCGGGGGCCAATGGACGGCTTTCAGGAACAGGACGGTAGAAGCAAAGGCTTGGAAAGTCACGTCGGGGCGCAGATCTACGTAATGCTGCGGCGTAATTCATTGTTGTCGTTTCGTGTGCAGCAGCAGTCATAACTGTCGCTCCAGGAACACACAGTGCCTGCTGGACTTTTTCACGGACGACGTCCACGAGCGTCGCCACCTGGGGTTACTGGAATGATGTCAGCAATCAACGAAGTTGCTCTCGGACGATCTTTACGGATTAGGTCGCGATGGCTTTCTCCGCTAGTAGATGCGCTGCTGTAAGGGCTTGCGCTGACCGGTTGCAGTGGTCGATTATGGTGGCGCATCCGGGTTCCATCCTCTTCTCAATGCTCGAAGCTTCAATTTCAAATTCGTCCACAGTTTTTGGCGGATTCCGGACAAGCCCTGCAAAAAGCAACTCTTTACGCCTCGCTTTAAAAATTTCACCCTGTCACCTTCAGTCATGTTAGGGTCGGCACGGCGAAACAGGCGCTTCATCTCAGCGACGTAAACCAGGACTGGCTCATTTGCGACCTGAAGCCTAATTGAAGGATGGCCTTGGCTCTTTCCTTTCGAATGACACTTGCAAAAGCAGTCAAAAACTCTTACTTGAAAAGCTGCCTCATGATTTTCGAACTATGTACAAGCAGATCCTTGAAAAGCAAAATAGACTTGCCTTACCTTCGCTTCGTCGTTCCAGCCGTTGAATTCTGCTGCACGGTTGAAACCGTCCATCCAGTCCTCCGCATCTTCAGTGGGCAGTCCATAGTAGATGGGGACTCTCGGGGCTGCACGAAGACAACTGGTGCTGTTTACAGGACCATTTCCAAAGTTGATGTCTTTTGGTGTCGAATGGGGTCAGGCAGCAGACAGTGCTCGAGTTGTGGCCCTTGAAGTCGGCGGCTGGCTCGGTGACTTGTAGGCTGGTCCCCCAGTGCGAACAAGGCTAGGGTCTTCGCTTGAAGGATCAAAGGCAGAACCTCCACCACATGTCATGTGGTGGTGACCAGGGTCGATGGCACAAATGAAGAGTCGGTGATTGCACTGAAGCAACCCTTTATTGGGCTGACTTGCGCCCGCAAAAGAACTAAGCAACTCGACGGCGGCGATAGCAACTAACGTGCTCGTCGATCGCTGAATAAAGAATGCCTGTTGCACTCGTCAACGCTCAATTTAAAGGCGGCTCAGAACAATCTAGATAATATTGCAAACTGCTACTAGCACAACCTGGAACACTGTAGAAACATACGCGAATGATCGGAATCATCGAGACAGATCTCAGCGCGACAAAGAAAATGATAACGCGTCGTATCGCGACAACGAGGATGAATAAACATGGGAAACAAAACTGATAAGCGCGCCAGAATCATAATGATAAGGCCGCATGCCATCGGCAGTCTAAAAGTAACAAATAGCGGTTTAAACAGTTCGTGGCAATAAATATATATAAAGACTGGAACCAACAAGTGGTGGAAATAATATAGGTGCCTTCACACTCGGGGAACAACGGAAACGAGTCGGCTCACAGTATAGCTCGAGGTTATGTCAGTCGTGCAGTGGGCCAGGATGATTTCACCAAATTGTCGAGAGATGCACTTATCTATTTTATCACTACACTAATCACTTTAAACTACAAAGGCGGATATATCCTCCACCAGACAAGAACCTTTACAAAAGGCAGGAAGTAATCTGGCGTCGGCTCCAGGCGCGTGCCTTCTTCAGCCCATCTAAATTAGCGCACATGTACCCACCACAATACAATCAAAATTGTAAACGATTTGGCGAAATAGCCATGTACGATCATATATTATGGAGCTGCAAAATATCGCCGCCACCGGCGTACCTACTACCAGTACCTTCTCTGGAGCGGTGGGAGGCTATACTGACCAGCTCAGACCCGTTGACGCAAGTCCGTGCTACAGAGTGGGCTCGTAAGGTCGCCGAGAGCAACGAACGTGAGACCATTTAAGTGTAGCGCCCACAAATCGCTGATTGGTGACAATAAAAGCTTTTCATCCAATTGCTCATCTACCTCGTCCTTCTCTTTCATATCCACACCGCCGCTCGGAGCAGAGTAATTGGCGTAACAGTTATCCCCGGGGCAGGCGATGATTGTCCTCAAGAGACTGAATTAGATCGATAATTGCAACGTTTAAATCGTTCCTCGTGAGCCAGCTGCTTCTTCCGCGAGCAGCGATTCTTTAGATATAACGTGGGTTACTTCATTGAGCCGACTTAAAACAACAAAGGGACTGGCGCACTGCAATAGAAACTTTTGTTACAGTCCACGCCGTCGCAATGGCGTCCAAACCCAAACCAATTCTCCGGTTTCGTAAGTTACTGCAGCATGAGCTGCATCATATCGGAGCTTTGCACAGTCTTGGGAAGCGATAGTTCGCAAACGAGCACGAAGACGCTCTTGTTCAGCAAGACAGAGATGTTGCGACACGGATGGGTCATCGTGTACGGAGAATGGAAGAATTGTGTTCAGGTAGGTTGATGGTAAGAGCGCTTAAAGAAGGGAAAAGGAGAATATCTGGTCACTTCATGCTTAGCTGTATTGTAGGCGTGAGTCACAAATAGTGAGACGGCACCCCAGTTCTTATGATCTGATGCTACGTACATCGACGTCATGTTGATCGCAGTCCAGTTTAAACGTTCGGTGAGGCCGTTTGTCTGAGGGTGGTAGGGAGTAGAGTGACGGGAGTAGCCACAGAGCCGCAAAAGGTCTTCCACGATATCTGCAGGGAACTGTCGATCGCGATCACTGATGATCACTCGGGGCGCGCCGTGGCGAATAATTATTTGGTGTAATAAAAAGTTTGATACGCCAGCTGCTTTGGCAGAAATTAGTGCAGATGTCTCCATGCACCGGGCCAAATATTCAATAGCTACGATGATCCAGCGACAGCCTTCAGACGACTTGGGGAAGGGACCAATAAAATCAATCCCAAGTTTCTCGAAAGGCGATCTAGGGGGCTTGATAGGTTGAAAGGCCAGCCGGTGGCGTGGTTCTTGGCTTAAGACGTTGGCAAGGGACACAGCTCTGCTCATAACGCTTCGTTGTCATGTACAACATTGGCCAATTAAATCGTTGTCGGACCCAAGCGAGAGTGCGGGCATAACCAAGATGACCTGAAGTGATGTCATGCATCGCATTCGGACGGCACTGCGACGAGAAGCCGCGACGAGAAGCAGCAAATGAGCACTATCAGTTGAATAGTTCTTGTTGAAGAGTAGACGATCTCAAATAACAAAAGATATAGATGCAGACTTCCGCGCCTTATCAAACAACGGAGTAAGTAGGTGGTCTTGACATTGATCCCGTCGCAACTGTACGTGGTCTGGTAATATTTCGGTCATGGACGCCAGGCAGTTGTCTAGATCACCTTCACCGACTACCGTGCATGGAAGAGGGCATCGGGACAGACAGTCAACATCGGCGTGGCGGTGACCACTTTTATAAAACACAGAAAAGTCATATAACTGAAAACCTAACGCCCTGCGAGCTAGTCGAGCAAGGGGTCGCCCAGGCCAACACGCCAGCACTGCGAGTGATGTTTAGAATTATGTTGAAGTGGCCGCCATAAAAATAGGGCAGGAACTTGGTAATAGCGAAGATGACGGCGACACTTTCCATTTCTGTTACTGTGTAGTTGCGTTACACTTTCGTTAAAGTGCGGCTTGCGTATACAATAACATGTTCGACGCCGTTATGGAGCTGCTCTAGAACCGTGCCGACGCCCACGCCGCTCGCATAGGTGTGAAAATCGGTGGTAGCAGCCGGATTGAAACGGCTTAAAACAGGAACAGATGTCAGCAGAAACGTCAGCTGTTGGAATTATGACTCGCATACCGTGGACCAAAAAAACGGACCCTCGTTTTGCAAGAGGGTAGTGAGCAGGATGAGGAATTCTGGGCAAATCATTGAATGAAACGGTGAAAATAGGAACATAACCCAAGAAAGCTTCCTATATCTTTTACGCTTTGAGGTTTTGCAGTTTCGCACAGAAGCAGTCTTTTGGGTGTCTTGCCAAATATCTTTTTGATCAACTAAAACTCTAAGCACCAAGGGCAGCCGTACACAGAAGTGCACGTTTATGCATACCGCGCATCTCCACCTCCACCATGACTGCAAACAATAAAATGAAAAGGGGGCTTAGTTATTAGGTACGCAATGATCCTTGGCAGATATTTTCGCCTAATCTCTTATAGTTACATACATGTTTTCTTGTCCCCTTTGTAATGTTTGGTAAAAAGCGATACCATAAGCTGTTCACTGTAGGGATGGGAAGTCTATTTTTGCCTAATTATTTTTGTTAAACCTAGCACGTGACGTTGTGTCTATAAAAAATATTTATGAATACGAGAAGATTACGTGTGTACCTTTTCTCCTTATACTTTTGAGAACACTACTGAATGCCCTGCCCCAAAATTTGAAAGTTGATAGCCTAATTGAGCTGACGTTATAGTTTAAACCTCGCTTACGCTTATTTATTTTCAGGATTTCATGTGGCGCTTCCCAAGACACAAGGTAACGTCCTGAACAACGTTTATCAGTGTACATCACATAGCCGGGTTTCACTCCTCACGTCCCAACCGCTTGTCATCAATAATTCGCTCTACACCTGAATTGTACACCCACCCCCATGCAGAAACCCATCTCTACAAAGGCACACACACACACAAACACACGCTCGCGCGCGCGCGCGCACATACGCGGAGAGATAAGGATAGCGAAAGAAAATGGCCTTCATCAAGAATCGGCTATCCAACTTCTCCCTCAAGGTACTTAATGATTGTAACCAATTTACTGGGAGTCCTACATTTCCATGCTTCACGACAGCTTCGAGAGGCACAGAAAAGCGGTACGTGAAATGTCCACGAGAAAATGAGGTAATTTTGAGCCATTTTCAGTCTGCCAAAACTTCGTTATGCCCAGGGCCCGTATTCCGAGTTTGGCGTTGTTATCGAAAATGTTGCTATCTCCCTGGCCTCCAATCATCTGAATGGAAAAAACTCCGGAACATGAAGTTGCCACATCTTCTGGTTCCGTAGTTGCAGCACACGGTTTTGGCGTTTCGACCAATCGGATGACTCGAGGTCCCGTGAGATAGCGACTGTTCGATAACGACGCAAATTCAGAATACGGGCCCTGCGTTATATTGGATGTGAGTCCGGGGTGTGCACCATGAAATCAGGAACGTGTATACATTGACGCGTGGGCTCATAGCTTCATTCTACGGCACAATAAGTGACAACGCACCAGGCCCTAGCCGCGGGTTGTGAAGACCACGTGAGTAGCTAAGGGTGGAAGAGGCCAGAGCAGCTCAAGTTACCCTTCCTCCTAACTGCAACCGGGAAATGTATGTGAAAGTTCTCAACTTGTAGCAGTGATTCCAGTCGGTATTGGGAGAGTTGAATGCAACAGAGTGTGAATACAAGTTGTATAATATTGAATTAAATGCCTGAAGGATTTCGCCTTCATGCCCTTAGAGATTTCCAAGCATCCCCCGTAATTGAATTTTTAGATAGGTACCCAATTTTAGTTTTATATGTGATTTTGTCCTGCATGTTCAGTTCAACTCCCTAAATTTCATAAAATGTTTTTAGATTTAGCATTGGACTACAAGCACCCATCTGCCGGAAGATGTTGGACAAGTGTCGTATATTTCAGTTTGACTCTACGTTGACTGTATCAGAGAGGACAGAGTGTATATAAATTGTACCTCCCTACTTAACTCTATTTGCACTACCTTTAAGTTCTGAAATATCGTTCAATAAAACGGCGCAAGGCAGGTTTTAACCATCAGTTTTGGTTATCCATTACACGCAATGTAACAACATACTACGCTGAATTAGCTCTGCACCACATTAAGAGTTAGGTCTTTCAATACACTGCACACTGAGAATTAGTCTGTATGAACCTTCTCCCTAATCAAAAGTGCTCTTCTGAAAGGTACAAAGAAATAAAATATTGTCGCACCGGGTTCCGTGAATAGTGCTCCTTATTCCATAACATGAACAAGTAACGGCTTTTAAGCACCAATAGTTAAATTTTATTTCTCCATTTCAGACCAACCAGAGTGCATCCCACGTTACGTCTACACACAGAAAGGAAAGGTGTGTTACCCTTTACATTAAACTGATCATGAAAGACAGTTGGGCTAGTTAGTGTGTATTCGTTAATGACTGCGACATTGCAACTAGCGTGAAAAAAACACAGAGGACAGCGACAAAAGGTACCGACAGCACCGATTTACAGTGAAGTGGCCGATTTACAGTGATTTACACCGGTACCGATTTACAGCACGCTAGTTCTGAAATACAGTACCGTGCTGTCCC
The DNA here is from genome assembly GCF_055883805.1 of Amblyomma maculatum. Classification (NCBI taxonomy): domain Eukaryota; kingdom Metazoa; phylum Arthropoda; class Arachnida; order Ixodida; family Ixodidae; genus Amblyomma; species Amblyomma maculatum. Next base: position 53,789,651 of record NC_139348.1, on the reverse strand, counting down.
GTCGGTACCTTTTGTCGCTGTCCTTTCTGTTTTTTCACGCTAGTTGCAATGTCGCTTACATTAAACTGTTCCGGTCGAAAAACACACACAATGAGTCCTGCTTTGCAATCTGGTTTGGGTTTTGCGAAACCTTTGTTTAGCATTATCCAATATTTTATTAAATTTTCCTTGAACTCTTTCTTTCTCAGATACCGATAGACTGTCATGTTGCGTGTGACAACGGCAGCGGCACCGGGAAGAAATGGGTGTTAAGTACCGTCGGCGCACAATGCGCTGTAAGTTCAACTGCTTGCACGTACTCAATCTATAGGTTATATATAACTGTTGTTACTGCATTAAAGATCGCATTATCTGTTTACCCTTCATGAATTAGCTTTCGAATCTAATTAGGCTAGGTTACCTTTATTCACGATTCTAACACATTTCAGGCGATGACACTAACAGCCCTCCGCTACGTGTTCATAACTAAGATTATTAGCTTGCATGTCTGAAACACACATTTTTTAATTACTCAAGAGGCACTTCATCAGGTGTCATTATTGTACGACCTAAACGTTTTGACCATGCCCTAAGTAAATCCTCACAATCTGCTGCATTAGCATGCGGTTGTCGGTGTGCCTTGCAGCAAGGGAGAAAATGATATATGCCGTTCTTATCCCACTATAGGCTTGGATTTAAAACACCGTAATTTAAAGGAAGCAATCTGGGTACGAAATACAGCCCCCCTCATAAATATACAGCCCACTGCGAAGGGACACGGAGCGGATGTGGGGCCGGAAGGTGGCGCCCCTATTTTCTTGGCACGCCTGCTGCGAGGGTGAACAGCTCCCTTGCTCTTGGAAGGGTGAGGGAGACAGTATCGCTCTGGCTGCGCGATAGTAAGTGTCGCCTTTCCTGTCTCCTTTGCGGAAGAGCTTGCATCGATGCAAAATGCAGACTCACCTTCGGCACATGCTCCGAAGCGGGCGTACGCGGTGTGAGTGCCAAAGCCATCCCGGGCGCTGGAAAATAAAGCATGACAGCTACTTTCCGCAGTGCCGACTACAATTGCAGTGGTCGAGAACGTTTAAGGCGTGCTTCGCCATGAAAAAAAGAAACAAGAAAAGGCGCGAAGAGAGCTTAGTGCCTGGCCGCAAGCATTTGCGTTCCCTGCGATTTTTTTCAGGCTCCTTTTTTGTGATTTGCGACTAACAAGTCGTTGGATGAACTTTCCATTTTAAGGCTAAACACATCTCTCAGTAGCAGGAACAGCCAGTAAAATCCGGCGTGCAAACTTTGGTCTAAAAATATCGCCCTGAGGCCAGTGGGGCAGTCAGGTGATCACAATAGTCCATCAGAACGTTAGCGAATGTTTGGGGCGTATTGAAGCGAAGACGTTGGATTACGATAGTTTATGGGGTGGACAGATTAGGATTGAGGGTGGGTTATGATTAACAACGTTGGACTTAAGATGGATTACGTTTTGATAAAATCGGATTGGTTCACAAAGTTTAACGCCAATTTCGAGCACATTGGGGTTCTTTGACCTACACAGACATCCCACAGTGCTCTTTGCCTAGATCAAATGGATTAAGGATATATTTGATTAGATTAATTCGGATCGTGTTAGAGGAGAATAGGTGGGAATCTAATAGATTGCTTGAATTAAGATAGTTGCGTTTTGATTAAGGGTTATTTTTATGGTTAGCATTCATTAAGGCAGATGAAAGTAGATTAAGGGTAGATGTACGAAGATTAAGAATAAAATATGTTGAATTAGGGTGCATCATTTTGGGTACTGTGGATTATGGGATATACTAGAGGAAGAGTGTGCCCGTTGTATTTGGTTGTGGTTGGCTGTACTGAGGCGGGTTACGCAGTATTCTGATGGATGATGGGTGAAGAGGATTGAATTACGCTTTGATGGGGTAGATTACTCTTATTATGGTTTACTGAGGTTGTGATCTGTTGGTTTAAATGTGCTCAATATCCAGACCTTCAAAGTTCGTCAGTACCTTTAAGAGTGCAAAATTTACTTTCCCTAAATTCATGCACAGTCTTTAAAAACCTCTTCTGCTGACTGCCTTGATGGACTACAAATAGTAACGCAACAATACTGCCAACTTAATCAAACCAAGGTCAAGAATTTAACACGTTACATTGACCCATCGAATAGTCAGATAAAAAACGTTGTTCATGTTCCGCAACGAGTTAAAATTACTGCAAACGAGTACCAAAAAAACCGACATACGCAGAAAGTAGGCCAAAGGGTCGTTCTACAGCGGTCTCTATATCGGCAGGATTCCAATGTACTCTCTACTACAGCAAGCGACGTTTAGCACACAGGTTTTGTTCCATAGACTGAATATAACTGATCCTACTCTACTATAACTTGATCTATTTTAATCCACACATAATTATTCACGACTAGCCAGGTTTCACTCGTAAGGAACCGTATACCCTGAACCAATGCTTTTAATCCATGTTTTTCAGCGACATACACCTCTAAATAAATGCAGTCTAACCTTAAGTTCAATTTATACATCCTTTACTTGAAGTAATCCGACATGATGGGTTTCTCACACCCCACACGTAAACCTCTTTAATGAACAAAAGCGACAGCATCACCATTTCGTTAGTGTCACGCCGTTTTTTTTAATCGTGTGGTCTCTGGACGGAGCTGGCATTCCTTGATATGATGCCTGTGAGGCTTTCATCTTGAATAAAAAGATCGTGAAAAACCTTCCAACGACTTCAGGCACGAAAAATGGCCTCAACAGAAATGCGTGCAGCACAGAGCTTCCTGACAGGAGCCAAGCGGGCTGGGCACCTTTTCTCTTTTCTTTCTTCATTGCGGAGCATGCATGGAACGTTTTGAGCCACTGAACTTTCTTCGCGCATAGCCAACGACAGCGGTAAGCAGCCGCGATATTTTATCTTCCAGCGCCTGTGACAGCGCTTCCGCTTGAACCACGCGAGCGCTTCAGACAGCGTGACGATGACGACTCGCCGCACTGAATTGATGCAAGCGCCCTCGCGTAGAGGCCAGAAACGGATAATGCAAACGCCAAACTTACTATCACAAAGCCAGTGCGACTACATCTCCCGTCCTCGCCCGAGGGCAAGGGATCCTCTCCCTCTCACCCATTATATCCTCGCACCAAGCGCGCATGAAAGACAGGCGCGCCACCACCTGGCCAGGAGCTGTACTTTCCATCACTATATTAAAGGGACACTAAAGACAGCCAAAGATGGTATGAAAATCTAATAACCTACATTTGGTGACACTGTCGCCGCATATCCGGCAGCAAAAAATCGAATATTTGGTGAGATATTGCGATAAGAAGTTGAGGTTTTTTCTTGTTCCCGCCGGTCGAATTCAAACTGTGGCCTCCAACTACGTAGTTGGAGTTGCGTGACGCACACTATGACGTGAGCGGAGACTCCGTGATAGCTAACGAGCCGGCGCGGCCCGCGGCGTCGCATCCCTCAAGGGCTAACTTGGCAACAGCGTACTCGCAATGACGGCTTCAGCCGAAATAAATATAACGATGAAGAGAGTAATTTACCGAGCGATGGGCCCATAAAGGAAAAAAAAAACATAGAGCGCTTGTAATGCACAATACTTTACATGTTTCTCAAGCTTTTGCGCTCCTTCTTGCACTGTGTATAAACAAACCGAGCTCTCGGTCATCGCAACGCTTCGTGACATGTTTACATACAAATAAGATTCAGTTACCAGAAAAATAGTGTCCTCGCTGCTGCGCTTGTCAGTTTTGAAGCTTCGTCGCACTTTTTTCCTTCAAGGTTTGTGCTACAGCTCCGCGTTCAGCGAAAATTACGTCCACGGTAGCAGAACATGACCGAAGTGCCGGCGCCACTACATTTGCCAGCGCTGTGAAATTCCACATGTTAAAATGGATCCAGTGCACAATATAGTGCGCATAGGCATCCAGAACATTAGTTGCAAGACGTGAGAGCAGGCAGCCTGCGCCGATGATCAAGAAGTTGTAATATTTAGACCGGCAGCAGAAACACTTTATTGTAAATGCGGTCATGACATAAAAACTAGAAATATTTTCACGATTCTTGTGGCGCGGCGTAGCCGAGCGCTTTTTTTTTTTTATTGTTCTTTGTAGCACATCCCAATGAAATACTGCATCCCAGCAGTCTAAGAATATGTGTTCAATTGTCTCTGGCTTCTTGCAAAGCAGGCAGTTTGTCGTCCAAGGGACATAGATTCCTTTTTCGTGAAGCCAGGTTTTGACGGGTAGAGTGTTCCAGTGCAACTTAAAAAAGAACGTTTTGGCAGCCAGTCGAACTGGCATCCTCTTCACTCGTTTTAAAATATCCTGCCCTGGGCCTCCACGGTAGGGCTCTCGATACAAAGGTGCCGGCAGCATAATTTCCACTAGGTCCTTATACAGCTTTTTCTTGCCAACACTGTACAAATATTCACGGGAAAAACGCACTTCTAACAACTTGTAAGTTGGAACTACCTCGCGCAAATATCCTGTGACAGCACCACGCATGTTTTCACTTTAGGAGACAACAAATCCGGGTAACAGCCTTTGCAGCCGCACTTGCATGACTGTTCTTAAAAAGGTGTCATTTTGGTCGCGAAGAAAAAAAAAGCGCGATACCACTTGGCGCAGAAACAAATGAATCAAACCGACTCCTCCGCTTTTTAAAGAAAAAAAATAAATTCGTTCGCCTCGTCTTTTCCGGTTTTTACCGGTGGAGAACGAAGACGTACCCTATGATTTAATAATGCTTCTGGGTCTCCACAGCTTGTGGAAAACACGGATGCAAGTAAGGCATGAAGATAATAACATTCGCAGTGTACGTGAAAATTTTGTTGAAAGTGCTGTTTATCTACGGGAATGTATCTGCGCGCTCCCCGGCCCACCACAGTGGGCAGAAGTTTTGGATGACCTGGTAAAATTGAAGAAATTTTAACCTCACACGCGTCAGCTCAAGGGCAGCTGAAGTGTTTTATTAAGTGTGACAATTTGTTGTTCATGTATACCTCGGAGATAAAGAAAAAAAAAAGCGGCGTAGCCGAGCGGTTAGCGCCGAACGTTACAGAGCAAGCAGTAGCGAGTTCGAGTCTTGCCGCTTCTGGCGGATTTTTTTTTTACAAATCAATTTTTTTTTAACCTTTTGTAATGTATTTCTGGTGCTTCGTTATTTTTAGTTTTTACTTTTTACCCGAGGCCCTTTTTTTCGCCGGGCGACGAGCGCAATATATCGACGCTCTCCTTGGTATGAGCGGCAAGTATGCCCCTTTTGTTTACGACGCCTGCAAATTGCACGTTGAAGGTCTTGTTGACGCAGTATATGTTGGTCAGATGTGCCATGATTTAGTGAACAATTGAATGATAATGCGTTTCTCCTTCGGTACTTAGCATATGTATGCTTTTCGTGGCGTACGTAGCTGCAGTCAAGCGGTCAGGCCGCAGTCGAAGCGGCAACGGCGGCGATATGTTGGCGCAGAAGTGTGAACGAAGAAGTGTGTCGGCGATAGCGGATTTCGCTCTCTCGTGCCTCCGAATGCTAAAATGGGAACCATCAAGGCGCATCTGCTGCTCCTAGCTCGTAATTCAGGCGATGCAGGTTCAAACAAACTATCCTAGTGCGCACGAAATGCCTGACCCGAAACATAACCAAAACTGAAGTGGGCGCCTGTAGCGCCTTCAAGTATATTTTTGCATTTGCCTTGCAACGTTTACGTTGTATTTTCGCCGTCGTTTACGTATGATAAAAGCGTGTTATCATCTTTGAGAAAAAACGTACTACCACATTCAAACATGCAACGTAATTCGCATTTGTCAGCCTCCGGGATCCCTAGCGCGTCACGTGATTTGTAGTTGCGAGCCTCGGCCGTTTGGCTGTGGTGGCGATACCTGTATTTATGTTAATCTTCTTTACTACCTTATAACAGCTCTGTTTTCAGTATGAGTGGTCTTTTTGTAATCAGGAACTGGCATTCTATCGATGCAAACCCACTTCCTTTCTCTCTTTAGTGTCCCTTTAAGTTTTGCAATTCATAATGATGATCTAGTGACAACGTTAGTTATGACTGGTAGCTGCATAAGAAATTGGTTGCAGAGAAAGGGTGGGCATGGGGCACCGAGCCGGAACTCCGCACTAAGCAAGCTTCCAGTCTGCTTATGCAAACTTGTCATCTCGGCATTGTCGGTAGCAGCAACCACACATGCATCTACTCTTTTTACCGCTATCACCTGTGGGCTTGGCAGTTGAATCTGACGCACCCGTTTCCGATCAGCCCTCTGGGACAGCATCGTTCGAGATGTGTGGTCGACAACTTGAGCTATAAAAGAAGACCTGCAGATCTTCACATCGAGTGGGCACGCCGGACCGCGCCGAAACTCCGCATTAAGCTTGCCTCTGTTATTGATTGTATAGGTTTTCTTATCGGCATCGTCGGCATCAGCAATCACACGTGCATTGACTACCTTTCACCGGTATCACCGATAGATTAAGCATTTGAATGTGATGCATCTGTTGCAGATTCATGAGGGAATCTGTAAGAATAATGAGGAGAAAGACGAGGGTTTGGAAGCAGGGCGCGCTGGAGAGAGTCAGCGCCATGTTGGCATATTAGACGGCAGTTGTGAGAGCCGGATATTAAACGCAGTGAGAGGCGGCCTGGTATCTACTCTGCTTCTTCTATAAGTTTTGGTGCCAAAACCCGGGATGGTAATGCTAGCGCCTTCAACAATCCTTGCTGGAGGTTACACGCAGCAGTCCAAGTACCCTTAAAGAAGATACTAGCAGCTGCACCAAAGAGCCCTACCGAAAAGAGACGAAGAGGGCTTCATCGAAACACGAGGAACCGCGTTTAAAAGGAAGCTCGTGATTCAACAAAAGTTTAAGACCCGGCTCTACCATGAGGTAAGTAATGTACTGAAATCTAACGAATGAACTATTCTTGACTTAACGCTCATTCACGCCAGACTGAAAACCTGCAACGACAGTCTGCTCGTGCTGAATGGAAAAATGCGTACTTTCCATAACCGGGTTTGTGCAGAAGATGTCACAGCTGTACAGGAGTACGCGGAGACTGCCACACGTACAACGAGGCTCCTCAGCCGCCAAAATCGAAGGCCTGCAGGTGTCTACTCCCGCTGTCGACATCCCTCGTTTTTCGAAGGCAGTGGATGAGCTCCCTGTAGCAGCAGCATCGTCTACGAACGCTGATTTACCAAAAAGTTTTGCCGAAACACCTTTCAACTTAACCGCCAATTCTGTCGTGAAGCTTAAAGAGAGGCAAGTTGAAAGTTGCACCGCGGTCATATTGATGCCTGACATCCTCTTTTAAAAGTCAGCTCCAAAGGTATTTTAGGAGGAACAACAGCACACTGAGATATCGCTCGAAGTCATTAATCAGAAAGACGATTTCAAGTTGGCTCAACAGCAATGACGGATGAGTTGATGTCATACTCTGTGAAATACTATTGAAAGAAGCTTACTGCAATTAGGGACCAATCCGAACGGTGCTTTCTCAGAGTACACGGAGCTTCAGCCAGTTGCGAACGTTGGACGTTGATGCAAGGAAAGAAGATTGCAAACGACCGCAACATGTTGATCTTGCGCCTGACAACATACACATGGAGCGATCATCCAAAGGAATTGATTTTGTCGGGTTGGAGAGGTACAACACTCGCAAGGAGGATCTTAGAGGACGTAACGCGGATGACCTCACTCATGGCCTGGAGAAGCTATCAACAAAGTATTATGAATGTATACGCTGTGCCTGTAAGCAACACGGGAAAGGCAGCAAACAACAGAGCTACTCAGCGTCCCCAGAAGAGTTCACGACTACAAACTCTGGGGAGTACACGCGAGAAGAACACGCTGCAGCAGTAATTCAAGCTCACATGGCGACCTCTGTAGACCTCACGAAAGAGGCAGAGCTGCAAGACGAAGAGCCTATTTATGATCTTATTAAGCAAATGCAAGTAGTCCGTACTGTAACGCAGCGGGCACTTATGAAGCTCCCACAGTCTTTGAAAGAACAGAGCTGCCCATTGAGAACCCTGAGAGAATGGCGACCGCTGCTTCATAAACACAGGAAGAAACAATTTTGCCAGCGCGCAGAAAAAGAATACGGTGGAAACTGAGTGTTCTGTCGAAGTGTTGGACTGTGATGTGCTAGAGTGTGTGCGTGAGTATTGCCAGTTTTGACATCAGGGATGTGCGTCTATAACTTCGAGTTGCGCTTTAAAATTCAAGCATTGAGATCGCAGCTTTATTAATTTCGCTCGACCTAACGAAGCCAGGGGCCGAGCAGAATCTGCATAAAACTATCAGCGCTCTGGGAATCGAGACTGTCACTATTCCAGAAAACGCGGAGCAGCTGAGTGGACCTTTTCACTCAAAGTAGGACGTCAACTGCACGCAGAGCAAGTGGTGTCACAGCGGATACCAGGAGGGGTGGCACTCTGCGTTTGTTGACAGAAGTGGAAGCTCTGAATATAGTTCCACAAGCAAGGGGGGCCACAGATTGCAGGAAAACTTCTGATGTGCCACAGTATATACTTGACTCACACCAACAAAGAAATTGATGTTTAATGTCGTATTATGGTCACTCTTCCCAAAAAACCAGCGCAATCTGTTGATTGGTGTACAGCACAAGAATGTTGGGTAGAACTTGGATAGTTTGAGCTACATTGCGCGATTTGGATCTGTGCTGCCACGTTATTCGGATCCATTTTGTCTTGCGCAGTTGGGATTCTGTTGCTAAAGATGAAACCGGTCTTCGTGGACTGACTCATATCATCATTGAAAAATTCACAAGCGAGATTTCAGCACCGACTTCATTATGGTGGTCCTAAGAGACCATTGATGTGACTCTGTTCGACCTTCGAGCTCGTCTCATCTCAGGACCCGGAGCAGGTTGCAGATTCATGCAGGAATGTGCAAAAATGATGAGGAGGAAGACGAGGTTTTCGAAGCGGGGCGCGCGGGAGAGATTGATTGTCCTGTTGGCATAGTAGACGGAAGGGGGGACAGCCGGACATTAAACGCAGTGAGAGGCGGCCTAGTTTCTGCTCTGCTTCTTTTATAGCATCAGCTCCAGATCAGCCCTCTGCTGGCAGTATATTTCGAATTGTGTCATCGACAACTTCAGCTATAAAAGAATACCTGCACAGCTTCGTATTGATTGGGCACGGAGGACCGCTCCGGAACTACGCACTAAGGATGCCATCGTTCTTACTTATCTCAGCATTTCTCCTTGCGTCCTGTATCAGCAATAACACGTGCATCAGCTACCTATCACCGCTATAACCTGTGGGCTAAGATTTGAATATGGCGCATCAACTCCCGATCAGCCCTCTTATTGTGAAGTGCCCACAACAACAGCTTCAGCTATAAAAGAAGACCTGAAGTTTCATCTTCACTGTGCATGGCGGAACGGGCCAGAAATCTCCTCCAAGCATGCCTCCTTTCTTGCTTATGCAGGTTAGTGTCTGTTATGCTTACAGATGTGATTACCCTTTTTGCTGGTCTTGCCGAGCTGATGACGTCTTTTTCTCTGTATTATATTAGTATCTACGGGTGTTGTGAATTTCTCTTGTGTGGCAGATTGAACGTAACCCGGATTCTAATGCAATAGTATATTTTATAGGTTATTGGAAAGCCAGAAGTTCATACAGCAAACGTGTCTTACCTGCATATTCTTCACAGAGATAAACATGGCTATCAGTTCCCTGTCTGACCGAATAATCCAAGTTCATACAGCAAACGTGTCTTTCCTGTATATTCTTCACAGAGATAAACATGGCTATCAGTTCCCTGTCTGACCGAATAATCCAAGTAAAAAAAACTAGCTCTACGTCACCAAATTCATGAAACATTGACCTATATAGAGCGGAACTTAAATTCCATCCGTCAATCTCTTCGCATGCAACACCAAAAAGTGCTCGGTTCCGAAGATCATAAGATGCTCTCAAACAGCCATTTATGGAGTATCAGAAAAAGAGGAGGAAACGAAGAAGGAACTAAAGTACTCCTTTTTTGGGTTATTTCACAGGCAGCTTGATGTCTGTGCTTCATGAACACACCGTGTCTGCAGACTTGGTAATTCAACCAACAAAGAGAGACCAATAATAGCTCATTTCTAAGATCTTCATGAAAAGAACTCCGCATTTAAAAACAGAGAAGCTAAAAGGCACTGACTGGCATTTACATTCTGAGCGACTACTCTCAGAAAGTGTTACGAAAACGCAAGTTGCTCTGGGAGTCATCTTGAAAGCGAAATGATGATGGCCGTAAAGTAATATTAGTACTTGATGGACTGACTGCTGATAAGGTAATATTTCTAGAGGACGACACATCGAATAGCCATACTAAAATCACCTCGGCCCCTACACGCTACTCCGGCTAACTACCCGCTCCCATTCCTTCGGGCGATCGACACCTTATTATTCTTAACCTGAATGATCAGAGCGTAGTCAGAAAAGCGAAATCGCTTGATGTCTTCTGATCACTCATAGTCCCCACATAGTTGTGATAACTGAAACTTGGCTGTAGTCTGGCGTTACTGGCGACTGCGAGTTTTCTCCCTCTTACCATGTCTTCGGGAGTGATAGGGGATTCTGCGCTGTGGCGTCGCTATCCTAATAAAACAGAAAAATAAAAGTAAGGTTTATAGCAAATAGACAACCATGAAAGTTTATTTCTAAAGTTTAATTACGTTAGTCAGAAGCGTATCGAATCAAGCTAATTGGGACAGGTTTGAAATTTTTCTAAAGCGCTAATACAACATGTTGTCTTACCGCTTTCGAAAAATTTCGCACGTTGGTGACACCTTCATGCTGGGCGCGCTCTATATGCCTCCCTAGTGTAGTCCGGTACAAATTGCCAGATCATATGTATTCATTTGAGAATAGTGAAATCTTTATTTTTTGAGACTTTACTCTCAATATGAATTGGTCTCCCGGATCTTTTCAATCTTTTGAAAATGCAGACGTACTTTCAGATATTATGATTGCTCCTGAGATTGTACAAGTTGTAACTGAGCTAATAAGGGTGCGAGGAATGTGCCGTTCCGTTTTAGACTTTGCATTTGTCAGCCGCTTGTTTTCTGTGCGCATGTCATCTGTATTGGAAGGAATATCAGATCACAGTCTGGTACTTGTATCTGATAATTTTGTTGTGACAAACCAGGCAAATGTTTGGTTAAATTTATACAGACTTTTCAATCGCAAGTGATGGCTCAGTATTCGATTATTTAGAGATTTAGTTTGACGAAGCTCTGGATGATTTTGTGGGTTACTTTCAAGGAGCACTATGAACTTTGTCGGCTGAATTTCATTCCAGACAAAACAAAATGTTTAAAGAAAACGAATTCATAGAAAAATCGCCAGATTATTCATCTGAAACTGAAAGTCGAGTGACTGAAGCGTGCGAAACGGCCAAACATAGATCATTTAGCAGAACTCGCAGCTGAACTTTCTTCGAATTTTACATCTACCAGGAAGCTTTCCTTCACAGAATGTCTACCATAATTCTGCAATAGTAATCCTGCTAAGCTTTGCCGTCATGTCAGAGAGTCTCATAAGCCGATAGAACAGATAGTCACAAATGAATGAGTTGTTAAGTGCCAAAAGGATATTACCTCATAGATTTTAATAATGGTATACAGTCTCTATTCTCAACAAATGACGTTGAAAACATTGGGGTTTTGATTGTAATTCCTTTGGACTTTTACACATTGTATCAGATTAGGTGTGATTGAAATGCTACTCTGATTAGGTGAGAAGTGCTTTTCCATACCATATGACATTCCTATAGTATTTTTGCGGCGGTATGTCGAATCATAGTGTCGTTTTTGTTTCGCGCTTCCCTATCATTTTGCTCCTTGCCTCCTCACTGGCTTACATGGAAGGTTATTCATGTTTATAAGAATGATGATCAACCCTATGTAAATAACTACTGTCATATCCTTCTAACGTCACCTTGTATTATGATTATCGAAGATTATTATGCCAATCGTATACTTGGAATATGAAACATTACGTCTTATACTCTACTTAGCACGGCTTTAGGAAAAGATTCTTTACCACTATCTAATTGATAATAGCCATTCATAATTTCAGTGCGGCTTTAGACAAGTAAGAAAATAATTGATGTTTTATCTCTATATTTCGCCAAAGCCTTTGACAAGGTGCCGCATAACGAGCTTCTTTTAAAACTGAAACTCATTGATGTACAACCTCCTCTCAGTTTTTGGGTTGCAGCCTATTTCCAACACAGAACGCAGAGTGTAGAGATTAGCGGTAGTTTTTCTTCCCACTCCCTGTAACCTCTTTGGTCCCACCAACAGGGAAGTGTGCTTAGCACGGCACGTTTTTATTTATTTAAATTATTTAGTTTTTATTATTATTCCAGCTGTTGAGGTTGCTCTGCTTGCCGATTATTGCATGACATATAAACTGCAGCCTTCAGTTTCTGACCACAAAGATTTAGACAATGGTGAACTTAATGTCAGTTCGTGAAGGGAAAGATAGGACATGAAAATAAAGGCTCAGAAGGCTGTGCTCTTGCGGATAACAAGGAATAAAAATCCGCTTTCCTTCAACAATTACATTTATTGCGTTTCAGGCAAAGAAGCGCCAAAATATAGGTATCTGGTATTGTAGTGAAATCTAAACTGAAATGGAATTACGTTAAATTCTCAGCTTTATGTAAACATGGTTTGTTCGCCGTAAACGTAGGGGCGCACCTAGCAGCTGCAAGCTGTTCGCCTACAATACGCTCAGCTGGATACCGAAATGGGGATCTGCAATATTTTGGAATTAAAATGAAATGAATAAAAATTTCAATAAAAATTTAAACATCAGATCATGAAGGTTACCTCACACAAAGTAGCAGTATTTCATGAAACCCCAATTTCTGATGCGAGTGTTTTTGCCAGTTGCTACGAATTATTTCCAGCAACTAATACTCAGGCTATTGCTGTTGTTGCTGGAATACCCGACAAAACCTAGTCCCCAGCTTGTAATAAACAACCCAATCCTTTAACTGGGACATTTTTGTAAAAGCAGTGAACTATTTATTCAGAGGAAAGCTATTGTTTCACGCTTGCAACAGCCCTTCTAGTTATATATCTGATGTCTATCAGTTTCGTGCAGGCTTGCAAAGAGCGGGATAAATTACTAGTATGAATCCTACGAGTGAATTTATTTAGAGCGTATAATATTTGCATTTACCTTTTTCTCTCCGCAGCACATCACATCCGCAGAGTACGAAAAGATGGAAAACAATATACATTTTACATGCCCCTTAGGTATATGCCAAAGTGATTACACTTGCCCAAAAGGAAATCTTGAAATTGAATGCTGGAGGGAAGGAAGAACGTACGGCGGGTAGGTTTACAAATGGTCATTCATTTCTTCCGCATCGTACAGGTAGATGTCAAAAATGTTCTAAATTAGCACCAGAGCAGTTTCAAGAGCCGGGAAAAAAGCATGAATAAAGCATTGTAAATAAAAAGTTTCATGATTATTTTCTTTATTGATATTAAACGAGATCCTTTATAGTATATCGCCTCAACAGAGGAAGCGGAACCAAAAGGTTTCGTCATGTTATATATTCTGGCAACGCCTAGAATGACGCATACCTGAAAAAGAAGCAGTATTAATAGTTTTCTTCTTATGTTGATTATTTCGAAATTACTACGGAAATAAATTGTAGTACGTAAAAATAGTCTCTAGTGCATTAAATAAAGCCGCATTTTTATTTCGTCACAGGAAAAAAAACACCAATGAGCTCTACAATATTTCCACGCTGCTCACCAAATTAAGTTCTAGAGGCGACTATCCAAACTAGGACCAATGAAAGTACTTATGCTGCCGGTAATTAAGGGCTAAAGATAGTCCTCCAGCGCCGCCCTGAAGAACTGAAGCAGGCGTGCAATATCAAATAATAAGGAATTTTTGATGTGAAACATAACGAGAGTGAGAACAACACCTGTTCGATAACTTTCCTTTTAAATAACGAAGGCGACTAACCTCCGTGAATGATTGGCTATTCTGTTCTAGTGATGATTACGATTCCTCGAGATGCGCCACAAGCTCTGAGGCTTCTGGTTCTATTTCAGCGCAAATTTGGTTTAGTCGCGCGAAAACATAACAAGAATTTGAAGTAGGTGGATGAGTCTGGAGTGCTAATTGTACTTTTCAGTAGCAATAGAGGCTCCACTGGGACGAAATATATGTGGCTTTTCAGAAATTCCACTTTAGTAAAATAGGCCTTAACATCATATATATTTTTCAAAACTATCAACGAGCGATGCGGCGGCAAACGTCATCTACAGGCTAGTAAAGTCAGGCGGGTACCAATAGACAATACCTGTAGAAACTTAAAACCAAAACTCTCCAGTGGAGATACAAACGCTGTTTTTTGCCAGGAGCCAAGTTCTTTACCTGTACCCTATAAGCAGATGTTCATTCAGTTCGATAGTTAGACATATACCAGCCGCTCACATAACAGAGCAGAGAAGTTGTAACACAATCATATTTTTTTAATTAAACACAGTAATTTGTGCATCCAATATGAAGGTAAAATTCGTAATGCTTTCCCATTTTCTCGCGCGGAGTTACCTGAAGTGTCGCCTGTATTTTTTTAAGATCAGGGCATGAGGGATCTCGCGCATTATAGACGCGCGAGAAGCAGGGAGAGAAAAAGAAACATTTCATTTCAGTCCGTAAACGACAGTTCAAATTCTTAGTTCTTTTCTTTTTGTTTTTGTAATATGAAAAAGAGATAATATCTCTGCAAACTACAAATATAGATAATGATCGAACATACTACTGCCGGGTTTACGCGTAAATCTGGGGTAGTGCCATGCCTTCTTTTGGACTACTTCAATCTTGGCATCGAGGTAAAACAGCCCAACTATGCAGAGTAATATTTAGAACTTGCGAAAAAGGCAGTTTTCGTATGCCTGCAGGTACTGAACCCATATTCTGAGTTTGCATCGTTTTTAGAAGTGGCTATCTCCTTGTTCTCGAGACATTTGTTTCGGGGAAATACCGAAACCGGAGGAAGCGTTTGCATCTGCATCTAGTACTTCCATGTAATCGTATGATTTGATGCTTGAGTGATAACGACAGTTCTGAAAACAACTCAAACTCGGAAAGCGCACCGTGCTGCAGTTAACTCAATGACAACCAGGAGGAGTGTGGGCTATTTCGCAGTTTCGCGAAATGGTGCCGTGCAATCTCTCGCTGAACCCAGTTCGATCTCCCAAATTATCTTCTGGTACAACATCGGGTATAGTTGTGGGAAGCTCACGCTGTCGCTATGGCAATGATGCTGTTTGTACCAAAATCTTTCGCTAATTCCTCAGCCTCCTCTTCATGCTACACCTGATGGTTGCCGAAAAGTGCTCTTTGTCTTTGTACTGTGTTATCCTACTCATAACATTATTCCTAAAGGCATTCTACGATATCGAGAGATACTCTTTCTTGTTTATTCGCGTAGTGTTTGTGTACGGCTCTTGTACCCAGTTTGCCTTGCTGTCTCTGTGGTTCTGTCCGAAGCTAAAACTAGCAGACTCATTTCACCTTTTCAAAACAAACTGTACTAACACTTGACTACTGCATTTGCGGTAGGTTATCACTGCCTGCGCGTGCTAGGCCTATCAGTGGCGAAGTACACTTCAAGGAGGAGGAGGAAAAAACTTTATTAAAATGAACAAATGTAAACACTCTCAGGAGGACCTCTTAGCCCAGGAGCCCTCTGGCTGTTCCTTTTAGCTTAGCCCGCTCGACTAGCCGCAGCTGATCTGCAGGTTGCGTGCCTAGAAGGGCAGCCTCCCAGGAGGAGGGGGGGGAGTGTTTGACGGGAGGAACGCGGATGGGATGTCGGCATTTCCATAAGTAATGGTGATGGTGGGTGGGGTGGCGTTAGTGGAATGCAGTATGGTGGGAAGTCCGTGGGGTGAAGTTCAGGTCAGTTTAGTCGTTCAGTCGTGTCCGACTCTTCTTGACCCTATGGACCATATCACGCCACGCTTTCCGGTCTCTCACTATCTTCCTAACATCATATAATTTCATCTGCAGCGCATCGAGGATGCCATCTAACCATCGCGTTCGCTGCCTACCCTTTCTCCGGTGACCCTCAACCTTTCCCAACATCAAATCTTTCTCCAGCGACTCCTCTCTTCTCATCAGATGACCAAAGTAGCCGAGTTTAACCTTAGAATTTGACTCTCCAATGAGCAGTCAGGGTTTACGGTCAACAATATCGACTGATTTGATCTTCTGGCAGTCCAAGGAACTCTCAAGAGTCTCCGCCAGCACCACAATTCAAGCGCGTCAATTCTTTGGCGGTCAGCCTTCTTCACAGTCCAACTCTTGCATCCATACATCCCAACTGGAAATACCATAGCACGAGTTATACGGATCTTGGTTGGCAGACTAATGTCTCTGCTCTTTACTTGGCGGTCAAGGCTAGCAACGGCTCTCTTTCCCAGAAGTAGGCGTCTCCTAATTTCATGGCTGCAGTCTCCTTCCTGGGTTATCTTGGAGCCCAAGAAGAGAAAATCTGTCACAGCTTCCACTTCTTGTCCCTTGATGCTCCAGGACTTGATGGGGCAAGACGCCATGATCTTTCTCTTTTTAATGTTCAGTTTAAGCCCAAACTTCTCACTCTCTTCTTGTAGGCGCATCAGAAGTCTCTTGAGTTCCACTTCACTTTCTGCCATTAAAGTGGTATCATCCGCACATCTAAGGTTGTTGATACGTTTCCCAGCAATCTTCACTCCAGCTGAAGACTCGCCCAAACAGGCCTTCCTCATGATGCACTTAGCATATAGGTTAAATAGGCAGGGCGACAGTATGCAGCCTTGGCTCACTCCTTTCTCAATTGGAAACCAATCAGTAAGACCGTGCCCAGTTCTAACTGTGGCCTCTTGCCCTTCATACAGGTTCCTGAGGAAATAGATGAGGTGATTTGGAACACCCATCTCTTGGAGAGCTTGACACAATCGGCTGTGATCTACGCAGTCAAACGCTTTCGCATAAGCAATAAAGCAGAAGTAGATGGGGTTTTGGAACTCTCTTGCTTTTTCCATGATCCAGCGAAGGTTGGCAATCTGGTCTCTAGTTCCTCTGCCCTTGTGAAACCCAGCTTGCACGTCCGGAAGCTCCCGATCCACATACTGCTGCAGCCTACCTAGGAGGATTTTCAACATCACCTTGCTAGCATGCGAAATAAGCGCGATCGGGCGGTAGTTGGAACAATCTTTGGCACTGCCTTTCTTTGGAATAGGGAAGTAAACTGACCTCCTCCAATGCTGTGCCACTGCAGGGTTGTCCAAATTTGCAGACATAATGTATACAGAACGTTAACAATGTCGTCATGGTTGGGGCTTTGAAACAACTCAGCTGGAATGCCATCAACTCCACTAGCTTTGTTCTTAGCAAGGCTGGCTAGGGCCCATTCAACTTCTCTCTTCATGATGCGCGGCTCGAGATTAGTAATCACAGCCGTCTTATGTCCGTGGGGTGAAAGAAGGGGGCAAATTGCGGAGATGGGAACGAATGTGTCTGGAGTTGTCGCCAGTACGTGCTGTCGATTAGAGAAATCGTGTGATATGGTCACGGGTACGTGGCACGGCAACGACGATAGTGGTGAACAATTGTATTGTAGTAAAGAGGTTCGATGGGGGTGTATGATGAAGGTTTGGGGAGGCCATTCATCGGTGCCCAGAAGCTTAGTTCTCGTGCAAACGCCTGAGCGCGCTCATTTCCGAGGATGTCCTCGTGCCCAGGAACCCATGTGATGGTGATGGGGTCGGGAGGGGGTAGGTAGAGTAGATACTATTTTACCAGATGATTATGGGAGGGTTCCTCGCAGGAGATATCTGTATGCTGTTTGGGAGTCTGTGCATATTGTGGCGGGCTGAGTCTGTAACTGATTGATATGCACAATAGCGAGTGTAAAGGCCGAGCATTCGGCATCGGCGATGCTAGTGCAGTGGATGGAGGCGGCATTGAATGTTGGGCGGCGAATGTCCATGAACACAGCAGTGCAGATGTGAGGAATGTTCGGATTGTGTGAAACATCTGTGTAGATGATATCCTGGCGTGTAGAGTACAGCTTGGAAAAATATGAGGCACGGGCTGCGCGACGGCTTTTGTGGTGTTCGGGATCAATATTTCGTGGGAGGGGTTTCAGCTCTAGGAGGCTCCTTAGAGGCGGAGGGATGGCTATATGAGTGTGAGGTGAGGGATCAGGGGTATTATAGCTCGTTGAGCGCAAGAGCTGAGTGCCTATAGGTGTTGTGTTGAGTCGACGTGGTTGTCTGGAGAGGTGCGCCTCTATGATCTCCTCAACATTGTTGTGGATGCCTAATTGAAGGAGCCGAATCGTACTATTATGGCGAGGTAAATGGAGGGCAGCTTTAACGGCTGAGCGTCGTAGGAGGTTAAGTTTATTGAGTTCGGTTTTGATGATGTGATGGTAGGGGAAGTAGTAAGCTAGTCGACTAACGATAAGGGTGTCTACGATTTTTAAAGTGTCTTTTTCCTTGAGGCCATGATTGTGGCTTGAAATGCGACGAATGAGATGTGCGATCTGGTTCATTTGGCGCTGCAGGAGGTGTAGGGTGTGGGTGGCTCTAGTGTCCTGTTAAATGTGGAGACCCAGCAGTCGGAGTAGTAGTACTTTGGGAATTGGAGCGTTGTCAAGGAGTACGGTGGTGGTTGGGGCACGTGGGAATGCTTGATGACTAGGAGCTCAGATTTCTGCGGTGCACACGCCAGAGCTATAGCCTGTGTATATGCGTGGATAACATCTGTAGCGAGTTGCAAAGTATGTTCAACTTGGCCAGGGCAACCCTTAGTAGTCCATAGTGTGCTGTCGTCTGCGTATATTGCGTGCTGAAGGTCAGGTATAGTTTTGAGTATCCGGGCTAATGGAGTTAGGGCGATGTTAAAGAGGATGGGTGATAGGGCTGAACCCTTCGGGGTGCCTCGGTTGGGTAAATAGATGATCGGGGAGGTGTAGGACTCGAATGTGATATGAGTCGTGCGATTGGTAAGGAATGCCTCAACATAGCGCCAGATGCGTAGCCCGAAGTTAGTTGTGACAGGGGTAGACAGGATGTGGTCATGGCTCACGTTGTCAAATGCCTTTTGTATATCAAGTGCAAGCATGGCCCGTGAAGCATGTTTATGGAGGGTATTGCTTAGGACGGTATCATTCAGGTACAGTAGAACTGAGAAGCTTAATTGAGAGTGAGCAAAAAAGGCGGTAGGTTCTAGCTCAGGTTGAAGCTGTCTAAGGATTACGTGTACATAGAGTTTTCCAAGACAATGTGTGAGAGAAATGGGGCGTAGGTTGTCTAAGGAAAGGGGTTTTCCGGGCTTAGGAATAAAGTTGATTGCAGCGTGTTTCCAAGAGGCTGGTAAAGTGCCCTCCCTCCAGTGTTGGTTGAGGTAATCTGTGGGTTTATAGAGAGATCTATCATCGACGTTTCAAAGTAATTTGTACGTAAATTGGTCGGGCCTGGGTGGGTGCTACGAGTGATGTAGTCGAGGGTGGCCCGTACCTCCGCGATGGTTATGTCCTCATCCAGCCTTGGGTCAGGTTGGGGAGGGGATGGGGGCGTGGAAGAAGGTGGAAGGGGGGCGAAATGTATCGCTGTGGGAGGTATTGAAGGATGTCTACGCCTTGTTGTGCTGTAGTGTGAATAAGGCGGTGCATGTTGATGGCCGTCTGTTGTTTGGTGGCTATGGGGTTGAGCAGGGTTCAGGGAATATTCCAAGTTTTCCATGTGCCTAAAGTACCCTGAAGGCTATTGCAGAGGTTTCGCCAGTTGGAGTTTGCCAGATTGGCTGCATACTCTATGGCCTCGAAGGTAATACGTGCGATTCGGAGGCGGAGTTTGCTGTTGTGTCGTTGTCTTTTTCATCTCTTAACGAGGCTTCGCCTTACCTCCCAGTGATGCAGAAGATGAGGCTCAATTTGCGGTGCTTGCGGAGTGTTTTTGATGTGTTTATTTGTGCGTTTGAGTGCAGACTGGAGCTTATCTACACAGGCGTCCAGTGGGATATTGCTGCCCTCGGGAGTGACTACCGCTAATTGCTCACGGAATGCTTTCCAATTAGTGAGATGCTGGCTCTTGGATGTGAACTGTTCTGCATCATATTGCACTTGAGTTTGGATAATATAATGGCCGCTGCCCAGTGTGTCTGGTAGTATTTTGTAGAAAATTGGAGAGCGAATGTTGGTCAGTGTAATATCTGGGGTGGTGTCTCTGGTGGTGCTAGTGCCTATTCGGGTAGGGGCGTTGGGATCCATGATGAGGATGAGAGAGTGTTGCATAAAAGCGTTGTACAGACGTGTGCCCTTGTGAGTGTTTTAAGGTATCCCCCGGCTGTGTGTTCGGCATTGAAACCACCTACTATCAGTGTATGTGACCCAGATATGCGTTTGATGTCGGCCAGAAATGTAAGGACGCCATGTCTTTTGGCTCGGGATGGACCATAAACGTTCGTTCTGAAAAGGCTGGGGGAATCTAGTGTACGCGGCGGGAATATTTCAGTGAGCGTATGCTCAATTACTTAATTGCTGAATGTATGGTCTATCGCCGTGAGAGTGTTTTTCACGAGAATCGCAGTGCGTGCAGATAGGTAGGTGGTATTGTATCCGGTCAAAGTGGGCGAGCAGCCTGTTTCCTGAAGGCCTATGACATCTGGAGTAGTTGCGTGGTTCTGAACGAAGAGTTGTAGGGATGCCCTTTTTCGTCTGAAGCTGCGGCAGTTCCATTGCCAGACTGATATGTCGGAGGCTTCAGACCGACGTGTCTTCTTATTGTGTGACGTTTTTTCTGTGCGTATGTTCCGTGCACGGCCCAATGCTTAGTTCGCGCACGGATATTGTCTGAGAGTTCATTTTAAATAGAGCACGACACGTGTCCCGCATGATGATTTGATGGGCGACTGGCGGCAGCACAAGGGGCACAATTACCGCTGGGATCCCGGATGAAACTCGGGCTAGCGTCCAAGGCATGCGGCCCCGCACAATGGGTGCAACGCGCCTTCAAAGTTTCCTTCCTCAGTTTACACTTTTGCAAAGCGTGCCCATGCTGTGCACAAATTGTGCACGGAGGTACATGCAGGTACTCGCACACCTCAACGGAAGTCTACCCTATGATTACTCGACGCGCCTTGCACAGACGGGCAAAAGTGGGGGGGGGGCTGTTTAATTGACGTTAACGAGCTGTATGGAGCGTTGTAGAAAAGATAGTCTGACCTTGCAGGAAGAGGGGTGCAGATGAAGAGTCGGGTTGCGATGGTTGAGAGCAGAGATAAGCGCCTCCCACCTGATAACGGGGTCAACCCCAGTTAATCGAACGTGCGGGTTCCGCTGCTTGGAGGTTCGGACGTTGACAGAGGTCCGCTTGGCCTCGATCCTAAAGATGGCAGGCTTGAGGCGATGGAAGCCCTCAGGATTCCTGGAGGTAACCATCAGGGCGCGACGGGAGACACGCTGAGTAACAGCCCGAGTAACAGCCTCGAGTTCGGGATCAATGTCTGCCTTGAGAAGAGCCACCACTTCGTTGCCGGCGTGGTCCGAGGGCGCAGCAGAAGACCGTCTGGTGC
The DNA here is from genome assembly GCF_055883805.1 of Amblyomma maculatum. Lineage (NCBI taxonomy): Eukaryota > Metazoa > Arthropoda > Arachnida > Ixodida > Ixodidae > Amblyomma > Amblyomma maculatum. Next base: position 53,768,025 of record NC_139348.1, on the reverse strand, counting down.
GGCTGGTGATTAGTGCAGGACTCTCCGGACGCAGGATGCTCACACTAGTCAGTGGTCGCAGCAGGGGATGAAATGGCTGCGTCTGTCTGTAGAGGAGATATTGAAAAGCCACCCATTGCAGCAGCATATGTCCCAGGGACCTGGGACTGTCGTCTCCTGCCGAAAAGGTGCACCGCAGCCGTGGTGTCCTTGGTAGTCACCACAGCAAGCCCCGTTCAGAGGACACTGAGTTCATGAACTCGCGCAGAAGAGTCTCCTCACTGTTTGGGAATGGTTCAACTCGGCGACAGCACACGCGAAGACGTGCGAAGCGTCGCGGTACAGGGCACAGACCAGAGGCAAGAGGACTGCCCTGGTTGAGGGACCAATCTTTTTATCCCTGTCCAGAATAGCCGCAACGATCTGCTCATGGACCCACATGGCGTCAGCGTCTGTTCCAAGTTCCAAGCTGTTGCACTTCGGCTACGTCATGTCCACAGTTGACCGTGGCGGAAGGTCCAGGGTTCCCGGCAGCTGAGAAATGTCGCGTTCCAAATGAAGATTGGCAGATAGGGAGGCAGCGTCGGTATCCGGAAGCTCACCATGAGGTGCAAAGGCGGGGTTGTAGGAGGTCAGGTCCGTGACGATGTCTGAAGCCGCCCGACAGGAGGACTCGTCGCACGGAGGCAGTGGCCCACCTGGAGTAGCCTGGTCGGTCATTGCATCAAGCAGCCGGTAGGCCCAACCCGCCAGCCGCCAGATACCAGAAGCTGGAAAAACGGCCGAAAGGCCACTCAGAGTGTCGTTCACGTCTTACCGGTCCCCGCCTAGTAACAGTGATGCCAAGAGGCCCGGCAGTTCATATAAAATTCAAGGACCACGAAAAGTGAAAAGCCGACTTCGCGAAACATCTGAAAAAATAGAGAAGCCAGACTCTTTCTTCTGTGAAATGAACGCATTATCTTTGTGCGTGCGTGCGTGTGTGCGTGTGTGTGTGTGTGTTTGTGTGTGTGTGAAACACTGCACCCACCAGCTCAAACAGCATATAACTAGATGAAATAGCCGAAACACCTCGAACCGTTGCGTTGCTAAAGTCCAAAGTTAAATTTGTAGGCATCGTTACATCGAATCAAACGACGAGGGATGAAAAACGAGAACACACATATTGCAAGGAGAAATGTGATCATGAGAACTCTCGAGGCTGGTTTGTCGTTTCCATTGCCATTTCCAACATATTGATAAATGTTAAATTATATGGTTTCGAATTGACAATACGCAAATATTAACAAAGCCAGGATTAGAAAGGATGCTGAAGTGTGATATCTGGACGACAAATCTAGGATCGTAGACATGGGTGGTAACGCTGCGTAAATAATAAAAAATGGCCAGATGTGGCAAAAGCAACCTGTTTGTAGTCTGTTCAAAACAGCGCTAATGCAAAATGCAAACAGCGAAACCAAAACAACAGAAATATTAGTTCAAAATTACAGCATGAATAATCCGAATCTGGAGAGTTAAGATGTAAGAATATTTATGTATATATGATCGCACGTTTAAGAAAACACATACTGAAACGAACATTCCCACATCACTGTGCCTAATTGTTCGAGCGCTCATGTTGCGGAAATAACCCGTTTCAATTGCCATAATCAGATCACAAAATATTTATCGCTTTGTGCCAGTAGACGTAATTTCCAAATAAAATAGTTCACATGAGCCCCTTAACCCTATCACAAGTGTTCTCTTCTGAAGAGAGTGTATTGTCACGTGGTGGTGACCAGGGTCAATTACACAACTGAAGAGTCGGTGATTGCTTTGAAGAGAAGAAACTCTTTATTGGGCTGACTTGCACACGCAAAAGAACTAAGCAACTCGGCGGCGGCGATAGCAACAAAAGTGCTCGTCGATCGTCGAACAAAGAAATCCCGTAGCACTCGTCAACGCTCAATTTAAAGGCTGCTCAGAACAATCTATGTAACGTCGCAAACTGCTCCCAGCACAAGCTGGACCATTGTGGAGGGACACAAGAATGGCCGGAATCTTCGGGACAGATCTCGGTGTATTTTCTCTGCAACGAAACTGATAAAGGTGCGACTCTAGACATCGAGCATTAACAAACAAAGAATACAAAACTGATACGCCATCCAGAATCAGAATGATAAGGACAGTTTTGAAGGATTCATGGCAGTTTTATTAGTGCCATACCCGGAGCCAGGCGTCAGGCTTCATTATTGATTTGGTATGTGTTGCTCCTGACCTCATAATTAGCGGGTCGTTAGCTCAAAGGCATCCGATGGCCTTTTACCCCACCCCCTTCTTTCAGCGGGATTTGGCGTGAACAGTAAAACGTGAATTGCTGCTCATGTGATTCGTAGTCTTAAACAATATTGAATGCTGTTAGATGTCAGGAGCCGGTGCCGCTTAGACCATCTTGTGAGGAGACGACGTGAACAAAAGAAAATTTCTTTGTACACTAAATTACAGACATGGTTCAATAAAAACACAACATCGGCACGGGGGCCAAAACAACTGATCAACGCGACTGTACGAACACAGCGCCGGCCAGGGGAAAGCCACCATGTCTCATCCGACCGAGGAGCACAACACACGGAGGCCTCTCCAGGCTGCCTCTCACGACCACCGAGCGAGCATCTTCTTTTATAGGCCAAAAAGCCGGTACCGTTCAAACTGTTCAATTCGGACGCAGACACTGGCCACGGGCACCTTGCCACGGGCCAAGAGGCCCAAAGGGCGAGCGCAATGGTCTGCCGTCACGGATCTGTCCCGGCTCGAAGCGGGAAATGGGGGCGCGCCTCCACGGCGCCTGCGGTCGGTGAGGCGCCACGTTGACTGGTTCTTTTGTCCGGAGACGCCCGACGACGATCAAATTCTATCAGAATATGTTGTGGAAGTGAGGAATCGATTTCAACAATTAGATCTAGAAGACAGCGAACCTGAACAGATGTTCGTGATATAATACAAGAAGTTGCTTCTAATATGGTTCCAAAGCAAAGAAATGCAAGAAAGCAAATTGGTTATCCGAAGAGCCTTTGAAATAGCTGAGGAAAGGAGGACTGCAAAAGTTATGGGGAAAGAGAAAGATACAAGGTTCTCAACGCGGACTTTCAGAAAATAGCAAGGAGAGATGAGAATGCCTTCCTGAACAAGCAGTGCCAAGCAGCTGAAGACAACAGCCAGCTGAGGAACACAAGAGCTCCGTATAAGACAATCAAAGATATCAAAATAAGCTTCTCTGCTAAGCTGGGCGTGATAAAGGACAAACTAGGCAGGGACCTCACTGAAGCCTCAGAGATAAAGAAGAGGTGGCCGGAATACACAGAACTGTACAGGAAGGACCCGGATGTGCAAACGCAACATAAGAAGGTTGTGATTACTGATCTCGAGCGGGGCATCCTGAAGAGTGAAGTTGAATGGGCCTTAGCCAGCCTAGCTAAGAACAAAGCTAGCGAAATTGATGGCATTCAAGCTGATATGCTTCAAACCCTCAACCATGACGCTGTTTACATTCTTTATACATTATTTCAGCAAATTTGGACAGCCCAGCAGTGGCCACAGGATTGGAGGAGGTCTGTTTACATCCCCATTCCAAAGAAAGGGTGTGCCAAAGATAGTTCCAACTATCACATGATCGCGCTTATTTCGCATGCTAGCAAGGTGATGTTGAAAATCCTCCAAGGTAGGCTGCAGCAGTATGTGGATCGGAAGCTTCCGGACGTGCAAGCTGCGTTTCGCAAGGGCAGAGGAACTAGAGATCAGACTGCCAACCTTCGCTGGATCATCGAAAAAGCAAGCGAGTTCCAGAAACCCATCTACTTCTGCTTTATTGATTATGCGAAAAGCGTTTGACTGCGTAGATCACAGCAGATTGTGGCAAGCTTTCCAAGCGATATGAGTCCAATTCACCTCATCTGTCTCCTAAGGATTCTGTATGAAGGGCAAGAGGCCACAGTCAGAACTGGGCATGGTCTTACTGATTGGTTTCCAATTGAGAAAGGAGTGAGACAAGGCTGCATACTGTCGCCCTGCCTATATAATCTATATGATGAGTGCATCATGAGGACGGCCGGTTTGGACGAGTCTTCAGCTGGAGTGAAGATTGCTAGCAAACGTATCAACAACCTTATATATGCGGATGATACCACTTTAATAACAGAAAGCGAGGTGGAACTCAGCAGACTTCAGATGCGCATACAAGAAGAGAGTGAGAAGTTTTGCTTAAACTGAACATCAATAAGAGCATGACCTCTTGCCCTATCAAGCCCTGAAGCATCAAGGGACTAGAAGTGGAAGCTGTAACAGATTTTCTCTTCTTGGGCTCCAAGGTTACCCCAAAAACAGACTGCAGCCACAAAATAGGATACGCTTGCTTCTGGGAAAGCGAGCCATGGCTAGCCTTGACCGCCTAGTAAATACCAGAGACATTAGTCTGCCAACCAAGATCCGTATAACTCGTGCTATGGTCTTTCTAGTTGTGATGTATGGATGTGAGAGCTGGACTATGAAGAAGGCTGACCGCCAAAGTATTGACGCGTTTGAATTGTGGTGCTGGCGGAGACTCTTGAGAGTTCCTTAGACTGCCAGACGATCAAATCAGTCGATATTGTCGACCATAAACCCTGAATGCGCATTGGAGGGTCTGGAGGGTCAAATTCTAAAGTTAAAGCTCTGCTACTTTGGTCATCTGATGAGAAGAGAGGAGTTGCTGGAGAAAGAGTTGATGGTGGGAAAGGTTGAGGGCCACCGGAGAAGAGGTAGGCCGCAATCGCGATGGTTAGATGGCATCATCGAGGCGCTGCAGATGAAGTTATGTGATGTTAGGAAGATAGTGAGAGACCGGAAAGCGGGGCGTGATATGGACCATAGGGTCACGAAGAGTCGGACTCGACTGAACGACTGGACTGAACTGATATAACTATATTCCGCTTATGTAAAACTGCCTGCTGAAACATTGTTGTTTGTTTCTTAATTGTTGATACCGCATAAGCTATCTTTCGCAAGCGGTCTAGACCATATACAATGTCTTGTGGCCGTCAACCTCTGTTTTACTTGAACTTTTTGACATCAACTGTATTATTATACCATTGTGCTTAAAGGATTGGACACTAAAATGCCATAATCACGAGGAATGCTCGCTCTTTTTCGAGACATCGAGGTTTCAGACCGGGCTGCATTGGCCGCGTCTCTCTGGTTTTTATTTCACAATTCCAAATAAACGTATTTGCCTAAGAAGGCACCTTCTTCTAAGCTGACCGTGTCAACTGGCCTCATGACATTACCATCTGCGACTAACCACACGACTAGCGACGAATTCCGCGAGCGAAACAACATTAAGCGTCGATGCACCTCTACGCGTGATCTGTCAGTGTCCTGGCATGTCGCCGCCTAAATTACTACTGCAAGAGGCATGCTCGAAACGTTTTTTTTTTAGGATTTGAAGCTTTACAATGGAGTGTAAAATTCTCGTTGCTTGTCAGATATAACCACTATCTTATAAAGAATGCTCTTGTTGATGTTTCAAAGAATTAAACATTTCCAGCTTTTTTTTTTCAATTTATTTATTTACATGTATACATGATGAGGGTCGAAGGAAAAAAGCCAGAAACTGTGGCGTGACATGCCCCTCGGGCCCTACATTGCAAGGCAGCAGGCAATTTAACAATCTATCTCAAGTAATATCGTGAAATGCACACAAGGTTGTAAAGCAAACGGCTTGAACAGAATACAAAGAGAGAAAAAAAGGCAAGAAAATGAAGCACGCACAAAACTTTATGACAAAAAGCAACTAAATTACAATTCATAGAAAAGCAGGTCTTTGGTTTTTCAAAACAGGTGAACAAATTATGGAGTTGGGCGTTCTCCTCTGATGGAGTGGGCGCCTTCTCAGAAAACTCTATTTTCGCATCTCAAGCGTACCCTATGAGACGGCACGCCATCTCTTTCCATGGACTGATATGAGCGATCGGGCGCCTTAACAAACGTTCCCGCGGGCCACATAATTCACACCAAGTCATATGTACAGCTGGCTTTGCAGCAGAGTGTGTTGCCTCCAGAGGTTTGTGCACGGCGCCCGTTGAGTGAGCAGAAACCTTTCCAACAGGCGGTAACAAAGGGCGCCGCTATTATTGAGAATAACAAAAACCTCAAGCAGAGGACATTACATGAAATACAGAAACCGCTTATCACGCATAATGGAATGAAAGGTGCTACGCGAGGAATCGCTAGTTTTTCACAAGCTGTAAGGAACTGCCTAAAGCGACCTGAGGCCCGTTTTTTACAGGGAAACTGCAGCGGTTTTCAAACTTGCTCCCCTTCCACTGTACTGAAGTAGACTCGTTGTTGGTCAGGTCTGTGAAGTTATGTTTACGATTATTGCGAAAACACCAGAGAAATCGCCGATTGAAACCAATCGTTCAAACTTCCCGCAGCCCGCGAGGGCGCAAGAAAGGAGGAGAATGAGGAGAGAAACCTCACCCGCGTCGGCGTGCGTGACATCACCGTGAGGATGGGCCAGGCGTTCCTAGCAGCCCAAGTGCGTTATTAGCCTGTGTTGTTGCTCCTGTTTCGAGGTTGCGGAAGTTCAACGTGTCGCTTGAGTAAACACCCATCCCAACATGCGGTGCTGCGGTGTACGAGCACCTTCGGCCGCGACGATGTCAGTTTCCACAAGTTCCAGCAAGACAAAAAGCTCCAAACGCAGTGAGTCGATTCTGTGAAAAGCGACAAGTTTACGTCGACCATATTACTGGGCAATGAAGACTGCAATATTTGCTGAATTAAATATGTTGTATTCTGAGAGCAGCTGCAATGCACCTGGCAGAGCTATTTTCTAGCAATATATAAACGGATATTGTGAAAGAATATAATGTCCTACGCGAAAATACGATCATTCGAGCGACAAAAATCGCAGACGAGCAGCGGGCACGTACCCGTTTTTGTTTATTGACCACGAGCGGCTTTGCGCAGTTCCCTTTCTGAAGGAGTGTTTCCACCAGCGGCTGCTAGCCTCGACTATCTATTGCGTCAAGCTTCCCGTATAGTTCGCATTCAAGCATAACCATACAAAGCAATATTGCGAATATATTGGTGTGGATCAAAGCACATATGAAAGCTAAAATAGCATATTCCACTGCCGCATCACTATTGCAAAAACCAGTGCCGCTGGGTACCAGCTCCCCAGTACCATACCTGATTATGGGTCCTGTATGACTCTGGAGACTGCGTACTGGGGCGCGGCATAATGGCACGCTCCGCACTGGTGGCGCTGGTCGCCCGGAGGAAAGAAAAACGCCTCGGATAAAAACTGAAAAGTAACGAAGCACCTCAGCTACATAAAAAAAAAGTTATAAAGAAGAAACAAAAAATAGCGAAGAGAAAATCTGCAGCACTATAGTGCGCTTCGAAATCAGTGCCTCTTGCTCCGAAGCTTTCTACACTAACCACTCTATCACGCCGAAAACAGGGTAGCTTGGAAACATTTCGGCCTGTTATGTCATGATCGCATTCATAAAGTTTGGATTTGATGTTTTGAAGTGTACAGGCCATTGCTGCCGTTATGACAATTGGAAGTTCATGACCATTGGAGCCTGCTGCCATCTCTCACGACTTGCAACTAATGTTCTTAATGTCCATGCGCACTATTTTGTGCTCTGGAATCATTTCAACATGTAGAATTTGGCATCGCTGGCAAATTTACCAGCGTCGGCTCTTCGGTGGTGCTCTGCTACCTTGGGCGTAATTTTTGATGAACACGGAGCGGTAGCACAAACCTTCATGGCAAAACGTGCGACCAAGCTTCAATACCGGCAAGCGCCGCAGCGAGGACATTGTTTTGCTGGTAACTGAATCTTATTTGTATGTAAATATTTCGGGAAGCGATGCGATGTTCACAATATGTGGCTGGAACATGCAGTTTCGAATCATCGGTCTCACCATGTCTCAAGAGAATCAAAGATATTCTATATCCCAATCAAGAATACACCGAGTACTCGGTTCGCACGCAGCTATCCATGCGACAAGCAATCACCTCCTCGGATTTCCTCACTTCTCTACTAGGCAGAGCGTTAGGGACGCCTGAATCTGCCTCCGAGTCGGAAAGTAATTTTAGAAGTGCTGTGTCGTGTAACGCTCCCACACATACATCTAATTTCGGCTAGTACAAACATATGAAGCTTTGCAAAATGCAGTTCTACATGCCAGAGTCACATTTCAATGCCAGTATAGACGTTTATGGCTGGTTTTCGCTTCGCCGATGCTGCGTCGTTTGCGGCCGCATCTGGTGCGTATACATACGACGAGACCCAGATAGTCACTTTAGCGTGCCGCAACAGGTTTTATAACGTCGCAGAGAGCTGTGACGGCTGCCATCTACATGCCGCGCGCGCAGGATGCATATCGGCAGCGTCTCGGGTCCTCACGACGGAGTCAGGACAGCTCGAGCAATCGCAGGAGGTGGCGCGGTCCGCGGCGTGTCTCGAGGTGCCAGCAGTGTTGGTCGCATATTTTAACTACAAAAAGACAATTGGCGCTTGTTTCTGCTTAAACTTAAAAAGATAGTCGAGTTCGCGGCGTGAGAAACTGTTATAAGCCATTAAAATCTCGACTTCTGCAAAAAGTGCTGCAGTGCATGTTTCTTTAACGAAACATTTGATCAAACACACCGAGGAGATAAATCTCGACCTGCGCTCCTAAAATTAAGCGGCCAACAAACTTCAATTACGAAGTACAACAAGGGGCTCTAAATAATATTCATTGAAGACCGCCAATCGTATAAAATAAAAATACCATTATTCACCAACACACTCTCCTCACACGGGATTCAAATTCTCTGCTGACGTCTTCTCTTCTTTGCTACCCAGGAACTGCCATAAATCATCTCTTGAGGCCACAAGAGCAGCAGTCGTGAATGGGTACCTCTTCGCGGAAAACCAACGTTTATTAGCAACTACATTCGAGTTGTTTACACCCAGATAAAATTTATTTTCAGTTATCCCTCTGGAATAGTTTGTCAGCACCACAGCGGGTGACGGCTGCACGAAATGTCATGCAAAATGATTTTGACTTGAGATTTCGACTTACGGAGCGAGTACCGTAACTGCAGCCGCGCCATTGTGAACACCGGGGAGGAGAAAATAGATAAATAGATAATAGATAAAATAGATAATAGATAAAGAGTGTAGCTGCTGCGGCGCGGCCTGCGCCATACAGGTTCATTTATTCGAGAAGATTCATACATGCCGCCTTAGAGGCATTATGTGTTGCTACACACTAAGATTCATAATTACTTTCTTAAATTGTTTCCTCGGTAGTTCGTAAATATTTAATTATAAGAGTAGGATTGAGTGCCTGAAGTGATCAAAGTAAAAATGATACATAGAAGTGCCTATTGGTAGGAATTTTTGTGGTCTCGACTGAAACTAACTTTTTGTCTAATGCAATGTGTGGCTATACTGTCCACGTTACGGTAGGAGGCTGTCATCCAAGGCCCCCGAAAGCAAATCTCTAACCAGCTCTTCTCACTGGTTCAGAGATACTGCACCTCCGTACGGAAAAGCCAGACATTAAATTGCGCTTATCGAACTCTATAATGTTAAGTGAACGTCGTTTCTATCAGGAACACATTGTATTACTCTACGGCTGAGGTCGCGCATTGCCTCGATGAATAAGGCCCCAAATATTCCTCTTATCCACACGCCTAACGTAACAGAGGGACGTCAGCTCTGCTTTCACGGTGACCGCGGCTGCGGAAGATTGAGCCAAGTTTGAAAGCGCCATTTGGTGAGATTCGTATCTTGGGAGGTGCTAATACTATTAAGAACCTTTTGTGTATTTACGAGAAGAAAGAAAGCATCACATGGTGGTCACGGATATTACTCGCAGCTCTGCACACACACAGAAATTCTTCATGCTCGTTTGGCAGTGAGTGGTTCAATAGGGCGTCTGCTACACTCGCAGATAGGAAACGTATTTTATGTTCATCCCTCATTATGCTGAACAGAATTTAGAGGCTTAACGAGAATAGAGAACGTCATGCAGCACAGTGTAATTTTTGGGAGAATTCCTCAGGCGGCCCCACAGCGAAAACATTCATTGCGTAGATATGGCGCAGCGGGCCAAAGACAGAGCAACAAAGCATACTTTTTAAGATAATGGTAATTTGAACACCATTCTTATATCGTGACGTATATGCCCTGCATCGCTGGACGTTAAAGAAGACAACGATCAGAAGCAGCGACAGAGAAGACGACAAAGTGGTAGCAACGTTTCATGCTAGAAGAAGGTTAACGCTGCTGTGATTCTGTCCTCTGTGTGCTGCGTCACCCTGGCCAAACCTTCGTGCACTAACCTTGCCACGTATCCTCTTGGTGGAGGTGACCAAAGATACCAGTGTGCACACATAAATCCATTTAAGCAGCCGAAAGCTGGATTTGCGCAGTGGCCGCCACCTACCTGGGATCACAACGTCAACAACGGCCACTATGATCTCTGAGGCAGCTCCTACCACCGCAACAACATCGGCGCAACCACTTGTCCTCACAAAAATCCGCCACCCTCCCATCTTCAATGGCGAAGACAAGACAGATGTTGACAACTGACTGGATGCAGCCGGAACAATCATTGGGACGCGAGCATCATGCTGGCCAATCAGATGGTTTCACATGGTTTCAAAATCACGAGCACTAGCTGGTGACCTGGGAAATTTGCAAGCAAGAGCTTCACGACTTGTTCGGGAAGCCCATTGGACGGGCTCTCGCAGCCAAAACCGAACTTTCGTCTCGCGCCCAATCCACCACGGAGTCCAACCTGGTCTACATTCAAGACCTGTTCGCGTTGTGTCGCAAGGTGAACAGCTCCATGCTGGAAAGTGAAAAGGTAGGGCATATCCTCAAGGGCATCGCAGATGACGCGTTCAACATCCTCTTCTGCATGGATTTCTCAACCGTCGAGTCGGTGCTTCAAGTTTGCCGAAGATTCGAGCAGGCTAAACAACGACGCCTGGTACATCGCTTTGAGCGCCTTCCGAACACAGCAGCCACATCATCCTGCGATGATCTGGCTCCTCTGCAACAGCCTTCTCAGTCCGCAACAATGACTCGGATTGTCAGGCGAGAACTCGAAGCATTAGCTCCTGCACCATTCCCATCTCCAGTGCCTGATACCGTGGCCATGATACAGGCTGTTGTCCTACAGGAACTTGCCAACGTCGGTCTTCTTCCAACGCCGTGCCGCCCTCGTCCCCATCGCATCCTGTTCCTGTAGTGGCTGCTGCAACCACTTGCCAAGCTCCCCCACGTCGCTATGTTATACCTTTCAGTCACACATTATGTTCTGGCGTTGATAAAAATGTGCAAACTTTTGTGCGTACAGTTTTACATTGATATATCACAAAAATAATATCAATTGCTCAAAAGATTGCTAAAGTAAAAAATTAGGTCACGTGCGCATTTGTGCACATTGTGACTCAACGACACCAAGCGTCAGAAACCAAAAAAACATTTATTAAACAAAAAAGTGAGAATGAACATTGTATAACATGTTATATTGATGTTCAGTTATTCAGCTCAGAGTAAAATGTCTATTTTGAGTGAAATTAAAAAAAGCAATCATTAGTTGAAGACAAGCACAAAAAGACACCACACTTTCTGCAGCGCACACGAGACTTGATGTGCAGCCTGCTCTTCTGCATCGTCGCGAAAAGTGCGTGGCTACGTGCTGAGGCCAGTGTTCTCTCCCGTCAAGCCGTACCGAGTTGGTCGGAAGAGGCTCGGCGTTGTGCTGTAGCCTTGCTGCATTCTGAATGTTTTCAGAGCTGGGTCTACCTCTTTTTTTCCCTACTGTCTTGTTACAGTCAACAAGGCTGAGTGAGACATCCGTTTGAAATTCCAGCATGTCTTCGTGCTTTTCCTTGGGAGGCCTTCGGCTGCAGCATCTCTCAAATATTCCAGCCACGAATTTGCAAGTGCAAAGGAAAGCATATGCGAAACCATTCTTACTGGCCATTTCTTTGTTTTAGTGCGGATTGGATAAAGCGACATAACAAAGTCCAGCTTGTCGACTCCACCCATATGTCGGTTGTACTCAACAATCGCTTCAGGGCACTCAACCTGAATACTCTCCTTCTTTGCCGCGCTCCATCTCTTGACAAGTTTTAAGACACCTAACCCAACTTGCGTTGAAGCAACCGTCACAAGGTTATTGTCTTTCCACCTGATGAGCACAACATCACCGTCCTCTGTCACTTTCAGGTCTGTTGTTCCACGTTTACTGTTTTTCATTTCTTTTTCCCCCTTCAATTGACAACCAAGAAGCCTGTTGGAACGTATTGTGCCTGTGGCAAGGATTCCCAGCATTTTCAGTTCTCGAAGAAGCAAAACTGACGTAAAGTAATTATCAAAAAATAACTTCAGGTTCAGGTGGTGTGGAAGGGTCTCAATGAGTCATTACAACGCAACCGCCCAGACCGAGATATGAGTACTCACGGTCGATTCCTGTGCCTTTCCCTTGATAAACTTCGAAGTCATGGGCCAGTCCATCGCTGCTGCACCGCACAAAAATCTTTACTCCAACAGGGTTTGGTTTGCTTTTGATTACTTGTTTCGCTGGTACCCTCCCTGAGAATGGCGCCATCTGCTCGTCAATGCTGTTCTGTTCAAGAACCTCAAGTTCAAGGCAGCGCTTCCTAATGCTATCAAGCAGTGGTCTAACTTTCCAAAATTTGTCCACTGATGATGGATCTCGGGGCTCGTTTTGGTCAGTTATGTGCAAAGCAGACCTGATCTTAAAAAATCTGTTCACAGGCATCGAGTCTGCAATTACAGGTATTCGAGTGCCATTGCTCCAGTACATACGAATTCTTGGAAACTTTAGCACTCCCATGTAGGCTAGCATTCCAAAAAAAGTCTTGACTTCTTCTAGAGTGCAAGAAAGTTCGGTACCCGTCTTTTGCAGGTAATAGACGTTAGTGTACTTCGTTAGTTCTTCAAAAACAGAGTTCGTAAAATAGCGTTCGAAGTACTTGAGCGGATCCATAGGAGTGGAAGCACCTTGTGGCTGGTGGACGCAGTCGATGTTGTCTGGCTCGAATTTTTTTCGGCACCACTTGACCATTCTGCTTTTCTTTGACAGTGGCTGGTGTTCATCATCACTGGTTCCCTCAATTTCAGCTTCATCGCTAGGAGCCGCCGGGACCTCCTCATCATCGTTCACCTGAAAAATTATTTAAAGAACATTACAATACAGAAAGCGTTAAAGCGAATTTTCTACTCACCACTGCTGGTTGCTCAATTTCATTCTCTTCATCGTCAGATAGATCCGCATCAGAGACATCTCCATTCAGTGTTGATGTAAACAACCGGTCAGCAACTGAATTTGGGGTCTTGCGTCGAGTCCTGCCATGGTTCTGGATATCTACAAAAACAAATGTACGTTTATATATCAAAAAGACTAGACTAGGATACTCCGGAACCACTGAGAACAATTTCGCGATTAAGTCTAGTTGAAGCACAACGTGCACAAATGTACACGCACATGAGCATGGAACCTCGTTCACCAATAAGAATACACTGCTGCACAAATTTTTGACATCCTAGTGATATACATGTCTTTCTCTACACAGTCATATCAAGAATTATTATTCCCGAATGCACTGCACTGCGTAAGACAATGAAAACGGGACAGCACTCACTTGGCGCACCATAGAACGTAGCGGCGTCCATTTTCTTCGTTTGTTTGGGCGAACAATTCCCGCTTTAGACAAGAGATGGCGCTAGCTGCATTTTCAGCGGGAATTTCAAATATGGTTTGCATCAGTTTCGAGGACGAAATTGCGCTAGACGCAGCGCTAAAAATCGCGAAAAGTCGCGTGCACGAACGTAGACGCCATGCCGCAAAGGGATTTATACGCAATCCTGCAGAGTGGCGCACCTCAGATGACAAACCAATTTGTTTTATTTGCTGTCGAGCCGGCCACACTTCCCGTTATTGCCGCAGTCGCACCTTCCCCACACCTCGTTCCTATTACAACGCTGACCATCGGTACTACTACGGACCTCGACGCTTCCCTGCCCAACCTGAACTTCTCCGCCCCGCATATGCTGGACTTGGACACTTCCCTGCTCACCCAGATGAACCTCACACCGAACCCGTCTCAAGTGTCCGTCACTCCAGCCGATCTCCATCTCCACGGTCTCGTCGATCTCGTTCACCGCTGCCTCGTCGCAACTCCTTCCCATCTTACGCCGGCGCCCACTCGGGAAACTAGCGAGTGCAGCGCCCGGGAGTGACGCTGCATTACCGTCCCGGACTGTCAACTCGGAACTGACCCTCGCACCCAGACGTAACCTCATTGACAGTTTTGTGGACGGAGTCTCAGTTTCTGCTCTTATTGACACTGGCGCCCACATTTCCGTCCTCAGTTTCTCGCTCCGTCAACGCCTCAACAAAGTCCTCACACCCGCTTCCTCATCTACCCTTCGTGTTGCTGATGGCAATACAGCTACTGTGATTGGTATGTGTACTGCGATAATTACCATTGCCGGCCGCTATATCCCTGTCCTATTTACAGTCCTCACCAGTTGCCCTCACGACGTTGTATTAGGATTCGGCTTTTTAACTGCACATTCCACGCTCATTGACTGTTCTGGACTGCTTCATCTGGATCTGCCACTCTGTCCTGACAAACAGGCCTCTGATACTTCAACGCTCCGTCTCCGCTCCTCTACACTTACTCGTCTGCCACCAGAAGCTGCAGTGTATGTGCTCATGTCGCCTTTCCCCTCCGTTCCTGATGGCGACTACGTTGTTTGCCCCATAACCGACGTGACACTGCAGTGTAGAATCGCTGTCTCTCATAACATCGTGCACGTAGAAAATAACAACGCTTATATCCAGTCTTGAACTTCGGCCTTTTTGTGCACGTTTTTCCTGAGGGCATTACTCTAGCCGAACTGACCCCATTGTCTGACATCACAGTTGCCGCTCTTTTGCCTGACCCTACTGCTAAAGTGTCGACATGACCTGCACCGTCCCCATCTTCGGAGGCCCGCATATCAGGAATGGTTGCACCTAATTTGCGTTCTGACCGTGCTACAGCATTTACGAGTCTTCTGAATTCGTACAGCAATATTTTCGATTTTGGTGACCGCCCCTTAGGACAAACGTCCCTCGTTGCACATCGTATCGACACCGGAGACGCCCGCCCAATTCACAGAAGACCTTATCGAGTCGCCATTTATAAACGACACGTCATACCAGATGAAGTGGACAAGATGTTAGCAAAAAACATTATAGAGCCTTTGAGCAGTTCCTGGGAGTCGCCGGTCGTGCTTGTTAAAATGAAGGACAATACCTGGAGATTCTGCGTTGATTACCGACACCTCAACAAAATTACAAAGAAAGACGTTTACCCGCTCCCCAGGATAGATGATGCCCTTGACCGCTTACACGGTGTCAGCTATTTCTCTTTCATTGATCATCGTTCCGGTTATTGGCAGATCGCAGTCGACGAACGGGACCGAGAGAAGACCGCGTTCCTCACTCCCGATGGCCTGTATCAATTCAAGGTGATGCCTTTCGGCTTGTATAATGCGCCCGCAACATTCCAGCGCATGATGGACTTTCTCCTGCGCGGCTTGAAATGAACGACGTGCTTGTGTTATCTCGATGACGTCGTTGTATTTTCCTCTACATTCGAGAACCATCTTCATCGCCTTGATGCCATTCTTGGCGTCTTCCGAAGAGCTGGCCTTCAGCTGAACTCGAAGAAATGTAGCTTCGGCCGACGTGAACTCAAGGTGCTCGGTCACATGGTCGACGCCCGTGGCATTCAACCCGATCCAGACAAAATACGTGCTGTAAGTGCATTTCCTACACCCCGTTGTACCAGTGACGCGCGTAGTTTTCTTGGGCTTTGCTCCTATTTTCGGCGGTTTGTACCTTACTTTGCGGAGACTGGTGAGTGGACGATTGGACGAAGTACGACGCTCCATTTTGCTGGGACCACGAACAATCCCAAGACTTTTCTGCGCTCATTGCAGCCCTCACCAACCCGCCCGTCCTGGCACACTTCAATCCTTCGGCACCAACCGAGGTACGCACCGACGCCAGTGGTTACGGTATTGGTGCCATACTCGCCCAGCAGCAGATGGGTCCCACTCGCGTCATTGCTTATGCCGGTAGCCTCCTTACTGCGGCTGAACAAAATTACTCGATTACAGAACGTGAGTGCTTTGCCCTGGCTTGGGCCATTACAAGGTTTCGCCCTTACTTGTTTGGCCGCCCGTTCTCCGTCATCACCGACCACCATGCCGCGTGCTGGCTTTCTACGCTGAAGGATCCTACTGGTCGCCTTTGTCGTTGGGCCCTCCGCCTCCGGGAATACACTTTTTCTGTCGTCCACAAGTCTGGCCGGGTGCACGCTGACGCCGATTGCCTGTCCCGCAACCCGGTAGATCCCCCACCTGCGAGCGAGTGCGACGATGACACATGTGTGTTGGCCATATCTGACCTTTCAAACATTCGCCATAAGCAGCGCTTAGATCCTAAGCTTTGCAGATACAGGGCCGGCATCAAACCCAAGACGCCTAACAATATATGTAGGAATTGGGATCTCGCTTGAAGCGCGGCACGAAGAGAGTTACCAATTTTGGGGGCACTACGGTGTGTAGCATGGGTGAGTGTCACGGAAGTGCACCAAGGGTGTTGCGACCCAGCCTGCCCGAGTACGTGAATACGGCCCACAACAACACCAACGAGGTGGAATGCAGTAGTACACAGGTCGACCACGCGCGATGGGAGAGCTGACAGGATCCGTTTTGACAGCTCGGCAATGGCCCAACGTAAATTTGTACAGGAGCTGCCCCAACGGTCGATGTCCGTCATTGGTAAGACAGCTCCTGGGAACTGATTCAGCCTGCGTGATTCCATGTAAGCCCTGGAGGTACTGTTTGTCGGGCCGTAACACTTCGTGGGACGGAAGGTATGTTGCATGAGGGCTTCCTCACATAGCCACGGCCGTCAGGTGGGGGCCCGTAAATCCAAGCCGTGAGGCGGCTGGAGCTGGACCACAGCACGGGTCAACCAGCAAGAGCTCTCTACGAAAGCGCTGAGGACTTAGAGGGCGCCTGTTGAAGAGGAATACGTGCGCCCCTGGTGGCATTAATTTGTCACAGAGCAAACCACGTTTTTGCTTTGACGATGGGTGGATTTACTTCTGGCTAGTCGATGGGAGGGGCCACGTGCTCATATAAGCGAGTGGGGTGCAACATTGTGCGGTGAACTCTTGAAGAATGAGGCTGGGAGCAGGTGCACGCTTTTGTAATCTGGTCCATAGGAGGCCACGTTGGTGGATTCTCTGATGGTAGACTGGAACTTTGGGATTGGCAACTTCCGAGGAAGTATAACTTAAGTGAGACAGATTCTTGGGCTTATGAACAGCTACGGAGGGGCCATTGAAGACTGTAGCGTTTGCTCATGATGACCCTAAAAAAACTGGACTAGGGATAGGGTTGGCGTCCTCCCGACTCCCTGTAATCCAAGAAGAAAATCGATACAGTTCAAAGTGGTCAATCCAAAGAAAACAACGGGGAAGCCTTAAAACGGTGAACAAATTGAGCATAACCAAAATTCAGATGCACGCGCTAAGCGACAATGCAGGCAACTTCTTCACAAAAATGGGCAAGATAGTCAAAGTAGCCGATGAGTTCTATACCGATCTCTGTTGTGGCCAAAGCAGTCAGGGCAATAATGAGATTGGCAGCAGCGAAAAACTGACAGACGTTCCGCCAGTGACGAAGGACGAGCTTAAGTAAGCATTACAAACTATTAAAAGGGAGAAAGCAGCTGAGAGGATCAGGTAACTGTAGATTTTTTGAAGGACGGTGGGGATATTATGCTAAGAAAACTGGCTGCCCTGTACGTAGTGCCTGGTGTCATCGATGGTACCGGAACCATGGAAGATATCAAATATCATCTTAATTCATAAGAAACGGGAAGCTAAAGACCTGAAAAATTACAGAAAAATCAGCTTCTTGTCCGTTACGTATTAGGTATTTCTTAATTAATCGCTAACAGAATCAGGCTGTGGCAATCACTGCAAGAGATGGCACTTCCAATTCACCTCATCGGTCTCCTCAAGAACCTTTATGAAAGGCAAGAGGCCACAGTCAGAACTGGGCATGGTCTTCCTGATTGGTTTTCGACTGAGAAAGAAGTGAGACAAGGCTGCATACTGTCAGCCTGCCTATTTAACCTTATGCACAGTGCATCATGAGGAAGGCCGGTCTGGACGAGTCTTTAGCTGGAGGGAAGATTGCTAGAAAACGTATCAACAACCTTAGATATGCGGATGATACCACTTTATTGGCAGAAAGTGAAGTGGAATTCAAAAGACTTCTGATGCACGTGCAAGAGGAGAGTGAGAAGTTTGGGCTTAAACTGAGCATCAAAAAGACAAAGATCATGACGTCTTGCCTCATCAAGCCCTGGAGCATCAAGGGACAAGAAGTGGAAGCTGTGACAGATTTTCTCTTCTTGCGCTCCAAGATTACCCCGGAAGGAGACTGCAGCCATGAAATTAGGGGACGCCTGCTTCTGGGAAAGAGGGGCATGGTTACCCTTGACCGCCTAGTAAAGAGCAGAGACATTAGTCTGCCAACCAAGATCCGTATAACTCGTGCTATGGTCTTTCCAGTTATGATGTATGGATACGAGAGTTGGACTGTGAAGAAGGCTGACCGCCAAAGAATTGACGCGCTTGAATTGTGGTGCTGGCGGAGACTCTTGAGAGTTCCTTGGACTGCCAGAAGATCAATCAAAAGAAGATCAGTCTATATTGTCGACCATAAACCCTTACTCTCAATGTGGGTCAAATTCTAAAGTTAAAGCTCTGCAACTTTGGTCATCAGATGAGAAGAGAGGAGTCGCTGGAGAAAGATTTGATGTTGGGAAAGGTTGAGGCTCACCGGAGAAGGGGTAGGCACCAAACGCGATGGTTAGATGACATCCTCGAGGCGCTGCAGATGAAGTTATGTGATGTTAGGAAGATAGTGAGAGACCGGAAAGCGTGGCGTGACGTGATTTATAAGGTCACGAAGAGTCGGACACGACTGAACGACTGAACTGAATAGGATCAGGACAACCTTAGACTGCAAACGAGCAAAAGATCAAGCCGCTTTTCGTAAAGGGCACTCTGCTATCGATCATATCTATGCCATCAATCAAGTCATACAAAAATGTTCGGAATATAACCAGCCCTTATACATAGTATTCAGTCACTACGACAACGCACTTGACTTAATAGAAACCTCGGCGGTCATTTAGGCGTTGCAAAATCAGGGTGTCGAGTAGCTGTACGTGAAATTACTGGAAGATATATATAGAGGCTGCACAGAAACCATAGTTCATCATCATAAACGAAGTAACAAAGTTCCTATAAAGGATAGTGTTAGGCAAGGAGACCCCATCTATCCAGTTATACTCATAGCGTTGCTTAGAGGAAGTATTCAGAGAGTTGGAATGGGAGCAGTTGGGGATAAGGATAGATAGAGACACATCAGAAATCTCCGATTTGCTTAGGCATCGCCTTGCTAAGTAACTCGGGGAATGAACTGCAAAGAATCATTGATAACCTAGAAAGGAAACGTAGAAAGGTAGACTTGAAAATCATTATGCAAAGTCTAAGGTAATGTTCAACAGCCTCGGGAAGAAACAGCAGTTTACGTTAGGTAGCAAAGCACTCTATGTAGTAGGTGAATATGTCGACTTAGGACAGGTAGTAACCGCACATCCGGACCATGAAAAGGAAATAACAAGGAGAATAAGATTGGGATAGAGCGCATTTGGCAAGCACTCGCAGATTATGTCTAGATTATGTTATGTTACATCTTATCTGTACTCACCTATGAGGCTGAAAACTGGAGGCTAACGAAAGGGTTCTACTTCAGAGGGCTATGGAACGAAAGATGGTAGGGGTAACTTTAAGAGATAGGAAGCATGGAGAGGGGATCAGAGAAATAACTCAAGTTACTGATTTTCTAGTAAAATCAAGAAGGAGAAATAGTCCTGCGCAGGACGTGCAGTGCGAAGAGAGGATAACGAATGATCGCTAAGGGTAACAAACTGGATTCCAAGGGAAGGAAAGCGTTGCAGAGGGGGTAGAAAGTCAGGTGGGGGGATGATGTTAAGAAGTTCTCAAGGGTCAAGTGGATGCAGCTAACGCACGACCCGGTTAATGGGAGAAATATGGGAGAGGCCTTTCCTCTGCAGGGGGTAGTCAGGCTGATGAGGATGACTTCAAAGTAACAGAGAATAAGATGGGTTCACCTGCTGGTGCAGTCCAGCGATGAGCTTTGCCGGCTGTCTCTATGCAAGGACGCCGCTGGGGAGCCCCCACTGATTTAGGTAATTAGGGGCAGGGGTCGCCCTGTAAATACCCTTCCCGCAAGGATGTATAGATGTGCAATTATAGACTGTCTTCTCTTCCCCTCCGGGAAACCACTGACGCCCTGGGAAATGCTCAGGCTTTTGGGCGTCTGAGTAGGCGAAGAGAGTAAGGATGAAGTGAAAGCATAACTGGGTGCAAGCATCTTTTGAGAGTTTGTAAATAGTCAGACCCTAGAGGTTGCGGAAAAAGCCTCCGCTCGCGTTTCCGGAAAGTAGGCGGGAGGTCCTGATTCCAGCTACGGTTCCGGCGTCGAAACCAAGACGTCTAGCAAAATATGGAAGAATCGGGCTCTTGCTTGTTGCGCGGCTCGACGAGAATTACCGAAGTCGGGAGCGCTACGGCGTTTGCAGGGTCGCACGTTATGGAAGTGCACCACAGCTGTTGCGACTCCTAGTACCCGACCACATGGTGCGATCCAAAACGACCATCGCGGTGGCAGCAGTGGGCAGGTAAGCCACGCGCGGTGGTGAAGCTGACAATATCCGCTTTAACAGCTCGACGATTACCCAACATAAATGGGTACAGGAGCCGTCCCCGGTGCGGGTGTCCGCCATTTTCGGGACACCTACTGGGAACGAGCTCGGCCTGGGCGATTCCATGCAAGTCCGGAGATATGGTTTGGCGACCTGTAACTCCTCCTATAGCTGCTTATAGCTGCTTCTTATATTCAGGGATCGCTTCCGCCTTCGGACAATCATAAATTCACTTCGCGCAGCAGAAGCCGTAAACGATAGAATTATTGAAAACATTGAGCTCCGCAGATACACTCTTGGGCTATTTTTAGGCTTACGAAAAGCGTTTGATTGCGTTCTGTACGATATTCTCTTGCGAAAGCTGTCTGACAATGACGTAAGAAGCATAGCTGCTAGTTTGCTGAGGATTGATTTAAGTAATATATGGCAGTATGCGGTAGTGAATGGTATCTGTTCTGACAAATTCGTTATTAAACAGGCTGTCCCTCAGGGATCTATATTAGGACCGCTTATGCTCATAATACACATTAATCACATCTCTCGGATCCTTGAATCATCTGACATAGTCATGTATGCAGACGACACTAATGCATTCTTTACAGCCCGTTTGCCTGCTTAGAAGATATGGTAAATCCTTACTTTGAAAATCTGCATATCTGGCTACAGGCTAATAAACTTAGCCTAAATATTTCTAAAAATATTTATTTTATATTCCGACCAATAAATACTGTCCATCGTTATCTCTTCAATGTAGGATTTGAAAACACAACTTAAAAAAACTCAATAACCATAAATACATCGCTGTTTGGTTTAATGAAAATATTTCATGGAACACTCATGTTTCCAAACTGGTTGATGGCATCAGCAAAGTTGCCGATTGCCTGTACAAGGTCGCTAGTTTATTACCGGTTTGTGTCAAACGTTCAATATACCTTGCGTTTTTCTATTCGTGACTCGCATATTGTATTCTCATTTGGGGTATGGCAACCAACAGAAACCTTGAGAGATTAATGGTCGTTCAAAAGAGGGTTCTAAGAGCGATTGAAGGATATTATGGTAGACCCCAACATTTGCCTACAGTACCATTATTCAAGCACGATATGCTAAAAGCTAATCAGATTTATTATTTCCACTAGTTAAAACACATCTATCAGCACAGGGTACATGCATCAATATAAGATCATAGCCTAGCGAGATATGAACTTGGAACCATCAAGAAACTTACCCCTAAATTTCGAACAAACTACGGTAAACAAACACTAACCTACCAAGTTCCCACTGTTCTTAACAGGCCCAATCTTAAAGTTGACTTCTGCGTTAGCAGCATCACATTCAAACATAAATTTAAATCATACCTAATTGCGAACAATTTAAACCAACACTAACCTACCAAGTTCCCACTGTTCTTAACAGGCCCAATCTTAACGTTGGCTTCTGCGTTAGCAGCATCACATTCAAACATAAATTTAAACCATACCTAATTGCGAACAATTGTAAATTTTCTCCAGTCTAGGATTTCAAGATATCTGTATGCTGGTTTTAATACTTTGGTCGAATTTTCTTGGTTGGAGCAAATGAATAATTTGCCTATGTTAGCAGCTTATGACTGCATGGCCAATTATGATTCTATTGTATATGTCTGTAACACGTTTTATGTTGTTTTTGTTGTGTACGTTTTGCTGCTGTGGTTTCACGTGTGTAATAATCTTTTTGTGGTATATACGTTTATAATTTGTGTTCGATTGTATATGCCTAGATTGATAATGTATTACTTCACTGGTCCGTCAAACTTTGCTTGGGTGCCGAGTCCTCGTCAGGTTTTTCAACCTTTTGCCTGGGCTGCCTCTTTCTGTAGAAAGAAAAGAAGCGAAGATAAAATGTGGCCGTTGTTTAGGCAATACTTTCGGTCTGTGGATTCTTTTTCCAAGCATTTCATCCCAAAAGAGCCGAACAATAGATCTTGCTAAATCTTTACCCATGGAAAATCCCAGGGACTCAGTGGCATAGGGATCAAACCTGGTACATCCCGAATGTGAGGCGGATACCCTAACCCAAGCAGTTACAGCTGGAGTTCCTTAGGCACTCCCTCAGAGATCAGCTAGTTAAATCCGTCATGAATTCTTTCGGTCAAGTCAGCATGTTGGTTTGGTATTGAAGCAAAAAGAGGAAAGGTGAAATGCAATATGCTGCAGGTGACGGAGGATGATTTGCATTGAGGCCTGCGTGCAGCCCTCTTAGTCAACAAAGAAATTCATTAAATTACAGTGACCACAAAAAGAATATTTCTTTGTTTCATTATATGACGGTGAAAATTGGATTCTTTCCTGCCCCCCAAAACGACCTCACGTAGTGATAGCCCTTCCTTTGGTGAACTAAAAATACATGCATAGCTCCTCCTTGGAAATGTCTGGTGAAATTTAATCTTCGCTTCAACTCCAGAAACACAATAGCGCGCATAAACATTTATGCTCAGAATAATTACCAGCAATAACACATCCGTTAATCACCCTTCGTAAATTTTGCGATAAGAGATAAAGTGGAAATTCACAATATAGCGGCTTTTATGTTGCCGATATAATGATCGTGTGCACCCTCAAGCTAAGAGGAAAGAGGATACAAATACATGCATCTCGAACTCACATTTCTGTATCGAAATTGTTCATGTGCTTTGTGACATTGCTAATGATACAATGCTAGCTAAAGCAGTGCGAAAACATGAACGATAAATAACTTTAGTAAGCAACCCTGGAAGGCATTTTACCGCTCCTGTATAAGTTCCAGCGCTACCTCACTTCTCTGACAGAGACACGCAACGATCGAGCAAAAGATAACGCACTAATCTAATTGTTTTGCTTGGGAAGGCATGCTAGTGTAGGCCTACAACCATTTTTGTGATTCAGGATGGTCTGCTCTTGAACAAGAATGACACAGCTGATGGTGCCTCTCTGCTTGCCTTCTACGACTGGCTCGTTTTGCACGACATGCATGGCGACATAGCCCCCTATTTACACCTGCAGTAGGGGAAGAGAGCGCAATCGGTAGAAGTAAAGGACCCTGAAGTGTAGGTCCGTTTTATGGTGCCATCGTTCCCATCTTCTGCTCTCTCTGTGCCCTCGTTCAGCCGCAGCAGTTCCCTTTCAGTGTAACAACTGTTTATCACGTGGCGGAGCCGAGTTGGACAGGTTTCCCGACCTGCATATCCTTACGAGATAAAAACGAATCTCACACCGACCACTCAGCGCCCAAGCAGCCACCTCTGCGGTCAGTCACTTGAATTTGGGCGTCTTTCCACCCCCATGAGGAGGACGCAGATGCGACCGACGGTACCACCAGAAATAACCCCTAGAGGGCTGGTCCCCGTCACCCATTCTCTACCATACGCCGCTAACGTCGCCATATTTCAACGGCAACGTGTACGGAGATGCGGAAGACTGGCTGGACACCTTCGAGCGGTCGCCCGCTACAGTGTCTCAAGCGACGAACATAAGCTCTATAACGGGTATTTTGCGCCCGAAGACTCTGCTGGGACATCGTACGAGAACCACGAGAGCAACTTGTCCACCTGGGAAACATTTCGCCAAAATCTTGTTGCTACATCTCCCAAGGCACACCGCCGGGAGAAAGCGAAACTGCGCCTTTAAAAGCGACTAAGGGCTGCCTGCAGACGAAGAGAACCACCACCGCCGTACACAGGCTCACTGCTCGAGGCCAAGGCATCTCTCAGCAAGCTGCGTTACGGCTGTAAAGCTCCGCGGCTGGGGGGGGGGGGGCAATACTATACGGGCTACCGCTCGTCACACTGCGCGAACCGTTCTGGAAGAAACTTGAGGTTGAGCATCGCAATACGCTCCGCTATTGCCTCGGCCTTCCTCAGAACTCTAAATGCCCAGCTACTTTGGCCGAGGCAGGAGCGTGGCCATTAAAACTTCAGGCCACTCGGCGGGCGCTCCGACACATCAATCGCCTACAGCGCGCAGCGGACGGCGGCCCACTATTGCATCCGTTGCAACATCAGCGGCTGTCGCGCATGCGAACCGCGCTGCTCGAGTACGAGCAGCTCATCAATGCAACGCCCGCCTACGACCTCTCCTCGCCCTGGCCCGCTGCTGCGGAGATTCACCGAGAGATTGTCGGCATTGCCGAGACACGCATCACACCGCTCTCTGCAGTGCAGCAGCTGACCGGAGCTGTCATCTACGAGGAAATCCAACACCAACTCCTCGTTTACACCGACAGCTCCATGGCCAGAGAAAGTTGCGCGCTAGCAGCGGCGGCTACCATCTTCGCCCTGAAACTGCACAGACAGCGGCACCTGTCATTACTGGGTTCTTCCACCACGGCGGAGCTGCTTGGCCAACGCCTAGGCCTGGATCTACTGCTTGAACTGACTCTGCCGCCACCCAGGAGTGCCGTGCTATGTGACTCCCGCGCTGCCCGCAGCCGCCTTCCAGCCACCGTCCGGGGAACTACGCTGCTGTGTCAGATTCGGCGCGTCTCGAGTGCTTGGCGGAGCACTGCGGCGCCATACGGGCACAGTGGATCCCCTCCCTCCTAGCGACGAGCAACTCGCTTTGGAGGACGTGCGTGCGCTAATCGACGACCACCTCGGGGTGCAGCGCCCCAACCCTCGTATCGCAAGAGGTGAGCGCATTCACAGTGTCAGCGGCCGCTCGCTGACTCGACTGCAACGCGCAATGATCTTCCGTGCACGCATTGGATGTGTTTGGCCTTGGGAACGAAGGATGCGCCACAGACTTGCCACCAGTGACGTGTGTGACGGCTGTGGTGCGGTAGAAACTCTCGAACATATTCTACTGCACTGCACCGCGCTAGCCGAACCACGACGTGAGTTGCTGGCGACTTACAGAGCGCGGGGGTAATCCCGGACAGCGTGGCTGTGCTCTTGTGGCCGCCGGGCATGTGCGCGCGTCCGTGAGCAAACACACGTGAACCTGTGAGAATATATCAAACAGGCGGGCTTGATGACCCGCGTATTTCACCTCGCTAGATAGTGCACGCTGTGACCGAACGCTCCGCGTGTGCTATTTCGGACAATAATGGCCGATCGCCCCACGATGGCCGTCAGTGTTTTGTACAGTGTGCACGTGCGTGCGTAGTGAACAGTTGCCTGTATGCAGAGCTTTTGCGGAGGTCCGCCCGATGTGCCGAGTGGTCAGTGACCTAAGACATTTGCGGGTTGGTCTCAAGCAAACTACTGTATACTGTACCATAGTGCATAAATTTCTTTTATTTTTACCTACCCTTTTCTTTCTCCCTCTAGCTCACTGCTTTGATTTCCTCTACCTCTTCCTCGCTATCCCTTTATTTCCGCCGTCCCAATTCAGGTGCTTCATATATCAGATAGCAGATACCGGGGCTGGCAAACATCTTTTCCTTCCTTTTGTATATACAGTAAATAACCACTACAACAACAAAAACTCCTGTAACCAGCGGACTAACGAAAGCGTCCGCATGTATGCGGAGGACATGACGCGCCTCTGCCAGCGGGCTGCCCACCCCGTGGCGGAGGAGACAAAACTTCGCCACTTCTTGCGCGCATAGCTTGGTGGAGCGCCTCAACAGAACCTTGAGCGACATGCTTTGCATGTATGATGATGTCGAACAGAAAAAATAGCACCAAATTCTTCCATGCGCAAAATTCGCCTATAATACCGCACAGCAAGAAACGACGCCGCTTACACCGGTCGAATCAGTCTTCGGTCGCCGGGTTACTACTCCGCTGGACGCTATGCTACCCATGGACCCCGCTGACACTGAAACTGATCTTGACGATGACGTAGCCACTTACGTTCAGTCCACGGAAGAAGCGCGGCAACTGACCAGACAACTTATCCACTGTCAACAGCAGGTCTATGCCGGCCGCCCTAAACTTGGACACCTCTACTTTACATGTGTGGGTATGGACACCTGTTCGTCGCTGCGAGTTGTCCGAAAAATTACTGTCACTAGTTCGGCCCTTACCTTGTTGTCCGCGACCTCAGCGACATGACGTACGAAGTTGCACCAGCCCAGCTCGTTTATTGCAAAACAGCAAGCGCAGCGACGTTGTACATGTGGTGCAAATGAAGCCGTGCTTTGAGTTACTCCAAGACTGACTTTGACGTTGCATGCAGTTTGTTCCGTGATGTCAGACTCGTGGTGTAACTCTTGAAAGCTTTTTCTCTACGATCTTCTGTCTGACGGTAACACCGCATCGGGACGATACTCCAAAGGAGGGGGCAGTGATACGTGTAGTAGAGTAAGAAGAAAGAGAGCGCAATCGCTAGAAGTAGAGGACGCTGAAGTGTAAGTCCGTTTTGTGGTACCCTCGTTCCCTTGTTCAGCTCTTTCGATGCCCTCGTTCAGCAGCCGGAGTTCCCTTTCAGTGTAACGACGGTTACAATATCATCTCAACTTTGCATGTAATCGGTTGTGATACCGACAACGGTTTTTGACCTAGGTCGTATACAAAAACAGAGCACTATGTAGCCAGATGTGATGTGAGCCAAAGACTGAAGCTGTACTCCGCGCCACCGGCTCGACTTCCCCTTTAGACCAAAACCTATAAAAAATTTTTTACATTACTGGAATCAGCCTGATTCGGCTTTTCGCAGTGTCGTCTAATAGCCGCCAGCGGATTATGGTGACTGCTTAGAACTTGAGTCTATATGATGAAATGGCTGTATTTGTTTCAACCACAGAGCATAGCTCACGACTTCATCGAGTTTTGCAAGCCCCTCCGCCACGACAAGGCAGTGATCCATGAAGGGGATCAGTTTATTTACTAACATATACTTTTGGCAACGTATCAGTGCACCATCATTATATTGCCCCTAAGATAACTGCATATGCGTGAATTGAAGGGGCGATTAACCATGTACCACCTCATTTCTATTGAATGTGTTTGTGTTCTTTGCGTTCTGAAGCATTAGGAAATACTGCATTAGAGACACACACACACACATACACACACACACACACACACACACACACACATATATATATATATATATATATATATATATATATATATATATATATATATATATATATATATATATATATATATATATATATATTGCGGGGCTATTTCCGTATGCGTAATCCAAAAGAATGATGGTTGAATCTTCAGCTTCTGCTCTACTCAAATATAATATCGAGGCAGGTTTTATCCAGCAGCAGGAATATCGTACAGTGTTGAGACAAGTTTGGTTAGTAAATGTATTCGCTGTAAAACACGGCTGATATTTATATCGTAGGGATAGCGTACAGAATGCTAGATTGTGATTTTTTTTTATTTAGTCGGCGGATGGGCGGTGCACAGGGTCGTCCATTTCTAGCTATAAAAACACCACATATTTTAAAGCGCTATTATGCCCGACCCGTTCTCGTAATAACTCTGAAATTGAGGTAGAACTAAGCCCCAACTCCGGTACCCTCATTGCGTTTATCACTTTGCTTCGATATGCGCCCCCGTCGGGCGTAATGATATTTTGAAAGCAGTAACAGTGTAAACTAGAACTAGATGACCCTGTACATGCATAACGAAAAGCATAACCTTTTAGGCCTCTGTGATAAATATTTTACACAGTTCACACACAATAGAACTACCAACTGACAATAAGCCGACGCATGGAGCATGTGCCAGTTTCTAAACCACCAGTTAGAGAGTTGAGTTATATCAAAATAGCGCAGACGTCTTAATGCATAGCTATAGCTATGAATTAATTTTTGGCTATGTGACATCACATTGTAGCGCTCGATATGCGCACCTGGCATTTTTAAATGGGATAAATTAAGTTCGCATAACAACTGTCGTGGAGTTTGGAGAATACGCGACGCGCAAAACGCCGACAACGCCGCCTGTCGCCAAAGCCGCAAAGCGTAGGCGGGCTCGGTCGGGTGCTGTTTAGGTCAGCCTCTATGCGCGCGCGTCGTGTTTTCGCCTTTGGTCGTGGTGTAACAGATATAACGCCGCTGTCAACCTTTAGCAATGTCTCGGAAGAGTTGCTGCGTAGTCGCTTTTTCGAACAGACATACAGCTTTGCCAGGAACACGTTTGTATAGGTTTCCAGTGATGCTTCACGAGAACGACGGCGGCCGTGAATCGCGGCTGTTCGACGCAGAAGCAAGCAATCGCACCGAATGACATTTGTTCAGCTTGATGTCATTTTTTTGACGCGCTGCTACACGGCCAAAGCTAATGCCATTTCAAAAGTATGGTAACTGCGATTGACATACAAATGTTGGTGCGCCTTCAATATGTTGCGAGGATGACTGCGCTGTAAATGAAAGCAGCCTTTAAATTGACATTCACGTCTTGCATACCTTGTAACCAACCTGTTGATTAGGACTATCAGTTACGAAGTTAGCGGCAGTATCGGCGGCGTTTGTTTACAAAAGGGTTCGGAAACTGCGCACGTCTACGCTCGACTGCGAAACGCGTACGAGTTTCAAAAATGCGTACACTTTGAGCAATAAAGCAAGTGTCAAGAGCAACACGTAAATAGACAGTATCTAGTGTACTGTCCGACGGCGGTTTTATCGAACCTTCGAGTATCGCCATACGACGCAACATACTACAGCCCCGTTGACTCCCGTACGGTTTCACCAGATCGTTCGCTCGGCGTATTAGAGCCCGTCGAAAAATGCCCGAGCTTGGCCTCATCAAGAAAGCATATGGCAAATTCGTAACGCTTGCCGCATCGAATACCGCGAGCTTACCGCAACGACGCTGCCCGCGAAAGCGGCCGACGACGGCGCTCTGGCCGTGTGCTAGGCCCTAGGCGTCGCTATGCCTTAACACCTAAACAGTTTGGCATCAAAGCCGTAGCTGGAAGCGCTTTGGAAATAGTAAATTTCATATTCATAAAATTGCCTTAGTATCAGTTCAATTGCCTCACAAATTCTCCTACAGTACACGGAAGGTGTAACTTCGGTGACGCCTTAGCAGCGGAGCTAGAGAACGAAATCGAATGAGCTGCGTCACATCTGCAACAGCTGCTAATAGCA